>NC_136229.1:32823419-34123419 GCF_963402885.1 Antedon bifida | reverse complement strand
CTCTTTCGGACATGTAACTTCTGGTAACCACCGGTAAACAACGGTAAATAGCCACAACTGTACACATATAAATGTAAAAAGTAAATTTAATAACAATCTTTGACAAACAATTCTTTCTTTTATAATCCAAATGCCAAAAAAAAAAAGCCACAAAAAAAACCCAACCAATTCTCAAACAATGATACAGTATCCCTATTCCCCACACACTTTATACAATTCCCCAAATTTCCCAATCCTTCCAGACAAAATATCAACAATCTTCTTATTGTCAAATAAACCCCCCTTTCAAATACAATAATATCACAAGATGAATAATTAAACAATAATAAATGTCCACAATATTATCGTTCCTTCTTGCCTTCTCTCCTACGCTGACACAAAAACAAATTAGAAAGATAAAAGTTACAACGATTCTGCAACTAAACAACTCCCACGCCTCTGCTCCCGTTCTGCTTGTATTATCAATTATAATTCTTCCCAAACTGCAACTATTTTCTGACATATAAATAAATCAAATATATAGTTAAAATGTTTCTTGATGTCGTTCTGCACTGCAATCCGCTTCCCGGCCAATTATTTCTTTCTCCTTTTCCACGTAAAATAATATCAGTATCAATCAAGTTACTCTTCAATATTTCCAAACAATTCTTTAAATGCAACAACTTCTGCTGTTTCCAACAGTTATTTCTTCCGTCAATTTACATTCACAATTTCAATTAATCCTCAGTAATCTCAACAATTAACAGTTCTACATTTAAGTACAGCCTTATAGTATTACTTCCAACTCACAATTTATTAACTTCATGTATATCACTTTATTTCCTTTCTGCTTCAGCTCTATCACCATAATTATTTCCAACTCACAATTTATTAACTTCATGTATATCACTTTATTTCCTTTCTGCTTCAGCTCTATATCACCATAATTCAATTACTTCTTCTCCTGTACGTCTTAGTTTCTCATATCAATATTCACCTATCCCTTTCTGGCTTAACATAACATAGCCCTCCTTCTCTGTCTCCTCTCAATTTCCATCTCCCTCAAAATTCCCTCAATTATACACATACCACCACCTTATCCTTCTCCACCAATCAGCAACTCACACACTAACTTAACTCTTATACCTCTCCTCCAATCAGCAAACTACACACAATCCTTCTCTGCAACACAAATACTCTGCTCCACTGGCTTCACACAATAGCTTCCTAAAACAAAAGAAAGGTTCAAATAGTGAAAACAAAGGGAAAGTAAGAATGAACTAGCAAAATATATATACAACTATATGTCACTTGTGACATCGGGTATGTTCCGGGTATGTTCCAAGTAAGTTTCGAGTATGTTCCAAGTATGTTCCGAGTAAGTTTCGAGTATGTTCCAGGTATGTTCCGAGTTTGTTCCGGGTATGTTCCAGATATGTTCAGAGTATGTTCCGGGTATGTTCCTGGTATGTTTTAGGTATGTTCAAAGTTTGTTCGGAGTATGTTCCTAGTTATTAATTGTACACACGCGATGCTAAAATAGTGTCTAGTTATTAATTCTATCAAACGCACAACGCTAAAATAAAATCTAGTTATTAATTGTATTGTCTATTCTAGTGTAGTAAGTTCGTACAGTTTTTATTTTTAGAACATAACAGTATACTTGACGTCTAGTTGATTGCTTGCCACCGCAGCCGGTCTAACTTGTCTAACAAATTGCTCAGCAGTTTGTTTTCAAGCATCGCAAAGTTACTCCACTTTGGCCTGAAGGTGAAGCCGAGCGATTTGTCAAAACATTCAAGAAACTACTACTCACTTCCAACCAATGGCAAAAAGATATGCACGCTTTTCTAAGGAGTTACAGGTCCACTCCTCATAGCACTACAAACGTTCCACCTGCTACCGCATTATTTTGCCGTCCAATTAGAACAAAGTTAACAGAGTTATTTCAACCACACTTAATGCAAACACGAGATGAAAGTCAAAAGTGTAAAATGAAAGAGACTGCGGATGATAAAAGAAAGGTGAAACAGTCCAACATTCAGATCAACGACAAAGTGCTCGTTAGACAAAAACAAACACACAAATTGGCAACACCATATGCTCCAATAATGATGAAAGTTGTTGCGAAAAATGGCAGTATGATAACGGCTCGCGGACCGGATGGTGATATCACAAGAAACTCTTCGTTTTTCAAGAAAGTACATTCAGATTCAAACGTAGAACAGTTTCATAATAAGAAAAGGGGAGATGATGAAGAAGGAAATAAGAGAATAAAGCGATCAACACAGAAACCAGAACGATTAATTGAACAGTGCATGATATATAAGAAAGAGTGATTTAGAACCATTGTTAACAAAGAATGATTATGTTTAGTTGATCTACAAACAAATAAATACTGTGACAAACCAATCTTGTTGATTACTGCATGTTTTATTAGTTCTAGTTTTTGTAGTTTTTATTAGCACTGTAATTAATATGTAACACAATACTTCAATAATAGTGACTCATAACTTCACCTTTGACCCTAAGACATAAACCATATAATTAAAATTAGAATTCATATGATACACTATATTTCTAGAAAGGGGGAGATGTAATGTTGTATTCTTACAATATTGCTCTCTAGAGTATTATTGAATAAAGTACTCAGCAGAGTATTGATAATGGCTACCGTTGATACACGTGTTTATTGATTGTGTATTGTGTCCTATCATTAAACATCACAACGAGTAGTTCCGAGTTCCGTTCCGAGTTCCGTTCCGAGTTTCGTTCCGAGTATCCTTCGTTCGTTCCGAGTTTCGTTCCGAGTTCCGTTCCGAGTTCCATTCCCACTTCGTTCCGAGTTTCGTTCCGAGTTTCGTTCCGTGTTCCGTTCCAAGTTTCGTTCCGAGTTTCGTTCGTTCTGACGTTTCAAGTTTTGTTCGTTCCGAGTTTCGTTCCTAGTTTTGTTCGGAGTTTCGTTCCGAGGTTCGTTCCGAGTTTTGTTCCAAGGTTCGTTCCGAGTTTCGTTCCGAGGTTCGTTCCGAGTTTCGTTCCTAGTTCCGTTCCGAGGTTCGTTCCGAGTATTAATTGTATAGATAAGTCATGTTTAGGGTTAGAAAATTCAGAATGCATTTAAAAATTAGAATCAGAATAATATTAAAAATAATATTTGATTAGTTTTTTTGTTTTTTGTTTCGTTCCGAGGTTCGTTCCGAGTTTCGTTCCTAGTTCCGTTCCGAGGTTCGTTCCGAGTATTAATTGTATAGATAAGTCATGTTTAGGGTTAGAAAATTCAGAATGCATTTAAAAATTAGAATCAGAATAATATTAAAAATAATATTTGATTAGTTTTTTTGCATCTAAAATGTAGATCAGAAAATGTTAGCAAAAACCTTTAAACAAATTGATTGTTTTGATATTAAATTCAATAGTTAAAGCCTTTTGATGAACGTCGTTAAATACATTTTATAAAACAAAAGACTCTACATAGAAATAGTTGGACACAAAAATGGCTTCTAATTCACAATGTCAGAACTCTTTCAAACAGCACTCTCTCTAGTGTGTTGTGTGTGACCGGAAACCGGACCAAGTTGCTAGGGAACACAGTAAGTACATGCAACAAAACCAACAACAACACACGCAAAAGTAGTACAAAATGACGGATTTTGCTGATTATGAAAATGTTGAAGATAATCAAATTCAAGAAGATGAAACTGTCATACCGAATACATATATGCTAAGACCGAACTTCTTACAGAAGTAATGCTAATATAAAACTGGGCCTATTTGCCTAGCTATATACACAGGTCTAGCTAGGCCTATTTATAGCATGATGAGGCCTCTCTTTCGAATCCGGGACGATTCGCCCCACTTTTGATGGGACGATTCGGTCCACTTTAGACCAAATTCATATTCATTTTTTGGACTCCCATTTTTTTGGGTATTTATCAAGTTTTTAAAGCCGAAAGGTGTTTAACAAGTTTTTAAAAGGTGTTTAAAACATGCCATATGTGTTAATTTAAACACCTTTTTAAAAAAACATGTGACATGATGGGGACGTCTATTCAAATAAATACGGTATAGGATTGTTATTTTAATATAGATTGTTAATGTTATTGGCAATGTATTGATGCAAACTTATTATTGTAATTTTAATTAATTATATAGTTTTATTTTTCTAATAATAGGTTTCGACAAGCAACAGTGAAAGAGACAATTCATATTGTGTTGAATGAAGAACTGGCAGATAAGAAATACAATTCAGAGGATTGCTCTAACTGGTGTAAAAGCATTAGTCTGGAAATTAAAAAAAGATTAAAAGGTTCATAATTCGAATAAATAATTATCAATAATATAAATACTGTATTTATTTCTGTCTGTTTCATATAACAGTTTCTGTATTTGTCTATGTCTTGTCTACAGTACTGGTGTACATACTGTACATTTTACACCAAAAGCAGAAAAAGAAAAATTAAATAATATTTTTAATATTGTTTAGAAGATTGTGCCATGATTTAATGGCACAATTCCATTTAATTGTTAGACAACTTTTTTCTTGTGCGCTGAACATTTTTGTCAAGATGGAGCTATTTCAAGCATGTGAATGCTATTTTATTCAAATATGATCAATTTTATACTCAATGCCTTTTCTACAGATTTAGACTTGGACCGATATAAGTTTATAGTACAAGTTGTTATTGGGGAACAAAGAGGTGAAGGGGTCAAGTAAGTTATTATTTTACCATTGGACCAGCTTTAGAGTATGCTGCTGCCACTCATGTGGCACTCTGACATAACAAAAACTCAGAATAACCAAATTGAGTAAATTTAAAAAAAAAGAGCCTTGTGAATTATCTTTGGAAAATGCTATGATAGTTTTAATAATGCCATTGACTGTCTGGTCTTAAACTCTTTCTAAAAAAAGAAACAATTTGTGTGGGTCAAGTCTTCAAGCTTGTTTAATGGTTTAAACTTAATACCAAGGGATACCAAACTTAATTAACTTGATCAGACCCAATTTTTGTAACAAAATGTATTTTTAACCTTAATTTCCAGAATTTAACAAAAAGCCATTTTACATAGTTGCAACTGACTTTCTTTCATATATTATCCATGCAATACCTTTTTAATACTCTTGATTTTTGGTGACACATTTTTTGATATGTATTGTTACATCTGCTTTACAGCAATTCAGTCTTCACTACTGCCAACTGTGATTTTAATCAAATGAAATCACCTACACAATACTCACTTCAATCGGCAAAATTATATAACCATATTTCCATTTCTTGTTTCAAATGTGTTTTTTTTAGAATGGGATGCAGGTGTTTTTGGGATTCTGACACGGATAACTATGCACAAGATATATTTATGAATGTAAGGTCTACTTTGATTTGCTATAAATCCTACTTTAACTGTAAAATAGAGATATTATAATAATATGATCTCTATGCTTATCACTAAAAAAGAAAAGAGAACTAGCGATGCAGTCCAGTTGGCCAGCTTACTTTATTTTAGAGATGGTCAAAATATATTTTAAAATGTATTCGAAAAATAATGAAAGAACTAATATCAAGTTTCTTTTTCCAGGAGAGCTTATTTTGTGTAGCTGCAGCCTTTGGTGTTTTCTATTATTGAAGCTTCATAGAGAGCTTATTTTGTGTAGCTGCAGCCTTTGGTGTTTTCTATTGAAGTTTCATAGATTACCAAATACAATCACTCTGTGCATCATCTGTTGCTATATGGTAGGAGAATGTGTGGGTCCTGACTGTCTATTTGTAGTGATCATCTGTTGCTATATGGTACTAGGAGAATGTGTGGGTCCTGACCGTCTATTTGTAGTGCGTGGATCTATGGTTACATTCTGTGAAAGAACTACACTGGACAACATTATTGTAACAATGTATAGAGAAGACACTTGTTATTATTAGTCTGTCTACATTGTATTTTAGTTATAAGAAATAAAGTATTGTTTTTGTCATTCTGTTTGATGTTTTTTATATACAATAATATTGAATCATCTGTGTTGTATTGTGAAAAATGCCAGGGGTCTCCATTAAGGTTTTTTTAACTAGCCAAGAAGACCAGCAGTGTAAAGAAACAATTTTACTGGTCCTCCACACCTTTTACTGGCAGGCCACCAACTTTTGGCCTATACCTCATAAGCCTATTTGTGCTCATATTTGAAGGAATTATGCTGCCCAGATAAAAAATGGAAAATCCCAATATTTGTCTCTATAAAAGTTTACGCACTGCTCCTTAAAGGCCAATGTACACAGACAAGCGGTAACGGTAATACAAATATAGAATCTATGTTATTCCTTATTATGTTATGGCCATTTACACACAACTCGGAGCGGGCAGGCGGTTTCCGCTCAGGATATATATATACAGATTCTGGGACAAACTATGCGGTTTCCCACTTAGCACCAGTACTGCTCGTCTGTGTAAATTGGCCTTTAGGCAGTTATTCAAGCGGACAGAAGCATTAGGAAACAGTTACAATGGGAAGCTTATAGTTTACTAAGGCTGAAAAAATGTGTATTTGGAAACTCGGACTGGGCATGCGCAAACCCCAAAGCACGTCTGGGAGAAGAGAGTCTATGAGATGGAGACAGCTAGTCTGTAAGACCTGTTTAATAAATGTTGTCGTTATGGCTGTCAACGAGGCCTCGTATAATACCATCAATTTATTATTGAATAATGGTCAAAACAGTCCTTCCTCCTCTATTATTATTTTTTTGCAAATGGTGTGTACAAATAGATGAAGAATTGTTTGATAGTGAGTCCATTTTTTTTATTGCTGGGAAATTAGAAATTCTGGAGTTCACTGAATTGTTTAATGTTGGGGTCTAGTATAGTCTAGGCATGGAGGTATACCTAGGTATGTTTTTGTTCTGACAAAAGGCTACAGACTTCACTTGTTCATTTCAGATTTACGTTACACAAAATGTTTACTACAGTACTGATTGTTAAATAAAAATAAATGATAATAAATCGTTATTTATACAAATAATAAAGACATATTTTCCCAAAAAACAAAATCAGTTGAATAGGTTATTTTGTATTAATAAAGGTAATCACTTCTATAGCAAAAAAACCTGGTAAAAAATATTTTCAATTATAAAATGACAAAATAAATGGTTAAATCCAACCAAAAACCCCATTTTTTTTCGATCCAAATTTTGGTCAATAAAGTGGATATCTGTGACGTTAAAATGGCATATTAAAAAAAATATATTTTTTTCAGGGGGACAATACATCTTTAAATAGAATAATTTTTAAAAAAAAGCATCATTTAATGAAGAAAGAACAATGGCGTTGTATATAAAATCTGTATTTAATAATTATATGTAATTAAATTTAGTTGGCGGCCGAAAATGAACATGACATTTTTGTCCTTTGTGGCGTTTCATTCATGTGTGTGTATAAATGCTGTTATGTGTGTTGTGGGTATACCACCGTATTAAAAGTTCGCTATTTGCCTGTTTTTGTGGAGCGAGTCGAACCACAGCTAAGCTTAGCCTTTTTTTAGATTTATAAATAAGATGCCTCTGCCTTTACCACTTCATCAGCAAATATTTATGCAGGTAGGCCTATTCCTAGCTAGGCCAATAGAGTAGTAGGCTAGATTCGGCCCTGCTGAGATGATTTGGCGCGACTATTTTTGGCCATGAGACGATTCGACCCACTTTTTATTTAGGCCTACGTACGCCTAGGCCTAGTCGTAGATGCAATCCAACAAAGAAAGTAGCCGAGCCGGTCAAGTCGGCCCTACTGTCTCGGCCAAAGTTAACTCGGCCCCAACCAATAAAATATAGAACGCAAAAAAAGTGCAAACGAAGAAGGGGATTGAGAAAATACTAATAAACATTTCTTCACATGTTTTAACCTAGTCTAGGCCTAGGAATAATTCTGTCTAACTAAGAAGACTTTTTAAGGAATATTAATATTTAGAAAATGTAGGGCCTAATTCTTTTAGCAACAAAAATAAGAATGATTTCACCAACTTTCATTTATTATTAATTATAGGCCTAAATTGATTTTAAATTGCGCAAATCAACATTGCGCATAACAAACAATTTAATAATAAACATTAATAATATTACTATTAGTAAATAGACTATTACAATGAACATTTGGATAATAGGAACACAATTGTTGTATTCGATTGAGACTTTTACCGTTGAGTACAGTTTTTCCGTTAAAACTACTTATTTAACGGAGTATTTTGAGCATTGAGATTGTTCTTAACGAAAAACCTTGCGTTGTCAACGTTTTCTATTCAAATGATTTTCTGTTGAGCACAAATTTACAATTCGAATACAAAAAGTACTCAACAAATCTTTATGTTAACAACGAAAGTTCCCATTCGAATACGACAATTGTAGGCTTTTGCAATTGTCAATTGTATGACCTATACACTATACAACCCCTGGGAGAGGTGCGTCATTTAATTTGTCTGATGTGCGTCAAAAATGTGACTTACCTTTAGGTGACCATGATGTACCCATTTTGACGCACTGTCACCATGTTGTTTATGATATGGTTGTTTATGATATGGTAAGTGGTAAAGTGACTAACATTGACCCACCATTGTTCATTGATGTGACGTACCATCTAGGTTTTTTGACGCACCCCTTCGTCAGTAATTATTTGTAAATGACACACCCATGACACACCTCTCCCGGGGATTGTATAGTGGGTCATACAATTGACAAGTGCATAATAATGATGATGCACGTATGTGGGCGCGTATGTTCAAAATTCAATGAACATGCCTGATAAGAGTAGTAACAGTTGTAGATGATTGAAACAGCTTCCATAGAAGGCGCAGCTACGTTGGTTCCAGATGTTGTTGCCTAATGCATGTTGTACTGAAGAAATCTATGCATGATTCAACTCACTAAACAATCTTATTATGCATAATTGTACAGTTTTTTGTAAATGGTGACGCTTCGATTCACTAAAAAATACCTGTTTATCTTACACGAGGTACTTCATATTCATATTCGGCAATGATATCATTTTTGATGAGTATTTTGAAAATCGTGTATAGTCATAATAAGATTAAATAATAATAGACATAGCACTTTTTGCGTTTTATACTTTATTGGGGCCGACTTGGATCGAAATCTTCAACCGACCAATCAGAACTGGGGAAATGGCTATAACTGGGTCCAGAGAGATATATAATAAAGAGTTATAGCATTGGGTTAAAGTCATGTGATAAACAGATCAAATTGGGAGCATAATTGTTGGATTATACTGTATTCGTTTACACTTTCATTATTTAATATATCAAAGGCTCTGATGAGAATCTTTGTTTTCAGTCAACAATGAATGAGATGAATGAAAAATTAGAAGAAGAACACAAATGATAATAATGATCTGTTGTTACTCATTGTTCTCCTCTTAAAGGCACTATGGGCATGCCATAGACACTTTAGTTTCACTGAACAAAACTCGTTTGTTGCTAAATTCAACAGTTTTAATATATAAATTTGGATCATTTTTGCTATAAAAGTTGGGTTTTGATCATTAATAAACAATTATCTACTCTTGTTTGATAGGTAAGCCTACTGTATTGCAACATTCTGAGTCTTGTTTGTTTTTATTTGTTTCCGTTTAGTAATTTTTTTTCAATCATACCAAATACCCCTTTCACATCAAACTTCGCTGTGATCTCCATAGACACTCTCAGGTTTGTGATCATTCACAACGTTGAGAAACTCCGGAGAGACAAGATTAAAATCGTAATTACCGCTCTCTATGCTGTTTGTTTACATCGCGATAATAGAATAATTTTGATGAAGAAGATAGTTACAAATAGTGCTAACCTATTTGCCATTATGTATAGGTTCACTATTAACTTGTAATAACTTTTATTTTAGGGCCCAGTTGAGCCTATGCAGGTTGATGCACAACCAGAAGCTGAGGAAGTGGTTGAGGAACAATCATTTATTGTGGAAAACACTACATTGGTAACTTAGCTACTGTAGTTACTAAGTCTTTTTTAGTTAGCCTATTCATATCAAAATTTAATGACAGATTCTGAAAGTAGAGCCAAAATTTATAATGTATTGCTTAATGAAAATGCCAAAAATAGAGGTGGGTGTGGCACATACAGGCATAGCTAAACTACTGCGAATTGCATCTTAAATTTTGTTTAGCAAAATCAGAGAGGATGAACATAGACATATCTGTTGAATTGGTTGCTTACATGACCTAGTAGAAAATTCAACTTAAATAGATCTTACTCAGCTATGCTTGATCAGAGGATTTTTCTTAATTTTTATGTAGGACCTAGAAATGTACGGGAGTAGCTATACTGGCCTAGCTAAAGTGAACCGTCTTCTATTTATAAGTGACCACTGTCCAATTCTGAAAATAGAAGCATTAAGGATGGCATTGTCTTATATTCAAACAACATTCAACACACAAGCCTATCAAAAGATTCACAGAGAATTAGCAGAGGCATTGTAAGTTCAATCATGTTTATTGCATGTCAAAATCAATATGTACAGTAGATATAAAGTTTGCAGTACTGTCACCACGTATAAGTTCTGTACTCAGTAGTAATTCTCACTCCTGAGGACGATCTAATGATATGTACAGTAGATATAAAGTTTGCAGTACACCACGTATAAGTTCTGTACTCAGTAGTAATTCTCACTCCTGAGGGTAATCTAATGATATGTACAGTAGATATAGAGTTTGCAGTACACCACGTATAAGTTCTGTACTCAGTAGTAATTCTCACTCCTGACGATAATCTAATGATATGTACAGTAGATATAGAGTTTGCAGTACACCACGTATAAGTTCTGTACTCAGTAGTAATTCTCACTCCTGAGGATAATCTAATGATATGTACAGTAGATATAAAGTTTGCAGTACACCACGTATAAGTTCTGTACTCAGTAGTAATTCTCACTCCTGAGGACGATCTAATGATATGTACAGTAGATATAGAGTTTGCAGTACACCACGTATAAGTTCTGTACTTGGTAGTAATTCTCACTCCTGAGGGTAATCTAATGATATGTACAGTAGATATAAAGTTTGCAGTACTTTCACCGCGTATAAGTTCTGTACTCAGTAGTAATTCTCACTCCTACTCAACAGTTCTTTTCAGAACTATATATACGTGGTGTACCGCAAACTTCAATATGTTGATTTTCATCTTATGGTCTCGGCAATGTTTTTGATTATTCAGTGGGTAGACTCTCTGTTCTCTGTTATCAATTGTCTAGATCTGGATCATCAATTCTGCCAGATGCAGTAGCTGGTGCTCTTCATAACGTTCCACCATTGGATTCACAATGGGTGGAAACAACTAACAAAAGTGCTGCTCTAAAATTGGAGAAGTTAGACTCTGATCTTAAGAACTATAAAACAAACTCAATAAAAGAAAGCATACGGTAAGAACATACAGTATATTGTTTAATGACAAAATTAGTACCAACACCAACATATATAAAGAACATGCAAACTCAATAAGAGAAAGCATACGGTAAGAACATACAGTATATTGTTTAATGACAAAATTAGTACCAACACCAACATATATAAAGAACATGCAAACTCAATAAGAGAAAGCATACGGTAAGAACATACAGTATATTGTTTAATGACAAAATTAGTACCAACACCAACATATATAAAGAACATGCAAACTCAATAAGAGAAAGCATACGGTAAGAACATACAGTATATTGTTTAATGACAAAATTAGTACCAACACCAACATAAAGAACATGCAAACTCAATAAGAGAAAGCATACGGTAAGAACATACAGTATATTGTTTAATGACAAAATTAGTACCAACACCAACATATAAAAAGAACATGCAAACTCAATAAAAGAAAGCATACGGTAAGAACATACAGTATATTGTTTAATGACAAAATTAGTACCAACACCAACATATAAATATTAAAAAGAACATGCAAACTCAATAAGAGAAAGCATACGGTAAGAACATACAGTATATTGTTTGATGACAAAATTAGTACCAACACCAACATATATAAAGAACATGCAAACTCAATAAAAGAAAGCATACGGTAAGAACATACAGTATATTGTTTAATGACAAAATTAGTACCAACACCAACATATATAAAGAACATGCAAACTCAATAAAAGAAAGCATACGGTAAGAACATACAGTATATTGTTTAATGACAAAATTAGTACCAACACCAACATATATAAAGAACATGCAAACTCAATAAGAGAAAGCATACGGTAAGAACATACAGTATATTGTTTAATGACAAAATTAGTACCAACACCAACATTTCCCACGACTATATGAAGAACATGACTTTTTTATTTTTTTCATAATTTAAATTGATTGTAATAAAAAAGAACTTGATTGCTTATTATTAATATACGATTACTAATTTAGGAGAGGTCATGATGACCTTGGAGACCATTATCTTGATCAAGGTGACCTAAGTAATGCACTCAAGTGTTACTCAAGGGCTCGTGATTATTGTACCAGTGCTAAACACATCGTGAATATGTGTCTCAACGTCATCAAAGTAAGTTTGGGTCATTCATCTACTAATATACCTAGATGCATTATATTTTTTACACCTAAATAGATTCCTGTCATTTGATTGGATGATTATGCGTCACATGATACAAAATAAGTGCACTATTTCATGCTCGAGATTGCAGTGTCATTTCATATAATTGACCAGAAAAAGAAATTTCTATATGGGCTAAGCCGACACTTCTTGGCTGAAAATGATGTGGATGTAACTCAAGTAAGGTCTTCAAAGAAAGTTTTAAGACTTATTAATGGTAAATGATGTGGATATAACTCAAGTAAGGTCTATTAATGGCCCATACCTTCAAGAAATGACAATTTAACAACAGTTGATGTATCCATCTTCTGAGGGACAATGCCACTAAAATATAATTTTTGACATTTTCTATTACTGTAGATGCGATGAATGTTTTGTAAGGGATATAATAATTCATTTTCTCAAATTTCAGGTCAGTATACATCTTCAAAACTGGTCACATGTTCTCAGCTACGTAAACAAAGCAGAAGCGACTCCAGAGTTGTCAGAAGTAAGTGTAAGATCTGTGATATGTTTTAATTATTTATTTCACGTAAACAAAGCAGAAGCGACTCCAGAGTTGTCAGAAGTAAGTGTAAGATCTCTGATATGTTTTAATTATTCATTTAAACATATTTTAAGAGGGTGACTCAGATAGTCATGAGCTGATTTTATTAACAAAAGAACCATAAAATATGAAGTATGTTGAATTAAAAACTGTAAGCATTTTTGTAACATTAGGTTTTTTCCATGTACAGTAAATCAACAGTTTAAAACTGTTTTTTATGTAGCAGCTCCACTAATATTGGGCTGATTTTAGGCATTTGAATGAGACTTCGTCCTCCCAGTCCGATACAGATTTTTCAATATAAATTAGATAAAACTCTACATTCTTTAAGACATGTTTCATGTGAATAAACAGCAGCGTCAATTAGAAGTGTTCAAAATTATTTTGCGATCTTTACTTTACAAGATGGCCATAACCTGTTCAGCAGGATTAGCAGTACTATTAGCCTAGAAATACAAATGTTATTTTTTTCAGAGAGAATCAAAAGATAATCAAAAGATAGTAGCGGTTTTGAAGTGTTCAGCAGGATTAGCAGAATTAGCTAATAAGAAATACAAATCTGCTGCCAAGTATTTCCTCCAGGCTCCATTTGATTATTGTGATTTCCCATCTGTAAGTGTGTTTAAATTAAAATGCAATAAGATCAATTATTCAACCCTTGAATATGTTTTGAAACATAACTAAAGACGCGAGTTTTAGGACTTTTAAGAGATGTACTTGAAAGAGGCAAACTGGATTATTATTATTTATTAACATTTCTTTTTTAAATACTGTATATATATTTTACCATTAATTATTATATTTATTTCTCTTCATAATATTATATTACAATAATTTGGTTTACTAAGAGAGACAAAAAAAATCAGAGCTTGTGAGAGGCAGCCCATACATAAATACAGTATATTCAAACAAACAATATTTTAATTTCTACTACTTCCAAGATGTTATCTGCCAGCAATGTTGCCGTTTATGGAGGACTCTGTGCATTGGCATCATTTGACAGACAGGAATTGCAGAAGAACGTCATCTCTAGTAGGTAATTATAGGTTTTCACTCAATAGGACTCTGTGCATTGGCATCATTTGACAGACAGGAATTGCAGAAGAACGTCATCTCTAGTAGGTAGACTTGGTAACGTGTATTGCACACATACTGGCATATTCAGCCAATCAAAAGACTTGGTAAAGTCTATTGCACGCATACTGGCATATTCAGCCAATCAAAAGACTTGGTAAAGTCTATTGCACACTGGCATTTTAAGCCAAGTTGATCAAGTCTTTCAAGAATTTCATGTCATAGATAAATGGTTTATACAGAAAAATGGCAGCAAAGCTGAACTCATACTTTATTTTGAAAAATAATGAATGCTCCTACAGTACCTTCTAGGGAATAATGTAATTTAATATTTTCGTATCACATTTATTTTTATTCTGTAAATAATCTAGAGATGTCACATTTGGTACTGTACAATGTTTGTTTATGAATATTAAATTAGTTCTTTTAAGCTGTTTCTGGAACTTGAGCCTCAGTTACGTGACATAATTCTGATGTTCCATGAATCAATGTACGCATCATGTCTGAAACTTTTGGCTTCAATCAAAGACAACCTCTTGTTGGACATGTACCTGGCACCACATTTGAATACTCTGTACTCACAAATAAGAAATCGTGCTCTAATACAGGTATGTGTAAGATGTATGGAAAGTGTATAGATTTGTAATACATTGTACTGTGGCTTCTATTTTATTTTTCTATTTTAATATACACACACATCAAGTAAATGATGATGACTTGATTTGTTATTTTAGATTACATAGCCTGAGTATATAAAGTTAAAAATAAGATTTATTCTTATGAATCTATTACAGTATTTCAGTCCATATGTATCGGCAGACATGTGCAAGATGGCCACTGCCTTTAACTCAACTGTTGGTGATCTCGAAGATGAGTTAATACAGTTAATTCTTGATGGTCTCATCAATGCTCGAATTGACTCTCACAATAAGGTGTGTATGCACAAACAACCTACTGTATATGAGTTAAGATGAGTTAATACAGTTAATTCTTGATGGTCACATCAATGCTCCAATTGACTCTCGCAATAAGGTGTGTATGCACAAACAACCTACTGTATATGAGTTAAGATGAGTTAATACAGTTAATTCTTGATGGTCTCATCAATGCTCGAATTGACTCTCACAATAAGGTGTGTATGCACAAACAACCTACTGTATATGAGTTAAGATGAGTTAATACAGTTAATTCTTGATGGTCTCATCAATGCTCGAATTGACTCTCACAATAAGGTGTTTTTGTCTTTAGTTATAGCTCTTTTTTTTTGTAATAGATATTATATGCACGGGATGTTGATCAACGCAGTTCAACTTTTGAAAAGTCGCTTATCATGGGAAAAGCATTTCAAAGAAGAACAAAGGTATTTTTAATTAAAACATAATATTGTAGCAAATGTTTTGCTAACAAAATTGTTTCAAAATATTTAATTTACATTTTTTTAGGCATTAATTATGCGATCTGCAATGTTGAAGAACCAAGTCCACGTCAAGGTATTTATACATTTATAACCCTAACCCTAACCCCTAACCCTAACCAAGTCCACGTCAAGGTATTTATACATTTCTTTTCAAATACAGTACTTATCAATTGATCCAATATCATCATCATATCAGATAATTATTATCTTTTGTGATCAGATCTTGTAGTATTTTATTTTAGAAGACCTTTATTTCCTGCACACCCAGCCCACTATGATGTAACTGCTTTGTTTTTGTTTGTGTGCAGTTTTCCAATATGGCAGGCAATGGAGGTGAGACTGCATGCCCTTCCTTCCCTGCTCTAAAACTTACTTTTTATTTCCCAAATTAATTATTTTTTAATTATTTTTGCTGTTTTGTTAATTTTGTGCGCACTAACCTGTTGATGGCATTTTGTCTATTCAGTGTTGTTATATTAAATATTTATGTATTTTTAGAAGCTTGGCCAAGCAGCCAAACATACTTGTATAGATACAAACAGTTTATATCTTTGTTGATATAGACAGAGTGAAATAAATGTATAGATATACCATTATAATTACTCCATGCTTGACTTTTCTTTTTTACTTAATTAGAAAGCTGTTGTCAAGTAATATGCTTACTTATTTTTATAAATTTATTACAAAATCCTTAACCTTTTCCATTTAAGAGAACTATTCAGAAAATATACTGTAAAGGGACAGTAAAAGTAGTCTATATACTTTGCTTAGTCTACACACTTTTAGAGAATAATTGAGGGACAGTAAAAGTAGTCCATATACTTTGCTTAGTCTACACACTTTTATAGAATAATTGAGGGACAGTAAAAGTAGTCCATATACTTTGCTTAGTCTACACACTTTTATAGAATAATTGAGGGACAGTAAAAGTAGTCTATATACTTTGCTTAGTCTACACACTTTTAGAGAATAATTGAGGGACAGTAAAAGTAGTCTATATACTTTGCTTAGTCTACATACTTTTAGAGAATAATTGAGGAACAGTAAAAGTAGTCTATATACTTTGCTTAGTCTACACACTTTTAGAGAATAATTGAGGAACAGTAAAAGTAGTCTATATACTTTGTTTAGTCTACACACTTTTAGAGAATAATTGAGGAACAGTAAAAGTAGTCTATATACTTTGCTTAGTCTACACACTTTTAGAGAATAATTGAGGAACAGTAAAAGTAGTCTATATACTTTGTTTAGTCTACACACTTTTAGAGAATAATTGAGGAACAGTAAAAGTAGTCTATATACTTTGCTTAGTCTACACACTTTTAGAGAATAATTGAGGGACAGTAAAAGTAGTCTATATACTTTGCTTAGTCTACACACTTTTAGAGAATAATTGAGGGACAGTAAAAGTAGTCTATATACTTTGTTTAGTCTACACACTTTTAGAGAATAATTGAGGGACAGTAAAAGTAGTCTATATACTTTGCTTAGTCTACACACTTTTAGAGAATAATTGAGGAACAGTAAAAGTAGTCCATATACTTTGCTTAGTCTACACACTTTTAGAGAATAATTGAGGAACAGTAAAAGTAGTCCATATACTTTGCTTAGTCTACACACTTTTAGAGAATAATTGAGGGACAGTAAAAGTAGTCTATATACTTTGCTTAGTCTACATACTTTTAGAGAATAATTGAGGGACAGTAAAAGTAGTCTATATACTTTGCTTAGTCTACACACTTTTAGAGAATAATTGAGGGACAGTAAAAGTAGTCTATATACTTTGCTTAGTCTACACACTTTTAGAGAATAATTGAGGGACAGTAAAAGTAGTCTATATACTTTGTTTAGTCTACACACTTTTAGAGAATAATTGAGGGACAGTAAAAGTAGTCTATATACTTTGCTTAGTCTACACACTTTTAGAGAATAATTGAGGAACAGTAAAAGTAGTCCATATACTTTGCTTAGTCTACACACTTTTAGAGAATAATTGAGGGACAGTAAAAGTAGTCCATATACTTTGCTTAGTCTACACACTTTTAGAGAATAATTGAGGGACAGTAAAAGTAGTCTATATACTTTGCTTAGTCTACATACTTTTAGAGAATAATTGAGGGACAGTAAAAGTAGTCTATATACTTTGTTTAGTCTACACACTTTTAGAGAATAATTGAGGGACAGTAAAAGTAGTCTATATACTTTGCTTAGTCTACACACTTTTAGAGAATAATTGAGGAACAGTAAAAGTAGTCTATATACTTTGCTTAGTCTACACACTTTTAGAGAATAATTGAGGGACAGTAAAAGTAGTCTATATACTTTGCTTAGTCTACACACTTTTAGAGAATAATTGAGGGACAGTAAAAGTAGTGCTTATGTATTGACCATGGTTATGCTTTTTCAGAGGGACAATATTTATATCTTTAAAAGAACAAGTTATAAAGCAGTACACCCTTTATTACTTACTAAAGGATAATATTTTACATCAGCTGAACATCAGAATCTGATATCCTTAGGTCAAAGTAAATATGTCTACTTGAGGTTTCTATTTACAACAGCTTCAGCTTGAAGAAAAACCCATTTTTTAGTGCAAATATAATTTGATATTTATTGCCGTTCTAGATGCCTTTCAATTGTCTAGGCATTGTAGTTTATATTTTATTAATATATTTTTTAATATATTGGCAGAATTTTGTATAGAAAAAGTGTTTAATTTTTTTTTAAATACTATGTTTTGATCTGTATCATTTTTATGTGTAAAAGTGGGTGCCATGAAAAGGAAAAAAAATAAAAGTTTTCTTTCTATTTTAGAGTCTGCCCAAGGAAGGTTTTAGCAATGAGCAAGCCGATCCAGTTATTGCACCGGCCACAACAAATCGATAATGATCCAGTTATTGCACCGGCCACAACAAATCGATAATGATCCAGTTATTGCACCGGCCACAACAAATCGATAATGACAGTAATAATACAACTAGCATAACAGAAATAATAGTTCATAGAATTAATAATGTTGTATTCAATAGAACCAACGAATACACTTAATGTATTTATACATAATAGTACAATATTAAACAGTGTGTTTATACATAATAGTACAATATTAAACAGTGTGTTTATACATAATAGTATAATATTAAACATATTCTGTAGTATATTCACGGTACACCCATTGAAACTTAAAATGTACTTATTTATTCGGATTTCATAGATGGACAGAAGGTAGCAAATGCTGATTGTATAAAACTATACAAGATAGAACAAACTAGGCTACAAATAATTATTATTGTTCATGAATTCTGTGACAGGCTACTCAGTATAAGAATAATATTATTTAGTACAATGGTGGTTATACATTAAAGTTTTGTTCATTGAAATGAATATACAGTCACAGAATTCCCTACCACCAAAGTGAGGTATTTGGGATTACAAATTTCAGAAATAAACATTCAAATCGAATGTATTATCCACCAAAAACATGAACAATTAAGATTAATAAAATCAGACTTTGCATAGGCCATTTTGCAGTTTTAATCAAGTTATTCACTGATACACGTATAAAAAGACGAAATAAAGTTTAGTTTTTGTCACCCTTCATTAACCTTGTACATTGTGACGGGTAGTGTTCTAGTAACTATCGTTTGAATTCTCTAAAAGCTGGGGTTCGAATTTCTACGATTTTTTTTTTAATGTATAAAAAATGTTTTTCCTAGTCTATTTTATCTGATGAAAATACCGACTGACACGTGTTACCCTTATCAATATCAGAAAGCAAAGTGTTAACTAAATTGAATAATGATAACTTAGTACTATGACGTTTTCGAAACCCATATTGATGAAAATAAAAATCTAGTTAACTTGTATTTTGCTAAGAACTGGTAAAATTGAGATAGGACGGTATTTCCTTTGACCCCTTTTGACCCCTTTTTAAAGACTGGTTGAACTCGAGCACACTTTAACAGATTTAGAAATATACAGTTATTACATGATAAATTAAATATATAACACAAGGGATTTGAAATATGTAATGATGCAATTGAAATTAATTTTGCTGGTAGACCATCTGATCCAGTTGCTTTATTTTGGTCGATTTTACAAATTAAATTAAATAAATACCTCATTAACAGTGATAGATTCAAGAAAAAAAGAATTTGGTAAGGGATTGGCCAGATACTGAGAAAAACATTTTTGTGAGAGGGGAATTTCGTTTGCAAGTATATAATTCTGCTGCGGACTGCGACTATAATCGTACTCCACCCATCATCTAGTTTACACTGGATCTCCCGTTTATAATGGAAAATAGAAGAAAATAAAATAAAAGAGCCGAACGTAATATAAACGAGCCTATGTAATGGTATTAAAGATCCACAGATATTTTGGTAGTAGGCGAATTGTAAAAGGACGAAAGGTAAAACAGCGGAAGAAGGCAGCAACGGCGTTCCATAGATCTATACCGACGACGACACCGCCACCACACCACCTGCCACCACCGCACAAACCACACGACACGCGACGCGTATTAGAGGTATATTCAGAGCGTCATTCTGACGATGTAGCATTCTCTACTTCTCTACGGAGCGCCATTTATGCCTTTATTTACTTCAGAAATAGAAATAGTACTACGGTAACTGGTCCAGTCACTGAATTTTAATATATTTTGTATGTTAATACACTGTGCTCAATTGAACCCAATTTGCCACCAAGGGAGCACAGTGGTATAAAATAGAAATAAAGTCACTAAATTTTAATAAATTTAAGAAAAAAAAATCCTTTGTTGATATAAAGTTTGCGGTACACCATGTATATTAGTTCTGAAAAGAACTGTTGAGTTTCTCGACGTTTCGATCAATATGCTTTGATCGTCCTCAGTCCTCCTATCCTATCCTTTGTGTTTCCTTTAGCAGAGTAAAAAGTTAAAATTTTTATGTTGTTAATTTTTACATTAGAAGATTGTTCAAATTATGTAAATAAAACATTTTCCGGCTGGGAACCTCTCAGCTCCCCTCTTTTAGTTTGCAAAAGTAATCTCGAAAAGAACTTCATGTGGAAAAGAAGCCCACCCAAGAGTACCAAAAATGAAGGAGCACATGGGCTTCTTTTCGAGGTTTTATGGTAGTCTATTTAATGGAAAATAATGCCATGCAACTTTGTTTCTGATTTTAAAAAAGGTCCACTCGTGTTAGGCCTGATATTTACAACCCTCAAAATATCTCTCTTTTAAAATAAAAGAAAAACAATATTCATTATTCTCAAAAAATTTCATCTGGTTTCAAATATATATTAAATAAATCAATGTTAACTTTTTGGTTAAACCAGTTGACAAGTACTTACTTGCTACGTTTCAGCTACTTTCAGTAGCCTTGATCACGCAAATGACGTTGACATGATGTTCTGTCATTCGTCATAGTTCGGTGACTTGCGCCATCTTTCGTCAACACCATCCCTTTTCTCGATACTCTAATCACTATTCAAGACAATGGTAACATAAAAACATCAGTGTACAGAAAAGCGACACACACAGACCAATACCTACACTTTCAATCAAATCATCCACTCGAACACAAACTTAGCGTAGTCAACACCCTAGTGGACAGATGTGAATCCATCGTATCAACAGAAGAAGGACAAAAACAAGAAATGAGCCATATAAAAGCAGCTTTATCAACATGCGGATATCCAGACTGGAGTTTTAAAAGAGTTAAAGACAAAAGGGAACATAGAAAAGCAAACAAAGACAAAGAAATAACAACAGATAAAGAAAAATCCAGAGTCAACATTGGTTTACCGTATGTCGAAGGGATGACTCAAAGGCTAAGAAGAACATTGAAACAGCACAATATAAATACATATATCACTCCCAAAAACAAATTAAGAGAAAGTCTCGTTCATCCTAAAGACAAGATTGACAAAGATCAACAGTGTGGTATAGTCTACCAAGTAGGTTGCCACAACTGCAAGAAGGTATACATAGGGGAAACAGGCAGAGCATTAAAAACAAGAATAATAGAACACAAAACAGACGTGGAAAAAAATACGGTAGGGACAAGAACCAGGAGCGCTCGCCACTCACAATCTAAAATTCTACACAAATCAGCTATCACAGATCACGCCACCATAGAAAATCACATACCGGATTTTGAAAATACAAAAATATTAGACAAAGAACAACACTACTTATCAAGAAAAATAAAAGAAGCCATTTGGATAAGAAAAACAAATATGAACATCAACAGAGACCAGGGAGGACATGAACTGAGCCACATCTATGATGACTTAATAAAAAGGGACACCCGAGCATCCAAAGGGGGACACCAGCAGAAAGCTGAACATCAGACGAAAGATGGCGCAAGTCACCGAACTATGACGAATGACAGAACATCATGTCAACGTCATTTGCGTGATCAAGGCTACTGAAAGTAGCTGAAACGTAGCAAGTAAGTACTTGTCAACTGGTTTAACCAAAAAGTTAACATTGATTTATTTAATATTCATTATTTTATTTATTTATTTATTTTTTATTTATTTTTTTTTTATTTCAAAAAAAAAATATCCGTAGAGGTTCGAACCCAATCTACTAGAGCTGAGAGCACCTAAACCTGAGCATTACCCGTTAGGCCACAAAGTAGTACATGACTGAACAGCTGATAATAGTCTATTTATACGTGTATTACGTAATTCATCAGTACGTCATAACTCTCATATTAACCTTGTTAAAACCAAAATGATCAGTTAGCTCAGTCGCCTGAGCGTCGTGTTGACAACACGTATGTCGTGGGTTCGATTCCCACGCTGGTCGGTGGAATAGAGTTAAAGGCATGCGGCCACTGTGTTTGGGGTTCACAGAATTATACGTCCCCCTTTCCACCACACATCATGAGGCGACAACATCAATGCATCTGGTGATGTGCTGGAAACGACCCCAAAAGGCTGTGGCAGGGCCTTAGTGCTGAGGCAGGGAGAGCACATTTAACATCTTTTTTTTTATTTAATTTTTTTTTTTCAACCCGTATTCGATCTCGTAAATTTTAGGTTTGCCGCCCTCAATTTTAAAAGAAATTGAATTTATATTTTCATCGCAGGTGTACGAAACGGTTTGGTATGCCGTGCGTTGTTATGCAATGGTTGTGCAGGTGTAGTGGGAAAGATGGTATTGTTAGTCATTCGCGGTCAACACGCCACACTGTTAAATTTTGATTTTGTTAATCAATGTTGCTACATTGGTAGCGAAAATGTCCGATTCATGCAAGATATTCTATTGTAAAAATGTTATGAATAAACTTTGATGGTAGTTGCTGTGTATGGCCGCACCGTCCCCAGAATAAACATGTTTTAAACAAATAGTTTGTCTTCGATGGTTTTTGTATGGGGATAATGGAGAGTTAAATAAGATCAAATATAGAACATTTGCAAAGATGCCGATTTTTAGACCAATTTCGAAGCTTAGACTAATTCCGCCGCCGGGCTAGGCCTTAGGTATATACGAAGTCGAGTTTTAAAGTAGAAAACCCCACCTAAAATGTTGAAGTCGCATCTGGATAGTTGAAATTTTAACATTATTATAATTATCATAGGTGATTATGTATAGTTATAAGTATAAGTGCAATTCTTGGCTCTATTTTCATTATTAGCTCTGCCCCAACCAAGGTGGGCTAGTAGCGGAGACTTAATATTTAATTTCATATGTTAATGAATAATATCATAGGTGCACTTTCCGGGGATAAGCTCTATTGTCCCTGGTGAGTCTTATATAGTTTGTTTCATATAATTTAAAATCATGTAAAGTGCCATTTTTTTTTGGGCGGGAACCTATGCAGCTCTATTTTTCAAAATTATCTTTGCTCAGCCCCAAGCATGGTGGGGTACTGAAGAGTCTTATACATGTTTGAAAAAATAATAGATGTCATTTCCGGAGACCTTGCAGCTCTATTTTAAACAGTTTGGTATGCCGTGCGTTGTTATGCAAATGAGTTTGTGCAGGTGTATTATGGGGAAGATGGTATGTTAGTCATTCGCGGTCAACACGCCACACTGTTAAATTTTGATGTTGTTAATCTTTACATTAGAAGATTGTTCAAATCATGTAAATAAAACATTTTCCGGCCGGGAACCTATCAGCTCCCCTCTTTTGGTTTGCAAAAGTATTCTAGATAAGAACTCCATGTGGAAAAGAAGCCCACCCAAGAGTACTAAAAATGAAGGAGCACATGGGCTTCTTTTCGAGGTTTTATGGCAGTCTATTAATTAATAGAAAATAATGCCATGCAACTTTGTTTCTGATTTTAAAAAAGGTCCACTTGTGTTAGGCCTGACATTTACAACCCTCAAAATATCTCTCTTTTAAAATAAAAGAAAAACAATATTCATTATTTTATTTATTTATTTATTTTTTATTTATTTTTTTTTTATTTCAAAAAAAAAATATCCGTAGAGGTTCGAACCCAATCTACTAGAGCTGAGAGCACCTAAACCTGAGCATTACCCGTTAGGCCACAAAGTAGTACATGACTGAACAGCTGATAATAGTCTATTTATACGTGTATTACGTAATTCATCAGTACGTCATAACTATCATATTAACCTTGTTAAAACCAAAATGATCAGTTAGCTCAGTCGCCTGAGCGTCGTGTTGACAACACGTATGTCGTGGGTTCGATTCCCACGCTGGTCGGTGGAATAGAGTTAAAGGCATGCGGCCACTGTGTTTGGGGTTCACAGAATTATACGTCCCCCTTTCCACCACACATCATGAGGCGACAACATCAATGCATCTGGTGATGTGCTGGAAACGACCCCAAAAGGCTGTGGCAGGGCCTTAGTGCTGAGGCAGGGAGAGCACATTTAACATCTTTTTTTTTATTTAATTTTTTTTTTTCAACCCGTATTCGATCTCGTAAATTTTAGGTTTGCCGCCCTCAATTTTAAAAGAAATTGAATTTATATTCATCGCAGGTGTACGAAACGGTTTGGTATGCCGTGCGTTGTTATGCAATGGTTGTGCAGGTGTAGTGGGAAAGATGGTATTGTTAGTCATTCGCGGTCAACACGCCACACTGTTAGATTTTGATTTTGTTAATCAATGTTGCTACATTGGTAGCGACAATGTCCGATTCATGCAAGATATTCTATTGTAAAATGTTATGAATAAACTTTGATGGTAGTTGCTGTATGGCCGCACCGTCCCCAGAATAAACATGTTTTAAACAGATAGTTTGTCTTCGATGGTTTTTGTATGGGGATAATGGAGAGTAAAATAAGATTAAATATAGAACATTTGCAAAGATGCCGATTTTTAGACCAATTTCGAAGCTTAGACTAATTCCGCCGCCGGGCTTAGGCCTTATGCGAAGTCGAGTTTTAAAGTAGAAAACCACACCTACAATTTTGAAGTCGCATCTGGATATTTGAAATTTGAACATTACCATAATTATCATAGGTGATTATGTATAGTAATAAGTATAAGTGCAATTCGGGGCTCTATTTTCATTATTATTAGCTCTGCCACAACCATGGTGGGCTAGTACTGGAGACTTAATATTTAATTTCATATTTCCATGAATAGGTGCACTCTCCGGGGACACTAAATAAGTATTTATCTTAGACAAACGCAAGTTATTAAAATAACTGATATGGCTTGAAACTAATTTTTATAGAGTACCGATATTTAACATATATACCTGGAAGTTTGCAATATTTTCAGAAGTATTTTTCAAAATTCAAACATGATGTGGATCCCGTAATTTCACCTATGTTACACTGTATATAGATATACAGCTAGTACACTGTAGAGTATAGAGCATATATTCTATGAAACATAATAGGCACCAATCAGCACCATAAGCATCATATCAGGTCACAGGATTGCATAAATCAATATTTTGCAGTAATATTTAACATACGTGCATGTTTTTTAAAAATTAAATATCAGTATAATTATAAAAATGATCACCTAAAATTGTGAAAGTGACGAATTAAATTCTAGTTCTCGATGTTTTTGTATGTGACTATTTCGCTGTGCTCCACCACTGGTGCCAAATTGGATCTACTGGAGCACAGTGTATTAACATACGAAAATATATTGAAACTTAAGTGACTTCAAATTAGGTCCACTTGAGCACAGTGTATTAACATACGAAAAGATATTGAAACTTAAATTACTTTATTTCTATTTTATTCATTCATTCATTCATTCATTCAATCTTTTATTTCGGAAACTCTGGTCCATAGAAAGTAAATTACATATAAATGAAATAAATAAAATAAACAAAATTACTACTACTCATCTCAGGATGGCATTCCATCTGGAGAGCATCTTCGACTTAACTAAGACGTTGCTTATAATCGTTGAGATTAAAATATTTTTGCTTGCATTAAGTCTACACATCAGGCCATATATTGATATTCCTAACAATTCATAAAAAGAGGGAATTCTACATTCCGTAAACATGAGGCTGGCACTGCAATGTCGAGGCCTTTGCAACAACATTCTTAAACCATTATTGTAGCATACCTGGAGAGATCGCAAGGTACCTTGATTATAGTTGCACCATAATGTAGCACAATACATATTTACACAATATGTTCTAAATAAAACACATTTCACATTGATAGAACACATACTAAATTTTCTGACCAAGGAGTTGGCTCGGATACACAAAGATCTGTATTGCCGCTTTATATCAAACTCATCACATAAATCCAAGGATATAACATGACCAAGATATGTGGTTGAGTCAACATATTCTAAGCTTTTGCCATTAATGGTAATAATAGGTTTCAATTGAATCCTCCGTGACTTAGGACAGATTATTATACAAGATGATTTCTTAGCATTGTAAACAATATCATTTTTGGCCGCAAAGCATTCAGAAATTTTAATTAGATGTTGCAACCCTGATGCAGAAGGTGATATAAGCACCATGTCATCTGCATACGATAGGTTGTTAACTTTAATATTATTTAACTCACACCCTTCTTTGCTGTTGCTAAGCTTAATGATAAGATCATTTATATACATATTATACAGATGGGGAGACATCACTCCTCCCTGTCTAACACCATTTGGTACATGAAAGGGCTCCGAAAAGGATTTGCCCCATTTAACAATGAAACACTGAATATTATACCAAGCTTTTAGTACTCTAACAATTGGACATGGCGTATCATTAATAATTAATTTCTTAAAAAGTGACCAATGGTTCACCCTATCAAAGGCTTTAGAAGCATCGAGGTAGCATACATAGACAGGGCTACCATTACGATAGTAGTAATCAACTATTTGTTTAAAAACAAAAATACAAGTTTCTGTACCATGGTTAGATTTAAAGGCAAATTGTCTATCATCAGAAGTTACAGTATCACCAGATAATTCGATAAGAACATGTTCTAAAACCTTAGATATTACACAGGCTAGGGCAATCGGTCTATAATTATCCTTACTTGTAATGTCGCCTGACTTAGATTTTACGATAGGTACAAGAATGACATCAGTCATACCTATATCACTGTGCTCCTTCACTGGCGCCAAATTGGGTCCACTTGAGCACAGTGTATTAACATACGAAAAGATATTGAAACTTAAATGACTTTATTTCTATTTTATATCACTGTGCTCCACTGGCGCCAAATTGGATCCACTTGAGCACAGTGTATTAACATACGAAAAGATATTAAAATTTAGTGACTTTATTTCTATTTTATATCACTGTGCTACCCTGGTGCTAAATTGGGTCCACTTGAGCAGTTACCGTAGTACAATTTCTATTATTGAAGTTAATAAAGGCATAAATGGCGCTCCGTAGAGAAGTAGAGGATGCTCCAGTCGCCAGAATGACGCTCTGAATATACCTCCGTATTATATAGAAAGCCAACCTCTCGCCGGCCTAGGCCTAAGATACTCTGCTGGTAAAATGGAAGAAGACCTAACTTTGGAGGATTCGACGGCTCCCAGTAAATCTACTTATACTATTGAGAGTAAGTCATCCATTATATATATAGTTTTATTTGATGATATAGCCTTAACTTGTTTTGTATATATTATATTGAGAGAATTAATTAAGGAAACTTGTGTGCTCAATCTCAACCATATGTTCATTAAAATCATCGAGGAGGAGTTGTTCAATATAGCCTAGCCTCCTAATTTATAGGCCTAGTAGGCTAGGCTAGGCCACATGTCTAGACCTTGGCCTAGAGTAGTAGCCTAGAACTAAGCGATTATTTTTGTAGCGATTTGTTTTGGTCGCACATTTTGGACTGTGATAATAATGTAAATGTTATTCGCAATTTGAAATTGTGCAAAGATTTATTTTCCTCTTGATGCAAATCATTCAAATCATGCATAACATAATTAGGCCTTTAATTATTTCCTATTTTCCACTAGGCCTATACATATATTATAATTATACCATTTGAATTTTTAATCAACTAATCAAAACTGGGCTTATGTGCATCAAAAAGTAGAGGGCGATTTCCCCCTTTTCCCCACAGGACGTACTGACCCATGTTTTTTTTTTGTACAACATAATTTTTTTTAATGTTGTCTGGCAGTATGTACCGTACATTTAAATGGTTAC
Source organism: Antedon bifida (assembly GCF_963402885.1). Classification (NCBI taxonomy): domain Eukaryota; kingdom Metazoa; phylum Echinodermata; class Crinoidea; order Comatulida; family Antedonidae; genus Antedon; species Antedon bifida. The sequence continues at coordinate 34,095,244 of NC_136229.1, read as the reverse complement.
CAAACTGACAAACACTCGCTTCTTTTGGTATACTATATTGTTAATGTACAATTTGTGAATAAATGTGTACATGAATTTATTTAAGCTGCTGATCACATATCATTGAACAGTTTAAATTGTTTATTGTTTGTTGCATTGTAGTTTTACAGATTCTTAAGGAAACCCAACAACAGCACGGCTTGCGTCATGGTGATTACCAAAGATACAGGTATGTAGTGTGTACACCGTTTGTATGCTCACGTTTTACTGTAAATGTAAATGTGTATTTACTGTACTAACCAACCAACATACTTTTTTTATAGAGGGTACTGTTCAAGACGATTGCGTAGAATGCGAAAATCTCTTAAATTTCTTCAAGGAAAGAGAAATAAGTTCATCAAACGTGAAATTACTGAAGAAATAGTTACAGATGTTCGGTAATTTCTTCTTTTTTTTTTCAATATTTGTCTCCCAGTAACAAGATTTTAAATAAATCAACATAATAATTTTCAATATTTATGCTGCTGCTACTGTAGAAGCTACGATTTTTGTCCTAAAACATTAACCAAATGCTACACATAATATTGATTGTATAAAACATATTATTTATGTATGTGTGCCTTAGGTTCCTCTATTTACCACTTATTCATTCGGAACGAGCATGGGGACATGCAATGCAACTGAAACAGGAAGCCAACACTGAACCAAGGAAACGATTTCATCTGACTGCTAGGCTATGTAAAGCTGTTAAGTATGCTGAGGAGCTAGAACTACTGTCACGTAGTGCAAAATGTGATGCCAGATCAAAGCTAGAAGCTCAAGTAAGTAATTAAACTATTGATGCTATTCTAAAGTGACATAAGTCTACATATCCAAACCTGTATATTAACAACCATAGCAAATGGTAAAGAAGTCTTCTTCTTCCCCGTCACACAAGTCCCACTATACAGTACCATCTGTAAATTTATTCTGAAAACACCTAGGTTCTTGTTTAAATGTTTTACTGTATGTTGCATTATTTTAAATGCTTGTTTGTAGGCATACCATGCCTGGATGCGAGGGACATTACTTTTTGAAAGAGAAAAATGGCAGGAATCGATAGAGGCTTTTACTACAGCTAAGTAAGTTTATTTATATCCTGATCACTTCCACATCTTCCAGTTTATCTCCAATTTATTGTTTGTATTGTTTTCAATAGTTGTGAAAGGAAGAGTCACCAGTTATGATTAGCCAATTGAGTCATCAAGCCCTAAAATAACAATTCTTTCAAGATTGTTACTTTTGATATACTGCAGTATGTTATAGATAAATTCTAAAAATAAAAGTTTTTACTTAGTATTCAGTGTTCTCCCCAGGCCTTTTTAGCGTCACTGTACCGTATCGTGATACTTGAGCTCAATCCTGGGGAGAACACTGAATATTTATAATTTATTTCTGCAAATCTTAGGACAATATATGAGAAACTAGCAGAAGCATTGAATGAAGAACAACGGGCAATTTATTTGCAACGAGTGGAAGAAATAGCACCAAACATCCGATACTGTGCATACAACATTGGAGATGAGACTGCTATTAATGACCTTATGCAAATGAGGGTCAAATCTGGAGGTGAAATGTCTTCTAATCTTGATGTAAGTACAGGTCAGGTAGAAATTATCAAAATCAAATGACATGTTGCTTTGAAGGCAGCAAGATAGTTCACACTTTAATTTGAATAATCTTGTACCAGTGTCAAATATTAAGACCAATTTTATGCTTCATTGAAATGATTTTCATTAACATCTTTTGTAGATCCTACTTGCTCAAACAAGAGAAAAGCAGGCTGCAACTTTAAGTGAGGTTACTTGGCGAGGCAGGACTGTTCCTGTAAAATCTGAGCAGATTCGAGGATTTTTCTTAAGCGTACAAGAAACTGACAAAGAAGTTACTGCCGCCCCTGATGTAGAGAGCAAGATCTCTGTGTATGAGAGTCTACTCATGGGATGTAAAGATGCTCTTCAAATACTTAGGGATGAACTAAAAGCAGATGGAGTAAGTCAATATTATCAATATAGGATGTAAAGATGGTCTTTAAATACTTAGGGATGAACTAAAAGTAGATGGAGTAAGTCAATATTATCAATATAGGATGTAAAGATGGTCTTTAAATACTTAGGGATGAACTAAAAGTAGATAGAGTAAATCAATGTTATCAATATAGGATGTAAAGATGGTCTTTAAATACCTAGGGATGAACTAAAAGTAGATGGAGTGTCAATATTATCAATATAGGATGTAAAGATGGTCTTTAAATACCTAGGGATGAACTAAATGTAGATGGAGTAAGTCAATATTATCAATATAGGATGTAAAGATGCTCTTCAAATACTTAGGGATGAACTAAAACTTAGTTAAACTGAACTTCAGTATGTATTTACCATGTGACCATTTTTTTTCTATTAGAATGCTAAGCAGCGAACTCAAAGAGCAGAGAGCCAGGTATCAGGAGTACAATACCTCTACACATATGTCACATATATACGACTCACAAAAACCATTGAGCGCAACATGCTATTAGCAGAGTCTCTTAAAGAAAACTTGGTTGGCAGTCAAACATTTACAGAGAATCGTAAAGTGACTAAGCCTCAAGACTTGATAAGGATCTATGACATCATCTTGCAGGTAATGTTTATGAACTATGGGTTAGTGTCAGGCTTTCAAAAGTATAACATATTCCCCATTCAATCAATGCAAAGCATTATGAAACAGTAATCTTTTATTCAATTAATCTGCTGCTTGATTCAAGGGCAGTCAAAGAGTTCTGATTTTTATAGATTTTCTTTGTACATTCATTTGTTAGAGTCTTGGTGAGTTACCATTGTTACCAGGTCTAGAAAACGATGAAGATATTCAACTAGAAGTAGAGGCTAAGACTTTAAAGTCTAAAGCATTTAGGTAAGTGAGTTAGGATAAAACAATTGTCATCACCACCATTCTCAATGAAGTATAGACATTTTACTTCCATTTCAAATTAATACTAGGATCCATTGCAATTAGTCTCATACTGAGCTTACTTAGTGGTTAAGGAGGCACCTAGAAACACCTGCTTGGGATCTTACATCCTAACAGCTTGTTTTGCAAATACCCAGACAATGCAATGTTAAAGATCTTGTAAATATGGATCTGGTTGAAAAATGGTAACGTTGTGTAATTTATTTACAGATGTTTCTATCTTGCACGATCGTACGCTTCTATAAAGAAATGGCGTGAGACATCTGCTCTTTATGAACAAGTGCTGACTTATATAAGTGGTGCTCTCGAGTTGTTTAAGAAAATTAGAACCAAGCCAACAGAGGTGAGTTGTATGCTTTATAATCTGGACTTATTTATCATTCTCAGTTTTCATAGTTGATTTAGAGCTTGTTTCAATACATTTATTTCAATTTATTAAATCTATTTTAGACTGATATAAAGGAACTTCATGAACTGCTAAATACTGTTAATGGACTCAAGTATTCTGCACATGCTTCTTCAATTTTAGGTAATTTTATAAAATCATATGTTCATTTGTTTAGCCTTCTAATTAAACACATAGTCAGTAGCCATACAACAAAAGGTATTAAAAGTTTCAATAGTCATTCCAATATCATATTCTATTGAGTGTTCCTAGTATTTGGTTCATTTTTTTGTTCAATCAATCATTCATTTTTGTGTCTATTTCTAGATACTGAGGCACCAATAGCTGGTATGACAAACCTAGAAATCTCAGACAATCGCCCATTGATACAGCGATTAGAAAAGTACCAAGAAGTTGAAAGTGTATCCTCAAAAAAGCCAAACCTGGTCACATTTCCACCAGATTTTAAACCCACCCCACAAAAGCCTGTCTTCTTTGATATTGCTCTTAACCATGTTGAGTTCCCATCTCTGGAAGAAATGCAAGAACAAAAGAAGGCAGGCGCTAGTATTGGAGGATTTTTAAGAGGATGGTGGGGAGGTGGAAAGAAATAGATTGATATATAAAACTGGAAGAATGAGCTAGCATTGAAGGATTTAATGGGGAATGTAGAACAAAATGTATCATTAAAAAACTGGCATTGGCAGATTTTTAAGATGGTGGAAATAAATGTTAAAATGTTTTAAAGGATTGGCAGTGAGGAGAACTATTTTAACAAGTATCCTCCAATCATCAGTTTATTTTTTTTTACATGCATTTCTCTGCCCTGTTGATATATAATGTCCATGAGTTTAAATTTTGTGAAATTTGTTTTTTTATGTCAACAAAGATTACTTTTCATCATGAATAAATGCATATTTTCTTAATTTTTAAGATGTTAAGTTGACCAACATACATTTTGCTTAAGTGTTTTGTTTTTTTCGTTATTAATGAAAACTTTTTTTTATATAAGAAATAGGCCACGCCTCCTAGGAAATAGACCACACCTCCTTCCTGACAAACTACTAGGCATATTAGCTCTGCAAATCAATTCACAGTTTTTGTAGTCATGTAATCATAGCGGCAAACTCAAAAGGTAGAGTTAGCAGTATATCAAATTGTTGGATTTTCTGTTTGTGCATTGATAATGTATTGTTATATACATCAAAGAAATTATACAAACAAATGATGAAGAAACATTAAAAGAAAGCAAGACAAAGATAACCTTTCTCTCTTGTATGTTTATCCCCCTCAATTTTAAGAAAACCGGTGTTTTATAAAAGGAAATTAGGACAAAATATAGAACATTATCTGTAAAGATGTTGATGCCTAGCCTGTTGTATTAGTCCAATCAAAGATTGTATAGTACTGCCTTTGGTCCAACTATGAAGTTGGACTAATCCGCCACTGCCAGGCTAGGTGGAGTTGTAGAGACAAACCCACATCTGGATAGTTTAAATTTTAACATTAACATAATTATAATATGTCATTCATTATTGTAATTGTTTTATGATGTGTACACATATTAAAATTAGTAATTATTATGCTTTTTTGTGTGGCTGGCCGCTGTTTGTATTTATAATTTTCTACTGTTTGAAGTACTGTAATGTCATGGGTCGCATGCCTCACTGATTCGCAATTTGCCAACACTTCATCCGGGGGCTTCACATCGCCGGCCATTTTCTTTCCTGCTGTTGCTCCTCTCACCACCGCACCGGCAAATTTGTTTCTTTTCGAGAAGATGTTGTCACGGTCCTGTTTAGTGTATAGGCCTATATCAAGAAACATACCGGTAAATTCTAGATTGTTGGCTTAGACCTAGCAGCCTCCTAGCTAGGCTAGGCCTATATCTCCTAGGCTAGGCCCACCACACCAGCCAGGCCTATACTACTGAAGCCTAATATAGTAATACTAGGCCTATAGGCCGGGCCTAGGCTATGTTGAATTAACTAATTAGCCTAGGCCCTAGGCCTAGTTACTCTAGCTAGCCGGCCGGGCCTAGCCTCCCGCCTCTCCCAGGCCGGTTAGGAGGGCCTATAGGCCTATATATACTTATCTAGACCTACTAGACTACTAGCTAGGCTAGCTAGCCTAGGCCTAGGCCTACTACTAGCTGGGCCTGGCCCTAGTAGTAGTATGCCTACCTAGCTAGTACTCTCTCTAGTCTCTAAGTAAGGCTACTAGTACAGCTAGCTAGAGCATAATAGCCTATGCCTACTAGCCTAGTAGGGCATAGGCTAACTTGTTTTACACAACTTACACAACACTGGCTGCATGCAGTCGATTAAGCTGCAAAACAAGGTATCAATGCACCGTCCAAGAAGTCTGCCTAGGCTAGAGTAGGCCCTATCGGCCTAGCATAGAGGGCCTAATAGTAGGCTACCATACCAAGCACATGCACTGACCATATCGATGATCGTGATCTGATAGCTTTATTCTTTTTTTGTATAACAGAAACGTTGTCAATCGGCTCAAGCTGCAACAGCTCAAACAGACCGGATCCCTCTACCAGCCCAAGATGCCCAAGTATCAAAACTAACCAGTGGACTTACCATTGCCTCACTTGAAAACTATTCACCAATTAGCAGAGTTGCAGTCATAGTCAATGCTGGCTCCAGATATGAAAGCACTAAAAATCTAGGTTCTTCTCACTGTTTAAGAGCATTTGCTAATCTAGTAGGTATACCATAAAAAAAGCTAGGTATACATTCATTCTGCTTATTCTGAAATTTCTTTTTACATGTAATACTTTTATTTTATTTAGTGTTTCTTCTTCTCTCAGACATGTACAGGTGCAAGTACATTCAGTATCACTAGAGGCCTTGAGGCTATTGGAGCAACGCTTGAAGCAACAACAACTCGTGATCATCTACTATACTCTATCAAATGCTTACGTGACAATGTGTACGTTGGTTTTTCTCAACTAATGCTTGTTCTAAGTTGAGCCAGACAAAAAGTTTTCTATAAAATTTGTGACTTTTCTTTGCATTAATTTAAGGACATTATTACTAAATAGAGTAGAAGCTCCCTAAATTCTATTCAGAAACGTACTCAAATTGATATTTTCCTTCTGCTGGTTTTTTTTTATTAATGATGTTATTGATATGTATAGAGATGTAGCTGTAAACTATTTAACAAGCATTGCTGGAGGTCAAGAGTTCAGAAGGTGGGAGGTCAACGACAGTAAATACAGAGTAGACCTTGATTTGGCCCTAGCTGACGTAAACCCTCAAATTGGTATGAGAAGACTGTATTTATTATATTGTTATGCATCTCAATTGACAAAACTAGCCCTTAGAATGTGGGGCATTATTCATATTGTTCTTTGAGCCATTACTATTTCATTGTTGTTTACAGATGACAATGAACTTAATCTGAATTATTTTTTGAAGAATGAAAGTCAAATTGTTGTTAAAAAATTAGGTATTGATTTTTATGTGTTAAAAGGACTTATTCCTTCTTTTAGTCTTGATGTATAATGTGTTATAGTTTAAGTAAATTTCACAAATTATCACTTTTGCTTATTATAGGATCATAAATATACAGGATTACAAATGTACATTGCCATAGTTGGCAGAACTAACCTTTGTAAAAGAACTCTGTCTGCTCTAACCCAGACCTTTGTGAAAGAACTCTGTCTGCTCTAACCCAGACCTTTGTGAAAGAACTGTCTGCTCTAACCCAGACCTTTGTGAAAGAACTCTGTCTGCTCTAACCCAGACCTTTGTGAAAGAACTCTGTCTGCTCTAACCCAGACCTTTGTGAAAGAACTCTGTCTGCTCTAACCCAGACCTTTGTGAAAGAACTCTGTCTGCTCTAACCAGAAACTTATTTATTTTTTAACTTTTTCTTAGATGTGATGGAGAAACTTCATGGCACAGCTTTTAGGGGCAATCTTGGAAATTCTTTGTTCTGCCCAAAATACATGCTAAATGATTTCACACCAGATCTACTCAAAGAATTTGTGGACACTCAATTCACTGCTGAGAATATGGCTCTTGTAGGGCTTGGTAAAGTTATTCCTTTCATCTTATTTATTTATTTCAAATCAGACCAACAACAAGTCAATACCACTAACAGGCTTGGCTGGTAAGAACCACAAAGATAAATATAATTATAAATGAAAAGAATGGAAGTAAGTAACTATTATAAAAATATCAACATTGAGAATTGTAAGAAAAAGTGAAACAAACAAATTGAATACACAACAGATAAACAAAATTAAAAACTAAACAAAGAATTAATACATTTATACAACATTATGTTAATGTGTAAGAACATCTTTGACATGGAGAATTGATTGACACAGACAATTTAAAAAATTGTAATTCTATACTCCTATAATTGTCAAGATATTCATCTTAACATTTGATAATGCTTACATCATATGTACATTGATGAGTAATTGATTTATTTTGTAGGGGTTGATCATGATACACTTAAGGCTATGGGTGAAAAGTTGTCTGTCAACCAAGGAAGTAAAGTTAATAATGTATCAAAATACTATGGCGGTGAGTTGATTTCATTATTTTTATTATTATAACTTTTTACAAATGTTTCAAGGGAAACAACATGACATATATAAGTGACATAAACAATTTTGTTGACAGGTACTGAGAGCAGAGTACAGAATAACAACAGCTTAGTTCATGCTGCTTTGGCTGTACAAGGAGCTGGAATCCACAGTGATGATGTACTTACACTCTCAGTCATGCAGTATTTAATAGGACCTCAACCTTTTATTAAATGGGGATCACACATGGCCACATCCAAGCTAAATCAAGCTGCGGCTAAAGTTACACAATCTCCATTTCATGTAAGTGTAAGGTGACATTCATGTCTAAATGTTTTCAAAGGTAATAACAAAGAGACGTCTAATATAAATATTTAGTAACAATTTTGATGATGGTTACTCAATGGTAGATATTTAGTGTGTGGATTACCCCATGTAACATACATGCTGTATAATAGTATTATACATTAAAATGTGTATTTGTTTTTCAGGCCAGCTGTGTGAACATGAGCTATGCTGACACTGGTTTATTTGGATTCTATGTACTTGGGCATGCCAGTGAAATGGAATCTGTAAGCATGGTTCATTTCAATTGTTAGGGTTAGGGTTAGGGTTGGATTCTATCTACTTGGGCATGCCAGTGAAATGGAATCTGTAAGCATGGTTCATTTCAATTGTTATTGTATATTATACAAATGGCTAATGTTTTGTATGTTGAATTAGGAGAATATCTTGAAAGATCTTGACAAGGTAGAGGACAGACTTTTGATGAATGAATGGTTAGTCAAAACATTCATTACAACACACCTAAACAGACTGTTAAAAAATAAACGTTATTAATCAGCTCCCATCAATGTCAAGACTAAAAGACAGACAGTACTCATATTTCTGCTATAGACATTTCATGTTGGTTTTCAAACAGTCACCAGCCTCAAGTTAAACAAAAATCCCACCCTCTACTTTATGTCTGATTTAATATCCCCACAAGTAGTCCCAGTATTGACTTTTGGTCTGGATGTATAGCTCTCTATTAGCTAGCCAGTTCAAAAGCTTACCAATGATTTTTATTCCTGAACCAAGGTCTCCCTGAGTATAGTCCCACCCCGCAAACCAATTTTGTGTTCTAAGGGACTGGGATTATAACAGAGGAAATATGGTAATTAGAACTTTACCCTACATATGATACAAAACGAACCAATCAGATAGTAAGGATACACTTTTCATAATTCTTGACAGGTGTTGAAAGCAACAATGGGACAGTTTGGTGGGTTAACAAAAGGCAATATTGATGAGAACGACTTCAAGAGAGCAAAGTAAGTTGTTGTATTATGTTATGTTTTATTAATGTATTTATACTATGTATATGTTATAATAATTTGTTATAGTAGTACTACCATATGTGTATGTTAATTTTTCCTCCTGGAGTAATAATTGCATAAAACTTATATTATGTATCACAACTGTATCATCATGACAATAAAAGTTCTGTATTCTGCATATTATATTCAATCTATTTGTTTATTCTACATAATGTTTTCCTTAAATTTCTTTAGAAATCAGTTAAAATCTTCTTTATTAATGAAGTGTGAGGATCAGGAGAGTTTATTGGAGTCTGTAGCAGTACAAAGCTTAAGTACAGGAGCATACCAACCAATTGAAAGTGTACTTGCTAAGATAGATAGCTTAAAACCACAAGATGCAGTTAATGTAAGTTGTATTTACTTGTTTTGTGAGATCTATATGTTTGAAGCTATTAGACTCTCATCTATATTACATGGTATAGGATTTATTATTAAACTGGGTTAAGGAGGAATTGATATGTGTATCAAACAAGTAATATGCTAGTGATAGCAGCAACAGTGGCTATTAGGCTCTCATCTATACTACATAGTATAGGATTTATTATTAAACTGGGTTAAGGAGGAATTGATATGTGTATGAAACAAGTAATATGCTAGTGATAGCAGCAACAGTGGCTATTAGGCTCTCATCTATATTACATAGTATAGGATGTATTATAAAACTGGGTTAAGGAGGAATTGATATGTGTATGAAACAAGTAATATGCTAGTGATAGCAGCAACATTGGCTTTATTTTTTCAATAGTAAGTTATTAAAGACTATATGTTTTGTTTTTTAACAGGTAGCAAAGAAAGTTTTCAACAGTAAACCTGTGATGGCTGTCAATGGTGATTTAGTAAACACACCATATTTGGATGAACTATTATAGACCGCAATTTTACATCACAATTTTTAACAACACAGAGATCATATATATTTACCCCTGTTATTGATTGTAACTTAGGATCGTGGTGAAACTACTATTTTGACCCCTACAGCTTACCATAGTTTGATGTCTTGTTTGTGTTCCTTTAAACATTGTACACATTAATTCAGAAATAACATTTGAGATTTTATCTAACAAGTTTTTTTTGTTCTTGTTGGTAACAATCATAAAAGTATATAATGCAGTCGTTTAATAATACAGTTGCTGTTTGGTTCTTGTTGGAATAAGAATAAAAGTATATAATGCAGTCGTTAATAATACAGTTGCTGTTTGGTTCTTGTTGGAATAAGAATAAAAGTATATAATGCAGTCATTTAATAATACAGTTGCTGTTTGGTTCTTGTTGGAATAAGAATAAAAGGATAGAATGCAGTCGTTTAATAATACAGTTGCTGTTTGGTTCTTGTTGGAATAAGAATAAAAGGATAGAATTTATGAATAGAGTTTCTTGTTTTTCCATTTAGTTCTTTATCTTACAATAAATGCATGTAAATGCCAGCTGATTTGTGCCATATGCCGTATTTTAATTGTTATGCTTTGAGCAACAGTCTATAAAAATGAAACGCAGCCAGTCATTTCTTATGTTGATTTTATTATTCATTGGTTATTTATCAAGTGTGTGTACGTCACAAAGAAAAACGCAATGTTGTTTGGCCATCATTGAAGAATAGGAAACATTTTAAAAGAAATCATTTAATAATACCAAATTATGTGGTTACATTTGCATGGCGTTTCACTTAATATTCTGCTGAACATGTTACAATTCGTCGTGTTTTGGGCCACTGAATTCCTCCCATGATACCTCTCCATTACCGTCCCTGTCATCTCTTTCTAAAGCTTCTTTTGTCATCTTCTTGTTTAATTCCTCATCCGTAAATATACCCTCGGACATGATGAAAGCGGACATCTATACAAATGAAAGAACGTGAATATAGCTACTATTAAGGCTCATTTGAATCAGCTGATTTCATTTATAAAGCTGCCATTGTATCTTTGGATTATATTGTACATTTTAAAGAAATTCTAAATTTAACTAGATGGGTTGGATATAACTACTTACTTCTTTAAATGATATAACCTTGTCGTTGTTTGCATCGATCATTCTGAATGTATTTGGCATTCCATGTCGCCAGTTAGGTTTGAACTCAATCATCTCCACATCAAATATTACGGTTGCTCCCGGTGCTACCTTGCCGCCGTCTTAAAAGAAATATTTTAAATCGCTGGTTACAATATTTATTATAATTCGTACGGTATGTTATGCAAATATCGTGAATAGTTGTAGCCTACTAATTAAGGTTTATTTTCTAGCTTCCTTTTTAATTGATGCGACAGTCTATCTTCGTGGGTTGTTATCCATCAATCTATTTTAAATAACATTATCTATTTACGATTATTTATCTAGTCACTTAGACCTGCCAGACGTAGCTTTGTTGTGAAATCCCACGATAAAGCGTCATGCACCGCAACCAGGTTTAGGAGGCTACATGCAAAGATAACACCACTTCTTCTTTCAGCACCAACAAGGGTGAACGGGCACGAGACCCGTATTAATGTGTCTATCTTATAAGCCTACTGTCCAGAAAATAGATTGTTTGTGATGAGAATAATGTACAAATTCCCTTCCTATCGGACGTAAATTCCAGGGATGGGCCTATTAGGCCTACTATATATAGGACTGCATGCTTTGTGTTTTTGCATGACGTCGGCGGATCTAATAGAACGCACCTTTTCCTTGTTCACCATAAGCAAGACTCGATGGTACTGTTAATCTTCGTTTTTCACCAGTGCACATGTCTACCATCCCGTAATCCCAACCTTTCACTACTTCTTGCAAACCAAGCGGAAACTCGATTGGTTCAGAGTCTTCATTTACTCGACTAGAGGATAGAATACATTCAAATGTAATCAGAAATACATCGTATATCTTATGCATAAGTTGTGCTGCTGTTAATGTCAAAAACCGTGAATATTTACTAGTTTGATCAAATCCAAGTGTTACTTGTTTGTTGTATTGTTTTATGTTTCAAACCTGTAACGGTAGAAGTGGCGGTAATTATCGTTGTTGGTTTTGAATGAATAATAATAAAAATAAAATACAATCGAAAGAGAATCGCATTTAGGCCCTATACCATATTCATTACAATTTATGTGCCGAATCAAATAATATTGTGTGTTGATTATACTTACCTGGTGTCAAAGACTGTCCCGTCCTCTAACCGTCCTGTGTAATGAATAAGCACCATGTCCCCATGACTCGCTGTTTTCTTGCAGTCATCTGGTCTGAACGTCACCTCGATCTTTAATTCGTCGGGGATTTTAATCGACTCTGTTGTTTGTGAAGAGTAACATGAGTAAAAAGTAAACAGAAGGAAAAGGGACGCACTAAAAACCATGATAATCACTCGGTGAAGGAGGCACGTTGTAGTACAGAGATGAGAGAATTGAAGCTTTTATTCGGAGGCGACGGGTTCTTATCTCGTTAAAGCAGATGGCCAGAATCACATCTGATAATGTGCACAATGTATACGTGTACATGACCAGGACCGGCCCACATATGCTCACATCTGAGTCAGCGCCGTTTAATTAATTAAATAGAAACCACACACACATACGCACCACCATCCGGAGAACACCATGCAGATGATACTTAGTATCATTTGCATAAATATAGAAAAAAACATATTTAGCTATTTATTAATAAGCCTTTTAGCAATATAATTTCCGCCTCATATTTTGTTAAATTGTCTACATATCGCTTGGTCCGCTCGCATATTGAGTTGCGCATGGCATGTGCGCCGCTAAGTGGGCTTAAATTGTCATGGGTTGACATGGTGTTTTATTTTCATTTTATTTCATGATTTATGCATTTTTTCAGTATTTACATAACAAAAAACTGAAATTTGGTCAACCTAAGTGAATTAATCACTAGCTGATTTTATACACGGAGCTACCCTTTAACCATCGTCAGCAGTGTGATCACACACACAACAATAAAGAGATAAAGATCTTTGGGTTTTCCCGCCTCAACGTTGGTGGCGCACCTCCCAGTTGTAAAGACTCAAATTTGATTGACGATCGTGTGTGTGTGAGAGAGGAGAGAGAGCCTAGCTAGGCTGAGAGCCCGAGAAAGTAGGCTTTTTATCAACTCAAAACCACATTTTTTACGATATGGCTCCTCACAAACAATCATCTGTTCGGTGTAGTCCTAAGAAACTAAAAAATGAAGAAATAGAAGCGGATCATGAACTATTCCTTCAGGCATTTAAAAGTAAGTGTTATTTAAATTTGTCACACGGTCGTTTGTTGATGTTGGGTTCTTTTAATATTATTAATAAATAAGCCTACTTAGGCCTAGAGGCTAGGCCAGTAGTGGTAGGTAGCCTAGCTAGGCCGACGAAGCATGTTGAACATCACTTTTTGACTACTCTACCTAGGCGTAGGCTAGGGCAGCAATTCGGCACTAGGTGTGTGAACTCGACCCCAACAACCAAGTCAACTTGGTCTCAATAAAACCCATCGATGCCATTTTTAAAAATTTGTTTTTACTTTATATATCCGGAACATACATATCTTCTTTCTTGAACATCGTCTTTTCTCACCATTTTCCAAGACTCAAAAAGAGGGATATGTTTTTGTTCAGTTTTTTTTTTATGGCCGGAGGCCCGAGTGGGAGGACTGTAAGTAGGCATTCATTGCCTATCAATTGTCGTTAGAATGTTTGGCGCTACATTTACGACTCATTCATAGGATAGCCACCACAGCGTTTGTTTTGTTTTGAGGGCCGGAGGCCTGAGTATTAGAGAGAGCCGGCCGGAGGCCTGAGTATTAGAGAGAGCCGGCCAGAGGCCTGGTATTAGAGAGAGCCGGCCGGAGGCCTGGTATTAGAGAGAGCCGGCCGGAGGCCTGAGTATTAGAGAGAGCCGTCCGGAGGCCTGAGTATTAGAGAGAGCCGGCCAGAGGCCCAATTGTCTCATGGATTTAGAGCAGACATGGATCAAACTTAGTTTTATTAGAACACATATATATATATATTTTTTTGTAGAACCTACTCAAATATATCGGTTCCTAAGAACACGCAACCTCATTGCTGTAAGTATAAATCATTAATAATTCATATATTTATCTTTACATTATGTCCCTTAAGTTGTTTTAATGCTACACCGAACATTTCAATTCTTTCACTCAAATTAAACATTCCATATATAAAATACAAACAAATTTAACAACTCGCAATAAGCAAAAAGAGGGAAAAGAAGAACACACAAAAAAAACAATGTGCAATTTAATAGATATTCAGTACATGATTCACTGATGTGTGAATAGGTAATCTAGCCTTATGAATTGGGTGGATCAACTTGGTACTCTTATGGTAACTAACAAAAAATAACAATGTGCCCACTTTCTTTTCCCAAAAGTCCATAACCATTTTTTATTAGATTTTCCTTCATGTTTATGACCTTTTAAAAAAATTTTTACATTAATTTCTTTTTGTCAGCCGGTATTTTTACACAGATCACTGACCTACCTCAAGAAACGAAATTCCAGAGATAATAAAAGAAGGTGAGACAAATCAGTAAAATAAAATAATTTTGTGATAGAAAAAAACAATTCCTCAATCTGGCATTTCATGAATTTTGTTTATGTGTTTTAGGAAAGTTAAACATGTTGATGACATTTTAAAAACAGTAGAAGAAAAGCATTCAGAAAATCATAAAGATAAGTAAGTGCATTTTGAATTAAGATAAGTAAGTGCATTCTGAATTAAGATAAGTAAGTGCATTCTGAATTAATAATGCTTGATAAACAAGTACATTCTGAGTTCTCTATGGCCTCATGAGTGAGTAAGTAAGTAAGTAAGTAAGTAACCATAGCTATAATATTAATTACAGTACTTGCTTGATAAGTAAGAACATTCTTTTTAATTAGTGGCCTAATAGTTCATTATTTTAGATTGTCCTGATAAGTAAGTACATTTTCTATAATAGTGGGCTATTGAAAACAAAGTACATTCCCTATAATAAGTGCATTTACAATGACTCCCTGACATGTTTATGTCTACAGCATAATTATGTTTGCCTACAGATTTACTATACAGTATGTGAAATCAAAGTATAATTTGGTGAGGGGTTTTTTTTCTTCAGATTTTTAGGAGATTTTTTGGAGCTGAAATTTGGTGGATTTTTCCCAAATGATGGTATGTTGCACATATTTTGCACTAATTTGTGATACATTTCAGTATAAAGGGATAGTCAGTTTTTTAATTAACACATATTTTACAAAAACTGTATAACAAATGTAAGCAGCATTGAGTGTTTTAATATGTTGTTTGTAGTTTCAAACTCTGCTGTATATCTAATTGAATTATAGTATTTAAGTCACAAACTGATCAATATGAATATTTTATTTTGTAGTTCCAATTCTTTCCCAAGAAAATTGTGCCACTCTTGAAATATCTCTAATTAAAATTTGTCACAAACGTAGAAAGGTGAGTTGTTTCATAGAACCAGATAGACTAGCATTCTATTACTATACAAAGCTTTAAACTTTATTGTCTACCATCATACATACTTTAAATTTTATCTATTATTTATATTATTAAATAATAATAATAATTTGATAATAATTTTTGTGAATGAGTTTTTTCCGTTTCTGCAGGATACTTCACCATATGAACCCATACAAGTAGGAAGATGCCGTGTACCGATTGACCCAGCTGACCTTTCCACTGAGTTGCATTCCACAATATCCATAAACAGCCAGCTTTTGGACTCCACCAATGGCCACACTCCTAACTCATATGTGCTACATTTTAAAGTCCATTTCCAAATTTTGACCACAGAAAAACTATGCAATTATGTTTCTGAAGAGTGTTCTCTGGGTAATTACAATTATTAACTGTACTGTATAATTGTTGTTGAAACTAGGCTATGTAAGATAAGAAAATATTTATTGGTCCATCATAAAATATGTTAAATGTTAAAAAATGGCGTACACATACAAAAATACATATAAAAAATATAAATATAAAAAGAAAACATGTACTTACAAATAGGCGAACTGGATACGTTCATTAATGTTAGTTCTAAACCACCATTGACAACTTTCAGTTTTACATTTACATTTTTTTTTTTTTTTAGATGAAACACCAAATAAACGTAGACGTCCCTCGCGTTCACAAGACACAACCGAAAACATAACATATACCTCAGAGCTAGCCGTTCTTGATAAGTATGGTCGATGTCAACTAACTCCAGCTAAGTATGAACTTGTCTTCCAAGAAACCAAAGTTAAAGGAACCAAAAATGCATCATGGGAAACAATTATGGAAGGCAAAGTATGAAATAATTTATTATCATTTCATGTTTGTATATGTACATTTGTAGTGGGCTTAGTGGGTATGTGTAAGCTTGATAGGGTAAACACAAAGGTTCTGAAATATAGTTTTAGTATGACTTTCCAGGACTTTATTTATTCTATTTATAATAATCATTTGACTCAACATTGGAAATATCTAATCTGTTCAAAGCCACTCACAAAGTTCTCGTCTCAAAACACATTCAAAAAAAGTTTTTTCTTATTAAGAATAGGAACTTGTGGATGAGAACAAAATATTCTGGGAAAAAATTAGTTTAAATGCAAATTTAATGTTATAATCTAGTTTTTACAAATACTTGATTCTAATCATTTCTTTATACACAGAATGTTCAACCTTTTGAGCTGATCAACAAAGGCCCCGTTCTTAAATTCCATACTGTTTGGCACCGGGAACAAAATGGAGTTTTAAATGGCTCTACAAACATACCAAATGGTTTAAACCATTTTTCATCAGTTGAAGATGATGAAGAAGATATAACAGGTAATGCGAGAAAACGAGAAAAGAAATACTTAACAGAGCATGCTATCCTACATACTACTGTATTAGATCTTTTTTACTTTTAAACTTTAGGCAATATTTATATGTTTATATTAATATCACTATTATTACTATTCAAAGCAATAAAAAATAAGGAAGCAGTAGTAGAGAAACTTGGTAAAGATCTCAAAATGGTTTCTGAGAAAAGAAAACATAGAGTATTTTACCAATTCCTGTATAACAATAATACAAAGCAACAAACAGAAGCTAGAGAAAATATGCATTGTCCATGGTGTTCACTCAATTGTATGGAGCTGTATGGCCTGCTTAAACATCTTACTCTCTGTCACAGTAGATTTAACTTTACATATATTGTAAGTATACACTTTTGGTTTTTTAAAAATTAATTAATGAAAATTAAGACATTATCAAAATAGACATTGAATATTTATTTTAATATGGTAAATCGTTCACTTGTAATTTTGTACTTTTCTTATAGCCATGTGAATCAAACACACGCATAGATGTAACATTAAATGAGCATTTTGATGGGTCATATGCCGGTAATCCTCAGAACCTTACTTCACACGCTGGCTATGCATTCAGTCGTAATGGGCCATGCCGTAGAACACCGGTCACTCAAATACTAGTTATGAAGTAAATATGCCATATTATTCAAACACACTGACATAAATAGTAATTTGTAATTCTAAATAGTAGACAGGTGTTTTGTTTCATATATCAACTACCAACTGGCTTTTGTTATTTTTGTTCTTAGACGCCAAAGAAAAGCACCAACCCTCAATGAATTCCTAGAAGGTGAGGACCGTGACCTTGTCAGTCATCGTCCTTTTGTCTCGGGTCATAATAGGTAAGGAACTGCGGTTTTTTCCCTATTTTTTTTACATAGATAATAATATGTATTTAGGTGTATTTTCCAAAATGCATAAATGTTTAAAAAATGGAAAATGAATTTGATTATTTTATATGAGGCTTTCTGCAGGGCTTGTTTTCAATTCTTGTATATACCATATTTATGTACAGTACACTGATTCAGTTGATGCCATTCCTTGCTGCTATGTATATACCATATTTATGTACAGTACACTGATTCAGTTGATGCCATTCCTTGCTGCTATGTATATACCATATTTATGTACAGTACACTGATTCAGTTGATGCCATTCCTTGCTGCTATGTATATACCATATTTATGTACAGTACACTGATTCAGTTGATGCCATTCCTTGCTGCTATGTATATACCATATTTATGTACAGTACACTGATTCAGTTGATGCCATTCCTTGCTGCTATGTATATACCATATTTATGTACAGTACACTGATTCAGTTGATGCCATTCCTTGCTGCTATGTATATACCATATTTATGTACAGTACACTGATTCAGTTGATGCCATTCCTTGCTGCTATGTATATACCATATTTATGTACAGTACACTGATTCAGTTGATGCCATTCCTTGCTGCTATGTATATACCATATTTATGTACAGTACACTGATTCAGTTGATGCCATTCCTTGCTGCTATGTATATACCATATTTATGTACAGTACACTGATTCAGTTGATGCCATTCCTTGCTGCTATGTATATACCATATTTATGTACAGTACACTGATTCAGTTGATGCCATTCCTTGCTGCTATGTATATACCATATTTATGTACAGTACACTGATTCAGTTGATGCCATTCCTTGCTGCTATGTATATACCATATTTATGTACAGTACACTGATTCAGTTGATGCCATTCCTTGCTATGTATATATAACCATCTTTCATAATGTAAGCTTTAATCTTTGGCATATTTTTAGTAACTTACAAATCTCTAAATGACACAAGCACTTTTTGTTTTAGAGTTTATCATCACACACATACCTTACAACCTCTCACACCGCAAGAAATGGATATTGATAGTGAGGATGAAATTGACCCATCATGGCTGAAAGAACGTACAAGCATGGTAAGTCTGCCTCTATTATAACCTAGGCTACTGCAATTTGGGCTCAAAGTTTGAAATAATGTAACAAATCTAAGTAAAATATTAATGTTTTATGTGTGTCTTAGTGAGTATTGATTGAATTTTATCAAATACTTACAGTACATCAGACAAATTAACTTGAGTTCACGATCGGTCAAACAACCCCTAAACCAGTGGCGTCATACACAAGTCAAGTTTTTCTTGGCGTACCATGTTTCCCGATCGAGATGGTGAAAGCTCTCTAGTTACTTTCAACAGAATCATTTATATTCATTTGGTTTTTTTTTTGTAATTAGATGATTGATGAATTTACTGATGTTAATGAAGGTGAAAAAGAATTGATGAAATTATGGAATGTGCATGTTCTTAAAAATAAGTAAGTTTGCGTTTTATTCAACACTTTAAAGGCCAGAAATCTCTTTATTTGGTAACCCATAACTTGCCGCCCAAGACAGAAATTACTTTTTTGGGGGTTTTAATCATTTTAAATACTTGTTTTCATCAGTTTTATGTCAGACAGTTTGATACCAAGAGCATGTAGAATGTTTGTACAGGATCATGGACCAGAACTGGTTAAGCTAAACTTAAAGAGTAACTTTTTACTCCATATGGTGAATTTATTTGACTTCAGCCTTATCCAACCACCACTTATATCCAGTATTATGGCTGATCTGGATAAATTTGAAGAATCTGCTGCCAAAGAAACATCTATTCCCACAGAACAGATGACCTTTGACACACCTGGGTGTAGCCAGCTAAAAGTAGTTAATGATTGAGTAAGTATTCTGAACTTTAACCTCAAAGTTCCTCGGAAAATAATCAAAAAAATAACAAGAACACATTATTGAGAATCATTAGGAGATTGATATGTGGTGTGGATGTTTTTTTTCATTTTTATCATGATTTTTAATTTTATTCCTGAAATATTATATATCATTTTTATTTCATTTGTAATGATTATTGATTTATTTTTGTAGCATTTGATTTCTTGCTACTTGTGTAGCATAATATGTCTGGTGGATGTGTATATCTTGCTACTATTTTAATAGATAAACTCAATTTATATGAAATTTCTTATACAGTAGCTCTATTCCTCAGATGAATTTGATAGACTACAATTGTGCATGTTTTGCATTGCATTTGTTGCAGTTGTTGAAGTGTATGTTGTTGAGCCACTTCACTGCAGAGCCACATCACATACCCACTACACATACAGTCTGTGTTATTGTAGGCCACTTTCTATTCTAAATATGAAAATAGGGACTCACTTTAGCTACTGTTCTTGGGCTCCTATTTAAAGCAAACATTTTACAAAAAGCATGTTCACATAATCATTTTGTAATTCTAATTTAAGACCAAAATATCACTGAAATGTTGTATTCACATTGAGGAAACCTTTATTTTTGTGCGGTAACTATGCAACAAAATAGAATGATTGTAAGCTGTATGTAAAATAGAGAGATGTAAATATTGTAAATTCTTTACCAACCAGGCACATATATTTTGCAGAAATAATACATTTTTTATGACAATCTGTTATTTTGCTTTATATGTTTAATCGTATAGCGTGCTGAGAAACATGTAATCTCGTAGGTAGTTAGTACAAATTGATGCACACAATTTGTTTCTTTTGTATAAAAATAAAGTAAAAAGGCAAAAAAGGAGAGTAGAAATCATTTTGTATGAACCTTTTGTAAATTGTTTATATGATTGTTAATTACCACTTTAACATTGAGTATTATTAGTTATTCATTTGAACTCAAATATTGTGAGTGAATATTACTTTCAAAAATAGGGCTCTAAACACTGCCTTAAATGTAAGCTGCTGCTATTATGACACTTTGAAGGAACTTGAACGTCATATTATGTTCTAACACTTTTAAGTCGCAGAAATATTTGTTGAGTGGATGTTTAATTCTAAATAAATATTGTACATCACTATATAATAGACCAATATATTCTAAATATAATTTTCACTTAAATAATACTTTTGATTTGATAAATTATACTGCATGTTTTTAAAGTGGTGGGATGACGCATTCTGTATCTGTTATGGTTTCTATGCATGCAATAGGTTGTCCTGTTTGCATGTTGTATTGCGGGTTGTAGTAAGTGTTGAGAGAGCACTGTACAAGATGGGGAACTTCATCATAGCAGACGTAGAACTGAGAGCAGTCATTCTCATTGACGTAATGATGTTGGTCCGGTTGGCCAACACACGCTACAAAATAAAATGTATATTAAAAATACTGTGTATCAACCAAGGTTCAAAGTAAAATTGTTTTGTGCTTTTTAAGAAAGTATCACAATTTATAATGTCACATTGGGCATTAAAGGATAACTTGACCGAGAACCATATTTTAAGAACGTTTAGGGATGTACATCAGTACATATGATTTCAGAACAATCGCGAGATTTACGATATCGCTCGCCGTACAGACGTCCCCGTTAATTGTTGTGACGTCACAAGTGCATGGCGAAATCAACCTCATGACTTTCATTGTTGTTAACATACAAAATATAGGTACCGTCACTTCAATTGCTAATTTTACCTGTATTAGGCTTAAATTTGCCAAAATATTTAGTCTGTTATTTGGAAAAAACACTTCATTATCCAGATAGGCAAAAGAAACAATAAATAAATTCAACATTTATATTTTTTACGATTTATTTAAAAAGTGTGTTTACTAGAAATGTTCGCGATTTGCCGGACTTGTCTATTATCCGAAAGAGTAGCTAGAAAAATGACGTATGATGCTCTGGAATCATTCAGCCATATCGCACTAAAAACTTTGTTAATACATCGCGGTGAATTTCGGTAAGACGATGATGTTTATAGTAATCCACCGGCCTAACCCTAAGACGATGGTGAGTAAATTATAAAAGTTCTTGAATTTAGGTGTTCTCTAAACGGCGGCCAAAATAATCAGACCGGCTCGATACCTAGTAGTGTAGCTAGCATAGGCCTAAGAGGCATAGGCGCCCTAGAGTAGGCATCCTACTTATACGTGTTACGTGTTTTATTCTCGATTGGCAAGTCCGTATCACAAATACGATCAGTTCCTTCGGGCTCGACACAACCAAACTTTATGCCTAATACGTATACTCACAGCTTTATACTTTATTTGTTTATAAAATTAATTATATTATTTTAGTTAAGATCATGGGACTGCTGACTCTTGTAGTTACAGTAATCGTATTACTGTAGCAGTCCCTGACCAATTCCTCTATGTACATTGTATATAATATTATGTTTTGTTGGTCAAATAAATAAATGAAATGAAATATCAATAGGCAGAGTCGCCACAACACACCGACACAATAACTCCACCGACACGACCCGTCGCGTGTCACACCACAGAGGAACGTTTTGAGTGTGATATTGTTGTGAGTGATTCCATGGCGTCATCACATACATCATGCTTTTACGCCAACATTTCTAGTAAACACACTTTTTAAATAAATCGTAAAAAATATAAATGTTGAATTTTTTTGTTGTTTCTTTTGCCTATCTGGATACTGAAGAGTTTCTTCAAAATACCAAACATTTTGGCAAATTTAAGCTTAATACAGGTAAAATTAGCAATAGAAGTGACGGTACCTATCTCTTGTATGTTAACAACAGTGAAAACTCATGAGGTTGATTTTGCCATGCACTTGTGACGTCACAACAATTTACGGCGACGGCTGTACGGCGAGTGCGTGCGGCGATATCGTAAATCTCGTGTTTGTTCATAAATCATATGTACATCCCTAATACTTTGTTCAAATATGGTTCTCGGTCAAGTTCTTACGTGTTTCATTCTCGATTGGCAAGTCCGTATCACAAACACGATCAGTTTCTTCGGGCCCGACACAACCAGACTTTATGCCTAATCTGTCTGCTCTTTCCTCTCCAACAAACCACAACCCTAGAGGACAGTCGACAGAGATTTCTACTCCAAGGATGCAGTAGTATGAAGACCCACAATCTTCGTACTTTTCAAATCGTTTGCCATGGTTTTCTGGTGTTGCACACTTACCTGTAAATCAGAAGATCATTTAGAAAACAGTTTTATTTTGCAATAAACCTAATTATAGAATTATTATTCAATGAATTGGCACCTATCTATTATTTACGATGACTACCCAATTGTGACACGTAGACAAAATGGCAGAAAATTGACACACAAAACCAATAAGGAATCCTATAATTCAGGTAGTGAAGAAAAAAAGTTAAAAAGCCAAATAAAAGTATTATGAAAAACTGAAAAAAAATAATATTTGGAGTTTGCTCAGTCTGATGGAGCTCGTGAGTAAAGTTGTGGTGGCAGTATAGCCGGACATACTAGGACCTACCTGACCACGAGTGTGGTTGTCCCACAGTCTTTTTCAACAGTACCCTTCAGAGGACATCTTGATGTTTGATATACTACTAGGACCTACCTGACATCTGTGTTGTAACGAGTGTGGTTGTCGCACAGTCTTTTTCAACAGTAACCTCCAGCGGACACCTTGATGTTTGATATACTACTAGGACCTACCTGACCACAAGTGTGGTTGTCCCACAGTCTTTTTCAACAGTAACCTCCAGCGGACACCTTGATGTTTGATATACTACTAGGACCTACCTGACATCTGTGTTGTAACAAGTGTGGTTGTCCCACAGTCTTTTTCAACAGTACCCTTCAGCGGACACCTTGATGTTTGATATACTACTAGGACCTACCTGACATCTGTGTTGTAACGAGTGTGGTTGTCCCACAGTCTTTTTCAACAGTACCCTTCAGAGGACATCTTGATGTTTGATATACTACTAGGACCTACCTGACATCTGTGTTGTAACGATTGTCCCACAGTCTTTTTCAACAGTACCCTCCAGCGGACATGTCGCAACTGCTCCATTGTTCTCCGGTAAAAACCAATGTCCATTTGGGCACACAAACCGCTTTAACTCATTTTGCTCACAAACATATCCAGCTTGACAATCTTCCTCGTCAATGTAGAATTGTCTTCTGTTGGCTTCGTGCGTCTTGCATTCAGCTTCTGTTTATACAAGGTAGAAGCTCATTATCTGTTTATTTTTCATTATTATTTCGTTTATATCTTACATGTTAACAAATTACATTTAACAATTGTCCTCATTCGAAATGAGACCATAGTAAATTTTGGTTTGAGTAAACTATGTGTTTGAGAAATAGGTTGAGAATGTCGCGGGAATGTATAAATGTAGACGGTTCATTAAAAGGTCTGATACAGCTTCGGATGTTATTCACATAGACTTATCAACTATTAGATTATAGGACATTATAGTGGTTGCCTCACTAAACCGCTGGCATACGCACGGTGGCCGACGACGTATCAAAATAAGGAACTACTACTACACATTACACAACTACACAAATCTTTATTTAGAAATGTGCCTATGATACTACGGATTTATAACCGAATCGTCTAAACTATTCGTTTCTAAAGTCGGATCAATTTTTTTTTTAAAGTCGGTAAATTTAAAAAAGAAAAAAAGAAGCACTTACCTAACATATCATAAGTTGAAGTAGGAAATATTTCGGTTTGAGTCAGAAATGTTGATATTTCATTGCTTTTTTCGGTAGTTCCAATGTGGTCCTCGTAATGCATAGAAGGTTGAGGTATGTATTCTTTTTTGGTAGTGGATGCTTCTGTTGTTCCAATGTGGTCCTCGTAATGCGTAGAAGGTTGAGGTATGTATTCTTTTTCGGTAGTGGATGCTTCGGTAGTTCCAATGTGGTCCTCGTAATGCGTAGAAGGTTGAGGTATGTATTCTTTTTCGGTAGTGGATGCTTCGGTAGTTCCAATGTGGTCCTCGTAATGCGTAGAAGGTTGAGGTATGTATTCTTTTTCGGTAGTGGATGCTTCGGTAGTTCCAATGTGGTTCTCGTAATGCGTAGAAGGTTGAGGTATGTATTCTTTTTCGGTAGTGAATGCTTCGGTTGTTCCAATGTGGTCCTCGTAATGCGTAGAAGGTTGAGGTATGTATTCTTTTTCGGTAGTGGATGCTTCGGTAGTTCCAATGTGGTCCTCGTAATGCGTAGAAGGTTGAGGTATGTATTCTTTTTCGGTAGTGAATGCTTCGGTTGTTCCAATGTGGTCCTCGTAATGCGTAGAAGGTTGAGGTATGTATTCTTTTTCGGTAGTGGATGCTTCGGTAGTTCCAATGTGGTCCTCGTAATGCGTAGAAGGTTGAGGTATGTATTCTTTTTCGGTAGTGGATGCTTCGGTAGTTCCAATGTGGTTCTCGTAATGCGTAGAAGGTTGAGGTATGTATTCTTTTTCGGTAGTGGATGCTTCGGTTGTAACAATGTGGTCCTCGTAATGCGTAGAAGGTTGAGGTATGTATTCTTTTTCAGTAGTGGATGCTTCGGTAGTTCCAATGTGGTCCTCGTAATGCGTAGAAGGTTGAGGTATGTATTCTTTTTTGGTAGTGGATGCTTCGGTTGTTCCAATGTGGTCCTCGTAATGCGTAGAAGGTTGAGGTATGTATTCTTTTTTGGTAGTGGATGCTTCGGTTGTAACAATGTGGTCCTCGTAATGCGTAGAAGGTTGAGGTATGTATTCTTTTTCGGTAGTGGATGCTTCGGTTGTAACAATGTGGTCCTCGTAATGCGTAGAAGGTTGAGGTATGTATTCTTTTTCGGTAGTGGATGCTTCGGTTGTAACAATGTGGTCCTCGTAATGCGTAGAAGGTTGAGGTATGTATTCTTTTTTGGTAGTGGATGCTTCGGTAGTTCCAATGTGGTCCTCGTAATGCGTAGAAGGTTGAGGTATGTATTCTTTTTCGGTAGTGGATGCTTCGGTTGTAACAATGTGGTCCTCGTAATGCGTAGAAGGTTGAGGTATGTATTCTTTTTCGGTAGTGGATGCTTCGGTTGTAACAATGTGGTCCTCGTAATGCGTAGAAGGTTGAGGTATGTATTCTTTTTCGGTAGTGGATGCTTCGGTTGTAACAATGTGGTCCTCGTAATGCGTAGAAGGTTGAGGTATGTATTCTTTTTTGGTAGTGGATGCTTCGGTAGTTCCAATGTGGTCCTCGTAATGCGTAGAAGGTTGAGGTATGTATTCTTTTTTGGTAGTGGATGCTTCGGTAGTTCCAATGTGGTCCTCGTAATGCGTAGAAGGTTGAGGTATGTATTCTTTTTTGGTAGTGGATGCTTCGGTAGTTCCAATGTGGTCCTCGTAATGCGTAGAAGGTTGAGGTATGTATTCTTTTTCGGTAGTGGATGCTTCGGTAGTTCCAATGTGGTCCTCGTAATGCGTAGAAGGTTGAGGTATGTATTCTTTTTCGGTAGTGGATGCTTCGGTAGTTCCAATGTGGTCCTCGTAATGCGTAGAAGGTTGAGGTATGTATTCTTTTTTGGTAGTGGATGCTTCGGTAGTTCCAATGTGGTCCTCGTAATGCGTAGAAGGTTGAGGTATGTATTCTTTTTTGGTAGTGGATGCTTCGGTAGTTCCAATGTGGTCCTCGTAATGCGTAGAAGGTTGAGGTATGTATTCTTTTTTGGTAGTGGATGCTTCGGTAGTTCCAATGTGGTCCTCGTAATGCGTAGAAGGTTGAGGTATGTATTCTTTTTTGGTAGTGGATGCTTCGGTTGTAACAATGTGGTCCTCGTAATGCGTAGAAGGTTGAGGTATGTATTCTTTTTTGGTAGTGGATGCTTCGGTAGTTCCAATGTGGTCCTCGTAATGCGTAGAAGGTTGAGGTATGTATTCTTTTTTGGTAGTGGATGCTTCGGTAGTTCCAATGTGGTCCTCGTAATGCGTAGAAGGTTGAGGTATGTATTCTTTTTCGGTAGTGGATGCTTCGGTTGTTCCAATGTGGTCCTCGTAATGCGTAGAAGGTTGAGGTATGTATTCTTTTTCGGTAGTGGATGCTTCGGTAGTTCCAATGTGGTCCTCGTAATGCGTAGAAGGTTGAGGTATGTATTCTTTTTCAGTAGTGGATGCTTCGGTTGTAACAATGTGGTCCTCGTAATGCGTAGAAGGTTGAGGTATGTATTCTTTTTTGGTAGTGGATGCTTCGGTTGTTCCAATGTGGTCCTCGTAATGCGTAGAAGGTTGAGGTATGTATTCTTTTTCGGTAGTGGATGCTTCGGTTGTAACAATGTGGTCTTCGTAATGCGTAGAAGGTTGAGGTATGTATTCTTTTTCGGTAGTGGATGCTTCGGTTGTAACAATGTGGTCCTCGTAATGCGTAGAAGGTTGAGGTATGTATTCTTTTTTGGTAGTGGATGCTTCGGTAGTTCCAATGTGGTCCTCGTAATGCGTAGAAGGTTGAGGTATGTATTCTTTTTTGGTAGTGGATGCTTCGGTTGTAACAATGTGGTCCTCGTAATGCGTAGAAGGTTGAGGTATGTATTCTTTTTCGGTAGTGGATGCTTCGGTTGTAACAATGTGGTCCTCGTAATGCGTAGAAGGTTGAGGTATGTATTCTTTTTTGGTAGTGGATGCTTCGGTAGTTCCAATGTGGTCCTCGTAATGCGTAGAAGGTTGAGGTATGTATTCTTTTTTGGTAGTGGATGCTTCGGTAGTTCCAATGTGGTCCTCGTAATGCGTAGAAGGTTGAGGTATGTATTCTTTTTTGGTAGTGGATGCTTCGGTAGTTCCAATGTGGTCCTCGTAATGCGTAGAAGGTTGAGGTATGTATTCTTTTTCGGTAGTGGATGCTTCTGTTGTGACAATGTGGTCTTCGTAATGCATAGAAGGTTGAGGTATGTATTCTTTTTTGGTAGTGGATGCTTCGGTTGTTCCAATGTGGTTCTCGTAATGCGTAGAAGGTTGAGGTATGTATTCTTTTTCGGTAGTGGATGATTCGGTAGTTCCAATATCTCGTATATTTTCTTCATAATCGCAAATACCCTCTGCTTGGTTGAACACTAATGACCACGGACATTTCATTAACCAAAATCGTCCAGATTCTGAGCATTGGTAATATGTTGAAATGTCGTATGGATTTGCATACAACCCTTCTTTCCCTTCTTCTGGACACACAAATGCTATTTAAATAAAAAGTCAGTTTAAGTCATTGACATATTTTTGTACGTACAGTAGAACCCCTCCTTTGAGACACCCCTATTCAGGACACCCCTCAAGGAGACATCTTCACACGAGATGAGGAGAAATTTTAAGAGGCATTAAAGTGATAATAATATTATGATAAATATATCATTATATAAGTGGACACATTCATTTTCGAAATACTTGTTTACAATTTAAATCGCTTAAGTTGGATTTATATCCTGCATAGTTTTCGTTGGCGTACCGGATTATCTATAAAAATGTAGAAATTACTTGGAACTCACGGTCGTGTGAAGGCCTAACTGGCATCTTTGACGTCACATCAATTGTTGTCTTTGTTATCTGTACAGTCTTAACAGCATTACTTTCTGTTACTACTGTCAATTCATATTGACAAGCGTTTGTCGGCGGATCAAATACTAGGCCAGGCTGGCACTCCATGTGATGCACATATCCATGTACACACCAATAGTATTTATTTGGATCTTCATCGTCTTTGTACATCCCAAAATTGTCTTTATTTTTGCATGTAAAAACTGAAATTAAATTAAATAAAGGTAGGCCTATGTAAAATTTACCGAAACCCAATCTGTGAAACGTAAACAAAAACTGCTCATTCATACAAAAAGTTAAATAAATAACATTTGTTTAGGGTGGATGTGCCATAGGCCTAGAATGTATATTGTTTATCTATGTTATATGTCCATGGCAACCAGATAATATAGGCCTAAATTCACGGGGCGCAAAATGAGACATAACTTCAGCCTTTCATCATGATCATGTTATTTCGCACTCCCTAAAATGCGTCTCTTACCTTCAACATTTTCAGTTGCTTTACTTGTACCAATTTTTGCTGACGTTGAAATTTGTGTAACCACTTCCTCAGCTTGATGAGTGACATCATCAGTTGCCAGTTCTTCGGTGTAGATAGGGTAATCACAGTACCCTCTTGATTCAAAGTATACTAGATCTGGAGGGTTGCACCGTAAAACCACTGACGTCGACCCCAGACAGCTGTAGAAGTACGAACGGTCCTCCGGATCTACGTAATACTTTCCCGGTATTTTTCCAGAACAGTCATACGCTAATATTTTAGACAAGTACAGAAAGTTATATAAATACTATGCCTATATCGAAATTTCCATTTCATTAATAATCATTTGGAACTTGTTTTGCTTTAATCATCACACATTTTATTTATTTAAGCAATTTATTACTATATATTATAGTTTTGAGACAAGTCTCGCGGAGCCGGGCCAAATAGCAAACATAGCCATGAGACTCGTGGCTAATTTCGCGGCCTCCTTATCTAATCTTAATTTACAAAAAAACGAAAATCTAACGTTGCTTAAAATATAGTAAAAGGTTGTTTGTAAATACTAAAACATGTTTTTTGCTTAAGCTGCCCAGCATTTTTTCATCTCTTTTTTAAAATCTGTTTTTATTTTATGCTGGTCAACTAAATAAACAAAACGAAACAAAATGATTATTGGCATAAGATGACCATTACTTACTTCGTTGCTCCTCGGTGGTGAAATAAGGCACTGTTGGCATACTGAATGCTGTAGCTGGAATAACATTTAAATACATTTATTATCCTACCATTCAATATAGTTTGTATTCAATATTTTTTTGAATTCTAAAGATATTCTTCATTATCAGTGGGCCTACCCATAACAGTGATACTTTTCAATAAAGTTCTCCCGGAGATAAGATTAGGTGTAGTTGTTGATAGCTTGGTAGACGCTAAGATTTAATCATTTTGTTAACAGAAACTAGGAAACTATCTTTCAAGATCCTTGAGCAATTGATGCTTTTAAAATCTTCATCGGGAGCAGAATATTCACCGTATGTCGGATGTGCTACACTCAAACAAAATTTCGCAATTAAATGAATGGAATAAGTATACTTACAAATGAATTCCGTGAGCATTAGAATTCTCAAAACTGCGTCCATTTTAAGTTTCGTGGTGACTTCTTTACTCAATGCACTATTCTGTGACAAATTGATAAATACGTACAGTTTTGATGTCCAATATAATGTGTGGGTTTACAACACACTTCTAGTGCATTTGTATTAGATGATGGCATACCAACCGTGTACAGTATGTTGCCACGGTCTACAATAATACATTTAAATACTTATAGATTATGTCCTATTATGAATAAAAGTATAGAAACTAAAAGAATTTTAATACTGGATTATATATAAGTAGAAATTATTGTTTTCGGATCTTGGCAACCAACTGACCGTTCGAGAGCTGCTAATCCGTCGT
The DNA here is from genome assembly GCF_963402885.1 of Antedon bifida. Classification (NCBI taxonomy): domain Eukaryota; kingdom Metazoa; phylum Echinodermata; class Crinoidea; order Comatulida; family Antedonidae; genus Antedon; species Antedon bifida. Next base: position 34,064,884 of record NC_136229.1, on the reverse strand, counting down.
CTGTTGAATACCCTATTCATAGTGCATCCTATCAAAGTAGGACAGTTTCTGTACGGTACTAATATGATCGGTAGGCTACGCCTACTATACATTTTCCGGATCTCAACAACCAACTGACTATAATGTCATTCATTCCTAAGGAATCTGTGAAAAGATTTATTGTTAAATACTTGAATAATAACCGCTATTTATACAATGCGGGCACTGTTTCTTTCTTCCTTTGTTATCAGCCTACCACTAAAAAAAAGTCATCATAACTCTCTTTATGAATTATTATATTATAGGCCTATAGGCCTATATATATTTTTCAATTCATTAAAAAACACAAACAAATACTCATAATACTATACATGAATTAGGCAAACAATACTTGCTAATCTGAATAAATTTCAAGGGATCGAGGGCGGTTTTTAAAAATGTGTTTCTTATAGTTAAGAAGTACCGTAGCCCTACCGTTAATAGGTCATTGACATTGATTCATGCTACCACACGTCAACTCTAACATGAACAAACGAATCACCTAGTATATTTTCAACAAACCATTAATTAATGTATATAGAATTGTTACGCAAAGTTGTTTTTTTTTTCAAATAAAAATGGGTTAGGGTTAAAAAGAGGAGGCCGCCGCCGAATCAAGGGATGAAGGTGAGGTGCTTTTAAGCAATTCAAACAATTCAGCCTTATAAATTATAATTTTGTTTTAAAATATAGTAGGCCTAAACAATTCAATATTAACAGCAACCGATCCCGAGTAATTGGAGATTTCACGTTGCTCAGTAGACCTACACTTGCACTATCAGATCTTCCTATAACACTGCTATTATAGTGTGAAAACCGATGGGCGTTTGGGAATGCCGATGCAAATGAAACTTTTGTTGTCGCCTGTGTCAAGTGGCGGTTACGTCAAAGCATGGATTCCATGGTCAAAGGAAGTTAGTTGGTAGTTGTAAAATACTATAGTGTGAAAGGGAATTGCCGATAGGAAGGTTAGTTGTAATATCCGACGTAGTTTATTACCGTCTTAAGATGATTCTAATGCTTAGTATTACAGTAGCGTTTCAGTTTTGCTTTGTTTTTGTTTCATGTGATCATGGTGACAAGAACGTTATTATTGATCTAAGCTATTCTTACGATGAGGAAACCTTGTTTTGGCCAGGGAGCGATCGGTTTGTTCATACGATTGTCCAGCGGGGTCCAACAGGTGTTTTCTGGTAAGTCATTCACGGGTAGGAAAACGCAACCCGGACGTTTAAGATCATTTTAGTTGTAACTATTATAGCTATAGCATTATTATGATTCTTAAATTGGACACATAATAGTAAGCACTATTACCACCAGCTAGGCCTATATGTAGTGTAGTTCTTTTATGATAAAATAAATTAATTAATCTGGCGTGTTTTTTTTTTACAGTTCCCGTTACAAACATTGATAGTAGGCCTATGTACTTTACTAACCGCCCAAGGCTCTACAAATCCCTTTACATTTTAATTGCACATGCGCATAGTGGTAAAATTCGATTAAGATTTTTTTCCCCAAAATAAAATTATCCTTATAACATTAAATAAAGATGTATTTGTCCCCCAAAACATGAAAAATCAAAAGAAATTACATGTATTTCGCTTATTAAAAAGGCAAAATAAACAGTTCAATTTTCAGATTTAGGCTGCATTAATATACATTATTCCCATATTTAGGGGAAAAAATGCTAAACAATTGTTTTTTTAATATGGCCAAAGTCGTTAAATAATTTCAGATTTTATTTTGTATTTCAAGGTATGAGTCAAATAAATTTGAAATGGGCGAACATTCAGGAACACACATAGATGCCCCTTCACACTTTTCTGAGGGTAAACAGAGGATCCATGATATACCAAAGGAACATTTATTTGGCCCTGGTATTAAGGTGGATATATCAGAAAAGGCATCCATAAATTCTGACGCGTTACTCGAAGTTGAAGATTTAAAGAGCTGGGAAGAAGAAAATGGCATCATACCAAATGGTGCTATCTTAATGGTGTTTACGGATTGGGGACGATTTTACCCAAATCGTACAGCATACTTTGGCTCGGATCGTAACGACTCTTTCACAGATGAAAACGGGAAGTCTCTTCTTCATTTTCCAGGAGTTAGTCCCGAAGCTGCCAATTGGTTGATTATTAATCGTGATGTCGTTGGGGTTGGTATCGATACGCCATCTATTGACTATGGTCCGAGCCTTACTTTTTCTGCACATGTAAAACTGTATGAACAAAACATATATGGATTGGAAAACGTTGCCAACCTCGATCAGCTACCGACAACAGGAAGCACGGTTTACGCTTTACCTATCAAGATTAAGGATGGCAGTGGTGCTCCAGTTAGACTGTTTGCTGTTGCTGATGATGTCGGTACAAATAGTGCAGAATCAATGGCATTCTCCTTGTTCATTCTCCAGTTAGACTGTTTGCTGTTGCTGATGATGTCGGTATAAATAGTGCAGAATCAATGGCATTCTCCTTGTTCATTCTCCAGTTAGACTGTTTGCTGTTGCTGATGATGTCGGTATAAATAGTGCAGAATCAACTGCATTCTCCTTGTTCATTATTTTCTGCTTAAGCATCATATCTCTTTCTTTTAATCATAATTAGTTCATTCTTTCATCATACAATATAATCTGATAATTTTCTGTCGTTTAAGTGATTTTGCACTTGGTTTTGTAAAAATATATTTAACTGGTAAATTTCTACCCAATTAACCATTATATTATATTTAACTGGTAATCACTACCTAATTAACCATTATTTTTTAGTGGGCCTCATATTTTTGTATAATCAAAAACAGTACTTCAATCATATCAGACTGAATTTTCTCAAAGTTGCAGTAGTTCCAAATACAACTACTCTCCTTTCTGACTTTATATTTTCAGTTTCTCATACATACTATAGAAAGTAATACTTCTATAACATTCTATAGAAAGTAATACTTCTCAATTTTTGGTTTCTCAATAACTTCCAACATTTTTCTTTTTAGTTACTCCATATATGAAATGATTGGAAGGTTCACAGATTTGCATACTTATTTTTCTATTAAACTTTTATACACAAATTACACTATAGCAAAAGCATTGCATTTATTTCATCTGAAATGATAATATATATATACAGTATAACATTATACTCAATATACCATCATGCCTTCTTAATGTATATTTAACAATGGTAGAATCTCATTTGAAAATTGACCACCAAGTTCATTTGAAAATTGACCACCAAGTTCATTTGAAAATTGACCACCAAGTTCATTTGAAAATTGACCACCAAGTTCATTTGAAAATTGACCACCAAGTTCATTTGAAAATTGACCACCAAGTTCATTTGAAAATTGACCACCAAGTTCATTTGAAAATTGACCACCAAGTTCATTTGAAAATTGACCACCAAGTTCATTTGAAAATTGACCACCAAGTTCATTTGAAAATTGACCACCAAGTTCATTTGAAAATTGACCACCAAGTTTATTTTTAGCAATAAGAATGTCAGTCTGACAAGCACTTTATTGCTAGCCTCATTATCCATAACCTCATTCGATCCAAAGAAAGCACTAGTTTTGCTATAATTTTAGAAGGACCTCACTCCAGACAGTTTTCGGATCTCTTCATATGACAACCAAAAGACTAGCGACCAAGGTGCCTATTAAAGAATACAAAAAAATATATTTAATAAATACTACTAGTGTTTGTAAATCAGTTTACAAAAACAAAATACTACACAATTGCCTTTTCTTCATCTTTATACAAATAGGTATATAAAATCACTGTTGCGCTTCTCACACCAAGGTTTATTCCTTATTAACAATAAGATTAAAGTAAGTGTAATACTGCAGCAGTTATTTATACATTGTAGGTACAATTACTGGTTCAAAACCTGAACAATGAGGTACATGGGGTATGCTTAGGGGTGTGTGTTGTTGTATTGCCTATTGCCTTTAGTGCAAACTGAACAATGAAAAAGGATTTCTCACCATTCTCGCCCAGATAGGAAAAAATCCTTTATACAAGGCACCGAAACCTTCTTGACCTACTGTTTTCCGTAAACAATCCAACGATGATTTGTAAATTAAGCCTCTACCATTGGCATCGGTAGGCTGATTCATAATTCGTGTTTTAATCACATCTGCTGGTGTTCCTAAAATAGCAGCAACAAGACCTGAACATGCACTGTAAATAACAAAACCCATTACATGAGGGAATCTGTTTACCAGTAGTTATTCCTCTCACTTTATTTACCAGATGTTGATGTGATTTTATAATTGGATGTCTCCAACATTACCTTGCAAGGGTGTGTGTAAGCCAGTTATCTGTCAGCACTGTATTTCTTAAGATTATTTGTTTTGTTGTATCATAAGTTGCTAAGTCTATAAATAATAATAGAATACTTTAATTAGTTGTAGAGTACTCAAATGAATTACAGTATTATAAGAGTTAAGTTATTTTATACTTGCCTCCCATATTTACTAATGCTGCTCTTTGGACATTTGGTACCCAGCCCTTCCATAAACCTCGCACTCCTCCCTGTTTTACAATTTGAGTAAATGCATGGAATGTTCCTTTAACTCTAATATTAAATAAATTAAAGTTTATTATTTGATTTTTAATAAAAAAAAAACAATACAAGTGAAATCATGTCAAAAAAAATAATTTAATTACTACATTAAGACAACATCTAAAAACACAACCTCGGTGGTTTACCCTCCAACCGTCTCCGACCTTCCATCTGCATTTGAACTTTTACTAGGTCAGTTGGACTAGCAATGAATTGGCCTATGGCACCGGCTGCGAGGCCTCCACAAACAGCTTTCCTATTAGATGAGATAAATATCTTGTATAAAGAATGATACAAATACTCGCATCAAAAAGATTATCATTAAACTTAAAGACTATGCTTTTAGCTGATGATTGCCTGCATTAATTCAACAACTTCACATACCAAACAGGAAAAGTTCCATCTTCATTTTTACCCAATACATTATCACGAATATATTCATATGCACCCATTCTACAACCTGTGTATACTAAAGAATCGGAAACAAAACATTTTACTCATTTATATGCTGGATGTTTTTATTTACCAAAAGCATGTTCAATTTCCAGAAATACTAATTGAATTTGTTTCCTACATTGCTAAAAAACATTTTATTTATGTACACCAACTTGTTCACACTGCCTTTACAGAAGCTGTTTGTAGGCCCCATTATATAATTATCGTAATAATGTCTCGAAATCTGTTCGACCTGGGGTCCTCCACAGCCCCCTAGCCCCTGCCAATAGTTGCAAGCAAAATCATCCATACAGACCTACAGTACCAATTCAATGTTGGCAGGTATATGAATAATAATAGTAAATGTACTGACCAATATGTCTGTATATGGCTGGTGTAACTCCCTGCCATAACTTTAAGATGCCTTCTTCTTCAACTGGAATATTTAAAAAAATATATATGTAAATTTAGAAACTATTTAATGAAAAAAAAAATGACATCTTGTTCAGTACAGTAGTAGCCTACAAAAAACTTACCAACTCCTGCAGCTGTTCGCATCATTCCACGATAAGGGGCAGAATTCTGACTGTTTTTTACCCCGATTTCACCTTGAATTTGAAGACGGGTCTTAGTCAAATCCAGTGGAAATGTTCCTATAAATAAATTTTAAATATGCTAGATTTATACAAATAAAATGGCTTATAATATCTTTAAAATGTGCAGCACTTTCAGAAACTACAAAATTGTACTGCATGGATGATTTTCTGCCTTGATAATGATAGATGCTCTAGAACATCACCTACGTGAACTATGTTGTGTTTCTGTTAATCATTCTATGTACAGTGCTATACGTACATCTTGGAAAGGGTGCTTTTAATTAATAAAATAACGAATAATAATAATAATAATCTATTTTAAAGCATAAGCAATCCAAACACTAGGCCTATAATATTATGAGAATATCGGGCTTCGGCCCTCGATAAATAAAAACAGCAATCTAGACGAAATGAAAGGGGAAAAAAATAAAATATGCCCTCAAAAAAAATATGCCCTAAAAAATGTGTGTGTGTGCGGCAAATACAAAATAGCTGGGCCCGATCGTCTGTTCCCCGTCCGTGCTAGCTAGCTACTACACTAGGCACCGATAGGCCTAAACTAGGCCCTACCTACACTACTACTAGGCCTAGGCCTAGACCCTCTAGGCCTAGGCTAGGCCCTCCCAACTAATAAGGTAGCCTACCGCGCCGTACCTGTTTCAGCCACAGTTGCAGCACATGCTGATAAAACATATTTGAATATAGTACTGTCAGGATTCATCCAGGTCTGATTTAAAATACCTGGCATGACCTTTATTTATAAAAATTACAACCCCAGGCAGTTAATTAAAAACTCCCTGAAGTGTTCCCCATGCACAGTGTTCGCCCCATAATTATGACATGTCAATCAATCATACAGAGATCGATGATTATCATTCTGTGTTTTGTCAATAAAAAAACACGCAGTGAGTGATATTATAGCCGATCTCGTGAATTTTATGCTTAGCGCCCTCAATTTAATTTATTTTTAAAAAAAGGAATTAAAGTTTAGAATAAAAATTAATAATAATATCTCCTCAACGTAGTTTGGTAGGTATGCCGTGTTGTTCTGCAAATGAGTTTGTGCATGTGCAGTGGGGAAGATGGTATTGTTTTAGTCATTCGCGGTCAACACGCCACATTGTTACCTTTTGATTTTGTTAATGTCAAATCATGTAGGCCTAAAGAAACAATTTTCCGTGCAGGAACCTAGCAGCTCCCCTCCTTTAGTTTGCAAAAGTAATCTCGAAAAGAACCCCATGAAGCCTCTTCCGTTGAAAAGAAGCCAACATAAGAGTACTAAAAAATGAAGGAGCACATGGAATATGGATAGAATATAAGTCTCCAGGACCAGCCCCTGCCTATCCTAAACTAACTTTCTCTCTAAATATCTCACTTTCAAAATAAAGAAAAACATTTTATATTTATTTAATCGCAGAGATTCGAACCCCAGCTAGTAGAGGTGAGAGAATTCAAACAATAGTTACAAGAACACTAGCTGTTATGCGACAATGTACACGGTTAATGAAGGGTGACAATAGTATTCTTACACTGTAAATTTTTGATTTTGTTAACGTGTACTCCATGATTCTACCGTAGCACTTAAAATATCATATACAGTATATTGTATTGTACTACTAAAATGCTTATGGTAGTTTATGATGTTATGATTTGTAAAAAAATATTGCATAATTGTAACCAAATTTAGCATAATTTGGCCAAAAACCTGATTTTTTTTCTTATACAATGTTTTGGTGACATTTTGGCCATAATAATTTTTCCTAGCATAATCTGGCATACTTTTGTTCTGCTACCTAGCATCATTTTGTTTTCATCGCTGGGCACCCTGAGAAAATAACTATCTTAAATTAACTTATTCTCTATAAATATATTTCTCTTTAAGTATCTGAGAGTATACTCAAACCAGAGGCATTACCCTCCCGTTACGCCACAAGAAGTACATGCCGACGACGACAGGGGGAGGGTGGGGGGTTGAGGAAACGAAACTACGAAACAAGGGATTAAACAAGAATTTCATGTCATGGGTTCGAATCCCATATGGTCGAAAGTCAGTGACTGGGTGGAATAAGTTAAAGTTATGCGAGCCTCTGTGTTTGCAATTACGTCCCCCATTGCACCACACATCATCAAGAAGGAAGCACATCAATTTAAGATATCTGATGTCGTGGCAGGGCTGCACAACTGGTACCATAACCTTTCTGCTTCTGATCATCTTTACTCGATCTCGTAAATTTTATGTTTAGCGCATTAACTTTATAATGTCAGCAAATTAGGAACAAATGATAGAATATTATGTGATGTTATACAAATATTATAATTATAGCCTGGCCTTTCATATCGACAACTCGTGACACAAAAAACGCTATCGACACTATACCTCGAGGTATATTCAGAGCGTCATTTCGGCGATCGAGCATTCTCTACTTCTACGGAGCGCCATATATGCCTTTATTTACTTCCGAAATAGAAATAGTACTACGGTAACTCTGGTTCAGTGGACCAAATTTAGCACCAGTGGAGCACATACAGTGATGATATAAAATAGAAATAAGTCACTAATTTTAATATCTTTTCGTATGTTAATACACTGTGCTCAAGTAGACCCTATTTGGAGCCAGTGGAGCACAGTGATATAAATAGAAACAAGTCATTGAATGTTAATATCTTTTCGTATGCTAAAACACTGTGCTCAAGTGGACACAATTTAGAGCCAGTGGAGCACAGTGATATAAAATAGAAATAAGAAATAAGAAGAAATAGAAATAAGTCACTAATTTTAATATCGTTTCTTATGTTATTGCATTGTGCTCATGTGGACCCAATTTGGAGCCAGGGAAGCACAGTGATATAAAATAGAAATAAGTCACGGAATTTTAATATCTTTTCGTATTTTAATACACTGTGCTCAAGTGGACCCAATTTGGCGACAATGTCCGATTCATGCAAGATATTCTATTGTAAAAATGTTATGAATAAACTTTGATGGTAGTTGCTGTGTATGGCCGCACCGTCCCCAGAATAAACATGTTTTAAACAGATAGTTTGTCTTCGATGGTTTTTGTATGGGGATAATGGAGAGTTAAATAAGATCAAATATAGAACATTTGCAAAGATGCCGATTTTTAGACCAATTTCGAAGCTTAGACTAATTCCGCCGCCGGGCTAGGCCTTAGGTATATACGAAGTCGAGTTTTAAAGTAGAAAACCCCACCTAAAATGTTGAAGTCGCATCTGGATAGTTGAAATTTTAACATTATTATAATTATTATAGGTGATTATGTATAGTTATAAGTATAAGTGCAATTCTTGGCTCTATTTTCATTATTAGCTCTGCCCCAACCATGGTGGGCTAGTAGTGGAGACTTAATATTTAATTTCATATGTTAATGAATTATAGGTGCACTTTCCGGGGATAAGCTCTATTGTCCCTGGTGAGTCTTATATAGTTTGTTTCATATAATTTAAAATCATGTAAAGTGCCATTTTTTTGGGGGGGCGGCAACCTATGCAGCTCTATTTTTCAAAATTATCTTTGCTCAGCCCCAAGCATGGTGGGGTACTGAAGAGTCTTATACATGTTTGAAAAAATAATAGATGTCATTTCCGGAGACCTTGCAGCTCTATTTTAAACAGTTTGGTATGCCGTGCGTTGTTATGCAAATGAGTTTGTGCAGGTGTATTATGGGGAAGATGGTATGTTAGTCATTCGCGATCAACACGCCACACTGATGTTGTTAATCTTTACATTAGAAGATTGTTCAAATCATGTAAATAAAACATTTTCCGGCCGGAAACCTATCAGCTCCCCTCTTTTAGTTTGCAAAAGTAATCTCAAAAAGAACTCCATGTGGTAAAGAAGCCCACCCAAGAGTACTAAAAATGAAGGAGCACATGGGCTTCTTTTCGAGGTTTTATGGCAGTTTATTTAATGGAAAATAATGCCATGCAACTTTGTTTCTGATTTTAAAAAAGGTCCACTTGTGTTATTAGGCCTGACATTTACAACCCTCAAAATATCTCTCTTTTAAAATAAAAGAAAAACAATATTCATTATTTTATTTATTTATTTAATTTTTATTTATTTTTTTTTTATTTAAAAAAAAATATCCGTAGAGGTTCGAACCCAATCTACTAGAGCTGAGAGCACCTAAGGCCTGAGCATTACCCGTTAGGCCACAAAGTAGTACATGACTGAACAGCTGATAATAGTCTATTTATACGTGTATTACGTAATTCATCGGTACGTCATAACTATCATATTAATCTTGTTAAAACCAAAATGATCAGTTAGCTCAGTCGGCTGAGCGTCGTGTTGACAACACGTATGTCGTGGGTTCGATTCCCACGCTGGTCGGTGGAATAGAGTTAAAGGCATGCGGCCACTGTGTTTGGGGTTCACAGAATTATACGTCCCCCTTTCCACCACACATCATGAGGCGACAACATCAATGCATCTGGTGATGTGCTGGAAACGACCCCAAAAGGCTGTGGCAGGGCCTTAGTGCTGAGGCAGGGAGAGCACATTTAACATCTTTTTTTTATTTAATTTTTTTTTTCAACCCGTATTCGATCTCGTAAATTTTAGGTATGCCGCCCTCAATTTTAAAAGAAATTGAATTTATATTTTCATCGCAGGTGTACGAAACGGTTTGGTATGCCGTGCGTTGTTATGCAATGGTTGTGCAGGTGTAGTGGGAAAGATGGTATTGTTAGTCATTCGCGGTCAACACGCCACACTGTTAAATTTTGATTTTGTTAATCAATGTTGCTACATTGATAGCGAAAATGTCCGATTCATGCAAGATATTTTATTGTAAAAATGTTATGAATAAACTTTGATGGTAGTTGCTGTGTATGACCGCACCGTCCCCAGAATAAACATGTTTTAAACAGATAGTTTGTCTTCGATGGTTTTTGTATGGGGATAATGGAGAGTTAAATAAGATCAAATATAGAACATTTGCAAAGATGCCGATTTTTAGACCAATTTCGAAGCTTAGACTAATTCCGCCGCCGGGCTAGGCCTTAGGTATATACGAAGTCGAGTTTTAAAGTAGAAAACCCCACCTAAAATGTTGAAGTCGCATCTGGATAGTTGAAATTTTAACATTATTATAATTATTATAGGTGATTATGTATAGTTATAAGTATAAGTGCAATTCTTGGCTCTATTTTCATTATTAGCTCTGCCCCAACCATGGTGGGCTAGTAGTGGAGACTTAATATTTAATTTCATATGTTAATGAATAGGTGCACTTTCCGGGGGTAAGCTCTATTGTCCCTGGTGAGTCTTATATAGTTTGTTTCATATAATTTAAAATCATGTAAAGTGCCATTTTTTTTTGGGCGGGAACCTATGCAGCTCTATTTTTCAAAATTATCTTTGCTCAGCCCCAAGCATGGTGGGGTACTGAAGAGTCTTATACATGTTTGAAAAAATAATAGATGTCATTTCCGGAGACCTTGCAGCTCTATTTTAAACAGTTTGGTATGCCGTGCGTTGTTATGCAAATGAGTTTGTGCAGGTGTATTATGGGGAAGATGGTATGTTAGTCATTCGCGATCAACACGCCACACTGATGTTGTTAATTTTTACATTAGAAGATTGTTCAAATCATGTAAATAAAACATTTTCCGGCCGGGAACCTATCAGCTCCCCTCTTTTAGTTTGCAAAAGTAATCTCGAAAAGAACTCCATGTGGAAAAGAAGCCCACCCAAGAGTACTAAAAATGAAGGAGCACATGGGCTTCTTTTCGAGGTTTTATGGCAGTTTATTTAATGGAAAATAATGCCATGCAACTTTGTTTCTGATTTTAAAAAAAGTTCTACTTGACATTTACAATCCTCAAAATATCTTTCTTTCAAAATAAAAGAAAACAATATTCATTATTTTCCATTAAAAAAAAATCCACTGGCGCCAAATTGGGTCAACTTGAGCACAGTGTATTAACATACGAAAAGATTGAAACTTGAGTGACTTTATTTCTATTTTATATCACTGCTCCCCTGGTACCAAATTTTGTCCACTTGAGCACAGTGTTTTATACGAAAAGATATTAAAATTTAGTGACTTTATTTCTATTTATATCACTGTGCTCAACTGGGGCCAAATTGGGTCCACTTGAGCACATTGTATTAACATACGAAAAGATATTAAAATTTAGTGACTTTATTTCTATTTTATTTTTTTATTAAACCTTATTTTGTGAGAGTGACCCTAAACAGCATATGCAGAGACAGTCAAAAACATATATGAAAAAACAGATGAACTATGTTCAAAAAATTTAAATATATAATATATATGTACTTAAATACAAAAATATAGCCTACAACACTATACAAAACGTTGAGTTTTTTCTTTTGGGATTAAATATTCTTTTAGAGCAGACTTATAATTATTTATTGTTACCGCATTTCTAAGTTTGGTGGGTAGCAAACTCTATAGATGATGAAGCTGTTCTTAAAAGTTTCAGTTTTAGGGAAAGGGACGACAAATTTCCTATCACACTTCGGGTACATCGATGATTTGGAATTCTGGCAAGACGCAGGGCAAGACCATTTACAGACCTGTAGGCAAGGCAGCCCAGTTGTAGATGCTTGCGATCTTGGACTGTATGAAAAGATTTAAGGTGTTGTAAATGTTAGTTCGTGGTGTGAGAGGATGAGATTTAAGGATAATGAGAAGTGCTCTATTTTGAATGGTCTGTATTCGGTCAATATTCGATCTGATTCCCCAAACATCAATAGACAATGTGTGGGAGGATTATAGTGTTATAGAGGAGTATGGATGTGTGTTTATTAGTGAAATGACCGAGCACGCGATAAGATGGAGATGGACAAGCCCAGTTTGGAACGGAGTTTATTTACATGAAAAGAAAAAGATAAATTTGAATCAATGTGAATGCCAAGATGTTTCTGTTTGTCAGTTTGTGATATGGGTATATACGAAACGATATTAAAAGTAGTGACTTTTATTTATATTTTTAATCACTGTGCTACCCTGGTGCTAAATTGGGTCCACTTGAACAGTTACCGTAGTACTATTTCTATTATTGAAGTTAATAAAGGCATAAATGGCGCTCCGTAGAGAAGTAGAGAATGCTCCAGTCGTCAGAATGACGCTCTGATTATACCTCCACACAGCACACAGTAGAAGCCTAGCAGCATGCAAGAAGAAGACCTGCTGCCGGCCGACAACAAATCAAAAGGGAGGCTTGGGCTACCTACTACTAGGCCTAGCTAGAAGAAAGACGTTTTGTACAATTATGGCGGGTTTTGGCGGTGACTCCTGGTAAGTTTAGTTATTATTTGATTAAAATGATTACCATCCATGTAGCCTAGGCCTAGGCCTATATATTGCATTTTATATCTCTCTATTATTTACTTTTACTTTAGGCCCCTTATTAAATATTACTTAGTTAGGCTAGGCCTACTACTAGGCTAGTTAGGCGTAGCTAATAGGCCTCCCTCCCCTCGGGGAGAGAGAGAGACGAGCGAGCATCCCCCTTTGTAGTACTAGGCCTAAGTAATATGTAGAGTAGGCCTAGTTAGCCCTACAGTAGTGCTAGATGATAAAATTAGTAGGCCTACTACCAAGAATAAGCTAGAAGGTTTCGGCCAAGTGTATGATATGCTCATACTAAATAAAACATTTTTATTTAATAAATTGTAGTCACCGTGGCAATTAAATAATTATTTTCATAGTAATATGTATTTTGGGGGATTTTTCCTGGAGGATATTGGCTTGCTGCTGTGTGGCAACTCTGTGTGGCAACATAAACACAGAATATCTGTATTTTTAATTTTCTTTCCTTACAGGCTGCGGGATCATGAAACATGTATACGTTTGTCAGCAGAAATTATGGAGAAGATAAATGAAAGGAATGATTTGCAAAGAAATGGAAAAAGCCATTCTAGAGTAAAAAGCTTATCTTGAACTTTGTTATTGTTTTTACACTTACACAGTAGTCTAGCAAACAAGTACTAAACAGTCACTTTGTTTCATAACATTTATTTCCAGACTTTCTGACAACCATAATACACTGATAAAATAAAAATATGCATTTACTTAAGCAACTTGTTGATTGCATTGTTTTGTATTTTTTATATGCGATATTTTATGTTCAACTTCAATTTATTTATAAAATGAATTGCGGTAATAAAGTTCAATTCAAGTGCAAGAATACTATTTACTCTTATTAAATTATTTGCTACACATTACGCCTTTGTTATTACAGGTTAGTGCCAAAGTACGTACTCTACTGAAAAAATTTACTGAAGATGTGGAATCGCTGCAAGTAAAGTTAAACAGAGCTGTTTCTACATATCAACTGTATCTTTTTATATTAACGAAATCGAAAACAAAATATCTAAAAGTTCTGGTATTATTTTTAGACTTTCAGCATTTATTCCTCAAAACATCCTTCGTACTATTATATACTCTTGGTTAAATTCCCTAATACCTGCTCAATTTCAACCCCTGTTCAAATTCAATTTCAACTATCATAGTCATAACACAAGAACCTCAAATAAAATACATATTCCATTACACAAAACACTATCTTTCCAACATAACATTCAGTTTTCAGGGCCAAAATATTGGAACAACTTACCCAAATACATAACCGAATCGCCAACAAAAAAACATGCTAAAAAGGCATCTATTATCCACATATAATCACTGAATCCTAAATAATATTAATTCAAATTTCATTGATATTTTCAATCGGTTATTTTTGTTTACTTTGGTTTTTTTATGATTTTTTTAATTTTTTGGCAGCCCACCACAAGTTTACACTTTCTGGGGTTCGCCTCTCTTATTTAAAATTGTTTTTTTACAAACACTGTTAATAGAAAAGAAAAGAGAAATAAATGTTCTGAAATGAAATGAAAATGAATAGTAAACATGGTTTAGTTGAGTTCTGAAGATAGTGTGTTAAGATGATTTACAATTATAGTCTTTTTTTAAATAAATTCCCCTCCTCGCTAAATAGAAAAGGTTAGCCTGTTTTCATATAATGTATTCTATAACAATAACATTGCCAAGAAAACATTTTTCAAATAAACAATTGGGGGAAAATGTTATTTTATCAAACCTTGACTGATTGTTTAGAACTCAAAACGAAGGAGATCGTAGACAGATGTTAATAGACGAATTGTCAACTAAAGGCAGACAACTAGAGGATACATTTACTAACCAATCTCGATACACAGCAGCAACAGATAGGTAAACCATTTTGTATTTAATTTTTAAATAATAAATGGAAGACTATGAAAATGTGTCTTGAATTTCAATTTTTTTAATTTCAAAAAGGCAAAGTGGAATAAAGCAAACAATAGTTGTAATTTAAGTATAAGAAATTGTGTTTACATGACATGTAGTGTATAAGTAGTTTTAGTTCATTTAAAAACCATCATAACCAACAAAACAAATTTCCTTTTGGACAATAAAGATTCTGTATGTATGCTATAGATTCTGTATGTATGCTATAGATTCTGTATTCTGTGTATCAATGGGTGTATTTATGCTATACAAATTATAACTAAATGAATATGTATTCAGCAAGTGTAATCAATTATTTTTAAAGATGTATTGAAAATGTAAAATGAAGATTAATAAAATAAATAGGTCATTTCGCAGTTTTAATAAACTTCTGTAAAAAAATCAAAAATTAATTATTTCATTTATAAAAAGACAAAAGAAACATTTAATTTTAACCAAAAACCATTTTCTGACAATTTAAATATTTTTTGCTTTAAATTAGATTTTTTTCAGCTAAATAATTTTTTTTTCAATCCAGTTTTTGGTCAAAGTGAATAACTATTGTGTGACATTAAAATGGCATATTAAAAAAAGAATTAGAAAAAAAATCCTAATCGAGTCTTTAGGGGTATTCTTTTTTAATCTATTTAATTTGAATGATAAATATAATACTGTAGTTTTGTTTTTGTGGATAGAACTGGGCTTATTAGTTCAAGTACATCAGGTTTTGGACAAGATCTTTGGGAAGAAGAGTCTGAACAAACAAGAGGCTTAAGTGCCACTGACATAAGATCCCAACAACTACAAGCAATAGAAGGTAGGCTGGTTTAATACACTTCAAAATACTTGCTCCATCTTTTTTAATGTTTTAATAATAAATTCCATTAAGCTGTCTGTCCAATACAACCTCTCTTCATCCTTTTCATGTTGCTCATGTGAACATTAGGGTTTTTTTTGTGAAAATAAAAGTCTTTATTTTGATAGAGCAAGACCGAGGCTTAGAGGCTTTATCAAGCGTAATTTCTAGACAGAAGCAGATGGGTCAGGATATTGGCAATGAATTAGATGAGCATAATGGTAGGTAAACATCATTTTATGGTTTGTGGGAGCGATATGGTTTATATGGGTTTTCCTCTCTCTTATTTTTCTCTTTTTTTCCCCCTCTCTTTTTTTCTCTTTTTTTACATTTTAATGTCTCTCTGCATGTTTAATTTTAATGTAATTTATAACTAGCAATATGGCCTTTGGCCACGAGATGTTACATATGGATGTTATTGAATTGAATAAAAGTGATATATATAATGTACTAATTATTATAAAATGTTGGTATTGTAAGGCCTTTATTTCAAATTGATGAATTTGGTACTATTGTTGTTCAGGGTCAATCACGTAACCATCCATTGTTTCTAATTTGTGACATTACATTACTAGGTAGTTCCCACTAGGATGCAGTGCATATTGACACAAATCTCCCAAATTATCACATGTTTTTGCTCAAAATTACTTGGAATTGCTTTGGTGTCTGTAACATTAAAAAATGTACATAGTGCCCTCTATTGTTCTGTATTCTGTTTATTGGGTAATATACTCTAATAAGTTTACTCATCGACATGTTTACAACAAACTTCAGTTACTGTGAAAAACAGCAAAATATCTCTTTTTACCACCAGTTTTCATTAATTTCAATACTAAATTTGAAATAAATGTGATTATGATTTTAAAACAGCTGTTTGAATTTGATCTCCTATTTTAATAAACTGACAACTTAAACATTTTTAAAAAGCAAGAGCTTCTGACATGTTTGTGAAACCTTTGTTTATTATTTTAATATTCCACATTTCTAACCAGGGAGAATTACATCAAAGGATTTAATCTAATCTAAGATTATTGCTTGATCCATGGTAATCTTTAATACTTAATCCATTCAAGTCAATTGGGATAGGTGTAGAGTTAGGGTTCAATTTACCAATCACATTTGTTACATGTTATAGCCAATGAAATCCAGTAACTTGTTATTGTAATGCAAATTTGAGTATTCAATATTGAATACCAACCCAATTATTGTAGGACACAGGAGAGAGAAAACCGTGTATACTGAAAAGTTAAAAATAACAAATAGTTTGTTAGCAATCTATTAACTATACTAAATTATTTCAAGTTTTTGAGATGTTTATATGTATGTATGTTATATGTAACTCTTTTTCAGCTAATTTGGTATATTATTGAACATTTTTTCTCTGTTTGATTCATCTTAGTACTTTAGCTAATCTTTGCTTTAAGCATTGCTAATCTCTCTTCCATCCCTTTTAATCTTCACAATCCTTGCCTAAGCCACTTCTCACAGGTATGTGTGAACCTGCATTGCTTTATAAGTTCAATTATTTATGATTTCTTTAATGATATCATTAATTTATCATTAGTCAATAGGTCATGTAGTAACCAAATGCTAACCTACTGTGTGTTATACTGAAAACCACAATACTTTCAGATTAAATATGTACCCACTTTGTCTAGCATTAGCAACATTTATAATTTGATTTAATAGTCACCACTCCAAAAACTGGAACTAGAATATCGCTAAAATATCCTAAAGTCCTACTATACTAACAAGAAATATTTCTTAGAAAAAACACTGCTTGACTTTTTACTAAAATCCGGGTTTCCCTGCAGAAACCCTTTTTGGCGACAGTTCATGGATGTCAAGGGAATGTGTATTAGGTTTTATGGATCTGCTCCTTAATGGCTTGTAGTGTAATTTATTATAATTTGAAATTATGGATATGAGTAATTGGATATGTTGGGGTTAAGGGGGAGCAACCGTCTGAAAAAGACAAATAAAACAACAAGCTTTGTTAAGCTGCCAGAAAGCTCCGCTCATTCTTCAGTCCATAATGGAAACATTTAAGTTGCATTTCTAACTTTTTAGAAATTGTCATAATTGATAAATAACTTATAAATAAATGTCCTTTTTGTAAAAAAATGTATTGATTGACATTTAGCAATTAATATTCAAGTTGTGTTTTGTGGCTGTAGATCTGCTTCAGTCATTTACCCGTAATGACAACTGACTTTTAAATTACCAGCATTCACATAAATCAAATATGTAGATTATCCTAAATTTTCTCTATGAACATGTTTTATTTACAAATGAATTTGATAAAATGATGATGCATACTAATATACTAATAAATAAAGTATGGTCCCTGCTTTTATTGAGAAATTATCAGTGTATTCTATCCTATTTGAAAGTTAGTCATAAGTTATTCATTTGCCTAAAGCATGTCATTATACCTGTCAATAGTTTACAACTCAAGCTTAATTAGAAATGGTATAACAATGTAAGGAGAAGTTTAATCTCTGATAATTTGTACAGGCTGTGGTAAATGCCTAGAGCTGCTGCCTACATATTAGTCTTAAACTTCCATGTCTAAATTAGTGTAAATTTAGCTTGTGATGAGGGTAAGAAAGTTTGTACAGGCTGTGGTAAATGCCTAGAGCTGCTGCCTACATATTAGTCTTAAACTTCCATGTCTAAATTAGTGTAAATTTAGCTTGTGATGAGGGTAAGAAAGTTTGTACAGGCTGTGGTAAATGCCTAGAGCTGCTGCCTACATATTAGTCTTAAACTTCCATGTCTAAATTAGTGTAAATTTAGCTTGTGATGAGGGTAAGAAAGTTTGTACAGGCTGTGGTAAATGCCTAGAGCTGCTGCCTACATATTAGTCTTAAACTTCCATGTCTAAATTAGTGTAAATTTAGCTTGTGATGAGGGTAAGAAAGTTTGTACAGGCTGTGGTAAATGCCTAGAGCTGCTGCCTACATATTAGTCTTAAACTTCCATGTCTAAATTAGTGTAAATTTAGCTTGTGATGAGGGTAAGAAAGTTTGTACAGGCTGTGGTAAATGCCTAGAGCTGCTGCCTACATATTAGTCTTAAACTTCCATGTCTAAATTAGTGTAAATTTAGCTTGTGATGAGGGTAAGAAAGTTTGTACAGGCTGTGGTAAATGCCTAGAGCTGCTGCCTACATATTAGTCTTAAACTTCCATGTCTAAATTAGTGTAAATTTAGCTTGTGATGAGGGTAAGAAAGTTTGTACAGGCTGTGGTAAATGCCTAGAGCTGCTGCCTACATATTAGTCTTAAACTTCCATGTCTAAATTAGTGTAAATTTAGCTTGTGATGAGGGTAAGAAAGTTTGTACAGGCTGTGGTAAATGCCTAGAGCTGCTGCCTACATATTAGTCTTAAACTTCCATGTCTAAATTAGTGTAAATTTAGCTTGTGATGAGGGTAAGAAAGTTTGTACAGGCTGTGGTAAATGCCTAGAGCTGCTGCCTACATATTAGTCTTAAACTTCCATGTCTAAATTAGTGTAAATTGTGATGAGGGTAAGAAAGTTTGTACAGGCTGTGGTAAATGCCTAGAGCTGCTGCCTACATATTAGTCTTAAACTTCCATGTCTAAATTAGTGTAAATTTAGCTTGTGATGAGGGTAAGAAAGTTTGTACAGGCTGTGGTAAATGCCTAGAGCTGCTGCCTACATATTAGTCTTAAACTTCCATGTCTAAATTAGTGTAAATTTAGCTTGTGATGAGGGTAAGAAAGTTTGTACAGGCTGTGGTAAATGCCTAGAGCTGCTGCCTACATATTAGTCTTAAACTTCCATGTCTAAATTAGTGTAAATTTAGCTTGTGATGAGGGTAAGAAAGTTTGTACAGGCTGTGGTAAATGCCTAGAGCTGCTGCCTACATATTAGTCTTAAACTTCCATGTCTAAATTAGTGTAAATTTAGCTTGTGATGAGGGTAAGAAAGTTTGTACAGGCTGTGGTAAATGCCTAGAGCTGCTGCCTACATATTAGTCTTAAACTTCCATGTCTAAATTAGTGTAAATTGTGATGAGGGTAAGAAAGTTTGTACAGGCTGTGGTAAATGCCTAGAGCTGCTGCCTACATATTAGTCTTAAACTTCCATGTCTAAATTAGTGTAAATTTAGCTTGTGATGAGGGTAAGAAAGTTTGTACAGGCTGTGGTAAATGCCTAGAGCTGCTGCCTACATATTAGTCTTAAACTTCCATGTCTAAATTAGTGTAAATTTAGCTTGTGATGAGGGTAAGAAAGTTTGTACAGGCTGTGGTAAATGCCTAGAGCTGCTGCCTACATATTAGTCTTAAACTTCCATGTCTAAATTAGTGTAAATTTAGCTTGTGATGAGGGTAAGAAAGTTTGTACAGGCTGTGGTAAATGCCTAGAGCTGCTGCCTACATATTAGTCTTAAACTTCCATGTCTAAATTAGTGTAAATTTAGCTTGTGATGAGGGTAAGAAAGTTTGTACAGGCTGTGGTAAATGCCTAGAGCTGCTGCCTACATATTAGTCTTAAACTTCCATGTCTAAATTAGTGTAAATTGTGATGAGGGTAAGAAAGTTTGTACAGGCTGTGGTAAATGCCTAGAGCTGCTGCCTACATATTAGTCTTAAACTTCCATGTCTAAATTAGTGTAAATTTAGCTTGTGATGAGGGTAAGAAAGTTTGTACAGGCTGTGGTAAATGCCTAGAGCTGCTGCCTACATATTAGTCTTAAACTTCCATGTCTAAATTAGTGTAAATTTAGCTTGTGATGAGGGTAAGAAAGTTTGTACAGGCTGTGGTAAATGCCTAGAGCTGCTGCCTACATATTAGTCTTAAACTTCCATGTCTAAATTAGTGTAAATTTAGCTTGTGATGAGGGTAAGAAAGTTTGTACAGGCTGTGGTAAATGCCTAGAGCTGCTGCCTACATATTAGTCTTAAACTTCCATGTCTAAATTAGTGTAAATTTAGCTTGTGATGAGGGTAAGAAAGTTTGTACAGGCTGTGGTAAATGCCTAGAGCTGCTGCCTACATATTAGTCTTAAACTTCCATGTCTAAATTAGTGTAAATTTAGCTTGTGATGAGGGTAAGAAAGTTTGTACAGGCTGTGGTAAATGCCTAGAGCTGCTGCCTACATATTAGTCTTAAACTTCCATGTCTAAATTAGTGTAAATTTAGCTTGTGATGAGGGTAAGAAAGTTTGTACAGGCTGTGGTAAATGCCTAGAGCTGCTGCCTACATATTAGTCTTAAACTTCCATGTCTAAATTAGTGTAAATTTAGCTTGTGATGAGGGTAAGAAAGTTTGTACAGGCTGTGGTAAATGCCTAGAGCTGCTGCCTACATATTAGTCTTAAACTTCCATGTCTAAATTAGTGTAAATTTAGCTTGTGATGAGGGTAAGAAAGTTTGTACAGGCTGTGGTAAATGCCTAGAGCTGCTGCCTACATATTAGTCTTAAACTTCCATGTCTAAATTAGTGTAAATTTAGCTTGTGATGAGGGTAAGAAAGTTTGTACAGGCTGTGGTAAATGCCTAGAGCTGCTGCCTACATATTAGTCTTAAACTTCCATGTCTAAATTAGTGTAAATTTAGCTTGTGATGAGGGTAAGAAAGTTTGTACAGGCTGTGGTAAATGCCTAGAGCTGCTGCCTACATATTAGTCTTAAACTTCCATGTCTAAATTAGTGTAAATTTAGCTTGTGATGAGGGTAAGAAAGTTTGTACAGGCTGTGGTAAATGCCTAGAGCTGCTGCCTACATATTAGTCTTAAACTTCCATGTCTAAATTAGTGTAAATTGTGATGAGGGTAAGAAAGTTTGTACAGGCTGTGGTAAATGCCTAGAGCTGCTGCCTACATATTAGTCTTAAACTTCCATGTCTAAATTAGTGTAAATTTAGCTTGTGATGAGGGTAAGAAAGTTTGTACAGGCTGTGGTAAATGCCTAGAGCTGCTGCCTACATATTAGTCTTAAACTTCCATGTCTAAATTAGTGTAAATTTAGCTTGTGATGAGGGTAAGAAAGTTTGTACAGGCTGTGGTAAATGCCTAGAGCTGCTGCCTACATATTAGTCTTAAACTTCCATGTCTAAATTAGTGTAAATTTAGCTTGTGATGAGGGTAAGAAAGTTTGTACAGGCTGTGGTAAATGCCTAGAGCTGCTGCCTACATATTAGTCTTAAACTTCCATGTCTAAATTAGTGTAAATTTAGCTTGTGATGAGGGTAAGAAAGTTTGTACAGGCTGTGGTAAATGCCTAGAGCTGCTGCCTACATATTAGTCTTAAACTTCCATGTCTAAATTAGTGTAAATTTAGCTTGTGATGAGGGTAAGAAAGTTTGTACAGGCTGTGGTAAATGCCTAGAGCTGCTGCCTACATATTAGTCTTAAACTTCCATGTCTAAATTAGTGTAAATTTAGCTTGTGATGAGGGTAAGAAAGTTTGTACAGGCTGTGGTAAATGCCTAGAGCTGCTGCCTACATATTAGTCTTAAACTTCCATGTCTAAATTAGTGTAAATTTAGCTTGTGATGAGGGTAAGAAAGTTTGTACAGGCTGTGGTAAATGCCTAGAGCTGCTGCCTACATATTAGTCTTAAACTTCCATGTCTAAATTAGTGTAAATTTAGCTTGTGATGAGGGTAAGAAAGTTTGTACAGGCTGTGGTAAATGCCTAGAGCTGCTGCCTACATATTAGTCTTAAACTTCCATGCCTAAATTAGTGTAAATTTAGCTTGTGATGAGGGTAAGAAAGTTTGTACAGGCTGTGGTAAATGCCTAGAGCTGCTGCCTACATATTAGTCTTAAACTTCCATGCCTAAATTAGTGTAAATTTAGCTTGTGATGAGGGTAAGAAAGTTTGTACAGGCTGTGGTAAATGCCTAGAGCTGCTGCCTACATATTAGTCTTAAACTTCCATGTCTAAATTAGTGTAAATTTAGCTTGTGATGAGGGTAAGAAAGTTTGTACAGGCTGTGGTAAATGCCTAGAGCTGCTGCCTACATATTAGTCTTAAACTTCCATGTCTAAATTAGTGTAAATTTAGCTTGTGATGAGGGTAAGAAAGTTTGTACAGGCTGTGGTAAATGCCTAGAGCTGCTGCCTACATATTAGTCTTAAACTTCCATGTCTAAATTAGTGTAAATTTAGCTTGTGATGAGGGTAAGAAAGTTTGTACAGGCTGTGGTAAATGCCTAGAGCTGCTGCCTACATATTAGTCTTAAACTTCCATGTCTAAATTAGTGTAAATTTAGCTTGTGATGAGGGTAAGAAAGTTTGTACAGGCTGTGGTAAATGCCTAGAGCTGCTGCCTACATATTAGTCTTAAACTTCCATGTCTAAATTAGTGTAAATTTAGCTTGTGATGAGGGTAAGAAAGTTTGTACAGGCTGTGGTAAATGCCTAGAGCTGCTGCCTACATATTAGTCTTAAACTTCCATGTCTAAATTAGTGTAAATTTAGCTTGTGATGAGGGTAAGAAAGTTTGTACAGGCTGTGGTAAATGCCTAGAGCTGCTGCCTACATATTAGTCTTAAACTTCCATGTCTAAATTAGTGTAAATTTAGCTTGTGATGAGGGTAAGAAAGTTTGTACAGGCTGTGGTAAATGCCTAGAGCTGCTGCCTACATATTAGTCTTAAACTTCCATGTCTAAATTAGTGTAAATTGTGATGAGGGTAAGAAAGTTTGTACAGGCTGTGGTAAATGCCTAGAGCTGCTGCCTACATATTAGTCTTAAACTTCCATGTCTAAATTAGTGTAAATTTAGCTTGTGATGAGGGTAAGAAAGTTTGTACAGGCTGTGGTAAATGCCTAGAGCTGCTGCCTACATATTAGTCTTAAACTTCCATGTCTAAATTAGTGTAAATTGTGATGAGGGTAAGAAAGTTTCCTGTTGTTAAACTCTCATTTAACCTCTTTTTTAAATTCAGTTTAAATTATATTCTAATAAAATGAGAATATAATACTTTTTTTGAGTGATTGTGTTTTGCAGATATGGGGAAGCCAACATTTTTTAAAAGATCTTCAACCTAGCATTCAAAAAAGGTTACAAATAGTTGCAAGCATGAGATATTTAAACAGATTGTAAAGTTTAAAATGAATGTATCTACAGCAGTGTGAGATTAGAGGTTACAAATAGTTGCAAGCATGAGATATTTAAAAAGATTGTAAAGTTTAAATTGAATGTATCTACAGCAGTGTGAGAGAGGTTACAAATAGTTGCAAGCATGAGATATCTAAACAGATTGTAAAGTTTAAAATGAATGTTTCTACAGCAGTGTGAGATTATAGGTTACAAATAGTTGCAAGCATGTGATATCTAAACAGATTGTAAAGTTTAAAATGAATGTATCTACAGCAGTGTGAGATTAGAGGTTACAAATAGTTGCAAGCATGAGATATCTAAACAGAATGTATCTACAGCAATGTGAGATTAGTGTTTTCACATTTAAATTGACAAATATACTGTAACAATTTACTGATAACTGTATATTTCCATTGTAACTATTCAGAGATAATTCCAACAAAGATGATATAACTAGAAAGCTGTGTTTTACTGTGAAAAAAGGTATTCAATTGATTGCAGGTCAGAGTATACCTCACAAGTCAAAAGATTCAATTTGTATTATTATAGCTGTATTCCTGGTGTTCTTAATGTAATTACTGGAAATTGAGCCAAAAAAATCATTTTTACTTGCCTGTAGCAAGCAAGAGTTTGAGGCACCCCCTGCGTTCTAACACCATTTGTAGCATCTGTAATTGGTTCCTAATTGTTACATACTTGTACAATTTGTGAAACTGTATTTTGACACAAAATGCAGGTGTGGTCTAGGAATTTGTAGTCTTCCTTTAGGCTGTAGATATCCAATTGTTTAACCTCAGGATAGGAAGTGCCATGAGTAATGAAACACCACCACTAAATATTTTTCTTTCTATCCTACAAAAAGAAGTATATAAAAAGTATTAACAATAAAGAGTGTATTTTCCTAGTTTAACTTCATTTTATAGAAATGAAATGTATTTCACTACAGTTGAATCTCTCATACGTGGGTCCAGGAAAAGTGGCCACTTACAGGTTGTATCTGTATAGTCAACCTGTGTCTGATATTTTGGTATTCTTCTCAATTTACCAATCCTTCCAATCTATATTTCTTATTAAAATGTTAATTTGTATGTTAATACATAACATTTTTTGTCCCTGGGTGTCTTCGTTACAGAAGGTACTAAACACTTTAACTACAGTCAAATTATGATACTTTATATAATTAATTTGTTATAGCTAAAGCCTACAATAATTAAGTCAATGTCCTCCAACTTTTTATTCTAATATGTACACAGAATTGCTTTTTTAAATGACCATTGTCAGTCCAAGTTTAAATGCTTAACCAGTGTTTACTCACCTCAGGGCAAATTGAGGTCCACATTCAAGACACCACAAGACTTAACCCATCTGAAAAAACAACCCCGAAAGCCGTCCGATATTTGTGACATGAAGCACTGCAAAATGTGAAAGCAGTTTAGCACAGGTGTATTCAGTAATTTTGGGTAGATAATTGATCTTAGGCCCCTAATATGGAACATTCAACCAGGCACTAGGGGCTTTCTGGTCCCTTTGCCAAGGGATATTTTTGTCAGTCACTCTTGTCCTTAAAATCTTTTTGTTCTTTGATTGAAATGTGTGGGAAATTTACCACCATCACTTTTTATTTTTTGTACACAAACATTGTTGTTTTCTCATTTTTATACATCAGTATTTAAAGTTTGTAGATGAGTACATATTTTTTAGCAAAATGTAGCAAAATTACTAAATGATTATTTCAACCATTTCATTGCGATCTTCACTTACTTAAACTAATTAGTATAGTTCCCTCTATGGTCAACGTCAGTCAACTCATTTCAGTTTAGTCATTCATGTTTTACTTTTATATTATTTTCTACATTTAGCAAAACTATGTACTGTACCCACTTCTTTTAAAGGAGATTCCATTTAACAGAAGTAAACAAACAAAGCATTACTCTTTATAAATTGCTTCTTCTACTACTTATTTGTATTTTAAGTTATTTTGAATTTTCTACATAATTCAGTAACATAAATCAACCTATGATGAACATGTATATTTTTTGCATTATTTATAAGACATTCTCCTAATTTATTACCTTTATTACACTCTTTATTTATTCAAACAGTTAAACTTTCATTGAGGCATACAATATTACGTCACGTAGAAAGAACTACTTATAAATTTTTAAAAACCAATTATCATGATATTATTTGTTATCTGTTGAGGAAAACAAAATGTAAATATGTATAGTAATATATAATTAATAGTAAAAATTATTATTAGGAATAGCCTTAAACAGGGTCATAGCCACCAGTTCAGTTGGTAAGCTTTCAACCTGTCCACTTTTTGACAACCCAGTAGCTTATAAACAGAGATTGTTCCCTTTTCTTGTGAAAACCGTACCACTTTATTTCTTGTGTCTACATTACTGTTAGAAAACTTAATAGACTGTATAGTATTTGTTAGAACCCATTATTTTATACTCATTTGCATATTAATAAATAAACAGAAATACGTTTATCATATTCCAATTACAAACATTTGTAAGATATTTATTCAAATTCACAATATAGATTAGTTAAACCTGCCATAATTAATATCTGTCACCATTTTATTGTAAGAGATTGCTGTTTGTCTGTATCTTAGTTCACCATCAATACAATGATGTTTATCATTTGCCTGGTAGCTTCTAAAGTAATGATTTATAGTGTATTGGAATATAATGCATTGTTGAAGCTACGTGAGAATGTCTATTAAACAAAGCTTTTATTTAATTTTCCGTCAATTTCAAAATTCCTTGGAATACTATTTTAAATACACAAGAGTCGCAATTGTATTGGGGATTATTGCTTAATTGGAAATTGGTTTTAAATTTCATGTAATCCTCATAAACTTGGGGGTTCTGATTCAATATTTAAGATTATTACCGATAAAATAGACACATATGTACAACAAATACATGTCACTTCTACTAGAATACTGGTGACGTTATACTGTAAATAGCATATCAATTTGAGACTTAAAATACAGTAGTACTGGCGGCGCTCCTCGGTAGGATAATAGTGTTATGTTACCCCTGTATTAAGTCTTGTTTTTCGTCACCTTATTGCAAAAAGGTTTGGTGGTCTTCGGTTTGCTTTCATCAGCGTTACTGTGAATACAAACAATTGAAGTCCTTGGTATTATTGCAACTGCTTTACTTGCATTTGCACTGAAATTCTGTGAAGATGGTTACGCACAGAAGATATCTGTTATCTGTTTCTTGTTTTCCTTGTACATTGCCTATAATAAGTCTTGTTTCACCAGAACAATCAACAACCCGTCATGTTAAAGGTTGCCTTTTTTTAGACAGCATTCCTCCCCTGATTCAGATTGGCCAAACAATTATGTTATTTAACTAGATTGATAAAAAGAAACTAAAGATGGTTAGGGTTTATTTGGTGTATGGCGACAGTAGCGTTGCAGTGGAGGAAACGTTCATTAACTTGATATGTCCCCTGTGACATGGATAAAAATGATTTTTTTTTGTAATACTGGTACAGAAGTCCACATCAATGTACCAGATACTCTGTAATACGAAAGTGAAAGATCTTGTACTGTGTTTAAACCAATGGGGAGGCATTAATTATCGTTAAATTTCACTCAAAACTATTATTTGTGATTGATTTATTGACGCAACATATTTGTGTGTGGTTTCCTATTATTTTTCAGCTGTATCTCTTAGCCTTAGGTAGGCTACTTTTGATGTAGCCCTTGGTAGGCTGGTTGGGGGTATAAACCAGCTAATAGAAGTGGGTCATGCCATAGGGCCTAACCAGCTGCTGTTCCGAATAAACTCTCTCAATGATGAAATACATACAAAGTTAGGCTCCTATAAACTCTTTGCTTGTTTGGAGGCAAAACAACCTGGGAGCTACCGTCAGCTCCATAATGTATGACCTCTTATAAGGTCATGTCTATCTGGGAACAGATTTCGAGACAACATGAACAGAATGTTTCCCTAAGTTTGATGAATTAGTATATTATGACTTATTAATTATGTTTTTTACTTGAAAGCCTTTCATGTTGCTTTGATTTGATTGTTATCCATTTTTGATCATTATAATGTACTTAAGTTGGGTTTAAAAGCAAAGATAATATCTTAAATTACCGGTCATGTCTCATGTTGTAAAAGTTGACCCTGTTTTCAGAACCTTTTGTATTGGTTATGTTTCCTTTATTGAAAATAAAGAAAATAAACTCAACCTAATGAAACTCGGATTAGAGAGGAAATAAAGAATTGAATGTCTCTATTTTTTAGACATGTTTATGTTGGGCTAAAATAGAATTGGTTTAATGAAGCAGATCCAGATGTTGTATTTCTGTAGCAACTATAATTAGCATTTTTAGCGAAGAAACAAAGTGATTTTATATTATGAACAATTTATTAATTACAAAATTAGAAAGAAATATATTTTCTGAAGTATACTTGATTTTTTTAAATATTCATGTTTATTAAATTGTATTTTTGATTATCAAGGAGGCTGATTTTTAAAGAGAAGTCATACATTATTTATGTCCATATTCATTCAACATCCTTTCTTTGTGGTTCTCCATTCCTATTTAGACAAATGTGAAAATTACTAAGATGAGTCGACTAAATGTCAAATCAAATTTGGAACATACTTTTTGTTGATTTTATTCAAGCAAAAATAGATTAACATTTGAGTATAGCAGTAGAGCAATACACGTTTGATAAATTTTTGTTTGTCCAATGATTGTTATGTCTGATTTGATGTATGAGACAAATAAAACATGCCTTCACCAATGTTGTAGACCAATGCAATGTATATATCGTTTGATGGATCAATTGGTGATTGAAAAAGGGAGGAAAACGTTTTGTGTCAGAGTGAACAAATTGCTCCTTTCCACCTTTGTCACACACTGTATGTTAACTGGAGTTAATTAGATCCCCTTAAATTATACTGCAATGCATTCCTCTCATAACTTTCACAATTCATATTTATTTATTTTTTAAGTTTGCTAACATTTTAATGTTTCAACATTGTTGACTTGTATCAACAAAATTAGAGTCTATTTGAGTAAAACTTTTTGCCCAATATTTTGAGTCTACTCATTGTTTGAAACCTTTTACTCAACTTTAGTCTATTTGAGTGAAACCTTTGCTCAATATTTGGAGTCTACTCATTTTAAGAAACCTTTTGCTCAATGTTAGGAGTCTACTCAGTGTTATAATCCGTTCACTCAACTTTAGGAGACTATTCAGTGTTAGAGACCATAATATTTGAGTCTACCATGTCAAATTCATCAGTTACCTACTAGCCCTAGGGCTACTAACTTACAAAAACATACATTCCAATACACCTGTTGTTATGATATGTCCAACTTGCAAACATTTCTAATCACTCGTCAAACTGTTTGTCATTTTTCAACGGAATGTCATTTTATACTTCATATTCAAATATTTTCTTTATAAGATTCAGATTGATATATAGCCTTGTTTCTTAGAGATTTGTGGGTTTTTTTCTTGCATAAACAATATTATTATTATTAAATAATAAGTAGGCTTAATATTATTTCCTTGTTGAGTATTGTCATTTTTAAAACATTTTTTAAAATGTTACAGTAATTTAAAAAAAGTATAATTGACACCTACAGTTATTTACTAAATTACGCCCATTCCAGTCTTTTGGTCTACTGTGGAAGCATTCCGTCACTTGATATTTTGACTGGCAGAAACCCAAATTCATACCAACTCATAAATAATAATTCACATTAAATTCAACTGAATTTGTCATATTTTAATAAATTGTAGATAAGTATTTCCTGCCAAACTGATTTTAAACAACATAAATCTTTGGTAAATATGAATACAGGTACTCCAATGCAAATAGCTTTAGACTGTAATCTAGTCGAATATTAAACTTTCCTGTTAATGATCTTGATTTTAAGTTTGATCATTCTGTTTTAACACTGGTCAAACAAATTATGTCCAATCACAGTCATCCCTTGTTTACGATACTTCCTGTGTACAGGCTGTCGATTGTGTAGCATTCTATCACAAACTACAAGGTATCATAATTCATTTGTTCCTAGCTCAATCATCACCTATAATAGGACGTGCGATAGATACATTCTCATTACATATTTGGCTTACTATAATCTAATGTGTCTTTAATGTGTGTATGAATATTGAACAATAAAAGTTTTTGAATTTAAAAGTTACAAATAATTATGTCACTGCAATAATTTATTCATAATATTACTTGGATTTTGGAAAATGGTATTATTTTCTGTTTAGCAAGGCCTTTTGGTTTCTAACATTCTTTAATTGTTTTATCTTTACAGAAATTATTGATGATATTAACACACACATAGGACATACAGATCAACGTTTGGTAAAGGAGACTAAACACATACGGAGAGTTTCAAAGAAAGCTGAAGATTGTAGTAAGTTTATACTTTATTTAAGTAGGAAAAAATACATCAAGTCAGTAGTATTTACTTTATCTTATACATTTATGGTTTCATTGATGGATGTTTTTGTTTAATCCAATTTTTATTATTTTGTACCCTGGGCCTAGAGTTATTAATCCCTGTCCCTGAACACAAGGGATCAATCCATTATATCCCATATCCCATTCCTTTAATCTCAATTGATGGAACACAAGGGATCAATCCATTATATCCCATTCCTTTAATCTCAATTGATGGAACACAAGGGATCAATCCATTATATCCCATATCCCATTCCTTTAATCTCAATTGATGGAACACAAGGGATCAATCCATTATATCCCATATCCCATTCCTTTAATCTCAATTGATGGAACACAAGGGATCAATCCATTATATCCCATATCCCATTCCTTTAATCTCAATTGATGGAAGACAAGGGATCAATCCATTATATCCCATATCCCATTCCTTTAATCTCAATTGATGGAACACAAGGGATCAATCCATTATATCCCATATCCCATTCCTTTAATCTCAATTGATGGAAGACAAGGGATCAATCCATTATATCCCATACCCCATTCCTTTAATCTCAATTGATGGAACACAAGGGATCAATTCATTATATCCCATATCCCATTCCTTTAATCTCAATTGATGGACACAAGGGATCAATCCATTATATCCCATATCCCATTCATTTAATCTTAATCATTATCCCTTAAACTCTATTCATCTTTTATTGGTAATCCTCCAGGATAAAATAACCTAAATGCCATCCCATGCAAAAATATATACAAAAATGGTATGAAATTTAAATACAAAATTGGCATTCAATTGAAACATGCAAGAATAAAGCCCTTCCATACCAACTTACACCTTTTTTAAAAATCATTTTTGAGAATGATTTTATTTTTTAAAATTTAGTAGAAGTCATCACATCTGCTGTGTAATATCATAATAAAACTTGCTTTGTCATGAAAACAAAAATTAATTTTAATTTAGTAAATTTGTAGGTGTCATAAATTAAGAAATGATTAACAATATCAATGACAGATGGAAGTATAAAGATGACGCCCTTCTCAAATTAAATTAATAAAAATGTTTGAAATCAGCCAACATGATCTTGTATTCAAATTGTACTGTCTGTTATTAAATTAAGAAGCCGTAATTAACTGAATATAAAAATAGGACAATTTGGAATTTCATATATCAACAGGCTTTGTGAAAAACCACCAAATAATGTATTTAATTTGTTTTGAACGAATTAAATATACATTTTAGCAATTTCTTGTTATTTGACATACTTTTTAAAACATTCAATGTTGAGGTGGTTTGTCTTGATTGAATGTTGTCTTGTTGAATACTGTGGAAGGTAAAATATTTGATGTAAAATGTTTTAAAAAACGGCAAAGTATTGCATGTGAACCCAACTCTCTATTCTCTTCCCCATCATTTTGCCGTAAAGGCTGGAACACCTTTACAACCCGGAACACCCCCAAATTATGTATTGGTATCTCACACCCAGGGCAAAGGTTACTGACCGGTAGTTCAAAATGTAACATTATTTATACTATGATGATACTGGCGATTAAAAGTGTCTTGAGAGAGCAGTATATTTCGCATGCAAAAACCATCAATCATAGTGACATTATGGATTAAGGATGAATTCAATTCTTACTCGTTGCATTCTTGGCACGATTTCATTGCGTTCCTCTTATTTGTGTTCCTTTTAAATACAATATTTTATTCAACCGTTTAATGTGGTATACTTGTTTGTATCAGGCATCAACTCTTTTATAGTATCGCTGATAAATATAATTTATTCTAAATTGTATAGTTATGTGAAGCTGCCTGTTTATTTGTCGTAATTAGCCTTTCCCGTTAGTGTAACTGCACTTCAACAAAATAAGATCACTACTACAGTAATAGATGCTTGTCGATCATCATACATGTCTTTTTTAACTTTGTAATTTCAAAAAGTAAAGATAACCGTCAATCACACGAGTCAGCGCTGCAGTCCTGAGCGTACGGTCCCCTCCCTGTGGGAGTTTACCTGAGCGTTTCAACACAGCCTAGACGTCACTAACAGTTGCTCTAACAATACACTATGAGGAAATCACAGTGTGTGCAAGTTTTATCTTACATGCTCTATTATTTAACCGTCAAAGACGAATAGTTGACACTGGCAAATGTGAAGGTTCTTAAGTCAATAACATGATTTGCTTAAGAATTTATAAAGAAGGCTTCTAATATTTTTATATAGAATCAGAATTTGTTTAGTTTTCTCATCCGATTATATTCTCATCTGCTATTTACAATTAAATATTAGATGTATGATTGACACAAGTTTATATAATTCTTTCTTTATTCAGTACTGATATGAACTTCTATAACCTAAGTCCTTGTTTGTATCAGCTTGTTTTGATGTTGTTTGTTACATAATGTTCTTTACTAGTATTTCTGAGTGTATCACTCTTCTACTTCCACCAGCAAATGAAAACACTCACAAATCTGTATTGAAGAAAAGCTTTTATCTTAAATATTATCACTTTTTAATCTCAAATCAATAGCTCTTTTTTTTTACATCTTTTTAACTTATTGGGTTTTTTTCTGTTTGTAACCCTTTTTTTGTCATTTTTTAACTTTTGGGCTTCCCCATCACAAGCTTTTGCTTTTTCGGTCTTTATAAAATATTGTATTAAAGTCTTAAAATTGATATAAACTACTAAGTAGTTTTTGTGTTTTTTTTCTTGCAGCATATTTGGTTATTATTGTTGGTCTTCTCATAGCTATTGTCGTCATAATAGCAATTCCTACATCATAGTGTCCAGAGACCAGTTTTACATTCCAGGTGGTGGCACAATATTGACTTGACTCCAGGTGTCCAATGTTTTAAATAAGATTCAGGTGACAATTATACAGAATTTATAATAATACATTTATTGGATTAATGTTGGATACTTGCTATAACACACATTGAGTGTTGGGTCGTATGATGGATGGATAACTTACTGATTTTGCGTATTTGAACCTTGGAGACAAAGTTTCGTTGCAGACGCAAAGAGATTTGTATGTTACACCTATTTTACACACTGTTTATCCTTCCTTTTCACAACTCCTTTTCATTTTCAATAATAATACACCATTTTGGATTTTGTGTTGTTTTGCATGGAGAATTTCTTGCTAGGATTTGATTGGAACAAAATGCTCAACCATCAACATGTAAAAATAAAATACTAGCCTTCTAAATTAATCAAATGTATGTATAATCATGGAGAAATAAGTTAGGAAGGAGTAACATCGAGAATACATCAAACGAATAGGCCACCCCGCCGCTAATTGGATTATCTGACTGTTACGTAACATTTAATTGCCGTTGATCTGTCGCTTGTTAGATTTGAGCATGCGCATATCCATTGCTTTCATGTGACGCGTCATCAAGCGAGACTCGTTGTTGATGCTGATCTACACACGCGGCGACCATACACACAGCAGAAGAATAATTATACCACACTCGATACATTTTGTTTACGCGTTTTATTTATCATTATGGATTTTTATGAATTGGAGGACGAATTGGAACCCGGAATTCTCGAGGAATTGAAGTTTGCCAGCGAACATGAAGACCTGGAAAATGGTATGCTAGGTTAAAACTAGGCATTGCATTTAAGTTTAGTAGCTAGGCCTAGTTACCTGAACCTCTTCTCTTTTAAAGAGGCCTCGTCTGCCCCGGCCCACTCTAGGCTGTCTACACGACCGGGTTGATTGTAACAACGATAATTCTGAATTCGTTCGTCCTCTCTAGGCTAGGTAGTATTTTTGTAGTTTTTCTTTCTGTACGCCAAAAATTAGCCGCCCGATTTATTGATAGGTCTAGCTAGGCTAGGCCCTATAATCTATCCATCCATGGATTTCCCCCTATAGGAGGCCTAGGCCTAATATATCATTAATTTTATTGCACAATCATCAATAATGCATCATTCATATTATTATATTAATTATGAAGGCACGATTATCATCTGATGCAACCAACTCATCTATGACCTTGTCAAGACCTCAAACCATTAGTATTAGTATTAGTCTGTATTTTTTAGATAAATTATTATTTTTCATTCTTATAGGACAACATGAGTTAATTTTCAATTTTATTATGCTATTTAGGTATGGATGTTAGTGTAGGCCTACATCCAACTACTATTACCGCAACCCATCAGAAGAAGGAAGTGTCAACAAACCCAGCCAAAAACCAATCAAGGAAAAAGAGTAAGGATTTTGAACGAATGATAACATTTTATTTTGAACATTTCATCTTTACTATATTAAATGCATTCTCATCATTTATTAAAACTGTTGTATGCTCAATAATCTTTCTTTTCTGTATTTTCAGGCATCAACCGACCCTCCAATAAGTTTAGTGAAGATGAAGCTGTCAGCAGGGTTAATGAATACGTTGATGCTGCTTTTACCATGTTAGCGAACGATCCAGTATACAGCAATGACTTGTATCCAATAGCTCGTCAAGTGAAAAAATTGGCAAATGATCTGCAGAAGCACTCAAATACAGTCATTATAAAAACATTTTGGGAAGACAGTACAAAATTACTTTGGAAGGTAATAACATCAGGAAACACAAAGAAAATGAAACCAGAAGCTGATGAGATGATGTGCCGGGCATTTCACCAACACATGTGTACAAGTTTGGGAAGGTGGGTCACCCTGTTAAAGGAGCTAAATGTCAACTCTGATGGGCAGCATGTAAAAACACTGAACCTATTTTTGCAACGTACAATGTTAAGGTTAATTCTAAATGATAAGCATAAAATAGATTTGCCACATGAGGAAACGGTAACTGACATCCCACAGTTGGATGTTCACACAGAAAAGATAATTCGGTACGTTGCCGGTTATGTGCCTTATGCGCTTGTGAAAAGATTTCGAAAGGGTAAAAGTAGTACTGCCAGAGCCTACTGTGATGTGCTCACTAAGTGGCAAGTGTGTAGTACCAACGTAACCCATTCCTTCTACGACTATTCCAAAGAATGGATCGACAAACAAAATAGATCAGGTTTGTTTGTTGTTGATGATGATGTATATCTGTTTTTTAGAAGCGTTGAAATAGAAACAAGGCAGCATTTAGCTACAAATAAACTTAATACGATGTTAAATAGTAACTATCTGGCTGATTTGTATGACCGTATTATCAATAAGGAGAATGTTCAAACTTTCTGGTGCAGAATAACCAGAGATACACTAGGTGACAATGCTTCTGCTCAATTATTACAAATTGTAGTTAGATACTGGTTGAAAATCAGAGCTAATGCATTCCTCAAGGTATACTTGAATTTAAAGAAGGAAAGCGGCAAAGTTTCAAAAAAGGGTGAAAAATCTCTCAGAAAAGAATTGTTGTAATATATACTATTTTGTGTGTGTGATGAAATAAATAACGACAATAGCTAAATTAAATCTCAATTGTATTTTGGTTGGTTCTGAAAAGAACCGTTTGGTTTGAAAAAGTTTGCTGATCATAAATATCATTTATGCATTTGGTGTCTTCTTCCTTTGAAGAGGTGAGTCATCAATAGTTTGGTCAACAATTTGGCTGCGGCAGTTGCCTCTCCTGGATGCCTTGGAACAGTTCGCAGCTACATACAGTGCATGCATATTGTGGCCAAACTGCATTGATGTTGGGTTTGTGTTACTTCCACCACATCCTCTCTGTTTACTGAAGTACTGTTCCAACGGATCTTGATTATACTTCGCACTTAGAACACACTCTACCCCTGGCAGGTCCAGTAGTTTTTTAGTCAACTCTACAAACGAATTAACTGTTGATGGCAAAGAATAAAAATTAATATACTTATTATTAATTCATTTTTAATATACTTTGTCACTCTTGTGATGTCAGAACTTTTGATTAATTATTAAACAAAGTCAGCTGTAAAAAAAAAACGAAATGTACTTGCTTGTTATCTCAAGTCCATCAAGTGTTGCGGTGCTTAATAACATCCTCTTTTTTACACTCTTCTCTACATCTTCAAGCGCATTCACCTCGTCTTGCCATTCTTTAAAGAAACCCAGGAAGTCATCTTGCAACCACTTAAAAACATCAGAACAAAAAATAGTGGCAATTATTCCTTCGATTAATACAAAAATTATAGATATTTCTCAATGTATATCCAAATGCTAATTGAAATTGAACAAAAACAATAATAAGCCCAATCATGTCCCATGTTCAATTTTTTTTAAATTTTCTATTTAAAAAAAATGTACCTTAAAACGCCAGTCATCTTTTGTCCTGTATGGCTCCATAGCTGGTTTTCTGGATCGTTTGCCTTGGAAAAAACTAGAGACATTAAGGCAATCAAAAAATTGGTCTACCATTCTAACAAATTTGATAGTGGATGTCATGTCATGTCGATCCATAATCTCCATTGCATTTGCTGTCGAATTGCTTAACACCTGAAAATATGAAGAAAATAAAAAACATTCATGAAAAATTAAATTACAGAATTGTTTGCAAAAGAACAAGGGCTGAACACAAAACTTGCAAGTAATTACCTGTGCAGCCAAGTATACCCGCATTCTCAATGATGGAGTAAGGTGGAGGTGTTCATGCGTCAACTTGTGGAGCATCCTCAGCCCTGGACATGTGTTCTGCAATTTCACATCCCATTCATAGGTGTCAAGAAAATGACTCCACTTGATGTCTTGTTTGTTATACTTTAAATGAAGAACATTTTTAGATTTAGAAATAAGTAAATATCATTTTCAACATGCTATAATGAAATTGGTATTTTCAATGTGGTGTATGATCATACAGTACTTACATGAAGATTCCGTGTCTTGTTATTGTAGCCAGAGTTCTCTACATTGTTTCGAAGCGTCTTTATTAGATGCGGCACATCACTGTAGAAAAAAACACTGCGATCTGGGTCTCCCTGATGCGATGTCTTGAAGACAATGGATGAAGTGGTAGATGATGGTGAATGCAGTCTGTAAAACTTCCTGTTCGGAGTGGCACCATCAGAAACCATCGCATGAACTACAAACCCAGCTACTTCGATCATCTCAACAGCTTCCCACATTGCCATGAACAGATCACAACTAGAAGCTCCAGTTGTTGGATAGTAGGCAATTGGAACATGCAGGTTAGAAAACAAACCCCGGATCATCAACACCAGAACATGTGAGGCAACTGGGATTTCTTCTTCACCTCGACATCGCCGCTCAAATGAATGCATCTCATTGGCTAAGCTGCCTACATCTGTTGATCCAACAACTTTGCCAGAGCTTTGTGAAAAAACCAATCCTGATTTTATCTTCATTTCATCAAATAATAGCACAACATGTTTTTGCAATTCATTACCTTCTTCATATAATTTGAGGTCTGTTACAACTCTACTTAACATCTCATGGCAAAAACCAGTTGTCACACCAGCAAAGTGGCTGTAGGGTTGGAGTGTGTTTGGATGAGGCAGCGTCATGAATCCACTTTCGCGAATTAAATTATAAGCTGACGGAGACTTGCTTTGGATAGCAATGCACCAACGTAAAATTGCCGGGTGCCAACGCATCTGCTTTCCCTTGCCCATAGATGCCAGTTGCTGCTCCCACAAAAGCTTTGCTGACGGATATTTACATAATAAACTCTCAATTTCAGGTTTTCCCATTTCCATTGTGTCTTCCATTAAGTGAGCTGCATTTTCAGAAATTAATTTGCTTTCTAGCATGTACATCTTGGAAACTTTATTCTCAAGGGAACCACTCTTTCTTTTCAACCGTCTGTAATTACATTGTAATGTTGCTGCTTTGTTCTGCAGTTGAGAATTTGATAAATACTTGTTGGCTACCGTCAGTGAAGACTTTTCCTTGCAGGAAGCACTTCGCATTGATGATAAATCCCCACGATAAATTCGGCAAACTGCGCACCGCTTCAGATCCTCAGCAATTAGCAATTCACAGTCATTATGTCTAATGGTGTTGCATAAATAGACATCTTTTGGTGTTATCCTTATAGGAATCTGCCCTTCTGGTCCTTTTCGTCTCTCTATCAAATCTAAATAATCTTCATTGCCTGCACAGATTTTAGCACTCCTCAATATATCACACAGCTTGGTGAACTGATGTAATGGTAATTTTTTGTTAAAGACTTCTCCTAGAATAGGCTGTGCTTGCAATACAACACCAGCAATGACAACTCCCCATGTCGAATCACTGTTGACTGTTAACTTGATGACAGCATCACCAGTTGGTGAAAGTCTAATTATTAGTAATTCATCTTCATGTGGAAACAAAGAGACAAGGCTACATTTTTCTGCTTCCTTTCTGTAATCGTGAAGATTGGTAGGAATCTCCCCATCAGTCATACAAGACGCACATTGAGAATCATTGAATTTTGCAATTACAATATTGCACACTTTACTGCGGTCCTTGCTGTGGCCTTTCTTCCACCTTTTCAGTTTTTGCACACAGGAATAACAAATAAATGGTGGGTGGATTTCTGGATCATCATTATCAATATCTAAGCAAAAACATGACTTGATTACAGACTTGAACGCGTCCTTTGTATAAGGTGAACGATCTGAAGGAATCGCCCTGGAAATTCCACAAAGTCGACAAGTAGGTTTCAAACAAACACTGTGTCCTGTCATCGTTCTCTGAAAACAAGAGCAATTTAATTTAAATGGCGAATGATGACCTAGAGTTGTTGTCCTAGTAGTAGTACTATCTAGGCTAGCTAACTAAAAATAAATACCTGCTTTTTTTTATTGTTAATGTTATTGAACATAGTCTAATTAGGCCGGCCCTAGATAGTAGTATTGGTATTTTTGGCATAACCCTAGGTGGTAGATTAACATTACCTCTATGATAAATAGTACATAGAACAATAGGTAGGCCTAGGTCTAGCCTAGCTAGTAGGACTAGACCCTAGCTAGGAGTCGAGTACTTTAGTCCTAGCCTAGCTAGTAGTAGTAGTAGGCCTACGAAAGTAATTATTTTATGGCTAATGTTAGTTATTATTTATTGGTTTAAAATTTAAATCTAAGACCTAGCCTAAATTAAACATCGAAACAATAACTGCCCTAGACCTAGCTAGGCCTAAGTAATACAACGACCGGTGGACCAAAATAACTACGACCGGTGGAACTAACTCCGGCTATTCGGTTCGGCGGTCGGACAGATTCGATGCTTTTCAATTCGTTGTATGTCAGCCGGACACCATCGGAAACTGTCATGCAAGGCATCAAATGAAAGCTACAGCTTTCCTTTATTCATATAACTAAAACTTAAAACTCCAGTACAAAGGGAAACTATTAAAATACGTGTTTGTTTCGTTGTTATATTCAAAATAATGGAATACTTACAATTGAAGAAACAAGTAGTTATTTTTGGTTGATTTTAATGATTTAATGACTGGTACGTTCGCAAAAAAATTCGGAATCCGAATACATAAAACACGCATGTGAATCCTTGTTGACAATTAACTGCGCATATGCAATGTGTT
Organism: Antedon bifida; assembly: GCF_963402885.1. Classification (NCBI taxonomy): domain Eukaryota; kingdom Metazoa; phylum Echinodermata; class Crinoidea; order Comatulida; family Antedonidae; genus Antedon; species Antedon bifida. Next base: position 34,025,131 of record NC_136229.1, on the reverse strand, counting down.
TTTTGTTCGTATTTATGTACTCCACTGTTAGTTAGACAGGGTATAGGGGTTGCTACTTAGCGGCGAGGAGCCTTGTGTGTAAGGAGATCGAACCGAGATAACGCGGCGGGCGGTCGCAGTGCAATTTAATAGGAGTCATTTGACCATGTAATGTGCTTAATTGGATTAAAATCCATGCATTACATCGATGTTACTCCTTCCTAACTTATTTCTCCATGGTATAATGAATACAGGAGTAGTGCTTGGAGGCCCCTTATGTGTGGCCCACTGTCTTCTCTTTTTCCAACCGAACAACCCCAATGTAAGCACCCATTTTATTTTTATTTTTGTAAAATTAAAATCTGAATATAATATATTTAAGAAGCATTAAATCATCCTTGCTTTATGTAAACTTTTTATTATTTAATGACAAATGTTTTGATATATAGTACAGAAAAATGGTGAACATAAATCATGTAATATTAATAAGATTAATAAAAATGTATACTTTATGAGTCTGTTAGTGTTTGATTGATGGTAACAAAGGAACTTGGGAGAGACTTACAGTTCCAACAAATTGTAATTTAATGAATTCATGCCATGCTTGTTTTAAAATGGGTTTCATAAACTGTATTATTTATTTCTATTTCAAAGGTAAATGATTCCTCACACACAGCATAATGTGCATATTTTTTCATTCCATTACATACACCTTTTCTCTGGTTGCTCACTACTGGACTATTGGATTAAACTACACATACACACCTTTGTTTTAACATTATGTTTAGAGATAACAATCGCTTCAACCAAGCCCTACCAAGCCCTGTCGATTATAACCAAGCCCTACCAAGCCCTACCAAGCCCTGTCGATTATAACCAAGCCCTACCAATTATAACCAAGCCCTACCAAGCCCTGTCGATTATAACCAAGCCCTACCAAGCCCTGTCGATTATAACCAAGCCCTACCACCAGTATAAAGTGTAAATTATACAAATTAGGATATATTTAGAGTGTTAATTGCCTATGTCATCGGCATTAATAAATATAACCGAAGAAAGGATTGAAAATGGTAAATACAGAGGACTAATAATACTTGAACTGAAAAAAACTGTTACATCATCAGGTACTGCGATCGGTAATCTGCCATACGATTTTTGCTGTCACTTTTTGCACTCCAGTGGATGATAGTGAAAAAAAAAGAGCGCACATGTGACTCCATGGATACACACATTACTGCTGCTCTACTCTATGATACAATATACATTCCTTTCATATTATTTAGTTAAATTTTACCTTGTTTTTGACTGATTTGAAGTTTATACATCCTTTATTTACACTACTATTGAATTATTATTGAATTTTAATGTTCTTAAGCAGTTTAAAAACTGCTTAAGAACATTATTTATAATAACTGTTCCGGTAGAGTTGAGATTTGCACGTGGTAAATAATGTATTATTTGATAAGCTCATAATATATAATCAATCTTGACATTTACAGTTATTCATAATTGATTTATTTAATAATTGTGAATGCACAATATTATAGTTTATTATTATTGATAGCTTTCACAAGAAATGCAAGCCACAAACCAGTGAATTGTAACGGTGATTGCGTCAATCGGACACAGTTTGCGATTATTTTACACTTTCTCTATTCCAGCTTTCCTGTATTGACAGATATACAAGTGTATATTTCCAACAGTGTTAGTTCTGCTAAACTGCTCGTGAACACAAAAGGTCATTTGCATTTTTTTGGACAAGTTTAAAAGAAGGGGCATTGTCTAGTGGTGAATTTTGAAATAAAACAAATGTAAAATTAAGTGCTGAACTAAAGACCAGCTATATTTGGCATTGAAATTTTCCAAAGGTTTTGAGGACAATGCAAAATACTACAACATGTAAGATAACATAAGACAATGTTATAGTAATACTGTATAACCAAAATAGAATAGGGTTATTGGCTTATACCTAATGTTTATACTGAACTATTGGCTAATTCCTGAGACTGATCTTAGTTTGTGACAATGACAAATTCACTGTTCGCTTCCGTCTATTAATGTTTTTAATGTGTCTCATTTCTTGTTATCTCATCTTTTGAATAGAAGTTCTCATCATTAAAATGAGATCTAAAGATTATATACTAGACCCACAATGTCCCCTGCTGCTCATGTCCCTAATCGCATCATGTTCGTCTTGTTTCTTAGTGGTAACAAAACTTATTTTAAAAATCTTTTTGTTTTATATCCACTGAATCAAATTCGGTTTATATTTAGAATGTAAAAATATACTGTAGCATATACAAGGCCATAGCGAGAGGTTAAAAACAGGTGAGGCAAAGATGCTTTAAATACAATTATTAATATAAAATATAACGATCTGTGCTGGGGAATTGGGGTGGGTGGTGAAAATTGCAGACGGGGCGATCGCCTCGTCTGCCTCATGATGGCTACAGCCCTGATATAGCTCTTTTAGCATCATGGGGCATCATCTTATATAAATTCTCACACAACTGCTTTCCATTTATAGTTTTCTATCTTAACGATTACGAGATCCATACCTATATAAATCGGAGCCCTGCATAACACCTGAATGGTTTCACTACTTCACTTGCCAACCACCTGTGTTTATTTATAAAATATATTCAGTTTGTTGTGGTCCCTCACATGTTGCTTATACATCAGAGTCCTACATAACACCTGAATGAACTACTGTACTTCTTTTCAAACCACCTGTGTTTATTCTTGCAATTATGAAAACCAAATATTGAATTTAGAAACATCCATTTCTCGCTTCTGAAATCGTAATTAATCAACTTCTATGAATAATTTGCACAAGGTTTATTTATAGTTATATCGCTTTAAATGATGTATTAATCCCCATGGACATCAAGAAACTATTTGCATTTATTACTGTAGTTATGTTTGCTAAATTATTTACTTCTTCTCGTCGATAAGTCAATTTGTTGCGAACATAACAGATTTTAAAAGATTAATCGGCTTCATCCTGAATTGTATTAACCTCTTGTTTCACATTAATTTATCAAATGTCAAAATCATGTCAAATCGTCCTTGCAGTAATATTGTGTTGAATTTATAACAAGTTGGATTATATAAGTATTAAAAATGTGTTCAAACATGTTTTTATTGTTAAATTCATGCAGTGTATTGTCTCGATATACAGTAGTACATTCTGGTCAGCTTTACATACAATTTTTAGACCACTTTTATGTCAATCAATCAATCAATCAAATCAACATTTATTTCCTCCACATAAAATAAGAACAAATATCCAATATAAATTGTAATATGAAAGAAGATGGCCCTTAAAAATCGTAGTATATTTAGCAAAATCTTAATCCCCTAACACTGCATACAAACAAGATCGTTTTTTGTAGTATAAAAATCCAAAAAGAGTGAAAATATTAGCTTTAGAAATAAAAGTTTTTTGACATGATTTTTGTTGATGTTTTTAATATCTTGCCAACTATAGTTCACTGTTCCTTAGAGTCGTTTTTTGTTTTTCTATTTTCAAGCTTCTGCTTTCAATTACGGTTTACTATAAATTGAGCTGTGTGAATACATATTACCGAGTCTGGTACGGCTTTAGATTTCTTATTAAAAGGTGCATTTATATGGATTCCTAATAAAAAACCTCTTTCGTAATTCAACTCTTATCAAATTACATACTTTAAATACCGCATATTTAATGAAAAGATTTGGGGTTTTTTTTAAATTGAAGATTTTATTACAAACTCCCCGTCATCATGTTTTTTAAACAGTTTTACACACTTATTGATTCATTTAGTGTGTATTTTAACCATTCAGGATCAATCTGTTTTTAATTGTGCTAAAATATATATTTGCCAATCTATTTCTATTATTATTTTATATGATAATGGACACATAAAGCTTGTTTTGACACCAGATACCAGTAAATATTGGATTTATATTTATTTTAAATTCATCTATATAAGTTGAAAAGAAAAGTTCAAAGTCTAGTGTTTGGTATTAGATGGTGATTTAGTTCCCAGACTTTCAGTTTGAGAACCAATGATCAATCGTGGTTTCTTCAAAAGTAACACTTTCTTTTCAAATGTTGACATTTAAATAGTAATGGAAATTCATTATGCTAAAATAACTGATTTACGAAAGTAGACCAAGATAGTACAGTGTTTATAGTGCAGAATTTATTTGAAATCTTAATACTGAATTATAAATGAGTATGATTGAGGAGAACCAGAATAAACCTTTCCATAAAGCAAGAATACAAAAATTGTTTTAACAAAGAATCAAAACATGCAACTACAAAATAAGTAGAATTATTATTTTATGTTTTAACGATGAAAAGTAGGATGCTAAAGTCAATCTTGGTACCAAGAAATATACAAGTTAAATAATTGGATGGAGTTTTGTCTTTTATTATGTGGTTGCATGTTTCAATTGTAACTTAAACCATAATTTATCATTTACATAAGTCTGAGATTAATTAAATTGTAATTTTGTTTTTGTTTTTTTAACTTAAATTCATTTAAGAAACCTTTAGAATAAAAAGTCTTTGCCTAAATTGTAGAAATAAACAAGAAATGTTGATGGCAAAATGACTGTTTGTAGGTGTCAAATTTAGTTCATTACATCATTCTGCAACTAGTTGTAAGATTTCCAAATTAGAAATATTTGCAGGAGGTTTAACAGAAGTTCCTTTGTGGTAACTGTTTAATGTTACTGACTGTTGTATGACAGGCTATTGGGTGTCTGTTTTATTATTAACATTTACTCTTAAACAAAGTTATAGATGTGTACTGAAAATCTGTATTTGTTATTATTCTTTAATATGAAAAGAAATATAATGGGTGGAGTTTATGTAAATTAGCAAAAGAGGATGCAATTGGGAGGAGTTACAACATTGCATTTCACATAATATGTCAATATGATTTATTTTATTAAAGCAGGAACATTTTTTTTCACACAGGAAGTTTTTAATCATGATTTCGCTATTTCGTCGGAAAGAAAGTCCCTATGTTGTTATAGTTAAACCTCATTTGAACCTTTCAGTTTCAAATTATCACTTCATATCCAATTTTTTGTAAATAATACAATTTTGTAAAATTTCTATTATATGTTTTTTAATTGTACAAGAAGAAAATTAATATATACATTTTTTTTTAAACACTGAATACTCTTTTATAAATAATGCTTGGCTTATTTGTCTCTATGTAATTGTTTTCATATTATATTGTTCTTACCAAATGTAACAATCAACCCCTACTCTATCAACCCCACTCTCTGACCATGTGCACTTGTTCTCATGCTAAACTAATTGCCCTATTCCCTACCCAATCTCTCTTGTTAACCGAATATGATTATATCAACCCAACTCTCTTAAGTAAATAGATATTACAATATTTTACATCTATGAATTGGTGGGAATAAGAAGGTACTTTAATAACCTTTAAACTGCTTAAGTTGTATATATAAAGTCTATATAATTTATGCGATTCACTAAAAGTTTAAATAACTATATTCAACGTGAAAGCAGGCACTCCTCTTTCAATTATTGAAGCAAAATAATCTACAGACTTTTACATACAAAAACAACTGTACAACTTCGAATAATATCATATGTTTGGTAGCTATACAAAGAATCTAAGAATACACCACTGCAAACCAAACACTAATGCCGGTCTCAAAGCTGATGCTTTTTATATTTAACTTAAAAATTTGGCTTAATAATTTATACAACCTGCCAACCACTTTATTTCCCCTGTGTTCCAATTCTTGCCATGATATTGAACTTTTTCACATGAATTAATGAAAATTTTGAATGGACAATTTTTTTCAATAAATATTTGAAAATGTATCAATTTGTTTAGATTTATCTATTTGTAATGATGGATTAAAACATGACAAATTAACTTTCTTGTATTTAAATTGTGCACCAATCAACTAAACCATGATTTGATACATTGTGCATGCTCTTCAACGTGTACATTTTAAATACTGTCTCATATTCCATCCTCATCCATTTTCACACACTTTAGTTTTACTGTATGTATTTGGCTTAACACAATACAATTGTGGCATTATATTGGCTTTTAATTCAACTACTGCCATACTAATATATTTTTGTAAATGTGTCTTTTTTTTTGCATTAAATAATACGCGCATAAAATATCAAGGTGGTTCAGCCCATAGCAACAGTATCCCTGTTATGGACTTTTATTCCAAATAAGGAAAATGTACAAAAAAGCAGCAAGTTTTCATGGGAATAGGTTGCCAGGCTGTCTATTGTTATTTGGCAAATTTCACCTAATCCTATTTACAAATCCGTTCAATGCGGCAAAAACATGCCAAAATTTTGTTTCATAAACCAGCTCTGTTCTGGAACGTATGCTCACAATAAAATTATTTAGATAATATCAAACTGTGTTTCTTCGTTAACTGTTTGTACATGGTCCTTCTAACACTCGTTTCTTCGTTCCTTTCGCTGATATTTCCTGATCCGTCTGCTCCAATCGTCTTGCCACGGGATTACCACACTTTTATCATCAATGACAAGCCTGTTATCTTTACTATTTGTATTACCTAGTATTAGGTAGTATCGGTTCAGTCGCATTTTCGGACACTTGCATGCTAAATCTTTCTTACTGACATAGAGGGCGATGTCACCACGGCGAATTCGTGTTTGGCCTTTCTTGTAAATGGATATTACATTGATTGTAAATTTCACCCATTCTCCCATGTTTTCTCTTGATAGAATGTGTGCATGAATAGCTGAAAAAGAGGAAAAAAAAACGTAAAATTTCCAAGTAAAACCAACATGACAATTTATAGATATAATACAAAACAAATAGTCAAACAACCAAAACCAATCTTGAACATGAAACACACATTAACATTTTTTTATTTTATGGCAATCTTTTTGATTAAAAATACATTCCAATTATCAAGACATTTTGAACCACAGTGTTGTGGGGATTGAACCAATAGGCCTACCCTATACATATATCATCCACACTTTGTAAAGGAAAAATTTTGGCGATGACAGTGTGAGCTAGGAATAATCAAGTCTCGGACACTATTTCTAGTTGGAATGGATCACAGTGTGAGCTAGGAATAATCAAGTCTCAACTATTTCTAGTTGGAATGTTTTGTATTTTTTCTAAATAGTTTAGAGGCTACTTGATATTTTTTATAATTATACATTTTTCCTGTTAATAATTCTAGTGAGCAAAAGAATGATGTATTTGAAACAGATATGTGATATTTTCTATTTTTTTAATGAAACCAAACTCCATTTAATATGTGTTGAGTGCGTTACCTAACAGTAACTAATCTCTCACATATCTTCTTAATATCAAAAATGATTTATTCTCTTGTTGAAAGAGCAATGTTTTGCACTATTGCCCTTTTACTTTTTGTTGTTCACTATGCAGATTTTTATTTAGCAACAATGAAGAGAAAAGCATAAAAGTTTCATACAGAAAAACAAAGTATTGTATGATTAAAAAGTTCAGTTTTGTGATTACACATAAAACCTTTGAATAATAAATTCCTAAATTCCCAGTAGACTTAATACATGATTATATTTCAATTATGCCTGTTCAATACTGAAATTAATATGTACAACTTTTTAGTATCTTTCTATTATAAATTAATATGTACAACTTTTTAGTATCTTGCTATTATAAATTAATATGTACAACTTTTTAGTATCTTTCTATTATAAATTAATATGTACAACTTTTTAGTATCTTGCTATTATAAATTAATATGTACAACTTTTTAGTATCTTTCTATTATAAATTAATATGTACAACTTTTTAGTATCTTGCTATTATAAATTAATATGTACAACTTTTTAGTATCTTTCTATTATAAATTTTCCTTCTTGTGTCAAAGAACTACAGTATCTGATTACTGATAACAAATTTACTGTTATCTGCAAATTCTTGTTCTTCAATTGTATTACACAGACAATAACTTGTAAAATTATTAGCAGACAACAAATGTAAATTGCTTTATTTAGTTTGGTTTGTATTTCAATTTACCAGTTAAAATTCCTTTATTCAATACAATAGAGTGTTACTGTTTGTAATGGCATCTCACTACAAAAGTGGTGCCAAGTAAGTTGCCAGTAAATTTTATTCATATCACTAATCATTTGATTGTTGTGTGGCGCTCATGTCCATTTATGTTGAAAGGTTCTTTTAGGGCCTGTTTCTACTGCATAAACCGTTTCACAAATATATTGACTGACCGTATTTATGCCAAATCTGTGCTGCCAAATAATAGCTGTTTAAATTACCCAAAATGCAATGAGATCAGGTGGTCAAACGTTCCAGATACTACAGCTGTCAATGTTATTTTGCGTTGCAGTAGTTGCAATAACCTGTTAAATGGCGTTCTAACCGCCAACCGTTTGGGTGTTTTTAACAGATTTATGTTCAGGCTGCCATTTACCGGTTTTCTATTTGTCCCGATTCTGCTGATAAGAAATTTGGGGAAATTTATTTATTCATATTATTTTTCGCATCAGAAATTAACAGACCCTTGAGAGTTTCACCCTGCAACATCTTTACGTCCTTTGTGTTTATTACATTCCCACCTGAATCTAAACATTTAAGAAACACATGTTCATCAATGATTTGTCCTTAAGACACACCTGAGAGAGAAACACCTGACCAACACCTGCTAATTCAACAATGAGTGGCCGTGTCATCAACAAAACATCATGACACTCCACACATGTAATCCTTTCTTTGATGTTGTGCAGGTGATAATAAGTAATTGTCTTCTTTGCACCGCTAAGTCATTCGCAAACACGGCATTGAAATTTGTGCGCTTGATATTCAGTCAACTTCACATACTCGGGTAGGGGCCAATTTTGTTCATACCAAAATCTTTTTGACACATTGAATTTGTTTGTGATTTTTTATAAACTTAAATAAATTACATTTATGCTTGATCCACAATAAAGGATTATATTTTAATTGGAAATGGGTAAGATTTCTTATTAGATACAAAACCCTTAGAAGTTTTCATTTTATTTCAGTTGCGGTAACCTTTCAGTTACCATAAATAGATATTTTAAAATAATTTTCAACCACAAAACATGTGTCTGTCTGAAATAATTTTCTTGTGATATTTTATAATTGAATAAGGAAACCATGCAAAATGATAAGTTGTATTTGATATAAATATAACACATTTATTTTGGCCTATGTATGTACTAGAACTACAGTAAGATACATAAAGATGTGTGATATGTTGGGATAGCAACTTATGGCCAACAATTCAAGGTTTTAACAATATTTCTAAACATGTTTTCTTCATTTTCTTCCATGAAAAGGACAATTGAACAAAATAACTAAAGGCAAATAAACTAATATAATAAAGAGAGAAGACACCAATTGTCAAGATTCATTTGATTGTTCCTATTGCAGTTAATTTGGCAATATCTTCCAGTTAATGTTCCTATTGTTTTAGTTAATTGGGCAAAATCTTCCAGTTAATTGGATCCTTTCGATTTACACAAGGCTTTATTGCTGCAAATAGTTTTATTATCTGACAATTGACATTTCAATTGGAAATTATTTGTCTTCAAATTATCTGTATCAATGATTGTACTAAATTTAATTATTTTTAGTATATGTATAGTATATACTTTTTTTATATATATAATACTTATTAAATTGTTGTATTTAATTATCTACTAAAGTATTCAAAAAATATTACTTACCAAAATCTTTCTTACAATATTTCCTTTGCGTGATAGTTTTGCTGGATTCTCTACAGTTGGGACATGGGCCTGAAAAATAAAAATATTTTACTTGAAATATAGCGTATAAAATTAGCCTTGTTGATGTTTTAGTGTTTTCCAAAAGCTTGGCACTTCTTTCACTTTTTACTTTTTTTCAGCTTAATTATACTTATTTGAACTCACTGATATACAGCATACTTCTTTTTCAGTATTTTACTTTTGGATATAAATATAAAATTTAAATATATTTTAGAGACGTTGATTGATTAATACATTTAATAAGTTAAATATTCATTGAACTTGAATTCACCTTCAGGTCACTTCATATAGCTCTTGTTAAAATAAGTATCTATAAATGTTCATAAGATAATCTGAAGGTGGTGGCTAGCCTTGCCCTTTTAAAGCATCTTACTTATTGATTGTATCTCCTAGCAGGGAGTAAATTTATGTTTAAGCTTTGTGGAATTTGGCCTCAAATTCTCATCTTTTATCTACATATCAATATTATAAAATCCTTGCTACCATATTTGCTGTACTAACATTTTGTGAATGAAAATTCTCAACATACAGTATTGTTTGTTTTAGCAGTATTTTCTTTTTCAAAAAATTAATATTTTCACACAAAAAACCGATTTTTTTATTATTTATTAACAAAATGTCTAAAAATTAGTTCAAATTGTTTCTTTCTGACAGACCCATAAGATACTTAGAAAGTAGTTCCTAATCTTTCCCAGGCCTTATAAGAAGAAATAATGAAAGATATAAACATGTAAAATAATTGGCCAATACTGGCTTATATCAGTGCTCTAACCAAGCCGTGTAACTGCGGCCAGACATCTTCTTGTAATCTGATTGTGAATTCCTTAATTGAATATGACGGCCTAATTAACACCTGTAATGACTCTGTAGTTTTCATCAGGATGTATTTTTAAATGCATTTTGAAGATTTTATCTTCTCTCAACTTAAGATGAGTAATGGTGGGAAAACTTACGTGAAATTAAATTTAAGTGTAAAACCTACTGAACATTCATTCAATACAGATATAAAGAATTAACTTCTCTGTTAAAAATAACTAAAGTTGTTTTTTATGTATCTGGTTTGGATTCTCAGTTCATGACATTAGCCATTCCTATACTCTTTTTTAAACGAGTATAGGAATAAGTCCCTTTCAGAGACTGAGAGATTAATAGTTGTACACAGAATGTAATTATTCTATGTGTTTTTTCCATTTCTTTATCAATTTTTCTTCCATTAAAATTGCATTATACTGTTGTAGTATGTATGTCACTATAATTATCCAAACACACCAACATGTTGTACAACAAGTTGTATGAATCTCTCGTCGTCGTTGGTTAGATGACACAAGTAACAGAAGGCAGTGAGTGTTAATGAGCACTTCCTGAATGAGTATCATGAAGACTTACAATTGACATAACAAGGGGGATACTTTGACGCCTTTGGGAGTGTTTACAGAGTATACCACCATTTAAACACAGTATTGTTTCTACTATGGAAACAGTTAACAGCACAACGTTTTAAAAATCTGTTCTTTTTGTCACGGCAGATACTTGGAGAATCACATTTAAAGGTCAATAGCCTATTTAAGAGTGGTTTTTAGATATTAAGTTTGGCACAGAAAGTATTTCAGTTTTGATTTTGTTTAAATTGAAATAGTTTGATCTTTTGTTGAAGACCTAAGGCCTAAGGCACTTCTTATAAATGGTTAAGAAATCCTTTATAGGTAACAAACAATAATATATTAGAAAGTAGTGTTAGAAATGTTCATTCAGAAACAATAGTAACTATTTGTCTCTATTCATCCCCTTCTTCTTCTTTCATTTATCTTGATTCAACTGCTTTCTACACACTCTGTTTTCATTCATCATACTTGTATATGTTTACTGTAAGACAATCTAATCGGCTAGTCTGCCAACAATTTATAGCATAACTAGGCCACAGCTTTCCTTGTAATGAGAAGTCATTGGTAGGAACATTCCATCTTTAATCTTACTGACCCATGCCGCATGGCACAGCATTTTAATCACTTCAACAACGATAAACTAAATGAACAATGTACATGATTAACATTGTAATTTATAATGCAGTGCATTTCATTAACATTTCTGTTTTACTATGAACATACAGTACTTATGAACGTACAGTACTTAAGTCTGGCAGTTTGTGTACAAATAAAAATACGGAAAAGTTGAGGAAAATGACCTACTAATTGTAACTGTTCCATCTGTCGTCAGAGTGATATATGGTTTATTTATATATTGCAAAAGTGTTTTGCTCTCTTCCTTTTCAAACTCAACCTCATTCTAATAATTATGTTTTATTTTCAAGAATAATCTAGTCTGTTTATCAATGTGTTGAAGGGTATTGCACAGATAAAAGGTAATTGCTCTACCTATTTAGCAAACATATGACATTGTATGATAGGCAAACAGGCACACACAGACCTCTTAATTATACAGGTGTAGCTGATTTTAATAGAACCATGCTCATTTCGCCATGTACATTAGACCTAGTTTTGCCTGGTGTGGCCTCAATATTTAAGCAGGCCTCTTTAGCAATCATCTTGTTGCATTACACAGCAATTTCATATCACACATATTTTCCTTTCTTTGACTAGTGGTAAGTATTATTTTTAATATTTAACCATGGATTTTAATTGAATATATATTTTTTAAATGTACACACCGTACCTTTCCCACTTTGTTTATACATCAGAGCATCTTCAAATTGTACCCTCAATGTGTTCTATACCATCCGCATACCTTACAAGTTCAGAACACCAAATAAACACCATCCCATCAGAATTACCCAGCAATACATAAATCGAGTAATTCAATTTTATTATCGATAATGACACAAATTAGCCAACTACTTGTGTGGTGACAAAATTTACTTTCTTCAAATGACACGCTCTGTTGATCACAAACGTCTCTTAAATTCTTCTGTTTATTTGCAATCAGGGAAATCCTTACATCACAAAATAAAGCCTGCATATTTTATTTGCTATCATTGAAGATGTACAGTGCTAGTGAGGTGAAAGTTGAATAGTTTTATATTTAGAAGATGTATTCAATCTGTTCACCTATGTGCTATAATGTATAAAGCTTCCTCTCCTAATGAATGGCACATCATCGCATGTTCCTGTAGTTCCTATTGTATGAATGTTGCACATCCAGTAATATCAGCCTAAGGTTCTCTGACATTTATTTTACAATGTTTGCTAGCCCAATGTTTGCTAGCCCAATGTTTGCTAGCCCAATGTTTGATACCTCAATGTTTCACTTGGTGAGTTATTACCACCCTTTGCTTGAGTTTTGTGCTTTACTAAACAAGATAATTAACCAATTGATGTAAATTTTGATTTAGGACCCCATTCAGTCTTTGTTGTCTCTCAGTGGACCAGTAATAAAATTTAACTGGGATAATCAGTATAATTACCTCCAACTTCCTTGCTGGAGAAGTATTTGGTAAATGAATGGATGTGTTAGTCTAGCTGTAATCCACATTGGGGTTCAGATTTTAACCGTAGAAATATAATATATTTATACAATGTTTTTTTTTCAAGAAATTAGAAATCGCATAGCCTATTTTTATTTTAATAATCACTGAGGCAAAAATTCCTTTCCCCCAGCAAAATTGTCTTCAAAAGAAATGCTTTTGATAATAATTGACTTGAATAGAAAATAGAAACAAAATAATGATTTTTGATGTTCTCAAACTTTGGTAAAGACATAGGTGTAAGTTGATATCTCTTACTCGATACAACGCTGTCAAATAAACTTCATATAGGTATTCTCACATTGACAAGCTTTTTACATTTGCATACCTTCAGTTATGTCAGAAAACAAGGATCTGTCAGTAGTTATAGCTTTTTAAATCTAGTTGTTTATGTACATGTAAGTATTGAAGAACTTATTTCTAATATAATACTCTGTTATGAGAGCACTTAAAGAACACGGTGGATTACATGTATAAAGATATTACCTCTTTTCTTATTTTATCTACATTATAATTAATTTTAATTTCAACCAACCAAATCATTACCAATAAAAACCAAAATAAATGGTGGACTAACAGCCATGTCTTTTAAAAATATAACAATGAATATTTTTATTTTTTTGCAACCCAACGGTTGAAATATTTAGCACCACTAATCTGTAACGCTGGATCCGCTCCTGGACTAGCAGCATTAATAACATTTCTTATTGGGCCTAAAATTATTTTTTCTAGCAAGAAATTGAACAAAGTGGTTTATTAATTATGTTTAGACAGTAATGTTCATTACCCTACCCCCAGGCCTTTCCACTAATCAAGGCTATTTAAAAATCCTGTTTTTATTGTAAATATTATCACAGCCAAAGTCAATACCTGTTAAATTCAGAAACTTACCAAAATATGTGTGATGTTTTTTTAACTCATTTAAATAATCTTTGGAATGATTTTAATTGTACATCTGGTCCTTGGATACACTTTGATTTCTAAAATGCTCTTGGTTCTTTAGACAATGATTTTTGTCTCGTTTTTAATTTGTATAGACTACTGTTTGGGTTACTTATTAATAAAACGGTTCACATAATTCATATTACAGGTATGTCTCAATCATTAGCAACCATGTTGTTAGTAGACCTTTGTAATTCTCATTTTTTGTTCACTTCTTCTTTAATGTTAATCTTCTAATTTAATAAGAACTGTTTTGGCCTTTTTTTGTAAAATTTAAAAATACCTTGAATTTAACATTGAAGTATGAAAAAGACATCATACTGATTATAACAACATTACTGAAATTGTAATGGATAGCTGTGTAAATAGTTGTTTGTTTTTCTTACCTCCAGTGCCTTCCGTTTCTGGTGGAGTTATTCTTTCAATTGGTGGAGTAACTGGTTCTATCAAAGTAAAAATATTAAGTGTTGTCCTTAATAGCATTCTTGGATAGGATATCGATAATTACTTTCTTAGTATTTTTAATTTTAAGAAGAAAAATTGATTCACTGAATAATGTCACAAGTTAAATTAGCATGCTTCTTAAACTTTCATAATAAATTACTCATTTTATGAGTCAAATACAAATAATTTAGTATTTAATAAACAAACCCAGGATGGATTTAAGATTAATTGTCCACTATATCATACTAACATCCTTACAGCGATTGTATGATGATACACAAGATTATATTCAAATACCATATTGTCTATTTATTTCATTTTGTTTATTTAGGGATTTAGAGAATCTTCTTAAAATCTACTTAGTGAATTATTCCTGTCTGTCAACAGCTAAGGAATGTTGTTTATAGTAAACATGTTTTTTGTCATTATTATATATCAATTTTTCTAATGAATTTTGTCAGAATAGAATAGATGTTGTCTATCCTACACCACTTAATGGATCATCACATTGTGAATTTCAACAATTAAATATCCTACAATTTATTTTGAATGTAATTTTATAATATTAGAATAGAATACAATTCTGTGAAGACATGCAAAATCTACATAATCATACAAACAGTAAAACAATCATGGCTCTGAAGTTTTATTATTAAATAATGAAAATGTGATAATGATGATAATGATTTTTTTTCTAAATCTATATTATGATTTTATAATTGCATGCATCAAAATCTAAGTTGGTTTGTTAACACACAATGTGTTTCATAGAAAACATTTTAAAGTAACGTTTGCAGAATTTAGATAATTATCAATGGTTAGAATGGGTTATACCTTTATTTTTTTCCTTAAAAAACACTTTCATGCATAAAATAAACAAACTGTATTTTGGTTTCTAGGTAACACACAACAAATTATTTATATTTGAATATAATTATAATTATTACTAAACTGATTATGTTGTTGATGTTAAGTATTTGGGTTTATGGTAATGATTAAATATTAGAGGATTAAAATACACACAATTAATCATATATTTGTCAAATTATTACCTAATGTTCCTTTTTGGGATCAAAGTTGAATCAAAGATGAAAATAAAACAGGAAACAAGTTCAAGCATTATTGGAAATGAATGGAAAATAATTATTTTAATGTCAATTTTAAAACATTAATAATTTACATCATCGTCTAAAGGTTTAATGTGCTGTAAACACACGAAAATATAACAACTAGAATTCATTCAGCAAAATCCTGGCAGGCCTGTTGTATATTATCATAAACAATAAGTAATTCTACTTTAGTAATGTCTATAATGTAAATCGTATATTTATTAAAATAGAATTACCACATAGAAAATTAAGTACTTACTTATACATGGTGCAATTGGTGAATTACTCTGATGGTATCCCTTCTTACAACGATTACAAGTTAGACCGGTCACTCCATCCTTACACGGACATTGACCAGTTGTCTGGTTGCAGATTTCACCAGATGATCCGACTGGGTGACAATCACAGGCTACAAGAAACAAAACAAAAATGAATGAAATGAATAATTTTTAAATAATGTGTCATATCATGCAAGATATCAAGCATTCAATACATTATTTCCAATTAACAATTATCCTTCAAACTTTTACTATAGATACACATTCACACAACATCTTCAGTTTGATATAAAATTGTATTGTTATTATATTATGTTTGGAATAAAAAAAAACTTTGCAAGAAAACTACATTATGGAGGTAAACCTCCATGACTGTAAGTACCGGTATCTATTAAATTTACTTTTTATTTTATTATAAATTCAACAGGAAGTTTATCATAAGTTTTCCATTTTAAACCATTCTGTAATACCAAGCAATCTCTTAAAAACATGCTAATTAATTCATCCTCTTGTGAAACACTTATAGAAACATAATTATGTCCATCATAAAGAGAACATATGCATTATACTTGATCAATTAATAACATAAGTTTAGTAATAATAAAACATATTTGGTAGGAAACAACTTCAGAAGTAAACATGTCATATGGTAAGCTTTGTTACCAAACTGGCATATGGTTTATCACCTTCCTTCTTGTTATTGAAAACATTAAATAAGTATGTTCATTATGTTTAATATAATTTGATCATTCTTGAAATTATGGTCAAGCCCTAAAACATTAATTATTTATTATCCTTTATTAATTAATGTAATAATGTTATATCTTGTTAAAGATGTATATCAAGCTTCTATCAGTCTTAATAATAGTTCATGATTTTCTTTTTGATGAATTCGGTTTTATTTAAAGATTTATTGTCCCCTGAAAAATAACTGTTACAATTTTTGTTGAATATGCCATTTTAATATCACATAATTGTTATCCACAAAAAAATTGGATTTTTTTTGGGGGGGGGGGGGGGGGGGTGGACAATACATCTTTAAAGATACAGTAAACCATTTGTTTAAATCATCCATTTCATTGAATTATCCATCCATTGCAGTTCAGCAATCGTTCATTCATTCTGAAAGTTTTCAATCATCCATTTAATAAAATTATTCAGTCATGCATGTATTCATTATTTGTTCATTCTCTCAATCAATCATTAATCTATTCATTCATAAAGTTACTTTATTCTCAATTATCCAAATCACTGTCAATTTACAAACCAATCATTAATTACATTGTCTGACTGGTCCCACACAGTGAATGAACCCCATGACCTCCCAAAAACAAGACTACTCTGACCCAGAATTTGCCAACTCCTCTCTCTTCCACCCCATTCCTTGTTATCTTCCCCCTTTCTCTCACTTTGCGTTTCCTCTTTCTGTCCCCTCTAGCATTTTTACAGTCTAATAACCTTCTATTTTTATATTTGTCTGAAGTTTATTTGAAATTTAATTTCAATTTTTTTTAAATTGGTTTGAAGGGTGATTTTAACCTTTGCAATCTAGCACTATTAACCAGTGGCAAACTTTATAAAAGTTTGAATACAAAATCAGTTTTACTTAGTATCTCTTTTACTTTTTGTGAAAGTTCCCATAGTCAACACCGTTTTACAGTGATATTCTATAAACAAATTTTACTTTATCTCAAACTTTCCTAACAATTTGTACGTCTTCTCTTACATTCGTTGAGCAATGCATCACTCGTTCAATTTGAACTCTCAATTTTTCTGAAGTTAAGAATGCTAACTCATTATGATTCTCATTAATTAGCGCATCAATCATTCATCATAGCGCAATAAAAGTGTTTCTATCTATGGATGCAAATTACCATGACGATGTAATAATACGCATAATTACCATGTTTAAGAGAACAGTATATAGATTGAAAGTGACAATGATGTAACTTATATCAAAAACACAATTTAAACTTTCCTCATGAAGTTGACATCACTGGATAGAGTAGAAATTGTAGAGTTTTGATTCCTATTTGTTTTGACTTTTGTAGGTTACACATTTTGTTTTCTTTTTGTGAAAAAGTTAAACCTACAATAAAACTATACTACTGTACTGATGAAACTAAATTTGGATTTTAATTTTTAATAAAGATTGCATAACAGTTTAGTCTCATGTAAAAGATCTATTTTGTACTTTTAATGCAATAAATTAGAGTAGATTAAAACTTAAGTAAAATGCATTGTTTAGAGCAAAGTTTTTTTCTAGTAGCAATTTTTACAGTTAGATTAACATATGCTGGTGTCAGTGTCCCAATAAGTGTTCAAGTGTCTTGTATCATATTCCATTACTTTTTGTATCATAAATGTTAAGTTAAATGTAAAGAAATCTCATTTTTGTGCTCTACTTCACATAACACCTGTAAATTATCTAGGTCTTTATGACTCCTGAAACAGATAAACAAACTTTTATTTAGAGGCCTACATCTAAAGTGCATACATGTATATACAGTACTCGTCTTTTAAGATGAATTTGAAACGATTAAATACTGAGAGAAACCAACTGTGTGCACTTTAATTGGAGTCTCTGGAGTCTTGAAACTTCATCAAGAGAAAAATTGTTAATCTAGTTTAGCACTCAATTTTTTACAATGAAAAAAAAATCATTGTCAATGTCTTTTTTTTTGACCACCACCATGAGGCATGTTGAGACATTAATTGTTAGCTATCCACACTGATCATTAAACTCACAGAGGTATTGTGAGACAATGTTATCCTTTAGCCTAAACTACTAGAGGCTAACTGATAGAAAACTTGGATACATATTTCATCATACATCTTACAATATGCTTCCCTTCCCACAATCCACATGTCACTGGGGAAATTTAAAATCATAATACACTATTTCTCTTCCAGTGATAACATCCGAATTTCATTTCATTCATAAAACACTAACATATCTTAGACTTGAACTAATCAGATTATTAGTAATAACAGATTTTTGAACACAAAATTAATGCAATCGTAACAACAGAAATTAGCCGACAAGTAGAGCAACCTATTTCAGAATGCTTTCCCATTCTACAGTCTCAAGAGCAACAAACTGACCTCATTCTTCTGTAAACTGCTTTCGTATCATTTCAAGTTCTTGTTTTTCTTTTAAACTGTTTGAATAGTAACAACTAATGTATGTTCTCAAGTTGTACTGTACATTTTTACAAAAAAGTACATATTTTTAAAAAGTAATTATTTTTATAAAACAAGGTCTTATTGTCTTTTTATGCTTCAATGCGCAATCTAAAATACAAAATAACCCTAGTAAATTCTTTATAAAGTACATATTTAAGACGTTTTAGGTCAACACCCATTTTATTTGTTCCAACAATTTCACTTTTTGTGTCTGAATAACCCTTTTGACTCTCTGTAATATTATTGCCTACTTACAAATTTAAATCTCTTTTTGATTCTGAGTTTTTAATCCAATTTCACCCATAGGCATGTTGTTTAGCTTGGGCTTGATTTGTTAGCCATAATTGTAACCAATGAACAAGAAAAATCAGAATTCTATATTTTCCACGCTCACACACTTAACTTTTTGGGTTACAATTACATGTAGGATTAAATTGTGTAGAAATACACAATAAAAAATTACTTAAATGATTATTAAATGGATTCATGAGTCCTACTGCCTCAATGTGTCTAATCTATGATTCAATGGAAAAGCATTTCAAACATTTATGAATAGGTAGATATTATCCATTAATAATTAATGTATGATAATAAATTTTTATCTCGGTATGTAACCTATTGGTATTGGTATGACACCCCTGTGTCATAACTGTTTAAAGTTCAAATTGACTGCTACTACTACCTTCGTTTATAATCACTTTTCTTTGATTAGAATGATTTAAACACCTACACTTCCGAAGTTATATTATTCAAGGTTCAATTTTAACAAGGGAATTAAAAATATTGTTTCACTAATTGTAATTTCAAAGCTTAAAAAAAAAAAAAAAGTATCACTTTCAACTTTGTCTTGTCTAACATTTGTGCAATCACTTGCACCTACTACTGTAGTACCTTTAAAAAGTGATAATCTAATAGACATATAAATGTGTAAATGGTACATTTAAAAAAACGTAAGACACAAAGTGTCAACAACATTAATCTGCTACAACAAATTACCAAGTTAATATGAGTTAGTGGTTAACAAGATAACATGCACTTTGAATTATTAATACAAGTATTATATTTTACAATAATCATATTGTTGAAAATTGGCATTAAAAATGTTTTTTAATCAAGTTACCGGAATATTTGACATTATCGTCATTACCATGTTGGGTGTATGAGGATAATAGCAAGTGCCCATCAGATCACTGTCAATTACAAGGGTCTATTTGACACATAGCATAGGAAACAAACCTCAAAGATGTAAGAACTTATTTGTGTAATGAGATGCAAACAAAATATATGCTGTTGCACCAACTTATAACATATAAATACTGTAATAGGTAAATATAATAACTAAATTTTAAAGTTGATAAAAAGAAAACTTTTAGAGGATAATAACAACCAACTTATAACATATAAATAATAGATAAATATAATAACTAAATTAAGTTGTTAAAAATAAAATTTGTTATCGCATTAAATTACATTGTTCACAACTTCCTAAACCTGTACAACAAGTGTAAAAATCTAAAAATCTCTGATGGCTGAAGGCGTCATGTTTTTCAAATTAGTGTGACGGATCTTCACATAATTTCATGAATGAACAACTAACATTTTTATCGAAGCCATGAGTGGACAAAGGATGTCGTCGGTCAGAGAATTAAAATCCCAAATCGATTCAGGGCCAAAAAACATTGAAGATTTTGTTGATATAGATTTAAACCATCACCTCATGTCTTAAATTAAAACTTGTTGCACCCATAACGATGTCATACTTGGGGGTCAAATGGTGCGAATGACCCTTCAGCGAACATGAATACAATATATTATTTTGCTTAAATTAAAATAATCTTATATGATAGCAAGGACCTGAATTTTTTATTTATTTATTTTTTTAATCAATTAACAGAGACGAAAAGTTCACCAAAAAGTTTTATATTGCCTGTACCCAGTTTCCCCAGTATATATGTAAATTAGAAAAATGTTCTATATAATTATAACATACAGTAAAATACAGTGCAATTTTTATTATTCAAAATAGATGTTTTAAAATGTTGTTATCATACAAACCTACTTGTCAATATAGTTAGCTACTGATTTCAGTAAATTTCCAGAGGTTTTCTAATTCTGTGTTAGGCCAGATATATCATGTCTGTGTTTGAACATGTGATTGTTAATATAATATGATACAGCATTTTTGTACCTACTGTAGGTCATGATATTTATTAATATTTATATGACATCTGGTAATTATTGTCTGTCTTTCCTCTCACCACTTTGCAAATTCTGAAATATCAAATTTACTTTTTACTTGGTTTTCTTCATTTTAGAAACCACATTGACCCACAATTAAAGGTCATAAGTGCACCTCAAAGTTGTATCATTTTAAATGATTTCTTTACTGACAATTAGGTGCTAAATAACATAATTGCTGTTAAAAACTTGTGTAAAGTTGATTCTCAAAAAAAAGTTAATTATGGTTGATTAAATCTAAAGTTTTATTTTGGCTGTAAGGGTTCATTAACTTTGCACCTATTTAACTTTAATCAATTCTGTTTCATTTAATGTGAAAGAAATACAAAACATGGTGACTTTTAAGTAATAAATCTACCACACCTTTTATAGTTATTGAATACAAGGTAATTAAAGTTGTATAGTTCTTTCAAATATACCAGTTCATTTCAGGTCACAATAGTGAAATATAGTTACATAGTTTTACTTTTTTTGGAAACAGAAGCTTTTTGCTCACTGCTGTTAGAATATTATTGATAGTTGATGACATTTGACATTATATCAGCTAATTTTGATTGATGATCATTGACTTTTCATTACTCAGCGTATTTACAAAATTGATGAAAATTAATTCTGACTGCTGTTGTATCAGCCTTATCCGATTATTACCGCGGGTCTTTTGTTTTTGACTGGACACTCACCTTTGTCACCTCTGCGGCCAATTAGCCAACACCTCACCTGGCCAGAGCATCCTCAGTCTGGCCCTGATTTGAAAACTTCCTTAGGTTTAACGAACGGCCTCCGCAACAACCCATACCGTATTATCAAGGTTTATTTTCTGGTCAACAATGACTATTTAGACGCTACAGCATGAGTAAGGCGAATTAAACTTGTTGTCATTATAATTGTTAACAGACTTGTGGCTCATCCTTTGTAAAATGTAAAATGTACCCATTAATAAGCCTCACTATATTCTTTTTATTCCTCATATACTGCAGGAATTCTGATATAAATTCACTACATTATTACAGAATATTGCACTTTGGTTCAATACATAGTATAGTATATTAATTTAATCATTTGTATTATGCCTAAAGCCCTCTGAAGCGCTAAAGCAGAAAAATGTAGTAAAATAATTAGATGACATCTTTTTTTTAGCATGCTATGAATGACCCCCGTGGGTTTGGCATATACATTCATATGTATTATGTAAAAATGTTTTCAAAATATGCTAAATTCCTCATCAATTGAGCATGTCATGATACTGCGGTAGTAGGTATTTTACTATTATAACATCATTAATATTATATGGTGCAATATCTAAACTAGTTAGTAAAAAAGTGTATGACCTTGTCCTTATACTGGTATTAAGTCTGTATTACCATGGAGAAATAAGTTACAGATAATCATGAAATTACTGCAACAAGTATAGAGAAGTTAATTAGTTCCTAAATTGAACATCTCATCAACTACAGGTAAAGCAACAACAATAACCTTATATATAGATAAGAATGATGCCTATCTGTTATATTGACTAGATAAAAAAGATACAAGATCTTTATTGGAATTAGGTTAGTTGGTTAGGCTACAACCCTCACAACAAGATAGAAGTTCCAGAAGTCTAGAAACCATGCTGGCAACAAGCCACCCCATACTGCGTGTCAAACCATCGCAGCCGGCTCGTGTTTGCTATCAAGGTGAATTATGAAACCGTTTAATTCCATCCCTAATAGACTACGTAGGAGTCAACTTGGGTTAGTTGAACGTGATTGCCACACAGTACGAGGGAAAAAAAGAGTACATCTCAATTTGTCTAGAAGTTTTCAGCCACACACAATCATTCCAAGTTTAAAGTAATACAATATGAATCCCAAATATTTAAATTACCTGTAGAAATAAAATTGTATTTTTCTTAGCAATTCACTCATTTTTCACCTTATTATTATTTTAAAATATTTCAGTTTAATATATGCATGAAATAAAAATATTTCAGGTATAATTATTGTTTATTCTAAATAACTACATCAGCAAAACTAAGTTTTAATGAAAACAAACACTGAATCTAGGTTAGTATAGAAGCTACAGGTCTCAAACAACATACAATTTTTAGTAACAGATAACATTAGATATTTACCATTACAATACGAATATTAATAATACAATAAAGAAAAATGATGTATATATATAATAGGTTCACATACATATAAACAAGTATACATAATACAACTATTTCTATTTTGTATTTCATAAACATAGGAAGTTAAAGTTTTACCAAATCTGTCTAAAATGTAATTTTAAAAAATTGCATTTTAGCTTGGTAATCACTTTTAAAAGAGTTGATGATTCTGTAACAGTTTGGGCAGACTATTGACGCTAAGGTACGTGTAACATTGACTTAACACCCAAATCATCCCTTTGAGATTGCAACGGAAATTCAAAAACTGCTAAATGGGCTCAACAGGAAGTTGTTGAGTTGTTCATTATCTGACTTCAAATACCATCAATAAACTCAAATGGTCAAAATACAGAAAGAAATTAAAAGTGGAAGTGTGAAAAAAGGAAATAGATATTGAATGTAATTATAAAATGGTATGATTTATAGTTTTGTTTTTATTTACAATATTAAAGACAATTGTAATCATTATGAATTATCAAAGAGAGTCATAAAATGTATAATTTGAGTTAACAGTTTTTATCTTTTATAAGAATATAGGTTTTTAGAATGTCTTTGTATTGTTGTATTATTCACTTTTCTGTAAACAAAATTATACTGAAATTCATAACTTATTTTTAATGAGTATTTTATCATATTAGTTTAGTTTTCAAATTTGTTTTTTGATGGAGAATAGGTTGATTTTGTCTTTACTTTATTTACCTATGTGACCTATACCCATGTGACCTACAGTATACCCTAAGTTACAAATGTTTCCATTACGCTTGACAACAGTTTCTAAGTTGTAACCAATTCTCAACACAATCTTTTGGGATCGGAAAATATGTTTCCTTTGTTTTTCTAATTTCTACTTCCTGTTTTCGTTTCCTTAAAATAATTTTTTACAACATTTAAAATGGAGAACAAACTTCTGTCCAATCGTGATTCGCTGCGTCAAACTTGCTTCGTAATGCTTAATTGTTAGGGACAGTTCCACTTTCCCATGGGTAAGATTTAATTATCTTCCAACAGTAAAGGTGGGTCTGAATATCGTACCTTGACCGAGCATCATGGGATTTCCGTCTCAGTAATTGTGGTGGAAATTTGCCTTGGCAGTTGTCTTGGGCTGTGTGCGTATGTGCGATTATAATCAACTGTGACAATGCATTTCTTATATTATGACGGGGCTATTTTTATGTGCTACTTTTATAAGCGCCAATAATTAAGCAGTTTTTGTTTTTAGCAGAATATTTTAGTCGCCATACAAATGAAGGCTTCGGGCTAAAGCACAATTTGTGGTATCTCCTGCAATAATTGAAGAATTAGACCAAATTATCTTGCCAATCTGCATTTGGGTTTATGTAAATAAAAATTAAGATATTAACACAAATTACTTTTGTGTGTTTTTACTGGGGTTTTTTTTCATTAACACGAATATTTGTCAATAACATGTTAGTCACAATAGAATTACTGTTTGCATGCAGTAACCAATTAGAGCAAGCAAACTAATAATATATTCGCAAACTGTTAGTTCCCAGAAACACCAAACACCGTGCCGAACCTACCTGTACACGCTTTTCTGTGGGTTATATCCTGTGTAATATCGCGATAGTATCCCTCCTTGCAATAATGGCAGTAACGTCCCGCTGTGTTGTGCCGACAATTCAGACACACGCCCCCACTCTTACGTCCTGATAGTTTGTAAAGTTCCATGTTGAAACGACATTTCCGGGCATGAAGGTTACAGTTACAAGCTGAAGTTATACATGAAAAAAAATAATAGTTACGAACTATCACATTACAACAAACAACTTTATAAAATAAACTAAAATAAATTAAAAATGGAAATACAGAAATAACAAAATAACATTTTGAAAATGAAATGAAATGAAAAAAAAACAGGTCAACAAGAATTTAAGAATGTACTATATAAAAGAAATACAAGATACATTATTACCACTGAAATAATAAGAACAGGTGAAGCAATGGGACAGATCTGACAAATGTTTTAAAACAAAAAAACATTTTAAAGAACATGACAACAAAAAGCTCTACTGCATTGACTGACTGCATTGACGTTTTTTGGTTTGAATCTCAATGAATTTCATACACCCTGCACATTTCACAGAAAGGTGTAAAAAATGGTGATAATGTATTGTACTACGATCATACCATATGCAATACTTAAGTGAATCTACTGAGACATCTGCTAAATGATGTTGATAGAAATGGGTCAATGATGGTATACAACATTAGTATAGCAGCATAGTGTTTTACATGTATCCATTAATATCCTAAATTCTCATCAGTTTACCAGTTTCACAACAAGAGGTACAGCGTCTGGTAAGACACCATACCATGAAATATATCTTATTTTTAGAAATGTTAGCAGTAACAGTACTTTAATTACATGTTTTTGTCCTTATAAACGAAGCATGATTCTTGTTCCATCCTCCTCATGGGAACGCATTAATTTCATATTTTTTACCTGTGCAATCCCTTTCATTTCCTTTACAAAGGTGATAATTGTATACTTTCATTTTTGCATTGTCTGCTTCAACAAAGGTCTGCCACAAAAACATTTTAGAAAAGTCATGTCTATTTTAGCGTTTCCTGTACGTCAGATAGTTTATTCAGTAAAGATGCGAAGATACGTTTAGGGAGCGTGATCAACAGTTATTGTATTGCAATAACACATTTTAACTTATGATTGTTACATTATTTTAATCTTGCCAGATTACTGCAGACAACTATTATTTACTGCAGTAAAATTACCTGACATAATTTTTACAAAAATGATTGTCTATGGCACTATTATGCATAGAAAGTACAGTTAACACTATTCACTTAAAAATTAATATCATAAACCTATATGCACTTGGTCTTCACTCTATTATTGCTACTTATTCCATTTTACAATTTCAAATAACAATTGATTGTAACATTTGAAGGTTGTTGCATTAAAATGAAAAAAAAATGAAAGTGATGAAATGAATTGATCAATTTTTTCAAGGATATGATTTTGTTAATGTCTGAATTCATCTAATACAGCTTTTATTACTGATTAAAAGCCATTCAAACACGCTAAAGTAATATTAATAATGTCTTCATTATTTCAATAGTGAGGGTGAAAGGGAGAAGGCCACAGTAAAATTATGTTAACAATTCAAGATTATAGTTGCCCTTGATGACGAAAGGGATGTCAAATTAATAAAACATCAAATAATTATCAAAAATCTTAAAGAAAATTAAAGTATAAGGTTTGCCATATCCATGTAATGACGGCAGTAAATGTTTTGGTTGTTATATAAATGTCTAAGACTCAATGTGAACTGTCCCCCTCTGTAATATGTCATACCTTGGACATCTTTCTTCAAAGCATAGTGATTTGCTACACCTGTGGAGCAATTTAAGTACAACTTAAAGACCTCTTAATTAGCTCCACTTAACTATATGGTATCATTATCTTTAAGGTGAGATAGCTATTAAAATACAATAGGTATTATATTGTCTATTAGTGACTACTTAAGCCAATCACATTTGAGGTATTAAGATTATTAATTGCTAGCTATTAATAAGCCATTACCAAAGCTACCTGTTGATAAGCCAACACAAGGTGTGAAAGATCCACCATCAACAGATGTCTTCTTTCTTACATTTGTTTACCATTGTTTACATTCTTTCTTGCCTAAACTAAAGTAAACTTAGCAATGAATATGATGAGAGCCAGGTGAGCAAACTCATTGTTAAAAGTTTCTTAGCTGATTTCAAGTACCCATTAAAACCTCGCTGTTGTATCAGTCTCAGACAATCGCGCTGTTCCCCGATGCTTATGACTCTTAAGTTTCAAGTAGCTCGCTGGTATGTTTGCCTGGCTTATCTAAAGAGCTTCGTCAAAGATTGAATTGAATGATCGAGTAGTCTTCACATTTTTCAATTTTGCTTATTAAATGATTATTTCTGTAACTAATATGCGAAAGGATTGATAAATGTTAAGGACAAAGATGATGGTTTTGAGTTTGTATTCACATTATTTTTAATAAATTGACTGTGATCAAGTTTTAGAGAGAGGTTAGGTTTGTTTTTGTAAGAACAGAAGACATCTTAGGCTCTGTTTACACTATCAAATTTTATGTGACCATGTATGGACATGATGATGTCATATCACTACCATATTTGGGCACATCACACTTTTTTTGTCAAACTACTTTGATAGTGTAAACAGAGCTTTAGGCAAGCCTCTACAAAAACACCTACCATCGTAATTCATCACACAACATTGTGTTTTATAATAACCGATGGTTTTGTTTAAGAACAGTTGCGTACTAATGGATTCGGATGCGCACAATTCTGGAAGCGTTTAAATTGCAAAGATAACGGTCAAAATAACATTTGTCCCAGGTGTCTTGCGGTGGGAAAAAGCGCCTTTTTAATTTCTAAAACATTTCTTAGAATCTGTGGTCGGTAATGTGAAATCTGATACAGTGGTCAATGACAAGGGCACTACATTTTACCCCCAGTTACGCTTATGGAAAAATAGCTGTCTCATTGTGTGTTATTGTAAGTAACTGTTATAATAACTGAAATGCCGCAATATAGTATTAAATTATTATAATACCTATGAACTGTTTTTGTCTTTTAATAATACTGCTATTTTGATTAAATGACTAATAATTAATGACTAATTAATTACATTATTAATGACATATACATTTTATATTAGAGGATTTAGTGAGGTTGGATATCCCATTATTCAGCAAATAATAATTTAATGAATTTATGTTTGTTTGGATACCATTACATTCTTCCTAATTTTAATTTTTGTTTATTCAATGCAAAGATGCATAAATATGATCACACACTCACAAAATACAGCTATTGTAAAATCTGGCACACATTTGGAAAAGAGAGACCGATATTAACATTATTTAAATGTTATTGGCAAAGAAACAATTATAAAACAGTTGACTACTTTCCGTTAACAAGTTCAAAGATCTGCAAATCATTGTGATTGTAAGTAATTAAGGACAAATATCAGTTTTGTTTTTTATCTTTTAACACAACATGTGTTCGTCATTTTTTACTTAACTACTTAAAGCAGACCGTGTGCCCCTAGTGTGTAAGGACAAAGATGATGGTTTTGAGTTTGTATTCACATTATTTTTAATAAATTGATTGTAAGTAATTAAGGACAAATATCAGTTTTGTTTTTTATCTTTTAACACAACATGTGTTCGTCATTTTTTACTTAACTACTTAAAGCAGACCGTGTGCCCCTAGTGTGTACATCGATGGAAAGCATGATACATACATCATTAAAAACATGTCCGTAATTATTATCCACCCTGTTTAAAATATACCTTATATGATACATACACCATAAACCATTTTGCCGGTATCAAAAGAGAACTTTTTAAGGATCGTCCATTTTAGTAGAACCAGAAAATATATTGTATGGTATATTGTATATCATATTATAAGAATAAGAAGCAAAAAAAGGTGCATGTTAGCACTAATCCAGAACACTGTTTTAATGCAAGCCAATGAGGAGTATTCCTTGTGGATATAATAAGGATTTCCCTTACTAAGAAACAACAGCATTTAGGTGGGTTCTGTATAATTGGGCTGACATGAAAGTTTAATAGGTTAACAACATAGTGAACATATTCCCCAACATCATAAGAATTTATGTTTCCCTGTCTGATAAGAATGTTCCTTTATGTTTCCCTGTCTGATAAGAATGTTCCTTTATGTTTCCCTGTCTGATAAGAATGTTCCTTTATGTTTGCCTGTCTGATAAGAATGTTCCTTTATGTTTGCCTGTCTGATAAGAATGTTCCTTTATGTTTGCCTGTCTGATAAGTTTCTGTGTTCACAAAGTTTATATAAGACGGTTTAATAGATAATCTTGTGTCAATGAGATAATAATAGAATGGTTAAATATGCTGTGTCAACAGCTAACTTTAGCACCCTTTTGTCTTTCTCATTATTAATTACGTTAGTTTTGATGTGAATTTCGCTGTTAACGCTTATTTTTACATGTTTAGTTGTATTATGGAAATAGATATCAGGTATGATTGTGTATTGTTCAATTTGACCTTTTTCGGGTCATTGTTCCATGATTTTGACAGGAGTGATGGTGCAGTTTTTCGAGGTTCCCTATTGGGCGTTACTCATCGATTCTCATTCGGGCCATGAGAGTTGGTTAGAACGGTGTCTTACACATTTCACCTGTATTCTTCTATCGCTTCAATTTAGGTACTAATGGTGTTAATTAAAACCAAGTCCCATTAGGATGTCACATAATTAAAAGCCTTTAACAATTCAGCATTGTCACAGGTTTGAAGAAGTTCGCAGAAATGTCCTCGTCTTCGGGAAAAACATTGAATTGAAAGTAGACTATAAATTGTTTAGTTTATTTTATATTTAGATATTAACTGAATGCGCGACCGTCATTTTAAGTATTTTGTAATTAATGTAATACTACGATGCTGAAGTACTGTCGTACCAGTAGTATAAAGTATTCTATAAAGTAGCCGCCATTATTAAAAACTAGAAGAGATGAATACTGAAAGTTCATACAGTACGTGCTGGTAAACTTTGAGATACTTAATTTTATTTTCATAAATTTGAAGCTCAGCTACAGTATAGTCATCACAAACTAAGATTGATACAGTATGTTTAATCTTATAACCCTTGATGGTGGAACACTGGTTTGCATGACTTAAATTTAAGCACAAAGTTTTATAGTACAAACAATTTTCCATTTATTTATTAATTTAATTATGCTTTGTATTGTGAAATTCTTTTACTATTAGAATTGGACATTATAAATTAATTAACTTGCAATGAAAGAAATTTGAAAATGATAAAAGTCTTAAAAAGGAAGATATGAATAATTGTAAAGAAAGTAAAATTACAAATATATGAGAAATTTAACAACTTTTCTCTGATAATTTCCTAATGAAATTAAGCTTTTTTATTATGAGTTTATCAAAAGTAGTTTGCAATTCCATATGGACTAGGCACTCTATGAAACGTGTGTAAAATATGAGGAGATTTTTTGTGATTATTTCCTAATAAAATTATTAAATAAATGTATTAAAAGTTGTTCATAATTCCATATGGACATGAGGAGGAATTGTTGATATATAAAGCATTGGTTTCTGAATGACTCAGTGGTGATTGTATAGGTTGTGCCAGTGTTTCAGTAGTTTCCCAGTTAGCATTATTTCCATGCCCCTTTTTTGTATGACTCAAAGTTGCTCATATACGCTTCATAAATCGTTCCCCGCTATAACATTTCAAATGGACACTAAGCCACGGTGCAGTTAGCTGTCGTTTGCCCAGAATATCTGACAGCTAGCCAATAGCAAACTTCAGACTTTTTTTCCCACGATTCTACAAAGTAAATTTAGTTTGTAGACAGCAATAGAAAATTAACTTTGAATTGTAGAAATTACAATGTGCCACAAATAGACTAAAGATTGCTTCAAAATTGTCTGTTTCATCTTGGCATATGATTTGTCTGTAACACATCAATGTAGCTTGTTTAATATTACAATAGTTTTATTAATTATTATATTATTATAATTATTGATTTATTAAATTATTTATATGTTTATCAATTGTTTAATTTTCTTACTCTGTGAAATTTTAAATTTATATTAGCAATTTAGTTTTAACTTAAAATTAATATAAATTTGGATCTGAGAGCACACTCTCTTTTATTGACCAATTTGAAATAATAAATGAATATGACATTAAAAAAACAAATCAATGTTCAAAAAATTGAACAGTATAATTGAGTGGTTATTATATGCAAACCAATTTGTTTGATGTTTTGCCAGCCTAGGAAGCATAAAATGGGATAAAAGTCATAGTTTTATCAAAATTTGAGTTAAGAAAATGATTTGGCCGGTCTATGCGGACTATAAGAATTATACAGAGGAAATTAGTTCTTATTTAAAATGTAAATGTTAGTTGTATTAGAAGTGAAACCAGATTACAAATGTATGGAGTTTGTAATTCCCTACAGAGCTGTACCTGGAACATAGGAATCATGTACATGTTGTATTAGGTCAGTTAGGCCTACTGTATGTTATAAGCTTTAAAGACATATACGCCTAAAGCAAACAATTAGAGTAATGACCAATAATTATCATTGTCCAAGCTATCCTTAGACAACAAGCATGAAAAACAGCACATTATAACATATATTCTGGAATGTTTATCAGTAGGAAATATGTTTATGTGTTGTCATGTTTATATTCCAGTGAGGGTGTGTTTTATAAGCATATGTAGACTCGTGTCTAGCTTTCATATTTACATTTTGGTGTGTCGTGATTGATGATATTCTACCGGCGGCTTGGTGCTATAATGTCTCTTTCAACACATCTAGCATTTGTCATTATTAATTCAGTCAATTTGTTTCAATTTTAGAATATACATAATGTGAGGCTCGTAACTGTAAATAATAAATTGCATATTTAGGACACAAATATTTTTTTAATTTATTTTAAAAAGAATGGACAATTGTATACAACTTTTAAATCCCTTCCAAAGACTTACAATTAAAATTATATTTAAGTAGAGACTTAATTACACCATCATCTACTTTCCGGCACTCACTCTATTTGCTATTTTTACTTTCATTTTATTGCAGGCTTTAAAGCATTCATTTGCCAAATGTATCTGTTATCACACTCTACAAAAATCATATTTAATATGTTAGTTTTGCTTCATTGCACTGAGTGTTTGTTCTAAGTTTGCGACTTGTTATTTTTTCTTAGCTTTTTTACTTTATAATAGTTGGACCTTATTTGTTCCAAAACCCACTTAACCTGTCTTTGGTTGTGATATCACTACAAGCCATATTTTTTTTCTCCCCTTCGAAGGTTGAAGTTGTTATTTTTTCTCATTCTCTTTTTATTCATTTTCATAAGAATAAACAACCTTTTATCTTGTTTTTCAATACTTTTATTTTCATTCTTAAGCCTGTACATATCTTAAGTTACCGGTATCAAACCACTACAAGTAGTTGCCGTCAGTGTAAACGTTTTATTATTTATTGAAAGCGGCGGTAACTTTTTATGCTCTTTTATTACTTATGTAACTTGATATTTTTCTCTTCCTAAATAGCCAACGGATAAGTCCCTGTTTAGTACTGAGTTTATAATTTGAAAGAGACTTTAACGTCCAAGTGGTGAAAGCAACACTTGTTCTAATTGTGCGTTTGTTGACTTTTCTTAAAGTGTGTCATTTGGAATTTGTATGTTTGTACATTTTAACACTTTTTTAAGTTCAATGTCTCCTACTCATTTTTTTAGATACCAGTTTTCCAGTGAGCAGTCTTTAAGCTCTATCTACACTATCAACATTTATGTAACAAAAAATGTGATGTGCCCATATATGGACATGATAATGTCATATCACTACCATATTTGGCCATATCATTTTGGGCACATCACACTTTTCTGTCAAACTAGTTTGATAGTGTAGACAGAGCTTTAGTCATTCTGTGTGCTTATTATGGAATTTTGAGGACCACTTATTAAACTACCACTATTACATTTGTGAACTTTTTTAAATGTATGGATTAAGACATTATAAATTGAGTCATGTTAGATCATTGAAACACTTGAAAGAAATCACCTTGTGTTTTAAGTATAATACCTGGCAGCAACACCTGCATGTATTGATTTAAGACTTAAAAACAACACCCTATTGTCAAATGTGTACCCCAACAATACCCCCCTAATCAAAGAAACATTCCAAATCACAGATGTAACAAAAACGGTGTGAATTAGCTTGTTAAAAAGACCTTGCTTACAATAACAACTATACAAAAGTCTACTGAGAATCATGAACTGTAAGAAAGTACAATACTACAGTAGGACCTCCTGCTTATATCCACTAACCAATGTTGTACTCACTAACCAAAGTTGTACTCACTATTAATATTATAGACATCCAATATTTTAATTAAGTTATTAGAAATTTAGTTTAAAAATAAAATAAAAGTATCAAACTGAATTTATCTTCAAGACAGAAAAAAAATATGTTAATTATTAAAGCTTTTGTGTGCCTGAAGACTGTTTTCCACTAGGATTTGGACATTGTGCTACTCTGTCAGATAGGTGCAATTTCCTGCCAATTTACAAAAGGGCTCATGAAATCAAGAGAACTAATTTGTTCATGCATCTCTGATTGGCTACGCCGTTTTTCTTATTTTTTAAAGTAGAAACTGTTGAACTAGTAATTTTCGCTGAAGTGAAAACTGAAACTTGAAAGAAACGGTGGACATGAACATTGACCAATTAGCCACAAACATTGTAAAATAGTTATCAGATCTACTAATCAGACAGATAGTTTCACAGAAAAAATGTGTCATGCATTATGTATAATGTCACGATGAGGTCATGTTGAAATCTGTCTCGTCAATCAATGCCAATTATAACACCTCTTTTGAGGAGAAGATCATACTTTTTAGTATTCACAAAATGTATATTGCTGAATGAAGATTCTAACTTTGTTGACTGCTTGATTGATTAAAGTTGACTGTGTCTCTAACTTCTTAAGATCACAAGCTTATCTTTTCTGTTAATACTTCTAATATTTTCGGTTTTATTTTAGTTCCATTATTTGCTGTGCACTCAAGCGCATCGTGTTCAGTATTATAAAAGTTCAAGTTTGATTGATATATATTTTTTGAGATTTGTGAATTTCATTAAAGGATCGTATTTGGCATTTAAACTTTTCATATTTTTTAATAAAATATAAATAAATATATGATTCACACTACAAAAAGGTGAAAGTTTTAAGGGTGAAATTAACATGTAAAGGTAAAGACAGTTCAATGTGGTTAGCATGGACTATAATTGGACACAGATTTTAAAAAGCAATTTGATAGATAGGTTTAAAGGTGGAAATGAGAGGCTTATTACTAATGGTTTGATCCTGATTAGTACAAGGTGTTATGTGGCTTTGATTGGGGTGGTATTTGGCTATAGATACTTAATAATACTGGGTGTTACACATGTTTAATTGGGATGATGAATGTACAGTACTATCAAAATAGATGCTCTATAACACTGTAGTCATAATACAATAATCACATATAATATATCATAATCTAATCATAACAAGTATGATTCAATATTTTGTCCTTGTTATATGGAGTTTAAATAATTGTGGTTTTATATGGGATTATTTGGAAATAAAGGGTTCTAGTTAATTGTAATGTAAGACCATTTAAATATTTACATTCCATTTTAAATGTTCAGAAACTGTTTGTCACTTTTCACTCTTTTTATTCATCATTGAACTGTGGGTAGGCAAATCAAATTGAAATCTACCAGGCTTTGTTTGCACCCCAGGAGCGGTACAACCCCCAGGGGGCAGTACAAACCCTCTCATCCGTTTGATTAGTCCATACTAAATGTACCTAGGCACTATGATGGAGCAGGCTTGAAATGAATGAGTTAGCCCTCCATGGACTCAGCGAGAGGAAGTTTAGTATTTACTTTAAAACAATGCTTAAGTATATTCGCAAATATATCTAATTGTTACTATTAGTTTAAGCCTTTAATTGATTGACAGACAACTATTAGTTTTTCTTTTGATGTTGTTTTCTTTTGTTTGCTTACCTCTTGTTTAAAAATATTTCTAAGTTTGATCGGCATTTGTCAAGTAGAGGAGCTATATTGTTCGAAAAGAACTAAATGAGATGTTTATAATATTTTGGATCCGTTTAGATTAGGAGATATTGCAAGTGACGGATGTCTGTTGTGAAATCATTAATTTCTGTGGAATCTAATCATAGGCGCCAAAAATCACAATCCAAAATACATTTGTGTTCAGCACTTCATTTTACAGTTTTCAAGGGCCAAACTTAACTTTTTCTTGATATAGTTGATAGATAATTCATATATTTATTTGTTTGTTGATGTTAATTTCCTCCCTATCACTATTCTTGATCCTGATATAGTTCAATCTAATAACCTATTTGAACTTTTAAGTGAAAAATTGTTCCCACTGTTGGTGTAAATTAGATTCATATTTCTGATTAGCTCCATTTAACTTGGTTGACTTTTAGAATGGCTGTAACAGTTGCATTGAAACAACACTTTAAACTGTCCAATTCAACCTTCACTTGTTTCATGATTTCCGAGACATAAATCAGATTACGAAACGTACTCATTATAGATGATGTACAATAAAATAGAAAACTGTGTGTTTTTACACGTTAAAACCTGAATAATATTTATAACATATTAGTCAGCAATTATTGTTTTTAAGTAAGTAAAAGTTTCCTTTAAAAAAATTGCACTTATTTTTAATAATAACTTCAAGATTTAAACCATATCTTCTGAAATATCAAAATAATTGGTTTGGAATTTCATAGTTTGGAGGTTTCCTAAATCTGGCCAATAACACACTTGTACAGATGTGAGTTTAAAAGGATTCTAATGTCCTTAAATCTATATTTTATATACATTAATTATCAATAATGAAAACAGCATCTAAAGCCTTGTCTACACTATCAAACTTTATGTGACAAAAAAATGTGATGTGCCTATATGGACACTACAATATTTGGGCATATTACTACCATATTTGGGCACATCACATTTTTTTGTCAAAATAGTTTGATAGTGTGGACAGAGCTTTAATAAAGCAAGGCCTTTGTAAATACAGACATTTCAGTGTGATCCTAAATAAACTTATTGTATTATATCAAGTGAACTTTAAAAATAGGCCTCAGGCTTTAATTTGTAACAAGTCGCCTCTATCCTTTGGAATTTTTTCCCCTTAAATATGGCGTTGTTTGTTGCAGAGGATTTGGTGCTAATCAACTAAATATCATTTATCAGTCATCTCTAGGGGACTACTTGACGCAACAACCTGGAACAACCTACGATTTATAAATAAATATTCCAGATCGTTGCTGTATCATATGTAAATATTTGTTATTGAACTTATCAGAAATATGTATGAAAGAATATAGCAGACATGGTGCTCTCAGAACTCTATTGGGAGTGTAAATGAGGCTCTGAAACAAATAAACTAGGTGGGTTATCAAGAATATAGGCACCTTTTGAACAATGATTGAAAGGATGTCAGACCACCATAATGTCATTTTGAAAGTTAATAACTTTGTGAAATATTGATTTTAACATTAGTTTATTATTGTCTAGTAGACATAATGTATGCTCTTTGAAGTGCTATCATGTTTTTAGAGAACTCTGTTTGAGTATCCAAGTCTTCATAGACTTGCGGACGGCGACATATTATGGGGCAAAGATGATAATCTTTTAGTTCCCTTTACAAGTCATGATTCAGTCTACTAACATGTATGTTTACCAAAAATAATTGTAGGCTAAGCTGTGCGTTGATCACATTTAGTCTCCTATTAATTATCATTATTGTCCTCATTTCCTAGTCTGCATCATCACAGAGTTTGTTAGGCCTACATACATGAATTTAAATGCATCATGAACATTGAGAGGATAAATTCCTGCCAACTAATACACTCCATAAAATGCAACAGACACTTCTTTATGTCACTAATCATCCACATTATTAGATCATGTTACCACGGTTACTACTCCTCTTGTCAGCCTCCACTAGTTTATCTATCCTGATAAAGGGGTCAATCTTTATGAGGCAATCTTGATTTCAAATTGCATAATTTAGTTTAATCCACCTGTTTTAAAGCAAAGGTGAGCAAACTTATCAAAGAATGTTTTGTTCCTGTAATTTTCAGGTGTTTTTGGATAAAATTGACAGAGAAGATGATTTAGATGTGTGGTAATTTCTATATTTGTAGTTTGACAACTTTGTGTATGTGGTATTCACTGGAGTTGATTGTTTCTGATTGATATTTATGGCAAGCATGTGTCCCAAGTGTACAGAGTATCACAAGTTAAATCAGATACCATAGTACTACTGTATAGTACAATGTGTTGTAGTATCACATGCTAAATCAGCAAAGATACCATAGTACTACTGTATAGTACAATGTATTGTAGTAATAGTATTCCATCCAGTTAATCAGCTGTTATTTTTAGAATAAAATGTAATATTTATACTTTTTAAATTTTGTTCTTAGAACCGTGTAAAAAGTTGTACAAAATGAAAATGAAAGTAAATTGAATCCAGGAAAATGACAAATATAAAATAAATGGAGAGTTTCATGTTTACAAAAATAGAGTTGATGACGACATGATTGGTTTTTGTTAATCCTATCAAGATTATATCCTTATTATAGCAGATCAACATTGGACAGTTATAGTTATCTTTAGAAATTAAATCTTGACAGGTTTGGATCATAGAAATCATCAGAGACTGAACATTTATTTCATTTCAATCTACGATGAAATAATTTAGATTCATCCTTGTCCTTTCATAAATCTATTTATGTTGTTTTCTTTCATGATATCCACTTCCAGATTCATCTGAAAGAATGTCCGCATATCAAATATAAATAATTACCCAACTGTTTTCCAAATATTGTCAACGGCAGGGAAGGGAAATCATAATCGGTTAGACCATTTGATAAGAGGTGAGTCGGCTCTTTCCAAACTCATTGCTGTTGACTCGTCTCATACAGCGATTTGTAAGAAGATGACAAACTCTATAGGTAATCTAATTGGCTTTAAACTTGATATGCAGCGAGCAGAATATGTACACAGCTTGCTCTATGAAGTTATCTGTAAGGAGCTACAGAACCGAGAAGGGCAATAAAATTAACCTCTCTGCACCCTCCAGTCAGCGGTAATATCTGTGCAATTACGCACCATAGGACAGGACCTTATAGGTTCAATAGCATATTCATCATGCAAACCTTCTCAATATAAATTAGAACAAAACATTCAATACATCCTGCTATCATAAAAGGCAGTATTTATATTGTAGGCCTAATATGATCAATTAAGGTAAAGATTCTTGAGTTGATAATATAAGAAAAAGGAACAAACCGAAATGGAACAAACTGAAAATAAACTCTGAATTTCCCCACTGTATGTGCCTGTTTATATGATAATAATGTGTGCAGTAATTAATGGGTTGTGAATACAAGTTGAATAAACCTGTAGACCTAGAAGGGGTAGATGCTGTACTTCACATCCTAACTATCATTGACACAACTCCCTCAAGAATTTATAGGAAATTAGTAGAATTTTGAAAAGAGCAAATAATCCTTCCTATGTTTTCTTTGTAACATAGAACGACATCTTAAATATCATACAGTATCAATGAACTTTAGATCTCACTAGGCTGAGGCCCTAAGGCTGCAGCGAACACCCCCAATTCTGACTAGTCGTCTAACTCTTTTAGATCTCACTGGCTGAGGCCCTAAGGCTGCAGCAAACACCCCCATTTCATTTTACATTTTGGCAAAATATTTATAAGGAATCGTAAAGTTAAACCTGATTATACATATTCCAACAGTGTCTATATTTTGAATTTTATTTTCTGAGATGGAGTAACGGGTCTGAGGGTCAAATTTTTTAATTTTTAAACTGTGGTCATTTCTTTCTTATGGCTAATAAAGAAATGAAAACAATGATATCATTATGAAAATGTATTTTAACAACATTAACATCAAAACGTTCTCAACCTTTACTTATTTCTCCTTTTTTTTAATCACTGCAAAACTACCCTTCAACTAATAAACCGTGTCATCTTGTATATATACCAGAATTCAAGGTTTTAGGTTCGAGTCCAATAAGTTTCCAAAAACATGCAAAACAAGCTTTTTTGGATTTAGAAATTTAAACATGTTTTGGTTAAAAGTCTTTTTTTTTTCAAGGTTCATGTAATGATAATACTCCAATGATGACATTGAATATAATAGTGAGATCTATTTCTCTTGGGGAAAACATATGAGTCTGGGAAGGAAGTGTTAAGTACACACCCAGCACAGCCCCCTATGGTTATAGTGCTGGCAGACAACATACACAAACTACATCAGCAATGATGTTTTATCTTATTTCAAATATTAACTAAATTTATTTACTATAAGAGAATAAACATATCAATGATTAAATAGTAAATAATATTAGTTGCATTTAGGACAAAAGTTTTAAAAGCAAGAATACTTAATTCTATAATTCTTTGTATAATTTATTTGGATTGAGGTGGAAAATACCATGACATTTATTAACAATCTATCCCAGATTTCACTGACAAAATCAATACAAGTTCCTTTAACTATGTTGCAATGAAGTACATCTGGCAGTTCCTGACATATCTTATTTAATGTTGTAGTACATAAATATTAAGGGACAAATGATAGTCAGATTGTATCCATTGTCAGAAAGCAAGTAGCATACCAAATGAGCAAAAAGTATGATTAATAACATCTGAAAGCATGACAATTTGATATACCTCGTTTGCGAGGGAATAGGATATTGACAAGATTCTGCTTCGAGGCACTAACGATAAAGTGAACAGAATCAAACTTTGTGAATATTCTTCGTCGGTATAAGTTGCTGTCATCACTAAATTCTAAATGCTTGAAGGCTGATTAAAATTGATTTCAAAAACTAGGCATACCTCCTTAAGTTTTCTAATTGAAATAGATTTTTGGTAGGGTTGTCATTATAGGATGGTTCATCTTAAAATCGATAATGTAAAATTGGAGAGGAGACAAGTGTTTTCTAAAATTGTAGTTTTAACTTTCCTATATAGATTTAATTAGTTTATAACGCTCATAATGAATATCTGGTATGACTAAATTATATTACCACTTTAAATAGATATTTCTATTCTTTCTGACATTTTAGAGAGAATTGTATACGTATTCACCCTTAAGTATCTATGATCCTTATCTAACCACTTTAAGTACCCGCCGGCTAAAATTAAGAATGAATCTCAC
Source organism: Antedon bifida (assembly GCF_963402885.1). Lineage (NCBI taxonomy): Eukaryota > Metazoa > Echinodermata > Crinoidea > Comatulida > Antedonidae > Antedon > Antedon bifida. Next base: position 33,984,665 of record NC_136229.1, on the reverse strand, counting down.
TGAGTGGTCGTAAGATGAAGATGCCAATAACAACAGTATATGCATTAAGACTAGCACTTGATAGCAACAGATTGATAAAATATGTCCCCCTGCCGGGGCAAGGTCTCAGTTTGGGGGGTCTATATCTACCTTGAATTCCTTCTAAATCTTGATTTATTTGAAAGTCAAAATCAACAATTTAAAATGATTCTTGGTTAATGACTTAATTCAGCTAAAAAGAAAGTAGGGCGGAAGTAGCTGGTCATTTCTAGCCGTAAATTATTAAATTATGTTTGTGAAATGGTTGGCCCCTAATACAAATTATACTTAATATTGAAGTATCCTGGAGAGTAATACTTAAATATCATATCAATCAATAGTGTGATATATAATAGATTTAGTTGCAAACAAATATTTAAGTTTAACAATTGTAACCTGGAATGCATGAGTTTTATTTAACTGTTATTATTATAATATAATAATATTATTTTATAGTACAGCATAGAGAATTATTTCTGTAACATTCATCAAAATATTGAATATACACCATAGTTTACTTCAAATTGCTTGTTTAATTAATTATGCTCATTCATTTAAGCATCTATAAAATAAATGAAGATAGCATCATCTTTTAATGGAAAGGGTGAAATTAAGGCATGTTGAGAGGCGATTCTCTAGCAATGAAGGTTAGTATGCAGCTGGTTAGCTGATAAAATGACAGATCTGAAAATTGATTTGAACAGGCCTAGGGAGAAATGCACATAACTAGAAACTACTGGTAATAATGAGGGTAGCCAAACGGTCAAATCAAAGATCACTATCTTATATTATCAATAAATACAGTCCCGTTTGAAACTGAAATTGTTCACTACTACTTCTTGTAGTATGATACGATTTCTGAATATTGTCTGCACCTGGCTCTGTGGCTTTAATGTAACCTTAGTAACAAGATTTTGATAGAAACTGGTTGCTAGAAGCGACCACTGTGTGCCACACACAGACGGTGTGCAATTGTAGATGCAGAGATGTAATTTGTCAGATTAGCACAGTGTACATGTTAGGAAGTTCTCGCATTGCATGTGCGTCACATAATGCTTTTAAGGCGGCTAGGCCGTTTGATCAGAAGGCCATACACTACTTCAATTATTGTGGAATATACAGAACTATAAAACAAATTTAAATTTAATAATTTGAAAGATACATAAATTTAAGCCTGTGCTATTTGAAATTTGTAAGCATGAGTACTAAAACTAGTTTCTCTTGTAATTACTGCAGCAATTAACTACTTTACTGCAGTTCCATTTTAATTTGGCTAAAATTCTATAAGAACTAAAGACTGCATTACTAAACTAAATGTTGACAACACATTACAGTAATATCTATTTAAACTATCATTTAATGTCAAAGAACTCTACAATATTTTCATTCATGGATTGCTTGGTGCTCTACTATTTATAATTTTAGTGCATCCCTTACTATCCTCATAAATAACTAATGCCACAGATATCTATGTCCTAGCCAAATGTTGGTGTAAAGGCCAAGCTGGTAATATCTCTTGGGCCTACTTGGACACATTACATTTAGCATTCAAAGTATCCCCTTTGCACTCTGTCCTCCTAGTCTGTCCTACTCTTTTCTACATACACATGATGTAGAAGACTGTAGTTTATGTAACATATTATTGATATAAAGTTTATTTTAAAATCTAAAGCCTATAGTTTTGGTTTCTTGTTTGTAACTTTTTCATATTTTGATAATAAAAAAATGTGTAGATTTGATATAGATTGACAAAATAATTTGAAAATTAGATCCTTTTTCTACTCCATGTGAAATCGACAGTTGTCTTGTAGTTTGATTAAAATTGATTAAAAGAAAAATGTTAACTACACTAAGCGCCAGACAGAATCATTTACTTGTTGGAGCCAGAATGTTGACTACCACATTATATATTGTAATGAAGATGTGTGTTCTTATCTTTGTCATATATTTCTGCTGACATTATTTTGTATCCAATGTGCAGTATGATAACATGTGGCATTCATGTAAGGTGACTTATGGTTCACACAGTATAACTACATGTGACTTATGGTTCACACAGTATAACTACATGTGACTTATGGTTCACACAGTATAACTACATGTGACTTATGGTTCACACAGTATAACTACATGTGACTTATGGTTCACACAGTATAACTACATGTGACTTATGGTTCACACAGTATAACTACATGTGACTTGTGGTTCACACAGTATAACTACATGTGACTTATGGTTCAAATAGAGTAATTCATGCATAGTACATCACCACATGTAACATCAAGGGTTCAAATATCAATAGTATCAGTTTTAACAACAATCCTGATTTAATTATCTAGATCTTATTCCATGAAGGACAATGTGTCTACCATGTAAAAGCATAAGGTAATGAGGCATGGTCATTTGGTCATGTCAGTGTTGACAGTCTTGTTATCCACTCTGTCAAAGTGTCTCCTAATTCTGTGTTTTAATTAGAATGATCTTCCTTAATAGGATATTGCACTTGTTTATTGTCTTTAGGCATGTTTTAAAGAGTTTGGTAATCACCATGGTGTGAATTGTTTTGACAGGGTTATGTAAGCCATCCAGGAAATACCACTGTGGTTTAAACCACAAAACATCACCTCCACTACCACCACCACCTTCTTATTTTACCAATCAAATCACATGCTTTGGGAAAAAGTAGGATTTATAAACACACAAGCTATAATAAGGAATTAGAATATAAATACAAGAGCTGTATTAATCAGGAATATAACCACTTTCACTAGCGCATGATCTGTTTTGTTCTTTACTCTCATGTTTGTCTATTAACAAGGTAAACCTAAACAAATAGAAGAATAACAGCAGCCTGGGTTTGAATTGTTTTGCATTTCAATGATTACCCGCCTTCTTGCACTTTAGGTTTCAGAGTGTTACTTTGAATGTGTGTGATGAACTTACTAATTAGTCAAAACATTAATGTTTCTTACAGTTTGTTGTGAAATGGGATGATCATTTTAATTGCAATTAATTAATACCATTTATACATATCAGCTTCTCACATCCATTTATTTTGATTGATGCATTTTTATTATGCATTGTTATGCGTGAAGGATTCTGCACCCCTGCTTCTGCATGTCCTGATATAGGCCTATGGGTATGCTATTCTGCACCCCATGTCCTGATATAGGCCTATGGGTATGCTATTCTGCACCCCATGTCCTGATATAGGCCTATGGGTATGCTATTCTGCACCCCATGTCCTGATATAGGCCTATGGGTATGCTATTCTGCACCCCATGTCCTGATATAGGCCTATGGGTATGCTATTCTGCACCCCATGTCCTGATATAGGCCTATGGGTATGCTATTCTGCACCCCATGTCCTGATATAGGCCTATGGGTATGCTATTCTGCACCCCATGTCCTGATATAGGCCTATGGGTATGCTATTCTGCACCCCATGTCCTGATATAGGCCTATGGGTATGCTATTCTGCACCCCATGTCCTGATATAGGCCTATGGGTATGCTATTCTGCACCCCATGTCCTGATATAGGCCTATGGGTATGCTATTCTGCACCCCATGTCCTGATATAGGCCTATGGGTATGCTATTCTGCACCCCATGTCCTGATATAGGCCTATGGGTATGCTATTCTGCACCCCATGTCCTGATATAGGCCTATGGGTATGCTATTCTGCACCCCATGTCCTGATATAGGCCTATGGGTATGCTATTCTGCACCCCATGTCCTGATATAGGCCTATGGGTATGCTATTCTGCACCCCATGTCCTGATATAGGCCTATGGGTATGCTATTCTGCACCCCATGTCCTGATATAGGCCTATGGGTATGCTATTCTGCACCCCATGTCCTGATATAGGCCTATGGGTGTAGCTATTGTACTATTATTATGTTTATAATGAAATGAAATATAAACCCATTAAAAGAAACATAAAATTACATAAATTGTACCAACTAAGTATCAATAGATTTACACTTTTTTGGATGTTGCATTCAATTTTTGTTAAGGGTGACTCATTCAAAGATAAATGGTATCAATTTGACACCGAATCATTGCTTAATTTTAAACAACTGAATTATGAAATTAACTTTGTTGGTTGGTTCAAAATATGTGTGGTGTCCGAGCATTTCAAGTGGTCTGAATGACCGTCATGGTTGTCCACTACAAAACAATTACTAAAGGCCATCTGTATCCTTTATTCGTGGAAATAAGTCTGAGACATCTGTAAATAAAAATTGTATGCCATTTGTAAACTAATCATTGGGTCAATTGACCAGGACAATGCTGTGGTCATGTCGGTAAACATAGCAAATCGCTTCTTAGTGTTGGTAGACACTAAATTCATGAGGTTGTTCATAAGACAAATATCGTGCATGAACATGGCATTGTGTCTGGAGATTAGAATGCATTCAGTGACTTTAATTTACCTAGTGAAATAAAAGCAGGTACACCTGTAATTGTTTATTATAATAATATTAATCTAGTGGCGTGTTACGTCATACGAAAGACTTTATGTTTAAAATATTTTTTTTTAAATTAAAAGTTCTGGTATAGGCCTTCTGGTAATGGTATTTGAATGTGTAAAGAATGTTATTATTATGTATTGATTAAACCAATAATATATCGTCCTTCCAATTTGTTATAAACTGTTCAGAACTAAAGGCCAACTTACCGCGTAGTTGAGAACTGTATTATAACCTTATCCTTAAATAGGCCTACTATTTCTCCATGGTATTACTAATACGATAACACCATCTACCGTACTAAAACAAGGCAACAAGTAATCTGAATGAAACGACAACGGAAACTATCTTTATGATTTGAGTTGTTGGATAATAAAGTGGCAGGTCGTGGATTCTAAAATAGGAAGGTGTCCAAATTGATTGGTATCCGAAGAACACAGCTCGTGGATTTTAATATAGGAAGGTGTCTAAATTGATTGGTAATTGACAATATCGAGTCCCTTGAGACGACTGAACACTAAGCTTTTGAAATTAATTATGGGCAAAGATCGGGGACGAGAGAACTGAGGAATTGTGACAATCGCTTTAGCAGTTTTGTCTTTAAACTAAACCTTTCAGATGTATCTTTTTGATCAAATCATGTAGGCCGAATTCACATTTTCCACAGACCATAAATATCAGAACAAGTATTATAATTTCAACCAGATTTCGTGTATTAGTAATCAATCTAAGGGGATGACAGAAATGAGTTTGAGGTGCGATGTGATTCGAAATGAAATCTCCGTTCTTGTTTTAGATAATATGGCTGTAGTTCGGCGTTCCACATTTCCATTCCTGGTATTAATATGCCTGTAGTTCGGCGTTCCACACTTTAAAGTTCTTATATAGTGCAATAAATAACTGTTTGACAGAAAAAATAATCTATATTGAATCGATGAAATCGAAATAAAATGACTGTAGTTTGACGTTTCATAGATAGTCCAATTGCCAGTTTGGGCCATAACACAACGGAACACAATATAGACCTTACCCAAACATATTTAGAAAAGAATTTATCGTCCCATATTCCAACACACTTTACGGTAGCGAGGACTCGCGAGCTCTTCTCTTTTCCCGGGAGAAACAAACTCAACTACTTTTTGATAGGTCATATTGCACTGTCTGTGCACTAAATAGTGCTTAACTCTCATCTGTCAGTTCTATTTTTGCCAAAAAGATGAGAGAAATTGCAATTCTCAGATCTAGATAATGTAATTGAACCGTCTGATTATTTACATCTGTTTTGCAATTGGAATCGACTAGACCTATAATATATTAATACAGTAATAAGAAAGTAGAATATGTGCTCATCATTTTGTCGAAAACGTTTTGTATAGACACTGTAAAACTGTATTTAACCGTATAAGAAAATATAGGCCTACTTTAAATTCTAAAATATAGGCCTACTTTAAATTCTAAAATATAGGCCTACTTTAAATTCTAAAATATAGGCCTACTTTAAATTCTAAAATTAGGCCTATCTACTTTAATTATAGCAACAAATTGTGATCTTTTATAATCAAAAATCGTCACTCTGAAGTTAGGCCTATAAGAAATATAAATTTAAATAAAATACAGTTTATATGCAGTATCATAAATTGAATGTCTCAGACGGAATTCAAACACCTCTCACTGACAAAACGAGCCTAAATCACCTCCATTAACAAAAAAATGAAATTCGTATTTTAATATTTCGTTCCATTGTTTAACAAATGTTTGTCTGATCAGTGTCAAATTATTTGATAATTTATTGTAATCAACATTTTGTTTCAAAATCCTTGAAATTGGCGCCAAATGCAATAATGTGTTATGCCAGTAATATTCCTAGTAAGTCTGTGCTTAAATCATTAGTCACGACAATGATGTAGTTCCTGTGTTCGATTAATTCAAGTCGCACAGTTTTCACAATCTGGATAATCAGGATGTTTAGTAATTTACCAAATTACAACCGGTAAAGAAATCCCAAACTTGACATTTACATTAAACCACGTCTACAGTTCCTTACTAATATTATAAATAGCTAAGCATGTAAGCAATACGGTATTATTAAAAGGGTTTTAAAAGTCTATAAAATGAAATCAAGTTTGTCTAAATTTATTAATCGGCTGCAGAATTATAATGTTAACGAGTGACGTGTTTTGCGACGATAAGTACTAGGCCCTGGACTTCTGAATACTAGGCCCTGTACTTGATACTCTGGGGTGTTCAAACGGGATACTAACTGCAACCGGCGTTGATGGATTTATCATAATTCGGCCTGTACACGTTTACGCCTCATATATTGTATTGGATAAATGTGAATACTTTCAGAGTTCACGCAGGAAAACTATGCCAAAAGATTGTAATCAAATAAAAAAAACTACGTCAATTTGATTTAGATCTATTCACGTATCCAAGAACTGATTGTATCGTTATTTAGAAGGAATTAGTCGTAATTATTCTCATTTGTATGTTAGGTATAACGTTACAAAATTAAACAAGTCATCTTTGTTAACAACCTGTAGCCTATACGAACGATCAAGCAGAATAAGTCTTTTATTGGAACGTTTAGAAATTATCAACTTTGTGAATTGGAACACTTGCTTTAAACTAGTTCAATCAAACGAATAATGCATAAGGAATACTTGAAGGTTTAACGTGTTAAAAGTAGATCAACATTTAAACTTACCGTCCCTAACAATTAACAAGAAAGGGGTTGAGAAACGACGGTCTATGCATTCATATTTACCAACAGACCTTCGTCTGCTGAGTGCAACCAAGATATTGATGGGAAAAGATTGATAAGCTTGAATAATCAATAATTGTAAAAGTAACGGTGTTGTTCTTTACTCGGGAATTAGGCACTGAATGTTTGTTGAATCGTCGTCGATTGACCATAAATATATTACGATGATGACACTTTGTTTGAAGAGTAGTATAATATAGGGCTATAAGTCAAGTATATTTGTTTTCTAAGATAAGGTTGATGTACGAAAAACACACAAGCCACATGTAGTAGTTATATTAATCGACGACCAGCGACATTTTTTTCTGGACGCCTGATTCTGTCTCCGACGACGTCCAGAAAATAGTGTCGCCGACGGGCCGAGTACGACGCTAAATCCCAAAGAAGTTTATAAACTACGTCCTAAAACTAAAAGGTTCACCGTACTAGTTGATACCGATTGCCTATAATAATAATAACTTATAACTTGTTAACTTGTATAAGTCTGAGGTAGTTAAACTTCATAAAAGTAACTAACTAAGCACAGTACTCCCAAAAGGGAAAGATACAGTTTCAATAGTAGAAATCAATGCAGCATAGTGATTTTTACGTGATATTTGACGTGGGATATTGACCGTACAACCCGTTACGACGTACGTACGTCGAACTTAATTATAATATTCTAACGAATTACTTTCTAAGTACATGTATTATATTAAGCACGATGTTTGCCTATTTCATTGAGGTTATAGGCCGGCTAAACGAAAGGTAATAATTATTTGTTGTCTACACATATATGATGGATTATGATTGTGAAATGTGAAGCTAGTAAAAGAGTAAAACCCGTGTATACAACCTGTAACACAACCTGGACCATTACTGTAGTGATTTAGCTCAATGCGTAAACATGTCGATTCTACAAAGTCGTTCTGAAAATAAGATATGATTAGTGACGCTTACGTCATGATGTTACTTACGGACACATTCGTTAGCCTCCCTGACCGTCGCTCTTGACCATGGTCTGTCAAAATGAAATGGCTTACATCTCTCGCATTCTAGTCCAGCCGTATTATGCTTGCAGTCGCACGTAAGTTGTCCACTACGGTCCTCGATACAGCGCGATGCGTGACCATTACATTTGCACCGTCCACCGACGCTAAAATCCGACACGGCGTAGAATTGGTTTTCTTTATTACCCGTCAGCGCGTCGGGCGTAAACAGACGATTGAAGACGACTTTTACGTCAGTCGCCGTCACCCAATCCTGCAAAACTGGACTGTTATCGAAATCGTAGGCCGACGGGCGACCTTCCAGCGTGCTGAACGCAATTCGTCCGCCGCTATATGGATCCGAGTGACTATGTGAATCAACACACAATGCTTCTTGTTCATTCATTTTACTGATTTCCATGTTTTTTTGAATTCCGTAGAATCGTCGACATTGTGTTGAGTAATACTGATAAGGCTGCCAATTTTTACCGTAATCTTGTGATTTATAGATAACCATAGACTCAGGTCTGGCTGAACAAAATTCCAACGTGATGTACGTAAGTTGAAACTTTTTGCCCAGGACAAGCTGGAGCGAAACATTATGAGGGCTGGTCGTAAAAGGCTCTGATTGCCAACATGTCAGGTTATTTGGGTTGTGCAGGTCCGTTATATATTCCGGAGGATGCGATAACTTGGGATTCGTATTGTCACATGACTCGCATGTACGTGCGTGTTCGCTGTCCACCGCGCGCGTGCAGTGACGGGTCGGCGTAGCACCGCATGTTGATGAAGCGTGTACTTTTTTCCCAAATGCTTGATTTCCAAATTCTGGCATACACCTTTTTGGGTTACCATTGTCGTCCATACATGGGTTTACTGGTGTACTCTGCTGCCCGTTGAACAATGCGTTGATAGCTAAACTGTTTTGAAGCGCAGCTATTGCCACGAAAACGAACAGCGAAATACGCAACATTTTCAGTTTTCCAATTTACAATAAAAACAATTCTTCAAAAAATTAAACGCTTTCCAAAATGTCCAACCGCAATATCACGACAAGCAAAATAGAAAATATCCTTAAAAACGAAAAAAAAATGTTTAAAGTTTATGCCCAATCTGTTGTATCACACTGTGAACTTAAGTTCATTCTTAGGATGAAAAACTTCCGATGTAAACTCTCTTCGGATAAAACGTCTCTTGTTTTAAGTTGTTCTCTTGGTTATTACCGTTTGCGGAAAACTGAAGTACATACTAGTAGCCGACTTCCAAATCGAAAATCCCCGACAAATAAGAAGTTGTCGACAAGTTGTCATACATTTAGCTCTGTGTGGCTAACTATTGGCTGGTCGTGAAATGACTTAATCGGCTGCAATCACGTGTCTATCATATTGTGACGTTCAAGTTTTCAAGTAAAAGGGGCGGAGTATTTTTCCGCTCACCTCAACCTGTCACTCACGGTGACGCTAAGTTAGCCGTATTAAATTTACCGTAAACCATACAAGTTTGAGTAATTCACATTGTTAGTAAACAGCCGACTGTACGTTTAATATTTATAACTCACAAAGTGAGTAAAACTTGAATTGGTAAGTCTTCATGACCAACTTGTACGTGTAAATAACGTTGCCGCTAATTAATAGGCAAATGAATCAATACATTGTACGTGTTCACACGTTTGTTGGCTATTCACACTTTAGCCGGCAATTTAGGCGTAAACTCGCTAATTGATTGGCCTAATCAAGTAATAAGTATTTTATCCCAGTAGACCTTTGTTTAAAGATGTAGTTAATCCGACAACTATGACACGTCTTTTTAAGCACTGTTCTGAGCATTAAATCGGTGTGATGATATGTCAGAAACTGCTCTCAGTAAAGATCAAGAGATGAGTGGACACAGAGGCTGTAAGCAATTAACTTAAAGCAAAAATGCTTATTGCAGCTGTCTCAGTTTTAAACAACATTTATCATCAACTTAAAATTAAGCCTTTAAAAATAATTCATATTTAATGTGTTGTTTTTATATCACTCGTTTAGTATTATGCAGTGGGTGTATACCACTTCACACAATTCAATTCAAGAAACATATAGGCCTATTGACCAAAAATATTATATCATAACAATGGTTGGCATATAATACCGTATGATGTACAGTATTAAATATAAGTTTCTTTTTTTCCTTGTACATTGTAGTTCATTTTGTTGTGTGTTATACTACTTTCTCTGGTTCCATTCATATCGTTTAATAATACGTGCTAAGTATATTGCAAAACCTTGGTTTATCTTGTTTATACATTTCGTGATTTATTTTTGTTTGCCGTTAAACAAACATGAAATGATGTCAAATTATTGCAGTTATTGTTGTTTAATATTATTTTGTTTACTTTATCAATATTTAGAACAGTAATCTCTATGATTCATGGTTAGTAGCATGGCGCATCGTGACCTATCGAGTTATTACGCGGCGGCGGATGGATCTCTGACCATCAGATTCAGTCTTCATTAGGACCGCCGCGCATATTAGTGATTGTCACCCTTATTAGAAAAGTCTTTACGGAGTGCTTAAACACAGATTCCATTACTATTGGAAATCTGTAGTACCTCTCTGTATAGATACGTTATAGAGGGCGGATACTTGAATTGAAAGTAATGGGAAATGTTTTGATAAACTTCATTAGGACGTTATATTGCATGTAGCCTATTGTACTAGTTTTCTTATAAGAAACCAAAGTAAGCCCTAGAGTGGTGGTTAGACGAGGTATCGTAAACTATACGTGTGTTGTTTTTTGTTGTTTAGCTTCATACTGTCATCTTCATTAGACGTTATTGTAGCCTTCACTGTACTAGTTTTCTTATAACAGAGTAGTTCCAAGAGGTCGCATGGTGGTTAGACCAGGTATCGTAAACTATACGTACAGTATATTGTTTTTTCATTTTTTTTTTGAGGTCACTCATCTGTCATCTCACACTCCACAATTACACCTAACCTTACCGACTGTAGGACTATGTTGGTTCTGCGTAAAATGTTTGACGTAATACCCGTTGATGTGATGATGAAAAAAGATCCATTCATATGCGTATCTCACGTACGAGTTGTCACCGACAGGCAAACATCAACATGTCAAAGACATGTACACAAACAAATAGTGAAACCACCGTAAAGACATGGTCTAATCCTAGTATTAGTATTATAATTTAAATTGTTGTTTAAACAAGTTAGAACATAGCAAAAACATGTGCCTTGCCATATGTGTTTAAGCATATTGTGAAAAGTGTGTAGGTCTATTATAAAGTGGCTTAATATACCACATGTTTTTACTCTTTTACGATAACATATTTAAGTTTTAATGATGATACTTATTCTGTTGTATAAAATGACGTCAAATAAACGTCATTGTCATTGGGTTATATGGACGAAAGTTATATGATGAACAAATTGAACCGGACATTGGTCGGAGCATACTAACTTTTGTTTTGAAAGTTGTATCCCCTTATTTGATTCACTGAAAATTAAAAGTTAAGCCCGTTTTATTGGGAAGATTAATATCACCAGATTGGATCTGCCGTAAGTATGCCTATTATATTGATAAGATCTGGTAGTAGGCCGGTATAGTTTAATTTGAACAATGTGAATCCATGTGTCATTTTGATAGGCCTATTCTTGTATTATGTAGACTTAGATACGCGTCTGATGATAAAACTCGATAAAGTGTTTTACTTAGAATCCTACATTACCATGCATGTTTAATTCAAATCTGTGCAGAGTTTAAGATATTTTAAAGGTAATGCAGATATGATTCATTTCGTCATCTAGATTTAAGCGGAACAACCAGACATCCTGAAAACTTTAATGAAGTATTTGATTAACTATAGATGGCGCTATATTAAAAGTAAGAACAGTTTGATTTTTCGAAATTTGCATTAAAACAAAAATACAATACACTAATAAACATACAGCACCATAAGACTAGAAAGATTTGTTTTCAAATGGGTCCTATAACATTTGAAAGATAAAATGGTAATGTGGTGATACATACTCGTGTAAATACGATTCAGAAAAATAAAAATGTTCAAAAACAGCACAATGGGAGAAAGTTACAAGGAACGTTACAATGAGAATGTGTCTATTCCTATCAGTACAAGTTTAATCAACTAATTAAAACATGATTTAATAATATCAGAAACGCTAGCCTAGCTGATTTAAGAAAAACGAAACATTTCCATGGTCTTGTCTGGTTCTTGGCAAATCTATTATTGGTCCTAGAATATCCACTGATAAAAGTAACTCCAGGAAATTACAAGAAATTTAATTATAATGTAGAAACAAAACTGTCTCGATCTTTATTAACAAGCTGCTGATATAGAAACCAAGATATCAGACATTGTGTTAATTGTGGTTACATTTCAACGTTTTCGAAATAATAACTCACGGTGCCATTTTTGGTTCACCAACGTTCCACGTAATTTGTCTGTATTTCTCGTATGTTGTATTTTTATAGATGTTTAATCTTTTTTATTGTAATACATACACACTTTTGTAGCAGCTGTGTGCTATCGTTTTGTACTTTTTTATATACCATATTAAAGTTTGTTTTTACAAATAACTTTAAGTATTTCTCGTAGGGAGTTAGTTTTTTAAACTAACTGTAAATCTGATTTTCCAATATTACAGGATAATAAAATCAGGTGCCATAATGGACATTTTACTTGTTACCTACTACATGACAACAAAGCCATCTCGTTTATAGTCACGTGTCCATTGCTGCGGGGGATATTGCTTCATAAAGTACCCTTTTAAGTAATTTTAAACAAAGCTCTAAAACGTGGCAAAATATAAAGACTATAAACAAATAAACAAAATATAGGTCGATACAAGTATTGTTTGATCTGATATTTGCCCACGACCAAATTGCTTAAGTTAATGGAAGTATTGGAGACCACAGCTATTTTAGACAATTGCGCGACCTATCACTTTGAAGATGTTGAAATGGCGTGGTTTGCCACCTGGTTCAGTAGTTGCAGTTAAGATTTTAGAAACCAGTTTAATAAAGCCAAACTGTACAAACACGTGATTACCTCGAATGTACTTGCATTCTCTTTCAGACGACAGTACACATTGTGCAGACCGTACCCAAAGAATTGGCCGCCGCAACCCCTCGGGCATTTTAACCGCCAAAATACAAGTATAGGAAATAGGATCGTGTAATATGGAAACGCTGTTGAACTTCAATTAGGTATTATTGTTCCCTTTCGTTATTGTTTCTGTTTAATGTCAACAGCTACAGAATGATAACATCAAAGTGTAGTAGCCTATTGAATACTAGAAGTGTAGCCTATTGAATTCATTTGTCATGATTTAAAAACCATAGGCAATCATATCTATCGCACAACGAGATTAGTATGCATAATATAAACGATTATATATACATACTACAGCTTGTACTGTAATATGAGTACTTAGATAATAAATAAAATTCACCCTTTTTAAAATTTTAAATGAATAGTGAAACATTCAAAGAAAAAGGATGAGATAATTAATGACTAAAAAGTCATAAAACGAAATAAATAAAAGTTATATTTTTTTAAAAAAATTGCTAATAGGCCTACATTTTTAAAAGCTATTTTTTTAAATGGTACACAATGACATTTTTGGAAAGTTTGATTCTCCGCAAACTAATTCTCAAATGTGTCACATTTGATTTGTATTTCCATAAAAAAAAAAAAATTCGAAGAATTAGGCTACCCGTTACGCCACGACTGACAGCTGGCTATTCTTATACGTGCTTCATGATATTAATTCATTCTAATCGTTACGTCATAATATGCATATATTCATGAATGTCATTCGGTTAAATTACCGTATGTATGCATTGCACGCCTCGCTGGCTCGCACTTTGGCAAACGCTCACAAAAATATAGAGGGCGTGATATTATTCTCGAGGTACTCATACTTAGCGTAGACAAGCAGGGACTTATGGCAGCAACCACCAGAAAGTTAGCAGCCTGCTTATTAAATGTATCTGAAGCTAACAAGAACATTGTTGAAAGTATAGCTGAGAGTGCAACAAGTGTGATTGAAGATAATGGTAAATAGCTGTCCAAACGTTGAAATGCTAGATAGGCCTAGGTTAATAAGGTGAATTTTATTGAATTTGACGTATTGAATAGAAGAAGCCCAGCAGTTGTAAATAGGATTATAGAGGGCAGGCATCAATATTGCTACAATACCAGCACTGTATTTTACATATTGAATTAATTTTAAACAATTTTTATTACAATAATACCAATCTATTTGTATTCTTTACATACATAGGTACATGTTCATCCACCGTTCTCAATATTTTCAATGATAACGATTACAACCGTTCAGTGATAACAATCGCAGCGCCACTACATTACTTGGCAGATTCAGTTTATCATGCTTGTCGGTCAGCTTTTGACCATATAAATCTGACCAATCATAGAGGAGGACACCCAAGACTTGGTGCTGTAGACCTTGTCCCGATACATCCATTATCGGACGATGTCAGTTTGGAAGAGTGTGGAGTTGTAGCTAAAGGTAAAAAACACATTTAAAATGCATAAATAGAATATGCCACACCGTTTTCGCTTGTTATCAATCTACGTTTATTCAGATGCAAATTGTAATATTAATTTTCTTTTCAGAAATTGCAAAGAGAGTAGCCATAGGTGTTCCTGGTACATCGTTTTTCTTCTTTGGTGCAAGTGATCATCAAAATCGAGGGTTGGTTCATCGAAGAAAAGATGTAGGATGGTACGGGGGTAAATTTGGGATGAACTATGGTACGCTAAAGCATGACATCGGGGAAAATCCTACATCTAGATATGGTTTAACAGGTAAGGACATAGAGAGTTTGTGCATTATGTTTAGATCTAGGTATACGGCATACATTGTTAAAAGGTGAATGGGTAGTCTTAATCAAGGCAGATCATTTTGTAAATTAACAGAATGGAAATATTAGGTGATCTGCACTGTGTGATCACCTATTGTTATTGTAAATTAACTCATTGCAGGTATAGGTGGATCTCCATATGTTATGAACTTTAATGTTACAATTGATTCTAAGGACTTAAAGATTGGTCGCGACATTGCATCACAAATACGGGCAATGGCACCATGTGGACTACCTGGTGTCCAATCTATGGCGTTTGAACATAAAGGACGGATAGAAATAGCTTGTAATGTTGAGTCAATGTGGGATGTATCGCTCAATAAGTATTTGTACACAGAGGCATCAACACTGAAAGATCTTGTAGAAAGGTTATCGGGAGAGAGAGGAGTAAAACTGTTTGGAAGTGCTCTAGTAGGATTCAGTCCACAGGAGGCATTGCAACAAACTCAACTTGCATTGGCAACTCGACAAAATCAGTTTTGGAAAACAAGAACTATAAAAATGATGTGATCTGCCTAAACCACCACAAGCAAGATTTTAATTCATAAATAGAAGTCGATTGACTTGAAGATAAATAAGACAAAGATAAGGTGTTATGCTGGATTGTATTAATATTCTTCTAAATAGTACAGTGAAACAAATTTCCAAAACTCATGATTTATATTTACATATTTTTACAAAATAATTCTTTATTTGCCATTCATCTAGTCTAGTTCACCAAGTCTCCATCCGGTCATTTATTAAAGTTAGATATAAGGTTTTACAACTATGTTTTGAAAGTTCTTTGTGCTGATGGTAGTACCAAGATGGTAGTACCAAGACCAATTACCGCAACCTTTCACAGGCTTCCACCGCTTGGTTTTGGTTTTCTGATGAACACTTTCTTAAAACCCTCACGTTCCTTGATTCGTTCAACGTACTCAACTAACACTGGATATTCCTGTAAAATGGCGCCACTACGTATCACTGATGCCCACCACATATTATAACCAAGAACACAATCTGCTGCAGTAAACCTGAAACAATAATTGTAGATTGATTTAGCCAAAGAGAAGCAGCGTACAACACAGTTTACTGTACTCTGCCTCAGATAGATGATTAACAGGAGGCTAGTGTGTTCGATATCAACTTTGTTTTACCTGTCGCCACATATATATTTTCTCTTTTCCAGAACAGTCGACAAGTAGGTAGCAATTTCTTTAAACTTGGCCATCATTTTGTCCACTAACACGTTGTCTCTCTGATCCTCTGGAGTATGTGTTAACTGCATGTAGAGTGGTTCTAAAACTGGATCAATGGTGGCTATTGCATAACATATCCAGCTGTTAAAATAATACTAACAAAATGTTATGCAGTACTTTAAATAATGTGAGATTCATTTTGATTAGTCTTAACAATACCTACTTGTAATATTCTGCCCTTTGCAAATAATGTGGAGCTAG
The DNA here is from genome assembly GCF_963402885.1 of Antedon bifida. NCBI lineage: Eukaryota > Metazoa > Echinodermata > Crinoidea > Comatulida > Antedonidae > Antedon > Antedon bifida. The sequence continues at coordinate 33,968,095 of NC_136229.1, read as the reverse complement.
GCCACCAAATAGATCAGCAAGATACATGCAGATTGCCGATGATTCAATGATTGTGATGTCATTATCAAGCTTTAAGGCTGGGATGGTTCCATGTGGATGTACAGATTTCTTGTAATGTTCCATATCGGTCATATTCTCACCGTGAAGAGAAACCTTCTCCACTTGTATTTTGTTCTCAATCCCCAATTCTATTTTTATTTCAATAAAACAAAGATAAGAATAGTAATAGTACTTCTACAATCATTACATTACACCACAAACCTTATCTATTAATTTACCTTGGACAAGCCACGCACATCTAGACGATCGAAATGGATAACTATGGTAAAGCACCATACCACTAAGTTGCTTGGCATTCCTGTATCTCCTGTACATTGCAAGGCTACCAAGTGCAAGTACTGCGCCACCTCCTAGTGTTACACACAGACAAATAATTGCTGTTTTTCTGAATGGTGCATACCAACGCATGCCATTATACACCATAGAATACCACCGCATAACCGTTTATTAATTGGAATTCAGAAACAAGCATTAACTTTGTTAGTATTTTTGTTTTGTATAAAGCGCATGTGAGTTGAGTGTGTACTTTACAAAAGTTGTACTGTACTTATGTTGAGAGGTCAATACTAACAGATAGAGGGCAGTATTTGTCATGCATGGACGCACACAAAACACAATAATAGTAAAATTCATAAACTTTTACTATTGTACTTATTTCCATTAAAATTATAAATGTATAATTTATTGAATATTCGAGCACCTCTTACACAATTTCTTAAAAACAACATACATGGTTAAACTGATTTTAGTAACTATAGGCCTACCTACTAGGCTAGCTAGCTAGGCCTACTAACTAGCTGAAAAAAAAATAAACGGGGGCATTATTGAGATGACTCGGCCTGTGTTTAGCCTACAGGCTACGTACCGGAAATAAGCCAGGCACATCTTGATGATCGGAATGGAAAACTATGATAGAGAACCATCCTACGAGGCCGCCTGGCCTTTCTTCTATATCTCCTAGCGAGTGCTAGGCTGCCTAATGCAAGAACGGCTCCACCTCCAATAGCCGCACACAGTCCGATAACTGTTGTGTTCACTACATCAGCTGTTACTCCTGCCATGTTTCGATAAATTTACACCTCTACGTATTTCAATTTCACACACAACAAACACACAGCATGCTGTACGTTAGGGGGCGCTAAACACAATAATGCCACAATGCAATTAGTATTTTTAGTGTACGTGTGCGATTGCGTGAGATATATTATATTTTAGATATTTTAGATAATTATAACAGTCCAGTCCACCTGATTATTTTGCCATTTTAATGTCACAATAGTTTAATTTATTCACTTTGACCAAACATTGGTTTTTAAAAAAAGGTACCTGAAAGACTAATTTAAAGCAACAAATTATCAAATTGGCCGGCTGCATAAACTATAAAATCGCCAAAGTCTGATTTTATTAATTATAATGTTTTGGGGGACAATGTTTTAGGAGTTCTATACAAAGAAAAAACAGAAAAATGTTATATGGTAGTTGATGCTGAATTTATTTCATTGCCATTACACAATACTTCTCTAATTTCATGATTGTCTCTACGAAATATTAAATGCTCTAAAATATACATTCATCATTACTTACTTATTATTTCACAGTCATTTCAGTATACCAGTGCATTAGTTATGCTTACTGGCAGCAACTTAGATGCTTTATAACTTGTATGACAAACAATTTCTACTGATAAAAAGAAGCGTACATAAAACATAACGCAGCCATTTTTCCACTGACAAATATAAATTTGGTCCTTAAGACACAAGCTGCTAAATTCATTACAGTATTTTATTATGCATTTAATCATGAGTTTGTAAACATATATCAAAATTCTATACCTATATTTAAAAATTAGAAAAATTGTCCATTTACGTTTAAAATTCATTGCACTGCTATAATATTTAATTTAAATATAAAAATCAAATATTTGATGCATAATTATACCACTTACATAATAACAATTCTGTAAACACAATTTGTATGAAATATAAATCTAATATTTAAACTATTTAAATTTTAAATTGCAAATTTCTCTCAATAACCAGGAATAATATCACAATCATTGTAAATTGCATTGTTACTTGCGGTCAAGGTGCACTTAAACCTTTTTTCCAGCAAATCATTTTTCTTGCACATGTGTATGAAATAAAGTATTATATGCATTTTAATTCTACCAATAAAAATATGCTCACTTAAATAATAATAATTCCACCAATAAAAAGAACAGAATCGGTGCTCACTTACTTACGTAATAATAATTCCACCAATAAAAAGAACAGAATCGGTGCTCACTTACTTACGTAATAATAATTCCACCAATAAAAAGAACAGAATCGGTGCTCACTTACGTAATAATAATTCCACCAATAAAAAGAACTGAATCGGTGCTCACTTAAGTAATAATAATTTCACCAATAAAAAGAACTGAATCGGTGCTCACTTAAGTAATAATAATTCCACCAATAAAAAGAACTGAATCGGTGCTCACTTAAGTGATACTAAGTCCACCAATATAAAGAACAGAATCGGTGCTCACTTAAATGATAATAATTCCACCAATAAAAAGAACTGAATGCTACTGCATACTAGAATTGGCAAATCTGTATTTTACACAAAATGTGAATTTGTAGGTTTTTCGTTCAATCATCTTCTTCCCGTTGATAACGTGCAAAATTAAGAAAGACCTGCTCTAACGTTGTCTGACTCACAGAATAGTCTTCAATGTTGTATTGTAACTTGGCTTTCTCCATTGTACCAAACACAAAGGCCCAACTTAAATTGGAATTGCATACATGGTAATGTACTAAGCCCACATGCTCATCTTTAAGTTTGCTACCTGTGGTCATAAAAAAAAATATACTGTTTATATTTCTATTAATTTCATGTATTAAAAGCTTACCACATATCCATTGCAATCAGTTTGACTTACAATACAATTGAACTCATAAACTAACCTGGAAATTTTTCTTCTATAAACATTTTCAACTGATGTACATTTTGTCCATCATCATCTGGTGAAACCTTGGCTAGCAGTGTGTAGCCCTCTCCAAAGCGACTCTTTAAATGTTGGATGCTACCGAGGCATTTGAACTTTCCATTGACCATTATTGCAAGGCGGGTACACAAGGCTTCACACTCATCCATGCTAGCAATAAGAAATTAAACATAGTTTCATTTTTATTATATATATAATTACTGATGCTTCATTTTCTCACTTGTTCTTATTATTTTTTGTAACCATGTTAAAGGGTCAACTTAAAGGGTCAATCTTATTTTATGCTCTGCATAATATTTGTATGGCATTTGATAAAATAAATGTTTGTTGAATTTTAATTTTAATTCAGTTTTAATTAAGTTACATAATTTTAAATAGACGATCTGTCCAAGGATTGAAAGCTGAAATGTACAGTAACCTATCATTAATAACAACTACTTATTACCTGTGTGATGTTAGTATGATTGAGCGTCCAGATGCACGAACCTTGCAGATTGAATCCCAGAGAAATCTACGAGTACCAGGATCCATACCAGTAGAGGGCTCATCAAGGAATACCACGGAAGGATCCCCTATCAATGCAATCGCTGTACTCAACTTGCGTTTGTTGCCTCCACTGTAATCAACAAAAAATAAATTGGATTCAAAGTGTGCGGTAATCTTCTATATCATTTTAGTCTTACCTATTCTATATTTTATTATTATTTCCCAGTTCTGTCAATTTCGTTTTTAAAGTTGGTTTGTAGGATTAATTCAAAATTTTGTTTCAAAAAGTTTAGAATCTAACCTGTAAGCTTTAGTCTGTTTATCAGCATGTTCATCAAGGTTGAATAGGTGTAATAATTTGTTAACTTCTTTTGGTATCACAGACTCTGGTAAACCACGTAGTCTACCGTACATGACAAGAGTTTCACGACCCGTCATCTGATCAATTAACGCATCAAATTGAGGGCAGTAACCAATATTCTGTTGCACCTAATACATTGAAAAGTAATACAATTGCAAATGTTAAAAGTATTTGTGGTTCCAACCTATTAACAGGGGCGGATCCAGCATTATAAATTAGGGGGAGGGGGAGGGGGAGGGGGCTAAATATTTCATAAATGATAAAAACGATGCGTCAGGTTGCAGAAAAATAAAAATAGTCAACATTTTATTTAAGGTGTTAAAGCCTGTTTAGCGCCCGCCTAAATCCGCCCCTGAAATGCTTTGAACAAATAGAGTTTAAATATATCTGAATCTGATTACTTACTTGATTTATGTCGTATTTGACACTAAACCGCTCAATGTAAGCATCGCCATTTGAGATTGGTACATCACCTGTTAGCATGTTAAAAGTGGTGGACTTGCCTGCACCGTTAATACCAAGCAAACCAAAGCATTCTCCTAGTGGAACACCAAGGCACATATTGTCAACAGCTACCACACTCTGCCCTCCTTTCTTGGGGTATACTTTCCGCAGCTCTTTTATTATGAGTGCATCGGTGTTCTGAAGGTCTGTGAGATCTGTATTTATGATGCGTTGTTGTTCACTCATTACATCTTCATCCTAAATTTTCAAAAAAAGTGATAATGAAAAAAGTTTGGATTTTTTAGTGTGAAATGCACAAAAGATGTCCTCCACTGGTAAGTTGTCAATAACAAATAACTTCATACCTCCACTACATTCTCTGTGTTTACTGCCTGATACATGTTTAACTTCTTACTTTTTCCTGGAAACAACATATACCACAACTTTCTGAAAACACCAGCTTCTATAACCAAGACCCAGACGAAGTACAGAAAACCAGTGACACCTAAAAACACAAGGTCACGGCCAATACCAGGCGTCGCCCATCCCAAGTAGTTGTCGTTAAAACTCAAATCAGGAGTGGCTATACAAGAAAAAAATACATTAAAATATTATTTATTTACATTTATCAATCAGCAATTTAAAGTATTTCTTATTCTCCACAATATGGGTAGACTATTTTCAGTACTGTGTATGACTATTAAGTGATATGAATAAAAACTGAAGGGGAAACATGCAACAAATAATTAACAACTCTAATACTTACCTTGGCAAATTATACGAGCTTCAGGACTTGAATTGCAAATTTCCAAATACTGATAGTTAATGTAGATGTCATTCATAGCCTTTGCAAGACAGAATGATGGAGAGAATAGAAAGATCCAATGTAAAGCATTTCCCACATTCATTAGGTTCAACTCTGGCATCTCGAGAATCTCCACGGCAAGGAACGCTGTTGTTCCAAAAAGAATATTAAAGATTGCCATACGTACAAAACCGGCAGACGGTGACTTAAACAAGAACGAGAAGAGGTACATAAGCGGTATGATGGCCCATCCATAAAGGAACAAGAGTAGAAAGACGTAGCCAAGCCTGCCATCATCTGTGTAGGCTTTAACGTCAAAGGCAATGAAGACAAATATGATCAGTATGCTTGTTATTGTGTAGTTTATGAGATCCCACAAGAAAGTTGACAGCCAGAAATTTGTGAGGTGAACACCACTGACAAACTGTATATGTTTAGCCTTCGTTGCTCTCTCTTTAATAAGAAACACAACAAATGTACTTGCCAGAATAGACATTCCAAATACCATGTCAAATGCGATTACGAAGCCAGTTGTGAATCCATTGTTTATCTCGTCATCAGCTTTCTCCGACACGGAACGTGGTAGCGGGTAGTTAAACGTAGTTATGGAGTACGAAGTATTCAAGGAGGCTTTAAGGAGAGCATTGGTGTACGCATTAAGAGCGATTCCTGGTGTATGCCACGGTTGGTTGTTGAAGAATGCAGTTCCGTTTAAATAACTGTTTTTTGTGTTCTTCTTAAACACAGCTGCTATTAGATATTTTTCATTAAATGTCACTGTGTCCTTAGAGCTTATATTAACAATTGCATCTATCATATTACATGATTGGTGGTCTTTGTTCAAATTAATTCCCTTCGTCATTGTGTTGTCAAATTGTTCAGCAAAAGCATTGGTATATCGACTATACTGTGCTGTATGGTTGTCATGACAGTAGAGTACCTTGTTCTCTCCGTAAGTATCTGGCTTAAGTTTCAAAGCCGGAAGATCTGATGGAGGTGGGAATGAGTTTACTGCTAACAGTGCAAACATTGTGTACAACAGTGGAATTAAAATCTGTGACAATGTTACAAGCAGATTGCGTCTGGTATGAATGACTCTTTTCACAAACATGCCATAAAATTGTTGGGCATATAAGCGAATTCCAAAATTTCGTAAACCAAACAAAGCGAAACCTGTTAAGATAGAAATAATATATAATGTCAAGTTGAGGGCAAAAAACCCGCATCAGTACAGTACAATATTTATGTTAACAGCACATGCTTGAGTAGACTACTAGACCTACCAATTTCAGGGTCGTGTGTGGATAGTAGAGGGGTTGTTTCATTGTGTGTGGACTGTACTTTTGGCTGGTCAACGCTCAAACTCTCAACATCACTGAGAGAGCTTCCATTGCTACGGTAACCACTGCTTTCATCATTGTCAGGGTAACGAGATTGGTTTCCAACTCTAGATAAAGAAATGAACTATTGTATTAAATATGTTTATACTTTGTACTGTCTACACTTCTGTTTTTTTTCATTCAACCTCACGTTATCATTGACAAATTGGTTTTGTTTATTACAGTACTTTATGTTATGTTATTTATTTATTATTCAAAACATTTTTTGTTTTGTTTTTGACGTTTATGTTCTTTTAAGTTCTGTTATTTATTTGTTAATTTCGTAACTTAAGTTAGTTAAGATAAAAGGTACCAAGCTTGATTAGCTTCGGCTATATCTTGGCTACCTTTTGTATTGACATTTGTTTTGATACAATAAAAGAAGAATACAAAATTCTTCATTCTTTGTTTGAAATATTTGGAAAATCACAAAGTCATTACTTTACTTGATATTTTGGGGAAAATAAGATATTTTAAAAAGATTTTCAGAATAGGCCCAAAACCTTCTTATTTCCATTGGGTCCTTTAAAACTAAACTCACTTTAAAAAGACTTCTTCCATTGTGGTCACTGAGACGCCATAGCTTCTAATGCCAAGGTCTTTACTTCTCTTCTCCATGTTATTAAAAAGCCCTTCAAACTGTGCAACTTCCTCATGAGGCAAAATAAATGTTAACTCGTTGCCAATGTTATTTTCTATCTCGGAATTCTTAATTGCTGAATAAATCATATCTTTGATCTCTGCCACTTTACAATTCTCTCCTTTTGAAATCGTCATGTGATACCCAACACCTGCAAATACAAGATTTTATAAGATCTGCTTATTTAATTCTTTTCAGATAAAAAAAACTAAATTATTGGTTTTGCCAAACACTTGAGTTTTGCAGTACCAATTGACTGAGTGATACTCGCCTCCTTGGGATAAAATCTAACAATAGCCATTAAGCACAAACTTGTTTGCTCCAGCTGAGAACAGCTTGTAATTAGTGTGTATTCTGTACAATTTACATTTTACTTGTCAAACCTGCTTAATTAAATAAACAATTGGTTTTTTAAACCCCAAATTACAAACCATATCTATTTTTTAGAAACAATGATGATCCACAACACTGTAGTTCTCCTTCAGCCATAATAGCTATACGATCCCCAAGTAGATCCGCTTCATCCATGTGATGAGTGGTCAGTAAAATGGTACGACCAGCACGATGTCTTTGAAGAATATCCCAAGTAAAGCGACGTGCTGCTGGATCCATTCCAGATGTTGGCTCATCTAACATGATTATCTAGAAATATAATTTATTGTACACTTTGTCAAACTATCCGATATCTGCGGTTGGCTGGGTAAGAGTGTACTTAACTTGTACCAATTCACCTTGGAGTCTGCAATAAGTGCAATACCAAATGATAACTTGCGTTTCATACCACCAGATAAAGACTTAGAACGGACATGCCGTTTATCTTCCAATGCAAGTGATGATATGTACTTATCTAATAAGAGTGTACTTAACTTGTACCAACTCACCTTGGAGTCTGCAATAAGTGCAATACCGACTGATAACTTGCGTTTCATACCACCAGATAAAGACTTAGAACGGACATGTCGTTTATCTTCCAATGCAAGTGATGATATGTACTTATCTACTTCAGATTTGACAAGTTTTTTTGGACAATCCTTTAACTGAAAAAGAGGAAAAAAGATTTGTTTAAACTTTGCTGGCTTAACCAATTCATAAAGATTGTGGTTCATAACATTGGACGGCAGAAAAAAAGATTTTAAAGATTGAATATAAAAGCAACATAAAGTTAATAATAACCTTTGCAAAAAAATACAAATGCTCCTCTACAGTAAGGTCATCAAATAGTACGTCATGTTGTGGACATAATCCAAGACTGGACCGCACACCATCAATATCCTTACGGATATCATATCCATTCACAATGGCCGTGCCCTCAGACGGTGGGAAAAGGCCAGTTAGCATGGACATAGTGGTCGTCTTGCCGGCACCGTTGTGACCCAGTAGAGCTGTAATCTGACCCTCAAAAATATTCAGTGAGATCTCATTCACTGCCACTTTGGATCGATTAAAAACCTAAAAATGTAAATCGAAAATTACTTTTAATTATTTCTTTTCTGCTTTTCCTCAAATATAATGAGCATTTCTTAAAATGAATCAGTTGTTTATTATTTATCTTTTAAACTTACTTTCTTCAATTTTCTAATCTGTATTCCAGCGATTTGACCCTCAGGATCTTTTTCAAAGTATTTAGAGTCTCTGTCATCTTCAAAATCTGGCTCCTGACTTTCAATCACTTTGGTGCCAAACCAGTAGGATTTCTGTAAGAAAAAAATTAATTTGGAGAATATTTCTGAGGAAGAAGTCTAGAAGAAATGTTATTTAAACTCAGAGAAATTTAATAGGAATTGAAAGGACTGATAAACGAGTTTATAAACGAGAAAGATTGGAATTTCTGCTAAACTGAATGTCTAATCTTTCAAAATTATGGCTTTAACTTTGCATTTCAACTTTTGTATTGTTTTAGTTACGTTCTTTTACTTTTAATTGTTTGTTGTTTTTTGTAAATAGTTTTGTATACTAAAATGGCCTTAATAAAAACACTATATTAAGTGATCAAGTTTCCGTTTTCAAATAAAGTTATTATTATTAAAACTCCTGGCGTCATTTTATATGTAGGTTGTGTACATACCGTTACTGGAAAGTACCACTTCCTTGGAATTCCAAATTCTCCTGGGAATACTGCCTCAACATACCATGTTATAATACCATAAAGTATTGCGTCAACCACAAGCATCACTAACACATCCAGAAAAGTGAAGTTGTCATCAGATGAGATTGGTCGAGAGATATTGCTCCATTGTACGCCTTCACCTAAGTACAATAAGATGTATTTTATTTGTTTGCACAGCAGTAGATGCATGCCTTTCTTATTTGATCAATTACAGGGCCGTAGCCACCAGTACAGTTGGTAAGGTTTCAACCTGACCACTTTTTCACAGAGGCCTTTGATCAATTACAGGGCCGTAGCCACCAGTACGTTTGGTAAGGTTTTAACCTGACCACTTTTTCAGTGGTTTGAACAGAGATTGTTCCATTTTCTTCCAAAAACCGCACCATTACATCACTGAATTAAGTATTTAAAACACACTATGCTTTGATACATTCAACTGATCAAGATCTTTAACTGATAATTCCATGCCCTGAAAAGACTTAATGATAAAGATAACATACCTGTACCCTCAAACAATCCTATAATAAAAGCTCCAAATGCCATGGCAGTATTAGACAACAGACAAGCTCCAAACTTTGCTGATCTACTCAGTGTGCTATACTGATTAATTAAGAACATATAAGGTATGTATGAAAAAAACCATACAACTGCTGCTACTACCGCCGCTGTATTAGCTAGAAAACAAAATATAAAATGTTTTTAAACATTTATACATTTATTTATGTATAAATGCATGTCATAGAAACAAGGACATTAGGTGATCAGCTGCCTAGCTTGCTGATGGAGGTGACATTTACAGTGGGTTTATTGAGACAACAATCTTATATTCTACTAGTTCTTAATATAAATCCAAAGGAAAATTACTGAAAAAATGACAATGCTGTGGGTATCAGTGGCTGGATCTCAAATAGAGATACAAAAAAAAAGCGAAAAGCTAAATCAAAACAATAAAGTAAAACAGCCAAAAAAATTAACAGAGCTTTCGGGCAACACTAGCCCTTCATCAGTGCAAGTGAAGGAATTTGGATAACGAATTTTCGATAACTAGTTCTTAATATATAATATATATATTGCTATAGAAAATTAAAAATTACCTTTTGAGAAGAAAACACTAACGGTGAAGCAAAGACTGACAGTTGACAACGAGAAGCAAAGGAAGAAGACAAAGATGACCGTAGGGTCACTGTTACTGATAACTGACCCCTTGTCTCCCACTTTGACCCAATAGAGAATGGTCATAAAGAACGTACTGATAGCGAGGAAGACAAAGCACTTAGTGAACCATGCCAACCAATGCAACCAGTTGTTTAAGCCCATCATCTTCATTGACTCCTGCAGATACAATTATTATTATTATTATTTTATTATCATTTATTATTTATAAAGCGCCTTTCCAGAAGATCAAAGTGCTGTACAAAGAAAATTATCAGAAACCACATACAAAAAAATAAATAAAAATGCTAATTAGGGAACAAATATGATTTTAGTTGTACATACAATGATACAAGAAACTTTGGTTGTACATATACACATACAACGGATACATAAACTGACTAAGAAAAAAATTAAGTGTAAGTATATATAGTAACAATAAAATTACCATTATGTATAACTTTTTAAGTGTATCCCTGTTTCATTTTCTCTGGTTTTTAACTAGAAATATCTCATTCCTGACTATTTATAAACTGAATAGAAAAGGATCAAAAGCCTTTTGAGCACAAAATAAGAACCATGCAATATTGTAATATCTCACCTTCAATTTTTTTTCTTTTTCTTGGACAATACTCCTAGTAATGTCCAAGGCATTCAAGATATAACTGATTAGCAAGAGTATTGGCAGTTGTGACTGAATGACGAGGATAAAGAGATCATCATTGTACGGTGGATAGGGGAACCTCTGCATGTTGATTGTGATGTTTTTAATTTCAACCTTACTTTCTTTTAGAATCGCTATATCAACTGCATTCTGAAGTGAAAGAAATCCTTCTCGCCAATAACCTATAAGAATAAATTAGTATTAAAAGCAGAAAGGGAATGGTTCACACCATGTTTGTTTTTGTTTCTCATCATCCAGCGAATATTATAGGGGAAAAATCAGTACTGTATTATTATTTATTCTTTATACTAGGTAGGAAGCCTCTTCAGTCAAAGACTGTTCTCCCAGAGGGCCCAGTGTATAGTATAGTACTATGAGTTTGTGACAGTGGCTGTGTGTGAACTAGTACACCAGCAGGATAAAACCTTACTCGTTTTGAAAGATACTAGGTTGTGTACACTGGACCTACGGTTTATAGTCCTTATCTGAAAGACTCGTTCTACCACCAAAACCATGAAGCTTGCCGATGTTAATATGGTAAGGTATTACGGTTCCAATGTCTTAACCGCTTGGCCACTCACTGTATTGTTTTATTTCAACAAATTCAAACCCACAATTAGTCTTACCTGGTTCACCTCCATGTGAGTGATTGATTTCTCTTGGTCCTGGCAGCTGAACTAATGGAAGCAATTCATTTGTTTTCCATCTACTTTCATTACTCTTTCCACCAATTTCATCAGCTACAGGCACATTTACTTGGCTGGATTTTAAACGAATACTATACGTGATGTTTGTGGGAAATGCATTTGGTTTCTCAAAGTTATCAACAAATACAATGCCACCAAGGAAACTGGAATTTGCTTCAATAATTCTTTTAGCTGCATATTTCAGAAGCTCATGTTCAGTATCAAAGCCAGTAACTAATGTTAAAATAATGAATAAAAAATGTATATTAAAAAAAGTGGTTTTTATAATTAAAACATAACTTATTCTGGTGAATTTTGAATTTCATTTTAGTAAATAAAGCTTGTTAAACAATGGTGGAAAAGAGTTGCTTGTGAACATTTTTGTTTTTGATAAATGAAAAATTAAATTAAATCAACAAACAATATCTACAAGCAACTTACTTTTAGATATTGATATATGACTTTCATGATGTAAACTTCCATTAACATCTTTCATAACTTTCTCAAGGATTTCATTGTTTGGCGAGTATGCTATCTCCCATTTAAATGGCTTGTATATAGGAAATAATGGCCTGATTGGCGTCAAACTATCAGGAAAGTGCTTTACTGAAAAGTCTTCATAAATTGTCGCATTAGGATAAATTTTAAATGCAACTCTGGTACGTATTGCAATCAGAATCACAGCAAACACAACAGGCATGGCAATCTCAATTATCGTCCAGATTTTTCTTCGCTTTTGTAGAACATAATTTTTCCACAGAAGCAGCAAAAATTGATTGGACCTTCGACCCATCTTTGATTCTTTTTGCTACTGTCTGAAAGAAATGAATAATAAATCATTAATTAAATAATAGTATATTTTAATATGAGAATCAGAGAATTATATAGTATAGAGTATAAATGAATTTAAAGAAAAAATGATCAACATGAACATCCACAAAAAGCATGCAATACCCCCAAGTTAGTTTTATCAATAACAAAATTCACGAGAATCAGAGAACTGTATTATCAATCAGCCATTTACAGTACAACTAGAATATGAAGAAAGTATAAATTAATTTTTAAAGAAAGAATTATCGATGCATTGAACATCTACAAAGTGCATGCAACACCTCCATCCACGTCAATTCAGATCTGAATCAGTATTATGAATGAAGAATCACATGACACTATTACTAGCAAGGTCAGCAGCCTAAGGTAATTCGACACTCCAAAATAAACAGGAAGCCTTGATTACTACAAGGATTTAAAGTCACATGAATTTCCACATGATATTTAGCAGCAAGAGATGATGCAAGAAATAAATAATGAATGAACACCCGTCTAGTCAAGACATTCTATTTACAAATAGTGACATGCCTGATAACAAATTGGAATAGGCATGTGCAGCTTTGGCGATAACACTAACCAAGTAATTTTAAAGCCAAACATTTTATTTACACAATACCGGTACTGAATCAATTAAAATAACCGGTGTAAATATTGCACAGCATCACACTAATATTGTAAGTAGCTTGTTTGATTCCAAAGGTACTGCAATATTAGTTGACAAATAGATGTAAAGTTGGGAAACAGTTACTATTATTGCCTTATTTTCTTGATATTTCACAAATGAAAATGGTGGAGAGGTGTAATTTTTCTCTCCTGTTTTTTTTGGGTTTTTTTTGTAAATTGCATAAAATTGATTCACCTAATAGTAATGCTATATTTGTTTAGTTTTCATATTATTATTATTATACAAGATTTCAAGATTGTACAGTGTACAATTTATGGTTAACTATTGTATTTTGTGGAACCTTTTCATACAAAAGTATGTGTGATTGATAAATCTCTAAAAAAGGAAATACAAATGTGGTTTATGAATTTCTATGGAAATCTGCATCATGTGATGATCAATTGTAACACCCCGGAAAACGATCATGTGATTTTAGTATTCTATTTTTTTTTATTCTATTAAAGATGGTAAATAAAACGCTGTTATTTTTTTTAATGATTGTTGTGAAGTTTTCAATTAATGAATTTTTTTTTTTTTTCATTTCATTTATTTCACTATCATCATCGCAGCCTTAGCTGAATTACAAAGATATTTACATTTTCTCAATATTAAAATTTGTATAAAAGTATAAAACCAATGATAATTATATATAAAAAAGGAGGCAATTTACACAAGAAATACAATACAGGAACATTCAACAAGTTTAGCATTAAAATATTAAAATAGAAAAAAAAAAACACCAAAAAGGACCAAAAAGAATTGCATAGCTGTACTGGGTGATATATAATGATTATTCATTTAGAAGCGAGATAAGGTATGGTATTGCACTTTTTCTATATCTTTCAACTCTGCATTTGGGTTGTTGATACTTTACACGTCTTAGTTTCATGTTACTTACATTCTTCACTGGAAACCATTTTCCAAAATGAATACTTTTTGAACAATTCAGAGCAAACTTATAGCATAGATTACGCCTTCTATCAGATAAAGTGTCTAAAGAAAGATCATTGAGTGCTTGGTCATAACATATGTAGTCATTACACAATATTATTCTGCAAGCCCTTTTTTGGACAGATTCTATCATATCACTTTGTTTCTTAGTAAGACTAGAATGCCATACTGGGACAGCATATTCAACACTTGGTCTTATGTAACTCTTAAATACATCTACAAGATCAAATTTCGGAAGATTGAACTTTCTTAATCTACACAATATATGCAGACGTCTGCTGGCTTTGGATACAATTTCTTTAACATTACGGTCCCATTTGAGGTTGGCTTGTATCCATAAACCTAGTAACTTAGTTTCATTAACAATTTCAATTGTAGCATTACCAATCAAAAGGGGTTCATGTTCATATTGATTTCTTTGAAAGTTAAAATACATAGTTTTACATTTAGTTGGGTTAAGTTTTAGTTTGTTTTCATTAGACCATACATTCTGTAAAGCAACATCATTCTGAATTGAGGAAATTTCATCCTTTTTTACTATCTGTCCTATGCACAAATCATCTACATATTTCCAAGTTTTACATGGCGAGTCTTGCATGGCATCATTAATTAGAGCAAGAAAGATCATAGGCCCAAGGAGTGTGCCTTGAGGGACGCCACATGTTAGATTAACACTCATTGATAATGTGGATTTATAGCGTACTTGTTGGGTTCTGTTTGACAAAAAGCTAATTAACCACGGTACAATTTCAGGTCTACAGCCAAGTGTTACTAATTTAGAAACTGCTATTGTGTGGTCAACACAATCGAATGCTTTACTAAAGTCAGTTAAAACTAACTGACCAACAGATTTGGGAATGTTACTACCTTCATAGAACACATTTAGTAGATCAACCAAATTATGGGTTGTAGAAAAGTGTTTACGGCAACCATATTGGTTGTTATCAAGATTTTTCTCGATATCTGTTAAGAGCCATTTTTTAATGAAGCCCTCAGCTACCTTAGCTAGGATACATGTAAGCGAGATTGGTCGAAATTTGTCAACCCTAGTACAACCATTTTCTTTGGGAACCGGAGTAACAATAGCATCCTTCCACATAGTTGGGACATGACCCTCACTGAGGGAGGCATTTAAGATATTAGTCATAGGGATGAATATTCATGAACTTAAAGTTTCACCAGATGATGTTTTTTTTAATTACCCCAGCTTATTTATCACAATGTGTAAATCTGCTTTCAATTTTGTTTAACCTTTTTTATTTGTCAATAAAATATATTTAAGAAAATAAATTAGCATATGACTGTTACATTTTTCAACACCACACCAAAGCTGTGGATTTCACAATATGTTAACTAACACTACCAGTAAGAAAATATGAACATGCTGTCTCAGAGATATCTGAGGCCCAGTCAGGGCCACAAATTATAACAAACAAAAGGAGTCGCAGGATGCTACTCATTATATAATGGTGTAATATCCTTTTTGTTGCAACCTGTTGAAATGAAAGAAAAAAAACAACAAAGCAATTGACAATATGTAAAGAAAATATAACTGAAATGTAATAAAGTATTGCAGTAATGAACATAAATAATGAATGACAAAAAGACCATTCCACTCCACAACTCATCAGAATCTTCAATTACATAAGTATTAATATTATATAAGCTCTTGCTTAGCCTAAAAGTAAAAAATACTATCCATCCTGACCTGGACTCAGAATTGTATAAATAAAAGTGAGTCGCTTTTTTTATACTTTTAAATTCATTTATTTGGTAGCGAGTACTTACATTATTGCAGATTTAAAATCACCATTACATTATTAATATTATAAATTTCGTGAAATCAACACCTCTAGCAAGCCCGACGACGACCCACTGTTCCTTTTGTTGGGGAAATCAGCTGCTCTATATTCAGATCATGTGACGACTTTGTTGTTTAATCACATGCAATGATGTCATAAGAAAATAAGGAATCTACGGCCTGAACCGATATTTCATTCCACACTTTCTTCATGTTAGACCGCCATTTACTGGAATAGGATCGCTATTGATGGCGCGCGGAAACTGACAATTTGAAAACAAATGCTAGCTACTCTCTAAACCTAGCTAGCCTAGGCTGGGCCTATATTTTATAAATAAAGTGTAAGTTATAATTGCAATGTCGCCGCAAATGCAGTTCATCACACGGATTCCCATCACACTATTATTATAGGCCTAGGCCTAGTCACTAGGCTATTTGAAAGGCTATCTAGGCCTAAGCCTAGCTAGGCCCCTAGTTAGGCCCAGGAGGGCAGGGACGATTGAGCTGGAATTCGATTCAGCCCGGGTCGTTTCGGCCCAAACTGTTGTTTGGGACGTTTTGGCCCAAAATTGAGCGTCCCATATTTTTAGGCTAAAACTTCCCACATTTAGACTAACCAAATGATGAATGGAATGTTAATTATATTATAATATTTATGGCATTTATATTATTAGGGCCTATTTAAGTTGTATTTGTTCTTGATCCATTTTGTTGTAGTTTTTGTTTTTGAGAGGTTTATTTAATAATATTATTTAAATCTTGAATACTGTAAATGACAACCATCCCCCTCTGCTCACAACCCTCTCCCCCTTTGACTCTCAATCAACTCCTCGCTCGGGCATTATCATTAAGTAAAAAAGTCCACCAACCGATTCTACCTTAATATAGAGTAGTACTGTAGAACTACTGTAAGTGGGCTTGGACATTTTTACAAACCACCAAATTTATTGCTTATCTGCAGTTTATGCACTTGTTTCGTAATTTATTGTATCATAACGTTTTTTGATTGCCACTTCTAAGTAAATTTTTTCTTTTTTTTTTAAAGACAGTACAGTAAAATGGATTCAAGCAATGAGGCACGTAAACGTCATGATGAGGAGTTTGATCAGCACCTTGTCCAAATGAAGCCTTATGTCCTCAGACTTCCACACAAATCAGGTAAGTTTCATTTCTTGAATGAATTATCAATACAGTACATTACTTTCCCTGTCTGCAATAAACAATATATAAGAGAAAAACAACTACCTTTGCCACACAAACATTTGTGTCATCAAAATTGCCAACCAACAAAATGTATACAACTTAAGGCATCAGAAATCTACACATCTACAACAATAAAATCACAGGATGAAACTCTGTTTAAAATGAATATGTATAGTATAGTATACTTGTTTTGCAGATAGACAGTGTTGCGCAATGTGGATCAAGAAACTATGCGAACCAACAGGATCAGGCATTACAGGAAGGTGAGACTAAATATGGTAGTGATATGACCAAATATGGTAGTGATATGATATCATCATGTCCATATAATATGGGCACATCACATTTTTTCATCGCATAAAGTTTGATAGTGTAGACAGAGCTTAAAATAGGAGGAAATTGGAAACTTTTTCATGTGTACTACATTTGGCACTGGGACATAAAATATTCCTAGATGAATTTCTTTGTAGTTTTATCAATCTATCTTCAACAGGAGAAATCGTAATATGTATTCTAAACTCCTTCTGCACATGCTCAAAAGAGGTGTAATTGAAGTCCCATTTACTAGTAAGCCAGAAAGTGGACAACTGCCAACGTTTCCATCATACATGGTTTGTAGTTTTTTACTTTTCATATCCTCCATACACATAGATGAGACTACTGTGTGTGAAATGGATGCATTGGTAAATGTATAGTACATTTGTTCTTTTCAGGGTATCTACTTTGATGATCCAATTACTGTACAAAGTCCAAAAGGTCATTTCTTACCAGATTGGGTCACTGGGGAACTCCAAGCACCAAGTTCGTCATCAACACTTCGAAGCAGACAAGACTTGGATGATAAAACAGAGGTCACATGGTCCCATAGAAGGTTTGGAACTATTTGGTGTTTTCATAAATGACATTTGTTGCTGTGGCAATAGTTGTTCATTACTGAGCATGTGGACTGCCACGCTGTTAATTCATTTCATTTATTTTGTCAGAAAAGAACAAATACTGTACATTAAAAAAAATAAAAATGCATAACAAAACAAAAAAGAAAGCGTTCAAAATGCTGGTTAACCAAAAAGCGAAATGAATCACTGTCATGTGGCTCACCAAAATGGAAATTGAAAGAGAAAATACATTAAAATTAAATTCTTAATAAAAAATTTAATCAAATGGTTAAAATCTAAATATATGTCTTATTTGATAAGATAAGTAGTAATGTCAATGGTTAGTCCTGGATGAATTGCTTTGTACCACTTCAATAGATACTGCATTATTATTGAATATCCCAATACTTAATATTCACATGTACAGTATTGTCCACTTATTGTAGGCGAACTAAAACAACGGGTGACGTTCTGTCTAGTGACACTGATTTTGAAGAAAAGGTCGCAAAAGCAAGAGTAAGATTTTGTTTGATTTTTGTGCATTTTGAGTTAGATAATATTTAGGATACAAGAAATGTGAGTTTTTCACAGTTTATAAATTGGGGCCCATTTCTTTACTCTTAATTAAATCTAAATATATATAGGAAGGTATAAGATCAAGAAGTAAACAAACTTATGCATATTCATCAGAAGAGGAGAATCAGAATGGAGTGCCAATCAGAAGATTAAAATCTCCTCGCCATAGTAAGGTAAGGGTAAGCGTTTTTAATTGTTAAATTTTCTGGTTCTTCTAAAATGATAATTAAAAGTGTATGTCTATAAGTGTTATAGTAAATGCCTACGATATTTGGCTAGTAATATGTTGCATGTTTTCTTTAGGGGGATTCAAAACTGAAAAGTAACATTGAGTTTTCTGAGAGTGACAGTAATGGAACATCAAAACCTTTTATATCCACTAATAGGCTACTTAAAGGTAATAATAAGTATCTTCTTTCATATGATATATCCAAATCCACAATAATAAAAAGAAAATAATTGTTAATGAAAGTCATTATATATTGTCTGATAATTTATAACAAGTTGAATTAATATTATTTTTTATTTTAGTTTCAGTTAGTAATGATGAGGGCGCTATTGTTCGGGCTCATGAGAAAGAGATGGAAATGAAAACAAAAATGTTAGAGGCTAAATTCCATGAAGAAAAACTAACAATCCAACAATTACATGACCAGGCAATACAAAAGGTAAGCAACATCGATGTATTCAACAAATCACACTTAGGTGATACATTTCCCTTAAAGATGTATTGTCCCTTGAAACACAAAAAATGAAGGTCAAAATATTCAAAATTTAAATTGGCCATATCAAAGTAATATTAAAGTTATTCACTTTAAGTAGAAAATTCGAACCAAAAACAACAAGTTTACGTAATTAACAGGTAAATTAATTTGATTACATTTCGTCTGGAAAATCGTCGCGAGCGAAAGTAAACAAAGATTTCAAACCATGAGTATGCATGATGCTAATTAGGATTGTTTACAACTTGTCACGGTTGAGAATGTGTTTTCACACAGATCGCAAGGAAGTTTTATGATTATGCATACAGAGTAGCCAAACAAGCGCGTTGCATTAAGAGATATGTTTTGACCGAAAACTTTGACTGGAAGTCAAAGTTATTTTTTGTACAAAAAACATCTGTATTTCAGTTAAATGATTTTTTTTTCGACTAATTTTTGTTGAAAGTTAATAACAATTATTTCTGCTAAAGTCCAAGTTAATTAGAAAATTATTTTTTCAGATTCTTGACAGAAAGAATGCAGAACTTGAAGATATTAAGAACCACTACAGATCTAAAGGCTCAGAACTTGAAGAAAACAAAAGAAAACTTGACAAAAAAGGTTACAGTGATTTTGGACTACTATATTGAAATATTCTACTTATACTGGACAGTCAAAGACTGGTCTCCCAGAGGGCCTAGTTATGATATCAGTGGCTGTGATGTACTAGTACACCGGGGTAATCATCTACTCATCTCAAAAGATGTACTAGGTTCTTTAAAGTACACATGAGCTAGATGTGTACACTGGACATACGGTTTATAGTCCTTATTTGAGAAGACTCCACCAGAACCATGGAGCGAGTGAGCCTTGAACCCTTGCCGATGTTATGGCTACGTAATTACGGTTGCATTGTCTTAACCGCTCGGCCACTCACTTACATATATAATAACTTGTGTATGATAATTACAGGACTAATACGTTATTCGTTGTTTTGATAGTGAACATGTTGACCAATGAGGTGACTCTACTTAAAGAAAGCAAAGAGAGACAGGTAGCAGAAATGAAAGCATTGATGGAACACAAAGCTAAAACATCACAAAATAAACTTGAGAAAATGGTGAGGAGTCTGGAAAATAGTTTGTCATCACACATAGGCTACTTAACATGTTCCAAATTGAAATGTGAATCTGATGAGAGGAACTATAAAGGAAATTTGCTTAATGTTAAATAATGTTTTGAAAATAATAGAATACCACTTAGTACTAATAAGGTAACCCTAATAATTTTTTATGTAGATTTAAGTTAATTTTCTTCTCAACATCATGTATAGTTTTTTTTTCTCGTTTTTATGAATTCTTACTTTTTGTACGCTATATAATGTTGTCAATTTTAAGCTTGGACTTTATGAGCTATAGAGCTTCATTGTCTTTAGAAGCCCCAGACGATTTTTTATCAAACAAATAAATGTAATGTAAGGGTGTTTTTTTTTCAAAACAGATGCATGATGCTGTGGCAGATTTTGAACAAGAGAAACTTGAAATGCAAAAACTGCACACCAAAAATATTCAAGATATTCTACAAGATACCAATGCAAGACTACAGCAAATGGAGGAAGATTATGGAACTCAAGTGGACAAACATGTAAGTTAATAGTTTATCGTGCAATTACAAAATTGGGGGATCAAATTTGAAGCATTGTTGTGAAAAACAATGGGCCAAGTAATTTAGTACCTTATTTATAGAGGGTGACCCTAAACAGCATATGCTGACAATCAAGGGGCCTTCTTGATGAGTTATGTGTGTGACAGTGGCTGTGTGGGTAAGCTCATTTAGTATGTACCTATTTTGTTATTCAAAACAATTCTTTTCTTTGTCAATCATTAAGACGACCGTGATAAGGCAACTTGAGCTGCGGCTTCAGGAGTTAATGGAAGAATCTGAAAATCTTGCAGCGTCAAAATTAATCCTTAATGAGGAGAAAATGCAGATTAGTGAAAGAAATTACCTATTTGCAGAAGAACTTAGAACAACAAAAACAACGTATGTATAAAGTTCTCAAGTACAAATTACGTCAGAGTAGGGAAAAACTGGTGATGAATTAATCGATACGTTATCGTTTTGCTTAACAGATTTGAAACTCTTCAGCGGGATTACATTAGGCTTCAGGAAGAGAGCGAGAGAGAACAAAGGAACCTCCAGACAAAATCTGATGCCAGCATGGAGTACCTCAGACAGGAACATTCTCTAGCATTGGCCAAGGTAAATTTTCATAATAATTGAGGTGGTATAGCTTGCCAAATACGGGATCCTAAAATAGCTTAGTTAGTTGCAGATTTATAACCTAAATGGAACTATTGGGTAGTTATTCAGTGACAAAAAAATGTGCCCATATATGGACATGATGATGTTATATCACGACCATATTTGAGTATATCAATACCATATTTTTTTGTCAAACTAGTTTGATAGTGTAGACAGAGCTTTAGAATATAATCAATGTTGGTTTAGCTGTTTTCATCAAAATGTACACTTTTCATTCAGGCAAATGACACAATAAACGAAATGGTGCAACAAATTCAAGAATTAAAGAAATCTTTACAAGAGAGTGAACAACAGCGCCAACGACAGCTTAGAGTAAGTGGAATGCTTTTTTTTTCCCGTCAATGGTTATTTTTATTTCAATATGACATGAATACAGAAAAAGTTTACATAATAGACAACAAAGCAACTAGAATCATATTGAGGATCTATACTACAGTAGAATAATAAATTATTCTTGTCACGTATAAGACCCTTTTCAAACTAAAATAATATAATTAACTAAGTAAATAGCTTTAGTTAAGTCATGTTATATTTCTACAAAGTGTGTAAAAGAACACATACTGGTGGTTAGGTTAGCTGAACTATAATCAAGTGGTCAACAGGGGAAAATGTGTTTTTTTTAAATGTCTTTAAAAGCAAAATAAACTTCATCATTTGTATTAGTATCATCTCAACCATTTATAACTTCTTTTATGATTTGTATTGTTCAGGAATGGGAATCAGTTCAAAAGCAAGATAAAATGCATGTAGAACATCTTCATGAGAACAAAATACACAGCCTCAAGACAGAACATGAACAAGAACAACAAGAAACAACAAGAAAAATAAGAAAACTAGAAAATACTCTAAGGTAATCATTGCTACAACAACATTTTCACAGTTTACCATTCACTATAAATGTCCTCAGTTATAATTAGTAACAATAATCTTTGTTATCATTTTCTTATCAACTTGTTGTTTAGTGATATTATAATGTTTTTATTGCAGAGAGAAAGAAGAACAGATTTTAAAATTAATTGAAAACCAGAAGGCTCAGTCATTGCAGTCACAGCAAGCTATTGAGGACTTTAGAGATCAGATTGAGAAAAACTCATCCAAGATGTTTGATGATATGAAGCAGCAGGTACAGAACATTTAACATTTTAACCACTTTTGGAAGATAGCTCTGTAGCCTACGATGATATCTAGTTACAGAAAGATACAATGCAAAAGATAGACCATTACTGTATACTATCAACATTGTTCAACTGTAAGAGCTTATTTGAATGAAATGTTAAGTTTTTTTTTTCTATTTTGATATTTGTCTGCTCTTCTTGAAAGATGATCCAAGTTGAATCTGACCTTCAGATGTCAAAGTCACTCAGGGAACAGCAAGCAAGGGAGTTCACTAAACAGCATCAAGAGGAAATACAGAAATATGAGAACATGGTTAGTCTATGAAATGTTATGATGGTCATTGTATGTTACCCTGGTCATTTTATGCTACACTGCCGGTCAGTGATGTTTTTCTGTTTTGCTCTATATGTTACTCTGGTCATTTTATGCCACCATTTTATGCTACAATGGTCATTTTGTGCTACCATGGTCATTTTATGCTCTCGTGGTCATTTTATGCTACCATGGTCATTTTATGCTCTCGTGGTCATTTTATGCTACCATGGTCATTTTATTCTACACTGGTCATTTTATGCTACCCTACTGATAAACGATTTTTTGTTTAGCTTTCAGATCTGAGGCTCCGTTTTGAGAAAGAGAAAGTGCAGCTTTTACAAGATTATCATATTGAGAAAGAAACTATACGACAAAATCTAGATCAAGAATTAGAAACACAAATAAATCGATTACAAGGGGAACTTGGAAAACAGAAAAGTGCGGCGAAACACAAACAAGAAAATGATGCAAAGGTAACTACAATAAAATGACAATGCATTTTGTCAAATAGTTTCTCTGTATTATTACCAATATGCATGAATACCCTAGGTGGTTCTAATGTACATGTAGTTTAAAACATTTCCAGTACAATCCTGGTCATTTAGGCAGATAACCGTACAAAATGGTTAGATACATTTTCCATACTTATAAAATACTTTTAAAAGGCATAACAATTTCAAGTCTGTCATTATTATTTCTGTGCACTGTAGATAATTGCTGATCTTGAATTACATATAAGCAAACTCAAAGAAGAGCTGATTCAAAATAATTCCCTGCGAAAACAGCAGTTAACAGAACTGGGTATGTTAAGGGAAGAAGAGAAACAAACTGCTAACAGGGATTATCACTCACAGGTATGTTTTCTTATTTTATCCTATGTCATCACTTTTTTTAAAGATACAGTACCCCTGAAACAATAGTTGTTAAATGTTATTTTGTTGAATAGGCAATCTTAATGTCACATAATGTTTAAAGGGAAAAATGATTTGGAAGTAACCATTTATTTTGTCTTTTTTTATAAGCAAAATCATTATTTTTTTTGCCAAAATTGAATAACTACAATTTTGAGGAACAATACATGGCAAGATTGGAATATTGAATTGTACCAGTTTGTCATTGTTTTGTATTTTTCAATTGAATTATTGTAATTTATATTGACAGGAATTTGTTTCCAGATTTCTGTATAATTTCTTTTGTGTATTACGTATTGTAAATCCCAAGCAATTCAGTTTTTACTGCACTTTTTAAATATTTAATATATTATTAATTAGCATAAACAGATTATTTTACAAATATATATGGTTTGGAAATGGTTCATTATAATATATACCAGCTTTACAGCTTGTAACATATTTTACTGCCTCTGATTTAATTGATAAAAACATCTGCTTTTGGAAATTTAATGATATACAATCAAAGTAATGGATTCTCCGAACTATTTGATTATTTAAAAAATATTTTTTAAAAAAAGATTAGAAATTTTGCTGAAGTACCAATAATTTGAATTCGCAATACTGTATTAATTAATTTGTTTTAAAATGTGAATTTATCAAAAACAGTACAACCCTGCTTTTGAACATACTTCTCTTGAAACAAGAAAAATATGTTTTAATACCATGCCTCTGATTATTGATCATCTGTTTTCATTAAAATATTACAAATTTCCCCAACATTAAAATTCTTTACTGTAGTAACAAAACAAATTTTAAAAGTCTGAATCAACATATCAGATAATTGTACAGATGAACATTTGTTGAAACAAATCGTAGGAAAAAGAAATATACACAGACCTTTATTACTGCATTTTATAGTTTTGTGAGTTAATATTGCAAGTGTTCAGGTATTGACACTGTTATACAATTCTTATATTATTGTTGATATTTTCACAAGCTTGGACAATAAATCTTGTAGAAGACCTCATAAAATGTGTCATTTTCTAATTTCTAATTAAAATTTCAGTTTTATATTTCTACTTATATAGTAAACTATCAATCATAAAAACTGATTCTGTCTTGTGTTATTATTTCTAGTGAAACAAAATCTTAAATTTTTGTTAATTCGTATCAAAACGTATTCAAATCTTAAATTTGTGTTTGTGTGACTTTTGGTGTGGCGCCATGTATATGGGATGATTGATTATTATCAGGAGTTTGAATGCTCAGAGATCGATTAACATTAAAGTTTACTTCACAGCTGACTAGATTACAATCAGAATTGGAACAGAAGCGATTACAAGAGCACCAACAGCATACCATTGAATTAGAAAAGACCATTGAACAAGTGAGCAATTTAATTTAATTAAATTCCCAGAGGTTTTACAAAAAATATTGATTTTTTTTTACAACTGCATATTGCTTTTAACTCTCTTGTATTTAACATATTATACGGCATTAGCAAATTAATGATTCAATTATTTGTGTGATGTTATATATGAATCACAGTAATGGATTCTAATTATTTGAATATTTAAAAAATATTGTAAAAAAAAGAGATTAGAAGATTTTGCTGAAGTAGCAATAATTTGAATTTGTAATACTGTATTTAATTAGTTTTGAAATGTGAATTTATCAAGAACAGTACAACCCTGCTTTGGAACACCCCTATTTAGGGGATACTTCTCTTGAAACGAGAGCAATATGTTTTAATACCATGACCAACTCAAATCCAGGGGATACGTCTATTTAAAGGACACTGTTAAATCCTGAGTGGTGTCCTCTTGAAAGGGCTTCTACTACTGTATTCATAAAAAGTTGCATTGCATGATATATCATCTTTATATTTTATACTGGACAATGTTTTTGTTTTTTAGTCAAATAAGAAATTGAAAGACATTGACAAGGAATACAAACAGAGGTTAACCAAATCAGCTGAAGTGAGTATAATATTAATTGATAGCAAACAACATTACAGTTGATAAATGTGAACATTTATGTAGTGTTTGAAATAAAGTAAATTACCAAAAAGGGAAAGTTTCTTTCCATTTTGTTTGTATTTGAATTTGTCTTTTTACAATTTATCAACAGACAATAGCAGGCTTAAAGACTGCAGTTGAAGACATGAGACAAAAATCTAAAGGGTGAGTAGGTATCTTTACATTTTATGAATGCAACAATTATATTAATTACAATTCTTTTCTCATAAATAAATGATTATTGTTTATCAGAGAGAAAACCACAGCACAATTTGAGAAAAATGAAATGAAAATGAAACTACATGAAGAAAAAGAGAACATGAGGCAAATTCACGAAGCTGCAACAAGGGTAGGGGTTTACATTTTGTTATTTTCAACAATTTGAGAATTTTAACGTTCATGAATCCTCTTTTTTTATCTTTTTGTTTGAATGTCATCTGTATATTTTTGTATTGTTTCAAGAGGGCGTCTTCAAGCCAGGTGCACACCTCAGGTGTTACACCTAGTACAGATTATGAATAGAACAGTTTTTTCATAGTTGTTACCCATCTTTTTTTGTGGTTGTAGGTATTACAAACATCGTTAGACTCCAATAAAAACAAAGTAAGACAACTGGAGAAGAGGCTAAAACAAAAAGAATTTGAACATAAGGAACAAGTTAGTATTAATATTTCATTAATTGTTATAATATGTAGTAATTGTATATATTGATGGTTTTTTACATATTATGTAATTAATGATTTGTTTCTGCTGAAACAGATTCTCCTGCTGAAGCAAGAAAGTGAGAATAGACTGAGAGATATGATGCCACAGGTTGTACATCAGGTGATGGGACAAAATAGTTATTCTTATAACATATTTAATAATATTATAATAATGTATTTATGCATATACATTATAAATGAATAAAAAATACAGGAGGAGGGCAGACTTGATTGCCCTTAGAAAAGACAATATAAATTATAATTTAGAAATTAAATTAAACTTGAGCTTATCAATTCCCTTTTTATTTAGAAAGAAATGTATAGGTTGCTGAGGTTGACTAATATGCCAATAAAAGCCTATTTTGCCTCATGTTCACACCGAATAATATTGTCATGTTTTAATTCTACAAATAACAGTGTCATTATTGATTTTTTTATTTTTAGGAACTGGAAAAAACGATATCATTGCTAAAGAATCAAGTAAACATGCTACAGCAAAGAACTAAAATGATGCAAGAAGAAATAGATGCAAAGAACTGAAACGTCGTCGTTCAGTCATGGACCTATAATTTAGGTCCATGGTTCAATCTTGGTAATTCCTCTCATTATTGAACAAAGAATATCTTGCCAAACAGTGTTCTTGCCATGTATATTAACAAAAGATGATAGCGCTTCTGACAGTGATGGAGAATAGTGTCCTCTTTGTATTATGATATTAATACAAAAGGCTGCGAGGTGGATACTGTAAGATACGGAATGCAGGGCAATACAGGTGAAAGTAGTCCACAGGAATAGCAGCTTGGGGTGAGATCTTGCTTACTACGATTGGGGTGAGATCTTGCTTACTACGATTGGGGTGAGATCTTGCTTACTACGATTGGGGTGAGATCTTGCTTACTACGATTGGGGTGAGATCTTGCTTACTACGATTATTGATAAACAGTTACCTCTGACATTCACATATCGTGAACGTGTATCCTTAAGCTCTGTCTAAACAAATATTAAACTTTTGTGACAAAAAAGTGTGATGGTCCGAAATATGTAGGTGAATGACATCATCATGCCCATATATGGGCACATCACATTTCTTTGTCACATAGTTTGATAGTGAAGACAGAGCTTTACATTCCATGTTCCATTGCGTGGAATGTCTATCTTAAGTGGGTTGAAAGGGAAGGGAAAAACACTAGCTACTGCTGCAAATGTGTCCAATGCCTTTGAACATTTTCAGTCGTTCAAAGTCTTCGTTTCTGTTTTATATAAAAGATGTTGTTAAGGACGGGTGATGGTGATTTTTAAATGTTCGCTTCCAGCAACTAACTTTTTTTCAATGAAACATTTTCTACGTCAAATCCGAACAAAGCCGCAAAATACCTTTTTTTATGCAACAATTTATACAATTTTTGAATTTGTAGAAAGTAATATTTTATTATAATGTATATATAAGAATATTAATTTATTCCTAGCTGGTAGGAAATATGTTATTTGAAATGTAGTCCTATACTTTAAAACGTTTTATAATTATTCATTGTTATCCAGTACAGTATGTTACTGGTTTGAAAATATTTAACAAAGAAAATAAATATGGTAATTGCTTTGATGTCTTTGACTTGAAACGACTGATAAAATGTTACCGATTTTAAAACCTATTTCCCTCATTATTATTCTACATTTTTGTGAATATTTAACACGAAAATCGATGCATCAAAAGTCAGTTTCTGTGTCAACCGGAATATGGCATAGTTAAACAGAGCGTCCCATTTTTGCTATGAGCGTCTTTCTATCACCCTTATGTGAAACGCAAATGGATTTAGCCGTTGGAACTACATAAAGTTGTTTCATATTGCATATTATGTTTCTTTAATAGAACACCTCGACGTGTAACTGAACGCTGGGTAAATCTTAAACTAAATATTTGATGGCTATTAAATAGTACTATATTCTGAGTATCACACTACTTTGGCATTTGTGTAGTATTCAACAACAACCTTAAAATTCTTTTTTTTTTATTTAAAGAGAAACTAAGATTTTGTCCCTCTTATTTACTTATTTATTTTTTAGTACGTTATAAAGGTTAGGAGTTTGACTAATGTTGGAATTTATGATCTTTGTATTTGTTAAATAAATTTTAAAAACGTTTAATTTATAAGTAGAAATGTAGAATAATTGCTCTACAATAGTTTCCAAATGCATGCGTTACAACCTAGTGGAAACCAAGCTTTACTCTGCAAAATCTGCGCCAATAGAAAACTTGATTCGTCTGAACACAAAGTAATCGTGTCGCAACATGCACTCGCGGTTGAGAAATGATGTTTATATTCGATAATATATATTAATTTCTACTGATTATTTACACATTCAATGACTTTCATTGTATTCTACTTAACAAAATAAATGATATACATTTCGTAAGTGTTGAGGTGTTGTACTTATTTGAAGCTAATCAAAATTTAGCACCAAAGCACGAAATAATTTATTACTGCATTCGAAAATATTTTAAAACACCTTGGCAGATTGCTTGGCGTGTTGTGCAGCCACCATATGTAACTTTCATCGTATTTCTTGCGTAGAATATCAATTATTGATGAACGATAAATATAATATGGACTCACGACAATCGTCTGATATTAATATTCACAGAATATACGTTGCACGTTGTGGAAAATCAATCTTGAGAAATGACAGAATATTAGTGGTGTATGTTGGCAGTCGATCAATCAGACATCGATGAAAGTCATACATCATACAATAATGGGCAAAGTGTCAATTCCTAGCTGTTAAATTAAAGTAGACAAAAGAATGATTTACAGCAGTTCGTACTCGTTGCTTAAAGGAATACCCTGCACATTTGCATCAACCAGCCCGAAGAGACGTGCTACATTATCCACAAATCTTTGCTTTAATTACTCTTTCTATAGCTAAATATTCTGACAAATAAGAAGCCTAAAAACATTCTCTCATTTAAATCAGAACTATTAAGTAATTATGTGTAGGACTGAGGCTTATTCATATTCTACGTATATATTTCAAAATGATTGCTATTATCTGATTGGTGCGCGCCAAGTGGACGCATATCTGGCTTGACATTCGCTGATTGGACGTGATGTAAGGTATGATTACAGTCATTTTAGTAACTATTCAAAAAATGTAATTTGTTGAAGAGTGTCTAGTTACAATACGATATGTTTAACTTAATAACATTACATTATGTTTCATTTAACAACAATATAGACACACGTAATCCGTCTTACAGACATTATATAATATTCAATTGATATTTTCCACCATCCAGCGTCTTGTTTATATAACAAAAACATATGTTAATATTCTATCGTTTATTTTTGCAATTATTCCTTCAAATTGTTTAAATTTGGTGAAAATCAGAATCATGGCAGGCATTTTCACGTATGTTTTTCATGTGTTGAATTCTATGCAGCTGATTGAATCAGTTTGTGAACTTTCTACATTTTTTATTGGGACGACTCTTTGTGGAATCATATTTTTGTTTTGGTGTTTTTTTTCTCAACGTCAGTATTTCAATAGTCGTTAAAAAATTAAAGATGTTGGTCAATAAAATTGTTATCCTCCATGGACGAATTTACGAACATCTACCCCTTATAGAATGGAGATCTTCTCGTTTCAGAACTTTTAAATCGTTGCGGAATAACTTCTCATCACGCAATCGAAATCTGGAAACCAGCCCTTCCCTTTGGGATATTTCGTTGCGTAGCTCTCTCTCTCTCTTTGTTTTATTTACCATCCCTCCGCGAGATTGTACAGTTGTTTAAAGCTCTCTCCGTCTCGTCTCTTTGCTTTATAACTTACCATCCCTCCGCGAGATTGTACTGTTGTTTAAAGCTCTCTCTCTCTCTTTGCTTTATAACTTACCATCCCTCCGCGAGATTGTACAGTTGTTTAAAGCTCTCTCCCTCTCTTTGCTTTATAACTTACCATCCCTCCGCGAGATTGTACTGTTGTTTAAAGCTCTCTCCCTCTCTTTGCTTTATAACTTCCCATCCCTCCGCGAGATTGTACAGTTGTTTAAAGCTCTCTCCCTCTCTTTGCTTTATAACTTACCATCCCTCCGCGAGATTGTACTGTTGTTTAAAGCTCTCTCCCTCTCTTTGCTTTATAACTTTCCATCCCTCCGCGAGATTGTACAGTTGTTTAAAGCTAGCGAGTAGCTTGGCCTTGATTTGTATCAAACACGATGTATCGAAGCCCGAGGCTGATGGATTGGATAATGTTTCTAATTCTTGTTCCTCATCTCGTAATCATTGCTTTTATTCCCCATGCATTTTAATGAAGGCTTTCTAATAAATACTATAATTTTCTCAACTCCCACGTGTCATTTCGAGTTACTAATAGTAATCAAGCATTTGACACAACTTACACTTGGCATAAAAGCAAAAATCAAGAATCGGATATTTTGAAATATTCGTTCTATATTTTAGGTCGTGTAGTTTTATTCATCAACATCCTCTCGGGTTTTGAATAAACTTAACTGTTTAAATTAAACGTTGATTGAAATTGACGCTTAACTTAATTAGCAATGTTAATGTTTATTACTGGAGGTTATCTAATCTACAGTATACCGCATAAATATACGCACAGTGCGTATTGTATACCGGTAGGTCTTAATCTTGCCCGTCACAGTATCGTGTCGTCGTAGCATGTACACGTTTAGCAAATTTATACTCCTGGAATTTAAAAACTATTGCGGAACATTCATTTTCGTTTCTTTATTATTAATATTAGGCCTATTATTAAAATCAGGTTTATGGCTGTACCTAACTTAATTGCTTGGAGTTTTTTTTCATAAATTTGAATTTAGAACATAGGCCTATAGATGTTTTTAGGCCCATATTTACTAGCATATATAAATTATTTCGTTTCACAAACGACAAATAAAAAAGCTTGAATTAATCGCACCATTTATGTAATGATTTACAGATATTTGATTTATTAAATGCATTGGATTGACCTGTAAATATGTCTGCACAACTTATCCAACGTTATTGCAACTAATTCTTGTTTATTAACCACCAACAGACTTATTCTTCGATTTTATCCAGCTTGTGATAAATTACGAATGTTAAAAAACGTTAATTATAAGTGTGGCACTTTACTGCATATGTGTGTTGAAATAATGATTGCTTTAACAGTAAACATGCCAAAATATAAGTAAATTACCTCTTAAATATGTTTGTATTAAATGCAATCATTATATATGTGTTGATTACAGTAATGTAGAGTGTGATGCCAGATGTTACATCACGACACTAAACGATCTTTATTACGATATAGGCCCGGTACCAATTTTAGTATTTTTTAAAGACTTTTTAATCAAATATTCCATTTTAGGATATTATCGAACACAAAAAATTACTAAATACCAATTTCAAGTGAATTGAATTCCCAATTTGTGTTCCGGCTTGGATTATACAAAATGAAGGAATTGTTCTTAATCAAAACTCTAATTCATTACATTTTATTTCACTTTACTAATAATGTGGATAAATTTTTTTTTTTAATCCCGTATTGAATTATTTTATGTTTTCTGATGTACGAATGTGAATATTGCTATTCTGATGATTCTCTCAGGATTCAAATTACTAATGCTGATCTGTTTGTTTGTTAGTGATCCATAATGGTAAGCATAACATAAATACACTTATTTACTATACTTTAAATTATTGGCATTGTTCATTTTTTTTAATATGTTTAGGCCTATATGAAATTATTTTTAAATATTCCAAAATATTACAATGACAATGACAACTTCTTTTATTTTCTTTGTACGATGACAATTTCAATATGACAATAACAAATACAAATACTGATTCAAACAAAGAAAATTCTAGAAGCAAATAGGCCTACTTATTTTTAAAAAGAATCCAATTCTTTCTGTAGGCCTATAGATTTAACTTCGGCAAAAGAGAGAGAAAGCATTAACTTGACGCCATGTCTTAGTAATATTAACATTTAATAGTTTTTAAAGATGATAAAGATGTTAATAAAGAACTAAATAATAGTAATAATAATAATAATAATAATTTACTTATCCGGCAGACAATATATTAAAATGAACAAAAATTAATAAACAAGAAAGCTTAAATGATTTGTATAGCCCTGTGCAACAATAAATAACTGAGATGACGTTGTTTTTATAACTTATAAAATGAATCAACTTGAAGGTGTATAGAGTTAAACATGAAACATTTTAACAAACATTCGTATAAAATTATATATCGCATAATTTTTTGAGTTTTAATGTTTAAGGATCGTCAAAAACTAGATGTGTGAGTAAGATCATTTTAAGGAAATACGGTAAGTAGACATATTTTACGACGCAATGCATTGTATGTTCTTTTTCGTGAAAACACCAAACTTAAAAGCCTCTCATGCTAAGAATGAACACCTTGATAAAATATGTGGACACTCTGCAGTGAACATTTGCATTGGAGCGATGAGGAGGTGAGCGCTTTGCATTGTAGTGTGTTGTATTCGTTGTGATTGTATGGAATGCCTTCGCGTTCACCAACCAATTTTGTATACAGGAGCAGGCTATAAAAAGCACAGCAATTATACAGGTACGTACATTTTTATTGAAGATTTTCTTCTTTTTTTTTATACACATACGGTGTTAAATTGCCACCTGAATACCAGCTTTAGCTCACTGAATGGACGTAGAATCGGTGCGCGTCAGAGAAGAGTTGAATGTTAAATTTCATTATTTTCTGTGAAAAAAAACAGAGCAAATAGGCCTACCCTGAAGTAGACAAAGGCCTAGTAAAAAATAATTGTACTGCCATTATTCTTGGATACCGGTAGTGAATAAGTGACGTTTTCTATAGTATTTTGTTCATTTATTTTTAGTGAACTATTTGAAAATGCTGTTATTTTATGTATAAGTTATTATATTATTATATTATTAGTTATAACTTTTTTCTCAATGGTTTATTGAGTCGATGCATTTTATAGGAAGATAATAACATATTCGAAATATTTAAATAAATACAATATTACAATAAATTATTAAATAAAATGACTTTTTCATAAATCAAGATGAATACGAAGTGCATCTCAATTTGTTTGTTTAACTCAGAAACTAATTTAAAATAAAAATCTATGACTTTTAAAAGCATTTTAAATACAGGACTCCAGAAAAAGAGAAGGCGAGTTTTTGTCAGTTGTAAACTTATAAAATAGTACTAGAAAAATACTGTAACATATTGATATGTAGGCTTATTGGCCAAACAGTTCGTAACATATTGATATGTATAAGCTTATACGATATTGGCCAAACAGTTAGATACTTAGAAACATACTACTACTACTGCAACATATTGATATTATAGGATATTGGCCAAACAGTTCGTACTGTAACATATTGATATGTAGGTTTATACGATATTGGCCAAACAGTTCGTACGGTTCGGTACGGAAATTCAATTTACTTATTTATTTCGTCCTCAGTAAAAAGGAAAATATATTGAGTGTATTTCATAGAAGATAAAAATATATAAAACATTAGGTTTAAACACTTATATAAAACACATTTCATTAAAATATAAAAACATCAAAATAGTATACAGATAAAAAGATTAAGTCACAAATGATACGTCATTTAAATTAAAGTCTGATGGAATACGGTAGAAATGAATTAAATGGTAATTCCCGTACCGAACAGTTGCTAAACTTAGGTCTTGAATTGAAACATTATTAGGAATTCAATTAACAGTATGACTGTGTGGAGTTCTCTTCTTAAGCCTACCATTTAATATAATAAGAAGCTTATTTGTTAGAAGATACTATTATTTATAATACTACCGTATATATTGTATTTATTTGTACATATTTATTCAAGATAACGTAATTCAGAAATATGGTGGTACTTACTGGTTTTCAATATCGTCATGTTTAAAAACAATAAACCCTTAAAGATTGTCCCCACAAAAAATGAAGAATTTTGAATAGGCCATTTCGCATGGACAAAAACAAAAACCCACTGACTTTAGGTCAGTGACTATTTTTTGCTTTAAATTAGGCATACAGGTGTTTTTTCAGGTAAATAATTTGTAATAACTATTACGGTATGCGACAAAAGCATTAAAAATGGAGAAACTTTGAATGGATGTTGAGTTTTAACAGGATTTTATTCGAGGCCTGTTCGCCTGCAATACTTAGCGAGCTATTGAAGATGACGCAGTTTTGTGTTAGAGGAATAACATTGAGAGATTGTGAAACATTTATTTTGTTACATTTTTCAATCGTTATATACGTATATAATATTTATTCTTTCGATCAACTTGTTCGATTGTTACATCATAATAAATTATCGTAAAACTCGTCCATTTGTGTCAAAATGGTCAGTGGTTTAATATTCTCCATAAATGAGCAACATTTTATTTCTATAAATCTTAAATAATAAAACAAATGATGTATCTATTATAATTCTTATGTTTGTAATATTTGCTTCGTAAAACTATTTACATCCGGTAACTTGGGCCCTATAAAAATTCACTTATTCTCTATAATTCGTTGAGTAATACAATGACATTTTCATTACATCAGTGTGTATTGCTTAGAATTTATGAGCACAGATGAAAACATTATTCATTTTTAGCTAGCCCGGAGCGTGTTGTATTAACGTTTATAGACGAGTCAGAACATAAGTTTAAGACCAATGTTAATTATCGCATGAATTACCCGCGCGCGTGGTCGTTATGGCACCAGGTGTACGTGCTACGACCCAAAATGACCGTTCATAATTTCGCTACTGTTCCGATATGTAACTGCATAGATCGTAATAGACATTTTCATGGTTTCCCTTTGGACTATTTATGTTTTGTTACATTTAAATTTGTTTTTTAAATGCATATTTGTAATTTGTCATGGTCCCTCGATTACCGTTTGTCTTTCTCTAATCGCTCCCTGTTCCTTTTATTTCCTCTCTTTATTTGCTTTCGATTTTATTCTCCGTTTGACTGACATGTTAATGTGGATTATCTATTCTGTGTGTTATTTTTGTCCAAGTTTTCGTCTGTGTTCTGTTGATGTTTTAACATTAATTGTTATTCTTTATGTATGGTAATATATTTTGTTAGCATTCGCCCTCTATTCGTGTTCCTTAACATTATTCTGCATTCTGTATAATATTATTTTAGTCCTTTTTAAGTTGTATAATTTAACGCTTTAGGAAAAACTTATCCAAGGGTTATAGGTTTTTTTGTCTAACCCATCGTATGGCCGAGAATAATAATAATATTGATGTATGTAAATGAATAACCTTCAAACACTGTTCGTCTTCAATAACCTTCTCCCTTTAATTTATCATAACCATTTACCATCATCTATTTACATTAAAAACATTTCATGTGTTTATGTTCATTTTGTCGTAGTTTATACGTATGGCGTATCACCCGCGTGCAGATGTTTCTATTGTTGGTTTTATTGATGTTAATAATAATTATGTTTAAATAATCAATTTATGTGACATATACTACGTCCTTGATTAATGGCTTCCCCCATCTCAAATGATGATGATATTACATCAGCGAATGTTTAGAAGAAATCCCTACACATTTCTTTTAAATGAATGTTTAAGGATTTACAATATAGAATGTAGAAATTATAATAAACTTATTTTGTAAACGTACGAGACACACTTTATTGTATATTAATAAATTATTGTTTATAAATTGTTTGTATAATTATTTAAGTTTATTTGCATTTCTGTCCAGTGTATTTTGTGATTCAACCGACCCACCCTCCAATAAATCTAACGTATACACATTGTGTCGTCCGCCCCAACCAGGATTCCCACCCTCCATTAAATCTAACGTATACACATTGTGTCGTCCGCCCCAACCAGGATTCCCCCAACCACTTTCTTGATAATAAATTGTATTAATTCGATAAGGATAACAAAAAACAATCAGAAAGAATTGTTACAACAACTAAAAAAGTAATTTTGATTATAATATATGATAATAATAAATTATTACATATCAAAGATGCATGCATGTAAAGCAAGTAGATTCACGCACGTACGACAACCACGACGTGCAAAGTAGTCGCAGAAAATATTTTGTAACGAATTCGTGAGATTTTAGTGACTTTTATTACTGCTGATAAAACGACAGACAACTCTGAAATATACGTTTAAAACATGCCCCTCGTGGCGCACACGTGACATAGAATGATTTACGCACAAACATGTTCATCTGTCGCTTGTGGGTATACGACGAAGAAATATGACATTCGAACGCAATGAATAGAAACACTGGCGACAACTCGTCCATTTCTGTCGTTGATTTTCCACTACATTATTTTAATATGCGTTCTATTGAGCAATCCGTTATATTTAATGACATGTTTCTATATAAGAAGCGATTAATCATTCGTCTGTAGAAAATAGTCTGCCTGTGTTTTGTTCACTTGAACGCGCGCCACCGTGCACTCGGTTGATGATGATCGTGGGGCTGCTTCAGGGTGGTGTTAATCGATCCATGACCGCTTGACCACCGGTCGTTCACACCTTGCCCGTTCGTGTTGAGTGCGCACTCGTACGCAGTTGTATATCCGTAGGGTTTGTTGTGTCCAGTGAATCGTGACCGTTTGACCGACGGACAATGATCGCAAATAGCAGGATGACTGAGTTCATGTTGGGTCACTTGTGAACAATGCACGTGGTGTATTCTAAGTGATTTGGATTAGACGATGACAATTTAGATTATTAAAAACAAGATAATGCAAAGTTTGAAGGATTAGAAATTATCATTTTGATCCAATACTACGTGATTTAATTAGTAACAGTTATGAAGAGTTCAATGAAAAGTAGACACAATTTAAAAGTCTGAGTTTAACTATAATATGTGTTGGCTGGTTTTCTTCTTTTTTCCTTCTTCTGGTATCATGTCTGGTTGCAGACGTTGATGATTTTTGTTCTCCAGAGTTACCTGTTATATGTAGTTTGAATGAAATTGTTGTTGGTGAGCCGAGTGTTAGAGAGATATGCCAAACGTTGACCACGGCTTCTTCTTCCTTCCACTTTTTTCCGCATAGTGTCAGCAGTTGTATTTCTCCTTTCCTGATTACGTGTCCGAGATATTTCATTTGTCGTCTCTTAATTACTTTTAGCAGATAATTGCATCTGTTGAAAATTTCTACCTTTGACAACCTGTCTCTCTATGATACGTTTAGCAATCTTAAAAACCATTTCTCACAACATGACTTTATCGTGTATTCGATGTCTTTAGTTTATTGGCTGGACATCCGTAAAAACTCTTTTTTAGGGTTTACCCTCGACTGAATCGGCGGGGCACAGCTCGGGTCATTCCTGATGCGTACCGTACAATACGTTAGTTCAAGAAATAAGCAAATAAACGAATTCTGATTCAAGAAATATAAAATATAGACCTATAGGCCACTGCCAACTCGTCAATCGAAGTCTGATATATTTAGCCAATCGAACACGATGTTTTTAAATGTCAAGTAATGAAGCATCAGAAGACGTGATATTTAATTTTAGGGTTTTCATAAAGTCTTTATAAGAGAAAATGTAGCGTACTAACAATTATTATCCATATCTCAAGTCGGTACAGATAAAACATAATACCGTCCAACATAGCTCCACTTCATTTAACATGTTAAATTTGTTTTTTAGCGTTTATTAGTACAGCATATTTGAGAGCATTTAGCATTTATATCAATTCTAAATTGTTCACGGTGTCGCATCAATTTAAGTTGCATTGCAAATAATTATATTTGGACATCACGCGTCAATATTATGGTGAAGCCTAATTTCTCACTGTAACTTAAATCGGCGTGATACCGGTGATATAGATTTACCTGAGGCCAGGTAGACGTATGGACATATGAATGGTAAACATCAAAGGAAGCCGCTATTGAAATTTATCAATTGAACATTTTCGTGTTCTCTACATTATCCAACGTTAAAAGAGCTAAGTGGAAACTTTCATTAGTGTGTTATAGCCGCAGGAATGCAGTACTGAATATACCCGTCATGAATGTAGTGTATATCGCAGACTACGGTTAAAATGCTCTGCTGATAAAGTCGATCGACACACTCCCAATATTCCCATATTTCTGTTGGAAGTTTTAATTCCAATTACTTCGGAAATGAGAACCGTACTTATAATCAAACAAATTCCTGTTTCAACGGATGACATTTTATCTGTCATGTTTGTTGTTGTTACTTTTTGATGTAAAACCCTGTCTACACTATCAAACACTATCTCTATACAAAAAAAAAGTGTGACAGATACAGATTCCGTTTATTAACCAATATAATGCAAATTTCAGTGCTCATATATTGGCTTGCCTTAAATAAAAATAAGGAAAAAAGAACTATCTAACAAATCTTTTGTTATAATGTCGTATCTCAGCTGGACGTGCTCAAATATGGTAGTGATATGCTTAAATATGGTAGTGATATGACATCATCGTATCGTGTCTATATATGGGCACATCACATTTGTTTTGTCACATAAAGTGTAATAGTGTGGACCAAGGTGTGTGTATGTGTTTTGTTTTGTGTGTATGTATTGGTTGCTTTTCTTTTTGTTGATGTTTTCAGGATATAAGCTGATTTGTCAATTGTCGATAAATCTAATATTATCTTTCTAGCCGCTATTGGCGGCGGCGGATCAAAGAGCAGGTAACTTATCATCAATCCTCTAGGGCGGGGTCGTTAAACTTTTCTACGACTTACTACTTATTATTGTTCCGGTTTGGTTACTCAACAATGTAGTACCTAATTGTTTCTTTCCGCCATCTTCATGAAGTTCATTGGTTATCGGACCTCACATTTTCGAGACATGCGTAATTTACGAGTCCGTGTGGATGTGAAAGCGTGATGAATTCAACGCGCATGCGCCAGGGGTGGGATTGTCTTTTTATTGAGTGTTAGATCTTATTTTACGTTTGTTATACTTTGTTACGGTCACAAATGCCAGCTCCAACAATCAATAGTTACATTATCTGTTTTGTGTACATTTACATAAGGTAAAGAGAAGTTGAATGTATGATCATTGTCCGAGATTAGGCCTAGAATCATAACAAAATCATAAAACGTGCAAAAACCAAGGGACGTTTAATATCCTGGGGCACCATGATTTCCAGGTACGCGAGTTATATTTACAGGAGCGCCATGCTGAATGTCCAGGTACGATTCTATTGAATGTCCAGGGCGTCCGATCCTCAGTGACTATAGGTACATGATAATTATCTAATGAGTTAAAGAGAAGCCCCCAAAAGCCATATTAACCGTACTAAAAAATACTAAATACCATCTGCCCACCGTGTTAATATTATTATATATGAATTAAAATCCATGGTAGATAATAATATAAAGATACACGTCTGTGCAAACCGTTGCGTATCGACCTGTGTGAGGCGAATTATTGGTGAACATAATCATGTGCGCAAAAAGTAGTGTCAGTACAACGCGCAGTACTGCGACGTATTGGTACATTATCACAGACGTTGTCTTGAGTTAGATGATGAAACTTTCACGAGTTTGATTAATATCAAGTAGCCGGAGTGTCAGTCGTGTAACTTATTTCAAATTATATTAATGATCAAGT
This sequence comes from Antedon bifida, assembly GCF_963402885.1. Taxonomy (NCBI): domain Eukaryota; kingdom Metazoa; phylum Echinodermata; class Crinoidea; order Comatulida; family Antedonidae; genus Antedon; species Antedon bifida. The sequence continues at coordinate 33,927,736 of NC_136229.1, read as the reverse complement.
TACAATATTATCTACCGTATACTTTTATTTACAAGTTGTAAATAATATCAGGTACAGATCTGAAATATTGTACAGGCAGTACGAGAGACTCGGAACACATTCTAGAGGTACGTTTCATTTTTACTTTTAAAATTAAATTAACGTTGGGCCTGAAATGCCGATGTTGAATACATTATTCTATCATTTGGAAGCATTTTTATAAATTGATAAGTCTAGTCTACATAAATTATCGTAATTATTTTGTTGCCATGGGTCTTATCGGATTCTACGAATCATTTTACCAGAGTGTCAATCAAATTTCTTCAATATAAATGTTGATTTTATAATAATCGGCTTATTTCTCTATGTAAATCTGACATTTACTAATTACCATTGGTATGTTGTAAAATAACATTTACAATTATTTGTAAAATTGTACGCACAATAACTGTCGTTCACGTGCGTTGCGGTATGAATTGAAAGTGTGTTTTTTTTATTTTATGAATTGGGAGACAATTCGGAGAAGCGTATGTTCATTTGTTTCAATTATTTTGTTATATATTCAATTGGTTGGTTTTAGTGTTATTCGGAACATTCTGGCTATACTCTCAAGCATTACGTATTTGTTTCATTCATTTTGTTTTTGTATCCAGTCCATTGATTGTCTTTTTATCAGTTTATTCGGCTTTAACAATAATGCTGGCCTTATATTCTAGCGTTTCGTATTTGTTTTCATTAGTCTTACAATTAATTCCGTAGCATATAGTTGGCGTATGTAGATTATAGTAATTTTGCGCAACAGATCTTTGTAATAACCGGAGGCGAGTGTTTGTGAAATTAACGTATAATTGCACGCAACGAAGCTACTTATTGTCTTGTTACTTTCTTTGATCTTGCCGACTTCTACAAAATGGACCCCGTTGCTTCTTTTCTTTTTCGCCGGTGATGGATTTTGCCTGAATACAGTGATCTACAAATCGTTAACTTCTCCTCATTCATGTCAAACGAAACATACAACTAAGCTGCATGAAATATATTTTATTTATTATGCGGTATTGTCTGGTTTATACAAACACCGTCGTCTCAGTAACTTACACTTATTACATTTTATATTGTATTGTTCTTTTTACAATGGACAATGTATGAGCATCATTAGCAGTATATTACAGAGGTCTTTGTAATCGAACTAAATACTCGAGTTACACAATAATAAAATATAATTATCATTTTGCACTATTTAAAGATATATTGTTATGGCATGTTCAAAGTATTTTTTTTTTATTAATCTTCATTTTTCATGTTTTTCGAGGACAATACATCGTTAGAAATGTCTCCGTTTGTCCCCAGTTTTTGTAGCACAGTCATCATACTTTACTCTAATAATGTCGGTGATCCATAAATTCGAACATTAAAAAAGGAATAATTTGGTAAAATCATTTCCAATCCATTGCGTTGTCTAATATAAACTTTTTGAAGTACCGCACAAAATAGCGCCCTCTACCCGTTAATTCCGTTCTGCAATCGTGTCCTTTCATCATAAGATGCCGATACATCCGCTTTAAAACCCGATCAATCACCATTCGGAAACATATCAGTGGCCATCGATTTAATGTAGGTTGCTTTCATCAGGGAAGAGTTAACTCTTCCCTGAATCTTCATTGAATCGGTTCAGTGTTTCGACCATGACCTAACACAGTCTGAAAAGCATCTTAGAAAACGCCCTCTATGTATGACGTAATAAGACCCTCTCCCTAAACTGCTTTTTGTATTGATGTTTAGTTCCATTGTTCGTCGACGTGAGAGAACTATTTGTAAATAATAAATTATTAGCCAGTACTTTATTTTAATATTGTAATATCAAAGAACAGTGTAATAATATACTATATTGTTATGTATTAATTCGGTATATCGGATCCATCATATTAACAAATACTGTATCCTACGTATAAAGTTAATTCTATATATTTGTAAACATCTTCAGAACAATTACATTTTTTTTCTCTCTTTAATTGTTCACTCCTTTTTAACATTGTAAATATTGTCTGTCTTTTTATTGTGATTTCAAAGTTTTATTGTAAGTTTGTTAATGTCTTTTTATGAATGTTTTAATCTATTGCTCTAAAAAAAAATGACCATTGTTGAACAGGTGCAATATCTATACCTGATATATATTTATCCTGTCTATGTTTTTAAATTAAATAAATAAACAATATTCTGTAGATATTGAACATAAATACACAGTGCACATTATGAGAGGCCGTAATCTATACAATATCCGGGTTTTTGTCGGTATTTGTATAATGTTTTATCGGTTATCTGAATTCTCGCCGCTCGCGGGTCGTTTCCTTTGAAGTAAAATTTAGAAGTATATTTGCTGCCACATTTAAGGGTATGTTTGTATTATTAGCTTAGCATTTTATAGAAATAAGAGCTTTAGGATGATAACATTCGCAGTTTGACACGTTTATCAAGTACTTTTTCCAAACTGGTTCCATTCTTGAAGGAATTCATTTGGCTTCAATTGCATCATTCTATAACCAACGCATTTAATAATGACCACACCACGGTGGTGAACGTTTTGATGGCCTCTTCTCGGCAACCCTTCAAGAGCACAAAATAACCAAAATAATTATCATACGATACACTAATTCTCGGTATCGGATGACCCCATCCCAATCCGCGACAAAGTGAACGTGCACATTTTATTTAACAACATATTTATCAATCAGGTAAAAGAAAAACCGGGTTTGCAGATGGTGTATCGCAATAGCATAATACTAATAGTAGTGAAGCTGTAGCTAGGTGGTTAACGTGCTTGCCTTCCAATCCCAAGGTCCAGGGTCCAATCCTTACCTAGTGCCAGGGTTTAACTGACGACTCCACTAAGCCTCAACAATTGTAAAATAGTTTATCTATCCTGTAATTGGCGAGTTTTTGCTAGCTGTTGGATGCGTATGGAAAGAATACAAAATGAATAACATAATGATTAAATTTGATTAACGTAGAATTAATAATCATTATTATTTATTGGTTCTATTAAACGAACTTCTTAAAACACCGCTCATTATTAATTACATCTATTTGTACAGTTAGTAGTTAAATTTGAATTTAACGTAATAAATTAACCGTTTGATTTAATATTAAAGTACAATGGAAGTTCAGAACAAAGCATACTCATGTATATTCATGAGTTCTTTGTGCGGCGCGCGGCAGTGCATTACAATACTGACGTAATCATTTATTTTTGGCGTCAATGCACCCATTCCTACGTTTGGCTGAGAACACTGCGTTCTAAAGCTTGGTTCCCACTAGGACGCAACGCAGGACGTAAACGCAACGCAAGCGAGTTGACCACTGACAATCGACAGTTCGAATAATCCATCGCTTTTGATTGGTCAAATCCCTTACATTGCGTTACGTCGTTGTGTTGCGTCCTAGTGCAACGTATAACAATGATAGGCGCAACGCAAGATGATCCCAGGACGATGACACATACATTTTGGTTAGTATTGTACTCAAACACTCACCACCAAGGCGCAGGAGTGGAACATTATATTATTTAAAAAATGTAATACTTGGAAAGAAAACAATGTAAACAGCTTTTTTCGAACGCAAGCAACAGTTACAGTATAAGTAACAGTACAGTACAAAACAAATTACAAAAGGATCAATTTTAGGCCCCGTATTATTGTAAAATGTTAATTTTCGAGACTAGCCTTTTTTAATTACTAACTTTTAATAGATCTCTTTGTATACAGCTAGTGATGTTGTTAGAAAACATTTGTAAAATCCTCAGAGAAGTGTCTTGGATACGTTTCGAGGTATATACCTCCATGGTTCAACATATACTTAGCATGTGAAATGTAGAGTATCCAGAGACGTGACTGAAACGGGAGACTAAAACGATTAATATTTTACGACAAAATAATAATTATTAATGTTTGCATATAACCAAATTTAAAAGTACACAACGCCCATTGTAATGGTAATAAGTACAGTTGCATTGACTTATACAAAAACAGTGCAATATGTTAGTACATTGCCCTCGGATTACTGTCTTAATACCACGTGATCAACGGACCAGAATCATCAATTGCTTTAAAATATTGAATTCAACGTTTTTATATTGATTTTGTAATAACGATAACACCGGTAATTTCGCTTCTTTAAAATATTGTTATGTACGGTAATAAATAATTTGCTTAGTAGATTGGAATTATTATCTTGAATTATAATATATTAATAGTATATTGTGATAAACAATGTGTCCATGCATAAATAGGCCCTAGCGATGGCAATAAGCGCGGTTTCCCGGACTAGGGCGCAACCCAAGGACGTAAGCGTAACGTAAGTGATTTGACCAATCACAAGCGATGGATTATTCGAACTGTCGTTTGTCATTGGTCAAATCGCTTGCGTTGTGTCTATGTCGTCCTTACGTTGTGTCCTAAATAGCTGTTGTAGTACACGGAGCCCGGTTTTTATGACGTGCATATTTAAAACCTTGACATAATTATAATATTACTGTACTTGCTTGATTATTCTAATTACGTTTTACTTTGGTTTGCCGACTGATGACACATTTTTTCTAATAAACTTATGCTTTTGATCTATATATAGAATTCGATTAACATTAGAAGGATTCTTGATTGATTAAATTAACCAAACTTTGTTTAGTACAGACGAATTTCTCTGGATACTTTTCAATATACTGTGTAGGCATAAACCTTGTATCTTTTCAACCAAACTTTGTTTAGTACAGACGAATTTCTCTGGACACTTTCCAATAGACTGTGTAGGCATAAACCTTGTATCTTTTCAACCAAACTTTGTTTAGTACAGACGAATTTCTCTGGACACTTTCCAATAGACTGTGTAGGCATAAACCTTGTGTCTTTTCAACCTCTATCACAATAGCAAATCAATAATTACCGTACAATAATGTATATCAAAGATCAAAGACTACCTACTATCTGCACGTCACCGTACAAAAGCCCTAGGGCAAGGTTTGGAGGATATAATATCTTAATAATGATACAACTCCCTTTTACCATTAGTTTGATTTCATTAGATTAAAAATAAAAGATCAATATTTTCTTGTGTAATAAATTCAAAGCAATTCTCACCTATCTTTAATTAAGTTCAGGCAAATCAACCATTTCTTTCGTAGTGGATCAAATAATTTGCATTATTATATAGGCCTAGGTAAATACGATTATGTGTCTAAGCTTCCAAATTGGTAAGTAACCATTATTGCTACAAAGGCAACGAGAGCAATTCATTAGCGGGCTAAAAGATGATATGCGAGAGAGAAATAAAAGTGGCCGCTACAAGAGTAGGCCAATGTTATCACTAGTCACCCGGAGAACATGTTGATTGACTCGAGATTTGTGACTGTTGATGAGCATGTTGAATTCAGCCTAAGTTTAATTTAAATTAAGCATCGTGTTGAGCCTCAAGCGTAAACATTAAGTATGGCCAAAATGACGCCGTCGCGCCTTCCCCCTTCCCCTTCATCATATCGTATTCTTTATCACACTAAAAGGAAAGATCATTGAAAAAAAATGTACAGTATCATGAAATTAAAAAAACAAACATTTTTAACCGCCGGATTCATCGATCTTGTTGAACGAAGCAGAATTTGTGTCATTTGTATTTCTTTTATCACCAAAATATTAATTGAATTTATTATTAAAAATTGAAAGAAAACATTTAAAATATAAAAATAAAGCTATTTTTGGGAGAATTTTGGAAAACCTTTGGATGAAGAGATAATATTGTTAATATGTTAATAGGCCTATTTATGGAGTTGTTTATCGTCGTTTCGTTTTCGACTCAATTTTTTTTTTATTTAATCTAAAAACCAAAAGTATTTCTGTTAAAATGGATTGTTTGATTGTTATGAACCGGCCTGGTTGTTGTAATTAGGCTAATGTTCTTAAACAGCTTTAATTATCAACCATGTTTAGTGAACACATTAAGGTGCAATCCACACTGTCAATGTCGATCAGCGATGATTTCGACGACCAAACCAAAGAAGAATGAAATGCATGTGAACACAGTGTTATAGTGTATACCCTTTTCGATGAAGGATTTTAATATAGCCCTACAGCGTTTGGATGTCGGCATATACATCGTATCCTTTAGATGTCGGTATAAAGGCCTACATCGTATCCTTTGGATGTCGGCATATACATCGTATCCTTTGGATGTGTCGGAATATAGGCCTACGTAAATTCATTTTGATGATTTACTCGGTTTTTATTAATTAGTTAGTTAATTTTTTTCGCACAGTTTGATTTGAATGAGGTAACCAAAACATATTTCACAGTTTTCCCCGAAAATGTTGAGATGGTAATTCGACAATTATGATGCGTATTCGTTAATATTGCGTCAATATGGTTCAGAAAGTAAACCCATTGTTCCGGACTGAATACTAACTCGTCGGGACCTTTTGATTTTTTGAAACTTTTTTTCATTAATTATACAAATTTTTTTACCGCGTTCCATCCGTACCGTTTGTCACGAAATGCTCTAAAACACATTTTAGCCAATTAGCAAACAAACAAAAATTAACGACGCAAACAACTCGTATACGACGGAAGTACCGTACCGTACATGCGCGCCTCACGTTGAATTATTCGTTATATGCGCGCGCGCGTATTGATTTTTATCTTAAAGTTAACCATACACGAACTTCATGATTGCATACGTCACACCGACCTTGTGCCGTGTGAACTCGGCGTCATTTCATGATTTCACGGTACTCTAGACCTTCAGAGACAGCAGGCTGATCATCGTGGTTACCGTCAGGTTTTCTGCGACTAGTTTTCAGATTAAAAATGTGATACTACAGGAAAACAGCGATAGGTAAGTGATTTGTAAAGTGTCAGTTTTAAGTTTATTCCCTATTAAGAGGCCTGATAATTGTGGTGACCATTATGAATGCCAAATTATTATTTTCGACGAAATGATGCTGCGTTTGTTCAATGGCAATAGCTCGTACCCGATTCAAAGAAATTACAAGTTACAAAACGAGTGTTTGTATTTTATAAATAAAATTTGTAATTTATGGCTGTCAAGTTTTATCACCAAAGTAGCCTACCTCCACGAAGTTTGTAGCCTATCGTGTGTTTTTACGGAGTCAGTTATTTTAAGCAAGGGGTTTTTAGTTAGGAACAGTTGTGCGTAGTTGCGTACAACTCAGCGCCGCCGATGATTTAAGATAATAAAGTTCGGGCTGTTTAAACTTGATCGCATTTCTGAGGCTGTGTGTGGCTTGTCAAATCAAGACCTATCGCCTACAAGAAGACGCTGCGAAGGCGAGGGTTGTAATACTTATTGTACACGTAACCCCTACCTAGATATGTCCTCAAGTTACCCGTGTAGTGAGGGTGGTATTTTACTGGCGGAATTCCGAAGCTGTAGTTGGGCGAGAAACGTCACGGTTGTACTTGTATGCCAACAATTACATAATGAAAATGCATCCTCCCTCCATACTTTTCTTTTATAAAAGTGATATATATTTTATAAATGTTTAACTAATATTCTTTATTTTTGTAATGCAAACTTTTAGCTGTGTGCTATCGTTTTTTAGTTTTTATTATAAGTAGGCTAAATATACATAAAATAAATTTTAAAAATAAGGTGTCATACCGGTATTGTGGCAAACGTCCAACCCATTCCAGATCACTAAATTAAATAACCTCCAACCTCTACACGGCAATATTTGAATCACTCAATTAATTTATAATGTTATACGTAAAGGCGTTCGTTAAAACTATTCGTAAGTTAAGAGTAGGAATATCGTGGCATTATGCGGGGTTAAGGTTAGGGTTAAACTATTCGTAAGTTAAGAGTAGGAATATCGTGGCATTATGCGGGGTTTTGGATCATGAAAGTAAAAAACGCCACCTATAGTCGGACATTGTTTGGCATGAGTGATTAAACACGATTCGTCTGATTTTGAAGGGGAGTAGGGGTGGGGGAAGGGGGTTTGGGGGATTGGGTGTTTTTTATAACGACATGGATTCAGGAAATCATTCCTTTGAAATATATTTTTAATGGAGATAAGTCTTTACTTAGTTGTCTATGCTTATTATGAAACATTGACAAAACCGTTTTTTTTAAATCAAATTAACCGAGACAAAGTTTCACGAGTAAGGCAATTTAAATAACGCTCATGAGTTTTTTGCAATTTTTTTGATCTCATTAAATCAAATAAAGAAATATATTTATATCTGTGTTATGATTTTAAATTGGACATACTTTAGAGATATTTGTTAATTCTTTGAGATACCTGAACTAAAAATAATTCTTTACAATATTAAACTGTTTTAAAGCAGAGTTATTGAATTCAAGCTATCAATTCAGAATATTGTTAATTATAAATTCTGTATTTTAAATCGGATTTGGAAGACGATATGAATCTTATGTAAATTATAGATGATAAAACACAGTGATAAGACCCTGTCCAGACGCATTAAAGCAACTGGCGCCAGAGAACGATCAACGCACCTGGCTTGATGAGTTCTCGTACTAAATAACCAGACAACATTCTCCGCTATATGCACTAATCCATGACAGTAGTTACAGGCTAAATAACAAAAACGATTATATTTTCACCCTCGGAAATCGCCTATCATTCTTTTCAAGTTCATCAAAACATCGACATCTTATAAGTAGTGTGTAGGCCCATTATGTTATTGTATAACGTAAAATGCACGCGCTTCCGGATCGCCGATGGGCGAGTGAAGACCGAGGGATCTGCGTTGGTGATCGAGTACCTGGCGACAACGGTAATGCATTCTCTAAGCTTCCGATTTTTTTTCATCTTGAATATTAACATTTTGTCGATAGCATACCTTACAACTATTAGTTATCCTAATTTCTCTGTTTAGGTTTATTTTACATTTAGGTCAGTAGATTATATTTTTTACTTGTAAGTTATGTTGAGTTGTGAATTAATATTCTACGGTGCAGTCCTACACTATATTCAAACAGATTTCTGGGTTGCGTTTCCGCTGTGCTTATATTTTGTGACGGTCCGTGGCCGCGATTTTTCCGTACCGGAAGGCTTTGAAATGTATGTACTGGTGATGTGCGTGTGTGTGTGTTTTTTAATGACGTCATTTTAAGATATACGACGTGATCGACAAATATTTGAGCTTCGTTTGTTGCTTCTTGCTTGTTTACCACATGACGTACGCACAAGGACGTAAGCGCAACGCGAGTGATTTGACCAATTCAGATCCATCACTTTTGATTACTTGCGTTGCGTATCCTTGTTCTAAACCCGAAACTCAACTCAACGCAGACTGCTTGATGCGTTTAAACGTCGTAAAATACAGGCGTAACAAATAAAACAAAATACTCAGAGTTTTTCTCTTGAGCAAAAAACGAAATCCTTAACATTCAAAACAAAAGTCGGATAAGTCGGACTTTTTAAATTATCAAAGTGAAAGCAGATTTAAAGATAAATTTTCTTTGTCGCGGAAATAATCGAATTAATAAAGAATACTGAACTATTGTGAATGTATTATCCGACATTGAGATTGTTGGAATGAATCTACATTTAACAATTGATTTCGTCGGCGGTGTTGAATCACAGACAGCAGTATTGTTGTCATTTTTATTGGTTAATAAAGAATATTAATTGAATTTACTTCAATATCATCAAGTTTTTAATTGTGCAAACAAAAAATATCACCTTGTTTAAGTTTCCGACATGATAAAAATGATCAATTAAATCAAACAGGGTCTGCGCTAGCGATAAGAAGACACTCCGTGAGAATATTGAGATGAATGTTATGGTCATGAATTAAGATTATCAATAAGAACAAGTTGATGGTAACGATTCAGTTTATTGCTAATCACAGTAAAATGCATTTTAAGCGCTATCATCAAACTAGTTTGACAAAAAAAAGTGTGATGTACCCAAATATGGTAGTGATATGCTTAAATAAAATCAGCATGTACATAGGCACATCACTTTTTTTGTCACATAAAGTTGATGGCTTTACACACGGATTTGTTCTGTGAGCGGCAATAACGGAGGAATCGAATTTGTAACATGTCTCTGTGTATTTAAATTGTTCTGAGCGCACCTTCTGAAATGTGTTGCTGGTTTGAATGTTAGTTTGTAAACAGTGATTAACACTCCATCGATCCACTAAACCAGCACAGCTATCATACTTTATTAATGCGTCAACTAGGAACAACAAACGCGAGAAGATCCACTAAACCACACCTATCATACTTTATTAATGCGTCAACTAGGAACAACAAACGCGAGAAGATCCACTAAACCACACCTACCATACTTTATTAATGCGTCAACTAGGAACAACTAACGCGACAATTTGAAATTAAACGCGATTACATCTCGATTGGGGAGCAGACTTACAGCAGAGAAATTGCATGAAATAATAATATTGCTAAAGGTCTTCGCCATAGAGATCATTGGAAAGACAGCACCTGAAGGAGAGATTGAATGATTATACAATAGTTTAATTCAATATAATATTTTCGGCTTTGTTGATGTTTTGAATCATATGATCATTATACATAATCAGTTGCATCGTTTAGATCGAAATGAATCAAAGAGAATACCGAAATATGATCATCAAATTATAAAACGGACGTCACAATCACGTTTGAAAAAAATTAGTCCAAAGGGTCCTGATTATAGAAATGCAAATTGGCTCTCTCTGTTTTCGTTGTTACAGAAAACAAACGAATTGTTTTTGTTCGAACGCTTCAAGGTGCGAAGGGAAGAGAAGCCGAGGACAATTGCCGGAGACATCAAAGAGCAAAGCTTCATTATAAGCTGTAATGAATTCAATGGCGTATTAGTGCAGCATTACGCCTGGGTACACCTTTACTACACGCTTCACTCCCTTCAGTGTAAGCTATGCTAGTGTGCACTAAGAATGTATAAATGACTGAGAACGCATTCGGTAATTCTTCTCATACAAGTTGCGTTACGCCCTTAAGTTGCGCACGGCACGTTAAATAACTTTTGTCTTTAGTTTTGATTTTATGTATATGAAAATGAACAAACAAGAAAGAAAGACAATAAAGATTATATTAATAAATTATATAAATACATATTAGTAAACGACTTGAATTATTATGTAGTAAATGTAAACCCAGGACAAGAATTGAGACAAAAGAATTCAAACAATGGCGGATGCAACGGATTAATCCTTTTATGCCTCCTATTGTTAATATAAGATCACTTTGTATTTTCGTAGCGGCTTAGACGAGTGATGGTTGTATATCAGGAAGAGTGAAATTTCAATTAAAAAATGAATGTAATTTCACTCTTCCCGTGTGGTATATAGCGTGTTATTACTATTGCGAGTACTGACGTGTATTTTTAAATGTTGTCTAGTAAAGTTGTGTGTATAACCTCACACTTTTAGTCCGTATTTTCGGGTAGCCTGCATCGTTTAGAATGTTAGATGATTCTCAACGGTTGGTGACGTCACACTGGGTCTATTTATTATACAGAGTACAGCATTATTGTTTGAGTGCCTTCAGCACTTGGCGGCTACTGTGTGATGAATAATCTACGATCGTTTTGTGTTCATTAACAAAGAAATAGTCTAGAATCGAAATTGGTTACCGTTGTATCAATTGCCTTATAACAGAACGAAAACCTGAGCCATTCCGATATCGTGATGAATCCGGCATATATGGCCGCGGTCATTTCATTTTGCTATGGTTCTTAAATCGACGAAAATCGTTATATATTGGTCGCGTATATATTGGTCGCGTATTTATTGGCCGCGTATTTATTGGCCGCGTATTTATTGGCCGCGTATTTATTGGCCGCGTATTTATTGGTCGCGTATATATTGGCCGCGTATTTATTGGCCGCGTATTTATTGGTATTGAACCGTCGTAGATGATGAAGCACCATTTCGGAGTTACGGTTCTTAAATCATTATGTATTGGTGGCCGCGTATTTATTGATGGTATTTATTAGTATTGAATCATGGATGATGAACCACCATTCCCGGAATTCATGTTTTGTCGGCAAAGGCTTTCCATATGTCATTTTTTTTCAATGTATATTTAATATAGCTAGCCTATATCTTGATGGTGGTTCAGCCAACGCACTTTATTTCTGTTTATATCTCTTTAATCTGCCTTTGTAATTGAAGCCGAGTCGATGTCGGCGTTCCTGTGTACTTGCCGCGACACACCAGAATTAAATTATAAGCACGACCATTTTAATACTTCTCAGAGTACGCATTAAACAGTGTATTGCATTTATTGGCTTCTTTACAGTTTCTTGTCTTGGCTAATAATGTTTATGAGAAGCCGAAATTGCGCCGAATTTTTCATGTAAATAATAATTTAATAAGTTCGTTCTAATACATGATAGCCACAAAGTCAAAATGAATAAAGTAATCGGCAGTAATTTAGAATTAACGCGGTTTGTGGTTTTTGTAGTACGCCGTACGACCCATCTCTTGAGGGTCTGTTAGCTACTAAAACCCAATTGTGATACGATAAACATCAAAGCAAGTATTTAAGAGTGCTCGTATATTTTATACGATGTGGGGGCTGATTCTACGCTTTTTTTAGTGTTTATTGGTTGATCATGTCCATTGCCAACGAAAAACATTTGCAATTGTTCTCGTGTAGAAAAAAAATGGTACGTAAAATATTGGTAACTGATTCCAAAATATAACCTATGACCCAGGCACAGCGAGTGATCTTATTATGGTTCTTTTTTTCCTCTATGAACAATTCCTTTGATGGAAACCGGCATACATTATTTTCACAAAGTGGGGATTATCTCTCTGCCAACACGCTCATTTGACCTAAAACTTCCCTGTTGACAAATTAAGACCAACAGTATTCTACCGATAGGGGTAAACAAATGTCCCATATTATTTTAATTATAAACTTGCATGGAACGCTGCAAATAAATGTTTAAAACTGATAAATGTTTTTTTTTTAAATTGTACGAATAGTCTGTATTTGAGTAAGTCATCGAAATAATAATAGCGAAGTCGATAGTAAAAGCTTAGTAACGTATTTTTATGCGATGTTTCATGTTAAGTCAATTACCTATTTTGATGAATCGCACCGACCAAAGCGTTTGATGCCGATTGGTGCGGCAAGCCTTTGTGTATACGTCACTGCCCTTTGGGACCTCTGAAACAGGCGGGCTTGTGCTTTGATGTTGTGCACTTTGAAACGCTCGGCTCTCGATAGGCTTTCCCCATTGCTTGTATTGTCGGCAGTTTTTCAGAGTCGTCGGGAATAGCGGTAAGATTATGGTTAAATTCTTATTATTTATTCTTTAATAATACTTGATTTGTACACCTTTGGAATACTCTATACCGTCTAGTGTGTCGGAGGTAAGTAAGCAACTTAAATACACCCATAACAAACTATTATTTTACCAATTATTTGGAGTGTTTCCAAAGCGAGGACGAGGCCACCGCGGCTGCTGCCTGCCTGTTGTAGTTTAGTTTGCATGCAAATTGTTCTGTGCCGCTTTCGTATCAAATGACCGTCTGGCCTAGCTCTCCCAGTTAATAAGGTTGTTTCTGTATTGAGGTATATGTTCATGTTTTTATTTGAAAGCTCATTGTTATTTATGACATAGCTTATTCTATTAAGTATTCATTTTAGCGGCAATATGACTAAACAAGGCGGTGAATATCACAGGATTTTCAACACGGCCTGGAGGGAAGAGTAACGCGGTAATGTGTAGCGAGTTCGGCATTCTATTCAATTTCAAAACGAAGCAGTTTCGCTTGGATTAATAATCTTATTTTGTGGACAAATAGCTAGGCCTAGCGCTTTTATCTAGCTGATTTAATACGTTTCTACATACTGTATGTTCTTTGGATATATTAATAACCCAACAAGTAGTCTAGGCCTAGGCTAGCCTACTAGAATGTTTAGTATTTAAAAAGGTAAGTTTTTTCTTCTAGTCTAGTAGGCTTCGGACTATTTTGATGTTTTAAATTGCCAAGTAAGCAGGTATGGTAAGTTTTAAAAAAAGATCTTAACCAGGTTGATTCACCTATTTTTTCTTAATTAAAAAAAATTAATGTAATAATGCCAGATTTTTAAAAAAATAGTAAAATACTGTACTTATTTACTAAAATTGAACCTATACTAAATAACTACTATACATGTAGGTATGCCTATTGGACTATACAAATTACTAATCGTTCACAAATAGGCTACAGTATGCTTTTCTTATAAAACGTGGTTTACAATTACAGGTATGCACATTTTATTTGTACTGTATTACAGTATCAGACTGAACATGATTCATGTATCATGACTGTTTGTATAAAACATTTTAAAGAAGAAAATAGTTAAAATTGTTGTAGTACTTTGTATCCCACTGTAGTGTAAGGTACTGTACTACTTTAAGAATCAAGGGTCAGAGTTCATTACTTGAGAACCCCCAGAAGTATGCACTGCAGCCACAGGTCATTGCCTGGAATGAGATTTCCGCTTGGAAGGTTTTGATTAAAGAAAAAGGCTTTAATAGTCTCCAAATCTTGTGAGGTTGAAATTAAATAGAAATAATAACTGCAGCCAATTAGGTCAACAACGGCATAGAATGAAAGACTGTTGGTATTGATCAGCATATTTTATTTCACTGTTAGCTGGTTAGCTTGTTTTTGTCAACGTATTAGTTTGCATTGGGTCGATTTCTTAACTTGATCATACTTAAAATACTTAGAATCTCAGATTGGTTAGGAGGGTAATGACAAAATTAAAGAGACGAAGCTGTATCAGGCAATCTGAACAGCATAATAATATTTATATGTTTACAATAAGTACAGGAACCTTTTAATTACCCTTCAGCTTTTTGAACGTGTGTTTTTTTTATAAAATTTCTTTTCAATAGTCAACACATTATTCAACAATTCTCTGTCACTTTCTCTACTGTAGATCATCATGAGTTCACTAATAACAGTAGATAGGTACAGTACCCACTAGTAGTGGTTTACTGTCTCTACTCATACAGCTCATTTCTTCACTGTTTTACTTTAATTGTTGTTTTATTTTGGAATAATCTTTAAAAAAAAATGATGAATTTTATCTTTTTTGTGATGACTTGAGAGGTCTCCCAAACCCTGGTGCTGAGGTGACTCCAGAAGATACAATAATCATCATAAATACTATCAAATAGTTCCTTCAGTGACCAAGTGACTAGCCTTGGATAGATTGAGTTGGAATGCCCATTGATTACATAAGAAACATTGCCCTCGGCCTCATTTGCATAATAAAGTCAATTACTAGTCTGTGTTAATTGAAGCCTGCAGCTTGATTATTAAAATAAAATATTGAAATATCCCAACAGAATGCTTCTTTCTTCATAATTCGTTTTGGTAGTATGTTTAAAATAACAGGTTTTAATAATAAAGACATGAATCAATTAAGGTTTTTAATTGCAATACAAAATTTAGATAAGATCGGTTCTTTTTTCTATTTTTTTTAAATGATCCATTTCTGTTGACAAGAAAATACTGTTACTGTCAAAATCTTTTTGTCTTGCTCACTCTCTTACAACGCCTAGACCAAAGTGAGCAGTAACTAAACAATTCTCTCTGATGACCCTTAACAATTTATGTGGATATTAATGTTCTGATATATTTTTTTTTTACAGTGGCAATGTTGAATTATTTTTAAAATGAACACTCTGATTTTTTTGCCGGACTCGAACCCACCGACGTCATTGAGACCCCCGGTACCCGGGGAAGAAAATGTGGGGCAACATGAACATCCAATTTGTGGCAATCCTTCGCAGGGTACGCCTAGAAGGTCAACATTAAAAATGAAAAATGCAGATGATGAAGCGCCTTTAGGTTTTGAACCTGAAGGCAGTGATTCTATTACGCCACCATATACACGCTGGACAGAGTCATTGCATGCATTACTCAATGACAATGATGGAATTAGACTATTTACTCAATTTTTGGAACAAGAAAAAGAACAGCATTACTTAAAATTTTGGCTGGCTTGTCAGGGTTATAAAATGCGAGATGAGAAAAACCAGTATGAATTATCAAAACTTATTTGTAAAAAGTTTATCAAACAAAACGCTCAAACTGCAATAAAACTGAATCCGAATACAAGGACTATTATCGAGGAAAATGTAAAGAAAGGACAAGTTGCTGTTGAACTGTTTGACGAGGCACAAAGTGAAGCAGAGAATTTTATTAGAGACAATTTATATCCAGAATTTTTAAAGTCAGAACTGTATGTCCAGTATGCCAACAATGGTGGACTAAGCACAACAAGCGATTGTAGTTCACCGACATCTTCTTACAACGGTGGTGTATCCGAGAGGTTCTTAACCACCGTCGTAGAGGATGAGGAACTACAGGTATGTCAGACAGAAAGAAGTGAATTGTTTGAAAAACCAAAATCTACTACTAGACTTACAGCTGAGGTATTAAGTATGTCATCAAGGCATAGACTAATATCATCAGGACCGAAAAGACCTAAGAGGGACGAGTACCGGTAAGTTGTTTTTAAGTCTTTGATTTAAGCCAAAATAGAATTAAGCACATAAAGATACTTTATTACTTACTAAATATAAACATTTTATCAACACTACCAAATATTAAAATTCAGTTCATAAATGCTTCATTCGAATTGTAATTTATGTAATCATTGATCTACAGTATTTTTCCTGTATTCGTATAATTTAATTTAGGTTACATTCTTACTGGATTACTAAGGCATTGAAAATCCACATTTTTGTAGTTGATTGTTGTCAACTTGATAGTGTGTATCTTTTTGTCGGATATACCTCGCCCAGTTGGATGTGAACAAAACTGTAATAATAGCACGAAGCATGTCCTGTCGGTGTGGCGGTGTCTAATACACACACGCCAGGGTGGCGCACACCAAAAGCGTTGTGTTTAAAGGCTACACTAGCAGAAATGATTGTTATTGAGCTTCCACTCAAACAGATGTTTTAATTGGGTATTTTGCAGAGAAGTTAAAGAATTTACACTGATTGTGGTAATTTGGCCCTTAGGCCTTCAGGCATTTCTGAAGTGGAATACTAATAAGATTTTCTGTAATTACAGTTCAGACATTACTTTGCCAATTCTCAATTTATAAAGGCATGCTTTATACCGTTCGCTGTTTTATTCATTCGATATGGAGAAAGAATTAAACTTGATAAAATTCTTGGAAAAAACTGAAACATTTTTGTTTTTAACCCAGAATACAGTTCAATAATTATTTATTGTTTACTTTAATTCGATAATAAATAATTTTATTTAAATTCTCACTTCATCTCCATACTACTAGCTAGTATACCTCTAATTTAGGTTGTAAATGTTTCTATAAAACTGCTAGTAAATGTTTACTACTAAGGTTAAGACACAGGCCAGCTGTGCTAGGCAGCCTGGCAGGTTTTACTATCAGTTATAAAGCTGAATAGAAAGCACAATGGAGCCATGTTAGGCTATAAACCAAAACCTAGGCTAGCACATAAAACAGCATTAAAAACACTCAGCATTGTGTAGATATTGACAACTTTTATGTGATAGTATGTAGATTTAGAAACTGCTACAGTAATAATGATACAGATTTTGTGTGCAATTATTTGTCAATGTTTAAAAACATCACAACAAATATGTGCTGGTATGTACTGTAGTTTATCAGATCTTTTAAACAACAGCTAATGTAAATTATTTATTTACTGTATATAAAACAAATCAATAAATACTTGGTATTGAAGCGTTACCATTGTGTACAGTAGATTATTAAGGCTTTATTATGAAAAAAAAACCAAAAACATTTTTATCTAAAAGATAGAGAATAGATGCAGTACTATCTATCACATACATTGATTACATTTTTCTCAAATGCAAGTTTCTGTTATAAAACTTGCTAAAACAATTTCAACTTAAAAAATTTAGAATATATTTTTAAAACCAGAAAATGAAATTCAGGTTGATAGATAATTATCCCTTCCCCCCAGCAATGCCTGGTTAAAACATTAACATATGGCAAGGCCTCCAAGGCCTACCATGTTCAAACCAGCTAAGTTTGACCTTTAGCCTTTTAGCAAGATGCATGGAGCCTAAATATAATTGGCCTGGTAGGGGTGGAATGCTTAGTTCCTTTATTTTAGACATACTGTGTATGCAGACTTCTCATTCTGAAACATGTAATCTTTATTTTTCTTTGGGCTAAGTCCCTTAATGATAAATAAAGTCAGTGGTAATATTACTACTGGTGTGGGCTACTGAGTACTTTAGTAATGTTAGTATTTCTCATGTACTGCTGTTGTATTATTTCATTTTGTTTAATGTAGAAATGATAATAGAAATAAAGACTTAAATTTAAATGATGATACAGAAATGTATTACCTTTTTTTAGCAAAATAATAAATATTTACACAATACACATCCCTATATTGTTAATGGTATTGTCCAATAGGCCAACATCAAATTTATTTCTGCAGTGTCACAAGTTATTTGACCCGAGGTCATTCATATTCGGATCATTCATTTTTTCCATGGGTGTTTATTTTCTTTTGTGAGAATAATTATAATATTTCATATTCAAGCATACAGAAATATTATGTTTCCACCAGATTACTAAAAACATTTATCTATGTTTTTTTATGAAGTTTTAATATAACATTTAATTCAAATTGTTGAAATGTTTTTAAAATAAAAATAATCTCTGTACAGCCATAATATCACACAGTAGGTTTAGATTAAAAATTAAAGATGTTTTTGCACCTTATGTTACATGTTTTTGAATTTCTTTTTCTGGTTTAGTGAATGATATTTCTTTAGACATTTTTTACAAATTATTCATGGTTTTTAGTTTCTGTAGTGTTTATTCTTTGGTTAAATTTGTGCATTTTGTACAATCTCACCTACACTATTGCCTTCCATCTGCCTATATTACAGTATGCAGCACAATCCCATAGTTTTAACAATTCAAAATGTTAGCATCTTTACATGCATATGTAGTAGCCTGCCTGAGTTGTGCTATAAACACACTTGTAATCCAAGTATAGTGAAGGGGCTTGGGAATTGCTTCTGTGGAGACATACTGGCGGATTGTCTAGTTGAATATTGAATAGCTTATTAATAATCGGCTTGTTTTTTCCCCACTAAATTGAATAAAAATATATCATAGAAATGCCATTAAATTTGGCATATTTTGTAAGTCTATTCATAAAATAATTATTGGTATTAATACTATATAGTCATGTCTTCTAATATCATTGCTCAAATTTTGTCTACTCTTACTGTACGTTGATTTATAATTATTATATAAATTACTCACAAATTTAAAAAAAAATTCTGAAAATACCTATAATAATAATGTTTGTTTGATATTTTTGTTTTTCTAGCCACTTTTGTAGGGGAAACCAACAAGGTCCTATAAATCCATACCATGCTAGCCTGGCGACGGCAGCACCGGCAGCCTCCACCAATGACTCTGAGAGGCAGAGTCTGTCAAGTGACGCAGTGTCGACCGATGAAACTATGTCACTTACAGACTCGAGTGTGTAAGTATACAAATAACATTTTTAACATAATTACTATAATTAATACTACAAGTACTACTGTATATTCACTTTTTACTTTGTTCAATTTTTTTCTCCATTTTTAGTTTTATGGATTTTGTTTATGATACAGTAGTACATAATCTAGCCACTAGGCTATGGTTACTACCTTAATCTTTTGTAACAGTAATATCTACTGTTTATTGGGTTTTTTTTTCTACACCAGTAAATGTGTGAATGAAACTCTCATCTTGTCTATTTCGACAGACAAAGTAGAGTTTAATTGTAAACACATACAGGGCTGAGCGAACCCACTTGCCCGACGCCCGGGACAAGTGTTTTTTACGGTCGGACAACCACATTTGACGTACTCTCTTGTCCCAGGACAAGCACTTTTGAAATTCAGGAAATTAAAACTAAGAGCACAGAAAACCATGTGCCAACACTTAGCCATGTGCATTAACAAAAATAGCAAGCTTCTTCAAAGCACATTAAACCCAGTGCATTTAATACATCACTGATTGGTCAATGACCTGAGTCACATCATTATAGATTACACGATTTTCTATTTGGGGACGTAATTAAAACATTTTTGGACCATGCAGTGGTTGAGACATAGATTAACTGGGTAATTAAAAAATGCCCAGTTAAAAAGAACCCCCGTAATTAATGGACTCTACCAGGTATTGTTGATCAAAAATACCATGCATCAACATGGAGGCTGTACACACGCGAGGAGGTGGTAGGCCCGGTATTTTCATTTTTCTCTGTACATCGTGCATGGAACGGACAATTGATAAAGTGGTTTCATAGGGAAAAGAATGTTTTTTATAAATTTACCTGTGAAATGCAACAAGCTATTTTATTTAGTGAATTGGATAATAACAAAAACATCCTCTCTCCGTACAGAAGTTGTAGAGTAGGAGGCCTAACTTCTAGAGTATGGATGGCCTCCTGGGGCCTGGTGGAGAGGAGGTATTTTTCTCTCTCTCCATGGTGACGGTCTAGGCCTAGTGTCTGGATGGCAAGCTTTAATTAGTATTGGGCCTAGCCAGCCCTACATTAATTAGTTATTATTTTGTTAATTAATTATGCCTGGAAAAAATTGAAATTATTTTAAAAAAAAATTTGAATACCTAGCTAGCCGGCATAGCTACGGAAAAGATCAGTTCACATGTATGACTAGGCTATGATACGTTTGTATATAATAGACACCACAGTTTTTTTGGTAATTCAATTCATTTATTTTTTATTTACTAACTACTATTTATTAATTAGGCCTACAGTACTCACACTGTTTTGTTAATAAAATGACCGTTATTTTTATCAAAATATTGAGCAGGCTAAAAAAAGTCTAGGCTAGGCCTATAAACTACTGAATTTTAAATAGACAATAAACACTTGCGTGACATTTGTTGACACTTGTGTAATTTTACGCCTATTGCGCAATAAAGAGGGACAAGTAAATTTTTTTCTCGGACAAGTGAATTCCGTGCAGGTACTTGTCCTGGGACAAGTGAAAGAAATTGAAATTCCCTCACCCCTGACATACAAAGCCAATACGACACAGCTTTTTAGTTGTCATGTACATAGAGCGATGGATCACTAATTGTAATTATTTAAAAAATCAGTGTTTACAACTAGTAATTAGTATAGTATGTTTTAAAGCCATCTGTGTTGTGTGTTGAAAGTGTTGTTGAAACAAATATTGTATAAATGTGAGAACACAAAATACATGAATTTAGATTCTATTCCTGATTGTATGCAATTTGTAAGCTTAAAAATTGGTTGTTGTGGAAGGAATTTTAAACATTCTTTTATGAATAATAATATAAATATGACAAGAAATCATCCAAATGGTGTGTCTCTTGCATATTTGTTGGTCTATTCCGTTATGAATTCACAATCAATATCAAGCTTATTTTAATCAAAATTAAATTTTTCTACATTAAAATTAAATGTTGCTAAAGTGTGAAGTTTTTGCTTATTTCATATGCAAACTGATTAAAATGTTGATTAAGAAAAAAGTCAGATCTTAGAGTTAGATTAGAATTGTATAGAATCCAGAATAACCATTGGTTGCAATATGCATTGTTGCATTATACTAAATACCAGATACAATCTGACGTATTCTAAAAACTCTGCCATTCATCAAACTTCTTATATGACGAGCCTCACCCGAAAAAAGAACTGGTTTGTGTGTGTTGTAATCTTGATAATATAGAGAACTTATTGTTTGTTGTGACCGCCTCAAGGTACCCCTATTGGAATTGTTCTTGGGTCTAAATAGTATGGCTTACCAGTAGACTTACCTAGTGTTATATGGCTATTGTTATTGAGTGAATAAGACTGTTTTGTGTAAGCAAAGCTATGATGTAAACCTATTTATTTTAAGTACTATTTCAAGTCCTAATCATATTCTTTTATTCCTATGTTCATTTTCTTTCTGAAAATTTGTTTTGTTCAAATTTCTGCCGTGAAATATCAAACGTTGTAGAAATAAATTTTATTTATCAAAAGTACCGTATTTTCTCATTTTTAAATTATATAATTATATTTTTTTAAGGAGCTAAATAATTCTATTTTTTAGGTGATGTTATGAAAGCTATTTATTGCCAAAATGGTTAATATACTGGCCATAAGCTACGCTTTACAATAACAGGCCAGTGATATTACAATTATACGATTCTTTTTTTTTATCCTGAGTTATATTTGTAACAAATTTGAACATTAACTTTAATATAAAAACTGTTTTTAGGGACAAATTATCATCTAGATTACCTGACATTTCTCCCATGATTGATTGCTTTCTGCAAAGTTTAAAATTATTCCGACATTTATAGAAAAAAAGATTAATATAAAAATTAATTTGTTTTATTTTTGCTGCTGGAGTTCAATCAACTAGATAGTTGTGATTATGATCCATGTCTACAGTTTTACAGTTGATATACCTTAATGATTTTGATGTATGAATTATTATCTTTTTTTTTGTAATTTCCTTGCAAATAGGAATCTTGATTTTGGTTATATTTCATCTTTTCGACATCTCTCACAGTTTGAGATATTATCGTTTGAGGAATTACAGTAGTAGTATGCGAGAATTACAGTAGTAGTATGCGAGAATTACAGTAGTAGTATGCGAGAATTACAGTAGTAGTATGCGAGAATTACAGTAGTAGTATGCGAGAATTACAGTTGTAGTATGCGAGGAGCAAGAAGTTGTTGGCGCACACATGTGCTTCAGCACCTCTGTCTGTCACACTCATGATGAATTATGGATTTCCACATTTATCGAACAAGCTCGCAATTTTTGTGTTTGACATAATTCAACATTCATGCCAACCAATCTACATATTTGTTGAACTTTATTATAAATTTACAGGCAGAAAGAAACTCTAAACCTCCCGGTGATATCCTGCAATATTTTTTTTCAATGGCTGAATTTCACCAGCATGTTTTGAATTATATTGCTTCAGTTATTTTAACTTTAAAGTTTTTATTCTAATCTGTTGGCAGATTTTATTGGAGTATTTTTTATGTGTTTGTTGATGTTATGTATTGGTAAGCTTTTATACAAGCTACCATGATGCACTAACCTCCATTGTTGATTTCATTGTTTTCTGGTATCACTCCCTTCTTTTGTTACTTTATTTATGCTTTACTTGTTCTGTATAAACCTTCTAATTAAATAATACTGTTAAGCAGGCTTATTTAACTTTCCTATTATATAGTGCAATTTTATGGCTAGCCAGATATTTAAAAACTATCATATTGGATTAAAAATACAGTAAATAACAATTAGAAAACAATTTGAAAAACAAAGAGATGGTAGGTTTAATTTGCCTTGAATTAAATTTAGTTTGTTTTAAAAGAATTTTACAATTTAAAACGGTTTTGTAACATTTTTACAAAGAGAGGGTAGGTTTAATTTTTGCCTTGACATAATACACTGTTATTTTATTAGGTGCCTATTAAATTTAGTTTTGTTTTAAAAGAATACTATTTTACAGAAGCAGAAGCTTGTGATACAGTGAAATGGGTTAATAAGCTAAAGATCTGCAATCATTTCAGAATTGTTAGATACAGCCTGTCAATATTGTTTGCAATTATTTTAATGCATTTCACTCACAACAAACATGAACTTTTACCAATGATTAATACTCATCCTCTGACTATAATGGCTAATTTTACTGCACGACCATCTTGTTCTTATGCCTGTGGCATGTTACTCTTCGCAATAACCCCACAAGCTTACAAAGAAAAAGGTAGAAACACATTAACAACCTTTAATGAAATAAAATACTTTAAGAAAGTATTATTAAATATTATATGAAATTACAAACTTAGTTAGAGTGTTGACCTTCAAGTTATATAGGCAATTATATTTGATTGGGTGTACCATTAATAATGTATTCTGTTACTGTCCACATTTGCTGCCTATGTAAATTAAGTACCGTTCTCATATTACTAAGAACCTTCCTGTATACCATTCGTATGAATACTTGCCCAATATCATTGATACATTGTTTTCTCTCGGGGAATTGTTCAGTCCCCTCGTAATGGTCTTGGCTCTAAAATGTTCAAGGTGACATTAGATTAAAGACCTCGGCTATCAGGTATCAATGTAGTTTTAATTGCATACAATGCTTCTAGTATTTATTGGAAAATAACCATCAGTTATTTAAATTTTATCTTCGCATGGGTAAAAAAATGACAATAATGGTAATAAATAGACTGAAAATGCAGCATTCATATTCTTCTTCAGCATCCATAACGGACAATATCTCTTGGTTTTTAATCGAATACAGGCAGAAAGATCAATAATTGCAATCTGCCAATCATAATATTGATGCCAATAATCGTGATATTGGTGTCGGTTTATACAGTGACTATTGTAACTTTAATAATTGACATGTTAGGTTGGTAATATTGATGGAAAGTGGTTGATTGATGTTCACTTGATATACGTAGTACTCAAATTATGTATTGTTTGCTCTAACCTCTTAGTTTATGCTTTTTAATTATTCTGCTTCTTCTCCTTTCCTATAGTATTTTTTTTTTTTTTTATAGTGAATGACATTTTTATTTTAGGTTGTTTACGATCACTTTTGTTCTTTCTATAATTGTTTTTATCGACTGTACAATAGATGTATTTATTTTATATCAACGTTTTCATTAAAAAACCACTTTTACATTAATTTGATCATTACAAAACTTGTATTTCTTTTTATAGTTTAAAATGTACAAGTTGTATTGTCTACAAGATGCTTTGTACAACTTATGTATCATGAAATCAAATTTAATTTTATTCTATTACAAAAAGATAAAACAACACATTTATTTTATACATTTTGTTATTGTTTCACATGAATTGTACAAGTTTTAATGTGTATTTGTGAGTAATTTTAAGATGTATTTTGTTCTGAGATTTAACTTTTTTTTTTCTCTCTTTTTTCCAGGGATGGCCGGCCTATATTTCATACTAGGCATAATATTAAGAAAATTAAAAGGCACATGCGGCGTTCCGTTCAAGTCAATGGTCACGTTCAATCGTTCCCGCCATTTCCAGTAAGATACAGTTTTTTTAAATTTCCATAAAGTAACACTGTATATTATGTTAAATTTATTAAGAATCGAACACAGGTATTAAAAAGAGCCTATTGATCAACAAACAAGGCCTATAGCTTGTGTTCCTCAGTTAAATTTAAGCGAAGGTCATTTGTCGGCCACTGTGAAATTCTCCATTAGAATGGAAGAATTAATTATACGTGTCTGTTAACAGCCTCAATTCAATAGGAATGGTGAAATTGTTGACAATTTATGAGAACTCTGTTTTATTTCATTGATTTAGGCTGCTATTGACCTATTGTACATGTATAATATACTTCATGTACAATTACTCAATCTAAACATTTGCATTTAAAATTATTTCAAGTATTAGTATTAGTGAATGAGTTTCAGAGTGATAATTTATAAAATGTCTGAAACAAAGAAAACAATATGAAATGATAATCAGCTAAATTGGTTAAATATCCTAATACAGATAGTAGTAGACAATTTATTAAAAAAAAGAAATAAATTTTAATTTACATAATTACATCTATGAGTGATGGAAATCATCTTCTTTGCAGACAGAATGGAAATTCTTGGTTATTCCTATTAATTGAACCTTAAGGAATACAAATATCAAACATGCCAAATTGCATTTACAATCTTCATGTTAATACTAGTACATGTCAATGGCTATGTACCCTGAAGCCTTCTTGTCGTAATGTAATGGCTTAGAAGGAGGAGGAAGAAAAATTGCAATCGAATCATTGTAATTACTGCATAGTTTTAACTGAATCGTAAACGTGACAAGCTAGTACATGTTCTCTGCCTTAACAAGTTCTCGACACAAGCCACCTTGAGTTTTATGCATTTTCCCTGTGTTTTTGTCGTTCTACTTAAATGGAATAAACCATAAAATCTTGGAAACACAATACATTATAAAGAAATGATTTATTAGTATGTTGGAAACATGATGATTATTGTTTTAGTGGTAAAGAAAAACAAGATCTTGAGGGATGTTCTAAAATCCATACATGGCCTTTATTTATTGTATTCATTTCCAATTTCTACTCATCCTATTTTTAATATGGTAATTCTATACAATAAAAAAATAATAATATTTACAAATATGCATACTCATCAAAAGTTGTAACACTCTTTTTATGAATATATATATATTTTTTTTTGTAGTGTCCCAGGCAACCACTGAAGGAGAGTCGTCAGTTGACCCCGGACGAGTTTGTTCGTCAGCTGACGGAAAAACTCGAAAGAGTAAAAAAGGATCGTGAAACGCAAGAAAGGTTGCAAGCAAGACTCAAGGAAGTTGAGGTGGGTTTTCTTTTAGATTGATTTATTGACTTTATTCAAAATTCTCATAAAAAAAATACAAAAATACAGAAAGAAATACAAGACAACATCAACAACAGAGAAAATCAGGATAACTCTTTAAACTACTAAAGTTTATTTTCAAAGGAGTCCTAAATGTTAAAAAATATACTAACAATAATAAATTGTATTTTAAATACATTTCTAGCAAACATTTCCATAAATGCAGCTTTCTGATATTCTGTTACCTTCATCATATTATTTAGACAATAAATAAAGATTTTACAAACAGCGTCTTCAACTGTCAATCATTGTAATATTTTATTCAGCGTCTTACTATGAAATTACTCCTCTCATTTCAAGATTTGATTTCAATATGAAATCAATCCAAATTTGCTATTCAAATGTCATCCACCCTAAGTAATTGTGTTTCATAATAATATGCAATATATGTATATAGGAATTGCCTCGTCTTTTTTAATTTCACGTTGACGTCTCGTGTCTAACGTCCTGATAAATCCCGATCCTTAATGTACAAGTATCTCCATTTTATAATTGCTTTTGCATCGGTAAATTGGTTGCAAATGATGTGAATTTAAAATGTAATTACTCACATCATTTCTAATATTATTTTCTAATCATTTTATTCGAGGACTCGTCAAGGTGCCTTAAGTTACAATTTATCTTATTACTACTTTTTTTGCTCGTTTTATGAATAATTCATTACTTATTGTTTCTCCTCTTATGTTTATAATGCAGTTCTTGTTTTGCTACCCTTTGATCAATAATTTTTAAATACTTCTGTGTATTTTATATGTTTTTTTTTAAAATTAAAATGTCGAATGAACTAATTTTAATCAGTGTATGTTATTAAAAAAGTACATTTAGTTTATTTTAAAAAGAAAATGTTTTCATAAATAATTAAAATACAGCAATTTTCATCTCCCACGGTGAAATGTTGTATTTTGTAAATAACAATGTTATTTAATAAATGGCATGAAGATGCAGGTTAACGACGTTTGTCATATTTGATACAACTCTTTGCTTGTAAGTGCATAATCAATCGTCATCTGTTACTACAAGATTGATGGCTGTCATTCAAATCAAATTCTTTTGTGCGATTGCCAATGCATGGTTGCCAGGTTGGCGCAGAAATTTATCCATTCATCAAAATATTAACTGCAATAAATATTGATTACTCTTAGTATTGATATGTTTTTTTGGATAGTTTTCATAAATTTGTAAAATGACAAAATAATTTATTTATTTGATTTTTAGGAAGCTGATAGTGTAATTTCTGAAGAAAAATTATTTAGTGGACTTGAAACTTTAGATGAAGACCCATCAAGTATTTTAGACGATCATTGTGCGCGAGTGTTTACACCGACACGATCCATAGAAACGCCAAACCGACGGCGGTCACCAGGTCACATTACACCAAAGTCAAAATCTCCTGAACAACTTCATAAGCAAAAGCCAATGGTCACAGGCAATCCAGCCGCGTATTTGAAACATAGCAAGTCCACAAAAACAAGTACTGAAACAAATTATGACAGGGAACATGGATATGATCATAGGTCTCAAATACACATGTATTCACACAATAAAAACCTGCAACAAGAACAGGTTGGACCATATCCTGATGAGGCTTCTCATTATTATAAGTCACGTAATGAAAGTACGCGATTACAACAGTATTCATTTACGGAGTCTCGTACTAAGCGAGAGAAGCAATCTAGTAAGAAATCGGACATTTCTTCAATCTCAAAAACAACAGACAGTGGGATTTATGACGGGTCATCATTACCCTCAGATGGTGAACGGTATGTGGATTATCTTTATGATTTTCTTACCTATTCTTTATCCACTTTTTTTTCACATAATAATTCAATTAAATTTAAATAAGTAATAATAGTTTGATTGTATTTCTATATGTTAGCAAGGCTTTACAAACTATTTTGAATACTAAAAGTCCATTATAATCACAAAGCAGCTGGTCCTTTTCAATTCATTTAATTTATGTGAAGGCTTTTTATGAATTAACGTTACAAAGCAAAAAAGGGCTCCCTCAAGAGTCTTTTGTTGTGTGGAGGGTACGAACATAATCGTTATTGTGCCATCGAGTATTGTGACATGGAGGCTTGTCTTTACACAACATTAATGGATGTTGATGAAAATAAACCAATAAATGTTTTGCAAAATGTTTTACATTGTTAGAGCACCACTAGCGCAATAATTTATTTAGCTTTATTTATTCTGGTATATAGAATTAGCATACAAGTGATATATTTTGGAATGTTAGCTGTTAAGGAACAATGCTTTCTTTTCTTAGGCAAAGAACATTAATTCTAAACCGCCCGGTGATATACTGAAATTTAATTAATTAATTTGAAACGATAGAGATGAGGAAATCTGTGAGAATGAGAAAAAGTCGCCCCAACCGAGACTCGAACTCGGACCGTCTGCTTGATATGCAGTTGCCCTAACCATTAGACCACTGGGGCTTTAATGGTATTGTTCAAACTCGATTGGATAGCGACTCTTTAACATTCTCGGCGTATATATATAAACATCTTGATATTGCAGTCAAGAACTGAATTGCATCAAAATTTAAAAGTGAAAAGAACATAATGAGCACTATAAAATATAGTAACTTTATATTATGCTTATTATATAAAATATTTTAATTAGTTGTGTTGCTAAAACTTATAATAATAAGTATTTAATAAATGTTGTATTTGCAGGAACAAAGCAATTGTTCAGTGGCTGGCTGAAAATGAACCTTACAGATCAAAACAATCCCAGAAAAGTAGAAGGAGTGTCCACAAAGCCCCTGCTGAGTCACTCCACGCACATTCACAAAGGCATAGGTTTGTTAAATACTTTAGTTTTTCATTTATATTTTGTACATTTATGGAATCTATATATAAATTATGACTTACTCTACCCATCTGTATTTTCTTTGAATCTAGAGCCGACCCGACGTGTTTGAATGTTTGTAATTAACTAATGTAAATCCGACGATATCAATTTGCGTAATTGATACACAATCTTAAAATGGGAGTAGTCTTGCCCCAAGTTGTCGGCGGTTTTTAAAGTAGAATCTGTGAGAAAGGAAATGGAATTTTCCAGTTTCTGAACCCACTAAGTTTGCTAATTGACCCCACTTGTTCACCGCCATTAAAGGAAATATAATTTTCCAGTATTTAAACCCACTAAAGTTGCTAATTGACCTCACTTGTTCACCGCCATTGAAGGTTTCCCTTCCCCGAGTGTTCTTTTCCTGTTTTGCTATTAAGATCTTGTTTCATCCACCGACTACAGTACACATCAAAAGTACAACACATACATGTACTAACAACGTAAAAATACATTTCATATTGGAGTGTGAATTTTCTGTGTATTTTTACTGTTTTATTTATATACACTGTACAGTATATATGATGATATGCCAGTTTTTCAAATCAAAGTTCTTTTTTAATAGACAAATGAAGATACTATGACCATGAAATATATATAATAAAAAACAAAACCAATACTGAATGTCATGTGATAATTAATATCTAACCCTATGGCAATAGACTGAATACTCCACAATAGGACCTAAATGCGTGCACTAACGGCCCATTGCTTAACCAACACCTCAGCTCTACATTAGCGTGATGCAACAACGATCGCTTTAAGCAACACCTCTGTATATCGACAACTTGCTACTATCATTTATCACAGGAAGACAGATTTAAATGTTTTATTATCACTATAGCAATTATAATAAATTATATTTCATTTCTCGGGGGGTTAAGCATCGTTTGTTTTTATGCTTGAGTTTCTTGTCAGTGGTGTAATTTATGTTGTGTATTAACGATCTTTTGCCATTTTCGTATTATGCTCAATTAAACCATAATTACTTATATAAGAGGAATACATAGATTCTAATGTATGTTTGTCTAATGCATGGTGCACACTATAGTAAATTAACACGTCAAGCGCACAATGCCAACTTCTTCTCATGTGCCAGTTTATACGTCATGTGACATCTTGATGCAAACATTTTGCATAATTCATACCATTGCAATGCATGATTGTAATGACAAACCTACCCAGAAAAAATACATAAAAAAGTTTGAATGTTAGTGAATATTTATGCGCTGTGTGACTAAATATTTATTTATTATTATTTGTTCGTAGTAATTCTGGTAATGCAAAGAAGCCTGTGATTTACAATGCAGCCCGACCAAGTATGGGAACGTCAAAACGTAGCCAGTGGTCTACGAAACCTTGTCACCCATTTATGCAAGATACGTCGATGCCAATCAACACACCACCTGAACCAGGAACTGTGTTAGAAGAGGCTAGACGTAGAATGCATGTGGATGAACGACATAGAAAGTAAGAAATATCAGCACATACATTTATTCTTAAATCAGTATACAACCTGACAAATATCATTGTCTTAAGCTCTAGTTTGACAAAAAAAATGTGATGTGCCCAAATAGGGTAATGATATGCTTAAATATAGTAGTGATATGACATCATCATGTCCATATATGGGCACATCATATTTGTTGTCACATAAAGTTTGATAGTGTAGACAGAGCTTTACTTACTGTTTCTTACTTTTTACTTAATTTTAGAAATTTAGAAGGACGACGTGGTAAAACACAGATGAGCAGTTTCTCAGGAGATGAACAGCATGTGTCATCCACGTAAGTGATTCTTGTCATGTTTTTATTTTCACTCGTTGATTTTGATAGTCCCTAATTTTGGATTTTGTTTTATATAAACATATTATATAGCGAGTTTAAAGAGTTTAAATCAAAGTTTATTAAATAATCTTATTCATTTATTTTTTGTACCAAATAGGCGTGTCTCAAAAACCAAGAACAACTCCTCAACGAATACAAGTAAAGACGCTGACTCGATAACCATTGCATACTTCTACTGTAACGACCCAATCCCCTACCGCACAAATTTTCCAAATGGAACTGTTACCCTCGCTCAATTTAAACAACTCATTTCTCGCAAAGGCAACTACAGGTTGGTACATTTTATTCAATGTTTTCTTTTAAAATTGTGTTTTTTTTTTAAAACATACATAAGATAGTTTAGTTCCTGATGTCCAAAAGACGCATCTATTATATTCAATTAATTGAATAGTTGAAATATAAATAAAAATATTCAATAGATGCATATCTAAATAATTTGTAATTGTAAAATGTTGTTATTGAATTTAATTCATATAGCACTTATTCTACTTGTGTGTTTTCAAGTGTTGTAAAAATTAATGAGAAAAGTAATTGAAAGCAACCACAAATCTTTGAGGTCATTGTGCCACTCATGGTGTTAATTATATTTAGTATGACTTTCTCGTAACCTTTGTTGAAAAATCATTCTTTTCATGTGCCACCCCCAACAAAAAGCATGCCAAATGGTAAACATAATTTTTAGAAAAAGTGAAAAAACGTAGTTTGTTTTAAGTGATTAGTATACATTGGTAGGTTTTGAGTACAGATATTTGACTTTAAGAATTTATAAAGTTTTGATAACTTGACAATGATGTCATAAATAAACCGCATTGATATGAGTAAGCATGTTATACCACCGCACATACTATACATCGGCATTCATTCACTCCTTCTATATCTCTTTGATAATTTAATTTCCTGTAACATGCTAATATAGTATTAGTCGATTCATTTTCAAAATTTGTTAAATTCTCCTCACTTTAAACATTATCACACTTTGTTGTTTGTTGAAGGTTTTTATTCATTATTATAAAAGACTAAACATTATAAACATTATAAATATCCAGTTTTCCTAATTTAATTACATTATATCACATACCATAATCTAATTGTTGTAATACCATAAGGAAACAGTTTACTAGCCTATATTGTTAACATTTATTGTCATAACCATAAACCACAGTAATTCTGATAATTTTCTCCCCTCTGCAACACTAATAACATTATTTAGTACTGTATCCAAACTAGTGTACTGATATTAGCTATGCGTGTATTGACAACACAAGTAAATGCTCTAATGTGATTAGATGAGAACGCATTTGGCCTACTTCTATGAAAGTGGCATATTTGTACATTTGTGTTATAAATCACCATTTCACAGAGTCTGCCTGTCATCCAATTGATTTGTGTAATATCGTACGTTGTAACGGCAAATTTGTTACATTACGAGAAACTATTTATCAGTCCCAACATTTAAATTCAGATAGGAAATTCTCGTAAAAACATCACAATATTTGTAAAACTTCTGAATTATATACTGTACATTTAAAACAAACATAATATTAATTTATAACATGAAAAAATCAATAAAACCTACCTTTTTTATTTAATATGTATTCAGTTATTTGATGTCTAATTTCATTAATATTTTTTATTATGCATTGAAATGTTAATAATGTACATATTGTATATGTTTTCCATTGAAACCATTTAATATTGTCTGTTTTGCTCTAATAAGTTTATCTAGTATATAGTCCCAGATTAGAGTGGTTGGATAAGCATCTTTTGCAGTGCTCTTCACTAGATGAGTTTAGGCCTAGTGACTTTGTCCTGGTTTACACCTTTTCTTATGTTGGTTTGAAGTGCTCTTCACTAGATGAGTTTAGGCCTAGTGACTTTGTCCTGGTTTATACTTTGTCTTATGTTGGTTTGTGGTGCTCTTCACTAAATGAGTTTAGGCCTAGTGACTTTGTCCTGGTTTACACTTTGTCTTATGTTGGTTTCTTAGTTTATTCCAAGCTTACTTAAGTATTCTCTTAGCTTGACCTAAGCTCACATGAGGATTAATGCCATTTTGTGAAATGTTATTCTATCTGCCCTTTATTTCTAAAATTTACCATTAAATTAATGACATTTTTGTTTCTGTTTCATGTAACTAAATGTATGAATGAAAATCATATAGAAAATCTTCTAAGTTGCCAGTCTAGTACAATTGCTAAGCTGTCCCTTTTTGTTATTTTTGGATAAAAGTTAATTTGCAGCGGTACGTGTAGTTTGGTTGTTTTTGGCAGGCTGCGTATGGGGAGTTTGTTAGCATCGTTTTCAACAAGATCAAAACCACATTGCATCAGGATTTTTTAGTCTAAAAAACCTCGAGGGGGATATAACATTACAGCATATAACAAGTCTTTGCAAATTGAATTTTGCTCACATGATTACGTAGCAGACTGAAGAGCCAAACATATGCAAACTTTAATCACTCACAATAATCATAATAATACACTAGAACAAAGTCTTTTATAAAGATACAATTACAAATACAGTAAATATGTATGCAAAATTAAATTGAAACTACACATAATTTGCTATTTAGTAGGTGCAATATTTCTCAACAACAATACATAACATTTATTTAATTAAATTGCTTTGTTTTAAATCTATATTTAATCATATCTAAACATATTTATTTAAGGTCAATTATTTGATAAATGAAATTTACGAATTATGTTAAAACAGTGTGTTGGAAAGCGGTTGAAGTTTAAGTTACTAGGGCACCGATGGCTGCGGCCTCCTAGTGTGCTAGAGTATGGCACCAAAGGAGAGGCGGCTAGAGGATAAAGGATCATATGTTATTATTGTAAACAGAGTCACTTTGTGAGCAACTCCTGGTGGTCCTCTCAACCAGCTCAGTAAGACTGTAACCAATATTTGCTAAATCATTTTTGTGTTCCTAATATCTGTTTTTAAGTAACAGTTGATAAAATGTACTCATTTATTCTTGAGATTTTACAGATGCTTTCATTATAAGGAAAGCAATATTGTATTTAAAGCTAGTAATTTATCCTTTTTTAAGGTTTCATATTAAAATTTAGATTTACTTTTTTTTTGGTGTTTCCATGATTCAATTTATATTCAGTCTAAAAGTCCTCTGTAATGTGGTATTTATTAATACTGTTGTTTTATTAATAAGTTCTCTTATTAATAATCTATTAGCCAGATGCAGATAATTTCCACCTTTCATTGCCAACTCGCTTTCTTACAGATGATCTCATTAAAAAAACATTTCTTGAAATTCATCTTATAGAATAGATAACCTTGACTGTACTACTAAAAGTGCCTATTTCTAGAAACGTTGAAAAGTATTTCATTAATTAATCACAGTCGCCTGCATAGTAATATTCCATCTTCCACATTGTGTTAGTTAACAATAACCACTTTTTTCACATTAATAAACTAAAAATAATTGTTTAGAATCATTAAATGCTGCCTGCTGCCATAGACAAGAAAAATTGCTTCATATACAACTTATAAAACA
This sequence comes from Antedon bifida, assembly GCF_963402885.1. NCBI lineage: Eukaryota > Metazoa > Echinodermata > Crinoidea > Comatulida > Antedonidae > Antedon > Antedon bifida. The sequence continues at coordinate 33,893,061 of NC_136229.1, read as the reverse complement.
CTATATTATTGCGAATTTATTATTTTGATTTATTTGATAATGATTAATTTTTTTCTGACTTTTATTATTCTCAATTACAATAAGATATTTTGAATTTAAAAAATCCACCCCACTTTTTAAAATCTAGCATTTTGTGAGTCATGGATTTTAACGACCTTGTAAAATATTGCGTTGTGATATTATATATTAGATGAATAATATTTGCAATTTATTTTTATTGCATATCCTAATTTGGAGGGATAATTTGATACAGAATGAATGACATTTTTTTTTTTCATTATAATTTCTTCAGTTTTTTGTGATGGATTATATTAAAATAATTTCTGGGAGAGTATGATGTTTTGCAATTATAGTATGTTATAGTACAGTGTGTTTAAAACACTTAATCTAATTATCATGCAATATACAATCTAATGAATTTCAAAATTTAAGGATTGGCATTCGCAAAGTTCTCAGTAGTAGTAGACAATGAAAGCTGATAATGCAGGTGTATGTATCATAGCTTGTGTAAGATAGGTTCGGTTTCAGCAGTTTGATGCGGGTCACCGAGTTTGATGTAGGTCAGCTTGTTTAGATATGGGTCACCGAGTTTGGATATGGGTCAGGGAATTTAGATATGGCACAATGCCAACTATTTCTTATTCCATGGTTTGAATTTGTAAATTACTACTACTTTTTATTCCAATTATTGGTTACTAAAATTATTTGTAAGGTAATATTTAACAACAGAATCAATCCATAGGTTTGATTATAATGAAAACCAAGAATGATGATGTCATATTTTAAGAATAAATGAAAAATAAGTACTTGTATTTGTAAACTAATTGAGTTAAAGTGAAGGACCAATTCAATCAAGTTCTTCACACAATGCTAATGACAAAGGCCGAATGTACTAGTTCATTTTGTTTATTGCAAGAAAAAAAGGAAATTGTATGATTGAATTGTTCTAAATAAGGAAATTAACTTACAAGCATTCAGCATTGCCACAAAAGTGCTATGCTATGAGCATCATAATAAGAAGTACAAAAAAAAAATAATTTAATCGGCAAATTTCAGTGCCTTTTTATCTCTTTTTTTCAAATTTTTACAAAATTTATGTTTATGATTATTATTACAATTTGTTATAAAAAGTGTTTTATTATTATATTTTTTTTCATTTCTATTTTACAGATACTCTTTTAAAACTCAAAGTGACGAGTTTGATTCGGGTGTTGTCCATGAAATCATCTCTGATGACTTTGCTGTCCTTCCCCATTTCAAAGGCAAAATTATTGGGAAAGTGGAATCAGTAGATTCGTAGTAATTTCCCACTTTTTAATTTTATAATAATATAAAGATTTAGAGAATTTATATAGATTATTTTTGGAATGTCTGTATTAACTGATAACTAATATTAGACATTTTGAAGGAAAAGTGTGATTTGATCCAGTCTGGTCTTGTTGTTTAGTGTATTTAACTGGTTTCATTTAAATAAACTGAAACAAACTGGTTTAATCCAGTCTGGTCATTCTGGTTTAGTGTATTTAACTGGTTTAATTTAAATGAACTGAAACAAACTGGTTTGATCCAGTCTGGTCATTCTGGTTTGATCCAGTCTGGTCATTCTGGTTTAGTGTATTTAACTGGTTTAATTTAAATAAACTGAAACAAACTGGTTTGATCCAGTCTGGTCACTCTTGTTTAGAGTATTTAACTGGTTAAATTTAAATGAACTGAAACAAACTGGTTTGATCCAATCTTGTCATTCTGGTTTAGTGTATTTAACTGGTTTAATTTAAACAGACTAAAACAAACCAGGGTGGTATAAAAATAGTATAAAAAATATAGTTTTATACCTCCCTGAACAAACCTTGACTGGTTTAATCAAGATTTTGAAAGGTCTACAACAAACCATTGATACATTTGTATGTGCTTATCTGATTGTAACTACTTTGACCAGGTAGAGCTTGGGAAAATAAGTTCACAAATCAATTTACAATTCATTGTTGTTGTGTATTAATTATTTTACAAATGATAAACAAAAAAAAATATTTATATATTTATTATTTTAAGATGTGTTTATTTTTATAACACTCCTTTATCTATGTTTAAATATTGTATTGATCATGGGTTCGATATTATAGATTATTGATCAATGCTATATTGCTTATATATTATAGATTTATATTCAATACTATATTGTTCATTGATTATATATTATAAGTTGGTGATCAATACTATATTGAACATAGATTATGTTATAGATTTTTTATCAATACTATATTGTTCATTGATTATATATTATAGGTTGATGATCAATAATTTATTGATCATTGCTTATATATTATAGGTTGGTTATCAATACTACTATATTGATCATTGAATTTATATTATAGATTTATAATCAATACTATATTGATCATTGATTATATATTAAAGGTTGGTGATCAGTAATATATTGACCATTGATTATATGTTATGGATTTATTATCAATACTGTTTTGATCATTTAAATTTGAAAATATAAAATCTGATTTAAATCTTTAAAAATGAGTGTTAAATTCAATTGAGCAAATCAAATTTTAGAGGGGAGCTGTGCTGCATAGAGATAATAAGTATGTCAGTAACATATACATAGAGGGGAGTGCTGCATAGAGATAATAAGTATGTCAGTAACATATTCTCAAGGTTTTCTCTGATTAATCACTGTTTATACTAATTAGGTTGTAGATCTCAGAGGACTATCAATGCCCTGCAGTTCATTAAATCATTTAAAACAATAAGCTAAATGCAGAGCTCATGTTCACAGCATTCCCATTTACTTTTTAAATACTAGAAATTTCAGTTGAAATCTCTTAATTGCTTCATAAAAACTAAAAACATACATTTCTTTTTATCCGTTCAAAATCAATGAAATATCTTTGTACTTATAACCTAGAAATGCTTGACATCAAAATTTACATTTTATGTACATTTTGCAATCAACCAGTTTAAGTGTTCAAAATTCCTTTTAAAATTAATTGTATCCCTAAATTGCTTGGCATATTTTTTTTCTGGTGTATTGGAAAAAAAAAATTACTTTTAAGAGTTAGTGCCCTTGTAAAAATGTATTAACAAGGATTCTTTTGTTCAAAAGTAGGTCTCTCTTACTTAACACAAACATCATTGCAGAACCACTATTAAATTAATGCCATATGTGACTCAATTGAGATATATATCTACTGATTATAACAGTCACATTATAGTCAAGAGTTTCATACAAAATCATATTTAAAATTTGAATTATTTTGTTTTCTCAATTTAATATGAAATGGAATCTTAAATATTTTGATAAATGTTCACATTTTGCAATTCCATTTATCAAACAATTTCGATGTTAGATAAATTAAAATAATTTTAATATAATAAAATAATACTGAATTGGTCAAAATTTAATATTAAAGAATTATTATCTCAGAAGTAAGGAAACTGTGTATGTTAAATACCAACAACAAAATCAAACGTAAATAAATGAATACAAAATCTTAGAAACCCTGGATTGTCTAATACCTATTTCTTACCTTTTCAATACAGTTAATAATACACTAATATTTTCATTTGAAATTATCACAAATTTTCCTTCAAATATGTTATCAAAATTTATCAGAATGATATTATTAGTAAATGCTCGGGAGAGGAAACTAGGTGGATATGTTGTGTACAAACACTGCAGGTATATAATAGTAGCTACAACTATTTGTACATTTAGCTATTAAAGTGTATATACATGTATATATTGAGTGTGTTTTTAAAATCATTATTATTGTAATAAATGTAAATATATAAAGATAGTAAATACAGTTTCAAGATTAAATTTGTTTATTATTTTTACTATTATTATTATTATTATTATTATTGTTATGACAAATAGAAAATATTTAATAAAAAAGATACATTGCTGCAGTTGTTTGCTATCTTTGTCATCACTATATTTTCTTGTATTATTGTTATGTGTATACAAAAACTTTATAATATATATTTTAACAGTCAAATATTACTGTGTTGTTTCTCTGTTTTATTTAGTCTTCTGTGAGTACTGATTTTAAAAAAGACGCAAGATAAATTGTTTTGATTAAATAATTGGTGACTTAAAATAGTGGTGTGCAAGGGTGCAAATAATAGTAAAAACAACTTCATCTTGGAAAAATTTCAAAACATCAAGCAATTACTGACAGACAGACAGACACAGAATCGACTAATGGATATCCAACAACATCACATGATACAATAATTATGAATTATGGCAGATAAAATTCACAAGAGATAAATTATAATAATTACACATTCAATTAGTTTGAATGTTTCAGATCATTAAAAGAAGTAAATTGATGAAGAAGATTTGATGGATTCATTTCAGTTCAATATTCTGAAGGTTTTTGTTAAACTACTACGATAAAGTTGAATTTCAAACCTATATGCATATGAAAGCATAAAGAAAGTAAAAAAAACAAATATTCAACCCAGTCAACTTTGACATGAAAGGTCAGTTTCTATTCCAAATTATGTCATACAATATTATGAGTATTAAAGACAATGCAGTTTACAGTCTGTCTATTTAACAAGTTTAGTATGTACTTAAATTTTAGTTATTCAACTACAGGACTACAGTCTGAATAGCATGATTGATGATAAATTCATTCATGTTAAAATATTAAATTGAAGTTATTTTAAAATTAAAAATAATTGTCTTTTCACTTATGATAATATTAGGCCACGGTTGTTTCCTGAAAGAGACATTTTTTTTCTTATTTTGAATTTGAAGAGTTTAAAATGAAAAATGTACAAATAATTTTGTTGACAAATGTAATGCGTGAGGGCGCTATGTACAAATAACTGATGCTCAGCTGAGGTATATTATTCAGAGCGTCATTTCGACGATCGAGCATTCTCTACTTCTACGGAGCGCCATTTATGCCTTTATTTACTTCCGAAATAGAAATAGTACTACGGTAACTGGTTCAGTGGACCAAATTTAGCACCAGTGGAGCACAGTGATATAATATAGAAATAAGTCACTAATTTTAATATCTTTTCGTATGTTAAAACACTGTGCTCAAGTGGACCCAATTTGGAGCCAGTGGAGCACAGTGATATAAAATAGAAATAAGTCACTGAATTTTAATATCTTTTCGTATTAAGCATATTTGAATACCTACCGGTATGTTACCATACATGTTCGACAATACAGTGTCACATATCTCTATTTAGAATAGAAAGTATACAAAGGAAAGCAACAAGGATAATAATGTTTAGAAAGGAAGGTTCCTGGGACACATCTTATTTTCATAGGTTGAAAGTGCTTGAATTATTATCTATTGATGACTTGTTTAAATTACATAGACTTTCATTAGGATTTAAGGTGTTGAAAGGTTACTGTCCCCATTCTTTCAATGAGTATATTAAAACTAGTGAAAGATGTCCGGGTAGGCTTTTACGTTGGAATTCGAAAGGCAATACTTTTCATAATTCTGTTTTTGTTTCCTTTCCTAGACTATGGGAGCAAATACCAAATGACATAAAAGATTCACTAACAATTTCAATATTTAAGGCTGCTCTAACAAAACACTATATTTCATGTTATGTATAATTTATTTGTATTTTTCTTGTATATGGTTTTATCTTTAACTGATTGTATTGTATGGAGTGAGTGCAGAATCTGTTTGGGCTTTAGCCTATTCTCATTCCTGGTTATTTTTACATTGATGACCGAATAAATATTATTATTATTATTATTATTATTATTATTATTTAAAAAAAAAAACAATATTCAAAACAAAAAAAATATCCGTCGAGGTTCGAACCCCAGCCGATAGCACTAAAAACTGAGCATTACCCGTTACGCCACCAAGTACATGACTGAAAAGCTGATAATAGTCTATTTATACGTGTATTACGTAATTGATCATTACGTCATAAATATCCTATTAACCTTGCTAAAACCAAAATGGTCAGTTAGCTCAGTCGTCTGAGCGTCGTGTTAACAACACGTATGTCGTGGGTTCGATTCCCACGCTGGTCGGTGGAATAGAGTTAAGGCTATGCGAGCCACTGTGTTTGGGGTTCACAGATCATACGTCCCCCTTTCCACCACACATCATGAGGCGACAACATCAATGCATCTGGTGATGTGGTGGAAACGACCCCAAAAGGCTGTGGCAGGGCCTTAGTGCTGAGGCAGGGAGAGCACATTTACCATCGTTTTTTTTTTGGCTCTCGCAAACTGCTTTGGTGGTTTAAATTTTATGTTTAGCGCCCTCAATTTATTTTAATGTAAAAAAAAGGCACAAAAAAAGTTCACAATCAATGAGGGCGGTATACAACAACAAACTTCCCTCTTTGGTGTGGTGGTGGTATTATTTTATGTGTAGGCCTAGGCCTAATATTATATTTTCTTGAAACAATGAAATCAAACATAACTCTTTTTTGTGGTGTATTACTAGTGGTAGCATTCGTTATTTTGATTCTTACATCGAAATCACAAACAGGTAATATAATGTATATCATATGAGAACTGAGGACGTGTACTTACTAGGCTAGCTAGCTACTAGGCCTACACTAGGCTAGGCGGAGGCCTAGCTAGGCCCAGCGGGAAAGTCTGCTATTATTTTTATTATTCAGGCCTCCATACTATTTATGCTAGGCTTGGCCTAGTGGTGTAATTAGTATTCTAGGACAAATTAGGCCTAGCCTAGGCTAGGCCTAGTAAAACAATAAATTTGAACTGGGTAGTACCTGAGAAACAAACTCTACACTATTTTACTTTACTAGTAGGACTAAGCATATATTAATGGGATATTAATATATTTACATTTTTTACTTCAAATTTTTTGGGCGTCACAAACTAACATTAAGAGTAGGACACTGAGCTCGCCTTACCAAGATAGGAACCCGTAACAGTCTTTGATGTTATGTCTGGCTGCGACAAATAACTGGTATGCACATATTCTCCGTGGCATGCAGCGTCTGTAAGGGGCATCGAACTGATTGTGTCGCAGCCACAGGTAAACCCTTTAATCTCTGGAGCTCAACATCCTGTTGCTAGATTGCCGTGCTAGGCCTAGATAGAGAAGTTTGATTTAAACAATTTTGGAGCAATATTAAAGTTCATGTTCATTTATTTTCAGGTGAACGAAGAATGAAATCCGTAGAAGACACAGACGCCAGCCCTGGTAATGTGCACGCATTTGGAATTGTTGACTACCTTATATTTGGTGCTATGCTAGTGGTTTCAGCTGCAACTGGACTATACCATGCGTTTGCTGACAGTGGCCAAAATACTACTGCAAAGTGAGCTATAAGTAATGATTGAGTAAGAACAGTTTTCTGTTTGGACTCATGGAAGATCTATCTATGTTATTCATTACGACCATTTACACACAAAGTGGAACGGACAGGTGGTTTACGCTCAAGATAAATACAGATTCTACGTGGGACGAGCTATGTGGTTTTCCGCTTACCGTTACCGCTCTTCTGTGTAAATTGGCCTTAAAAGACATAAATCGTGTTGCTAAATATAAACATGATACTTTTGATCATCAATCAATCAAAATCAAAAAGTCTATGGTTGTCTGTTGTCTGACTAACATAAATTGCGGATAGCTTCTTGGAAGATTAGATAGATCGAATACATCATAATTTTTCTATATTTATTGCAGGTTTTTAATGGCTGACAGAAGCATGTTTAGTCTTCCAGTAGCCATCTCTGTGCTTGCCTCATTCTGCTCAGCAATCACTATCCTTGGAATACCTGCAGAGATCTTCAAACATGGAGTACAATACTGGCTCATTATTTGGAGTTACTTTCTGGTTATACCTATAACAGCATTGGTGTTTATCCCAGTTTTCTATGACCTGAAAGTTATCAGTGCCTATGAGGTGAGAACAAAACATAAAACACTCATTTTTCGTATTATTTAAGCTGGGACTTCTGGCTTATGAGCTATTGAGCTTCATTGTCTCTTTTGAAGCCCCAGACGATTTTTTCAAACAAATAAATGCTGTGGCTTGTATTGGGTAAAAGTAGTATAAACACATTTCTAAAAAAGATAGGTTAAATTATAGGAAGCCTGCAGCACATGTGTTGAAAAACATGCTATCAATTTGTTTTTTTTCTCTGAAAAATCTGCACATTTTTTGGAATACGAATATGCCTATGCTGTTAACACTATAACTGTTATTCTGATACAGTATCTTGACCGGCGATTTAGTAGGTTGATACGTGTTCTAGGTGCTTGTATGTTTATCCTGCAAACTGTATTCTACATGGCTGTTGTATTGTTTGCTCCAGCTTTAGCTCTTGAAGTTGGTAAGTAATACCATTTATTATCTCCAGCACCTCTATATTGTCATGGCTACAACAAATGCTATGTGTTTACTCACAACATATATTTAATGATTTCTACTTGTACATTTCAGTAACAAGTCTAGATGTGTGGAAGACTGTGTTGATGACTGGCCTTATCTGTACTTTCTACACATCCCTAGTAAGTGGTATTTGTTGGCAAGTTGCCATATAACCTCACAATATACACTATCAAACTTTATGTGACAAAAAAAATGTGATGTGCCCATAATTATATGGACAGGATTTCATATCACTACCGTATTTGGGAATATTACTACCATATTTGGGCACACCTTCATTGTGGATACTTTTATGTTTATTCTGTAACAAGATAATCATTATTGGCACTTTTTCCTTGTGTGTGCCATATTACATTTTATTTATTTATATATTTATTATTTATATTTATTTTTTTATTTTTTAACAGGGTGGAATTAAAGCTGTAATATGGACAGACGTATTCCAATTTCTAGTACTAGTTGGTTCCCTTGTTGTTGTCATTGTCATGGGTACAATTCGTGCAGGTGGCATAGATCATGTATGGAACTATAACAAGGAAAAAGGACAACTTAATTTTATAGTGTAAGTATCCTTCATGTTTTATTGTATCATCATATGTGGCCATACTTTGTGTGTATTGATGTTCTTAACTATGCTATACTGTCAACTTATTATAAGCTTTTTTTTAATACTGTACTTTATTCTCTAAGCCGTTTGTATGATTATAGTTTTGTGCAATTTGTATGTCCTTGAGTGTTTTTTAAATTTTAGTTTATCCACATTTTTAAAATTAGTTTTTTTAATCTACTTCGACCAAAGGAATTCCTTTTATTAGAGGATGACAAAGTTGTTATGAATCTTAGAACCTGATATATTGAAATATTTCAGTCTTGATCCCGACCCGCTCATGCGAATCAATCTGTGGAGCGTTATCATTGGTGGAACGTTGACTGCTTTACCCATATGGGCTGTCAGCCAGACTGCTGTCCAACGATTTCTAACTTCAAAGGATTTAAAAGGAGCACAAAGGTATATTGATGAACGGGTTTCTTGGAAGAAAATGCTTATTTTGACTAAATATTATACTATATGTAGCGAGTGAGTGAGTGGCCAAGTGGTTTAAGAGTGGTTAAGACAGTAATAACCGAGTAGGGGTTACCCCGGTGTACAAGTATACACACAGCCACTGTCGCACAAAGACCGTTACTCATCATGAGAGCCCCTTGATTGTCAGCATATGCTGTTTAGGGGTCACCCTCTATAAATAAGGTTGAATAAAAAATAAATAAATAAAGCATATCTGCCACAATTTGTCCACTTTGACTATAACAATTTATATTACTTTTTAGGTCCATTTGGTATTCACTCCCTGGCAACATCATCATGGTTTCTCTTGTCTCTTTTTGTGGTCTTGTTCTTTATGCATTTTATGACGGTGAGCTTGACTTTATTTATTTTTTAAAAATTTATTTCATACACATCCAACAGCGAGTAACTCGCCAATTACAGGATGGATAAACTATTTAATGATGCGTTGTGCTTATAAACTAAGTCTCATTTGAGGCTTAGGGAGTGGAGTTGAAAGAGTCGCTATTGCTAAATAAACAAACATTATATTCACAAGACTCAATTATACATGAGTAGATGTTTGGAAGCTTACAGGTTTTCTTGGTATGAGTACAACATGCATGGTTTACTAACTGATTACCACACTGTTGTTACTATGTGCTTCTCCAATAAATTATATAAAAGGCCTGAGGCACTATAAATAAGAAAATATAAACTTTTGTTAATAAGTTTATAAAATGTAGTGAATAGAATATATAAATTCTGAATTGAATTTTGGTGTTTTTGCTTTGTAGTAATAGACATGTTGATTATTTTGTGTGCACATTGATTTCAGTGATTATGATTTAAGATTTGATTTGTGTATATTTTGCAGGTACCACCCCAAGTAGACAAGTTCCAGACTATAGTTCAATAGATCAGGTAAACAGTTAAAGTATTGAATGTGCCATTAGGACACAGTGTTACTGCCATTCATCAGTGTGAGTGAGTGGCCTAGCAGTTAAGACAGTCCAACCTAATTACGTAGCCATAACATCGGCAAGGGTTCAAGGCTCACTCGCTTCATGGTTCTGGTGGTAGAACGAGTCTTCTCGGATAAGGACTATAAACTGTAGGTCCAGTGTACACATCTAGCTCATGTGCACTTTTAAGAACCAGGACATCTTTCAAGACAAGTAGGGGTTACCCCAGTGTACTAGTACATCACAGCCACTGATTATAACTGGGCCCTCTGGGAGACCAGTCTTCGATTGAAGAGGTCACCCAGTAAAAAGAAGAAATGATAAATAATAAATAAGGTTTTTGTTTAAATTCTTTTTTCAGATACTTATTTTCTTTGTCAGTCAAGAGTTTGGGAATATTCCAGGAATACAAGGTCTCTTTGTAGCCTGTTTATTTGCTGGAACATTGAGGTATTATTTCCTTCTTTGAACTCCCTAGCTGCTGAAACATTGATTAATAATATTAAACATACCATTTTCTTTAGCATTGTTGCATCTGGGTTGAACTCCCTAGCTTAGCACTGTTGCTCCCTAGCTGCTGTAACATTGATTAATATTGTTAAACATTATTGTTTTCTTTATAGCACTGTTGCATCTGGGTTGAACTCCCTAGCTGCTGTAACATTGATTGATATTGTTAAACATACCATTTTCTTTAGCACTGTTGCATCTGGGTTGAACTCCCTAGCTGCTGTAACATTGATTGATAACATTAAACATACCATTTTCTTTAGCACTGTTGCATCTGGGTTGAACTCCCTAGCTGCTGTAACATTGATTGATATTGTTAAACCGATTCGAAGAGCAAGGAATAAAGAGGGCAGTGTTGCAAGTGGTCCTCAAGATAGGTCTGACACAAAGCTGTCAAAAATGTTAAGTAAGTTTGAAGTTTATAAAATATCTTGTATGGTGTATGTTTTAAAACAGGACGGTAGCTATCACTCATCTATGGTTGTGAATGTACAATTTTAGAAGTATGAAAAGTAAGACATATATTTTAGCTATTTTTATATTTAGTTTTGTGCATTTATATATTCTATTTGTTACTGTTATGTGTATTTTAAGGGGGGATGTGGATAGAGGTGCTTGTCATTTGTTCATCCCTTTCTTTTTGCTGCCTTTTTATTATGTGTAGGATCAAGTTTAATAAATAAATTAAATAAACATTGGTTACATTAATCTTTCTAAAGGGTTAAACCTTAAAACATAGCAAAACGCTGGGCGTCAACAGCTGAGGTGTGTATGGTGTGTAGCCTGCTGTGTAAACTGTGTCAACAGCTGAGGTGTGTATGGTGTGTAGCCTGCTGTGTAAACTGTGTTAGATGGGTGCTTAACTTAAAATATTAGTTCCAGTAAAGAGGACACATTCTCACTATACTAAAATAGGAATAAATGTGTGTTTGGAATTTTCAGCATGTGGATATGGTGTGATTTGTATACTGTTAGCATTTGTGGCATCTCATATTGGGAGTCTAATACAAACAGCAAACACCGTGTTTGGTGCAGTAGGAGGCCCTCTATTGGGTTTGTTTTCTCTTGGTATTCTCTATAGGCGTGCAAACTCTGGGTAAGTTTGACTATTTTATTATTTTTATTTATTTATTTATTTTTTCATCATACGTCATCATTAACAGGGCCTAAAAGACTTAACATATAATATGATATTACAGATAACAAGACTACATTTAGATATTAGTGACATGATAATGTTAAAATATCAAACTATATATATTTTTAAAGCTTAATTGGCCTATAACTCTGTCCAAAATATTAAAATAGCAAAATAGAGTTGTATTGTATTTTTTATACCACTATTTTGGAATCTCTTTATAGCGGTGCTTTAGTTGGCCTGTTGTCAGGCTTTCTCATTTCCTTGTGGATCACCATAGGTGCTATTACCAACACACAGGATGGTGTTGTTAATCCTGATGTCTTTGTGCTATATCAAGTAAGTATATTAGAACAGGATTTAGTCTCTAACTAAAGTCAGTATACAATAAGTACAAATAGAGCAATTGATGCATGATGGACGTATATTATGTATTGTCTTTGTTCTATGTTGTACAACCAAGATTTATCAAAATATACAGAATGTTGAAAATGCCTTTCAGAATTTGTATTTGTATGTATTCTATTCCACAGATATCTTTCTTATGGTATAGCACAGTTGCTTTTCTCACTACATTTCTAGTGGGCATAGCAACAAGTGAAATTGTCAGGTGTGCATTTGTAGATGAGCAGCGTAAATCTGTTGACCTTTTGACCCTGGCGACATTTCTAAGGTAGGTCAACATGTAGAAGCTTTTAATATCACTGCCTGAACCAGTTTTATTGATTAATGTGATGTGCCCATATATGGACATGATGATGTCATATCACTACTATATTTGGGCATATCACTACCATATTGGGCACATCACACTTTTTTGTCAAACTAGTTTGATAATGTAGACAGAGCCAATAGTCTGATCTAACAAAATTTGTAGTTCTTCATGTTGAATTGTTCTACTTCCAAGCTATTGTCCTGCAACAAATGTTGTTGATAACCTTTGCAGCTGTATGTAAACTTATTATGCTTATCTGTGATTTTAATTGTTTTCAGGCCGAAAGGATGGAGGAAACCATCATCATCATCAAGCACCTCCATAAGCCTAGATGACTCCTCTAGAGAACAGCTCTTAGGGCAAAATGACAGTGAAGATGATGATGGTGGTGGTGGTGATAGTTATGTAACAAGTAAAGAAACGTCTTTAGCAAATAACGTGGAGAACTAAACACCACAATTACTTTATTTTACTCAGAGTTGTTACACCCAATATGCACTAATAGCTAGATGGCGTTAGGTTCAGTAATCGAAGGTCACAGCAGCACGAGGTCAGCACCCTACAAGACAATAATGATACACGATGTACAGTATTACTATTAGATGTCGAACCACAATGGCCGCATCATTCATGTTATCGTCTTCTCATTGTTTGGACGGTACCAATCGCTACGAGGGGTATTCCTTAACGGTACCAATTTTTAGGGGGCGCTATTTTTATATCTTTCTTTCAGACTATAACAGAGTGAATTGGGAGAGATTATTATTTTAAGGTAATGGTATTAGAGTATCTTTCAATTTGAATGTCTGTCGGTGAAAGGGAATATTTTTATATATATAATATTTATAAATACTAATTTAAACTTATTTTATAATGACTTATTACGCAATTCACTTTTTAAAATATGTTGAGATTTTCATTTCCATTTATTTATTTTACATAATGAAATGATAACATGCGCAGAACACATTATGTGATTCTGTGCATCTCAATTATGATATAGTGACCAGTTATGTCAAAAAATAAATGATCAAAGTATCAACTTTTTAAAATATGTTGAGGTAGCCTTCTACGCATGTCAATTATGATATATATCCAGTAATGAAATAAAAGTATCGTAATTTTACCCATTTTCGGAAAAATCCCTGTACTTAATCCCTGTACTGTAGTACAGAAATTCTTTTCTTGAAAATGACCAAAATATAGATTTTTCACAACACAGTTGAGGTAATGCTCTGCATGCAAAAAAATAACGATCAAAATTTGGCCGATTTTTGGAAAAATCCAGGCTCTACTATAATACAGGCATTTTTTACGAAAAATTACCAAAAAACGACTTTTCAAAATACTTATGAGATAACATGCGCAGAACGTATTGTGTGATTCTGTGCATGTAACAAAAATAGAAATTTTGCCGATTTTCGGAAAAATATACTATATATATTTTTTAGAAAAATGCCCAAAATATCGACTTTTTAAAATTCAATTATGCAATAATATGGCAATAAATGCGCACATATTGCTTTGTATCATCTTATAGAGCCATAGTAACCAGTTTTGTCGAAAAATAAAAGGGTCTAAATTTTGCTATTTTTGGTAAAAATCCCTGTACTAGTACAGGGATTTTTTCGAAAAATGCTCAAAATAGCGACTTTTTAAAATTCAATTATGCAATAATATGGCAATATATTGCTTTGTATCATCGTATAGAGCCATAGTAACCAGTTTTGTCGAAAAATATAAGGGTCTAAATTTTGCCATTTTTGGAAAAATCCCTGTACCATAGTACAGGGATTTTTTCGAAAAATTCTCAAAATAGCGACTTTTTAGAATTCAATTATTATGCAATATTATGGCAATATATGCGCATATATTGCTTTGTATCATCGCATAGAGCCATAGTAACCAGTTTTGTCGAAAAATAAAAGGGTCGAAATTTAGAAATATTTGGAAAAATCCCTGTACTATAGTACAGGGATTTTTTCGAAAAATGCCCAAGATATCGACTTTATACGGATATATTGCTTTGCATCATCGTATAGAGCCATAGTAACCAGTTTTGTCGAAAAATAAAAGGGTCTAAATTTTGCTATTTTTGGTAAAATACCTGTACTATAGTACAGGGATTTTTTCGAAAAATGCTCAAAATAGCGACTTTTTAAAATTTAATTATTATGCAATAATATGGCAATATATGCGCATATATTGCTTTGTATCATCGCATAGAGCCATAGTAACCAGTTTTGTCGAAAAATAAAAGGGTCGAAATTTAGAAATATTTGGAAAAATCCCTGTACTATAGTACAGGGATTTTTTCGAAAAATGCCCAAGATATCGACTTTATACGGATATATTGCTTTGTATCATCGTATAGAGCCATAGTAACCAGTTTTGTCGAAAAATAAAAGGGTCGAAATGTTGCCATTTTTGGAAAAATCCATGTACTATAGTATAGGGATTTTTTTCGAAAAAAGGCCGATTTTCGACCCTTTTATTTTTTGACGTAATGGTTACTATAGCATAATAAACATGCGCAGAGTCGAATAATGGGTTCTGCGCATGTCAATTATGCTATAGTAACCACTTTTGACATAAATGGTTACTATAGCATAATAAACATGAGCAGAGCCGAATAATGGGTTCTGCGCATGTCAATTGTGCTATAATAACCAGTTTTATCGAAAAATAAAAAGTTTGAAAAATTGCCATTTTTCGACATTTTTATTTTTTGACGTAATGGTTACTATAACATAATAAACATGCGCAGAGTCGAATAATGTGTTCTGCGCATGTCAATTGTGCTATAGTAACCAGTTTTATCGAAAAGTAAAAATGTCGAAAATTTGCCATTTTTCGAAAAATGGCAGATTTTCGACCCTTTTATTTTTTGACATAAATGGTTACTATAGCATAATAAATATGCGCAGAGTCGAATAATGGGTTTTGCTAAAAATATCGACTTTTAAAATTCAATTATTATGCAATAATATGGCTATATATGCGCATATATTACTTTAAATCATCATATAGAGCCATAGTAACCAGTTTTGTCGAAAATAAAAGGGTCGAAATTTTGCCATTTTTTGGAAAAATCCCTGTAATATAGTACAGGGATTTTTTCGAAAAAAAATAGAGCTATAGTAACCAGTTTTGTCGAAAAATAAAAGGGTAGAAATTTAGTATCATGCGCAGAACACGTTATGTAATTCTGCGCATGCCAGTTATGTTATAGCAACCAGTTATGTCAAAAAAATAAATGACCAAAACATCGACTTTTGAAACATATTGTTGTAGCATGCGCAGAACACGTCATGTGTATCTACGCAAGTTATGTTATAGAAACCAGTTATGTCAAAAATAAATGAACAAAACATTGACATTTTAAACATGTTGAATTATCATGCGCAGAACACGTTATGTGTATCTGCGCATTTCAGTTATGTTAAAAAATAAATGACCAAAACATTGAATTTTTAAACATGTTGAAGTATCATGCGCAGAACACGTTATGTAATTCTGCGCATGTCAGTCATGTTATAGTAACCAGATATGTTAAAAAATAAATGACCAAAACATCGACTTTTTAAACATGTTGAAGTATCATGCGCAGAACACGTTATGTAATTCTGCGCATGTCAGTCATGTTATAGTAACCAGTTATGTCAAAAATAAATGAGTAATATCATGCGGGCGAAATTTGGCCATTTAAAAAAGAAGTTTTACTGAATGGAAAGCGTTATTTATTGGAGATATTAACGGTATTCGTTAAATGTAGAGAACCGTAATCTTGACAAACTGGCTGACAAGGCGAAGTTGAGGTAAATAGAACATCGTTCAATGATCTAACACTACCTATTGGTAGACTACTGGATGCACTCTTAACAAACTTTTTATATGAAACACGCAAAACCAATAATATATTGTTATTGTTGTAAGGTATTGCTTTGTGCATGTGTTCCATGTCAACAACTAAACTTGTATAGTGATTTCCACAATGTTCATTGTGAATTCTGTATATCCTAATAATATTATATAGATGTTGAGCACAGAGTTGTATGATATCCGCGCTGCCAAAGATTATTAATAAAGTTAGATAATTGCTGTCATCGTGTTATCGTTGTTCGACATCCTCGTCCTGATGATCACCGGTTTATGTAGTAGAGGACCGTTAGTCACGACCGTAGTGACGCCATATGATGCGTAGTGACGCAATATAACGCGTAGTGACGCCGTATAACGCGTAGTGACGCCGTATGACGTGTAGTGACGCCATGTGGAGTGTAATCATGAAGACATGGATGGGTTGGTCTGCATGGTGATGAGACCGCCACATTGGTCTGGTGCTTTGAGTGCGTGCCATTGGGCGACAGGTGAACGCTGTGATTCAATCATTCGAAGCCAGTGTGTGTTTTCTGATAAACCTACAAGTTAAGGGACAACGAAACAATATTTTGGAAATGATGCTTATAATTGGCCAAACTAAATTACGACGAAGAAGTTAGGGGCGACCCGCTTTTAAATAAATACAGGGTTAGGGTTGACCAAAACAAATTGTAACAATATTTTGGAAATGATACCTGATTAAAATAACAGCCTTATAATTGGCCAAACTAAATTACGACGAAGAAGAAGAAGGGGCAGGTTGACCAAAACAAATTCTGTTCTGTTTTTTTTATAAAAGAAGATCTATTAAATTCAATCAGACACGGTTAACAAGGTTCTCTCTCACCTGATGAGTATTTGCCTAAGTTGATCTGTCCCGTCACAGCATCTCGACTTTTACAGTTATAGTCCAACACAGATAATACAAACACGATTTTATCCAGCGACGATGGCAACACGTTGAAGTGAAAACTTTCATTGAAAACTGGGTCAATTGTGTTTTTCTTCACTGAAGTCTTTTTCGTTTTTATTATTTTGTCCATTAGTATCAGTTGGATTTTAACAAAAGGATCTGAAAAGACAAATAACATTTGTTATAGCATTGTTTTTGTTGTTTTAATGTATGATGCAAAAATATCTGACTGAATATCAGACATGACAGAGACACAGTAAGACAGAGAACTTGAAAATAGAAGAAAATTGTTCATCTGTTTCATCGTTAAGTTAGTGAAGAAGTGTACTTACCAGAACCGCCATTGATATCTGTCTGAAGAAGCTGCTTAATCTTGATGACATCAAGCTGAAGACGCTGTGCAACTGGTAGGTAGTTCAAAGATACCAAAATGTCTCCACGTGTTGGGTTATTCTATAGTTGTATACAGAGATAAGAAAAGAAGTTTTAAAAGTCGTATTACGTATCTCAAGCTTGGTTCTTCCCACTAGAACGCAAATAAGGACGCAACGCAAGTAATTTGACCAATCAGCACGCGATGGATTATCTGACTGTTGCTTGCTATTGGTCAACTCGCTTGCGTTGTGCTTACGGCATTACGTCATTACCTAGACCTGGTATCATACTAAGTTAGTACACACATTTAGAATGGTAACTTTATGTGTAATTTTAATCTGTACTTTAACTGAAACTGATATTCTATTTATTAAGCGTTGTTCGTTCACCTTTTGGTATTTAAAATTTCTAAAAACGTGTTTGAAATAAATAATTTAAGAGCCGATTCTCGATTGTCATAATCTCATTTCTCTCGTAAATCTGTCTTGCTATATCATAGTTGACCTTTGCAATATAAGAAGTACTATCGAAAACATGCTATTTAATTTGTTTTAAGATTATGAAAGCGTGACTTACATGCGCACTAGGCTGAAGAGCTTTCCATATATATGCACCTTTCATTAAATTAATTCCATCCAGTGGCATGGTATATTCACCAATCACACAATGTCTTGAATATTTATCAAAATCCTGAACAGACAAGTGTAGTAGTCTTCTTTGAGCTTCCCTGTACGCAAGATCGAATCGGAAACTTTCGTCAAAATCAGGAGATTGAGTCTTTGCTTTCACGACTGTCTGCTTCGAGTTTATTTGGTCCGGTAAAAGAGACACTTTGACATAAGGATTTGAATGAGCTAAATCAATCTTATCTGGATCATATACAACAGGCGGGGGCAAATCCCGCGCTTTCACCACTCTTACTAACAACTGTTCGTTTGTGAAATCGTATCGAACACCAAAGTGAATCTTTCCAAGATGTTGAATTTCGAGATCGTCTTCATCTTCCGGTACTCCATAAAGCTTGGGTTCAATTTGAGCATCAGAAAACTGATGAAAATCAGCCCCAAAACGCCTCGTTGGGGTCCGTGGCTGCACCATTTCAGAATTGGTCGTTGGTGACCAGAACTCAATCGGTTTCATATCGATTAACGGTGCAGGAATACTGCATCGTCGATCTGTAGACGAACGACGGGAATCGGAATTTGAAGATCTTCTAGAGGAGCCAACCGAAGGCTGTCGAACTGTTCGGCAAGGAGGTTCGGCACAGATCGGATAGCTGTCTCTTGAATCGGTAAATGCGTCGTCATCGTCGTCATCTTCGTCAACATGGGAAGAATAGTCACAAGGAAAACAAGACGACGACTGACAGCAGATAAACTGGCTGAACTTTGACAAAATACCGGATCCAGTCTGAAATCAAAGTCAAAGTTTATTGTAATACAATATACAGAACATAGATTAATAAATATAATTGTGTGATGAGGGCGCATTAAGCCAATATTATTATTTAATTTAAGTGAGAGAAAAAAACACTTTCGTCTAATTGACAAATACAATACTAATGTTCTAAATAGTTTGAAATAAGTATTGGTTTGTATTTTGTTCTAAATCTCTGAAATCCCAAATGTACTCTAATATTTTATCGAATAAAAAGCAAATCATCTCCTATAGGATCATCATCTATCATACAATAGTATAATTATACACTGATGAAGAGCTAGTGTTGCCCGAAACCTCTGCTATTTTTTATGTCTGTTTTGATTTAGCTTTTTGCTTATTTTATATCTTCATTGATATCCAGCCACTTATACCCATAGCATTGTCATTATTTTCAGTAATTTGCCATTGGATTTATACAATAATAATAACAATAACTAATGCAATCAAATTATAATTATTAAAAAATATGACAATTTAATAATTAACAACATGAACTAAATATGTAATAATAACAGTAACATATGAATGAATACACATAAATTAGTTTTTCAGTGATGGTCTACTTATTATTAGGGCGTCTCGAATCTTACATCGAAAGAAATCTGTTCACAACTATAACATTAATCATGTTTTCCTACAGAATACATCTAACACGATCGATGTGGCATCAACATAGGCCTAGTTAATCACACTATGGTCATCCTGGCTGCGAACAAATCTCGCGTAATACAGTATTGTACATCGACCTGGGAAACGAAATACTCAAGCTTGGTTCCCACTAGCGACGCAACGCAATGACGTACGCGCAACGCAAGCGAGTTGACCAATGACAAGCGACTGTTAGAATATCCATCGCTTGTGATTGGTAAAATCACTTAAGCGTGGTTCCCACTAGGACGCAACGCAAGGACGTACGCGCAACGCAAGCGAGTTGACCAATGACAAGCCACTGTTCGAATAATCCATCGCTTGTGATTGGTCAAATTACTCACGTTGCGTCACGTCCTTACGTCGCTAGTGGGAACCACGCTTAAGCGACAATTATATCACCTTAGTATATCTCTGTTTACCCTTGACGAGTAAAAATTCGCGTTAATGCACTTTAACTTGACGCGGCAGAAACGTTGATGTGAACGCTAATGAAAAATAACACTCAACAAATCATTGGTTTAATAACGGTCGAGCTGTTACTTAACTTCCTGATGGAGTGACTTAATGAGTAAAACCACTGTTAGAACAAGTATAGGAACAGAAGACAGAAGGCCATGTAATAAGATATTACATCGCATAGATAGACCTCAAACACTGCGTAATTATTATTTAGTAATAATTAGTTTTAAATTGTTCATATTTACTAATTGAATACAATTATATTATAGTGTAAATGCAAGGAAAAAGTCCATAACCTAATAAAATATAATACAAATATACGGAAATAAGCATAAACTGTGTTTATACATTATAATTACTGTATACTGTATTAAATTTAGCACTTTTGACACGTGATGATCTGGCCAAGCCAAATTAAGTGCACTCAAGTTGGAGGGGGTATGGTTGTGACGAAGGGGGTGTGGTTGTGACGGAGGAGTGTGGTTGTGACGGAGGAGTGTGGTTGTGACGGAGGAGTGTGGTTGTGACGGAGGAGTGTGGTTGTGACGGAGGGGTGTGGTTGTGACGGAGGAGTGTGGTTGTGACGGAGGAGTGTGGTTGTGACGGAGGAGTGTGGTTGTGACGGAGGAGTGTGGTTGTGACGGAGGGGTGTGGTTGTGACGGAGGAGTGTGGTTGTGACGGAGGAGTGTGGTTGTGACGGAGGAGTGTGGTTGTGACGGAGGGGTGTGGTTGTGACGGAGGAGTGTGGTTGTGACGGAGGGGTGTGGTTGTGACGGAGGAGTGTGGTTGTGACGGAGGAGTGTGGTTGTGACGAAGGGGGTGTGGTTGTGACGGAGGAGTGTGGTTGTGACGGAGGAGTGTGGTTGTGACGGAGGAGTGTGGTTGTGACGAAGGGGGTGTGGTTGTGACGGAGGGGTGTGGTTGTGACGGAGGGGTCGGCGAGAATATAGATTTTAAAATAAATCAAGTATTAACGTATCAGAGCCTATTCGACTGTGGGTCTTTAGCGTACAATATTATCCCGTGTTTTCTTTTTGTTTTTACTGAGACTGCTATTCTCTTTAAGCTTATAAAATGATAACATTAAACATTTACAATGTGTCCATCTTCTTCATAGCGTACTGAGTTGTCGGCGGCGGATTGCATTAACATTTTACGAAGTTAAGTTGTTTACCTTAACATGTCATTATTTTATTAATAAATGTTCTTACGACGCAAAAAGGTTACATGCACGATGTTCGCATAATACTGCTTGCAAGATAAGCTATCCGGCGGCAGCTGCAACATACATGTCTACGGCGAGTTTGACATTTAAAACACAATAACATTATCAATATATTCTAAATCATACTTATGTTTCTAACTCACATAAATTATTATACAAAGTAAAATATATCCACTTAAGATAAATAATATTACGTACCTTGGAATAAAAACCCATCTTACGTAATATTTCAGGTGAGCTATCTGTAGATTTTTGTCAACTGCAGCAGGACCAACCAAAGGTGCACGGAATACCTTTTAATTATTTAAAATATTAAAAACAACTCATTATTGATGAAAACAGATGCCGACTGCTAGTTAAATTGATTATAAATGTGGCAGCTATTACAAGGCACCCTTCTACGAATCAACAATTAATCTGCAGCAACAATTTACGACGAATCCGTAATCAATTTTCCTTGGAAACCACTCGTGACGTCATATAATTATGTCTTTTTTTCGTACAGTTATATATTGCCTGAGGGCGCGCGTTCGTACCTTAGTAAAAGATGTGAAAAAGAAACTAACCATAGTTTTGACAGACGGCCTCTGTAGAAATTGAATGCGGTATCATGATGTCAATAAATTCGTCATTCTAAAAACGAACAAATAATGTAACTCGTAATATTGTTGAACATCGATCGATGACAAGAAATAAATCATCATTAAAATATAACAACTAAACAGTGTAGAAAAAATATATAGATGTTAAATAAAATTGGTCAGGGAGTGCAGTAGTAGGTTAATATTTCAAATATTTCCACATATACAGTATATATTCACCTCCATTCTTAATGGTAACAATTTTTTGTGTTATGAATGTTGTCTGGCATGTACCGTACATTTAAATGGTTACTAAACTGACAAGTACCTGTTTGTTTTGGTGTAATATTGAATATTGTAATTGGGAATAAACCAAAGTGTTAACAATTACATACTGACATACAATTATACATTTAAATACCATGTCCTTGTGGTGAACTTTCTTGCAGATAGATGTAATGCCATGACTGTATTCATATTTGTTCAGTTTGCCTTCGAAAACTTGTGAACATCAATTGTTATGGATGTATTGAGCAGATTTGGCAATTCACTCGGATGGTGGCAAAAACCTCTGCAAGATTGGTTTCCACAAGTCCTGTTGAACAAACAGCGAAGTACACAAGTTTACTTCCAGTTTATAATTCCATGAATAAAAGATAGCGAGTACATTGCAACTACACGTCCAAACACTGAATGTTCATTTTTAACCTTGGAACGACCTTGCCAACACAATACATAAATTACAAAGTTATGTAAAAAAAGTTTTTAAAACGCACCTTTTTCCAAAATAGCAACCAACATTCACCAAATGAATGAGTCCAAGCATTGAAAAGGCAAAAATGATGATATATAAAACTGACTTTTAAAAATAAAGGATAACTTTAACAAATATTAAGAAAAAATTTTGAAAATTTATTGTAAATCCCACGTCATCACCAGTACTAAAGTACACTCACTTAAATACCAACATTACAGGAATAAGATTTCAAAACAGTTTAATAAAACAAACTAATCCACTAAAAATTTCCAAACTGTCCTACAGTAATTATTAATTCATATCTTTACTTTAAAATTATAAATGTGAGCATATGTTTAATTTTGTATTACTTTTGCTTTACTCCATATTAGTGTCAATGATAGAGGTTACTTGATCCTATTGAGTATAATTTTAATTAATTAATTTGATATAAGTGCAATAGTACAATAGTGTTATTTCTCCTTTCGACTCCAATCATGCCCAAATTAAAGCATATATATCTATTCTTTCCACTTTCCAATCACTATCTGATCATAAAGAATCTATTTGTATGTTTGGGTTTTTCATTCATTCATCCATCAGTGGAACATTATTTCCATTTATTGTAATATACCTTGGTTTGGGTTGAATAATACTTTCTGATATTAATATACAATTGGTGGACTTTCAAATTTTAAAAGATCATAAGATTGGTTTGAGATGGTCAGACAGTTTCTGGCAGTAGACGTCAGTTCTGTGCTTATGTCGGACAGCTTCAAGTTCATCTAGTAGTAGTGATGGCTTGATTTTACCTGCTTCTTTTAACACATCTGTAAAACAAACAACAACAATTTTATTGTTAATGTTCTAGCTGGTAATGACCTCAGAATTTGATGCTGGTCAAGTTAGTTAGTTAAAGTTAATGTTAGTTAAAGAAATATGTTTTTGTTGTATTTACAGGCTAGTAGGCAGCCTGGTTAATAGTTTGAAATAAATAAATTACACCTATCAACTAAAAAAGAATTCTTTTTAAAAACTTTTATTTAACAGAAACAAGGATGCAAGATTTAGAATTCAATTCATCGTTTATTATTATATCTAATTTATATAAAAAAATAAAAATCTGAAAATCTTTGTTTGCTGGAAATAGTGGTGGTTTTCTATTTGTTTTATGTATCCAAAAATGTAATTCTTTTGTCAAACTGGGCCCTCTGAAGAGGTCACCAAGTTTAAAGAATAAATAAATAAAAGGAAAAGAGAAAAAGAAATAAGTCCTACCAAGGAGTTGCTGTTGAATGTGTGCATCAGGATCATCAAGATGTACCAACAGTCCTTTATACATCTCTTGCAAGTGAGCACCATATAAGGACGTGTCATAGTTCACAGGGAAACATTGGAAGTAAATCAAGAAGGTTTTAGCAACAGCTACTCTGATGTCATCGCTGCTGTCGTCCAGTCGTTTTAATAACTCAATATAAAAACTGTGTAAGTGATCTGGATCAAAGCTCTTTCCACAAACAAGTAGAAACTTGCTGAAAATACGACAAGTAATCAGTCTGGTAGATTTTACCTCGTCCTCTAGAAGGCTTTTCAACTGTGTCAACAGGTCTTTTGATAAATCAATTGCCTGAAAGAAAAATGTGTATGGTAATTTATTTAAAAGACACAATGATATTATATGGCCTTATATAGTATATGTCCTTATATAGTATATGTCTTTATAAAAGTTTTAAATATTTTATGAAATATGTGGTGATACAGTACAGTAATGATGAAGAATATGGTTTAACTAACAATCTCAGAGTTTTATAATTTTAAGCTTTCTTGTACCTGAAATCCGACCTTTTCAGCTTTGGCTGTTGGTGTGGAATTTGATGATTTTGAACAATTAATTATAAATAATAGTATTAGTAAACAAATAAAAAAAAAAAAGTTTGTACCTGTTTTTGAGTGAGAAGTTGACTTT
The DNA here is from genome assembly GCF_963402885.1 of Antedon bifida. Classification (NCBI taxonomy): domain Eukaryota; kingdom Metazoa; phylum Echinodermata; class Crinoidea; order Comatulida; family Antedonidae; genus Antedon; species Antedon bifida. The sequence goes on along the minus strand of NC_136229.1, from coordinate 33,868,077 downwards.
GAAAGAGAGCCCAGAGGCAGGATACGGCTGTGGTCCTGACAGCTGCACACACTCTGCCAGCATGCCAGACACAGTTTGGTAGTATCATGTCCTTAACTACTATGGTGGCAAAAGAACCAAAGCCTTGCTGGGAATCAATTGAAGCACCAGAATTCATCAACAGTCGTGATAAGAGTGAAAAGAACTTAAGTCTAAGTTCAGCATCTTTAGTTGGTTGAAGGTTTTCACTCAGCATTGGAACGATATCAGTTAGAAGAGCACCAAGAATAGCTCCTGTCAACAAACAGTTATACATTCTTTTATCATCAAACAATGGTCATTATTACAGAGTTTTGTATACTATACGGAACATTTGATATAGCAACACATCTACACTAATATAATATTTCAATCATTTATCAATTAAAGCCGAAGCATAGTCGTTATTTCAGGACCATTCTATAGTCACCACCAGTACAGGTAGGCTTGCTTCATTAATGCTTCTATGAGGAATGCTAGCAGACCAAACTCAGTACTGTTTTGATTAGGATCATTCGGGAAACTACCTCACAACCTTATTACAAATAATGTTCTAAACAAACACTACTATTAAATGTTCCACACTGCGATTAAGCACAGCCCTCTGTGATCATTAACATCTTTGATTATCTACTTTGCAAATCCTAAAGTCCTTCTCTAGGAAGGGTTTCTTGTGGCTGATAAGATTGGATTAAATTACTGTACTACTCAATTATTAGCTTGGAGCTGTAGAATATTAATATTGAACTGAACAGTTTAAAATGCTAAAGGATATTTAAATAAACAATACCTGCTTCAGTAAGTAAAGTGTCAAAAATTAAACGTTCCAAAGAATAATTGTTCCAATCCTTGTAGTTTCCCTTCAAAGTCTCCAGTAAATCTTTTGTATGTTTTTCATACAGTTCAGTTGTGTTACTCAAACCCTGGATGTTTGCAAGTGTTTTCAGTGAGCTGTTGGCCTATTGACGAACAAAATTAACATTTTATATTATGTGCAATGTCTTATCACATAACAAACATGGTAATTTACCAACTTTTTACATTAAATTAATATAGTGTCCTGTCAACAACTTTGCATGATTGCCACTCCTCTCTTTATCAGAATACTACCTGTATCCACAAATTCAACATTATGTACAGGGGTAAGTCCATACTCTAAATATCGTTTTTTGTGATTTCCAGTTTTATTGTAAGTTTTTTTTAATGTCTTTTTATGAAATGTTTTTTAGTCTACTAAAAAACAGGACCATATGTAAAACAGGTGCAATATCTATTACCTGATATGTTTTTAACCAGTATAAATTTATTTTAAAATAAATAAATAAAAACAAATCCCTAATATTAATAACTTTATCATTAATCTTTTTGTTTCTGTCTGTAAATATATTGGAATTCTAATTCTATTTACCTCAGTATGAATATGTTCATCGCGAGCCAGTGCAAGCATGTTCAATAAGACTGTAAACAATTGCAGGCTGGATGACTGGAGTCTATCTGGATATTTACTTCCTGTTGACATGATGGCATTCACACAGGATACTAACTGCAGTTGGTACAATGCCTAATGGAGGTACAAATGATTGTAATATTGTTATATTTAAAATTTCTGTAGCTGCTTCTTGGGTTAAATAAAAATTACACCAAAAAAAATAACATTTTAAATAAAAAAAACTTACATTTTCAACTCGACAGACTTCAACCTCAGCTAATGTGGTTGATATTTCACTCATGTGTGCCTCAAACAAGTCAGGTCTTGAGCCTCTAATAATAGCAGCCAATGTCATGAGGACATGAGCACTTTGTGTGTTCTTCAGACTGGGTAAAATCAGTTTGCAGTACACCTCTGGACAAACATACCAGCCTACAATTTCAGCTGCTTTAATGACCTAAAGAATTAAATTGTTAAGACTGAAATAATAAATGTATGAGCTTGATGGTTAGCATGCCGTTTCCTTGTACCTCAAGGAACGGTTAAACTAGACTATTTCACTCCTTAAGCCTTGAATGAGACTTAGATATACTGTAGTTATAAGCATGATCATTATCAGACACTGCACCATATATGTCCTGATGTGTAGACTTAATTCAAGTGAAAATGTTTTAGTCTCAACAATTATAGATGGATGTATACGGAAAAATAATATTCTTGAATACATACCCTTTTTACAATCTCTGGCTCCTCGTCTGCACACGCTCTGTACATTCCTGTCAGTAATTTCTCCATGTGCTGTGTGCTATTGTCCTCAGAATTGATGAGTAGAGTGTGAAGTAATTTCACAGACATCAGTCGGTTAGCAACAGTCCAGTCTGTTAGGTCTTTTAGAAGGCCTGGTAAAATCTTGGACATATTTCGGAAAATCAATGTACGACATCCAAGTCTAGGTCTAGAAGCTGAACACAAGAACAAAGAATTGAAAGTGAATAATTCATCAGTATAAACTGTTGAAAAATTGTACGGTGTTTAAAGGGAAAAAAAAGAAGTTTATATTTTCTTCACATTGCTCGCACTCTACCAGTACCTACATATGCAGGTAGTATGACGCACACTCCTTACCAATTCCCGGAGCAATCTCTAATTCTTCAACAAAATTCATTTTATTCTTCAATTCTTCCTCATTCTCTTCTTCATACTTGGCACCAACTTCATCCCACAGTTTGTAAGCCTGCAAGAAAAAAAAAATGAATTAATTTTCAATAAATCAACTGTTTTAACAATTCATTGTTTTGGCTACAATTCATTTTCTTTATTTTTTATTGATGAGAATATGATATGATGATATAAATATGATGATATAATAGTATTTTTAATAACTTCCTATTTGTTAGCAGTTGAAAATAATAATAACCTTTTGACTAATATCTGGAAGTTCATCTGATTGGCTGGTTAGCAGAATTGGAATTAATTTATGATGGAACGAATAGCGATCAACAAATTCCAATAGCCACCACCCAACAATCTCTGTAATGGCTAGCCGAACCGACGGTGCATGATCAAACAGACGTTGCGTAAGATGCGAGATAACATTTTCCATAGGCTTGTGACTTCCAAATTGTAAAACGTCTCCTATTGTAATGATACACTGTACTCGCACTTTGGAATGTTGATGGCTGATACTTTGAAGAAGTGGGTTTATTAAAGATTCGGACTGCATATGGAAATGTTCTGGTATCCCTCTTGCAACCTTACATGTACACACACAGCTCTGCTTGCGGACCTCCGCATACGGATCTAATATTGTCCTTTCCATAATCTTTACAATGTCATCCAAATATGGTGCAATCTTCTTGTTTGTCAAATCAACCGTTTTCGTCAACAATTCAACCAAATTAAACCTTAATTCTTCTGCATTTTCCACAATATCTTGATTCCCTAGCCGCTGAACTATTGTTGGTATCAGGTATGGGAGGAACATTTCTGGATTCGAAACACTCTCCATAAAATCACCCACTAACAAAATAGACAGCTCCCTACATTTCTCAACCTGGTCTCCTATACTTTTCAACAGCGGCTTCAATAATCCATCAAAAACCTTTTGTAAAACATCTTTTTCTGGCAATGGAATACGACCTAATGTTTCTTTTCTTATTCCATCAAGTGCCCTTTTCTTTACCATTCGTGTCCCTTCATTTAAACAATTTACATGCCTTGCAACAGCTTGTAAAATAATATTAGATTTAATTTCTACACTTTCAACTTCTGAATTGTCCGCCATGTTGTTGCTTAGGACGCACACAAGTGGTCTAATAAATGTTGCCACTAACATTAACTGTGCTTATTTAAAAAATTTATCAACTGTTTATGACATTCAATTATACAATATTGAGTTTTTATATTATTTTAAAACCTATCTGTAGTAAACAAATAATTTATTTTGTAAGACATTTTTTTATTAAAATAAATTTTATGGTGAGGTCACAAAGCACATGTAATTTTTGTTTATGTGTGTTTTTGTTTTATCGGATCGTGGCCACGCGATCACATTTTGACGGAAGATGGCTGAATTTGTACAACAAAGTATCGAAGAAGCTCTGCCAGAGCTCGAACAACTTGAAAGAGTTGGCCTATTTACAAATTCAGAGATTAAGTATGCATAGCTTTAAAATCCAGGTCGTTTTTATAAATTAGCTAGGCCTTCTTACGCGCTAATGGCCAGGGCCCGAGCGAGTTGGGTAGACCATCGCGGCCGTGAGGCGCTCTTGTAGGGTAGGCCCTTTTAGTCTGGGATAGGCCTAGGCTAACTTTTATTATATGAAAACATCGGTACAATAGTCTGCTCAGGTAAACAGACTGTGTGATGTGTGCCATTGATTTTAGTTACTAAAAATGAAGACTTTTTTATTAAAATATTGATTTGTTGATTTTTAAGTTTTAAAATTAATGACTAAACTAAGGCCTAAAATGTTATATTATTTCACAAATTGAATTATATATTATTGCAGGTCAATAATTAAGAAAAAAAGAAGCTATGAGTATCGGTTAGTTCGTAGACAGAAAGAAAAAGACGATTTTTTACGTTATATACAGGTAAATTCAGTAAATAGTTGTAATTTTACAAATCCGTAACTTAATTAAATACTGGTATAGAATTTGAAAACAATCTAAAATAACGTACATTATTTCCTTTATTTTAGTATGAAATAAGTCTGCTGACCCTGATTAAGACGAGACGAGAGGTAAAATACAACTGAATACCACAATGTCTGTGTGTCATAGTGATAACAAAAAAGAAACAGTTAATAAATACATTTAATAAATTTTATTTCAGAAAATCAGATACTTTTTCAAGAAAGAGGAAATTGAGTTTAATATTGTCTCCAGGGTTGCCAGGCTATTTAAGGTTGGTGCATCATCTCACTTTCTTTAAAGTATAAGAAATACTCACAATCATTTTTATAATACAATGAATGTTTTGTACTTTATTTCAGAGGGCATGTACACTGTTTCCCGATGATCTCAACATTTGGTTGTCTTATATGGAATTCCTCAAAAAATGGGTAAAGTTGAACTTGTAAAGTCTTCTACAAAATCTGTTAAATGTAATAATATCTCTATGCTTTGTATTTTCTTACTATTTTCATTTCCGCTTTTGCATACAGAATAAGAAAATAATGTTAAGTAAGATGCTAACAAAGATGCTGAAAATCCATGGCAACAATCCAGGTATGTAGTAAAATCCATGGCAACAATCTAGGGATGGTAGTGCCTTCTTACCAGGTCTGTTCACTCAATTTAATTTGATTAAAATTGCTTGTTTAAATCCTAAGGTATGTGGATAATGGCATCCAAGTTTGAGATGGAGGATAACAACTCATCTGAGAATGCTCGAAGTCTCCTGCTGCGCGCCCTTCGACATCATCCAACATCTCAAAAGATATGGCAGGAGGTAATGTTCAATTTTTACAGTAAGTTATATTAAATCATTTCAATTTACAGTATTGTGTTTTTGTTTTCAAGGTCTTAATATTTGTTATTTTTTCTTACAGTATTTTCGAATGGAGCTTATGCACGCTGATAAAGTAAGTGAATGTACATTCAATATTTCATTCAATATTGATTGACACTTCACCTCACTAACTTTACAAATAACTGTAAAATGTCTTTTATTTTAATAGATACGAAAACGCTGGGCCTTGCTGAAGCAAGGAAACATGAAAACTGATGAAGAAGAGATGACAGATAATGTAATGGAAGGTCTAGCAGCCAAAGTAGTGTACAAGAAAGCATTGCAAGCCATCAGCAATGACGCCAACTTCCACATGTCCTTTATTCCTATTTTAAAGCAATTTGATTTTACACAAAAACTGGAAGATGAAATATATGCAGAGTAGGTTGACTGTCTAAATTATGAATAATAATACAAATCAACAAATGCTGCACATTATTAACTAGTATAGCTCCCTATAAACATGAAAAAGCCTAGTATTTATTGTAAATAAATGTTTTATCCCTGTGTAACCATATTGTTGTTTTCAGCGTACAAACAAGTCATCCATCAAATGAATTAGTGTGGGATGCAATAGCTAGGAGGTGTTTAACATTGAAGACAGGTGAACAGCAGGGTAAGACAATGTACAACAACTCATAATGATCATTTGTGATAATATTAAGTTAAATTGACATAGGATAAACTTAAAAGTTAGTTAATAATTTATGTTTTTTACTTTGCTAGAGCTAGAAGAGCAGTGTTATAAAGTGTATGAGGAAGCTTCAACAAAGTTAAATACAGACAAGATATGGTGCTTGTATGCTGCCTTTTGTCTAGAAAGAATTGACCAAGATGGTTCCACAAAACTCAAGGAAAAGGTACATAGAAAATAACATGCTTCTAAGAATTACATTATCCATTCAATTAAATCACCACATTATGAAATGTACATTTTTTGGTTTTAACTTAGAGAGTTGAGCAAGCAACACAAGTTCTTACAACAGCTGGTAAACATAGCAAATTATCTGTAGATATTTATAACAAATGGGTGAGTTATACAGTACGATAAGTATACATATAGTAGTATATTAGGTGAGTCTATAGCAAATGTCTAAATTCAGTACTGGCATGAATTTAACAATAAAATTCATTATTTGGTTGTTTTTAAAGGTTCGCCTATTATTGAGACTTGGTATGTTAGAAAAAGCGACAGCAACGGCTGTCATGGCAACTGAAGCATATCAAGATAGTGTTGCTTTGTGGAGTCAAAGGTTAACTCTTCATTCAGCTTTACTAGAGACAGGTCAGTGAGGTCATGAAATCAAAAGAAGAAAAACAAGCATATTTTTTCCCACTGCTAAAGAATTCTCATGAAATAGTATAGAACTATCTCATTACATGAAACATAATAAAGTAAAAGGTTATTAAAAATAAATTAATAACAATGTACAGTAATATTAAATTCAATTTTAAATTGTAGGAGATAAAAGTAGTAAGAAGATAATGTGTCAGTTGATTGATGAAGCTGTTACTAAAGTTAAACCTGAGGTGAGTTCTGCATAATTCTTCATTTGATTAATATGAAAGGGAAACCTGAAGTGGGTTTCAGAGATAATTGTCTCATTTCATCATTATTGTATTCTTGAACTGTGACCTTGTGAATTTCCTGTGAAGGATGGAATAAAGTTGATCTGTATCTCTTTACAAAAGAAAACAAAATGTGTCATTTTCACACTAATCTTTGATTGTTGATTTTGAAGGATGCCTTGTTGCTATGGGAATACAGTTTGGATTGGTACAAGAAGAATGATCCAAATAATGTAGAATTAATAATGGAGGTAATATACCGGACATTAGACCTCTACTTGAGAAGATCTAATGACATGTTAATGGTCCTAATACAATATTAGAAAGAGAAATAAAAGATGCTATGAATGGATGATGAATTTTAAGAAATTATGAAATATAAAAAAAAATATTACTTCTTCATAATATATAATGATGGTGATATTCTATGGTACAATTTCTATAATAATATAACTTTAATACAGTAATAAATTGCACATAATAGTAGAACGTGCTGTGTCTAACAATGATGAAGCTTGTTACTGTTAATATATTATAATACAGTAATAATTTAATGAGGGTAGTCTATTTAGTAAAAAATGATCACTATAAACATATGTGTTGGTCTTTGATTGATCTAGGGGAGGGGACCGATAACATAAGATTAATAGTCTGTCAAAAATAGATATCAAAATGAAGAGGAGGATCGTGCAACCCAAGAGCTAACCGCTTGATAAGCCCCTGTGTAACACTTGAACAATAATTGCTAAAATTGAAAAAAATCTATTTTTATTACCTGCAGAGAGGATTAAGTGAAAAGGCTGAAATCTCAATGGTTTTTACAGAGCATTATTTAGACTGGGCTGTCTCACAAGGCATTGGTAAACTAAGGAAGGCTTACAAGAAATTAGTTAGCTCTCGACCTTTGCCACCTGCATTTTATCACAAATATATCCAAATAGAGTTGTCAGAGGTAAGTGTGTAAAGCTTTCTACACTATCAAACTTTATGTGACAAAAAAATGTGATGTACGATGATGTCATATCACTACCATATTTGGGAATATCACTACTATGTTTGGGCACATCACATTTTTTTGGTCAAACTAGTTTGATAGTGTAGACAGTGCTTAACACATTCTAATGCAAAACATTGGAATTGACATAAACATTTTGAAATTTACCGAAGAAAAAGTCTTGTAATCTTAAAATGAATGAATTGTATTTTTTAAAGGAAAGTCCAAAAGTGGGAAGAATCAGAGCAGCTTATGAAGACGCAGTTAAAGAAGCTGGCTCTACAAATCCAGGTATGCATTTGACCATTTTAGATTCATTCAACAATTTTGAATAACTTATTTACGCCCCAAATTGAATACCAAATGACTTTCTCTCTCAGGACTCTGGCTAGAATACATACGTTTGGAAATGGATCCTGCAATGGGTAAGCCGGAGATGGTGAGCAAGCTGCATTGGCGCGCTATGAAGGCACTTGCTGGAAACTACACGGAAGAATTTGTGACTAAATACACTTTACTGCAAGCAGGCCATTTGTAAAATGAAAATATCCAAGTTTAGTATGAATGTTAAAAGGGTTGAAAGAGCAATAAAAATATGTGTATGATCAACTATATTCCATTGTGTTCTTAGAAGTTTAGATTTGACACTTAAATAAAACTCAATATTAGAACCATAAGTACTGTACTGAGGAGGGTGTCTAGAAAACTCAGATCTCAGATATATCTGGGTTTTCTAGAACCAGAAGAAGTAAAGAAGAATTTGAAAGTTAAGTTGAAAGTAAAAAGTTCAATAACATTTTCAATAACAGTTATAAGCAAAACAATGAAGGAAACAATTAAATAAATATATAATTATTGTTCACATCGAAATGTTGTATAATAGATCGAAATGTAGGCCTACATCGATTTAATAGAAATAAAAGAATTTATAAAATAACTGGAGAAATAAGATATTTGAGCTTTTGTTGGAAAGTCGATGTACTCTTATCACTGAATGGATCGTTCCATTATTATAAGAGGGGTCTATGGCTCTAAGAACCCATAAATAGGCGATAATTAGGTGATCGATTTCTTGACTCTACCGTTTCTGTTAAAAAAAATAAATGAAAATAAATTGGTTTGCATATTAAGGAAGAAGTGGAGGCTGCTGTACTACTAAATTGTATACTCGGACTCTGGTGGTGGAGACTTAGTGGGCGTGGCTTTAGACGGACATATCTGATTGGCCCATTTGCGCGGGAAGTGAGGAGCGACGACCCACGTGGGAGAGAAGTGCGTTTTTTATATTTATTTCAGATAGCTAGGCTAATTAGGTGGTTACTGGTTAAACCATGTTTTGTTCCATTAAGTACAACTGTAATATTAAACCATTATATTGTTTGTTGACTAGACCAATTGCAGCAGGTATTCTACCAGCCTCAGGGATTCTAAGTACCTAGCTAGGCCTAGTCTTCTTTATTACAAGTGACTGAGTACACATGCATTTGCAAGGCAGGGAGATATGTTGCCTTGCATGCAGTTTTTCCCTATAATACAGTAGGCCTAGAGTACTAATCTTCCTGGGGAAAATATTTGTCTATGGTGTAGGAACTACCATTTGATTGTGTTTGTCCCTGGTGTTCTACCTAGTTGTACTAGCTGAATACTGGGTTTAAATATTTTTAAACCAATGTATTATGGTAGTATAATACTAATAGGCCTACTAAATAATACTTTTTTCCAGAAACATCAATGCCTTCATCATCTTTCTTCGAAAGCAATGATGTTGACGAGTGGAGCAGAGTATTGGGCATTTACAAACAGGTTCTACAACTTAAAGCTTCACAAATAAAGAAACCTGGAGCAGGCAAAAATTTGATTGAGCTAGACAACTGGTAAAAAGAATAAAAATAAACAGCTAACAATCCAAGTTTATGCTTGGAGCTATATCAAACCTTGTACAGTTAATCTTATCCCACAAACTAACATGCATGCACATTAAAATAAGAAATAAATTATTTATCACGGCTCCCCCCTCCCTACAACCAAACTAAATATGAGTACAAAGAGTTACGAAGTTTGATATATATACAGTATCTGTAGTCCTAGTATATATAATTATATATATAATAATTTATACAGTTCATTCAACAGTTCAAGTTTGTTTTATTATAAAGGTACCAAGAAACGTTGAGTGGTGACATTCAAAGCAGGAAAGACAAATACTTAACACATGCTGAACTAAGCAAACTAATGAAGTGGAAACTGGCAGTGAGTCTGTATGGTCCCAGCTCCCCCACCCTCTAAATTTCACAAACTGTAATGCAGCACTTCATTTAACTATTTTACATATAAAGTTCATTTTCCAATGTAGTAGTAATTAAAGGAATTGTCCAACCTCAACTTATAAATGCCAATGATATACATTTTAATAGAAAACATCTGAAATGCTGTTATTTTCATCATCTATTTTCAGAGAGGTAAATTTCGTCCACGTCTCACTGAGCTTGTACAGACCAACAGTCCCGAGTTAGTGGAGACAACAAGCACAAAGGCATTCAAGAACCTACCAAACATAAAAGCTGCTATTAAGGACCTTGTTGTCCTCAAAGCAGTAGGACCAGCTACAGCTTCAGGTACATTGGTTGATTGACCAACTATCATATGGTTAATAGAGTATTTCAAACGTTGAGTTAGGACTAAAGTTTCTTCTTGCATCAAATAGTGTTTACCATTCATTAAAAAAATAGGACATATACAAAGGTTAACAATTTATGAATAGTCCAAAATTCTTTGTTGGTGGGCTTATTGGAGCAGCCAATATGGTAACCAAAATACTTCTCTAATCTTTAATGTATTGTTTCTTTGTCAGCAATATTGACAGCAGGAGCACCAGACCAGGTAGCCTTTATGGCAGACGAAAGTATGCTATCAATTCCAGGTCTAACACCACTAGAATACACAGCTAAACATTTTGATAAATACATGAAGAGCATAGAAGAATGTGTTAGTAGGTTAAATAAGCAAGGTGAGGCAAGGGGGAAATTGGGCTAACTTAAGCTGTAGAGTAATTGCCAGGAATTAGGTAGTTATCAAAAAGACTACTTTACGATGGGTTGAAACTATTATATTGTTTGTTATCTGCACAATACAGTAGTTTGGGTTCCAGACAGACTTAATATTTTGGCACATATGGCATTTCATGTGTACTACTTGAGCTTGTAAATTTTATATTACAGTAGCACTATTTGTTTGTTAAAATATAAAATACTTTTTAGACCCAGAAAAGAAGTGGACTCCTCACAAAGTAGAAATAGCCTTATGGACACATCACATGGCAAATAAACTTGACCCAAGTATGTTGGAAGTTAAAGGGAAGAAAAGGAAATCAACAGAAAGTGATGGAGAAGACTTGAAAAAGAAAAGCAAAGATTCATGAATCATGTTATCATGTTATAGCAACATTCACAGCAACACCTTCCTTTCAACTATTGAACAATTTGAAAATAAATAAGTTGATGTTAAAAAAAATAATTATTAATTGTAGAAAAATAAATAAGAGAAAGCAACATATTGTAGTTTAGTGTAATGATATTGATAATTTATTAGATTGAGATAATGATATACATTGTTAAATAATATGATTTTAAGAAGACATTAAAATAATCTGTCATGTCTGTCTTGGAACAAAGCCTGTGAGTATTATTGTGAGTTTTTAAAAATCAACACAGTATTTCAGGACAAAATGTATTACCAAAATTTAATAAAGCTCTATTATGTGACGTGCCCATATATGGACATGATGATGATATCGCTACCATATTTGGGCACACCTTTTTTGTCAAATGTCAAATATTTTGATAGTGTAGACAGAGCTTAAGTAAAAGTATACTTCAATTAATTAGGAGTGGAATTGTTGGGACATGTGACAAATAGAAATATTAGTGATTATTGTTTATTGATCATCGCCATCATCCTCATTTTCATCATCACCATCTTCGTCTTCTTCATCAGAACTGAATGTACTATCTGGGATGTTGTAGATTCGAATCATTGGCTGAAAAAGAACAAAATGTCGAAGAATGTCACTGGAAAACAAATTTGAAAGGCATCTATCTACTATAATGACAATGCAACATTTATATAGCGCTATTTCGTAAAGATCAGAGTTCTTTGAGTGTTTGTTGATTATTATAATTATCTAGACTCTGAGCAGGAAATAAACTAAACAAAGACAACCCATCAACAAACAACAAAAAAACAACTGTGATAATAAATGGTCAGAAGTTTTGACTAACCTTATTAGGATCTTTAAGAATGAGATTGACTATTACCTTATTAGGATCTTTAAGAATGAGATATTTGCCTTCATCCAGCTTAAAGCAGAGATCTATAATACACCTCAATATGCCCCAAGCGTTGTCCATGTTTAAGTTGATCTGTGCTGCTAACTCACTTGGTTTGAACTGCTGTGAGCCTAGGATGACATGCTGAGATGAATCCTTGGGGTTTACACGTGAAACATACCTTCACAGGAAACAAATATGACAGCATTATTAGGTGTTTATTATGCACGATACTGCAATGGTACTTATGATATGCACAGTATATGTTTATTTTTCCACCCACATAATATTTTGATGACTCTACCAGATCAATTGCAACATAATGTTGTTTAGAAAGTAATCAATATTTATCTCAGATATAATAGTATCCACATATTAACTTTAAGACAGGGATAACAAATAACATCATTGATATCAATTTATTGATTAGACACAGAAGCCATCAACATTTTCAAATAAAAGAAGCTTGTGAATAATTCAGTTAAGCTGCATGTAATGCTGTTTTCATTTCTGTTTTTTTTAATACCCAGAATACCAAAGAATGTGTAAATGTATCACTACACCATACTTACCCAAATTTTATATAGTCAGAGCCAGCCATAAGAGCACACATCGTCCACTTGGCCAGCTTAAAGCTGTTGTTCTTTACTTCAGTAGCTAGCACTGCACCTCGCTGACTATCTAGCTTCTGACGCCACTCAGCTGCAGCTGTTGCCTGGTAACAAGAACGCAATCAATTGTTTAAGTTTAAGAGCAAAGTAAATCGCCAGTTACATGAACACTGTTACACAGTTATGAACACTGTTACACAGTTATGAACACTGTTACACAGTTATGAACACTGAAGTCTGATCCAAAATGGAAGAAAATGTGGCAGGAAATTCTAACCTTAGTGTCCCATTCATTAAGAGTCTTGATATTGATAAAGTTAGTCTCCCCAGACGAACCAATCAGAACGGCATCATGTTCACACCTGACTATGAGGTCAATGTCATCTCCTAGCTCCCACTTACGATACCTAGAAACAAAATACCAGAATTTGATAGCAGTTATTAAAGAGAACATAAAAGAAAAACTTTCAAAAGACATGAACAGCAAATAAAAAAAATACAATGTTTAATTGAAGAAACTAAGGACATTTAGCTTATTGTGTAACATCCAGTTTTATTTATTATCTCAGATATTTAGTGTCCACATAATCATTTAAGACAGGGATAACAAATAACATCATAGATAAGAATTTATCTTGTTTTTTCTAGTCTTTTTACAGTTAAAGACACACATTATCTTATAAACCTACCATACCTGTAAGCAACAGAAGCTACTTCTCCTTCGTCGTCATCGGTGATAAACGGATTTGGTTTATCGAACTTAAATTTTTTTTCCGTTCCCTAAAACAATAAAGAAAATGTTAAAAAGGACAAAATATGAGTAACACTCAACAAACGACCATTAGTATGCACCAATGGGCTGCTGGCCGATATGATACAGATTCCTTTTATTATACAATATAATGAAAATTACAGTGCTTATATCTTGGCTTACCTAAAATAAATATAAAGGAAAACAAAAAAAAAACCTATCTAACAAATTATAGAATACAGTAGTCAAGATTCAGCATTTATTGTCCACAGCTTTGTGTTCAGACAGGGATAACAAATATCATCATACTCTCAACTGTTATATTAGGAAACATTGGGATTTGATTTGATCAATACAAATACAAGTATAAATTGTATACAATTGTCTGGTGTGCAATTAGCATGTATCTATATGTCTAGTATTACACACCACACCTACAACCTCTTTCCATTTCTGGTGTAAAAGATTTTTTTTTATTCTGACTGTCCCTATTGTTATTCCTGATATACAGTAAAAACTGTGTTTCATTTGTTTTTATTGAATATAATATTTACCTTTAAACATTGTTGAGAAAAGTTATGATTTATAAAAGTTGCTTCAAGCGCTAAGTTGCGTGGAGCATTTGTGTGAACTCCCTCTTCTTGTGGTGGTGTCAATGCCGTCTCATTCACAGTAAGCAAGTCTACATAAAATACAAAACATTAAAGTCTGATTACCATTGTAACATATTACTAAATAACTCTCTCCTAGAACTTGCATACATTTTATATCTAATGCATTAGGCTTATATATGTTATACAAAATCATGTTCTTACCAAATTCTGAATTGTCTCTCTTGTCGAAGAAAAGTTTGTCACCAACTCGCTATAAAAACAAAACAAAAAGAAACGTTTTAGTAATAGTGTAGTTGGTCCAAAGAACTTAAATCTTAAACACTATGCTTTAGAAATAGTGGAGTTGAGGTACAGAGTAGTTTCAGAATGTTACTGTCTACAGTTTTTGTTTTCAGACAGGGATAACAATACTCATCATGTACTCTACTGTCTACAATATTTTTTTTGTCTCTATTAAATTAGAATATGGAACACCTCTAACAGTATATTATATAGAAAATAATGTGAAATAAACTTTAAGAATTCGTAATGAATATAACTCAATACTCAAGATACTTTCCAATTTTATTTCAAAAGTGCCACAATGATTGATGTTGAAATGGTGATGCATAACAATGGATTTTTGTGGGAAGAAAGAAAATGCATTGGGTTATTTTTGCTTTACGTACTTGAACAACAATATCCCATGAGTAGTTGGATCTGGTACTACACATCATGGTAGCCAGGATGATGTCGGTCGCAAAAACGTTTCCTTGTGGTACAAGCTAAAAAACAAACATTAAAACTAGCATAATGTAAATTAGCATATTCAAAGTAGAAATTAGCATATTCAAAGTAGAAATTAGCATATTCAAAGTAGAAATTAGCATATTCAAAGTAGAAATTAGCATATTCAAAGTAGAAATTAGCATATTCAAAGTAGAAATTAGCATATTCAAAGTAGAAATTAACATAGTACAGTAATCAGGTGTATAGTTTCCACATCTCTTTGTTAAGACAGGGATAACAAGTGATCATCACATTATGTACTGTTTCAGTCTAGAAAAGGTATTATTCTGGGGTCACAGAAAGTGACATTTAATCTGTGTTAGTAAAAATACAATTAAAACAAATTATTTTTGTATGAAACAAATAAAAGTATACCTTTCTAATAAGAGGGTCATCTGTTGTAGTGACCTTGTGAAATATCCGATTGACCCTTGCTAAACGTTTTTCATTCTTGGTCGTGATACGATCGTATGCTTTATCATACTGTTCCACCTCGCCACAGGTAATGCTGGAAAAAAAATGGGCTTTGAATTATTATTTAAAATACTGCATTTATACAACTTTTAATTCAATTCAATAGTAGAACATAGTACAGTAATCAGGTGTATAGTTTCCACATCTCTTTGTTAAGACAGGGATAACAAGTGATCATCACATTCTGTACTGTTTCAGTATTACCTAGGCAATATTTGTTGCTAATTCAATAGTTTATTGAAGTTGCTTACATGTCTTTTGGACTTGAAACATCTGGAAGCCGTAGCTTACTGAGGCGAGGGAAGTCCATTTCTTCAACAACTTGCCATTCATTGCGAACTTGCACAGATGCATCTCTGGTCTTAACTTGATTTTGTTGTTGCTTAATAAATAAAAATACAATTACTTATTTTTATTTACCTGTACTATATTTTGCTTTGTTTGATAATTAATCAACATTTTTCCCCTGTAAAGTAAGTACAGTAAGTACAGTTTATTAAAAAAATGACAAACTTTCATATTATTAACTTACATAACGATTACGGTTCCATCTTGATTTGCCAAATTGCTTCTGTAGACGTCGCATTTGTCGTTGGCGCTCTTTCTGTGCTTTTGTCAAAGACTGTGGATTGCTGGTGTCTTTCTGTTCTCTGCGTTCTCTTTCACGCCTCAAGTTACGCTGAAAAATATTATAATAATAATATATATATATAATAATATATAAAAGATAAGAATTTATTAACTGTTAAAACAATCTGCTAAATGAGATATTTAGTTGTGTTTTTACACTCTTGAACTTAGCTCAGTAAACGCATTAAAAGTTTGAATACCTGATTAAACTTAAGCCTGTTTCTAAGATAGATAGGTTTCTGTATCTTGGACGAGTCAACAAGCTGGAAACTAGACTCATCTTGCTCATGGTAGTAGGAGTACTGAGTTCCTGAACCAAACTGTGTTTGGTAGCGACCTGAAACAAGACAGAAATGGTTGCTATAAAAAATATTTGGCCATCAGGCAAGTAGACAATTTCTTTATTAGTGAGTACAGGATTTATAATAATATACTTTTAGCCTCTTTAATATACGACTCAGTCAAAATGCCTTTATTTCTTTTTTATTTGTATGCATGTTTATCCTTTTCCAGCGCTGGTTGGAATATAAATCTGTTATAACAAAAAACGCTAATAATTACCTAAATATCTCTTATCTGTATATGTGGCACCAGTCCAGTCAGATACCTGTGAAATAAATACAAATTTAAGATGACTTATGTTAATGGTAATTATCAAATTATTTCATATACCTAGCTTTATATCAATTTATTAAGACGTTAGGAATAGGATATTGCAAAATATGCCTACCTAGCTAGAAATAGGCTAGAATAGAGATATGCATTTGATTTGTAACCTGCTCTAAAAATAAGCAATTATTTTCAATATTCCCTAGGTATGGGTATACTGTACAGTATCTACTAGGCCTATTATTAGTATTGTTTATTTTTATTTATATAAAAAAACTTAATAAAATAATTATTTTACACAGTGACAAGCCTTTTTTTATTTTATCTAATTTTGAAACTAAAACACATCACTGGTCTAGCATGCCATAGTTCCACAGTATCTAACTAATTCTAATATTAATATCAAAATATTATTAGAGGCCTAGAATTAATCTTAATTTCTAGGCCTAACTAACACTAAAAACAGCCAGATAGTTTCCACTTTAATTACAAATTCACACACGCTGAGACTGGTCGGTATTCGACTGGTCACACCACCGGCACCGCGGAGCGGAGAACTTACCTTTCCCAGACGGTCGCCTTTTGAAAAGGGTTGATATGGAATATCTTTGAACTGATCTGGTAAAGTACAGGGTCCCCAGCCATCTGGGTTCTCTTGGATTGTGGGTGGCACAAAACTAATACTCATTTTAATGTATTTACCACAAAAATATTGATTTAAAATACGCCTTAAACAGGCAGCATGCCGTATGCTACTCAGAAAACCGGGAGAGAGAAAATTATACGGTGGATTGAGCAAAGTACAAATATGATATCAGTTTTATGATAATACAACCGTGATGGACCGCAACATTTCTTTTCTTTAGTACATACATTGTCTGCAAATGTGCGGCAAATAATGAGGGCGTGCTGGCAATTTGAATTGTGTAATCTTAAATTAATTACTACCAAAATTGTTTTAATTAGTACGGTAGACTCTAATGATATTAGGATAATAAATACCTACTGTATATAACTTATTGAAAAAAAAATGACATTTAAGTTAAGTTAATTCATTTGACGATCATTACATCATCATCATTATTCACTGATCAATCATGATCAAGCTCGGTCACTTTAATTTTAATCAATTCTTGAAGTATTGTTTGTATATATTCATAGAGATATATCACTATAATATCTCTATGGTATATTATAATAGTAGCTTTTGTTGAAATATATATGCTAGTCTAAATAATATAGTGGAAACTTATATACGCGGCATTGTCTCTGTATAGTACCATTGTTAGTGTCACTACGTTAATTTACTTAACAGATAATTCTTGGTCCTCTCTCCATAATTTTTTTTTTATGGTTGTTGTTGCACAATGCTTGTATTTCTTTTTAAAAAATTATTATTTGTATTTATTGTCTGAAATAAAAGTTGAATTGAATTGAATTGACACAGTATCAGCAAGGCAAGGCTCTGAGAAATGTTTTTTTTTCATACGCATAACTTGCCAATTACAGGATGGATACATCCATTAAATCCATTAGTGTGCTGTATACTTAAAATATAGTATATTTTAGACATAGAGTAAGTCAATTTAATTTTAAGTGATTGATGATTATCAATTATATTAATTAATTATAAAAAAAATGATGGAATAGATAAGAAAACAAAAAAGTCCAATGTATTATTTAGATGAGGGCAGTATTTATCACTTCCTGTTGTTTGTCTGAGAACTCGAGCGAGTATGATGTTTGCTGTGTGAGTCATCTCCTTATTTCAATGAATGAATTTATACTTTTCCGAATGACTAATTTGTTACTCGTACATTGTTAAAGAATCTGCAATGCTTGGTGAGTATGATTTCGACATTAGATCATTATTTTACATTTCATTTAATGGTGCATTTGCTAGGCCAAACGAATCCGCCCTCTCCTCTGGATCATCGGCAGGACTCAACTCGTTCTCTCCAGTTCAATTAGCCCTTTAATTGTCTCCGTGCCTCCCACCCCACCCAGAGATGGATGGGTGCACATACGTAGCCTAGATATGTCGTGTAGGCTAGCCTAGGCCTATGTTTACTTATGATAAGACGTAGACCTATTGTAAGTACGTAGTATTTTTAGGCCTAGCTAGGGTAGGGAGGGCCTACTAATTTTAAATAAACCTGCTAAACTATTTGGGACACACACAGTCAACATTCATGTAATATTAATTATTATAGTTTTCTATGATTGACACTGTGCTTTTGTAAATTAAGAATTAATTAATGTACTGTTTCATTGAATCCACACTGTCACTGGGCCACTGTCATCTTTCTTACTAACTATGGTTTGTGGTAATTCAGAAATTCAGTTATTGAACTGTCACAATATTATATCGTTTATCCAACCAGATATTATTTATTGACCCTAACAAAGATTCATTAACTCATTTTGTGCGTTTCATTTGAATTTTTCAGATTTTCACAGAAGTATATATTAGTAGAACCAGTAAATTCAGATTATTTTAAGTTTGACGGAATTCTTTATTATGGCAACCAAAAAAGGACGTGAGTGAGACATTATATGAATGTTTTTTTGTATATTTATATTGTCTATGTTGTTTTTTATATATTGTAACTTTTCTACCTATATGCCTTTTACTTATGTTTTTATTGATATTGTGTTTTATAACTAGCAACCAATTTTGTTTTTATACCTGTTTGTGAAAACACAATAAAGATAACTTGAATGGGAGTGAATCTTTGGATTTTGGTTTTAAAAAGTACCAAATAAATATTTTCAAATATCGGTTAAAGATAGCTATAAATATACACAATATATTGATTGGAAATTCCGAATCAAATAACCACATTTTAATTTTTGTTTTTTCCCTCCTTCAACATCCATGAATCACATCCTGTTTGTCCCTTTCCATTGGCTTTCTTCTAGTAAACAATTTGAATTGAAGTTTGGTATAAATGATTGTACAGTTTTCCTTACTATACAGGGTGTGGTCGTTACAATACAGGGTGTGGTCCTTATTTTGATGGTGCAAGAATATGATAAATTTTCTATTTGGCTTTGTGCCAATTACAATGTTCCTGGCAAGATATATTCTGCTATATGTACTAATTTAACCATTGTTGAATAATATTAATCACAGTATTTATGAATACATCTCTTCTTTTCCAGCAAAAACAAAAACAAAATTTAAGTTCAACATAGAACCAGATCCAGTAGCCCCAAAGTAAGTGCTGTGTACACAATACTTAAGAATATTGAACCGTAATCAAATTAATTGTCAAGTACCTAAAATACTCAATGTTTTTGATGTTTGATTTTTAAAATCAAAATAAAATGCATTAATAATTTTTAATTACCCTCTGGTATAATCCCACCCCTAGAACATAAAATTGGGATGACTTTAGGGGGTGGGACTATACCCGGGGAAAAGTTCTTCAAAAGACCAAAACATACTAGGATGTTTAAATTCAAAGGCTAACTGTGCTACAGCTGAGGCAATGTTATATAAACACAGTAGTAGTCACACCACTTGATTTGTTTGTTTGCAGACACAATGTAAGCGAAACAGTCAAATCCAGTATAACTATCAACGGCACAGAGTACCAAATTAAGGGCAATGACCTCCAGTTCATCCGTAACCTGGGAGCTGGTAATTATGGCATAGTAGACGAGATGCAACATCAGGAAACTGGTAAAAATATGGCAGTGAAGGTGAGTTCTAGGTTATGGTTCAAATCCTCTCTGCTGTAAGCCAATCCAAGCATTTGGTTATGTACATTTGAAAGGATTTTTAAAATCTAGATAATAGATAACCCAGAAGGTAGTATGTCTTACAAGATGTATCAATCAACAGAGCACAAGATTTGTAGTTAAATTGATAGTTTTAAATAATTATTTTTGTAGCGTATACGCGCACAAGTCAGCTCAGACGAAGACAAGCGGTTGCTGATGGATCTTGATGTCACTATGCGTACAGCTGACTGCATGTACACTGTACAATTCTTTGGATCACTATTTCAAGAGGTAACATTTTGTTTGTAATTAAACATTTAAATTGTGTTATCTATAAGAACTATAAATTGTTGGAACTCTTTAAATCCGCACTAAAAAAGCACTGGTCTAACTACCCATTAAAATACAGCCCATATGAATCAAAGAAGAATATGCTTTAATTTAAGTTTCAAAATCCAGAAACAAGCTCAACTTGCATTTGATAAATTGAAGAGCCTAAACGTTGAGTGCACTACTTTATATCTGATTTTATTTTATTACAGGGAGATGTTTGGATTTGTATGGAGTTAATGGATGAATCTTTAGATAAATTTAACAAAGTAGTTGTTGAGAAAGGTAAACTTATACCAGAGAATATTCTAGGCAAGTTGGCGTTTGTGGTAAGTATTTATACCAGTGTTTTAGTAGGTTCCGCTGTATAACAACTACCAACCGTCAATTAATTCCTCTCTAATTCTTGTTTTAATCATTCAGGTGGTCAGTGCTCTTAATTTTCTTAAATCCCAATTAAATGTTATCCACCGTGATGTAAAACCCTCCAATATACTTATAAATCGTACCGGCCAAATCAAATTGTGTGATTTTGGTATTAGTGGCAAACTAGTGGATTCTATCGCAAAGACCAAAGATGCAGGAAGCAGACCATATATGGCAGTAAGTACAAATAACCAATGTTGGTAATTCCTTATATAGACATTCTCATTTACATATGGTAATTAATAAAGAATTTTGAATCATTACTTGGAGTATTATAGTAAGAAAGTACATTTGAATTAAAGCATGGGGGTCACGGGATGATCCAAATTAGTATGCATGACTACATCAAAAGAAAAAAACATTTTACACATATTCCAAAGACAGAAATTCTCAGACTTCCTCAAACAAAATATTAAACATATTATCAGCAAATATTGTGCCATGTGAAACAACTTGAAAAAGAAGTAAGGAATTAAATACAAAGTAATGTAATCTTTTTAGCCTGAGCGTATTGACCCTGAGATGATGAGTGACCAAGGATACGACGTGAAATCAGACATTTGGAGTCTGGGCATCACTATGGTAATTATTTATCTTTGGCATGTTGCCAAGACTTCTATTTAGCTCACAGCAAATACCTAATTTAGTGTCATTATTAAGACTCTTATTTATGCCTAGCTATGGTTATCAGGACAATCAGGCCCAGAACAACCAGGTCCATCCCAATAGTCTTCCACACAGTAAATTTGGCTGTAAAAAATCTACAACTTAACTGGGCCCAATTGTCTGTTCTCCTAGCTACTGGTCATACACCTACCTCTAACTTGCATTCTAGCTACTTTTATATCTTACAAGCCTAAACATAAATGCAATATTTGTTACAACAATAAAACAAACTCTAATTTATGATTTAGATTGAGTTGGCTACAGGAGTATTCCCTTATGCAAAATGGCGTACACCATTTGCACAATTAAAGCAAGTTGTCAAGGAGCCATCGCCAAAGTTACCAGAAGATTCGTTTTCAGAGCCTTTTGTAAAATTTGTAGATCTTTGGTACGTATTTATTATTTTTTGGCAAAAGTCAGCCAGATTCAGTATTTCTAATAATAAAGTCAGGATTGACAGAAATGTTTTTTTTTTTTTTTTTTTTTTACAGTTTAAAAAAGAATCACAAAGAAAGACCAAGATATGATGGCTTGTTAGTAAGTACATTTTCAAGAGTTCTAAACAGCTAGGTCAATGAGGTCAATAAGGTCAAGTGCATTGACATTGGGCTAGACTGGGTCAACAACATTACACAAACAACAATTATTCCATAACAATAGAAATTGACAATTATGATTCTTTTTTGCAGAAACTTGAATTTATTGAAATGCACAAAGACTTGGATGAGGCCGCTGTAGGAGAATATGTTGTGTCTACTCTGGACTCGTGAGTCTAGCTAACACTCTGGACTCGTGAGTCTAGCTAACACCTGATAAAAACAAAATGTACGATACTATTTTAGTAACCTAGTACTGAAGTATTATAATAAAACAGTACATAGTTTGCAATTGGACAAAATAAACTACACACAGGTCATTCTCAACTAGAGGTCATTCTCAACTAGAGTATTATATATTTTAAAAAGTATCACTAAATAACTGTAGGTTTTAGATATTTAAGTATAATAATGTTTATTTTACTGTAGAATTGAGAAAGAAAGTTCAGGGCACATCTTTTAAAAAATGTTGACATTTTATATTTAGTTTGATATTGTCCAATTAATTTTGTTTACTTTAGATGAAAATAATATTGATATAATTAACTTTTAAGCATAAGGTTTATGTATGATCATGGCTTATAATTAAACGTAACAAATTGTAAAAGTTTGCTGTACTGTTTTATAAATCAAACTTTCTTTATCATTGTATATTTTCAGCACACTTTTGCTCTTTATATAATTACAATATAGTGTGTTATTGTGTGGACGTCACTGTATGGTTGTTCTTTTCAATAATGGGTGGATGTTGTGTGTGCGCGTGAGTGAGCTCCCCAAGTTACTATAAATTATGTCAGAAGAAAGCATTGTGTGTGATGACTGTCTAAGTTACTGATAAATCCTATATTAAGTATGTCCAGGTTGTTAAAGATTAATAGTAATGTAGTACAGGTATTTTGAATATATGAATGAGAGCATCTAATTTAGCCTTCAAATGTAGTTTTACTTGCAGGATAGAACAGAACCAAACAACTTAAATGAATTAATTGTATAGAGTAAGAATATGATTTAAGACATTAAACATTAATTTAGGATACCTCTATCTGATGTTTGTGTAATTTACTGTCAAAAATTGGATAAAAGACGACACTTACCTCTGAAGAATCAGACTTCACCCTGTTTTGAAATTAATATTTATAACGAGACGTACAGGAAGCCAACGGCTGACCTAGATGATACCAACCAACCTAAAAAATAAGTGAGATTTGCAGTCCTCTGACTTTGAGTCAAGTGTTTATTAACGTACACAAGACTACAGTTGCTGGGATCTAATTCTTATAGATACAACGAGAAAGTTGAGAATGGGAGAGAGAGAAAAGGTTAAATTACCTTGCATGAAGTGACCCCTTAGGCGTATAAAAGATTGATAAATTGAAAATAACATGGTACCCGGAACCCGCAAACGTCTATTGTAAGGGCGTATGGCACAGTGTGTTGGACATTTGACTACTGATCATGAGATCGAGGTTCGAATCCAACTCTCGCCGCATTGCTTGTATCCTTAGGCAAGATACTTTACTTACAGTACTTACTCTCTCCACCCAGGTGAATAAATGGAAAACCTGTTAGCCACAACTTTGCGCTGATTACAAGCTGCATTATGGGAGCATGTTTCCATACGTGTTTGATCCAAAAAAAATGACTGGGGTAATAATGTTTAGCGCTTAGAGGTTTCACAACATTATAATAATAATATCCAAGATATTATTATTATTCAACAATTATAGTAGTGACAAAGAAGAAGGAAAAGGAAGGGTCATATAGCAATTTAGCTTTTTAACCGACCCATTAACATCAAGAAAGTATCAAGCAAGTAACATTTGGGTTCTCCTGTTTTAATCCCCAAATAAACTCCTCAACACACAACCCCTAGGCATGATCTATTGACCTACATTTCATCAAATAAAAACCAGAAAAGCAAAACCAATACTTTTAGCAATTTTATTCCATCATTTTAACAGTAAATTTTGGAATATTCCATTTACCAAACTACAAGTTATGAATGATTTATTTTACCAAACTAAAAACAAATGCACTTTGTATTTACATAATCTGCACTGGACATTCAGTAGACTATTTAAAAGTATACCATTAAACAAATGTTTTATGTTAGTTAAGGACCATTGAGATAAGATCCCACTCTCTATATAAATGCTGTGGAAGCTGTACATTCATCTGTATGGGGCATATACAGTATGTATTAACCAGTTTATAACATTCATCTGTATGGGGCATATACAGTATGTATTAACCAGTTTATAACATTCATCTGTATGGGGCATATACAGTATGTATTAACCAGTTTATAACATTCATCTGTATGGGGCATATACAGTATGTATTAACCAGTTTATAACATTCATCTGTATGGGGCATATACAGTATGTATTAACCAGTTTATAACATTCATCTGTATGGGGCATATACAGTATGTATTAACCAGTTTATAACATTCATGTGTATGGGGCATATACAGTATGTATTAACCAGTTTATAACATTCATGTGTATGGGGGCATATACAGTATGTAT
Source organism: Antedon bifida (assembly GCF_963402885.1). Classification (NCBI taxonomy): domain Eukaryota; kingdom Metazoa; phylum Echinodermata; class Crinoidea; order Comatulida; family Antedonidae; genus Antedon; species Antedon bifida. Next base: position 33,842,992 of record NC_136229.1, on the reverse strand, counting down.
TAACCAGTTTATAACATTCATCTGTATGGGGCATATACAGTATGTATTAACCAGTTTATAACATTCATCTGTATGGGGCATATACAGTATGTATTAACCAGTTTATAACATTCATCTGTATGGGGCATATACAGTATGTATTAACCAGTTTATAACATTCATCTGTATGGGGCATATACAGTATGTATTAACCAGTTTATAACATTCATCTGTATGGGGCATATACAGTATGTATTAACCAGTTTATAACATTCATCTGTATGGGGCATATACAGTATGTATTAACCAGTTTATATAAATTCCAATCTTGATCCCACCCTCTACCCATAACAGTATAACCTCCTAACCCATTCATGTGTATGGGGCATATACAGTATGTATTAACCAGTTTATAACATTCATCTGTATGGGGCATATACAGTATGTATTAACCAGTTTATATCAATTCCAATCTTGATCCCACCCTCTACCCATAACAGTATAACCTCCTAACCCATTTTTATACAATGTAAATAAAAGTAGAGATCCCTAATAATTTTATTTTGAAACAGGTTTAAAATTTGTTTGTAATTCAGCATAGATGATATAAAATAACTTTATATTTACATGCAAACACTGTTATTACTTTACTTATATAATTTCTGTAGTACGGAAAATGTAATGTTAAGTAATGGTCCTTGGAAAAAAGTTAAAATGAAAGACAAACGTACATCCTCTTTCTTCTGATAAACATGGGAGTAAAAGCAATCATAGGTAGGCCACAACTAACTGATATTTAAACCTAATTGGCAAACAGCATTTGTTGTCGACCTCTATATTTTTATCACAAAACAAATTGTCACAACAAAAACAGAATTCCTTGACCAAATGTAAGAACTTTCTTTTGAGCTCACAATAAATACAAATACTGTACACATAAATTCTGCTTGGCAGCCAATCACAAACCATATGCAAATGAGACAATGTTTTGAACACTGAATTAAGCTGACTAAATATTCAATCTAATCTACAGCCTATTGAAGAAGAGAAAAAAGTACAAAACATTTCGGAAAAGTTAATTTTTGGTGATCAAAACATCACTTCGACATGGATCTCACTGGACTTCATTTAGTCAAAGTGACCGAGACACCGGCTAAAGTGACCAAGATAGATATAAGCACCATGCTAATAGCACTTGGTAGTCTAAAGCACCATGCTATAGCACTCTGTAGCCTGAAGCACAATGCTATACCATTTGGTAAACACCATGCTATAGCATTTGGTAGCCTGAAGCACCATGCTATAGCATTTGGTAGCCTGAAGCACCATGCTATAGCATTTGGTAGCCTGAAGCACCATGCTATAGCGATTGATAATCTTAAGTACCATGCTATAGCACTCTGTACTCTGAAACACAATACCAACAAAGCTTTGTTCAAGTTGATAACGTGGAAAGTATTACACTTAGATATGAAGTTAGGATGAAGGTGGCTTTCTGAGGGGCAGCATCGCAACGGCTGGTTACAGTACCACAGTAAATCGTAGAATCAACTTTCTAAGATGCGACATTGTGATTGGTGGTTACTTATCTAAATGGTAGACTCTCAGATAAACTTTCTGAAGGGCGACTCCAAGCTAGGTGGCGGTTCAGAGTAAGAGAAAACGTATAGCTTCTACTAACAAAAATCCAAACAGACAGTGAAGTTCAAAGTATTTAACAGTGATGTACAGTAGCCACAAGATATATGGTGCAGTTTTCGCAAGAAAAGGGAACAATCTCTGTTTAAGCTACCGAGTTGTCAAAGGCCTCTGTGAAACCAACCGTACTTGCTACGGCCCTGTTTAATCACTGCTAAGAAACACTACCAGGTGCAATTATTTCAAGGATAATAATAACTCCAGGATAATTTTAGAGTTGCTTAAAGTTAATAACATGGTATACAATTATGTATGACAATTAATGTAAACATTAAATACTATCTTCTGTACAGTTGTTATTTAGAAATGCTACATAGGTACGGGAAGTGTTGGTAGGAGAGGTCAAGAGAGGTCAATTAATGTGTGCCCACCCCCTTCAATCCAACACCCACCCCTTCAATCCAACACCCACCCCTTCAATCCAACACCCTTCCCCTTCAATCCAACACCCACCCCCTTCAATCCAACACCCTTCCCCTTCACCCTTCCCCTCTCACAAAAAAATATGGAAGGCCAACATTACCCTTTGACACATTTACAATATTATGACAGCGACACTCAATTACAAAGTAATTCCCGTACTCATGTGTAAGAACAATGTTATTTGTTATTATTAAAATCACAAAAAAGTGATTTTAAATGAATTTAAACAATTTGATTTAAAATATACAATTAAGATTAATGACTTAAAACACATAAAATTAGATTTTAGAAGTTAGTTTAATCAAAGATTGTAAATAGAAACTTTATTAAAAATTCACGAATATGCCATAAACAGGTGAGCAAGTATGTACAAAACACATGAATGAATGAAAGTAAATGCTAAATTATTTTAATCCATACTATACATATTTTATCTGGTCCCTATATAAAAATTTAAAACTAAATAAATCACTCTTTCACTTTTAAAAAACCACTGTTAGTACAAAATATGAAGTAACAATAAAAAATGGAATTATTGGACACAACATTGTTAGGAACTTAAGTAAACTTAGTGTGTGGATTGATCATACAATCTTGGCTATGGATAATTAAACAGAGAGTTTATTGTGTCAATAATTAAATTGATTTTACAGTTTAATATAATTTAATCTATAATTAGCAATATTAAAAAACTCTCTAGTTAATTATATAACCTCTTTAGTGAAACAAATTGTTTTTTAACAATTGAGTGATGGCTCTCCATCATGAGTGAAAAACATAGCCTATACTAGTTTATCTAAGTATATATATTAATATATTAGTGCTCTCTGCACAGCACCATCGCCTTGGCCAAGATGTTGTATGTATGACGGATTGTTAACAGATTCTCTGGATTGGTTATGGTGTCCTAACTCCACACTTGATTGCCTAGTTACAGCAATATTGTACTGAAAAAAGTAAACAATGTAGACAACACACAAGTTGATTAGTGAAATGAGAATGTTAACAATGACGGATGATTTCTATGGCCTAAAACTATCATATTTAAAGGTACATATTTTAAAAATAGCTCAGTTCTTTAAACTATTTTATGCTAAATAAAACATTATATAAAATATTCTACCAGTTAAATAAGATTTTATGTTAATATTAGTAATACATATTTACCATATATCGTATAAAAATATTTAACAAATACATAACGTGTGTTTTAATTATTTAACAATATTGTAATACATATGTAAATCTTTTATCGTTCATCTTCACGTTCATTAATTTTTGCATCTAATTCTATGTTCAACAGATTATAAGACTTAATATATCTATTTTAGAATAGAATTAATAAAGGACTCTTTTTCAGAATTTTGAATTTATTCATTGCTTCTTGGGAACTGAATTACGAATGTGATTTCTATAATGTACCTGTCGACGGTACCATAAACATGGCAAAATAATAAATCTTGCTTATTCTATGAAAGCTACGATAACAGATTTACAATAATGTATTATAAAATGATACAGATATTAGCTGTACAACAAAGTATATAATCACACAAGAATGCAATACTGTACATGCTATATACGTTTAATTCTATTTTGATGCAGGTATCCCCCTCCCCTAATAAAAGTGGGGGTAGGGGAGATGTCATTACAAGATTCTATACCCACATCAATACAGAAATATAGTGCTATACTATGAAATGTGGATGAGGTTACTACAACAAATGAAAGACACACAACAGATATATACAAAGGATGCATTTTACAATAAGAGGGTAACACAACACCCCTTAAAATATAATTACATTCTTCTTTAACATATATGACATTGTTTATATACCACCAATTAATAAATTTAATCCATAAAAATCTTATTTGATAAAATTTAGCATTTATAATTATTACATAATTCATTTTTTTTTATAATTGGTGGAAAATGTCAAAGTTCAAAAGTAGAGATTGCTTAATCCAATCCACAGCATAATATTCAGTCCAGAAATGAGCGGCAAGAATTTCGACTTTTGTTTGCAGATCAGCGGCGGCGGCCAGTCGGTAGGGCACCCTCAACCAGAATCTTGATTTCGAGAACGACCAGACATTGCCAAGGTATACTGTAATGGCAAAATATGTAAAAGCACCAATCACCATACAGGATAGTAAAAGGATAGTAACAACAACCAGTGGTGGATATAACAGGGTTTCCTATTGGCTAATTGGATGGAAGGCTATTGTGGGGAACATAAATCAATCAATTATGTGAAATAATTTCAATTGTACCCTGATTTTTTGAGTAAATATTTAAATTTATGTTTTTAGGTTAAAATTGGATTTGATTATGTGTACCATTATTCCTGAATATTACAGTATTCTGTATAAAGATCTAAATGGATGTAAAAATACTGCAAATTGAATGGGAACTTACAACTGTATTACAAAATGTCTTCTGTTGTGTTAAATTGTTAATTTTGAGCACAAGGATTTTAAACAGGCTGGGATCATAAAATATTTTCATTTTCAGTTTGGTAGATATAATGCTCATTAGATAAAGGTTTTAGTTGTTTTTTAACTGAATTATATTTTGAAGAAAAGAAAGAACATTAAATTTATTTTATTACCATATTTAATCTCACAGAAATATTTTAATGTAATGTTTCAAAATTGATTTTGCAATTCATAACTCAAATAATTTCGCAACAGTGCTAAATAGAAACAATGTCGGCACTTAATTGAATGAGTATATTACTTTTAGTTTCATCCAAGTCAGAAAAAATAGTAATTATCTATACCAATATACTCTTGAAATAGCTGTGGACACACAGTGGGTTATGCAGTGTATTATAAGTATAGTAGTAAGTACATTATGAAACATTGAATATGATTGGTTAAAATGCTAACAAATGAATGTGTTATATTTGGTGTTTAGTGCTAACAATTCACAAATAAATAACAAATATAAAAAAAACCCCCAACAAATAATCATCAATTTTGCCAGATAAAACATTACTTTTTATGTATTAAATGGAAATAAAGTAAGTTTATAACCACCCATGGCATCAATAAATTATTCATATTATATAAAACATATTTTTGTAAATATATACAGTAGAGTGATAGCAATATTATTATTGACAGGCCTATCAAGTATAAATCCAAAAACTTAAAAATGCAAAACCAAACAACAGGCAGACAGATGACCCAAGAATTATTGAACCTCATTAAACCAGAAAGGGCTATTATATCCACCATTGGTTTAAAAAGAAAGGCTAAAAGAAATTTAGCAAGGTATAGCGTTAAAACCACCCATAAAACATTAAAGTACGAAGGTACCAAACAGAACAATATATATGGAATCCACTCATTAATCATTTCTGGAAAAAGAATAGTTTGCAATAGTAGCAAGTATTACTGAGCATGTGCAGATTGTAACGCTTGAATACATTCAATAGAATGTGTAAATGTTGCAATTGAATGTTGTCATAATGTACATTGTCATGTGATTAAACGCAACAAACTGCACAACATACAGAATGGTAAAGCAAAAAATGCAGTTATTAAAGGGCTAAAGATATGTAGCACTAGGCTAGGTGTAAACAACTTATTAGCACTAGGCTACTCAACAATCTAAAAAATCTCCTGCAATTTCTGTGGAGAATGATGGGAATTTCCAGGCAACAGATGTTTCTTTTGTAGCACTTACCCGTCGTCTTCACATATACGCATACTGATAGAGTACATAGGGATGTAGAAGGAGAAAAGCCAATAAGCAAAATAGCATTGAAGCAAGATAAAAAGAACTTGTTTATTTATAAGTATTAATATGCAATCAGAATACTACTGCAGTATTAGGTGTTGTATTGGTTCTATCTAATATTAGTGTTAGAGGTCAGTGTATACTTACAGATGGCGGTGGCGAGTCGTGACCATGTCTTCGTATCAAAGGGTCATCCTCGTACCTATAATCTTGATTGTATGCTACACTGCTTGCTGCAAAGCTAGGATCTCTGTAAAAATCAATCAAAATCTATGACAGAAATCTGATTTTACTGATTCTAACTGGGACAGCAAACAACATTTAGAAAGTTATTTTTAATTAAAATTCTGAATTAATGTTCTAAAACTGTTTACCTGTTATAATCTGGTATAGTCGGTGACCCTAGACCTGATTGACGCTGTGGTGACCTAGAAGGGTCATTGCGACGACTAAATCGTTCAAGCGTGGCACTTGGATTATCTGGCGGCAAGAATGGATCCTCTCTATCTACTTCATAATCAGCTTTCCTATAAATTACACAAACATATCAATTAATCATCATCAACACTGAATACTTAACAAGACAATCAGAGCTATTATTGATCAAAGTGTGCATAGATTTCTTTATTTTTCTTTTCAGATCTTTTTTTTATAATTTGTTATTAATACAATTTGCTGATATGTTAATAAATGTTAATAAATGAAATGAAAACACTAATCACTAAAACATTGAGGTAATAATGAGTTCACACTATCAAACTAGTTTGACAAAAAAGTGTGATGTGCCCAAATATGGTAGTGATGACATCATATGTCTATATATGGGCACATCACATTTTTTCGTCACATAAAATTTGAGAGTGTGGACATAGCTTTAGATTATCATTTAGTTTCATATACTTACCTTTTTGCAATGATTGGCAAAGTACAGGAGGAAATGAGAACTGTGAAGAAGATACCAGATAAGATTGAGCCTATCATCATGAAACTGATACCAGTACTGTTGAACAAAGAATGAAATAGAACATTAAAATTAAAGATTGTATCGGAATACTGTATTTAAAATAAAAGTGTATAGCATGGTATAAACGTAGATCTCAAGTACACCAGCAGTGAAGTCAACTAAGTATCTGTCAATGACAGCCATGTGTCTTCAGAAGAAGACGGCTACAAGAACAGTAACAGTAAATGCTAGAACCTGATGATTTAAGAGTGATTTTTATTAGTCTGTAGCATGTAAATAAAAAGTTGACATTTAACTAGAGTCAGTTATTTTTCTAAATTTGCATTGGAAAATAAACAATTGAAGTTCAAAAATGTTGTTGAGTTGAATGACTTACATTGTATCATAGCACATAGAGTACAGACCGATCACATAGTCTGTTTTTAATGTGTTGCAGTTGACGCTAGCAACCAGGTTTTGAAGCTGCAAACTTGTTGACTGGAATGTTTTGTCAAGTTCATTCATAATTTCCTAAAATAAAAAAACAATGAATTTAATAACAGAGGAAAAATGGGTTTACTATATACAACCTTCATACAACATGATGAAAGAATGCGTAGGAGGTCACAGAGTAGAGTTTTTAAAAATATGACTTTTATGCTTTCACAAAGTGCATCTATTGGCATACAGAGATCAACCAACGTCAAACCATGACAAACCATGGCCTACTGTATTAGGTTTATGCTTTCACAAAGTGCATCTATTGGCATACAGAGATCAACCAACGTCAAACAATAACCAACGTCAAACAATGACAAACCATGGCCTACTGTATTAGGTTTTTAGTTGTGTATATAATAATGGTTGTGCTAGAAAATACAACTGCTGAAGAACCAGAACCACTTTTTAAAATTCACTCTTTAGCTTGGTGTCCGGTGAATCAATAAAAATAATCAATTAATAATTAATATATCTAGGTTGTTGTTGGTCGGCAGTTTTTAAATATTTATGTTGGAAGAGAAATGTTGGGCCATAGCTTGTAGTCATGATTGAAAGTGTGACATTGTCTTAATTTGCAAACAGCATAATTCAATTATTTCATCATCTATACACGTTTACCATTTTCTTTATATAAAATACCTAATAACAGGAGAATCCATACAAGCCTCCCTCTACCATCATCATCATTGTAACATTATATTCCTCACTTTTTATAATCGTCACAACTGCGACACAGAAAATATCATCAACATTTCATCTCTCCTCATGCATTATTCATGATGTCTTGAATACGTAATTACCAAAATACATATATTATTCATATTGTACTGATTACATAATATTGAATTTATTCATCTAAGATCATCTTACAAATCAACTGGGATTGCTCAAGTAATGTATGAGGAGTTTCAAGAGATTACATTTTATTGTCATTTGTCTAGTACGCATCAACATAATCTCACATATCATTCCTTTGTTGTTTTTTTTTCTGCTGCCTTAGTATTTCCAAGTAGTTTGCTAGTCTGCATGTAATAAATGTAACAATATCTTTTATAATCATACAGTATTCGTTTAGTAGTAACTGATTAAATAGAATTTAATAATAAACCATAACGATTCATGATATTGTTTTCAGGAAATCATTGAGAATTTTTTAGAAATATGTTTATGTCAGCAAGTAAATACTGTATTAACCAACTTACTCATATTATTCATGAATATTTCCTGTATTGGTGGTTAGATGTTTAATTCTGATCATATAACATATTTATACAGAAAACAACCAAACTAATTATTAAATGTATTGTTACATGACCTCTCCCCAACGTTATCAATTTTGAGAATGGTTTTTTTATTTTAAAGACACTACACAACTCTTGTATATATATGACGTGTAGTACTGTGTTTTGGTTTAAAACATTTAGAAAACTACAGAGGAATAGGTTTTTGCCACAAACAGGCATATCCCTCATGGGTATAGTCCCAGTATTGAAATTTGAGTTTTTATAAGAAATGCTTACCAATCATTTTTTTCCTGAACCAGGGTTTCCTCTGGGTATAGCTCCACCCTCAAAGTTGACCAATTTCGTGTTCTAGGGACTGGGATTATACCAGAGGATATTTGCTTGTAAATTGTTTGTATTCATATTATCTTGTAATCTTATTGTTAAAACCGAATAAAATCAAATCAAATACGGTACTAGTTATATAATATAGGGGAAAAAATGCCAATCAAAATGGAGTATCTGTACAATGAATCTAGCAAAAGGAAGGAAGCCATTGGTTTATGCATACAATATTTATGGACAGTGAACAGCACAGCATTCATCCAAAAATGGATGACTAATGATTCCCAGTAGAATCTGTGAGAATAATTGATTCCAGGAAACAAACTGACCACATAACATTTAAAAAGCATATGATCAATAAGTTACTAATGTTATCAGACTATTTGTAGATTAAGAACAATAGATACAAAAAAATTATAAAATAATTCATGTGCCTACAGGGTAAAAGTGAATTTTCAAGACAATTTTCTAATACTGTACTAACTAATTATTCATAGGGCCTATGGGGGACTCTAAGTACATTTAGGTCAATTATACATACACAGTCAACTTTCCCAGTACCTGACTCCCTGAAAACCAGAAAATCTTCCAATACCAGACTTTTCTAGAAATTTAAACAGTCCAAAATTCATTTTTTTCATTAAAACACATTCCGAATATCAGACTTTTCTGGAAAACAAGACATATTTGGCCAGCCCAAAGGTATCCAGTATTGGGAGAGTTGACAGTACCATAATAAAATGACAACCATGTTTATACCAACAATATCAACAATTTGTTTTCAAGTTCATTAAAATGCTATTTGGAAAGTAAAAATTCAAAACCATTTACATGGATGATGCATTAGGTCACGTACATAGGCTATCCTTGTTATACAATAGAACATTAAATAATATTATATTGCCCTTGTAACATCTACCACAATTATTCTTTATTGTATACCAGGCTATATCAAATAATGGCCATAATATTAGAATCGATATTGTTTCACTTTTCAAAATATCTAAAAATAAAAATTTTTTCTATTGAATTTTTACAGTTTACAACTGTTTGAACTTGTTCTGAAACTGTGCTCTTTGTTTTTATTTTTAATAGAGAAATTGTGGATGTTAAAATGTAGGAAAACATGGACAAATTAATGATTTTTATGAGTTTTTTTTTTGTTTTATAGAAAAAAATATTTAAATATGCAGTAACAAATGCTTCACTGATAATTTGTGCTATTCTCAACATGTTTTTAATTTCTTGTCTTTGTTTTCTTTATTGCCCTATGGACAATGGCTATTAGTTAATAATTTCTGTTTGTTTATTGCCTTTACCACCTATCTTTCTGCTTCAATTTGTGTTTTCTAAAGGGATTTTATATATTGTTATTTTAAGCTTGTATTAGTACAATCTATTCTTTCCAAACCGGACACCCTTAGGCTGGCCCACAATGCCTGTTAATGCTATACATTCTATTGTCTTCCGTGTCTATGGGTTGAACCATTGGGTTGGCCCACAATGCCTGTTAATGCTATACATTCTATTGTCTTCCGTGTCTGTGGGTTGAACCATTGGGTTGGCCCACAATGCCTGTTAATGCTATACATTCTATTGTCTTCCGTGTCTGTGGGTTGAAAACGGGGGCATCTCTACACAAAGGAAGTGAAATCTCTGTATGTAAGTTTAGGATGTCATTATTTAGGTGAAGACAGTTGAGTTTCCTTACTACGCATTATCACGTGGACCGGACAAGTTTTATTAATTCCATCCTATTGCTTTTATCAATTTAGTATTTATAATTTTATTTACATAAGAACTAATTCAACATGCTTTTTCTTAGGAAATCGTCAACAAAAATCTTGATGTAAATATATGGTGTTGCCTAAAGCAGTTATTTTATACATATTCTTCAACATTAAAACCTTTGAACCAATATTATGTTTCTGAAAGATTGACATAGTGTATTAAGAAAAAATGTATTTAATTATTAATTAATTAAATGTTTTCACTGTCTATTAACCTATATATAGCGAGATACTGATACTTTGTGTAATAATGTTTATGCATTCATTTGTGCAACTGTAGAAGATTAAAATAAAAACATTTCCTTTTTTGTTGTATTTGTAATCAATTTACTCGAGTTAAGTATTGAATAAAACAAGAAATATTTCTTACAAAAAACGCTGCTCGCCATTTTGAAATAAAAAAAAATGTCCTTTTTTTGTTGTATTAGTAATCAATTTACTCGGTACATTCCCTTTTTTAAATGTCCTTTCTTTTGTTGTATTAATAATTAATTTACTTGTACATTCCCTCTTTTTTTATAATTTTTCCCTCATTCTATTCTCCCATAGCAACTTTCAAAATCATTAACATAATATATGAATATTCATGACATGATATTACTTACAACTGCATCTGAATCAGGGCCAACTAGTTTTTCAATGTTCTCCAATGTTGTCTCAGCTAAAGTCTGTGCTTCTTGTGCATCTCTCAGCGACTAAAACAAGAAACACTTAGGTTAAAATGGTACAAGCTTGTGGGGATTTCATTAAAATAAATATAATTTAGTCTCTCATTTCAACATAAGACTTTTAAAGTGAATTCTTGCAAAACTTGTATCATTTTTCAATGAGAATTTGAATTTCTTCACACGAATAAATCTGTTAAAAACAAACAATTTTTAAAGCAACCATTTTTAACAAGTTATAAGGTCAAATTTGTCATAAAATTATCAATATCATATAGAGAAATCCAGCGGACCATAAACGCTGAACTCAAGAAGCTGTTTTAAAGCCAATTGTTGTCATGGCACTTGGCTGACGGTGTCAAAACGTGCTGATTATATCAACTCATTAATCCAAAGGAAATGTAATAAAATCCTTGCAAGTTTTAGGAAAAATACAAATATTTTGACCTGGATATATTTTACATTTTCAACAATTTTGTGATTGGTTGAATTTATGATTTATGAATTAATACATCCTGCTCTGTCTACACTATCAAACTAGGGTGATGTGCCCAAATATGATAGTGGTATGCCCAAATATGGTAGTGATATGACATCATCATGTCCATATATGGGCACATCACATACAGTTTGATAGTGTAGACAGAGCTTTAGGTTAATCATGTTGCTTCATCATGTCAAACTTCAGACAACATTCTCAAGAAATGTGATATGATAAATTACCAATTTGTTGTTATCACTAGATTAAGGAGTTAGATAGTTGAAATATCATTATGTGTGTGACATCTTATACATACAGCCAGGTCAACTTGTAAGAGATATTTTAAGGGGGTGACAAAATGCATTAGTTTCTTTAAGTGAAATAAAATCCCTCAGCTTAAATGTATGTTTTATACATTTTGTGTACACTCTACTGATATAAGGTCAAGTTTAAGTTTTCTTATGGATCTAAAAGCATTTTATACCATTTGATTGAAAGCTGGTCATGTGACATTGGGCAGATCTTTAGAGGTGCACCAAAAGAATAATTTAAAACCTTACAGTACATATATCAAGTTCTATTCATTGGAATTTATGATCATAAGTTTAAAGTGTATGAATCATTCCAAAACAGCAGAAGAAAACATATTTACTGTAGGAGAGTTTTTTTTAGATGATGAATTATGAATTAGTCATTGGCATTTGTGATTTTAAAAGCTTCATCTTTTGTGAGTCACAGAGGTTTGTTTGTGGGTTGAGTTCTGATAATCAATATATCTGAACTAGGTCTTCCTAAAGGTTATATCCAATTAGCAGATGATTACATATCATCTTGAATAATTTATTGCATTTTCAGAGTTGGCTGGCTTTTCTTTAATTGGGTACCATCATCAATGTGAGCAACATTTTGCTGCCAGTTGACTACACATTCCAAAAGATATCAAATCTCAATTTTGTTTTTCTTTAATTACCCTTTTTAAAAATTGTTAAGTATATTATTATTTTGTATATAAAGTATAATATGTAAAGGTGTAGTGTAAACTGGATCGTACAATAGGATAATATATAACTTGAAATGATTCTTTGTATCAGCTACTTCATGTATGTCTGATTATTTGTATGTTTTTAGGGCATTTCATTTCAAGATTCTGTAGCTAATGTAATGTTTTACAAAATCATTGTTTTCACTTACTGTTCCATATGGATTTTGAGAGTTAGGATAGCAAGTCAAATAGTATAAAACAACATCTGAAAAACAAAAATTATTAAAGTCAAACATTTTAACTTGCACTTCTTGACAAAATGGTTTGAACAGGATGTAATCTCATTTACTATCTTTTTATTGTATATCTTAGTAATTTTTCTGTGATAACATTTTTATATTTTTATTTATATATATGACTACAATGATTTTAATTGATGTCCATTATATGTCACCGGGAAGGCGTGGAAGACTTGTACAGCAATTAAGTTTACTTTCGTTGAATCCTGTCACTGTCATGGGTTTTGTTTGTATTGTATTATCATGCTTTTTTTTGACGAAATAAATGAAATCAACAAAGAGAGGATGAAACTTTTTAAAAATAATTTTCTTCAGAATGTTCTCAGTTTTACCTTGGTCTACTCCAGCATTATCATCAGTATATGACAACACATAAGTATTTGGATCAACACAGAAATCACTAGCACCCTGAAAGAATAAGAACATTCTAATAAAAAAAATGTAATGCATAGTCATTTCACAGTCAAAAACATCTAAAATACGGAAACCAAAACCATACCATTTGCCAGGGGAGAAATTTACTTTTTTTTTAAATAGTTGTAACAAAATCTAGCAAAACATAACAATTAAGAAAGCAATTTTCAATCCTACAAAAGATATGTTTAAGACCAAGACCCAAGTAACTTTTCAAGACTAAATACTAACTATTTCTCCCCAAAAAGCATAACCAGCAAAAGGCTACTTTCAAAATGTTGTAATATACCACCCTTGCTATGATGAATTTCCAGCTTTGAAGCTAAAATTCTTCCATAATAATGATGGAGTGGATGGAGTAAAAATGGTAGGAACCTTTGTTCTAAATTATTAACTCAAATTCTAAGAAAACTAATTATTAATTCAAAATATTTCTATTTCAGGTTTTATATAGTAAAAACATGCAGCCCGAAGGCTGAAATTGTTGATTTACAAAAAAATATATATATAAGGAATTACAAATGTTTAAAAAATACAAAATTGATACAAAACATGAAAAAACACTATTATTATACTATATAAAATAAGGTCAATCAAATATTTTACAATTTTAAACAAAAATACAATTTGAAAAAGACAGTTTTATTATTCATATTCCAAGGACTTAGATATAATTGTACGACATGTACATGTATGAATTGAATACAACAACACGACGCATGAATTGTATTGGATGTCATAAAATGGACTACATTCCCACTTCTTCTAGGGTATTTGACTACCGATAATGTTGAATAAATTATGCAAATGTTTTAACCACACACGTATCATACAAGAACATTACAGACAAGATTGATTTGTTTTCAACTAGTCCATCACTTCAGACCATTATTCAAGACAAATTGGGTTTTCATATTAGCAGCTCTCTAACACTAACGCATTTAATTCAATTCTGCATATCATTTAAATTTCAATTAAAATAATAAAATGAATTTAATTTCAACTGTTTAGTCTGGTAATATTTGGAATGTATGTGTTTTTATAATTCACAATATTATAAAAAACAAATTTTTATTTTTTCATTTTATAAAATAGAGTATTTTCATACATGACCCCAACATACCAATATTGACCTTGATTAATTTAGTTGTACTTGAACTTTCATACTATTTTTTTTCCTAAAAGCACACAGTGGTTATTGATTTTCACTTCTATTTTAATAAATAAAACTTTGCTTTTTGTGTCATTGTTTTAGCACTATATTATGATGATTATTTTAAATGGTTTCAATTGAATTAAGTTAACTAGAAGATTGTAATCTAATATTTTGAACAAAGAAATAGAAACAGAATGTGAAAATGTAAAAATCTTAAATCATCAGGAGATGTAATATTCAATCAAAATGTCTTGAATTCCCTCAAGATCCATTTTTCCATTAAAAATCCTGACATTTTCAGATTCAAATATAGATTTTTGGTAAAATAACTATTCTTGAAAATTACTAATTTACATAACAGACCTTTGGGAACATCTCCTTGGAAACAGACAAATTATTCTGATATTCATCAATTTTTGGTTTATAGATTTTTCATAAGTTGAGAAAAAGAACAGAGATATGTCAGTTTATACTTCATATGATATAGGCCAGGTCAAGAAAGAACAATTTTTATTGTTTTTTTTTTAAATTTATTTTTTATGTTTATATTTCTTTTAACAGCAAGCAACTCGGCAATCACAGGATGGATAAACTATTTTTATAAATTATCATGGAATGGAGTTGTTGATGGAATGTGGTTTCTTTCGCATTCTCCACGAAATGCCCAATCAAGACAATTCGAATTGTCATCGCCACAACCCTGGGCTTCTTTTTTTTTATACCATATTTAATGAGGGTGATCCATCTAGCAACTGCTGATCTGGATTGGAAGGCAAGCCACATCACAGCTCAACTTTTCAAAATATTTTTATTTTATAAATTTACAACAAAAATAATAGAAACAAATTTATGTAGTAGACAAACTATGTATTACTACAAAAAGAAATTGGTATTTTGCATAATAGGGCATCTGGGAAAATTGTCATGGCAACAAAGTTGATACAGCAACACTTGAGAGAGCTAATTTGCTTTAATTTGCATAATGACCCCCCTGGGTTTAGGAATGTAGTTGATGAACACTTTGTGCCTGGCCTAATCATTGATTCACAGACAGTTAAATTAAATTAAATCCATGAAACATGAATGATAATAGGTTTAAAATAATTTGTTTAACTATAAAAGAACAAGTTTTATAGATAAATTATTACAGTATCTACTATATTATTAATGGTATCATTGTATTGTATCTTTATATATATTACCATTTGTTTGTATTGTTGACCATTGATAGAAATTAATAAATGTAATGTACAGTGAATTGTAATAATGCATTAATTAGCTAATTTTTTAAATTTCTTTATTCAAATTCAAAACAAAAAAACAGTACAGGGATGAATTCAGGGTAGCATAAAAAGTAATCAATAGTCAAACTTATTTCCATTGTGGCCCTTAAGGATGAAATATGTACAGATTTTCCAATTAAACTAAAAAACCTCCAGGACATTGGTATCATAATAATATATTTCTTTATCTCTTTATAATGCTATGCCGACTTCAATGCATTCAAATGCTACAATATAAAATATATATTTAAACTAAATTTCCCACAAAATACTATTATATAATTTATTTTGAATCAATGCATCCATAGTGTGAACAACTATTTAAAAAATAAAACCCTTTGTTATCTGATACAAATGAAAGATTTAACAATTTGTAACCAACTCCAATACACAGAGTGTTATTATTTTATTATGCAAGATATAATCTTGATTTTATCCCTTACAGTAGTAAAGATCAAAAGATTTCATGCCGAAACAAGTAATATCTATATTTTATAACTTCCCATATCTATTACATGCTGAACAATAGTTTAATAACACAAAACAATCTTTGTTTCCAAAGCCTACAAAGTCAACTCTTTGGAATTATACTTTCCCAATTTCTGTTCTTAAAAAAGGAAATTCTATAAACAAGAATTTTAAAAAGAAGCACACATTGTTTAAAGGGAAAGTATTGTCAATATTCAGCAGCATTGACAGAATACATTCTATATACTGGTGGTTTTCTGTTCAGGCTTTCAATAAAAAAAACTTTAAATTCATATTCTACTAGGCAGAATGATAATGCAGCAAAGGGTTGACAGAATACATTCTGTACAGTATACATTCTGTACAGTATACTGTTGGTTTTCTGTACAGGCTTTCAATTATAAAAAAAAATCTTAAATTCATATTCTACTAGGCAGAATGATAATGCAGCAAAGAGTTGACAGAATACATTCTGTCAACTGGAAGTTTTATGTAGGCTTTCACTAAAAGAACATTAAGTGAATATTGAAATGTCAGAATGATTTTCTTACATATTGCAAAGCACCCACAAGAAGAAACTAGAATTTAATTCGTCACTTTGACGAATTATAGGTGATCATTTTTATCATTTTACTGAAATTAATTTTTTTTAAACATGCACGTACGTTAACATACGATCGGAAAATGTTGATGTATGCCATCCTATTATATGCTTATAGTGCTGAGTTGTGCCTATATGCCATATACAATATGTACAGTATATACTGTATATCTATATACAGTGTAGCATAGGTGAAATTACGGGACACACATGTTCTAATTTTTTGGCATGATGACGTTATCAAACTAAACTTTAAGATGACAATTTCGAAAGATAATTAATTGAGCAAAAAAATATAAGATTTGGAAAAAAATTTGGCACGTAGAAGCGCTGTGCGCGCTCTTTGAATTGTGTATAACTTTGACGAAAAATATGAAAAAACTACTTTTTCACTTCAACTGGCCATATGTTAACGTCACAACATCCGATAGGCTTAATTTTTATATGAATTAATATCTACATTTCATCAGCTTTCATAATAAATTATAATCATCAAGGTAACCTTTAATTCTGAAGAGCTGTAAGATATTCAAATTTACTGCGAAGGTGAAATTACACGGCCTACGTTATTCAAGTTTTTACGCGTGATGACGTCATTAAAATGAAGATAGTGTCAACTCATGATAAAGATAATTAATTAAGCAAGCACATACTGAAAGTTGTGCGAAATTCGAGCACACATAACCAAGATGCGCTCTGTTGAATGTGATAATCTACACAAAAAGATAACAAATCCTAATTTTTAAATTCAAGTGGCCATTTGATGACGTCAAAACATTTTGTACGTAAAATGTGTACATGAATTCATATCTACAACTCAATGGCTTCCAGAATAAGTTAAAAAAATCGGGGGTCATCTTGCATTCTGAAGAATTATTTTTATTTTAAAAAAGACCTATTTTTCACCATTTTCAGAACTTTTGTAAAATTAATGTGCGCATTTTGTCATTTTTAACGTGCTCGTATAGCGTTATTTTAAGTCGGAACTGACTCAAATTTGGTGAATGTACTAAGGATGGTGAGTAGAATGAGATTTGTAAAAAAAATTCATGTTTTTTACGCTTTTTAAGTATCGCGCGCGCAAAAACGCATTTTTGCGCAGTAATTTTTTGAAACACGCAAATGGCCTAATTCATGCTCTAAATTGATCAAAACTTAATTTTGAGCGTTTTAAATTTTTAACGCGCGATATCACGCGCATGAACCTACGTGCGCGTGCGTTTTTATTTGCTAATATTTTTACCCTTGATCTGAAGTTTACGTGTAGTGAATTTCATTATTATGTGATAATGAATTATGGAGATATGATTGATAATGTGATTTCGCAAAATGGCGTATAAATGTCGTCACGGATGAGTGATCACGCTGGAAAGCTTATTAGGATTGAGTTATATTATTTGAAAGATATTCTGAAATTTTTGTAATCATTGACATTAAACTTTTTGAGATAATTGTTACACAAAATAGTGTACAGAAACAATAAAAAGAAAAAAAAAAAAATAATAATAAAGATTTTATACAATAACAATAGGTGATCATTTTATTCTAAATGATCACCTAATTATTGTTTAGTGGAATTTCAAACATCATATTAATGAAAAAATCTTACCACTGTAATGAAGATCTCTATCCCCATTCTGCACCAGATCAATATTATAAAAAATACACAAGTTACAGAAACGCTGAAATAGAAACAGGATTATGATGATGAGCTAGTGTTACTTTTTAAATTGATTTATCAAGGTGTATAAATTATAATAATTTTCTATATTCCAGTGACACAAAGTCTAATAACATGAATTGAATGCTACTTTAGGAAACTATAGATAGTGATAATAATGTAAGTCTATACATATGTGCTAACACACTAAAGAACAAGTAATTTATTCCAGATTCAGATTGTTTGATCATTTTCAAATTTTCTCAAAATGTTATTTTAATTGATTGTTATTTAAATGGATTTAACTTTTCAGCTGTTATGTAGAAAAATTGTATCTAACGTTAACAAAAATCTTCTTCAATTCAGAGTGATTTAAATTATTTCCTTATTGAATTCATGAAAGTGAAAATGAAATCACACAACAAAACTATAATATTTCTCAGGGATAAAGATGGTTGTGCAGGTCAATGGAAGCTAGTGTACTATTAAAAAGAACATTGTTCTGAGCAGAGGAGGCTAACGTTTCCAAATCATCAGACAGTTTTTAATTTTAGTCCCGAATTTGCTTTAAGTAAGCTTCATTTTCTCACCATGTATTCAATTTCAGATACTGTGTTTACCCATGTGTCAAAAAGGAGTTTATATTTTGTATTTAACATTTAATGTTGACTAATTATACATTTTTAACCATAATGTCATGTTTTACGACATCCTTGATAAAGGCTTTGTCTGTCTTCCTGCTTGAATCAATTATTTCCTTAAAATATTAATATATCATTTTCAGAATAGAAAGTCATGGAAAATCCCAGCAAATTTCCAAATAAAAATGTTATGAAATGAATGTTACTGATCAGTTTTGTATTCATAAGTGATTTTGGCCAAAATACAACTTTCTACAGTTTAAAACAAATTTACTATTTACTGTAAGTAGTCCCTATCTAACCACCAACCAGGATGTACATTTCGCAATAATTATACTTACAAAACAAGTAGACATCTTGAACCCTTTCCAACAGCACACAGAGCTATCAAACATACAATGATCTCCAGGCTGAGTAACACAATGGTCCCAAGCCACCTGCAAAAAACAAATTCTGACCTAAAATACCAATATATATGAAATATACCATGCACGGATTTAGGCGGGGTATAACCTCCACCCCCCCCCCCCCCCCTCCCCGCATAATCTATAATGCTCCCCTGAATACCAATATAATGTTGTCAAGTTTAATGTTTCATCACATGTTTCTAACAAAGTTGATAGATTACAGCACGTGACTGAAAGCAATTCTTTTTTAAACAAAAGTCATGTTTATTTTTATTATTTCAGTAGCCGCAGTGGCATTGATATTTGTAAGGTGTAATGACAAATGGTAACTATTGCCCAAATGTTTTGACAGAATGAATTTCAGGTTTAATGGGCGTGGAAAGATTTTCATCCACCCATAGTGAAAATGTTGTCAGTAATTGATTGAATTCACAGCTGTATCAACACAATGAAACACAAAAACTGTAGTAGAAATATTGTGTATATACAGTATACATACTGTATCTGTATGTATATATATGATATGCCACTTTTGTCTCTCACTATCGAGTCTTCTTTCACTGTCAGTGACAACATAATCTACTAGGAAACCCCTCTACATATTTTACAAATCGCTCCTTGACTTTTATTGAAACTTGCTGATCTGATCAAAATTACTCATGACAACATTTATAGACTATATAATAACTACATAGGATATTCATCAGAATTCTATTATTACATTACTGATTTGTATCTATACTGGGGTACTGTATAAGTGCATTCCTCTATTATATGCCAGGCTATTTGTCCTTGGGTAATGTACTATACATCCCAAGCTTACATTGAAGTTCTTTGGGCTTATGTCTAAATAAGTAAATATTAAAATATTATTTGATAATTTAACATCCAAAAAATAAAACCCTACCTAAAATATTCATATTTCTCGAGGTCATCTGCTTTTGAGGTCAAGTTCAACTTAACGCTATCAGCATCAGTACTTATTCGTGAAACATTGTCGGCTGTACTGTATGTATAGCGGTTCAGGTTCTCCGTCAGCTCCAGTAAGTCATTACGTTTCTGTCTGTCTGGTTCATTCATGAAGATTTGATTTAAAATGTCAATTTTCGTTGAAATGTCATTTTTGTATGTTGCTATTATCTTGTTCACCTGTAACATTAATGTTTAATTATCATCGTTAAAATAAAAAGAAAAATCAGAAAAAAATGTTGATACATTGAGAACAATCAAAAGTTTGTAACAGAATTCCGATTTAATGATACAGTATTTGAATTCATGGTTTGTTTAAAATTCTATGACTACTGCATACTGTATATACAGTATATATATATATATATATATATATAAATTCAAAGGCAAATATACTGAAAATAATGACAATGCTGTGGGTATCAGTGGCTGGATCTCAATGGAGATACAAAATAAAATAAGCAAAAAGCTAAATCAAAACGATAAAGTAAAACAGCAAGAAATAAATATATATATAATATTATACCTGTGTAGATACTTCATTGATGGTTACATCTACATCTTTTGCGGCGTTTGTTAGTCGATTAACACCTGTGGAAGTTTCCTCATTTCCATAGAAACCAACAATTATAAAACTCCTAAAAAATATAATTATAATCAGGTCATGTGACAATATATATTTAAAATTCATGGTAACATGTTTTTTTTAAACCAGGATCTCTATCATGATTCATGCATGATGCAAAGGAAACTAGGCCATGGAGCAATGCCATCATTTGAACCTAGAATCCTTTTGGACGCTATCTTGGATTTGAGGATGAACATAGTAAATTTTCAACGGCACAACACTCAATTATTTTTCCTAAGGGTGTAGGCTATAAGAAAAAAAATTGGTGTGCTTAGTGTGTAGAGAGGTGGCAATGGGACACCTTAACAAAGCCTCATTTAGGCACTTGGACCTTTGCTTATAAGTGAGAATGAATACAACAAGCTACCAGAACAACTTGGTGTGCTTAGTGTGTAGAGAGGTGTGACACCTTAACAAAGCCTCATTTAGGCACTTGGACCTTTGCTTATAAGTGAGAATGAATACCATAAGCTACCATTTCGTTTACGTTTACTGTATTGGGCTGTATTTGTATGATGATAATAGAATACTGTATTTATTGGATTTTTGACAGTGTTACAGTATACATCAATGCACTGCTCAAGAAACCATTACAATATTTAAATTGAATACATGTACAGTCATGTATGATACCACTAAACTTTCGAGTTAAAATCAACATTGTAAGGCATTTCATGAATGAATAAAACTGCCTTAAAATACCGTGACATGTTTCAAGAATATTATTCTCATTACCAGAACTGAAATCAACTCCTAGACTGAGTACTTAAACCTACAATACTGCCTGTTCAATAAATGCCTTACAATTTGGATTTTAATTCAGTATAGTACATTTAAATACTAAAGGGTTGGTAGACAATATTTTACAATAAATTATGGATAATATTTCTAATCTATCTATTGTTCAACAACACAACAATAAGCTATTATTTCAGCAACACTACCAATATAAAATTTCGAGGAAGACCGAGAACCACCCTACCAATAACTCTCAGCAACGACCTACTCACCCTTTATAAGCATAATACAGACATTAAGTATCCCGGACAATTGAAAACCAAGAAAGACATGAAACAACTTAAAGAACTAGCCAATGAAAGATCAGACTGGAAGAAACTAGTAAAAGAGATTTACGGAGCAGCCCAAGCGGAAATGTCGGCAGACTTTTCAGCGGAGAGGCAGTAATAATAATATCTATTATTCAAAAAACTATTTAATACTGTACAGCACAGTACAGTAGATATTAAATACATGTATGAATAGGGAATGAATCATCGATATGTGAAAGTACAAACGAATACAAATAAATGAAAGGTTTATTACGCTGTGCTAGTCAACAATAGTGACAATTATATGACTAAACTGAAATAATTGAAGAGGAGAGAAACTTAATAATTGAACTCGAATGCTCAAATTAACTTGTTTTCATACAAGGAATGAGCACACTTAAAATGATATGTAACATATTAAAGTGTATTCAACATATGACTAACACAAATAATTAAGTGGGAGAGAATTGCATATTAGTACTAGTAGCATATTCTAGTAGTAGAATGATTGGGAAAATAATAATGAATCAAGAATCAATTTGATAAAGTTCAATGAACTAGGCAATTACTAATACAGTAGTGAAAATAAATAAATAACTGCAATTATTTTAATATACAAAACCAAAAGAGTTTTTTCACTACCAATATTTCCTTGTTCATTATTTATACACATTGTTTATTAATTAGAATAAAAATAAGTATTTATTCTAGCATATGTCTATTGTAAGTATATGCATGGTAATAAGCCACAAATCACTTCCTATGTTATGAATATTTATCAACTCATCTGCTAGAATAAGAGTTTTAAACGTACAGATGGTATGCTATGAGACCACCGTATGCTAATTCCAGTCTTTGTTTCAACGAGGAGTTCTCAGTATCGTAAAGAAATCCAATTATGACAGAAATCAATTGCAATACTGCAGCAGCCATTTATTATTAATGTCAAGTTGACAGGCTACCACTAGGTAGGTTTGTAGCTTGAATCATTTTATGACAGAAATCAATTGCAATACTGCAGCAGCAGCCATTTATTATTGTCAAGTTGACAGGCTACCACTAGGTAGGTTTGTAGCTTGGATAATTTTATGACAGAAATCAATTGCAATACTGCAGCAGCAGCAGCAGCCATTTATTATTAATGTCTAGTTGACAGGCTACCACTAGGTAGGTTTGTAGCTTGAATCATTTTAACAAGATATGCAAATTAGGTTCATTAGCATATTGATACAACATAACATGACACAGTTTGTACTTATGTAACTTAGACCTATCAGTTCAACAATAATTGAACAAATAGATTAGTCTCTCTTTACTTGCAGTTCAAGCACCCTTGTTTCATCTTATCAGAAATTATTGAGTGTGTTTGTAATATTATTATGCAATCCATGTACAGTATGTTCCAGTTCATAGGTCTGTGTGGTTGTACTGTACTGTACCTTCAACATAACACTTTGTCAATGCATTGACCAACATTATATTGAGAAAATAACATATGTCTATAGTATAATGTAAATGGTCTACTGTATAATAAACTTATCCACTCTAAGAATTTAATTAAAACAATAGCCTCCTTCTCATTAAATGTGTAATTGAATAAGGTAGGTAGGTATGTAGGATTACCAGGGAGGAATCAAGCATATTATACCAAGAATGGGCTTGCTTAGTAGTAGTGCACGGAAATTAGTTAATTGGTGGTTAAGAGTAGATACAATACCAAGTATTATCAATTAGTTCAATATTCAAAGGATGTAAGAAAGAACAGACACATGTCAAATGAAAACTCTCCAATATGGAATTACTCATAAATAATTTAAAGTTTATTACAAACAGTGCTTCTCCATTTTCCCACGATACATGATTTCCTCTGGGACATGTGAAATGAATGCTTCTCTGAGCCCAACAAAATTAAGTATCTTTTAGTTATTAAAACAATGAATTTTAATTTATTTAAGTTCAGGTATTTTTTCATTAGTCAAAAAAATGCCTCATTTAATGTAAAAATTCAGTTAATATTGCAAATGAAATATAAGATTTTATCAATTGATAACTTAAGCTTGGTTCCCACTAGGATGCAGCACAAGGACATAGACACAACGCAAGCGTGTTGACCAATCGCTTGTGATTGGTCAAATCCCTTATGTTGCGCTACGTCGTTGTTTTGCGTCTCTAGTGGGAACCACGCATTACTGATACCGGTAAATTTATTGCTCAATACTACAGGACAAAACGACAAATACAAAGTTACTACCGTAAACATAGAAGTACTTACAAAGAAAGCAATGCAACAATTGCCAAGCCCCATGTTTTGGCTGCGGATTTAGTCCTGGACGGGCGCGTTGGGCTTCTTGATCGCCTCCTACGGAAAAATCCATAGCAACAGTATACAAAGATGACTAAGATGGTTAAAATTAACCATGCCAACGGAATGCTTGCCAGAAATAACAGTGCCTAGAAAAAAATTAGAAGAATAAACATTAATATATACAGTAGTACACTGGATTTCAGGAAATATAGTACTGTATGGGGTATTCCACAGTATTTGGTCTAAACAAACAATATTATTTCTCAAAGCAGTCAATTTTATTATTATTTATAATAATTTTTACGTAAAAATCTGAAGAAAAAAAACGTTTATTTTTTTATTTCAACCATCTTTAAAAAAGGTCACCCTTCCAGTTTAGCCCAGTGAGTTAACTGATATTCAGGGGACCTCTTTAATAAAATTAAAATACATTTTGTGTTATGAATGTAGAGTGCAGTTTGTAAAGAAAAAAATGGAAACACAGTTTTATTGGGTTATTGCTTTGTTCAGTTATATTACTATAAACTTAGTAGCCATGACAAACAGCTTGAAAGGGCTTAAATATGTACAATTTTATCCAAGTCTACAATTTATCATGCAAAGAGGTGAAAATGACTCATTATACAATTAGCTTTGACAATTGTCTGCTGTGAGTGCTAGTTAATTTTTGGACTTGACATTGTATTGTAAATAAAGCCTATAGGATTAGAATGTAAAGATAAATGGGTTGTTTCTAAACTTGTGTCAACCTTGATAATAACATACTACAGACTTATTTTGATCACAACACAATATTCACCCATGGAGGTACAATATAAAGTGATTCTTTGTCAAAATTAGTATTAGTAATTAACATCATCACAAATGAACTGGCAATTATTCTGACATTTTCAATAAGTTAATTGCGGAATCCTCTCCCAAAGAATTTAATAGCATTTATATTTTAAACTATTGGTTTTCAAAAATGTGAATTTGCATCTAAATAATAAATGAACTATATTACTGTACAGGAGCTAACACTTGATGCTAAATGTCTTTGTTTAGTGGTTTTGTTCTACTGTAGGCCTACGTTATTAAAAAGGTTGTTTAAAGGGCAAAGTCATGGTGTTTACATGGCTGTAAGTATTGATGTGTACCAAAGGGCATCTATATATACCACATATAACCCTAACAGCAAAGTGAACGTTTATTTTAGACAGTAAGACATAAAATTGACAGCCTGTATAAACGTCAATAAGAACATAAATGATGACGCACAATATTACATTATGATGTCACCGATACCGATCAATGTAATGCTGGTATAATGTTTTGGCAATTTGACACGTAAGGGTCAGCGTCTTAAGACTGGCTTGGTGAGTGACTATGAAGAAACATTTTACAAGTTACATAAGCAATTGGCTATGAAAAGATCAACAATGGGCCTGGTAGCGCCCGTTAGTTGACGCAAATAGTTATTGTATTCAATTATAATCACTATTCGGCATTCCATAAACGAACAATTAAATGTCTAAATAACATTAAAGATGTTAGCATGTACTTAATAACATTACATTTCAATATGGGAACTACCAGATGTCGATTAGTACAGTATACTGTACAATTTGTTAGCTTCTGGTATTAATCATATAAATCATACGGCTTTAATATTAAATGTGTGGAATAATTGTAGGAGGAGCGATTTGAAAATGAAATGACGCAAGTATGTATTTACACAGCCTTGTCTTTTTAAAGTCACGCTTCCCACAGGGTATTTCAAAACGTCATTCCTGTCTGAACACAGTGTAATTATATTGATTATCACAATTCAAATTTCAAAATGTTCAAAATTGTATTTCATTTATTTTAAATGATATTCACATTATAAATGTATGCATGCATTGATGATTGAAATGAATGCTTCACTGAATCTCAATCACTAAATTAACATAATAATACATGCATACAATGACCTATTTAGTGTATAAAAGGACAAAAAATTGATTGTATTTTAACCAAATAAAGGTAGGAATCTTTTCAACATATTTCTATACAAAGTGTTCAATCACTTTACATGGTAATAAAATTTATTTCAAGACTATCAAATGATCAAAATGATCTAATAAGGATATACAATACAATAAAAATGTACTTTTTGTGCAATAATGTGTGTGTAATCTAATTTATATATCTGTTTTTTATCAAACTAATATTTGCCAATCTTTCTATTGTTATTTATTATATATATAATGGACAAATAAAGTTTTTCAGTATTTTTAATTAAAAACAATTTAAATCTTCTGAAAATAACTATAAAGTAGTCACATTACTGTAGGTCAGACCAAGGGTGTCCAGTTTTGACAGGCCATTGGGGTGAATTTGAACAGACCAAGGGTGTCCAGATTTGGGAGCTACGTGCTCATTTGTTTTGTTACGCTTCTAAATTTTAAAGATTGAAAGCAGATTTAGAAACATTGTCCAGACTAAAGTTGAAATTATTAACTGTTGTTGTTAACAACTTCCTTTTGCAGATTATGCTCAATTGTTGTCTAACAACCATCTTTTCCTGATGTTACAACTCATTAGTGTTTAAACTTATAACCTCTCGGTTTACTTTGTAAGTATCGTTTAAAAATACATGTATTATTACCTCAAAATTAAAACTTCTAGCATTCTACTGCAAGTTAAAGAATATTATGCAATTATTAAAATTATTTATAAATATTATTAATGTATTCTGGTGGACTCAAAGAAAAAAAAAATTAAATTCTTGCTTCAATGTTTGGGAAAGTGTGCAAGTTGTGTATTATTGTACTGTAGGTCCTGCTCTATTAAATATGGTATACATAGAAATTCATCTAAAAACAAACCAATTAGCAACGGGGTTATATATAGAGGAGTCGGTAGACAAGGATACAAGCTACTGTACTTTGCTAAAGCTAAAATTTCAGATGAGACGAGCGCCTCGTCTGCCTCATCTGACATTTTCAATTTTCACCACCCACCCAATTTCCCAGTACAGATCCTCGTATTTTGTATTAATAATTATATTTAAAGCATCTTTGCCATGTCTGTTTTTAACCTCGCGCTACAGCCTTGACATAATTCTACAATATAGACCCCTAATAATCTTTATTTATTCACGGAAACTTAACTCCTCGCTTAACTCCCACCTTCTTTGTGCTAAAATGATCAGTTTAGAACATTTTTTTAATCAAATGCTAAAACTGGTTAAACAAATACTCAATTAAAAAGAACTCCTTTTAAAACCTCATATACCTTATATACCTCCACCTAAACCATTGGCCAACAAACAAGTAAAAATTGGAAAAAAAAGCTGGTGGGTATAAAAATCTATTAATTTATTATTCAGTATTCAACTATCTATGGAAATACGTATGGCGTAACAAAGAAATACTGCTCTTAATAACAACACACTGTGAGATTCAATATGGCAAAACATTACTCGAATAGTTTTAACTGTAAAAAATATGTGTTTGTTATAAATAGACGACTCACCTGACGATACTCCTCCTTGTCAGGCTGGAACGAGTCGTCCACGGTCTCAAACGACTGGTATTTGATATGCGGCCAGGAATGGTACCATTCTGTCAGCCAATATACCGTGTAATTACTCCGCCAAGAATAGCTTACAAGTTGCCACATTTTAAATCATTCTTATCCCTAACACTCCATATAAAGAATCCAGTTATTGTAGACAATTATTCGTAATTCCGTTGTGTTTAAATTCCAGTATAAATGTAAGTTTATGTTTCGTTTTTATTTGCTTACTCCCTCTCAGTACAACTACCAACTAAACTGTACTGTAAAACACTTGGCAAGACAAGGCCACTAAGCAGTCACGCTTCACTGATTCCAGTCATCAATCAATCACTCGCCGCCTCGCCACCAATAAATAACTATTATTAACTTGTTTTCTTATTTTTAATTCAATCAGGAACTGAAAACAATCTTCTCAACGGCCTCAAATATGGTGGTTAGCAAATATGGTTTAATTTACATAACATATTCATTGTAAAATTAACAAAACCAATTTGTTTTCATGACGAACCGTTTCTCCATGATGTTATTGTTTAATATAAAATTTAATGACAAAAAGAGAGATCGACGTTTCGGTACCATCATAGAACCATTTTCAAGATCAAGTGAATACAAAACAATAATAATTATGTGCACTAAGCACCAAAGTTGGTGACAGGAAATGCTAATTGAGGGCTAATTAGGTAATTAGCTCCTCCTACTGAGTTAGATAAACAATTTAGCTTTGATGGAATCCGATTGTTTATTGAGTGTAGGTTTTATCTCTTTGATCCACAACATCTCCTTAATTAGGCAATCAAACTTATTGTTACATTTAGATAAGACTCTAAAGTATTCCGAGATATCACCAGTTATGCCATGTTGTTTTAGGTGATCGCCTATAATACTTTTGTTATGTTCATTAATGCGTTTGTAAAGGTGTCGGCAAGTGTAACCGACATAGTTTGTATCACACAAACCACATTGAAATTTGTACACAACGCATTGTGAATTAATGATTCTGGGTTTCATTTCTTTAGGTTTTAAGGTGTCACCTATCTTATGACTAGTAAATACTGGTAAAATATCATTTTCAATCTTCGCACTAAGTTGTTTAAGTTGTTTAGTAACCGTGTTACAACAAGTTTGATCCTTGTACGGTAGTACAATCCTAATAGGCTGGGGAGATTCATCAGTTAGCATATCTTCATGCTAACTGATGAATCTCTTGTTTTCTTGTACTCCGCTTAGAAATCCAGAATCATGTTACTTTTAACTTGCGATTTCCATTCCTGGCAGAAGTACTCAGAAATGTTTTAATTGTAAAAATGTAAATGACAGTATAACATAACATTGTGCAATACACACACAAATATTGTTGGTAACCAAATCTATAGATGTTGTTCTTTGCTCAATGTAGCACTGAGCAACAATCAATTAGGTCATTTTACCAGGAATAAGCTCACTGTAATTGTAAATTATTGAAAACCACATATTTTAGAAATTCAAACAAGAAATGACAAACAATTTAAAAATACTGTATGCGATATTAATTCTCTATTAACATCAAAACAAGTAACACGTTTTGCATTATTTTTATGTAAAACATTATGCTTTATGTTTTAAGCAAAAACTACTAATAAGAAAATTAAATATAAAAGAAAAACATAAATTAATTCCAAAATAACATAAACTGCCTTGAGACAAGGCAGATTTATAAATACATTTAAATAGCATGTTAACATTAAATAATGCAGCGTTTAAAGATCTGATCCAATCTTCACCTTATAGGTGACCAGATTTGCTACTATGTAAGTTGGCTTTTGGCAATAAAAACTGATTTGAGTCCAAGGCGCAACCACCACTAAGTAGTTTACCTGTCAGGCTAATTTGAGTGAAAATAGTGTGAATTGATCAGTTCTTTGAACCAATTGAATTCACTAGTGGATGAGATTATCTCTGACAGTACTTAGTGTGAAAACAAGAGAAGATGAGAATTCTACCAAGTATCCAGGTAAGTAGTATCATCGTATTTCCTAAAGATTAATACAATTCATTAAAGCAGAAACAACTGTCAAAGCCTCGATAGGCTAAACGTCCTTGGCTAATTAAGCAAGACTTGTCAACACTCAATTTCATTCCTCTCATGTTGTTGGTTACTGCGTAAAGCTAAACGACTCGTACTCAATCCTTGCCTCGCAAAGTCCTCTTAATACAGACGAGCAGTAACGGTAAGCTGAAAACCATGTAGCTTGTCCCACATAGAATCTGTATCTATCCTTAGCGGAAACCACTCTGCGCTTTGTTTAAATGGTCATAAGCAATATTATGGTTCTATTTTTATTACTGTTACCGTTAGTCTGTGTAAGTTGGCCTTTATGATGCGAGAGACTGCATAAAGCTGGACAAATCATACTCAGTCTCATACTGCTTATCGTCCCATAATTCTCCTAGGTTTGACATCACCTTCTTCATAGACTGTGGCTCACAAAGCCCTCTTAGGATGTGAGTGACTGCATAAAGCTGGACAAGTCATACTCAGTCTCATACTGTTTATCATCCCATAATTCTCCTAGGTTTGACATCACCTTCTTCATAGACTGTGGCTCACAAAGCCCTCTTAGGATGTGAGTGACTGCATAAAGCTGGACAAATCATACTCAGTCTCATACTGTTTATCATCCCATAATTCTCCTAGGTTTGACATCACCTTCTTCATAGACTGTGGCTCACAAAGCCCTCTTAGGATGTGAGTGACTGCATAAAGTTGGATAAGTCGTACTCAGTCTCATACTGCTTATCATCCCATAATTCTCCTAGGTTTGACATCACCTTCTTCATAGACTGTGGCGTATCTTTGTCTTCACCTTGTTCTAAAGAATTCTTGTTATTCTATATAAAAAAAAACATTCGTAAGCATTGCACAAGGAAACAGTTTAAGTACTGACTCTGAGATTTAAAGCTCAAACACTGTGACAATAAGATTTGATTGATGTTATGATATACAGTACTTGACAAAATGAAATTGAGGTTTACTACATATCAATGTTATAATTCTAGAATATTCTATGTGTAATATCTATTAAAATGATAATAAAGGCGGCTGTACCTTGTCCAGATTGAATAGGTCCAAGAGCTGGTCAGTTGCCATGGATTGTAACCCAGAGTTATCTTGTGTTATCACGCTGTTAGCTATGTTCATTTTGAACTTTTGTAGACTGTAGAAACAAAGATAAGATAATAAGATTTATAAAGTGCACATATCCACAAAGTGCTCAAAGTGCTTGTAAAAAACATGAAAAATACCTTGAAACTAAAAACCAATCGAACCCACATCACTGCTTCCGTTTACCGGAAACTTAAGGTGCACAGACCAAAAATAAATTATGGTTGAAAAAAGTAAAAGTTTCCACTGTAATATCATTTCAATATCAGACAATATTAAACATATTACTCTTGAATTTTTTCCATTTACTTACCCCATTATCTTTTCTTCTAAAGTACCTTTGGTGATTAAACGATAAACATTCACAACTTTCTTTTGCCCAATCCTATGGGCACGATCCATTGCCTAAAAAAAAATACATTGTTTACATTGAAATCAAAATATGAATAAATATATATTGTATTTGACCATTTTTTGTCAAACTAGTTTGACAAAAAAAAGTGTGATGTGCCCAAATATGGTAGTGATATACTCAAATATGGTACTGTAGTGATATGACATCATCATGTCCATATATAGGCACATCACATTTTGTTGACACATAAAGTTTGATAGTGTAGAGCTTAATACCTGTAAATCTTTAGTTGGATTCCAGTCATGTTCAACAAATATAACAGTGTCAGCTCCTGTGAGATTAAGGCCAAGGCCACCCACATGTGTCGTCAGTAGAAGGATGTCTATTGATGGATCATTGTTGAACCTTTAACAAGATAGACAAAATGAAAATATTAACATAGTATAAAACTCCAAATAATGATAGGAAAGCCATGATTAGGTTTTTATTTGATCACCATCAAAAATTATTAATAATTTCAAATTTGAAATACTACAAGGCCATTAATAATAATATATACTACCTTGTAACCACTTCATGTCTTTTACCAGCCGGTACACTTCCATCTAGCCTACGATAAGTTACTTTTGGTAGGTGGGTTCTAAAAACAAAGTCAATAGTTATATCACAGTTAAAATGAAATTATATTCTATGTTAAATTCTGAAAGAGTTATTATTCATCACCAAATACTGTCATAATTCGAAACTAGATTCAAGATCATTTATTAATTCATTCTGTCATTAGGAAATTAGTCTTACATTTATAAATAAAATACATAACATAAGGTTTAAATATAAATGGCACATAACATTAATTCTTAACCACCCAGTGATATATACTGAAATTTAAATAATTAATTTGAATTGATAAAGATGAGGAAATCTGTTAGAATGAGAAAAAGTCGCCCCAAACGAGATTCAAACCCGCAACCTTCTGCTTGATATATGTTCCAGTTATTGTTACCATTGCTTTTAAAATGTGTGGCACACAAGTTACTAAGATGGGTATTATACATTACTTTAGTTACTGACAGGCGACCAATGTACTGACTTACCTCAAGAGGTCTTTCTCTACAATATCTAACATGCTCTTTAATTGGCAGAATAGTAGCACCCGATGTTGACAGACAACAGCGCCCCCAATCTCATCATCGTTATTCTCATCGTTACCACCGATGCCACAGTCAAGCAGGAGTTGCCTGCACATAAAAAATACAGATGAAAGAAAAAATAAATGATTATTTATTTAGTTGAGGTTGCTTAAGCTTTTAAGAGGAGTAGCTGAGAGGTACGCAATTAGTTTGTTTAGGGAATTGAACCAAAAACTTGTTGATGTGATGTGGTTCGACAAAAAAAGTGTGATGTACCCAAATATGGTAGTGATATGATGTCATCGTGTCCATATATGGGCACATCACATGTTTTTGTCACATAAAGTTTGATAGTGTAGACAGAGGAGTTTAGTAACAAAATAATAGTTTTAACTTACTTAAGAGCAGTTAGTTTGGGTGCATGATGAATATCATTTAATGATGAATTCTGTTCCTTTAATTGCCGAGTGATGTTGTCATACTGTGGGTGTTTCTGATTGACAACTAGTAAAGGATGGTTACAAACTTTACGTAAATACTGAAGTGCCTAGAAAAACAACAAAAGTATTAAGATAACACTGTGGATGTATATCAATCAACAGATAGAAAAC
Source organism: Antedon bifida (assembly GCF_963402885.1). NCBI lineage: Eukaryota > Metazoa > Echinodermata > Crinoidea > Comatulida > Antedonidae > Antedon > Antedon bifida. The sequence goes on along the minus strand of NC_136229.1, from coordinate 33,809,550 downwards.
AAACATGTAAAAAGCTCAAATAATCAACTGTAAGACAGAAATGTGAAATTCAATTATAAGGCTTAATGAAAGTAGGTTTTTTTGTTTCATAATCTATTTAAACCATTAGTAAACATTTTGTTGACATCTTGATAGCAAACCTGGAAGATGTGTGTAGATCCTTTAGATTTTGATTTGCTTTCCTCCTCCTTGCTGACTGCTGTCTCCACTCCTTTCTTGGCCCTGGATTTAGCAAAATCTTCATACAGTTGCACCTGCACCAAACACATTAAGGCATATAATAAAAGGTCTTAATTAATTTAGTACTTTTTACACACATACATTCGTTCGTACACCATTTATATAGAGCCTTATCAAAAAATATCCATCTGTATCTATTATTCTATTTTGAGGCCAAGGATGTCTCCTAATAGGATAGTAAATTTACCTGAAGTGGGCTCAGCTCACAGTAGTAATCCTGAATGATTTTAGGTGGTAGATCATCAAGAACATCTTCTTTGAGTCGACGGAGAAGGAAGGGAAGAACTTGCCGATGAAGAGCTTCCATTGCAAGAGCACCTATGTCAAAACAGACAAAACAATTATGACAAGTTTTTAAAAAGGAGAAATAGAAACCAATAAAACAATCTAAATCATCATCAACATCATCAGGAAAGTGTTGTGTTTGAGCAAACTGAAGTAGTGTAACTAACAAGAGGGTTTGATAGTTTGTTTTAAATTAGTCCCAATGAGAAGAAAATTAAGGAAAATAGACTGCAACATTTAATTAAAATAACATTTTATCACTTTATTGAAATAACTTCAGTAACTAATGAGCAGATTTAACATTATTCTTCCCCGTAATTTGGTTAGTTGTATAACAATTTTAAAAGTTTTTTCTCATTGACATCATAGGTAGACTTTAAGCCCCTGACCTATTTCAAAGTCCTGGACCCACCGCTGACAATGGCTAATTACCTGCTTCTTGTTCTTTGGTTGAGCTCTTTGCATCTTTGCTTTGCAGGATTGGTTTTGCATAACGAGCAATAAATTGTTTTTCAGTGCCTAGAAATCCAGGCATCAAAAAATCAAATAATGACCATAGTTCCAATACATTGTTCTATAAGAAGAAAACACAATTATCTCAGTACCTAGAAAACCAGGCATCAAAAAATGAAATAATGACCAATACACCTAAGTGAAAACTGTCTAAATACAAATCTTATAAATAATTGATAAGAGTTAGAAGATTCCATTACCTGAATAGGGGTGCCAGATAAGATGAGTCTGTGGTTTGTTATAAGTTGTTTAATAGCTTTGGATATTTTTGTTTTACCATTCTTAATTATATGCCCCTCATCTAGAATACAGTAGTTCCATCGAATATCTCTGCAAGAAAAATCAAGAGATTAAAGTATTGCAAACCATAATTGGGGTAATAATTAAGAATACTTTTTTTAATTCAGGAAAAGAAACGATTATAAAAGCTCACCCAAAGAAGTCGATATCATTCCTCAATATGTCATAAGAAACAACTACCAAATTGCACCGCTTTAGTTTACTTCTGAGCCTTAAAAAAACAACAATCGTAAATATCTACACTCAAGATCATGCCAATCAGTTCAAATTTTCTTCAAAATGATTGATTTTATTCTCATCCATTTCTGGAAATTCCATTGCTTGCATTAAAAATTACAAAATTACAACAATTGAAACTACATTACAATAAACATATTTCATATATATATAAACAATAAAAAGCATTAACTATTAACAGTATGTTTTCAATTTTCATCGTTTATGAATGACGGATCTAAACTTTTTTCTGGTTTATTTAACAATAACATTTTTTTTTACACAGCGCATAGATTTGTATTTTGCACTATAAAAATTTATCTAGAAATGAAAAGGGGTTAGATTAGATAGAAGATTAGATACCTAAGTCGCTCATTTGGAGGCCCAGTATAATGCAGTGGGTTTAGATGTTCTCTTGAGCAAAACTTCTCAACCTCATACACCCAGTGACCGGTTAACGTTGTCGGGCAGATCACAATGGACGGAATCTGAGCACATGATGGATTCTGGGAAGCCTACAATAAATAGATAGCGCTACATTAATGAAAGCATGTAAATAAACTATAGAAATAATACATGGTGATTTTATTAGAACAAGTTCAACTAATGTGCCACCATAACTTGTTTGCTTGGTGTGGTCAAAGCCGTAAAAACAGACAAGGCAAAGATGCTTTAAATATAATTATTAATATAAAATATGACGATCTGTGCTGGGGAAATGGGGTGGGGGTGAAAATTGACAATTTCAAACGCCTCGTCTGCCTCATGATGGCTACGTCCCGGGTGGTAGGGGCATACTATGTATACAGGGATGTAAAATATTTATTACTTTAATCAGTCTTTGACAGATTGTAAGCTTAGCATCACCTAATGTTCGTACATACTTTGAACTCTTTTTGTCTGAGGTAGTGATCCCCTGCCATAATACACAGTGACATAAGAGTCTTGCCTAGGCCCATGTCATCACATAGAATACCATGTAGTTTGTATTTATTCAGGAAAGCCAGCCAGTTTATACCATCCTGAAAAACAAAAAAGAAATATTTATTACCACCTTTAGCTTCTTCTTCGGGTTCTAAATTCTACTACATGCTATTTGCAATTAGATGTATTTTTCTTTGTTGTTTTATTGTCTTTTATGCCAAGCAATTTCCATTTTAAAGTGGACCAATAAAATGTCTTGAATCTTGAATGATAAACAAAACATGTTATATAAATAAATATTATTCTATAAACTATACCTGTTGGTACTTTCGGAGTTCAGCTTTGATCGTAACCGGAACCTTGTAATTGTCTAGCCGACGACTGTCTAGCAGTTGTTCCAGAAAACGACGTTCACGAACCTTTTGTTCTATCAACGCAGACGTCATAGACGGTGGGTCTGGGATGCCAGCCTTGGAAAACACAAATCAAAGGTAATGTATTTACTTCTGTAGTCAAACTTGTTAGTGTGCCCAAATATGGTAGTGATATGACATCATCATGTCCATATATGGGCACATCACATTTTTTATCACATAAAGTTTGATAGTGTGGACAGAACTTTGAATTAGAGAGACATGAATTAGAAAGTATGAATGTGACTCAAGAGAAAACAAAATGGAGCACATAATAAAGTATACTGACCTCCAGAGGCATAAGTTGGATAAGAGTGGCAAAACACTGCGTTGCCATGAGACGAATGCATTCAACCGGATCACTCATACGACCTAGGACGGGTACAACGAGTAGAACAATGTATGGGACAAGTTTGAGGCCTAAAAGATCTATGATATCTAAAGTAACACATTTAAGGCAAAAATAGGTACATCAAAAAAATGTAGATCAAAACAAAGTCAACATTATTCTTTACAAAATTCATCAATAATTGTTTTTGTTCATGAATGTTGTCTAGTATGTGTGTCTGGTACATGTAAATGGTATCCAAGCTGACAAGTACTTGGTTCTTTTGTTATACTATTGAACATTGTAATTGTGAATGAATAAAAAATAATAATCAGTAAAAGGATACTGGCTAGTGCCTCTATGGCACCCTGTCGTTTGATGTCATTCTCAGCTGCATCAAGCATGGGCTTAACGTCTTCCAGTACTTTGTTCATGCACGCTACAGTTGACACCGTGCTGAGCACTCCAAGACAACGTGAAGCAAGGTACCGTACAGCTGTATACGGGTAACTCAAACACGCAATGATGAAGGGTAGGATGGTTTCCAACTATGGACAAAATTACAATTTTTACATTTAAATTCCGATTTCAGTTCATTTGGAATCTATGACGCTTTCCCCTATCATAAGTATAACTATTATAAATTAGTTATTTTTTCTGATTCTGATCCCGATTCGTTTATGCGACAGCACAATTTATTTAATATATACAGTACGGTCAAGATAAATACAAAATTTGAGTTGAAAATAAATCTAAATAAGGTCAAAACCAGAAGAAAAAGAATTTTTTCCTTATATTTTATAAAAATACAGATAAACAATAACTATATGTCATATGATAAAACACATACACATACATATACATATATATGGATAGTGAATATTATTGTGTAACAGAATAAAACAATCTGATTAAAACAATAAATTACTGCTTTTATTTTTTTATGGTACTCTGTGTGTTTCTAACAAAGAAAGTTGAATGTCTCAATGTTTCGGTTCTTATGTTACTACCACTGTCTTCTGATCACTCAAAATAGTGTTTATTCACCATGCAAGCCTTTAAGCAATATCTATCGTAAGTGTTGCTTATAATTTACTATGTTGTTTACCTGAGGATGTAGGTTCTTGTGTGTGCTTGGTGATACAACCTCAAGAATTTGAAAAGCATTTACAATTTCTTGGGCTAGTTCATTTTTATTTTGGTACATGGCAGCATCTGCAAAATAAAATTATTTTTTCAAATAAAATATTTTTAAAAAATAAAGAACTGTACGTATGCCAGCAGAAAACTGTTAATTTAACAGACAAAGAAAACTGTACTTCTGTAATTCTATTTCCAACATGTATATGAAATGTCTTGTCATTAAAAATGATTACAAGAGAATTTACCAAAATGATTACAAGAGAATTTACCAAAATGATTACAAGAGAATTTACCAAAATTCTGTGGTTTCAAATTTGTAAAAAGAACTGCTGTGATCATTGTCCACAACTTGTCAAGCACCACAAACAACTGATCACCAAAGTGAACTGCGAGGCTGCTAACGGCAAACTCAGCACCTCTGCGTTGAAGTTTCTCCTGCTCTTTGGCTTCGCTCATAATCTCTGTAAAGTTTGGAACATCAACGTGTAACTCTAAACTGGAATTCCCACTCGAGTTACTCTGTTTGCTGCGAGACTTAGCGAATGCCGCCCTCCTAGACACGGCTGACAGTGCTGCTGCCTACAACAACAAAAATAAAAAATGTTAAATATAACTTAAATAAATATAGTTTATTATGTATGGAAAGTTATTTTAAAGGTTATATATTTTAGAAAATGGCAAATTTATGTCAAGTTGTAAGAAAGGATTGAACCCACATCCTGGGATTAACAGGCAAGCATTATAACCTCTAAACCATTTCTTACCTGTTGTTGTTTTGCCAAGGTTAATATCCCATGACTCTTCCCACACACGGCTGCTTCCATGACAGCTGGTGTGCTTACTGGGGTTGTAGGTCGTGAAGATCCAGCACTGGCCATGTGTAGTTCAAGCGGGTTGATTGGAGTCACAACATTTGGTGTTTGACTTGAATCACAGCAGAGGAAAGTGCAAAGGTTCTTAACAATCTTTGGGTTAGGGCATGGACGCCGTGATATACACTGCTCAAGTAGTTTAGCAAGAGCTGATGCAGCACGACTCTGAAAAGATTGAACAAGTACAAAGGTTCTTAACAATCTTTGGATTTTGGACAAATGAAAAGATTGTATCAACAGTAAATAGAAAGTTTGGTCATAAGTTAGTTGAACTACCACAACTCAAACTTTATGTGACAAAAAATGTGATGTGCACATATATAGAATGATGATAACATATCATATTTGGGCATATCACTACCGTATTTGGGTACATCACACTTTTTTTGTCAAACTAGTTTGATAGTGTAGACAGAGCTTTAATTTTACCTGTATAATTGAATTGCGTTCTTTTTTAATTGCCTCCATCAAAGGTTTAATAATGGGATTTAACTTCTCTGGTAAAAGTTTTAGGCTAACCGCAGCAGCTGCCAAACAGCATTGAACTCTACAACAAAAGAAAAGAGTTAAGATTGTCAATTTCCATGTAGAAACATCTTACTGTGAGCAGTATGATACCTACAACTGCAAAGGTCATCTCTTTTACACATACATCCTGTGGAGGTCATCACTTATTCCAATACAAGTAATGGACTTTCACATACCTAACAGTTAGGTTCTGCTGTTCCTTTTGTACCTCTGTAGATGCAGCTTGAACTTTCTGACACTTCTGGCTCAAACTCTCCTTCATTTTTGGGTGAATTCGACTTTGACCCACCATACCATATATGGAATCAGCCAATGGCATTGCTTGTTCTACAGTGAACACACTGAAATGTAAACAAAAAATACAATAAATCTGAGTGCAATCACTTAGTTTAATAGTTCCAACAGCAAGGTAATGAGCATGGTAAATAATGTGGAAAAAGTGAAGCATACTAAAAACTTACTAAATGTGATTTGACTTACTTCGGAAAGCTATTGTTTTTCATTTCTGGTCTCGCTTCAATCCACATTGTAACTAAAGCCTGAACAAAAAAACAAAAAACTTGAGTCATTATTAAGTTACACATGTTTAGATTTTAAGAATATTTGTGAAAGAAACAACCAGATTATGAAAAACAGAAAATTATTATATGAATAAATAGTTATGTAACTTAAGCCTGAGTATAAACAAAAAAAAACTTCAGCTCCACAAACATTAATTACTTTACCCACGTTAGACAGGTATAGGTTTTGAGGCTCCCTCCTTTGTGAAATAAACGACAAAACAGTAAGAAAAGTCAAAAGATCTATGAAGATAAAAACAGAACTTTCTTGCTAAATAAAGTTAGTCTTAACTTACCTTGCAGTCAGCTTGCATGCGCATGAACGCTACAGACACCTCATCAAAGTACACGTTGTTATTCAACATTGTTAACAGCATAGTCTTCACTGATTCTGTACACTTACAAGACTTGAAAGAAAAAAATTACGGCTAAATTGTGTAATCCACCCATAGATTTAGTTACCATAGATTTTAGTATGGTTGTTCTTTTACTTGATCTTTTACCTGTTGTGGGTATCCAATCCACCTTTAATATTCTCATTTCATACATAGTTATTCATTATCATATTTTGTGGTAGTATGCTATATATATTTTTTAATGTTTTTTTTCCTATTTAATAATTTTTTTTTCTATTTAATTACATTTTTTAATTAATATCATTAATGTTATGTTTTTACCTGATCTTGTACAGCCCACTCCTCAATAATCATACCAACCACCATCCTCAACAAAGCTGAGTTACTACTGAGAAAGTGCTCCAATAATTGGCAGATACTGTCTGCTGCGTTACCATCCAATGATAGGTGAGGTAAGTGAACTGTGTCAGAGGTCAACTTAGCTGTCAGCCTTCCAATAAGCCTGTAAATGATAAACAATAGTATGGTATATTCTTATACTTGTCAAATCAGGTCAAAGTTCACAGTATATCTGTCTTGCTTATTTTTTCTGTAAAATTATTATGTGGCTGGTTTAATTATTTTTTTTGCGTAACATGTGAAGATGTTTAACTGCTTACCTAGTAGCACGTGTTCTTGCCTGTATCACGCTAAAATCCTGTTCTGTACTATCGTTAGAAACAGCGCCACCAATAAACTCTTGTTGTTTGTCTTTTCCTTGACCTTTTGGACTTCTACATGTTGTTTTGTTACCATCCTAAATATGCAAAACATTATTATCATAAAACAAACAATAAATATGGTGATGACTGAAATAAGCAAGTAGAAAAAACAATAGAAGATACAGTATGCACTTTAAATAAGTTCTTCTAAATGCTAAAAAAAAAACAAACAAACAAAAAACTATAATGCATAACTATGAATTAATAATTGATTATATTTTCTTAAACAACAGACACAACAGAGTGTTTGTTACTAATTTATAAGAAAAATGAATGTTACTAATAATATAAAACATCACCTTAAGCCTGTATGCAGCCTTAATAAGAAGATCACTATTTAGAGGCACTTTAGACGGCTGCATACAGAGGCTAAGCCATGCACTGTACCATGGGAAGGTTGATTGTACTATGTCCTGTAACACAGCCTTCTTCAAAATTGCATCCCAAACCTAGAAAAACAGGAACAAATCTTTGAACTTAAAATAGCAAGTTAATATAATCATAATATATATAATAATATATATATGTACTATCATATAAAGTCAACTCTAGCCAATACCTGACACCCTTGGGTTTGCCTCAATTTTGGGACCATTTGGATATTAAAAAAATGGAGTTAGAGAGTCAACTGTACTTTAAATTAAGTAGTTACATAGAAACACATTTCATATATATGTATTTAGGGAACTATCATATACAATACAACTGCAATAATACTATACACTTTGTTTTTATTGACAATAAGCTTTTATGGTTTTACCTCTTGTATAAGATCAAGTGTATCAATTGACGTTTCTACAAGACAACGTTGAAAGAGATGCCGCATGCCATCTTGAAGTATATGTGGAAGCCACACACCAACCGGAGCCTAGACATATTGAAACAAACACATATTACTATTACTGTAAGTTAAGAAATAATATGATATAAATGAAACCAAAATGTGGTTATCATTCACAAATGGAGAGTTTGTGATTGCCCAACCTCATTGATCCTAACACCTTATTTATGCAAATGACCCACCTGATTTGTGTCTGCATTTAGTAGGGTAAGCAATGTTTGTAATGCTGCTTATTTATGCAAATGACCCACCTGATTTGTGTCTGCATTTAGTAGTGTAAGCAATGTTTGTAATGCCGCTTTCCGTACTGAAAGAATTGTATGTGAAAGAAACGGCCATAGTCTTGGAATCAACTCCACCAAAGGTTGAGAATGAAACGATTTCTGATGTACCATTGGATACGATAATAACGATGAGAGAAGCATCATTATGCTATTGGTGGAAGCTGTCAGGTCATCCAGGTCAAGAAGAGTGTCCCATAATGTTTTTAAAATTACCGGTACCTGTCAAGAAAAAAAAAGGCTCATAAATGACAAAATATCCTGTAACATCCCAAAATAACATCATGACCGGTGGCTGTGAGTGACAGTGGCTGTGATGTACTAGTACATCGGAGTAATCCCCTACTCGTCTCGAAAGATGTACTAGGTTCTTTAAAGTGCACATTAGCTAGATGTGTACACTGGACCTACGGTTTATAGCCCTTATCCGAGAAGACTCGGAGCGAACCATGGAGCGAGTGAGCCTCGAACCCAATGTTATGGCTACGTAATTACGGTTCCACTGCTAAAAAAAAGCAGACATAATTTAGTACAGACCTCTTCTGGACAGATGCCAACAAGTGTGTTAGCAACAGGATTTAGTGCAGCGGCTGCTACGGACATGACATCATCATTAGAATCTTGTAATCCATTGATTATGCATGGCAACACTGAGGGCAGTAGACTGTTTGTCATTTCCTAGAATAAGTAAACATTAATTAATATTAACTGAATGTCTAATATACTACAGTACTACGTACACTATATCTACTTTTGATATTTTAAAAACAAAAAATTAAAACAAGAAAATTACTTTTCTGACAGCAAGGAGATATTTAAGGCCAATCAAACCACCGTGTCTGACTTCCCATTGATGTTGACGGAATAATTGCAGAAGAACAGTTAGTACGCCACGTGCCCCTTCCTCAGACATGTGATGAAGAACAACACCTAGGGACTGAGCGCATGTTTCACGCACTGGGGCTACCACCTTAAAATAGTGAATTGGATAAAGAAATTATAAAAAAAAACAGTATTCAAATTTAATGATGCAATAACATGTATACACTGGGGCGGATCCAGAGGGGGGGTCCACGGGGTCCGGACCCCCCCTAAATTTTAAGGGTGCCCTCTTTTTAGAGGTTCAATATTTTATTTGTGTGACATATTTGTGTGTATATTAGTATGCACAGAGTAGGCTACCCCCAAAAATAAAAACAGAAATTTATCACAATGAGCGCGATGTTAAGTTACGGCGGCCGATCAAAGAGCATCGTGAGAGGTGGTGACGCGTGATGATCTCTACTTAAACTTCTAAAAATAGATCGTTTCACATACTACAGAGGGCGCATGTAAACTTTTTACGATTCAACTCCGCGTACGTTACCATGCGCGCTATGTCATTGACTCGATTATTTGTGCATTGGTAAACACATTTTTATGTATTATTATTCTGAAAATAATTGAACTGTAAACATAATTCTTTTGAGTATTTGTTTATTTACATATCATTCCATCAGATCAACTATTTTTTATTTCCATTACATCCAACCAAACATGTAAAAAATGTAGTTAAAATATCGTACTATCTAGCGCGTACGACCATACGCGGTAGATTGTTTACTCAAAAATCATCGAAATTACACTATTCAACCTTGTTTTTTAGTTGAGCCTCTCATGACCTGGGATTTGTTTGTCTTCCTATGCCAAGATAATATAGTTCTACAAGTTGAAGCCATGTGCTTTTTTCTCTGAGAAATATTTATTATAAGTGCCAAAAAAATTGTTTTTTTCTCGATATGAAGCCTTTATCAAGGTTAAAAATCACACATACCATAAAAAGAAGGTTCATTTATTTCATTTTTGAAACAATATTTGTGAAAATTACGTGAGGCTCAACTACAAAACCACCATTTTGTGATATGATGTCCAATCAAAGCTGAGCTTTCCCGCGATCGGCAGAGCTCACGGTTGAATGATTTTGGATTCTGGCTATTTGATTGCTGGACGTCGCGAATCACCCACAGCGGAATGTTTTCTCTCTCGCGTGTACAAGAAGTCACGTGATCTGTCTGTACTGAACGGTACTACACAAATTTAGAGCAATGAATTTGTACGAATTCCGTTAAATAAACAACTCTATATATTTTATAAACATTTAATAACATATTTTATTGATATTTCCAATGTTGATATATAAAAGAAATTACTATAAAACGTAATTATATGTAATTATTTTAGCGAAAAATGGCGCAATTTGTTTACAACGTTCGTGGCTAAAAACGATCATTTTCGGCAATGTTTTAGACCCTATATTTCGAAAACTACAAGTCAGATTTTCGTAATTCTTTCTTTATTGGAATATTGAAACAAAATACCAACAGATAATGTTTAAATTGGTTGAAAAATAACAACTTTTAATTTTGCATCGTTTATACCCTGCTAATAAGTGTCATTTCCGGCGAACTAGAAAGGTGCCATTTATCATGATTTTGCGTGCGAGAGTGCCATTTCCGGCCATCTAAGTGTGTCCTGTAACAAAATTCGCTTCGCCACAACCCCCACCATGGGGGGGCTGTGGCTCAAATACTCAATATCTCATGTGCCCTTTTTATCGGCGGACCCCCCCTCTCAAAAATGTCTGGATCCGCCCCAGTATACATCAAGATAGAGTAATTATACAAACAAATTAAACAAAAACTAGAATTATAGGTAAAAAATGTAGGAAATTGTTTACCTCATCAGAAACAAAGTCACCGAATCGATCTAAAGCCAACACACATAGAAGACGTAAGGCAATGTCTTCAAGCCATGCTTGGTTCAACTCATCTTGCTAAGATCAAATGGAAAAATACACACATAAGAGACATAAAGCAATGTCTTTAAACCAGGCCATAATCTTAGAGTTAAGTTTACTGATTAAGTCAACCTTTCTACCAATACAAAAGCTAGTTTCTAATAAAATACTTATATTTTATGAATTTACCTGAGATACTAAAAATTCTAATGATTTTCCTCCACTTTTTCCATGTGTCTTGATGAGTTCCCTGATTCCTGTAGCTGCTCCGTGACGGACTTCCCATGCTTGGTGAAATAAATCATTGCACAGCTGCTCACAAAATGACATGAACGGCCAATCGCCAGTCTGAAATAAAACCATGTGATATTGGTAATTTAAAAATGTCTTTTCACTACACTATCAAACTTTATGTGATAAAAAAATGTGATGTGCTCATATATGGACATGATGATGTCAAATACCATAATTATTTAAACATATCACTACCATATTTGAGCACATCACACTTTTTTGTCAAACTAGTTTGATAGTGTAGACACAGCTTAAGGCTTAAAGTAGTGGTGTGGTTTTGGTCATAGTACTGTGGTAGGGCCAGGAAGCCAAGAGACACAATCAGAATAGGAGTGTTACTTACAGCTTCCATAAACACAGTGCTATCTTGTCCAGCATCTGTCTTATCACTCACAGACGATTGTTTACTAAGAACTCCTGTCTTTTGCCGTTTTCCTGCTGGTTCATCAAAACTTCCTTCAAAACTGAGAGATAAATCATACAATTTTTAGATGTTATCCCGTTTTCATATCTTTTAAAATTATTTAGGTATAGATGATTGAAAACTGTTTTGCAGGACATTTTATTTTCACACAAAGGACCAGTGTTCAATTACATAGTTCAAGGTAAACTGAAGAAATGTTCCTATTTCTTAAAATACCTCGAGCTGATGCTGTCTGGGTGATCCTTAGATTTTTGTTTAGCAAGTAACTTAGCCTTGCGCTTAGCTCGGTTCTTTTCCCTGCTACTTAGTCCTGGCATCAATTGTTTCATTTCTAGTTGAATCATTTCAGCTGCTGTAGTCTAATAATTAAATGAAACAAACAAATAAATAACTATAATAAAGAATAGTGATAAGATGCTGTTTCCAATCCCAAAATGTTTTAAATCCTATGAATCAACTGAGATTTCTTGTGAAAGTTATCTATAGGATAATGCAATGTGTTTATATGATAAAGTTTAGATGATATTTATTTACTTAGCTATGATATTTAGTATAAAAAATTGCCCCAAAGTTGGGGAAGAGATAAACATACTTATACACAAATTAAATGAGTCAGAAATCATGACATCATACCTGTGGAACAGTGAGGAATTGGTTGGTTAGTTTTGGTTCTGTTTTGTCATCTAGATCATCATCATCAAAAAGGTCATTTGTATCCATTCCAAGAACTCCTCCAACATCAAGACCTAGCTTCTTTTGAAGTAGTTTTCTTTGTTTTGCTAGTCTCTGTTTTGGATCAATGCCTGAAGAAAAACACAAAAAGGAGATCTTTCTTCTTTTTTTTTTTTTAAATATAATTGCCAAGAATAACCATATGCAAATTCATTCACTATCCTTCTTAAAGGTGGCAACCTTGGCCACAAGACAAACATATACACACAAGATGCTCTACATAAACAAAGTCTTATTACAAGTCTTTGGGAGTGGAGTTGTAAATCCTCATTAGAAAAAATCCTGACATATGACAGGACTCTTGGATTGGTAGCCAAGCATCAAGCCACAACTCCACTCTCTTGACTTTACAATGATGATGTATTTAGTTGTATGAATGATTGAGAAAAAAAACTCAAATGTTTCAAATACTGAATCTGGTATTCAATTGGAAAAGAATATATCAATGGACAAACATACTCCAAATATGAAGGTAGGTTTAGTCTAGTATCATAAAACCAGGGATACATTCTAGCAGATTTCTTTCTTTTCTAACCTGGTTCTTCAAGCTCAATGTCATATTCCATTCCTGATGACCCAACCAGACAAGTTCCTTTCTGAAGAACACGGTTGATGTCAAACTTGTCAAATTTCAAAGAGTCTTTCTGGAGTGTTGAAGTTGAACATTCTCCAATTTCTGAAGAATTAAATATAATAATCAGCAAGCAACCAATCATAGCAATGTATGTCTGATTAAATTAAATTGGACAATAGTTTCTGAAAACAAAAATAAATTGATGGCAATATTCAAGGGAAATACATTGTTTGAAGGTTTGCATGGCGAAATCAATCGCACTCCTGAGGATGATAAAAGCATATTGATTGAAACGTCGAGAAACTCAACAGTTCTTTTCGGAACTAATATATGTGGTGTACCGCAAACTTTATATCAACAATATTCAACGGGTCTGTTAAATATTATTACCTTAAAATTTATTAGAAATATTTGAATTCGCTTAAATTAACATATAAACAAAAGTTTAAAAAATATCAGTACCATCTTTAACTTTGATAGCTGGTGCGACTGGTTTCCATTGTGAGACATTTTTACTAATGGCTTCAATGGCTTGGCCTGCAGCAATACGGGTGTCCCAGGTTCTACTGCGAAGGTACACATGAACCTGCACCAAATAAGAAATAAAAAGCAAAATCATTGCATATACAGCTGACCTATCCAGGTCGACTTTTTTGATCTGGATGTAGGCCTCTCTCTAACCAGTTCAAATGAGTTTTTACAAGAAATGCTTACCAATCTTTTTTTCCTGAACCAGAATTTTCCAAGGTATTGTCCCACCCACAAAGTCAGCCCATTTCGTGTTCTAGTGGTGGGATTATACCAGAGGATATACAGTATTCAAATTTAATAATCTAAAATATCTTTGCAACTGAGGTTTTTTTTTAATTGAGGTTTTTTTTTAAATAAGGTAAAAAAAAATAAAAATTATCATTGTGGACATTCACCTGCCTGTGTCTATTATGCCTTATAAAGTTGCATTTGTTTATATACCTTGTATAAAAGATTGTGCAAGTCTTGAGGATGAAGCTTCTGGACTTCTCCAAGCTGTTGAGCTGCAGCCTTACGAGTCACTGGAGTGGAACCAGTGTCCAACAACAAGAACAGTCGATCAAGTCTGAAGATAAATAACAAAGGTGTGAATACAAGCAAAGGAAGTATACGATTTGACATGACATTATAAAACAAAAGTACTTCCACTTATTTTAATTCAAATTGGAACATATATTTACCTTGTTGTAGCCATGACTACGGTGTCATTGCATCAAATCATAGCATCTGTGAATAGACTAATAATAATGATTATGGTTTAATAATTAGTAGAACCCCTCCTTTTGGGACACCTACTATTATTTACCACTTCTAAATTTAGAAAACCTATTTTTTATATAAAAAAGTATTGAAGTATAGGCCTAATTGAGATAATCGTGTCACAGTTGAAGAATGTTTTCGACTACATACACATATACATTGGCATTAAATATCAATACATAGATGTAGCAAGGAACAGGAGTAAGTTAATTTAAATAAAATAATTAAGTTTAAAAAATCGGGGCGAAACGACTTTGTCTTTTTGGCGATAGGAAACACATTATCATTCAGATGGTCTGGCAACTTCTAGCAAATGTACATTTTTAGGTAATATAGTACAATGTTGTACACTAAACGTCACTGTTGACGTAACATTCATAAGAAGTCTATCTTATAAATGAAGAAAATGAATTTTAGGCCTTTAGGCCTAGCTAGGCTAGTACCTTATGTGTCGCTCGAGTTCCGTTCCGACGAAAATTTCTTCCTGAATTTTATTCTTTCAACTTTGACCTTGCTAGAAAAAAAACGTGTTTTGTTATGGTTGATTGATCACAAGAAGTCGGCGGCGTGTGTGGTGTTGAAGCGCTTTTTTAGTTTTCTCATTTTATTGCTTCTTAGTGCTGGTATGGGTGGTGCTTCAAAGGCAAAATCAAATTGGTTTAAGCAACGACATCCTAAAAACCGTGATAGTAAATTAATTCTAAAATTTGATGAGGATGACAGAAAGTAAGTGATGTTTTAAAGCTAGGCCTAGTAGGCCTCCACGCGTCGGATAGATTCTGTATGAGACTTCAGTATGTGCTGCCGCCGTGCGTCGTAGGTGGTAGGTAGGCCAACATACTAGAGCCTGGCTGGTAGAGTTTATGATGGTATCAAGAGATGCTTGCTAACGTAATTTTGGATATGTCATGTTTAATACTGTATTCATCATCATCGTTTTATGCATTTTTAAAGTTTAAAACCTGTTCGTAAAATTAGTGATTTATAGGTTTATGCTGAAAAGACTGTAAAAACGAATAATTAAGCACATATTTTTGTTCATTTCAGTGAGTTCTTAACAGGTTTTCAACGAAGAAAAAAAGAACGAAGAGAATATGCTCAGAAACTTGCTCTGGAGAAGACAAAAGAGGAGAAACTTCAAGCAAGAAAAGAACGAAGGGAAGCCAAGAATGAAATGCTTAGCAACGCTAAACTTTTTTTTCCTAATGGTTAATAAATTTACTAATTTTAACAGATTTCCAACAAAAAGCTTGAAATATTAAAGGATTGTATCAAAAGATGTCAAATCTTTCAACTCAATTACATTTTTTCTGTTAAGTCACTCTTATTATTAAATGGAAACAATTTTTTACTCAACTGTAAATTTCAAATAATTACTTCTCTCCTCCTTGCACACAACAGAGTAAAAACATTACAATATTACATATTTCTTTTATAAACATGTTTTTTTTTCTTCAGATATTGATAGTGAATTAAAACAGAAGGCCAAAGCAAATGTATATGATCATAAGCAACACACAGTGACAGTGACAACAATTACTAATGTAGACTTACTGTCTGAACATGGAGGCTTAGGAACTAACAAGGTATAACCACCAGACTGCAATAACGACTTGGATACAAGCTTAAGATAAATAGTAATGCACATGTCACTTGTGTGACCCACTATACGACCCCCAAGAGAGGTGTGTCATTTGTCTGATGTGCGTCATGCCATAATGCACCCCTGCGTCAAAAAAGTGGCTTTAGTTAGGTGACCATGACGCAGCCATTTTGAGGCATTGTGACCATGTTCATGATATGGTGGGTGGTAAAATGACGGACATTGTTTATTGATGTGACATACCATCTAGGTTTTTTGAATTTTAAATTAAAAAGTAACTAGAGGGTACTCCGAGAGTACAAACCTCCGCCTACTGTAAAATTCCCCTACATAAAATGTCCCCGGAAAATAAATATATTTTTTTTACATTTTTTTTATTATTTCTAAGTGTAAATAGGCTAAATGCACACTACAAAGTTGTGGATGAGAGTTTGGTGTTGAGATCGCTGGTTCAAGTCCCACTGAGTTGTTTTTTTTTTGTGGACCTTGATCTTTGACCCTGACCCTTCAAAATTTAACCACAATTATATGATGAGTCATTGATCATTGTGGCTAAGTTTGGTGAGAATCGGATAAAAACTGTGGTCTCTAGGCAGTAAAATAGTTTTTTGTTAGTTGTGACCTATGACCTTTCCCCCTCAAATTCGAACTCGTCCGAGCTTTTGAGGCATAGATCATTGTGTCCAAATTTGGTGAGAATCGGATAAAAACTGTGGCCTCCAGGCTGTTCACAGACACAAACGCACACACAAACATACAGGGGTGAAAACATAACCTCCTTGGCGGAGGTAATTAAACTAATGTATTTTTAAAATTTCTCTTTGAAGTTTGAATCTGATGAGGAAGAAATAAATGAGAGTGAAATCGATGAAGAGTCCAGCAGTAGCGACGGAGAGACTAAAATAAAGAAAAAGAAAAAATCTGAACTCTGCAAAAAGAAAAAGTATTGAATATTATTTTCATATCAACATTACAGTATTTTTATTGCCATCATTAAACCTTATTGATAATATAAAATATAGCTGCATTTATTTGTTGTTTTTCTTATTACACTTTACAGGCAACAACCAAATACAATAACAAGGCAGAAATTTTGGATGAATCTAAAAACCAGAAAACGTGAATTAAAAAAGCTTGCAAAAAGTGACCCACAAGCATTTAGTAAAAGTAAACAACAACAGAGAAGGCTTTTGAGGAGAAAGGGAGGACGTAAGAAGTGAAGAACCAAAGAGCACATAAATTGGACTGTATATAAACTGTGTATAATACATATTACAACTACTGTTGTTAAACCTTTTTGACGAATGGAATTGATGACACCAAAATAAAGATCAAAACATTGAATCATGACTTAATTTTCACAAATTATTTACTCATTGTTGGTAGTGTGTACTGTGTTGGGCAATTTTACTTGTTAAAGATGTATTATTATTATTATTATTATTATTTATTCTTTCTTTATTCTGCAAGCACTTTCAGTACTAGTGCACTGATTTCCAAAGTGGTACAGTAATTGAAAATATAACAAACATAATAAAATAAAGACAAAGAGTAATTGAAATATACATTAAAAATAACAATCAATTTTAGAAAACAAAAAATTCAGTTAAAAAAGTATTGTCCTGCAAAATATGAAAAATAAAGATGAATACAATCAAGCTGTGACTAGACTATTTTTTGTAGTTTTTTAATAAAGTTATTCACACAAAAAAAGTTGATCCAATCCAATGGAAAAAAGTTTTAACATACCGCCCTCTGTTGATTCAATCAATTATCTTGTTGCATGGAAACACAAGCTACCTGAAGTCTAGTCAATCAGAGTGACGAGACGAAGATTATTGTTTTTGTTTTAAACACCTCATTCATTAAAAGATAACTCTTGGGAAAGTAAGTAAGTTTGAATGAATTAGTAACCTCTGTAATTCTGATGAAATGATTAAACTTCAATTTTTAGTTAGTTCATCATGGATGCGACCCGGGTAGATTCCCGTCGGCACAGCGCGCGGGGTCGGGGTTAAATGAAACTTTTAGCCGCCCGGCGGGCCAGCACCAACCAGCATAGTCCAGACCAGCTAGAGAGAGAAGCAAGGATCTGCTAGGCCTATTATTAATAATTATATTATTAATACAAGAAATTACAAACCAGATTTTTAAAATGACAATAAAATAGGCCTAGGCTAGTTGATGAGATTGGCTGGGTAATTCCATTCAGTTTTATTTTTATAGGTTATGCCAAATAAATTAAAAATAAATAAGAAAAAATACAAGAATTTTTGGTTTTTTTTAAGTTTAAAAGTTTTTTTACAATTTTTTAGTTCCTAAAGTAATAATTAATATTAAGTATTATAGGCTAGGACTCGTTACAACATTAAAAAAAGTGAATCGCTACAAACATTTTCAACTTCAGGAAAACCAATAACAATTTTCCTGTACAATATAATAATAAATGTTACGTTTTTATCGGAATTTTTAATTATTAATTTTTATTTTTTTTTTTTAAGTAAAAAATAAAGTTTACTTTTTTTGTAATGTACTGTAAGATTTTATTTCTTTAAAAAAGTGGTAGGTCTAATTCATTGTAAAGTTAACTAATTAATGTAATATATTTTTTCAGTTCGTTGTTTGAGAAGATGGTATGATATGATTGATAATATTATTTGAAAATGAGACACCCACCACAAAACACCATCCAGTATGAACTTAACATCGGGAAAGCCCCAGACCTACGATGCGTCCATAGCCAGGTTGCAACAACATGTGGTAACTGCGACTCATGCCAACTCGGTTCTAAACTCATCCAAACCAAAGAATGGTTTCTTCGTGCTGGAGAAACGACACGACAGAAGTTCCTCCTCGGCATGGTTCAACGATCTCACAGTGCGGACCTTTTACGCTACATCGTTAACCTTCTAAAACCGCTTCTCTGTAAAGATTATACGTATGCACGGTCAAGAACAAATCCTAGTATAATTGGCGATTTCGCAGAGTTTTCGTCCGAACGTGCATTACAGAAATCAGATATTGAAGATGCGATGCAGGAGTTATGGGATTGGTTTATCGAGGCAGGATATTGGAGCAAAGCTAACTACATGCTTGGAGTTCTACAGAGCTGTAATGGAGACCTACTGTACAAGACAGCGACGCTAGCACGTGTCATGCTTGCAAATGAACAGAAAATAGAAGAAAAACGAAAAATGAATGGTTTGTAATGTTGTTCTATTATTTTATTTTAGTTTTAATTCTTATAAAAACAAAAATAGCAATAAAACACAATAATATTCAGGATGAACCAATTAATTCGTAACACAAAAGAATTATAGTTTCCATGGAGTCGTAATTTAATCTTTAATTTAATCATGGACGTGTACTGAATACTTAATTTAGTATTTTAATTTATTTGAGGATCTTTTTATTGCTGCTTATTTATTTTTGTTGGTTCAAAATGTATTGATGCAATGATATATGCTTTAAAAAAAACCATTTTCAAATCTCACTTGTGCACTATACACTGACAAATGTTCAGTTTGAATTCCTTCACTGTAGGTCAGACCAAAAAAATGTAACCTTGCATAAAACAATATTTCCATTGATTAATAAAATTTTAAAAACATAAATTACAAGCACCAAATTGGTCCTTGTTGTCGTGGCAACACATAGTAATCCAATATTCCTAAATCTATGTCACCGTCCTTTATTTCCTTTTAATAATTTAAAGGATTAATGACATGCATAGCAGCTAAAGAAATCAATAAGGAACATTGACAAAGTAACCTGTAATTAAATGGTAATCATTTTACAACTAAATGACAAAGCTCCATGACCTTCTATATTTTCATATTTCTGTATCCTTATAAATGGATAATAATATAATGATTCATTCAGCATTTTGAATGATAATAAAATGATGATTTATAGTGAGGGACAGATCAGGGGAGCTTTTAACTCTTAAGCTTTAAACAATTTTACTACATTTGATTATTTTATTGTATTTTATTTACATTATTAATCTTTAAAAAAACCTATTTTATTGAGTTCCATTTTCGTCAAGTCATTTTATTGTCTTTTTATTGTATATGTTTTTTTTTAAAGACAGATAAAATGAAATTATAAACTACTTTTTTATCTATTTTCGACAGGCTATTATAATATGTTAGCACTGCTCCCCATTAAAAGTCCTGGGTCTGATATTATGCATAAAAGTGAATGATAAAGTAAGCAACTGTATAGGATTTCCACTGGTGTATTATCATAGACTCTATATCATACACAATCCTACTATCAATTTCCTTGTCTTTGTTGTGCATTGATTGGCAACAATAGCAGACATCTGATCACCGTGTCTAGCAGGTGAAAAGCTGGAAATTAATACCACCAGAAAATAAGCCAAGCGCATATCTTCTTAGATTTTAAATTGATATTGTATTCTGCTTCTAAACTACATATCACTCTTTAACTGAAGATAAGATAACTTTATTTCGTCCACAAAACAAGTGGAAATAATGGTGCTTGTCGGATACAAAGATAACACATAACGGAAAAACAAAAAGTTATCAATATCAAGTCAAAAAATCAAGTCATCAACAAAATAGAAAAATAAATTATCTACCTGTAACTACCTACTGAAACAATTTTATTGCAAACTATTTTTAAAATTTTCAAAACGTAATGACGCTATTGTTGAATATAATAAGTGTGTACAAAAAAGTACTTAAAATATTCTGTATTTATATTTTTAGAACATGACGACACGGAATCCTTAGTGTCTACAGTGTATTCATACGATTCTTACAAGTACCCTGAGCATGAGCTACTTAGTCTAACTAAACCTGCATACTATGAACCTATTACAAATCATCTAGCCAGCGAAAACTTAGAACCAGACCACGTTCTTGTCGAGGATTACGATGAAGATTTTGACGAGATTTCACTAATGTCTGAATCTTCCGTTGATCCAACCACCAGCATCATGCCAATGTCGAAGAGAGCCACAAGTGGAGTCGCAAAAAGACGCGATTTTATTCGTGATTTGCCAGTGTTTATTTCAAAGTATATTTTAAATTTCTTGGATCACGCTTCATTAGCTCAGTGTACCCGTGTGTCTACGGCGTGGCACATTTTTGCGAAAGAAGTGCAAGATGAAAGAATTGTACACCAAGAACTAATAGAAGATGTTATGTTAATGCAGGTACAGTATAATATTTAATTAAATATTAATTAAATCAGACTTTGAATAGGTTATTTTGTAGTTTTAATAACGTTAATCACTTCAGTAGAAAAAAACAGGGAAAAACAATGTTTTCACTTATAAAATGAGAAAATAAATGGTTAAATTCAACCAAAAACCTATTGGCTGGCAGCCAATTTGTCTATTTTCCCTTTAAATTACAGATTTTTCCAGATAAATAAATTTTTTTCGATCCAATTTTTGGTCAAAATGGATAACTACAATTATGTAAAATGGCATATTCAACCAACAATTTGGAAAAAAAAAAATATTTTCAGGGGGACAATATAATTATCTTTAAGCTTTAAATGCTTCTCCATTTGTTAAATATCCTTATCATTGCCTTTTGCTTAAATCAAGGCTGTAATAAAAATATTCTTACCTCATTAGTTATACAGTGCCAAGTCTTCAAAATTGCTCAATTGAGAAAAAAAATATTATTTCATGAAAAATGTCCATTCCATAGGGTTCATCGGCTCAAGGTGGGAATCCAGTATATGCTAAGCACATAACAGTTCCGATACCGCAGCTTATTCCGGACACTGAAGACCCGCTTCCCTCGGATGTACCGCCGACGGAAGCCCACCATCGGAATGAGATTAATATGGAGATTAGCTACAGTGGGATTGTTACAGATGAGATCCCAATGGAAGAGCGAAATGTGTATTGTGGTGGATATAATGTTATGGTGCTATCAGATCAGTATGTTTATTAATTAAAAATAAAATGATACTAAAGATGAAAATAATGTAGTGGAATGAAATAAATAATATCAACGTTTATTTGATGGCAATAGTAGTATTATGACAATATTAATATTGTGATTATGATGAAAAATGGTTGATAGCAAAAAGATTAAAGATGACATAACATGATTAAAACGTATCATATCAATGAATGTATGATTGCAATATAATCAGGTGACTAAAACATAGTAATATAAAAATACACAAAGATGAGAAAATCAATACAGTATTAAATAAATTAGACTAATTTTGAGAATCAATTATTGAAATGGCTAAAAAATCACATTTATATAAATTCATAGGTATGATTTCAATCGAGTGGTTAACTACAACCATGGCAAACTGGCTGCAATTGGTTCATTTGATCGGCACATCAAATTCATTGATGTAGCCACGGGGAAACAGTACGGTCCTGTTATGACTGGCCATGCTGGTTCTGTCCGATGCGTATACATTGATGAAAGTAGGGACTTTGTACTCAGTGGTAGTTACGATACCAGTATAAGGTGAGAAGAAACTTCCATTCCTAAGCCTAGCTAGTCTAGGCCTAAAGATCGTCCACGAGAGGACATTCACTGCATTGTTTCTCTCTTTTTATCATAATTTACCATAAAACGTACATTTAAGACAAGGAATGACCTTGTTTGATGTTTTTAAAGTAATATATATGCATTATTTTTACAAAATGTAAAAAACTGTAGGGAATGGGTCTTTAACTTGTTCACTGATGTGAGGTAAATAGTTGACTTGTGCAAAAGTACTGTATACAGCTAGTATTTCAATAGCTAGTATTGGTTTTGTGTTATTTGTTAGATGTTGGGATCTAACAACAGGCCGTCCAATCAAGATATTCCACGGACATCAGGGAACCATTATCTGTTTGGATATGTTTGAAGATTTCATAGTGTCCGGAGGAAAAGATAATGAAGTCAAAGGTAAATAAAGAGTGTATTGCATAAACTAGATCCGGTCTGATGGTGGCCATGTGAGATAAGTATTTCACATATTTTAAGTCAATATGTATTTAACAATTTCCCTCAAGTGGTATTCACTTAAGATAAGAGAATTTTTCAATTGTGTTTCTCTTGGCCTCAGTGTGAATTGCTACTGTAACTAAGGCCAATGGTCCTTGTACTAGATAACAAATTTTATCAAACCATGAAAAATTGTGCTTTATTTTAAGTTTGGAACTTAAACTCTGGAAAGTGTCTACGAACATTCAAACATCGGTGTCAAGTACAAGCTGTTTCAATATATGGTGACCGGGTCGTCAGCGGATGTCAAGGGGGAAAGGTCAAAGTGTGGTCTATTAAAGACGCATGTTTAATCAAGGTACACATTGATGATTCCAGGCAATCTGATGATTAACTATTATGATAACAATTGTTATTCCGAGACAGGAAATTTAAATACTAGAATTTAACAAAATCCACTAATTATCACATACTGATATCCTGCAACTTGAATTATCTCATGAAATGTAGGCCTAACTGCTCTTTTTTTTGGATAAAAAAATGTCTTATCTTAACATTTATCTATGACTGTTTATTTCAGCGCTTAGATGGACCATTGGCGCACACTGGACCAATCCAGACAATAGAGGTGGATAAGTGGCACATAGCTACTGGCGGTAGCGATGGGTACGCATTTGTTTGGAGCGCCATCGGTAATCACAAAAAGGCAATTAGTGCAATGCGTCATCCACTGTAAGTTTTCATCTCAAACATTTTTGTCTAATTAATAAGTATAATAACAATAATAATAATACCATGTTTATATAGCGCCCTTTTCATGAATAATCATGCTCAAATGTGCTTTACATAGCATGTAAATTTCTAATTGGAAAACAATTAAAAATACATTTTTAATTACATACATATTACAGTTATGTAAACCATTGTTTTTACTTTCAGAGGTGTTCTGTGTCTCAACATCTCGTACCTACGTTTAGTAACCGGTTGCGAGGATGGAAAATTACGAATCTGGAATATACTCAAGGCTGAGTGCCTGCGAGTTTTACGTGGTAACAGTCGATCAGATCCTATCCTTAGCATATGTGCATGCAATGAAAGGTAAACTCTATCTACATCCTAACATTCACTATAAATTCACAAAATACCTAATAAGCTTCAGATACTAGCATGATGATGATACACACCTAATTGCTGAGTTGTTGATTTGTATTATATTTTTTTATCTTTTGCCTAAATAAATAATAATAATGATAAACAAATATTATTTTTCTCTTCCATTTCATAGATTGGTGCTAAATACCATCAACAATTTGTTAATCCTGAACTTTGAAGAAGTGAAATGGGATTATGATCAATTAGAAGAAAAAATTGAATTACTTCGCTATAAAAACCATTACAAAGACGCACCATTACGCCACCACTCGTATTCTTACGTTCGTGCTCAGCGCAGTGAACGTGCACAATCAGCCAATCCCAAGGTTTTAAAACATAGCCAATCAGATCCACAAATTAAGCACGCCAGTTTGAATAGATCCAGGGCTCAAAGTTTGCCTCACAGTACGCGAGGGTTGAGTGCAAACAACCGGAAGAGGGCAGAGTTTGTACAGAAGGTCGTAAAGGAGGTCAGTCTGACGCAAAGTCTAACTGGTAGTGTTTATCACAATACACAGGCTTCAGAGTCGAGACCTGGAACGGCTGTTCACAAAGGGAATATTTCAAGGCCTCAAAGTGTGGCCAACACACGCAACTCATTCAAATCTAATCTCAACATGTCTAGATGCAGCAATCAAAAAATATTGCGCCCTCCTACGGGAATGTCAATTGCATCACGACCTCCGACAGGATTGTCGTTTGTATCACGACCTCCGACAGGATTGTCGTTTGTATCACGCCCTCCTACTGGGATGTCGATAGCGAATACCAGTCCAGTTTTACGACCACCCACAGGAATGTTGAGGTCAAATACCCGCAATGACTTGCATAGTCCAACAGGTATTCTCAAGAATATATCCACAAGGCCGCGTACTGCTTTATCTAACGTAGATCAAACAAAACGAAACAAAATGCAGTCTGCAAAGAGAGTACAAAGTGCCCCTGTGGGCGTGACCTTTAGACCAGATTCATATTTATCATATTCTGAAAGCAAAGCTTTGTATCGATCAAAACTACGAACAATGGGACGAGAAACACCTCAAGACCAATTGTTATTAACTGTCAACTCCATTGAAAGCTCGAAACAAAACAATGAACTTGTGCGGAATACTACCCACAATGCCAAGGAAATTGACTGCGGAGTGCGAGTAGTTGGAATAAGTGACCTGCCTAAAACAAGGTCAGTTATACGTAGAGCATTTCCTACAAAACAAACGGATAGAGTGAAGGATAAGGATGTTTTAATAACAAAAATACAGTCAGTTCCTGCTGATAAACTACCATTTGAAAGTATACATCCAAAGAACGTAAAGACGAACATTCCAGAAGTACAAGTGATTCGACCAAACACAGCAGAAACGATCAGAATGGCGGACATCACCAAAAACAAAGCGTTAAGAGCAAGTAGCGCTGGACCGGTCCTGGGACAAACCGCTCACTTCAGCAATCTGCCACAAAAAGAAGTTCCAAAACAGAAAAAATACCATGGCTACAAGACATCTTCAACTGCGGACATTGACCCTATCCCGATGTTTATCGGGGAAAGCAAGGCTGCGCGGAAAGTTAAGCCGCCGTACCTCAATGCACCCGACTCAACAGTTACGGACCCTCTCGCAGTTGGCGGAAATTTTAGAATCAGAACCAGAGCACAAACTAATGATTATTTAACTTACGTTACTGGGTTGCAAAAACAACACAGAGAAAATGAGGTTTTAAAAGCTGAGAGAAAACAGCAAAAACTGTGGCTGAGGATGGCTACAGGTGGTAGACCAGTAAATGTTAGTACTGGGTGAGAGAAAACTGTGGCTAAAACAGGGTGAGAGAAAACAACAAAAACTATGGCTACGGGTGGTAGACCAGTAAATGTTAATACTGGGTGACGTGCAGTAATTTCACGCAATTCATTCTAATCTAATGTTAATTTATAAAAAGTTTTATAATGCAAATAACACCCAACAGAAACTACAAAAAGATGCTATTTAATTATAAATGACGCAAATGTTTTACGCTAATGAAATGGAAAAAAAATTGTCAATTACTATGCAAGCTAATACCAAATATAAAATTTAAGGTGCAATTTTGAAAATGTATTTGTTTAAACTAATATCAGAAAGCAATAACATGTTTTTCATATTTTAAATATAAACTAATGTATTGCATAACAAACAAAGCGTTTAATGTACGTTTTATGCATAATTATAATTGATACTGTACATATTCTATTTTATTGTACATATTTTGGGCTGCTTAAGATAGGAATAGGATGCAGGGTGTACAGTACACAATTTGTTAGGTAAATATAGGGTACTATTTAGTTCAATGAAGCCTAGGTTAAGGCACGCAATTGTTTGATATTGTCAAACTAGTTATGGGATCATTGACGCATTATTTTTGGACAATCCAATGATCCTTATGAATGTTATGTGTTCACACTTACTAGTGTGAACTTTTATGCACGCTTAAGCTGATCTGAGTTACATCAGCGACTGTGATCAGTTAACACTTTTATAGCTCCGATTTACCTCTGATGAAACTCTGATAGGTTTCAGAATATAACAACACTTCTTATCCAATCATACTGTATAACAGAGGTTTAACTGATTTATCTAATCATTTAAGGTGTTTTTTTTCAATTCATACAAAACAACATTGTCAACAATTAATAGGTTTAAATTTATTGTAAGAAACCATACTCTTTAAGATAATATTATTCAAATATACATTATTTGTTTAAATATCAGATATACATAATAGTTTGTTTAAATACATAACGATAAAGAAATAACATCTATTGTAATTCTCAAATAATGCAGTAGTCTGGATGTGCCCAAGTATTCTTTGCTGCCGCATTGTCAACTTGTTCAACCAAGCATGCAATTTTAAATACTAAACCGCTACAATAAAATATGGCACTACAAAAAAATGATATGCTATCGTGTTGAGTGCAGCGATGTGTGTGTGGCATATTAATAATGTACAGTACTTAATAATTATCAATTATTGCACAAAAATGTGTATATTATTTGGAAGAGAACAATTCTACTTCATCCTGAACTTGTGTTGATTAACAGAGATTATTAATAGTACTGTCATGTGACATCAACGGAGAAACATAAGCAAATATTTTAATTATGAAAAATAGCTTTTTTTTTCTCAAGTGGAGCATTCATATATTCAATTAATACATGATACCTGTTATATTTGCATAGAAACCTCTGAATAAGGGACATTTGATAATGTTTACCTGTACTTGCACAAAAATACTGTATTAGATAATACTTTAGACAAGAGACTCGCACATCCTATACTAACAAGTAAATCGCATTTTTGCAAGACTCTCACAACCTATATTAACATGTATAATGCATCTGTTGTGAGACTCACACAACCTATATTACCAAGTAAAATGCATCTTTTGCGAGACTCTCACAACCTATATTACAAAGTATAATTCATCTTTTGTGAGACTCGCACATCCTATACTAACAAGTAAATCACATTTTTGCGAGATTCACAACCTAACATGTATAATGCATCTTTTGCGCGACTCACACAAC
Source organism: Antedon bifida (assembly GCF_963402885.1). NCBI lineage: Eukaryota > Metazoa > Echinodermata > Crinoidea > Comatulida > Antedonidae > Antedon > Antedon bifida. Next base: position 33,781,643 of record NC_136229.1, on the reverse strand, counting down.
CTATATTACCAAGTATAATGCATCTTTTGCAAGACTCGCACATCCTATACTAAAAAGTAAAATGCATCTTTTGCGAGACTCTCACAACCTATATTACCAAGTATAATGCATCTTTTGCGAGACTCGCACATCCTATACTAAAAGTAAAATGCATGTTTTGTGAGACTTGCATATCCTATACTAACAAGTAAAAAAACAATGCATCTTTTGCGAGACTAATACAACATGCATTTTGTGACGATTAAATATGAACTATTTGCTGTTCTCACCACGCACACTAACATCATTGGTACACCATCAAATGTTTCATCACTCACTCAATTCATTCTGCCATACATACCTCTAGACTGAACATTACGTTTTTCCTGGACTTATTGCATAATATTTACATCCTGCGAAACTTTTGCAAAATATAGTATATGAATATAATCTATTATTTCTTTGGAATTCTTATTTATTTTTTTGTAAATTTTAGTGTACCTTAGTTTTATTTTATAATTTAGTAAACAGAAACTTTGTAACCATTTGGAAACAATATTAAAACATTAACATGACATGAATGTTTACTAAAATGTAATGTCTGCTACATTGAACCTTAGTGTAGTAAGTTTAAAATGTTGTGTTTTAAAATGTTGTATTTTAAAATATAACAAGTTGATGCGCGCAAGTATTTAAACTTCACACAATTAAACACATTACATGACATTCATTATATTACTTTTTTTTTTTTCGTCCACCGATGGACTAGCTAGCGTCACACTTAGTCAAGCTGAAGAAACAGGATTGTTACTACAGCATTGAACTACCCAATCTAAGAGCTAGTCAGTTTCATTGAAAATAACTTTTACATTTCTCACATTGAAATCAAAGGCTTATATTCTGCTTTCTCTTTTCCATCTTTTGCTACTTTTTTTGATACAAGTTTATAAGTATTTTTAACATTTTTTGCAAATTTTTTAAACGTTTTGTTATGGTTTTCTTCTTGAAAATCAAAGTTTGCGACCTCAACATGTCTCCTTCGCGACTTTTTGACCTGCTGAGCGACGAGAAGTATTGATATAAAGCAGGCAAAGACGCCAAACACAATACCTACTGTGATAGCTATCGCTTTTTGATGTGGTAATACTGTGGATAAATAAAAAAAATGTTCATATTTTGAGTTCTGGAGTAAAAGAGTCCAGTATATTTTTACTCTTGAAAGACATACAGTACAATCAATTCTCTAAAAAAAACCAACAAATCAGTGCAGGTAGGTAGTGTTCCAATATGTTAATAGTAATAGTGTTAATGGTACTGTAGTATGGTTATCCAATCTACTGTAATACTAGACTATGGACATCAATAGAGATTGATTTATCCTATCCACTGTGATAAACACTGGAATGCGCTTTAGACTATGAATTCTTGGAAATAAGCTCTAGTCCCAGTAGCAATTGTAATTTTAATTCCTTTTTTGACCAGTGCCACATAACATCATGATAAGTGAGATTTACATAACAAAAGGCAATGGACTTACCTTGCTTGACTTTGATGTTAGTAGCTACATTAAAGTTGCTAACATCATTAGCAACATTAACACTCAGACAGTGTGTCCCCGAGTCATTGAAGTGGAACTCAATGGTTGCTGAATGATTATATTGCATTATTGGATTGCATTCATCTGCAGCGCCCTCACATGTTGAGTTAGAATGCAAACGACTACATAGATAAGCTGGAAGACTAGAAAAACAAAATGATGATGATTCGGAGGTGACAACGTACTGTGGTTGTTTTACTATTTTGGCTATGAGAATCAAGACCGATTCGAACCTCATATTTTAGAATGACAAGGATGTAAATCACCTACTTAATTTCTATAATGATATATAAATGATGATGATATATAAATGATAACCCATACAGATAGAACAATGTCTAAATCATTTGGAAATTATGAGGGAAAAAATAAGTGCTTCCCATCAAATAGAGTTTTATTTTGATTACCTTCCTTCCCATGTAACTGTGTAATTGTGAGTCTCTCCTTCTGAAACTTTGAAACTACCACTTATAACAACATTACTGATTTTATCTGCAGGAAAAAAATTGATTCAGAAATTAACACTGTAATGCAAGCAAAGTAATGTCAAAGGTCACCTTGGCATATTAGTACTTTTGTTAAGTACTGTGTAATAAATTTCAAAAGATCACACACAGTTTATCATAAATCAATTTCAATAAAATTTCTAGTCAATTAATTCATGATTACACTGGAATAGATGAGTACACTTTAACAAACAGGCATCAAGTCCAAAGTTCATATTATTCCAGTATTCTGTGATTTTGTTTAAGTTTGCAGTATCAACATTTGTTTAAGTTTCTATTACCTGTCTTTCTCACATACATTTTGTATGACTGAATTGAAAGTGAAACATGAAAGCTAAAAACTGCATAATATATATTTTTGTTTTAAATGCTCATTTATATACTGTATCTTCTTTTTTTATATATTAAAGTAACACTAATTGTAGTGTAGTAGCTTAAGCACTCTGAGGAAAGTACAGTATAAGGTTCTAGTACAAAATTAAGAACAGTACAAAGCTTACCTTTTAAATCTATCAAAGATGTAAAATATCCTATTTTTTTAGAATAAAATTCTAACCCTGGAACAAATGCTGTAATATTTACACCAACATCATACTGTAATGGCATGGTGAAGTTGTATACAATTGCTGGCTGTAGAAAATGAGATAAAAGGAAATGTGTATGATGTTATAACAAACATAGTTTGTTCCGCTATATTTGTTATGGCAGAAAGTCATGGGCTAGCAATGTTGGGAGGACCAACACACATAAAGGTAATTGCCAAAAAAGGACAATTATTATATTATGAGAAATTAATAGTCCATTTTGGTTTTTTTAATTATTATGATAAAATTATATAAAAAAAATTAATTCACATTTGTAGGTTTTTTGGCACTTTTCTTACTTTGTAATTATTCAGGGAAAAATTTCATTTTCAAATTTTGATAAATTTACCTGATTAAAAGTAGTTAGTTGATAGAAGTGTGCAATGTTCCATTCATATACAATATCAGCGTTTTCAAGGTACCCAGACGCATCGTAAACATTTGCTACAATTTCTAAAGATTGATTTGTTTCAAAAATGTTTTTGTTCAAATTGGTAGAATTATTTCCTTGTGTGAATTCCAAGTTACCAGTCATATGCTCTGAAAAAGAATTCACATGGTTAATATTTAAGATTGTCGGGGCCAAAACAAAGCAACTACTTAAGCCTTAGTATAATGAGTAAAATAAAACAAAGGTAACTAAAATAAAAAGAGCGAGAAGACATGTTGAGAATTTGATTTAAAAAAACTATTTTCAAGAAACTTTTTTAAGATGTCTTTGGAGTTACCTTTCTAAACTGATTCATTTCTACAAGTGTTTATTGGCCTAGTTAAAGGTGCTAGATATTTCAGTTAATACAATGGTAATGTATAGTTAGTACAGTTAGATGAATAATGCAATATCGGGATTTTTATTTTATTTTCATACTGTAACTAGCTAGATAAAAACTGAATGTACATACAAACTAAATTAAAACTTTCTGCTTTCAGTTGCAAGATTACTTTTATAAAGCAAAGCTGATTTTAGTCAAGCTATTAAATCCTTTTTGATCAAAAAAGTCTAAATACAAAAGAAACAAAGCTCCTCTCTTTCTTACAAACTATTATTACCTTATTAGGTTAATGGCAGCTAAATACAAAGGTAATTACAATGAGTGATCCTCTTACAAATTGCACAATGAAAATGAACCATGGTTGTCTTAATTTACTTTACTGTATTTTACATAATTACTTGGAAAGACAATTAGACTTAACGGGGATGTTTTCTACAGATGGAGACTTAGGTCTTAAAAGCTCAGGGCCAGAAAGTATTAATTTGCATTCAAAACCCTAACCCTTTATTTTGAAAAAATGAAGAAAAACTCAACCCATATACAAAAAAAATGTAATTTGAGGTATGCTCACCTGTAACAATGAAGTATGTTTTATTTGTTGCATAAAATAAACTGTTTTGTTTATTTGTTACAGACACTTCCACAGTATGTCTCTCTGCCTTCAAATACGATTGTGAATAATTTGATGTTGTTGCGTTTGATGCATCTGTGGAAGGATGTTCATAGTCTATCCATATGTAAACATATTCACCAGCTCCTAAATCATTACCATCATCATCTACCAGTCGAGCAAAGCATGTTACAGTTGATCCAACTAAGCCTGGTCCATTATTTGTTAAAATTATTGTTGCATGTTCAATAACTGGTGAATGAAATATTAAAAAATAAATTTTTAGATAATGTATAAATACTGTACATATTTTTAATATTTTAAAATTTCTAAGAAATACTATCCTGGTATGGTTTGGTTTCACTGTGCACGTTTTGTACCATTTTGTACAATTTGAACCCACTTGTGTGAAAATTGTGTGCGCGTAAAAAATTAAAAGTTAAAACCAGTTATTTTATCTATGTTACAATAAAAGTATTTATTCATTGCTGATAACACTCGCACTTCTTGTGATATGGGAGGTCATGGCTTTGAATTAGTTTAGTCACAGTTGACAAATCCTCAATCTTCCTACATGATATGCTAGGCCTAGTTAGGCCTACCTTAATCAGATTTATGATTCATTGAACTCAATCTTACCTGGACCTGGTCCTTCAACATTGTCCTTCACTTCTGCTGTCGACAGGGCTAGGCTTAGGCCTGATACAAAGACTACGGCACAGTAAATAACAATATTCATGACTTACTGCTGAACATTAAAAGTAACACTAACCATTTGCGAATGTTCAATTTAGTTTTACATTATTTAAACCGCGATTTCTTTCATTCAACTGAAAAAGTTTTGTTTTGTTTTCGCTTTTGTCGCGCGAGTTGGAGATCGATCACAAGTTTTGTAAAATATGGAACGCCAAAACAGCATTTTGAAATACTACACTACCTGTTCAGTAAAACTTTTGCTATAGAGTACAGTATTAGATCATGTTCCGAATGTGAGCACTGTTTCAATAATTTGACACTACAGTATGATTTGTATTACAGTATACACACTACAATAGGCTAAGCCATATATTTAACTGCAATTTGGGATTGTGTAGATTTGAATTTATTTATTAAATTACAAAGTCACTACATTTACTTAATTTATTCCGGCAGAAAAAAATGAAATGAATATCACACAATATATAAATTGTACTCAAAATATAAGATATATTTTTATTGATTTAATAGCAAGCATGTTAAGTAACAACGAACACAAGACCAAAGCCTGCCGTCTCAACCAGCCATCTGTTCATAGTAATTCTTGAATATAAATATTTTTCCTAATAGCATTTGTAAATCCTTCATTGAATTTATACCATAGACTACTGCTAGACTTGTTGGTTACACTGCCCCCAGTTGTCACGTCAGCTGTGGAATACATTATATAAAATGAATAAACTGATATTTTAATTTAAGACCAGTTCTTAAAATAGTTACAGCCAATACAAAATTGATTTCATAATTGGAAAGATGTTATAAAATATATAACAGAATTAATTTAATAAAATTTAAAAAAACACCAAAATATTTCTTACTGCTTAGAACCTTCTTGGTGATCACTCGTCCAAAAAAGTCAGTAGCGGGCTAACAAAAACAAACATTATTATTTATTTCAGTGTTGCTGGCAAGTTTAATAAATATCAATATTTATTTCAGCATTGCTGGACAGTTTAATAAAATATCATATAATAAAAGTATATGTACATAATTAAAAATTAAATTTTTAAAATTAAATTTATTCCGTCTCCAATAAAATATCTGCTTTCAAAATGTGTTAATCATTGTCCTAATAGTGTCAATAGTATAACACTCATAGAACATGATGCTCTGTAATAAGTTGTCCTGAACATAATTTGAACCTAGGTTCATGGTGTTGATGAGAACCTTAAATTTACAAAATTAAATTTTCATTATTTTTTCCCTTCATGTGTTTTATATTGTTCCAAGTTCAATCATTTACAGTTTTGATAAATTTGAAGGGTGACTATATATTATATAATACATATAATAATTTCTATCAATGGTCAACAATACAAAAACAAATGGTAATATATGTAATGAAACAATACAATATTATTAATACAGAATCTTGAAAGAAGAAAATGTCTTGTCACGCAAGACCAATAAATGAAAAGAAAAAATGCATATATTTACCTTGTCTTCTTCCTCTACCAATTTCTTTGGTTGCAGTTTTTCCAGATGTCTTGGAACAACTGGCTTCTTCTTTGTAGCTGCTTGTTTTTCTTTTTCTGCAGGTTTTCTACAAATGACACACACATGCATTATACTGTACATACTGATACATTTATTGATAACAAAAATAATATTTTTAGTATAAAAACTCAAAATACACAATTGTTCACACTTACTTGATGGGTATTACTTCTTCAGTCCTTCTAAGCTTCTCAACTTCTATCTATTTTACAAACAAGAAATGCAAATATTTAGGAATTTCTGAAGAGTTACCGGTGAGACATGATGTAATATATATTTTTTTTATATAGAAAAACAAGTTTTGGAAACTGACCTCTCTGGCAATCATTTGCTTAGCAGCATATGTCATTTGTTTGACAGGGGGCATCCCAGAAAACCGTACCAACTCCTCAAGATTGCTGAAAGAAAAACAACAGTCAAATCTAAACATCTTTTATTATTACTTGACCATTTGCAGAATATTCATCAAAATGAATATGAAGTACATGACCCTGTTCCATCAGTCCCAAGGTATCCATACAATGCACTAATACAGGATTGAACCTGGGTATTGCTATGCACAAACCAAGTACATGACCCTGTTCCATCACTTCCAAGGAATCCATACAAGGCACTAATACAGGATTGAACCTGGGTATTGCTATGCACAAACCAAGTACCAAGCGAACGTGCCATGCCATACAGGATGTAAACAGTTTAAGTTAAGACTACAGCTCTGTCTACACTATCAAACTATATGTGACAACAAAATGTGATGTGCCCATATATGGACATGATGATGAGTACCTAATATTTGTGTGACTGTATTTTTATCAATCAATCAATATAAAACAGAACAGTAGTCACTCAAATAAAATTACTTCTTTATTGATGACAGAGAATTGAAGTAAACTTACGGATCTAGGACATAATTGTATTGACCTTCTGGACTTCGTTCCTGTTGGTAGGTCAAGTTGTACGCTATCATAGAACTTACTAGCGACGACATCTGATGCTTTTCCAAAGAGTTAAAAAGCTGCGGATTTACCTAAAGACAAAAATAATAAGAAACTACCCAATATGCCAGTAAATAAATAACTGTTGATTGTTACTTTGTAGCTCCTGTACAATATATTTGTTTTGTTTCAATTTATTTTAATTCGAGCAGACTTGACTTTCCGAAAGGACCAGTAAATAAATAAATACTTTTACTAGTGGTTTGAATTAAAAATGAACCTGAACCTGTCTATGGATATATTTAACAATACCAGAAATAATGTCCATTAAAACTTGATGAAGCAATTTTCAGTTTCAAAAATAAAATTACTTACTGGTCGGAATGATGGTTGAATGATCGTGAGTAGCGGTGGTAAAACCTGCATAATAGCGACCTCGTTGTTCAAGTTGCGTTTAATGTATGGCGACACTTCACTACATAGGCTTGTCAGTATGTTGGTAACTTTAGATATTTTCTGCATATTCTGAAATAATAAGATACTCTACTGTTAAAGTCACTGTATAAAATGATAAGAAGTACAATTACAGAAAACTGAGAGAGGTTAGTAGTAGTACTACTGTAAAATTGTTCTAAACCGGTTGCATTAGGTCGCCTGACCATTTAATTTTAATTTTATTTGTTTATTGATGAAAGAAGAGGCCAGATAGTCAAATAGCCGTTAAGACTAGTGGCTAAATAATCTTAAAATACATCAGAAAAAAAAATTGCTTAAATTGTTTAAGCTATTGCTTTACAATGGATGGTTCTAGTTCTTGAAATTCACAATAGAGAATACAAAATTCCTAACAGAACCTAAACCAATTGCATAATTACCTCAAATTGTGCTGAAGGATAATGAATTTTATTTGGGCCATTTGAAGCGAACATCATGTGGAAGACGACAGGAACGTACGGTAGATATCGCATTAATATGTACGTTTGTGAGTGTAGTATTTGATGATTTAATGTATCATGAAAAACCAGCCAATCACACGCAAGGTTAACCTGTTAAAAAAACAAGCAAAGTACAATACCTTCAAGTCACATTTTGTTTATAAAAACCCAAATTATATTCAATAGTAAAAGCTACTTGATATTTGGTGGATATAAATGAATAAACAAGGCTCTGAACAAAACAAGTTCTTTATAAATCAAAGAGCTGCATAGGCAGAGTAGAATCAAAATCAAGTTAAAACTGCTTTATTATTTATTAAAACGACATGTTTCGGGCATAGCCCATCATCAGGTGAAGAGAATTGTAATAAAGAATAACATTATCAGTCACAAATATACATAATAAAACAAATCAGACAATCAAAGATGTTAACAAACAAAAGGCATAGTTATAAAAACAAGCCTCCAATAAATAGTTGAATACATACCGCATCAAGATGTGAATCTTTAAACTTCACTTGTAAATAGTTCTCAAAAATACCTGAAAAAAAAATTAGAAAAGTAAAATAGATGATTTATGCCTATGGCATATACCACAGTAAACTACTAGTCTACAAAAAAATAAATCTGATAAAAAGGGCTGATTTCTGTACCTGATAATAACTTGTCATAGTCTCCATTTCCAGTCACAGCTTGTAACATGTTATTAAACCTAGATGAAGGTGAGGCTGGATTGAAGTCTATCGGTTCTTCTGTATCTATTGTGGCGCCTTTTTTTCCTGCATCATGAGGATTTACATAACGTTTTCTAAACATAAACAAGTTAAATATAAATATGTAGCAAAATATTTTGTAAAATACTGTATATCTCCTGTTGTGAAGTTGTGGTATTGAAAATTCACTGAAAGTTTTCATAGCGTAGATATTACAAAAACCAAGTTAACCTGTCTACACTACCAAATTAGTTTGACAAATAAAATGTGATGTGCCCAAATATGGTAAAGATATGACATCATCATGTCCATATACAGTATGGGCACATCACATTGTATTTGTCACATAAAGTTTGATAGTGTAGCCAGAGTTTTAAAAGCAAACCAACCTCTGTTGTCTAGGCATTGAGAATGTGTCTTTCCAAAGTGTGAATAAGCCCTTATTTTGGTCCTTCTGTCCGATACTCATTGAGCTCACCATACTTAGACTTAAATTGTTTCCTTGACTTTGTATAAACTATGAATAAATAGAATATACACACATTTATAATTGCTTGCATAATTGGTTGGTGAGTGATTATTCCACCCAGTGTCCAGGTTATTTCAACTATACATTTGCAAACATCCTACTTGGTTTGAAACATACACACTTGATACAATTATACATTGTCTAAATTACAGATAAGATTCTTCTTACTGTCCAATATTTAAAAACCAAAACTTTGATGATATTCACATCAAATATTAAAAATAGAACGTTTGACAATAACACAAAAACAGTTAAACACAATCACAGGGAACATATCACTTAATGACATTATAATTTAAATATTAACATGGTAACGCACCAGCAGTCACTTTATAAAGAAATGCAACCAACCTGTAAAGTGTTGAGACAGGAGCGGATATCGTTGCTAGTTTTCTGACAAAGTGTCATCAGTGTTGTCATGTCCGTTTTCAAAGCATTATTTGTTGCTATCTGATGACAATTATTATTATAATAATTAGCAAAATACAAAGTCATCTTTACTGAATTAACACAAAACTACAAGGCCATCCAATAAACGGGTATACCTGCTTGGCCGTACTTATCAGTAGAAAAAAGATCAATGATTTAAAACAATTTTGAAGACATATAAACATAAAACAAACCTGCATGAGACGTGATGCTAAACGAGATGATATCGTTGGAGGAAAATGCGATACAAAGGCCATTTGCCTAAGTGGTCTGAGAGCTGGAACATACCTACATACAAATAAATTTGTATTCAAAACAACAATGCATTAGTTAGAATATATTAGTATTGTATTTATCATTTCTTTACAATGCAAACTATAAGATAGTTGTATCAACTTACAAATCATTACATATACAGATGACAGGTCGCAGCAGGATTGATCTACCTTTCTTCTTCTTCTTTCCAGATTCTGGTCCTTTTATATACTCTATAAGAGCATTTATTGTAGGCTGGGGAAAATGACAAAGTATTAATATACTGTACACTCAAGATGTATGGCTTTGGAAGAAATGAAATGGTATTATATATTATTGTTAAGATGGTATAAATAAAACACTTAATTTGTTCTATTCTTTAATATCTAGAGAATCTGAGCCACAGAAATGTATGTAGTCAAGATACCCATCTTTAAATTTGTATGCAACTTTGTACAACTATTTTCCCATTGAATATTTTGCTTCTAATAATTTTTTATCACTAGACAAGATCTCAAAAAACTTTTAAAAATATATTTATAATTAGTCCGTTTTGGTACCCAAAAAATAATCATCATGAAGACTTTTGGTACCCCACACCACCACCAAATACAGTTAAGGGTTTGTTCCCTAAGAAGCACACTAAGAACTTACAGCAGGTGCGCCATCTATCTCATCAATTATCATACAATTCGGTCTGTTATCTTGACTCAACACAGCCTGCATCTGGGTCGCAGATTCTAACTTTCGCATAAAAACATCTTGACTGCGATCATCACTAAAGAAAAAAAATGCATGACCAACTAAAGTGATTTAAAACTATCGAACTAATGCAGGTTTACCCACAACTAGGGGGATACCCCGGTGTACTAGTTCAGAAGAGAGAGTGCTGTAAGTGGCTACAGGACATGACGAGACCCTCAGGGGAGAAGCATGTTATTGAAAGTGTAACATCTAGTCCACAGCGCCTTGAACACTTTAGTGGATATTTGCGCTTTACAAATTTTATATATTATTATTAACTTAAACATTAAGAAAAACATTGGTGTAAAAGATCTCTTAAGAGGATGGGGCTTAAACCAGAGTTTGCACAGTGATAAAACAATATACACGCAAGTTAATGAATTGTTGGGTAGGATAGTACCAATAAAAAAGCATAATTTATTAATGCCCATCCACAACATTATACATACCTGGCATTCATCTCTATTACATTGTAGCCAGCATGCTTGGCTATCACATGTGCCAGAGTTGTCTTGCCAAGACCGGGAGGACCACATAACAGCGCCACTTTTAGTTCTGGTCTATTGTGGTCATCAAGTTTTTGCTACATATATAAAAGTGTAAGTTCATAAGCCATACATTCATTTATTTTTTTTTAAATAACATTTAACATTGCGTTTTTTGTAACTGTTTGGTATGATCAGGTTGTTCCTTTAATTGAGTTAGGGTTAATATACATTTAATTTGATTTATTTCGATACTATACACGAACAAAAACAAATAAAAAAAAACAAAAAAAGGCAATCATTTTGTATGGTACCTGGGATAGATATCTTTACTTGTTTACTTACTCAATACTGCAATTACATTCATTATTATCCTTTTTTAATTTACATAAATATTTTGATAGCAATTAATATTAATTACCTCATTCAGTATTTCTTCAGGCGTTGCTTTAAACGTATTCTGTTTGAAATTATTCTGTTTAAAGTTGTTAAAGCCTTTTTGATTTCTTTTTTCCTGTTTTTCTTTGTCTCGTTTCACTCTTTCTCTTTTGAACACACACGTATCCCAAAGTTTTAGCCAGAATAGAATATTCCGATTCACACCCTGAAATTAAAGTTACCTCTTATGTGACAAGTGATGTTGAAAATTTTTAACGTCGTAAGGTGTGGGGGAGATTAATTAGAAACATGTATTTTGAGTGTGTGTTTTCAACATAATAAATAAACTTATTAATAATCTTTCAAGTAGTATAAATAGTATAAAAGAAAATAATTATAGAGCATCATATAATTGAAAAATAATATTTTATAAAATAAATGTGATTAAAACATACATCATCACTTAGAAGATCTGTGTAATGTCTAGGAGAATATTTATCTACCCAGAGTGCACTCTGTTTCTTGTTTGTCTCATTTTCTGTGTCGTCTCCTCTCAAAGCGCTACAAAATTAAACAAACATAAACTATATTAGTAAGTGGTTGTACAGACTACTTAATTTTGAATGCTTGTTATGAAATACAATCAAAATAAGGTTGTAAATCAGATTACATACCTGGCAGCACCACATGTTACATCCTCATCTAACATCAATCGTTTCTGTCGCTGAAAGAAAACATAAAATACAATGAGGAGTTGACAAAAGTAAATTAGTATATAATAATAATATATAAAATAAAGAATAAGATACACTATTCAAACTGATTAATTATGAAAGTTGAATTTTACTAATGTACGTATGTACTTCTTACCTCTTCTTCAGCTTGTTCTCTTAGTTCAGCAATTGTAGAATTCAGAAGACGAGTTTTATTCAACTTTGAAAGGCAAGAAGGCTTTTCTGACTGAAGTGAAATCAAGTTGAATACAAAATATTCACATTCTTAATCAAATACTGTAATCAATAATATTCTGATCAAACATTAATTTGATACACAAGTCATATTAAACCATGAACTATACTCTAAAAATAAAAATCAGTTTTGTGGTTTTTTAAACATATTTATCTTTTTCTTATTCAATACACATACATTCAATACATATTGATTAAAAACTTACTTTTTTCTCAATTTTCCTCAAATACACACGCTGACCATCATCTCCGGTCACGCTTATAAACTCGCCCATCGGTTGCCTACGTAACACGACCTCACTTCCCTTGACCTTCAGGGTCAACTTCCTTCTGACGCCTCTCACAGCTGGCTTTTCGGTATTACTAGTGCGCAGTTGATTCACTCGCATCATTATTTTCTCGTCCTGTGTTGGCGAGGCTGGAGGTGTTATTTCAAAATCATCAACATACTTCTTGCTTTTCAGGTTGGTTACATCATCATCATCTTTCCTTATTTTCTTTCGCTTTGGTGCTGAAATAAAGACATCAAATTAATATTATGATCTGATATTATCACGTAAAAAGTAAAAAAAAAAACACCCTAAAAATTAAAACCATTTTTCTTTTATTGGTTACAACATTTGAATAAACAAAAATTCTTTTTGAATCTTTTCACAGTATTACTTTTATCGCATAATGTACATTTTTTTTCTTTGTATTTTTACTGTTTTAGCAAGTTTTAAAGAGTTTTTATGCATGTTTTTAAACAATTTTCTAAAAACAGGACCATATGTAAAACAGGTGCTACATCTATACCAGATATGTTTTTATCCTGTATGAATATGGTTTAAATAAAAATCTTTTAAATAATTTAATTAACAAAACTGGACTTACATTGATGTAGTTGTTCATCGATAACAAGTTCTTCTTCGCTGTCTGATAACGTTGCGAATAGTTCATCTAATTCTTGTTCACGCTTCTTTGTTTTGTTGTCAAAATCTGATAAAAAGCTTGCCTTATTTTGTGTTTCTTCAAATGTAAAAGTTTCATTCTGCTTTGTGATTGGTTCTTTCCTAACTGGTTCAAAGTCTATGAAAGTATATAAAATCATGAATGATTGAGATTAAATAATATCGTGACTTGGCCTTAGTAGGTAGGCCTAGACTCCTAGTAAGTATATTTTTTAATACAAACTTATTTCAACTTTTTCTTTATCTAGAGAGAAACCCTTCAATTCAAGCTCTGAACCCACAGGCCCACAGCTGATATCCAGGGGCCCTCTTAAAAATGACAAAATATACAAAACTATAAATAGATAGGCCCTCACTTAAATTAAAAAGTACAATACAATACATTTTTAACAAATTATTTTATGATAGAATATGAATCTTGATATTCACAATTCTTTTTTGAATTTGAGAAACTTATTAAATAAGTATTTTGTTACAGAAAAAGCAGGCTTGACCTAGCCTAGGCCTCGACTTTAGCTGGCCTCCCCCACCGTAAACCCGGAGCCCAACCCGGAAGGCCATTTTATTGAATATTGGTATGCCTGGTGTGGTGGTGGTACTCGGTCGTATATAAACTAGACTAGCTTAGGCTAGGCCTAATAATAGGACCTACTCTAGAATTACTATTAAATTATTATGCTAGGAAAATGTTAATTAACTATAACCTTCTTCAATATCTCTTAGTGCATCAAATTCGTCTGCAAATTGAGATTCAAAATCGTCAATAATGTCATCTGGAGGTTCCATGTTTTTGTTTTTTTTTGTCAGTTCGCGCGGGAATAAAAGGTTGCCAGATAATTTCCAATTCCATTTAATTTTCAAGTTAAACTTTCTGTTCGTTTTACATTTTCTTAAGCTTTTCTCAAATTATGATGAATGAAATGAAACATAATATAGCAGGTATTATTCTTGCATACTGTATCTTTATTAAAAAGGCATTAAAATGAAAGATATGGGGCTTTTAAACAGTATTAAAAACAACATTTGCTGAAAAACCGGGCGGGAACCAGCCAAGAAGTAAGTGAATTTTATTGGTGGCGCTATATATCAACAAAAGAAAAAACAATTTTTTGAACTTCATCTCCGTACTTTGTCGGACAGCAAAAATCAAATTATTTACTGGTTAATAAGTAATCACAACACTTGTTAAAATTGTGTTTTATGTTAATGGTATCTATAGTACCTAAAATAGTGCCAGAATGTATAAAGTATAATTCCTAGGCCTTTCTAAAACCTACTAGCTAGGCCTAGCTACTACTAGCTAGCTAGGAAGGAGAGTAGGCCCGGGCCGGCCGGGCTAGCCTGGCCTATCTTATCTACCTAGCTAGGCTAGTACTAGGTCTAGGCCTAGTAGTAGGGCGCTACTGCTGTTTTGCACGTTAAGGCAGGGCTAGGCCGGTTCTTTGGCTGCTAGATAGAGTAGCACCAGTTTACTTCCTTACCTTACTCTACTACGTGGTTGGCACAGACAGTTGTTTTACGTCAACATGGTGGTGGCCGGATTGGTAGAGGTCGAATTATGAATTGCATTGCTCCCACGTACGGTTAGAATAACTCATCACATATTGATGACATGCTAAAAATCAGCCTCCCTATATATTCATTAAACTATACTTTTTTTCTATACAGGAGGAAAACATGGCAGAAAATTGCAAGTCTGTTCCAATACAAAGTTTGCTAGATAAAAAGGAAAAAGAATGGAAAGAACTGCAAGAACTACGAGCACAATCACTTGAAGAAGCAGCCAAAATAAAAGAAAAGCAGCTTCAAGAAGAAAGATTAAAGTTTAAAACCCTCAAAGATGACTTCAAATACAATCTGATGCTTTTAAAAGAGCGAGACCAGGAGTTAAACAAGACGGAAGTGTTGTTACATAAAGTTAAAAGCGCCCTCAGTGAGAAAGTTTCAGAGATTAGCAGTCTGAAAATTGAAATAGACGAGATGAAGACAACGGTTGCTATGGAGACAAAAGCAAGAGAAGATCTTCAAGCCAGTTATCAAAAAAGATTGAAAAGCAGAGAGCAGGATTTTATGCGTTCAAAAATGTAATTATTGGCTGAACTTGTCATGTACACATTAAAATAAATAATACAGTATATAATTTCAAACTTTTACTTACTGTGCTCCATAAATTGTTTTATTTAATTTTTATAGTGCCAAAGAATCTGAAGTGAAAAAGGAACGCGACAACATTGATGAATACAAGAGAAACCTCCAGCGACAACTCCAAGAAGTAGAGGAAGAACTGGGAATCCAGAAGCAAGAACTGACATCTGAAATGGAAGACGTCCTCAAGAAAAGAGAGAGAGAATATCGAAAGACGATGGACGAAGCGAGCTCTAAGTTACTTGCTTATGAAATGAAAGTAAATAAGCTTATTCCTACAGCCCCACTACACTAAATGTCACAGTATTTTAAGGCACTTTGCCTGTTCATTAAATGCCTTACTATTTTGATTTAACTCAAAAGTTTGGTGGTATCATACATGATTTAGCTGCACTTCATTGTTAAACCAAAATTGATATAAACGTTAAAATATTATCTTTGTTGTCAAGGTTAAATTACTCAGTAGAGAATTAGAACTGGTCCGACAAGAAAATGAAAAATCGTCAAGTACCTTACAAGATGCTGATACGCAAGCAAGGGAAGCAGAAAAGAAATTAAAACAGAAGGAATGGGAATTGGAAGACTTGAAAGGAATGAAAAATGCTAGGTGGGGCGAGCTGATCAAAATACAATTACTTTATTTTCATAGAGATTAATCAAGTACTCTGTAAATTACCTTAATAGTAACAAACCCAAATTACGCACAAATTAGCTATACCCCATTTAAATATTTCAATAAACCTACACATCATTTTTGATAGATAAAAGAGAAACCATCTTATAGTGTTATTTCGATGTTTTAAATTTGTCTTTACCCATTTTTTTAAAGAATATCTGAATTGGAGAGTGAATTGCAACTGAAGGAGATTGCAGTTAAACGTGCATTGGAAGATTATCAACGAAGGTAAGAAATGTCTAAATTTGAATTCCTTTTTAAATAAAGAAACACAACTATTAATAATGGGTACCGATCAA
Organism: Antedon bifida; assembly: GCF_963402885.1. Lineage (NCBI taxonomy): Eukaryota > Metazoa > Echinodermata > Crinoidea > Comatulida > Antedonidae > Antedon > Antedon bifida. The sequence goes on along the minus strand of NC_136229.1, from coordinate 33,764,900 downwards.
TGTTCATAACACCAGTTCTCTACTGTCTCTTTAGGCATGCAGAACTTGATAGATTCGCCCGTGAAAAGGAAGCTACCATATCTGCTATAAAATCCAGTCAAAATGAAATGGAACAGTCACTGAAAGATCAATTGAGAGAAAATCAAGCGCAAGTAGAGGCTCTGCAGGTAGAAAAGAGAAGAATGGAATGGTCCAGTACGGATGCTATTCAAGAAAAGGATCGCATTATTAATGGGTTAATAATTTATTAGTATTCATTATCAGTAAACTGTAATTGTATTTTATTATGTGAAAAAAATTATAGATTTATATAGTTTCTGCTTCTGTGTTTAAGCTCTTTCTACACTATAAAATTTATGTCAAAAAAATGTGATGTGCCCATATATGGACATGATGATGCCATATCACTGTCATATTTGGACACTTGTTTGTCAAACTAGTTTGAATGATAGCGTAGAAAGAGCTACAGTAGTCTCTGATTTGACCCATTAACTACAAACATTGGCAAGTTATTTTTTATGTGCATACATTAATTCTTTTTTTTATATACAAAGGCTTCAAACTGAATTATCAGATGCAAAAGAACATTCAGACCACCACCTTGCAAAGATCTCAAAAGAAGTGGTCACCAAAGATCTTGAGATCCAATCTCTCAAAGAAGTTCAAGATGCCATCCGTGGAGAACTTGCGCAGAGAAAAGAGGATGTCGAGAGATACAAAAAAGAGCTATCATTAACTTTGGAAAGAGAAGCTTCTCTGGAGAGATCCAAGACTCAGCTTGAACTGGATTGGCAGAGAAGATGTGAAGCAGCCGAGAGGAACCAGTATGCAAGTTCTGAAGAGCTTGTGGAGAGATTGTCCAAAGCTAGACAAGAGGTTCTTTTGTTAATTTGGTTGATTTACTCTCTTTCTTCTTGTCTTTTATTTTGATTGAAAAAGAATAGGTCCTGGAGTCAGAACCTTGATTTAAACCACTCCAAGTGAGACAATAACTTTTATTTAAATTCGCAAGCAACAGCGGGGAGCCTGCCATTTACAGACTGGAATACATTAAAAAAAAAAAAGAACATCTGGAGTCAATGGCAATATATGAATTAAGTAATCTCATACACTGTAACATGTTTTCAAAGAAAACATTCTAAAATATCGTTTTTGCTTTAATTTTAAGAGTGAAGCGATAATAAAAGAACAAGATCGAGAACTGGCTCAGAAGAATGACTTGATTCGAGCCATTACAAGACAGCGTAACCAGGTCATAGCGACACTTAATAAATATGGAATTGCTGTGCAACACAACCATGTTATTGTAAGTTTACTCAGTAATAACTAAGGGAATCTATTGCATACTCGCACCCACCTACGTGTCAAATTACAACTGTGCATCATGTCAGTGTAAAGCATAATTTACAGTAGTTCTAGTATTGTAATACACAGCCTATTCTTCTGGAAAATAAATATGATAGCAACACTGGGGCATTTTATTATTTATAAATTTTTAAACAGGATAAAGAAATTAATTTAGAAGAAGAATCTCTAGACAACCTAAGGCAACAGAATGAAATGTTACGAAACGCCATCTCAGATATGAGACAAGAAATGGAACGGTTCAGCCAGCAACAACCAATAAATAGTAATGTTAAAGAGGGCGGTTTGTCACCAGCCAATGATGGACCGTTATCAGAAGGTAAACAAGTATAATAATAATGTTTTATTAAATGCTTAATTTGGCTATAAATAAGTTTTATTAGCATTAAATCATCTTGAAAATCTGTATCTTTCAGAATATGTTAAAATGATAGAAAAGGAATGCAGGGAGCTGAAAATGAAAAACAGAGAATTAAGTGATAACTTGCATTTGATTGGTAGTTCAAAAACAAAAGTAGAAGAAGGAATTGTCCCTCCGTCTTCAGACAATCTTTACATTCGTCGCCATGTTCAATCTTTAAATGATATTATTGGTAAGATCAGTTTGAATCTTGAAATACTTCTTGTGATGATTTACAAGCTTCTGAGAAAAAAAAAATAATAAAATATACTTTATATATTTCACAGGAACACTGCGAACAGAGAAAGTAGGACTTAACGCCCAACTTAAAAAACAACAGATCAGGATTGCTAGTCTTGAATCCAGACTGTCACAGATTTCTCAACAGGTAAACATGTTAAGATCAGTCTAACCTGATTTAGATACCAAAATAGTGAAGCAAGTTCACCCCAAAAACTATTGAATAAAGAATAAAACTATATTGTTTATTTTTACTTTATAAGCCTTCTACTATGAGGGCCCAAGTGGATCAACTTCAATACGAGATCTCGACCCAAATCAGACGTCATACTACGGAGGTCTCATCATTTAAACAGAGAATCGCGGACCTTGAGCTGGAGTTGGCCGAGACTAGACGCGAGGCAGATGAATATTACAAAGGAGGCTTGCAGACAAACCTTGAAGCAATGGCGCTTGGTAACCAGGTAAATTTTAATCAACTTTAATTTACTTAACACACATAAATGTATTATGAGTATGCAATAATAATAATTCTTAATTTAAATTTCAATATAAAATAGAATGATTAAATCTTTGAATTCTCTAATTGAAGGTGTCTGCATTGAAGATGGACATAGCAGCTAAACCACAAATGAACTCACACCAGGTAACTACCCTTTACCTGCCATTCAGTAGTTTGGTATTTTCATCTCTTCAGACTTGCATTGTATTTTCACAAAGTAGTATTAATCTTATACAAATATAAATTTGTTTGTATGGGAAAATTGTACAGAAAATAATGCAATAATGTTAAATGTGTTGATGACTCTTTTTATTCTATGTTCAGTCATCATTCATCAGTGAGCTTCAGAGGGAGGTTAATCAATTAAGGGCACAGCTAGCGAGCAGAATATCGAGTAAAGGGCCAATAGGGGACCACTTGGTAAGGAGCATTTATAGGATTGTATCAAATTACTACTACTTATAATAATTATTATCCAAGTTTAAATATACAAACATACATTATGTACAACCATATGTTTTTACCCAGTTGCAAGAGAAGTTAAAATCAGCTGCTAAACACATTCAACAGTTAGCAAAAGAACGGCAACAACTAATTGAGATGGGAAACAAACTGAGAGCAGAGCTTAACAAACATCAACCTAGCAGAGGTAATGTAACACATCAACGATTTTAAATGGGAGGATTTTGATAAAAAATAATATCAAGGCTTTTACAGAATGGAAAATTGGCAACAAAAACAAAGCATCAAATATAATAATTTAGATTGTTACAATTTCCTTATTACATTTACATTTAAATGTTATTATGCATGTTTTAGATACAGCAGAGTATGGACAGCCAAAAGCGTCAATAAAGCAGATGAAGGAAGGTTTTCAAAAGAAGTTAGGTGATGTTGAACAGCTTCAATATCAGCTTACGATGAAGGTAAAACTGGTCAAACTGTAATGAAAATCTAATGTAAATGTCATATAAAATATAGTATCATAAGTTGGATAATTAGGTGATTCAGAGTACTAAATATTAGTGTATAGATATGTAGTTATGATTATGATTGGAAACCAGTATGATACTACGAATTACATATCTAATCTATCTATCTATACTAATCGAAAAAAGAGGAAAATTTTTTCAGTAAACATTTGTATGCTTTCATAGGAACTACAATATGCAAACAGGGGTGTACAACGAGATGAAGAACATGCTAAGGTTGTACAAGTAGAGCTTAGTTCATCTTCTGCATCGACATCTACACAGGAGGACGAGGACGATATGGGTCATTCCTCGGTCTTAAGTAAGTTTACTAGTTTGAACTAAAAATGTATACATTTGCGACATTTGTTTCACATTCACTATGAATGTTTAAATTTTACTTTTGATATGAATTTTGTGTGAAAAATAAAGAATATTCAAAAGGAATTGATTGTAAAATGTTCTGTTATTTGATAGTTCCAGATAGGCTTACAAGTGACCAATTACAGCAAGAATATATATCCATGGCAACTGAAAATCAATCAAAACAAAAAGATTTAGAGGGCAATTTAACTATGTCTAGCAGAGGTGATGGTCAGACGCCATTACATATGTCAACATTTGGAGAAGAGTCTTTGAAAGATGTATGGCGTTTATTGGACGATGGCATGGGATTTATGCGTAGTACCACACCTACAGTACAAGAGGAATCAAGGCAATTTACCCATCATGCACCTGAACACCTTGGAATCCACGGAAAAAGGATATATCATGAACAAAAGCCTTTTGCCGAAAAGAAAGCTCTTCCAAACAGAACGGCTGGAAAAGTACAACAAAAACCAAATAAGATCAGGAATTATAATATCAAAGATATATAACAGCAATTGTTGAAGTGCTGTACTGCCACAAGTATTGATATAAAGATATATTGTCCCCCTAAACATTTTTTTTTTTCAAATTTGTTGTTGAATATGCCATTTTAATCACATAACAGTTATTCATTTTAACCAAAAATTGGGTTGGAAAAAAAACCGATATACCTGAAAAAAATGTAAAAGTAGAAAATACTTCAATTGTTTGTCAGACAACGGTTTTTGGTTAAAATTAATTAAGAACCTTGAAACATGAAAGGTTTCCAATAATGTTTTTTTTTTTTGAGTTAATTATCTTATTTTTTTTAAATATTACAATTTAGATACATACATTTGTGAGCAAGACATTGTAATAATAGTAATAGTATAATTCTCTGTATCGCAACGCAGCATGAAATCTAGCATCCACTTTTTTTTTTAAAATCTTAAATGTTGAGTTTAAGGAGGCAGATCCAAGATTTCTGCAATGGTGTGCTTTTAATATATTTATGGGGTGTTCAAAGATATACCAACACGGTAGCAATTTGAACATTTAAATGTGTTTGTATTATTCTGAAATAAACTAAATTATTCTGAATAAGTGATATGAAAAAGTTCATAACTTCATTGTGGCTGTCAAGTGGGTGCATACACACTATATACACTGGATATATCAATAGCATCCACTGGGAACCATATTGGCCTCTCTCCCCTCAATAGCATCAATACAACCCCGTCGGAGGTCTTGTTCATAATTAACGGTCTGAAAATGGGGAAAGCTCCGGGGCCCGATGGCATAACGTCATCAATGCTTAAACTATCTGCTACATATATATGTAAGCCCCTTTCTGAGCTTTTCAATCTTTCGCTTCGTTCTGGCGTTCTTCCGACGGAATGGAAAGTGGCCAATGTGGTTTCCATTCACAAATCGGATGATGTTAAAGTTATAAACAACTATCGTCCGATTTCGCTATGTAGTGTTGTGGGTAAGATACTTGAGAGAATCGTGTGTAAAAATCTAACCGACCACCTTAATTTGCATGGTATGATGTCCTCACAACAGCACGGGTTTGTCTCCGGCAGGTCTTGTCAAACTCTCCTTGCCACTGCTTACACCCATTGGTCTGATATTTTGGATGAACGCAAGCCCCCTCCCATTGATGCCCTGTTCTTAGATTTTAGCAAGGCTTATGATCGAGTCTGTCACTCGCTGCTCCTTGAGAAGCTTCACCGTCTTGGGATCTGTGGCGAAATTTTGCGGTGGTTCACATCTTTTTTATTGGGTAGGTCTCAAAGAGTTGCGTTTAGGGGTGCCCTGTCATACAGTTGTCCTGTCTCATCGGGAGTCCCGCAAGGTAGTGTACTTGGCCCGGTTTTGTTTAATGTATTTACTTTAGACTTGTCCTCCTCCATTGAATTGAATATTTTACTTTATGCCGACGATGTAGCTATCTACAGGGCAATAAGATCTACCGAAGATAGTGCTGCATTGCAGAACGACATAAACGAAATTTATAATTGGAGTGTTCTTAATAAATTACCGCTTAATCCTATTAAATGTAAGCACATTTACATTTACTAGATCAGCCAAACTTAAGAACAGTGCAATCAATTATCTAATTGGGAAGAACGTTATTGAGAGGGTGGAGTGTTTTAAATATATTGGGATTACCTATACACACAAGCTTGAATGGGGTACTCATGTTGCAAATGTTAAGGATAAGGCGTCCAGGCTTCTGGGGTTTATCATGAGGGTCGTGCGTTTTAGAAACCACATCGTTATCCCGAAGCTTTTTAATGCTCTTGTTAGACCTATTATGGAGTATGGGATGCCGGCGTGGTTTCCGTATCGAAAGGGAGAGATTGAATCTTTAGAGAGGGTTCAACGCCGCATGACCAGGGTTTGTATACCTAAATCCTGGGGCACCCTGTCTTATGAGCAGAGACTTAGAGTTCTTGGTCTTCCGTCCTTTGATGGTCGTATAAATTACCTATTGATTTCCTTTGTTTCCAAATGTCTCTATAACAAATATAATTTTAAAATTTTTGATTTTGTTCAGTTTAACCTCAGGCGTGACAATGATCTAAGATTTGTTTGGTAGGACTGACAATTCTAAATTTTCTACATTTAAGCAGTTTCAACGCTCATGGGATAGGTTGCCTCAGGATCTTAGAAATACGCTCCCGATTAACTTAGGCTTATTTATTAATAAATTAAAATGTTATTTTAAGCAAAATATTTCCTTTTATTCTTTTACAACAATCGGCCATTAATCCACGATAAATTGAAACTTCATTTGATATCTGTGATAATAATAACAGTAATAATAATAATAATAATAATGATAATAATAATAATAATGTCTAGGGTAACTTTTGTATAGATATTTTGTGCTTTTTAATCTTCACATTGTTTTTAATGTTGTAATTTTGTATTTTATTGTTGGATGATTATGTTTTGCTTTGGAGACCCACTTGATAGTTTGATTTAGTTCGCTTTTGGGAATCCTGTCTCTCTCTATTGTTTGTTTTTTTTTGTTATAAGTATGTGAGACGAAATAAATGAAATGAAAATGAATAGAATAGTATAATGTCACACAATACTGTGGAATAGTGAACTATTGTGTTTCCCTATTTGTTATGTTTCATTGAAGTATTAGTTTAATAGAAGTATAATAACAATAACACAACCTTTAAATTCCTTTCTATTCTTCTTGGGAAGTCAACGATTTAAAACGTTGAAAGTTATTTACTTACCTGTAGTTGTGGGTTATACCTCTAGTATTGAGGACCACTTTCAAACACACAAACTGCTGTCAGTTTATGAGCATATTTTCTGTTTAATCAGAGAAAAGTTTAAAAAGTTTTGTTTTAAGATGCATTGCCGAGAGAAGTTTCTTCAAACTATATCTGGGTATCGATTCCTGGGGTGGAAATCATGAGTAACTCTAGTGCATCAAACTGAAGAACTGAGATTGGCCTATACAGTAAGTTTTTTTGTACAGATCTTCATTTATAGAATTTAAAGGACTGGCTATTCAAAACAACTTTAATCTTGGCTGAAGTAAATAAAAAAAAAATCTAATTCAAGACTGAATTACAGTAGTACCAGAGTCTATATTTTAGTGTTTATTGCATTTGCCTATATTCAAGAGCACTATTTTGAATATTTGGGAAGGGGAAAGTAGACACTGTAATGGCTTCTGAAGTATTTTTAGTGTTTATGACCGTGCAAAGTTGCTATTTTATACAGCATATTTTATTAATTTGCTGATGAAAAGTGTGGAGTGTGGGAGACCAACCTAAAGGAGACTTACTGAGCTTTTTTAACTTATTTGAGCCACCATGTTAAAATATTGTAAATAAATAAGTTAAAGATGTATTGTTCCTTAAAACCAAAAAAATGAAGGTCAAAATATTCTAAATTTAAATTGGTCATATCAAAGTAATATTAAAGTTATTCACTTTAAGTTGAAAATTCGAGCCAAAAACAACAAGTTTACGTAATTAACAGGTAAATTAATTTGATTACATTTCGACTGGAAAATTGTCGCAAACAAAGATTTCAAACCATGAGTATGCATTATGCATGATGCTAATTAGGATTGTTTACAACTCGTCACGGTAGAGAAGGTGTTTTCACACAGATCGCGAAGAAGTTGTATGGATTATGCATACAGAGTAGCCAAAAAAGCGTGTTGCATTATGAGATATGTTTTGATCGAAAACTTTTTTTGAACAAAAAAACGTCTGTATTAAGTTAAATGATTTTTTTTTTGACTAATTTTTGGTGAAAGTTAATAACTATTATGATACTTCAAAATGACCCACTTTTTTTCAAAAAATGTATTTTTTTATTTTTTTGGAATTAGTCAAAGGGACAATACATCTGTAAATAAATAGAGTCTATTCTTTTTGTTTTAAGAATGTATTATTCTAGAGGTTGATGGAGAGAGAGGAGGAGAAGTGAAATCTGAGTTTAAATGACAGCTGTAAATTTACAGTATTTAGTGGTGGGTACAGGATTTTGAATTCAAGATTGGGGAAGGGGCTGTTGGGTCAGTACATCAGTACATAATTATAAAATAGTTCCAAACTTTAACAGAATGTTCTATTTTTGCATTTTATTTATTTTTTTAAAAATGTTTATATTTTTTTTTCAAATAAGGGAAGGGGGAGTTTGATATTGTACATGGCTAAATTGTAATATTTCTAAACTATAATGTGCATTATGATTAATGAACAGAAATTTTGCAACATATAATTCTTTTTAGAAATTTCCAAACTAACATCATGGAATACACAATGATAGTATGTAACCATTAAACCATTGACTATACAAAATATGATAGAAATAAATCTAATTGTAGTTTTTTTATTCATCATATCGCGCCCTCAACAATAGAAACTCCGATAAAAAACATTGGTTTACTTTTCGAATTTCTACTTCTTTTAAATTACATTTTTCTTAAATTTTTATAAAAGTTACTATTTAGTTATGTCTCAGGTAAATCTACAATACATTGCGTTTAATTAGGCCTAAATAATATTTTAATAATAGGCTTAGTTTAATACAAATTCGTACTTTAGAAGTTGTGTGAGACAGGCACGCCTGTAGCCTTGATTGTTATATTGTTCCCCTTTTATGTGCCAGCCGCACCACTATATTTCTTCTGGCTGAGATTACATTTAGAGGTCACATACAGTAGATGAAAACAGGTGTCAAGAAGTACAAAAACACAGACCAATAGACCCTTCTGTTTTTCTTTAAAACAAGAACAGTCTATGATTATTAGGCTGGGTTAAAGATTTTAAAGACCCATCTCCACATAGCACAACAAGATCATAAACTAGTTGGGCATGGCACGAAGAGGTGCATATCTTACAGGTATATTTCTGGGGCGGATCAAGACATTTTTAAGAAAAGAGGCACATCAACCAAAGACTTTATAAATTCTTTTTCTTTTAATTTGGGTGAGGGGGTGCAGCGTGCATTTGCATTCTTTAAGACGTGCTTATGACTTTTAGCAGGAACTGATTGTACAGTATAGAGATGGATTTGAAAATGAAAATTCCACTATTAATTTTGTTTTTTATTTTGGAGGGTTAAAATGGCGCTGATCATACTTAATGCTTCTAATGTAGTATTTGATAAAAAAAAAAAGACGTGAAATAATATTTTTGCAACTCAAAATGATCATATATTCACATTTCAGGATGATATTACTAGATTGACTCAAGCATTTGAGGGTCCAAGTCTTGAGGATGCAGATGATGACCTGGAGGGATTGGATACTGTTAACCTATATTTTTCAAATCCAGATGTTGACGAATTGGCAGATGTTGACGAATTGGCAAATGTTAGGGACGGCAGTATAGAAGATTTTGCTTTGCTATATTTTTCAAATCTAGATGTTACGGACCTAGAAAATATAGATTGGGATGCAGAAGGTTCTGAAGTTGAGGTGGATCCAGACGAATTAACACTAGCAGAAATAGAATACGAGGGTGTTGTAGGGAATCAATCCCAGGTATGTTTTTAAAATTTGTCCTCAGACACCACAAACATATGGGCCTATACTGTACATACCATCACCTTCCTCAACCAAACTGGTTATGGGCATGGATGGATTTAGGTCCAGCAATCCAGGATTTGATTTTATTAAACTACATCTTCTAATAATACGAAAATAAATGTAGAAAATTAAGATGTCATCATGTTTACATTTCAGATACCTACAATTCCAGCTGCAGAAAAAGGGGTCAGATGCAACGTTTGCAAACAATTGTACTATGATAAAGTTGCCATGGATGAACACCGATGTCTAGGATAGCGGTGCGCATGATTCTATCCTCTCCATGAAAGGAGAGGATAGAAGTAGTTAAGTTAATTTCCATAACAAACTATGTAAGCAATAAGGAAATGGTTAGACTGAGGTGGTTATCTTGTAGGCCTATTCATCCACTAATTTCAACAAGAATATTGTGCAAAATCATGTGCCTTATGTAGATTATGAAACTAATGGTATTTTTATGTAGTGCCACTTAGGAAAATTACAGTAGGTCTAGTCCCAAAGGTCATTAAATCGAAACGATAGAGATCCTGCTTTGTGAATAAATATACTGAATAGATGAGGCCGTATTAATTTGATCTCTGGTGCGTGTGCGTACAACGGAGGACTAGTTGTGTTTCAACCGTACCACGTCGAGAATGTTAAAGAGTCGCTATCCAATCGAGTTTGAACAATACCATGAAAGCCCCAGTGGTCTAATGGTTAGGGCAACTGCATATCAAGCAGACAGTTTGAGTTTCGGTTGGGGTGATTTTTTCTCATTCTCGCATATTTCTTCATCTTTATCATTTCAAAAATTAATTAAATAATTTTCAGTGTATCACCGGGTGGTTTAGAATTTATTTCTATGCCTGTTTGTGTTTATATATATATATATATAGTTTTTTGTTATATTTTTAGATTTTATATTTATTAATTTTAAGCTCTATTACTATAAACTGTATGTATTTGTGGTTTCTTCTCCCTTGTAAAATGTCAGCAGATTTCTTATGTTTATCTTTAGTTCTTCCACATCTTTATTCCCTAATTCCCTGACCCAAGGGAAGAGTACCTGTCAGACCCTGGGTTACAGGCAGCTTGATCACAAGTACAATTTAAATATTTTAATAAGTAACTTAGTGCATTTTATCAATATTATAATTAAAGTGTATAGCATGATATAAACGTAGATCTAGAGTACACCAGAAGAAAACGTCTATGAGAGAACTTTCGACGCAAGCTACTTAGGTAGTCCATTGTTTTTCTCTTTTTATCATAATTAACTTTTATTGAAGACAAGGAATGACCTGGTTTTTAAAGTTATATCTATGCCTTATTTTACAAAATATCCAACAATTGCAGGTCAGTATCCTAACAATTACCAATTAATGTTATGCAAAAAAAATTGAAATCTTGATGTTTTATTAAAAACCTTTTTGCACCAATTTGGGCTGGTGTAGTTTTGTTTGTTTGTTTCATACACACTTAGATAATCATGACTTGACTGTGCTTATATATAAAAACTTGCATGTGTATTGACCACAGTTTATGCATTACAAAACAGGACAGTGCATATGAATAATTTATGCATGAGCTTTAACAAAGTGGACAGAGCTTAGCGTGAAATTCCGTCTTCTTAATTATTTGAGGACGATAAAGTTGCCATTTTCCACTTTACGGAGAACAACTAGAAATAATGTACATATAACTTTACATATACAGTTCAATTCGAACTTAAAACCGGAATTTTCGAAACTCTAAATAACATTGAACTTCTAATTTAATTGTTTAACAAAATAACATTTTTATTGGATTAAAATGGCTGTGTTAAAAGCAATACATTTTGCGTGGCGTTTGAATGCGAGACCCTAGCTATGAAGACCAAGCCTATGCTGTACCACAAGTGCCAAGAGATTCAGAAAAAAAAGTTAAGAGTGGAATTTTCATTGCGTAACAATATTTTTTTTTAAATCCATCTTATAGTCTTTTTCGCATTCATTTTTAGACCATGAGATACGCCTTCTTCATTCACTGAGTCAACAAATCTGCTGAGGCCAGGTCTTGACTTTGACATCAATGCAGCATCGTCTGCATATCTTAGGTCACCCAAAGTTTTCCCTCCAACGTGTAGCAGATCATAACTTTCAGACCGTTCTTCTGTCATAGCTTCTCGCATTATGTCTTCTGTATAAAGTCATGACTGTTTCTTCGCAAGTGGCAAATGAAAACAAGCAGAGCATAGAAATAAGTGTATCTGCATTGGAGGAAGTTGACAATTTCATGTACATTGGTGACAGAATACAAGGAGATGGAGATAACACCAAAGAAATCAGAAGCAGATTGGCCATGGGATTGCAAGCTCTCACTGGGATGAAAAAGCTGTGGCGTGGACAAGACAAAGTGACCAAGTTGCGCATTCTCAAAGCATGTGTCTTTCCAGTGGCCACATATGCCTGCGAGACCTGGGTACTACGCAAGAGGGATGAAAAATTCATCACAGCCTTTGAAAACAAATGCTACAGAAGGATCTTGGACTCAACACCGCACAAATGATAGCATAAGAAAGGAGTATCAAATGATTGGTTGCTGCAGTATGTTAAAAAGCAGAAATTATGCTATTTTGGTCACATTAAGCGGCAAGAGGAAAGCATGGAAAGACATAAAATATATAATTGGAGGATCAAACAAAACATTTCCTCCCAAACTTTTACCAGGATACAATGATCTGCAACTAGCTGAAGAACTCAACTTATTTTACAGTAGGTTTGATGTTCATGACTTTAAGTCGCAGTTAGCGGATACCTGCAAGAATATTGACGTAACTGATGATGCAGATTACTTCACAGAGAATGATGTTGTCAACCTTCTGAAAAAAACAAATGCAAACAAAGCTGGTGGCCCAGACAAGTTATGTGGAAAACTTTTGAAAGAGTGCGCTACTCAGATAGGGCATGTCTTTCAGAAACTTTTTGAATGTTCTCTCCGTACAACCACTATCCCATCAATTTGGAAGCACTCTTTGATTGTATCTATTGCCAAATTAAATAATGTTAAAACGCTTAATGATTATAGACCAATTGCCCTAACGTCCCTGGTTATGAAATGCATGGAAAGAATAATTAGTAAGCTATTAAAGATCAAAGTGACCACCTGTTAGATCCTATGCAATTCGCATATAGAGCACACAGAGGGACAGACGATGCCACAGCCACTCTCATCCACAACACTCATCAACATCTCGACAAGAACAACACATTCACACGCCTTCTTTTCATTGACTTCAGTTCTGCCTTCAACACAATACAACCTCACATTCTCCTGTCCAAGCTTATTAACATGAACATAAACTCATCTATCATTCTCTGGATAAAAGACTTTTTAACAAACAGATCACAACAAGTTAAATTCGGAAATGCTACATCAACAACCACATTCACCAATACAGGCTCACCACAAGGCTGCGTTCTGTCTCCCCTGTTATACATTCTGTATACAAACGACTGTAGAAATGCCACCGACTCCTGCCGTTTGATAAAATATGCCGATGACACTTGCATAGCTGGTAACATTAAAGATGCTGAATCGCTTTCGAACTATTTTACCAAAATAAAGTTATTTACAAAGTGGTGTAAAGAAAACTATCTTATTTTAAATTCTAAGAAAACCAAAGAAATGATTATCGATTTTAGAAAGAAACAAAGTAATCATGATGATGTAGTAATTGATGGTGAATGTATAAAAGTTGTCAAAGAATACAAGTACTTAGGAACAATCATAGATGATAAATTAAAATGGAGCAAAAATACAAACATGCTATATAAAAAGGGTCAGCAACGACTGCACCTAATGCGTCAACTTAAGAAATTTAAAGTAGATAACAAAATTCTAACCATGTTTTACAAATCGATGGTACTTAGCGTGATATCTTTCTGTTATGCTGTGTTGGGAAATAGTCTCAATGTAAAAGATAAGGGAAAACTACATAGAATCGTTGAAGAGCTAGTAAAATGCTAAATATCCCTGAAATAGATCTTAATATAAGATTTGATGAGTCAGTGTTATCACTTGTAAAACGAATAATGGCAAATACAAACTGTTATGTTATGTATATCGATAATAAATGAAGAAACTCTCAAGTATAATAAGGATAGTCTTTATTGTAAGAAGTCTGTAACTGAACTGTACAAAGTGATATCAGTAAGGTGGCTCGTGATTGGTTAATCTATATGGTATGACTATGGTGTCTTATTACTTTATACAGTATATAGGTCGCTATACTAAAGCAGTATTATTATAACATCTCCCTCCTAGGATTATTTAAAGTTTATTTGGATGAGGGGTTTATCTATCGTTGCGTTACGATGTTTACAATGTTATAGACATTTATTTTATTAACTTTAAGCGTGCTATTAATTCTCTTCTATATTCTAATTTCTATATATTTTTTTTTAAATGTCCTCTATATATCATTGTTCATAATGTTCAATCTCTTAGTTTTGGTGGTTGCTTGCAAATCCGTTTTGGTCTGTCGTGTATCGCTAATGGTGGTAATTTTCTTGTTTCCGTTTGGGGTTCTTGATTCTTGTTGATACTATTAGTTAGTTCTTGTCTTGGTGTCTCTACGTTTTGTGGCGGTGGTGGATTTTCAGATAATTGTGGTTTGTTGTTTTCTTGTGTGGCTGGTGGTACTGGTTTCGGTTTATCTGGTTTGATATTTATTCTGTCTCTTGTATATTGTGATCCGGATGCTGTTTGAACGGTATATTTTCTTGGTGAGTGTTGGGTGATTACGGTAGCTGGTGTCCATGTCGAATTTGGTTTCGTTTGGAATCTACATGGTTGTCCGATGTAGATTGATGTACTTGTGTCCGTAGGTTGTCCTTCGTATGCGGCTGTTCTTTTTTGAAGGTTTTCTCCGTATTGTTTTGCTACGGAATTTGGTGTGTTATTTATGGCAGGTAGGTTGGTTTTGATATTCCGGTGTCCGAACATTAGTGTGAATGGGGACGGGATGTCTGTTGAAATCGGTGTGTCTCTAAGAACGCATAGTATCTCGTTCATGTCTGTAAGTGTGCTCTTTTTTAGAAGTTGTTTTACAGTGGCAATGTTTCTTTCTGCTCTGCCATTTCCGGATTGGTGGTATGGTGCGCTTGTGGTATGAATTATTTCATGTTGTCTGCAATATTCTTCAAACTCACTGCTCACTAGCTGTGGCCCATTGTCAGACATCATCGTCTCTGGATATCCGAACATTGAAAATGTTTGGTCTAGTTTTGTGTATACTGCCTTGCTATTTGTGCTGCTCAGCTTATCAACCCAGACGTATGCCGTGTAATAGTCGACACATATGAGAAAGTTTTGGTTCTGGATTTCGAACAAGTCGATTCCGATACGCTGCATTGGCGTGTTGGCGTGTATTGGGATTATTGGTGGCTTCTTTTGATTTCTCTGGTATGTCTGACAGAGGTCACAATCCGTTATCATTTGCTCTATATCAGCGTTCAATCCAGGCCAATATAAGCTCTGTCTCGCACGGAGGCGGGTCTTCTCTATTCCTTGGTGCTGCTTATGCAGTATTCCAAGGAGTTTCTTTCTCATGGATGTTGGGATAACGATTCTTTGTCCTTTGATGACGATTCCATCATATATGGCCAGTTCTGATCGATGCTGCCAGTATGCGTGCGTGAATTCGTTGCATTGGTTCTTTTGCGTTGGCCATCCCTCTACTATATATGGAATGAGTGCTTGTAGGACAGTGTCTGTTTTAGTTTTCTCTCTGATATTGTCGATGACAAAAGGTGCCATGTTTGTGACTTCATGGACTTGTACATTCATGTCAGGATAAGTGAAGGGTTCACCTTTGGTCTCGATGCATCTGGATAGACAGTCTGCTATAGGTACTTGTTTTCCTGGTACGTATTTTATCTTGCCATTATATCCTTGTAGTTGTAGCATTAGTCTTTGTAGACGCGTTGGCATTTTAGAGAGGTCTTTCTTTTGAATGCTTTCCAGTGGTTGGTGGTCTGTATGTATTGTGAAGTGTTTCCCAAACACATATGTTCTAAAATACTTCACAGACCATACCACTGCGAGTAGTTCCCTCTCGATGTTGCTATAATTTGATTCAGCATTTGTTAGTGACTTTGATGCATAGTGTACTGGTCGGTCATTTTGCATCAGTACGGCTCCAAGTCCCTTTTGAGATGCGTCACATTGGATCGTTATCTCCTCTTTGCTATCGAAATACGCAAGTGTTGGGGCGTCTTGGATTCTCTTTTTTATTTTTGTTAGTGCATCGTCGTGTGTGTTTGTCCACTTGAAGACTGTGTCTTTCTGGAGAAGCCTTCTGATTGGATCGGTAAGTGGAGCTAGCTTTAAGAATTTTGACAAGTAATTTATGAGTCCTAGTAATGACATCAGTTCTTGTCTGTCGGTTGGGGCTTTCAATTTGCTTATTGCCTTAACCTTTGATGGGTCAGGCCGCATGCCCTCTTTGGATAACATATGTCCAAAGAATTTTACACTATCTTGTAGGTAACGACACTTTTCAGAATTTAGCTTGATGCCACTTGTTCGACAGGTTCTAAATATGTCTGTGACTGCTTTGTCATGTTCTTGTCTTGTTTCGGCTGCTACCAATAAATCGTCTGCGATGCAATACACATTTGGGATATTTTGGAAGAGTGCATCCATTTCTCTTTGGAAGAGATCTTGTGAACTTGAAAGTCCAAATGCTAGTCGCTTAAAGCAGAATCTTCCATATATAGTGTTAAATGTCGTCAGTGCTTGACTGTCTTCATGTAGCGGGATATTCCAATAGCCACTACGTACATCAAATGTACTGAAATGTTGACATCCACTTAATCTAGGAAGTACCTCGTCGAGGGTTTGTGTGTAGTGATGAGGTCGCTGGATGTATTTATTTAGGTTTCTTGGGTCAAGGCAGATTCTTAGTGTTTTATCTGGTTTTGTAACTAAGACTATGGAATTTACCCATTCTGTTGGCTCGTCCATCTGTCTGATAATGTCCAAGTCTAACAGTCTGTCCAGCTCTTTTCTCAGAGGTATTTTGAGTACATCCGGCATTTTGCGGACGGGATTCACCACAGGTGTAGCTTCATTTGATAGTTTAATTTTATAGGGTGTTTTCATACATCCTATGCCTGTGAAGATGTCTTTGTGTTGTTGGATTACTTCCTCTTTTTTGTCTGTTTTTCTTTCCGACACCTCGCAAACATCAAAGTGTCCATTGCAATCGATGCATTGATCGTCGCATAAAATTCTAACAATTCCCAGTGCTTTGCAAAGTTTCAGTCCGAATAGGTTATTCCCGTAGCTTGACACGTGGAATTTAGTTTTGTTCACGATGTGACTATTATGTTCTGTGTCAACCGTTATCTCACCATGGTTCTGAAATTTTCTACCTCCATATCCAGTTAGGATTGTGTTGGTTTTCTTGATCGTGTACTGTTTCCCAAACAACTGTGTATAGGTTTTATAATTGATAAGGTTGGCTTGCGCACCTGTATCGACTTTGCCTCGAAGGAGCATTTGTCCATTCGGTGTGGAGAGTTTTATTGTGGCAAGTTGGGTGTCTTTGCCATCGATATCGTTGAATTGAATTTCTCGGATGGTGACTTCTTCGAACCCGTAATTTGTTGGGTCATCCGAGTCTTCTATTGTAATCTCCTGCGTGCGACGATACTGTTTCCCTTTGTTTGGGCGCTTTTGATTGTATTGTCGGTCCTGGGTCGTTTTGTTGAATTGTTTTGCTCTACACTTCCTCGCCCAGTGATTGCTCTTGCCGCAATTTTTACATTCTTTTCCAAATGCGGGACATTGTCTGGACGGATGATCTGTACCGCAGTTGGAGCAGTTTTTGATCAGTTTTAATTGACTGTGGCGTTTACCATAGTTGGTGTTTTGTTTTATTTCCTCAACAGTGGTGCCAGTTTTTGAAACTCTTTGCAATTCGTTAAATTGTTTGTCGGCCGCTTCTTTGGACTGAATGTACTTGATAGCGTCGCTATGTGTGTAAGTCTTCGCTTGACGGAAGAGCTTTTTCTGTACATCTTCAGAGTTTGTGCCAAATTTGATTGCTTCAAGAATGTGCTGGTCGTGTTGCTCATCGGGGTATTCACACTCCTTTAATAGGATTTCCACGCGAGCAACATACGCATCTATGCTTTCCTTTTGTTTTTGTTTAAGGCTTCGAAAGTTCCAGCGGGCTAGATTAAAATTTGTTTTTGGTTGAATAAACGCTTCAAATTTTTCCCAGTGTTTCGGGAGGTTGTTTTTCTCTTGCTCAGTAAGAGACCATCCACGTCGGATTTTCATTGCCTTTTCTCCCATCCACAACATGACATAGCTAACTTTTTGCTCTTCTTGTATTGTGGATAGGGGCCCTGCAAAGGCCATTTCAACTGTTTCCTTGAAGTGTTTAAATTGTTCAAGTACACTTGGTGAGTCAAATTCCACTTTGGGCATCGTTACCCCCTGGAGTCCTAAAGGGGCTATTACAGGTTGATTTGTAGGCTCTACTTCAGCCATGATTGATGCCTTATTTGACTGGTTTTTTTTTTTTAGGTCAAAACAAAGTAGAATGGAATTCCTTGTTGACAGCAAGTTGTTGGTGATCAATCAACTTTAGTACAGTGTGAGTTAGGAGTGTCTTACTCCTTTCTTAACTTGTAGATAGTATATACAGTATTATCCTATGCTAGGTACTGTTGGTTTTGCTTCAAGTTGTATCACAATAATCCTCTTCTTATGAAAATGAATACTCACAGTTTTTTGTTTTTGTTTACTGTACTCCCAAGTAATATGTGACGTATTTCCAATTTCAGGTATCTTGTCCAATTAACAATTCTGAAGGTAACAAAGCTCCCAGTGAATCCTATGGTATAGAAATTTCACAAAAGTCCGCTCTGTTGTTTCTGCATGTATTTACCTCCTTTTCTGATAGAAAACTGAGGTCGGGGTCACCATGTTATGTTATGTTTATCGATAATAAATGAAGAAACTCTCAAGTATAATAAGGATAGTCTTTATTGTAAGAAGTCTGTAACTGAACTGTACAAAGTGATATCAGTAAGGTGGCTCGTGATTGGTTAATCTATATGGTATGACTATGGTGTCTTATTACTTTATACAGTATATAGGTCGCTATACTAAAGCAGTATTATTATAACACAAACCACCCATTATATGCCGAGTATAACTTTTTAAGGTCAGGGTGCCGTTTACGGAGTATTCTCTCACGAACTACGAGATATAGTAAATCGTTTGTACCAAGTTCAATTAAAACTTTTAATAAGCAGTGCAATAGATAAATATACAATTATGAATGGACTGATTTTGCGATATTTTACATTTTTAAATAGAGTATTTTTTTATGATATTTTAATATAGTACATACTTACTTCAATAATTTGCAATAATCTGCAATACGCCTAGTCTTTCCTCAACACAATGCATTAAGTTTTAGTTTAAGTTACGTGTGCTTTTCTATATTTAAATTTTTTATTTCTTTTGTTGTAACAAGTTTTGTGAATGATGTACAGTATAACTCTATATAATTTTTAATTGTTATGTATGTAGTGTATCAAACGACACATTTCCAATGGCATGTATGTATTTTGTATGTAAATGGACAATAAAAGATTTTTGAATTTTTTTGAATTTTGAATTTTTGAAAGATGGAATGGAGAAGAGAGTGTTGGAGGCTTATATTCCAGGGAAGAGAAGAAGACCAAGATGCAAATGGGAAAAGATTATAACAGATGTGTTTTGCTCTATGGAGCAATCAAGTAGGATGACAGAAGACAGGAGATGGTTTCAGAATACTGTTAGAGAAGCCGCGCTCTGATCAGAGTTTGCTTTGACGACGACGACGAGTCATAATACACATATACTTACGAGAGGTGTGGTCGTTAAGAGAGGTGGTCGCTTACGAGAGGTGGTCGATTATGAGAAGTGGTCCCTTACGAGAGGTCGATTATGAGAAGCGGTCCCTTAACAGAGATGGTTGCTTACGATGTGTGGTTGTTTTAGAAAGTTTGTTTCCTACGAGAGGTGGAAAGACTGATAGCTAAGAGTAAAGATCGATGCATTTGCACATGAATGAGACATTTTTGTAAAATATATAACATTTTCTACATGGCGATAGTAACTACATAAGCTGGGAGGCAATTTTCATTACTACATAAGCTGTTGACCGTTTCTACATTAGCTGGTGTTGATTTTTATTTACTACATAAGCTGTTGGTGTTTCTACATAAGCTGGAGGTTTTACTACATAAGCGGTGGGTTGTTCTACATTAACGGTTGTTTCGACATTAGCTGGCGTTTTCTACATTAAAGGTTGTAACAACAACCTCAATCAGATCAAACAAATTCGGAGAAAAAATTGTTAATTTTTGTTTATACTTCTTCAGTAACCAACCTTCTTCAATTTTTATAAAAGTTACTTTAATTAGTCATTTAGAGGAAATCTGTGAGAATTAGAAAAAGATATAGATATAAAAATAATGGTCAGAAGCAGCAAACCCACTAACGGTAAACACCACACCTCCATCCAGCAGCCACCAGCCTATCAATATTCTACTCAGTACTAAAAAAGAAAACAGATCCTAAAGGTCTTTTAAATCTGTAATTAATCCATTGATTACAAAAGTACCATTATGCATTATTTCAACAGCTAAGTGTTACTAATCTAATAAGTCAATAGTATTATTTTAAACTTACAATAACAAGCATCTTTTATAGCCCAGGGCAACCAGACACGAGACCATTATGCCCCTTTCAATACACAATACAATACAATACAAATCTTTCTTTATTCTGGAATAGCTCTTTCAATACACAAGTACTGGTCTCCCAAGAGGTCCAGATTTGGAAAAAAATACAAGAAAAAAAAAAAGTAAAAGCTATATTAAAACTATGTACAATAGAAGTTATACAAGATGTTTAAATTCAACTTGACTAAGTGTCTCATAATTTTTACGGATATGTACAGGAAGATTATTCCATAAGGTTGATGCTCTATAATTAAACATTCTCTTTCCATAAATATTGTTCTATGCTGGAACATTTAGAGTTTTAGTTGATTGACTTCTTGTATTTTTTGTGTGAAAAGTGTCCATAAATTTGAATAGATTTGCTAAATAAGATGGTGCTAAACCCTGTAGGCATTTAAATAACATAATTAATAAATCATTTTCCCATCTGTCATGGACACTCTTCCATTTTAGTGAGGACATCAATTCTGTTATAGGGGTGTACATATCAGCATAAAGAATGATTCTAGCTACTCTATTTTGAAGTACTTGAAGACGATTAACAAGTTCTAAGTTACAATTTGACCAAACATTACTACAGTAATCAAAACAGGGTAATACTATTGCATTAGCAAGTAGTCTTAAAGCAAAATTTGGAATATAATATCTTAATCTACGAATAATACCGATACGTTGTGATACTCTAGAAGCTACTTGTTCAACATGCTGTTTCCATGACATAAATGAATCAAATGTAAGTCCAAGATATTTAAAATTGTCAACTCTTTCGACATCATTGCCATTAATAGAAACAGAAATATTATTGAATTTACTAAGTGATATTCTAGTTCCAAATAACATAAATTTTGTTTTCTTTATATTGAGGGTTAGTAAATTGTTATCAAACCAGGTAGTGAACTTACTAACATTTTGATTAATCATGTTCTGTAGAAGAACTGGATCAGATGAGGAACATAATATTGTTGTATCATCTGCATACATGATACATTTATTATTTATTACATCTGGTAAAGAATTAACATAAATTATAAAAAGCAATGGCCCAAGAATTGACCCTTGTGGTATACCAACAGTAATAGGTTTAGAAAATGACACAGTTTAATTGAAAAGTTGTTGATTTAGGGGTGTTGGTTTTCCATCCTTTTCTTTTTTTCTTCAACATTCAACTAGCAACCAGCTCTTTTATTTTATTATATAGTAACTTTAAAACATGTAACCTCATAGTTTAAATTTTAACATACATTTATGCACTGGGTACCTGCAGATAGCTACATAAACATTATGTTATGTATTTGAAGAAATGTACAATTTAAGATTTTACTTATTTCCATGTGACTATGTGCTTGTACAAGAATAAATAGGATGGGCTAGAAAGGGATACTTTAAAATAATTACCATATATAAAATAAAACTTCAAAAAAAAAATTGAGATACAGACGGAATCAAAAACAAAATTTTTCTTGAATACATACAATTTTAATTGATTGAATCTTTTTAAAAAATAAAAAATAAATAATACCAATCAATCAAAAAAAGTCCAAACAAAAGTATAAACCGATTACAACAATTTTCAATAGGGTAACTTAAAAGTGAGTACAATATTACCCTCTGTTAACACCTATTGATTCCATTAAATGATAATAGTTGCCTTTTACTTCTCAATTTTATGCATGAAGTTCCAAAAATCACCTTTTATTACTGCCTTTTTAGTGAGTACTTAGTGAGCCATATAGCTCTTGTATTCCATTCATCACACTTACAAATTGTTTTGGTTGAAAGAAATCTTTGTTATATTCACTATAAAGGGCGTGTGGCGCAGTCTGTTGGGACGATTGACTACTGATCGTGAGATCGAGAATCGAACCAACTCTCGCCGCATTGCTTGTATCCTTAGGCAAGATAATCTACTTATATTTGCCTCTCTCCACCCAGGTATATAAATGGGAACACGGTTAGATAAAGACACAACTCTGATTACTAGCTGCATTATGGGAGTATATTTCTATACGTGTTTGATTAAAAAAATGACTGGGGTAATAATGTTCAGCGCTTAGAGGTTTCACAACATTAGACGCTATATAAATCCAGGATATTATTATTATTATTATAAACTCTCATGCTGTTTTCTCTTTATCAGACAATTATAGCCAAATTTGGTATAAACAACCAAACTCTTGGGCGCTGTAATTCAGTCATGTATTGCCATAGCTAGCAAGAAACCTAGGGAATGAGTGACATTCGCTACATACTATACAAGGCCCTGCACTACAAGATCAGGGGCAAGGAAAATAGGAACAATCAACTTTGAAGACCTACCAAGAGAAGGCATCACTATTAATTTACTACCTTTTTTTCAATAGTAGTTTTAAACAGTACTTGCACACCCTACATGAATTAACCAAAGAAGAGCATTGTTTCAGGCATTATACCCATTCTCTATAGGCAATATAATATAATTAGTTATCCGCTTGGTATACCAAGCGGATAACTCCTTGTAATTGTATGAGATCAATATTTTTTTTCTGTATTATTCTTCTTTCCTTCCTTCCTTTTTGTGAGTCGTGTTCCTCTAAAATGTGTAAACATAACATTTCATAACTTTGACAACATATGGGCATTTACGTGAAGTTGTGCACCTCCTATTTTTGAATGACGTCATAGTTGCGCAACGTGACTTATGCGCAATTTTATGAATTTCAATGATTGATCATAGATTAAAAACCAAAAGTCATTTAGTATTGACACTTTGACAAAATTTAAGTCATATCAGGGGCAAACTTTCTACGGATTAAAAATGGCATGTTTGACAAGAAGTTACGCGCGCACGCGCATTTAAAATTTCAAAATGCGCAAAATTAATTTCTAATCAACTTTTTACGCGTTTCTTGTCATTTTGAGCATGTCAAAAATTCCCACGGGCGCGCAATTTTTTATGCGCGCGGTGCGCACATAGCGTTAAAAACATATTTTTTTCTCTTGAATTATATTTTTCAAGCCTTTCCCAGTGATTTTGAAAACAATTTAGACCTTTTCCAGTTTAAATAACGCCATACGAACACGTTGAATTAGACAATTCGTGCGCGTTTTTTTTGAAAAAGCTTAAAAAATCGTCAAAATTATGTCTTTTTTTAAACAGTCATAGTTTCTAAAGTAAACCGTTAACCGTTTATTTTTATTACAAAATCTAGAAGTTGATGAGTTGTAGATATCGGATCATGCATCAATAAGGCTAAAAAAACATTGTGACGTCATCGTATGGCCACACGAATGTAAAATATAGGATTTTTGTCTCTTTCGTTATTGCTCATCACATTCAATGGAGCGCATCGCGCTTATCTGTATTCCTTTTTCTCCTACATTTATATATTGTGTAGGTCAATCAACTTTCTTTAGCATGAGATAAAAATATTTTAATTTTTATGACGTCATCATGCCTAAAAATTTTAATTACGTGGGTCATTAATTTCATCTTTACAGTAAATTTTAATCTGTAATAGCTCGTAAGAATAAAATGTGATAATCACGATTAAAACGTTTTCTGGAAGCTATTGGATTGTAGATACGAATTCATGTAAACATTTTGCCAATCGGATGTTGTGACGTCATCATATGGCCAGTTGAATAAAAAAAGTCGTATTTTCATATTTTGCGTAATAGTTCATCACATTTAAAAGGGTGCGCATCTATATTTTACGTATTCAAATTTCTTCTACACGTTAATATGTTGTTCCTGAGATAATTTTCTTCTGAAATTGCTATCTAAGTGTTTCATTTTGATACCGTCGCCATGTTAAAAATTGGAATAAATGGCGGGTCCCGTAATTTCACCTATTCTACACTGTATGTAATATGTATACAGCTTATACTGTTTGCATGTATATACTATATGACACAAAATTCAGCACTAACAGCATGTCATATTCTTCAGTTCTTGTCATAATGCCATAATCTTTATCGTTGTGCAATATTCCAACGTATGACGTGCACGTGGCGTTTGTCGTGGTGCGGATAACTAACTCGTCAAAGTGACGAGTTTCATGTCTAGTGCCTTCTTGTAGTATGAAAGAGTTAAAAAACAATGTAAATGCGTGCATCACACATAATTACTGCCAAATTTTGAGCACACGCTTTCATACGGAGTTATAGAAATATAACTTATCATTCTTCCATAAATGTTGATATTTCATTAAAAATAATATACTGTAGTACAGTATTATAAAATTGATGTCTGGTTGATGCAGTAAAATTGGCTGCAAGGCCCTTCCAGATCACTACCCTGCTGTTCCTACCTCTACATCAGGGCCATAGGAAGGTAAGAAGGGGTTTGGGGAGTTTACTGACTTGAGTACGCAAGACTCAGAGCCAAACACCCCCTGTGTGGGTTGTGGCAAAGTGTATTTTGTTACAAGACACTCCCAGATGGCTTAAAATAATAATCTTACATAAAATTCATAATTGCATTATTTTATTTAAATAAAGCAACTACAAGTACTAATTTTCCCAATAGTAGTGTAGGACAATTACTTATTTAATGGCACAGTTGGTCAAATATTTAAGACTCCTACTGCTCTGTAATACTATTTGTATGGGATTTAGTGAAAAAATGTGTTTTGTTAAAACTTGGTTTAATAATGGTGATTTTCTTAAAAGCTATGTTTGATTGTGACAAAAAAATAATAAAATACAAAATGAAATATTGCTGTGTAAATTTTTCTTTTGTCTTTTTCACTCAACTTTTCTTCATCACTGATACTTGGTACTTGGTTTGTTTCCTCCTGAATCTTCCACGAGGGAAATTAACTAGGAGGTCTCAGTGAAGTGGTGGTGCTGAAAATGCTAAAATCTTCTTTAAAGTTTGCATGTTTATTAGTTATCCGCTTGGTATACCAAGCGGATAACTCCTTGTAATTGTATGAGATCAATATTTTTTTTCTGTATTATTAGTTATCCGCTTGGTAGAGCGGATAACTCCTTGTTACTGTATGGGATCAATATTTTTTTTCTGTATTATTCTTGGATCCTTCCTTCCTTTTTGTGAGTCGCGTTTCTCTAAAATGTGTAAACATAACATTTCATAACTTTGACAACATATGGGCATTTACGTGAAGTTGTGCACCTCCTATTTTTGAATGACGTCATAGTTGCGCAACGTGACTTACGCGCAATTTTATGAATTTCAATGATTGATTATAGATTAAAAACCAAAAGTCATTTAGTATTGACACTTTGACAAAATTTAAGTCATATCAGGGGCAAACTTTCTACGGATTAAAAATGGCATGTTTCACAAGAAGTTACGCGCGCACGCGCATTTAAAATTTCAAAATGCGCAAAATTAATTTCTAATCAACTTTTTATGCGTTTCTTGTCATTTTGAGCATGTCAAAAATTCCCACGGGCGCGCAATTTTTTACGCACGCGGTGCGCACGTAGCGTTAAAAACATATTTTTTTCTCTTGAATTATATTTTTCAAGTCTTTCCTAGTAATTTTGAAAACAATTTAGACCTTTTCCAGTTTAAATAACGCCATACGAACACGTTGAATTAGACAATTCGTGCGCGTTTTTTATGAAAAAGCTTAAAAAATCGTCAAAATTATGTCTTTTTTTAAACAGTCATAGTTTCTAAAGTAAACCGTGAACCGTTTATTTTTATTACAAAATCTAGAAGTTGATGAGTTGTAGATATCGGATCATGCATCGATAAGGCTAAAAAAACATTGTGACGTCATCGTATGGCCACACGAATGTAAAATATAGGATTTTTGTCTCTTTCGTTATTGCTCATCACATTCAATGGAGCGCATCACGCTTATCTGTATTTCTTTTTCGCCTAAATTTATATATTGTGTAGGTCAATCAACTTTCTTTAGCATGAGATAAAAATATTTTAATTTTTATGACGTCATCATGCCTAAAAATTTTAATTACGTGGGTCATTAATTTCATCTTTACAGTAAATTTTAATCTGTAATAGCTCGTAAGAATAAAATGTGATAATCACGATTAAAACGTTTTCTGGAAGCTATTGGATTGTAGATACGAATTCATGTAAACATTTTGCCAATCGGATGTTGTGACGTCATCATATGGCCAGTTGAATAAAAAAAGTCGTATTTTCATATTTTGCGTAATAGTTCATCACATTTAAAAGGGTGCGCATCTATATTTTACGTATTCAAATTTCTTCTACACGTTAATATGTTGTTCCTGAGATAATTTCCTCCAGAAATTGCTATTTAAGTGTTTCATTTTGATACCGTCGCCATGTTAAAAATTGGAATAAATGGCGGGTCCCGTAATTTCACCTATTCTACACTGTATGTAATATGTATACAGATTATACTCTTTGCATGTATATACTATATGACACAAATTGACAGAATTCAGCACTAACAGCATATCATATTCTTCAGTTCTTGTCATAATGCCATAATCTTTATCTGTGTGCAATATTCCAACGTATGACGTGCACGTGGCGTTTGTCGTGGTGCGGATAACTAACTCGTCAAAGTGACGAGTTTCATGTCTAGTTCTTCTTTCCTTCCTTCCTTTTTGTGAGTCGTGTTCCTCTAAAATGTGTAAACATAACATTTCATAACTTTGACAACATATGGGCATTTACGTGAAGTTGTGCACCTCCTATTTTTGAATGACGTCATAGTTGCGCAACGTGACTTACGCGCAATTTTATGAATTTCAATGATTGATCATAGATTAAAAACCAAAAGTCATTTAGTATTGACACTTTGACAAAATTTAAGTCATATCAGGGGCAAACTTTCTACGGATTAAAAATGGCATGTTTGACAAGAAGTTACGCGCGCACGCGCATTTAAAATTTCAAAATGCGCAAAATTAATTTCTAATCAACTTTTTACGCGTTTCTTGTCATTTTGAGCATGTCAAAAATTCCCACGGGCGCGCAATTTTTTACGCGCGCGGTGCGCACATAGCGTTAAAAGCATATTTTTTTCTCTTGAATTATATTTTTCAAGCCTTTCCCAGTGATTTTGAAAACAATTTAGACCTTTTCCAGTTTAAATAACGCCATACGAACACGTTGAATTAGACAATTCGTGCGCGTTTTTTATGAAAAAGCTTAAAAAATCGTAAAAATTATGCCTTTTTTTAAACAGTCATAGTTTCTAAAGTAAACCGTTAACCGTTTATTTTTATTACAAAATCTAGAAGTTGATGAGTTGTAGATATCGGATCATGCATCAATAAGGCTAAAAAAACATTGTGACGTCATCGTATGGCCACACGAATGTAAAATATAGGATTTTTGTCTCTTTCGTTATTGCTCATCACATTCAATGGAGCGCATCGCGCTTATCTGTATTCCTTTTTTTCCTACATTTATATATTGTGTAGGTCAATCAACTTTCTTTAGCATGAGATAAAAATATTTTAATTTTTATGACGTCATCATGCCTAAAAATTTTAATTACGTGGGTCATTAATTTCATCTTTACAGTAAATTTTAATCTGTAATAGCTCGTAAGAATAAAATGTGATAATCACGATTAAAACGTTTTCTGGAAGCTATTGGATTGTAGATACGAATTCATGTAAACATTTTGCCAATCGGATGTTGTGACGTCATCATATGGCCAGTTGAATAAAAAAAGTCGTATTTTCATATTTTGCGTAATAGTTCATCACATTTAAAAGGGTGCGCATCTATATTTTACGTATTCAAATTTCTTCTACACGTTAATATGTTGTTCCTGAGATAATTTCCTTCTGAAATTGCTATCTAAGTGTTTCATTTTGATACCGTCGCCATGTTAAAAATTGGAATAAATGGCGGGTCCCGTAATTTCACCTATTCTACACTGTATGTAATATGTATACAGCTTATACTGTTTGCATGTATATACTATATGACACAAAATTCAGCACTAACAGCATGTCATATTCTTCAGTTCTTGTCATAATGCCATAATCTTTATCTGTGTGCAATATTCCAACGTATGACGTGCACGTGGCGTTTGTCGTGGTGCGGATAACTAACTCGTCAAAGTGACGAGTTTCATGTCTAGTTTACATTAACAATAGACTGCGATAGGGCATTCCATGTTCTAAAAGTTCTCGGGAAAAAAGATTGCTGGTAGACTGTGGATGAAGTTTGTGGAACTATTAACTGTTTGTTGTGTCCTCTTCTGACCCTTTGACTTTTTAGTTTCAGGATCTCAGTACTGTCTTTGCATATAGTAATATCTTGGTTGATAATTTTAAAGAGTTGAGTTACTTGGTGGATTTCACGCCTGTCTTTTAGTGACTTCCAGCCTAATGTTGATAGCATACTAGTTACACTGCTATTTCTTGAGTAGTCATTTGATACAAATCTGGCAGCTCTTCTCTGCACCATTTCGATGGCACTGATGTGAGCCTAACATCTTCAAGAACATAAGCCTAGTCCCTAGGCCTAGGTAAGCTCTACTTTACATTCATTCAAAAATAATAACTGTAGTATTGAAAAGAATTCATCATCACCGACTGATATTAATATATTTATATTCTAATATACAGTGCATGTTATAGAACAAATAAGCCTACATTATTACTTACAGTACCCTGTTGTTTGGTTTGCAGCATTCTAGAGCAGGTAATTGAAATTGGGATTTTTTGAGTTGCCAGAATATCTTCAAAATACCCCACTTTCATTTTCTAAGTTTATATATCCACAAAAAAAAACACAGTAAAATACAAATAACTTAATTAGTTAAAAAATTAATTTTATTATATTTTTTTTCTTCAGAATTGACACCTTTTAAGTTACTTTTTTCTTACAAAACAACAGCTTTAAAAAAAAAAAGCGGTCATCCACATCAAAGTGAGAAATAAATTACAGTACACTTTTAAACAAGCTATATCATTGATAGGATTGCAAACAGTTATAAAACAATTCATTTTAATAAGTGGTGGTCTAATGTTGTCAGTGGTCATGGCTTATAATAGCATTCTAAGTACAGTTCATATACTGTACTGTATACAGTCATTTCTACCATTCTTGAACTAGCCACTATTAGCTGCCTTCTCAGAATGATGAGAATTATATAGTTTAGAGAAAAGTTTCAGAGAGACAGTGTCTGAGTTGATATCTCTCCAGAACAAAATCCCCCACACCCCCACATTTACAAACACTGTGTAACTGTACAGATCATATATTTACAGTATTGTCAGGGCTGAGAGTGGAGGCTTGGTATTAATTAATAGGGTCTAATAGACCCAAATAAAATGGAGTACAGTACTGTTGAATCCAAAATCTATACAAAGCTCAATAGTTTGATTCTCACAAGAAAATCAACAATTTAAGGATGTGCAAATTAAATAGCACATTAAGTTATTATATGTTCTGAATAGCAAACATTGATGGTTGTTCAGGTATTCTTATGAAAATAAATGACTAAATAGCATTCCCACAGTGCACCTGGCTATACTATATCTGTATTTAAAATTAATACGCAATAAAAATCTACTTAAAAAAACATATTTTTCCATTATAAAAAATACTTTATTCTAATAGAAATAAAAATAGCACCAAAAGTAAAATATACACAAAACCCTGGCAATATGTCAGCAAACACCAATAAATAGTAATATTTTCAATATTCATGAATAATTATGAAATTCTAAAATACCAATAGTTACAATAATAAGCTATAAATTAAACAGCCTAATTAATCTAAGGTTTGCTTTATTCATTATCTACAATAGTAATCTATACAAAAATAAAACATGATCAATATTTTTTTCTAATGATTTTTGAGTAAATAACATTAAAAAAACATCAGATACTCAAATTGGAGTGAGAATGTACTCAATGTCCACTTTAACACTTGATATAATACAATTAATAAAGCACAATTATAATCATTTGTACTCCAATACTGAATATTTAAACAATTTGCAAAACTCAATGTCCAATTATACTCGCAGAAAATACAATACAAATTTTGTATAAAAAGAATTGATGTGTAAATGAAATAAAGGTGGCATAAAACAAATTGAATTTCTGAACATCAAATTAAAATAAAAATTATTAAAAAAATGACCAATTATTGGGACCAATAAAATATTTATATTCTGTATATATGGTGTCTTTCAAATAAACATCTAATACCAAATGCCAAGCTCTTTATGAACACAGGCATACTACCATGCTTAGTTTCATTGTCCAACTTGAATTATACTTAGCATGGTGTATGCCTCTGTAATTTGAAAACTTCTAGTTTAAACTTGCCTTCACCTACCTTTTATCTATGTACTTCAAAATAAATGTATATACATTAAGAATATTTTATAGAACTTATCGTTGGGAAACTATGATAATATAATACTATTTTAAATCAACTATAATATATTTTAAAAAATGTCCATATGGAAAATAAATTGTGTATTATAAAATGAGGAAAAAACTACATAAATTGCTCACAAACATAAGTAGATGGTTGGATTAGAAAAATAATAAAATATATTATAAAATTCAGCACAAACAAATTTGGACATAAATTATAGATTTAACAAATTGGTGGTACACTAACCCCTGCCCTCAACATAAGCAAATTAGTTTTATATCTTTTGGATTAGGATTATTTAAGGATTATAAATAATATAGGTGGTTCATAAAATAGCTGCTGTAATGTGGACGTAACGAATTGCAATGAATTTTATCTGACTAATTGTAAAGTAATGAATGACACTGTTGTCATGATTGTCATAGAGAGGATTGTCACATACTGTATACAAGTGACTAACATCCTACAAGGCTTACAGAAATTCCTATTCTGTAGAAAATTAAAGGTACACTACAAAAAAAAGTAATAGTGTGGAAGTAAAAAAAAAAACATTAAAAAGAGGTAGAAATTACAGAAGAGGACAAAAACTGACAAATTGATTGATTATTATTGAAAAAAATACATTGCTGTGTTTTTAAAAAAAACAACAAAATAAACTTGAAAAAAAAATTATATAAAAACCAAACCGAAAATGTCAATAATACTTTTTTTTAAAGCCCATATTGGCTATTTGCACCAATCTGATTTTAAAACCAAATTATAATATATTTTTTTTCAGTTTTCTTTTTAATAAAAAATACTATTTTCTTACACCTGCCATTGCATATATACACAGTTCTTTATAATGTAGCGTTGCCCAACAGTTAACGACCGTTTCCATAGCAACAGCACCATATTTATAGATGTTTTATATTATAATGTACTTATGTGTAACTAGGCATTCTGTTGGCAATCTGAATGATGTGGTTGAAATCAAATGATTTTCTTTCATAAAGATAAAGGTTTCCATCCATTTAAGGACCAAAATTAAATTAATAAGACTTACTCTTTTTTTTTGTTTACAAATTCTGAATTTCTTGTAGTTCTGTAGTACTTAGTAAATTAAAATGCACATTTAATGTGAGTTACAAATCTTCTATTTTACCTCCTATACCTGTACTTGAACATTGGTAGTGAATAAACATGAGATGGTGTTCAGGGTCTCTCACACCTGTTGCGGCACAGTTCCGGTCCCGCGTCAGCGAATCAAATAAATCATTTTCGTTTCCACACGGCTAGACCCATAACGATTGGCAATAAGCCGTGTGGAGAGAAGTGAAAACAAAACTCAAATACATTCAAATGCACATTGGATGCGAATGTGTGTTACAAATCTTCTATTTTACCTCCTGTACCTGTACTTGAACATTGGTAGTGAATAAACATGAGATGGTGTTCAGGGTCTCTCACACCTGTTCCGGCACAGTTCCGGTCCCGCGTCAGCGAATCAAATAAATAATTTTCGTTTCCACACGGCTAGACGCATAACGATTGGCAATAAGCCGTGTGGAGAGAAGTGAAAACAAAACTCAAATACATTCAAATGCACATTGGATGTGATTGTGTGTTACAAATCTTATATTTTACCCCAACTGTACTTCAACATTGGTAGTGAACATGAGGTGGTGTTAGTAATGACATTCAAGTATATGTGTTGATAATTTGAATGTTCTAACCAATGTATGTTTTATTTCTTTGGAAGGAAGGGAAAATGTTGCATGGGATGAACTCATACCTTCTACTCAAAAACGTTTATGTGCATACAAATCTGTTTTCCTATCTTTCCTTTTTGTCTCTTGCGAAACCAGCGACAATTTAATTAACTTCGCCGATTTCTAGGAATACTGATGTCGGATTTTGGATCCGGGAATTTCGTACTCCAGTGAACGTCGTGACATTTTGTAAGTCCCCTACACTCAGCGCCATTAGTTTTCTCGATATCCATACAGAACCCACCCATTATCCAAAATGTCCCCACGAGTTCGTCCACCCAGCTGTGAAGTTCCGCCCCGGTAGTTTTTCCTTTCTCATTCGCAAGTTCAACAATAGATTCCGAATCTGCCAACTGAAAAATCGTCTTCATACTTGTGAAATCACGATCTACGTAGCTATTACGCGGTGGCCCGCTGTTGGTCGGTTCTGCATCCTCTTCGGTAATTCGTTGGCCATTTTTTACCGATAGAGGAACAATAAGAAAATTTGTCTCGGCCACGACCATCCATTGATAAAGCATTTTAACGGTCCATTTTCCCGGGCGCAACGGTTTATTAAACTCCGGTTTGTGGTGCATTTCATCACAATCACTTTCGACAGTTGTGTCAAAAGATGCAGCAATTTGATTGGTTGGGTCAATCCATGTGATTGTGATAGTATAAGGGTCACCTTCCCCCCATTTCATGAGAATGATTGGTTCGTCAAGGGTTCCTAAAAGTTTAGCATAGTTACGGAAGACTTGTTCTTTGGCATCGTACTCAGATCCTACCTGAAAAATAATTTAGAACAATTTAATATTAAGCAAGCTATGGACAACACAATTTTATTTCTAGTAAATATTAACCAAATTACTGGTTAAAAATCTGCTTTTTGTTAAAAATGGGAATCTGGTTTGTCATTAATAAATGTGTATTCAAAAATGTTTGTCACTATCTGAATGCTTTGGCGTACCATAGACGAGTGTAGACTAAAGCATTGACAGAACATGGATCCAATTTTCAAACAGAATTAAGTTGAGGACGGTTACAAGTACTCGTTCTACCCAGCTGGGATACGAAATTATAACATAAGATTTGTAAGATAGTTATTTTCCTTTATATTTATTTAAGGCAAGCTAACATGAGCATTGTAATTGCCATTATATTGGATAATAAAAGGAATCTGTATCTGAGAACTTAATTTGGCATTATCTGAATGCTTTGGCGTACCATAGATAAGTGTACTAAAGCATTGACAGAACATGGGTGCAATTTTAAAACAGAATTAAGTTGAAGAACTTACTTGCATTGATAAGAGACGTCCTGCAGGGCCTATTGGATTCACTATCTTCTGCCACTGTTGTGGAGTAAACAATCCCTCTATAGTTTCTTTCTCCCCAGATTCAAGTCTTGTTTCCAAGGTAATTATAATGCCTTTGAATTCCTCAGACATTTTGACAATGCTGACCTCTGTAGGTGTTGCGCTGAACTTAAAAAGGCAACCACTAGTGTGGACATTAGCCTGCAAGAAGAAGTAGTAATAGCAACATTTATAAAGAAAGGTTATATATCAACTCGGCTGTCGCCTCGTTGATATATAACCTTTCATCATTCACCTCATGCCATTATTTGTACCATTACACTCATAAATATTCATTATTTGTATACTATGGAACTTCAACCTACATAGGAACATTAATAAGTAAAATCAATTTTTTACTAATTCAATCAAAAGCTACTGAAATAGGACATAGGAACCAGTTACACATGTTAATTCATTGTGCGCATGCAATTGAGATGTGCCTTCTCACTCATTCTTTGACACAGTTTTGGCGGGATTGTAGGCCCAAGCGAGGACCTACAACAAAATATGCATAGGAGCTAGGTAATATATTAGGTGTAAAGAACAGAAGAAAAGGGTCAGAGTAAAATACATTTTTACAATGTTACAATTTTACTTTATTGTGTCGTGCTTGAAATGAAATATAATAAATATCAATATCAATATCATTTTACAATTTCTAATTTTTCTTACAAATATTTCAGACAATTGAATACAAACCCTGGCAACCCATTGTATATGAACAGCAGCCATTCGGACAAAGGCTTGATAAAATGTCATCGCAGTGTCCGTCACTTTCGTCACGGTATCTTCGATATGATATATATTTTGCCAGTATGTACGTAGACCGTTAGTCCCTCGTGGATACTCCTGATACATCCAATCCTCTACACGATTAACGATTTCCTGATTGATCACTGGTTCAAACTTTCTGGCAAAAAATGTTGGTCTGCTTGTCTGCAAGGTAAACATATAAAATTACTTTATATATTTACGTCGTCTGCTAATATTTACGTCGTCTTCTAATAGTATAAATAGGCACTCAGAAACTGGGCATGCTATATAATATTTAGGTCCATATTGAAGACACAGATAAATAAGCTTTTGTGATGTAGTCCCCAATATCAATTTACTGATTACAATTAGGCATGGTCTAAATTGAGGACAAAAACTTGAAACCTTTGATGTAATCGTTCTTATATTGCATACAAACAAAGCAGGTACTGTAGTATACATAAGCTTGGTTCCCACTAGGACGTAACCCACGGACATAAACGCAACAAAAGCCAATAACAAGCGACAGAATAATCCATAGCTTTTGATTGGTCAACTCACTTACGTTGCATTAGGTCCTTGTGTTGCGTCTCTAGTGGGAACCAAGCATTAGCAAATGCTTCACAATTTTTCAAGTATGGAAATCTATATGGATGGCAAATTAATAATTAAACATTTGTCATACCTTGAGCCTGTTAAAATCCTCTGGTTTGAAGTCATTAGGGGAGCATCCACACCAGTCAACGATGTGTTTATGTTGGCACTGACAACCTAGTTTACGCTTCCAGTTTGTCACACGTAAGTTGTTATCCACGAACGTTTCACACAGTTCCGAGTTTTCAAGTACGGTGTGAAAAAACGACTACAAAGAAAACATAATTCAATTAAATGTTCTTTTTCATATACCATTTTCCTACCCACCACTTTTTTTTATTCTAGAATGTCATGGAGCATAAATTGTTGTATGAAATTACCTCAGCTGGTAAAAGCGTATATTTGTAAAGATGTTTTAAACCATTAAGAAGTTCGTTGTCAGCCGTGATCAGATATTTGCAGTAGTCCCGGTTCACAACGATCCAATCAGATCCACCGTCTACCACGATACCTTTAGGAAGCTCTCGTTCTCCTAGTCTCCACATGTGTGTATCGCACTCGTAGAAAGTCCGGTCCAAACCTTGCTTTTTTGTGAACCTGATAAAACACAAAATGGAATTTTTAAGTGTTTATTACACAACTACTACTACTTTACATCCAACTCACAGGCCAAACTTTCTTTTACAGTGTTTACGCAGCCATAACAACATTTTTAACCAATCAGATAATTATAATATAACAACATGATAATTATTTGATTTGAATTGAGTGGAATCAGTTAAATTTCGTTTCCACAGGAATTTTATTGGTTAATTTTGCATTGCGGAAACACAGCCTTTCATACCCCCCATCTTCCTTACTCATGTGCTTACCTGATTTCATCTCTACCATGGGATTTCAAAAAGTTATATTGCCTGTACTTGGTTAAAAACGCTACAACTTTCTCATTCGGTCTGAAAAAAAAAACATGTCATCATGAATTTTCTTCCAGCAGTCATTTTACAAGTACAACGAAATAAAATAATAAAATATGGTACAGAGTTAGGAGCAAGGGATTCGTGAAAAAAGTAATAACCACCAATAGTGTCACTAAATTAAATAGAATTCTATTTTACACAAAGTAAAGTAAATCACTTGCTGCAAAATTGCTTTCTGTCGCACAACAATCAGAAATTTATAGAATGATACAAAATTAATGAAATGTAATCTACAGTGGATGACAACCCATCAACATTTTATAGATGTTAGTTAGATGATTAATAATGAATTAGCATAGTATGAATCATACATACATCATTACAATGCTTTGGATATTTTGCCAATGATATAGAATTCAGTCTGTGCAAAACCACCACAATTAAATAAAGGTCTTTAATCAACTTCAATACTTCCTAGAAATTTCTTTCTTACTTTTTATACATAATTCAAGTTTCATTTGTCATGTGTTCATTCACTAAAATGTTGTTGTACAAGCAATGTGCAATCTCAAACAAAAAATTAATGACAATGTTAATGTATTACTGTACAGTAAAATATTATTTATGTAGAAGTCTAATGAGTAATTAGTTTCTGGAACAAAAGAACTTTAAATTGAATTCAACAAATTTTAAGTTATATTCTTCTGCTCAATTAGGACATAGGCTCTGTCTACACTATCAAAATAGTTTGAAAAAAAGAAAAAATGTATGTGCCCAAATATGGTAGTGATATGACATCATCATGTCCATATATGGGCACATTTTGTTGTCACATAAAGTTGATAGTGTAGACAGAGCTTTAAATTAATGTCTTTTAAATATTCTGAATTTGAAATTGCTGAAACATTCTGACTGACGACAGTTTAATTCTGATTAATAACATCACTTACTTTTGCTATTTTTATTTCAGACGATTTTGATCAAGTCTACGATAAAGTAATTTATCGGGGATCTTATTAAACTGTGATGCGCGCAAGACTTAATCAAACATTGACAGATGACACCCAAGAGTTACAACGTTAAATTGTGACGATGTGTTAATGAACACGGCAACATAAGTGAGCAATAATATGCTAATATTAGTTTACAAATGAGAGTGAATATTACAAATGCACATTTTTTTTAATGTACCGACATATTTTTTGACAGGTTTGATAGTTAAATTGTGCAAGGCAATCACAAAATATTGAAATTACTTGACTTGACTAAATGCTCTTCCAGGGAAGAGAAGAAGACCAAGATGCAAATGGGAGAAGATTATAACAGATGTGTTTTGCTCTATGGAGCAAGCAAGTAGGATGACAGAAGACAGGAGATGGTTTCAGAATACTGTTAGAGAAGCCACGCTCTGATCAGAGTTTGCTTTGACGACGACGATGAGTCGCAATACACAACATTAGCAAAATTATTTCAAATCTTTTACGCAAAGTGAATAGAGTTGTTGAAGGATTTGGACCCAGGACCACTCATCTCATACTTTATTTCCTTTTTTTGGAATCACACACATTACTCATATTAGTAATGAACTACTTATTAAATCTTCAATTTGCTTAACATCTACAAGCCCTTGTCTCCAGATGCCTTTTTAATTACAATACTCACTTGATTGGAAAGTCTGATTCACTAAGATTAATAAAGAAATCCCATTGCCATTCAGGCATGTTAAGCAAATCATCCATACACTTGAGAAGAACCTGGA
Source organism: Antedon bifida (assembly GCF_963402885.1). Lineage (NCBI taxonomy): Eukaryota > Metazoa > Echinodermata > Crinoidea > Comatulida > Antedonidae > Antedon > Antedon bifida. The sequence continues at coordinate 33,726,797 of NC_136229.1, read as the reverse complement.
GTAGACTTGCTCCGCCCCATATCGTTGCCATCCGCCATGGCGTCAATCGAACATTATCAATTGTTTTCGCTAACTTACTGAGTTCACGATGGAGGTAATCTGACCTCTGCAAAAAAAGAGAAGTTAAAGATAATTATAATTGATGACAATCTAGGTTATTGTGACACAAAACAAAATAATTACACAAACCAGAAATGGTGTGTAGTCTACAAGTGCTAGCTTACCTGGATAAACTGACAAATTTATGGAGAAGGGTGTTCAATGGACTTTCTACTTTTCGAGAATTTTCGCTCTTCGAGAAGAATATGGCATTTGTTGGTTTATCCAGGTAAGCTAGGCACAATCACTATTTGTAAGATGTAAAAAGGTATACTCACCACATCTACATGGATATAAAAATAATGTCGTGGGTCATTAAGCACCTTGATCAAGCGGCGAACCTGTCGAAGGGCGCGCCCATGGACCACTAACACATACACAATACGCACCGGTGATTCAGTGTTGATGGTATATGTATCTTCATCTACTTGAGTTGTAGCTTTTCCTATAAAGAAATATAAATTATTTATTTATTTTAATAATATTTTACAAAGGTGGTTCATCCAGCCGAAGCTGATCACTAGGAACCCTCAAAACCTATAGATATAAATTCACAATACTAAGGCTTTATAGGAGATATTTTATACTATGTTCTTGCACCCAAAGTTTTGATGCTAACACTATAGATACATTCAGTGTGCATAGGCCGATCAAAACAACTCAGCTATTAAACCCGCACTGGTTTGAAGCACCGATTATTTTTATGATGATTGATGCATTGACTATTGCAGTTTAACGAGCAAAAGTCAATTAACCAAGGATTATACAGATTACTACGCTATGAATAATAAGCAATATTAAAAAGCATAGAAAAACCCAATGCAATACATACATTAAATATGGTTGAGTTTAGAGACACTTTGTGATGTAACCAGACCCAATTTGATGTAGAAATATGAATTATGATAATTCCCGGAGACCTAGTTAACTTAAAATACACACATCTTTAACATCAAAATATCCATAAATAATGTATAACATTCTACATTTCTCTTTTAAATGTTCAAGCGAATTATTACTATCATCCAATTGTCTACATTAATACTACAGGAGGTAGCATCCAGGCCTGTATTACATATTATTGGAACATTGATTCAAAACCTATTTTTCATCTTATTTCCTTAAGCTCTGTCTACACAATCAAACTTTATGTTACAAAAAAATGTGATGTGCCCATATATGGAGACAATGATGTCACATCACTACCATATTTGGGCATATCACACAAAATTGTTTGATAGTGTAGACAGAACTTTAGACAACAACCTTAAAATAATATTTAGTAGCGTTATGATGGTAATTATTTGTAATAAAATTATTTATTATTAAGAAATTTTACAGTTCAAAAAACATTCAAATTAATTGGTAGTGCTATAGAATACCTAGAATCATATAGATATTATGAGTGACTTGAATCATGGATGATGTATTATACCGTTGGGAGTATTACAATGAAGGTGTATTCTAATGAGAATTCAAATGCAAGGTTACAAAAATATTAATAATAATCCTTTGATGGTGCTTCTTCAATTTATGCAAACAATAATTAAGTTACAGCAAACCTATCTCTTTAGCACTTACAATGATGCATTAATCAATACATGAATTGCGTTTGCATGCCTCCGGTAATTTTATACTTTTTATTAACCTGTACATTATTCCATAAATTAATGTTTAACGATATTAAGAGAGGAGTATTTTGCCTTTAAAGTGCATAATGCACAAATTAATATACTGTCTTCGTTTGTGTGTGCAATGAAGCATGTTGTAATGTCCAATATTTCAAGTCAAGTTTCAAGTTTATTGTTTCACACAAATACAATATGAACAGAAACATAAATTAATAAATACAATTGTGTGAGGAGGACGCATTAAGCCAAGGCTTTAAGTTTGGTCCTCCAGATAAGTAATATATTTAATTATTTAATTTAAGTGAGAGAAAAAAAAAACTTCTTTCTTTCGTCAAATTGACAAATAAAATTAAACAAAAAGGCACAAAAAAGAAAAAAAAAAACAGTCTTAAGGCAATTGTGAATTACTAATGTTCTAAATAGTTTGAAATAAGTGTTTGTTTGTATTTTGTTTTAAATGTATTTATGATGGTTATGATATTTAGTGATTAGATTAGAAAGATGGTTGCTTGGTTGGATAGATTATTAGTATTATTTTACTTAGTGAGAAGAATGATGATGATGATAACTGATGATGATAATGATTATGATAACTGATGATGATGGTAACTGATGATAATGATTAAATGATGATAACTGATGATGATGGTAACTAATGTGATGATGATAATGATGATGATAACTGATGATGATGGTAACTGATGATGATGATAACTGATGATGATGATAACTGATAATGATGATAACTGATGGTAACTGATGATGATGGTAACTGATGATGATAACTGATAATGATAACTGATGATGATGATGATGGTAACTGTGATGATTGATGATGATAACATGATGATGATGAATTATGATTTAGTAACATTTTTTTGTATGCAGAGTCAACAGACTGAATTAAAAGTAACTGCTGTGCGAGTGATAATTTACAGAGATGTCATAAAAGTAAAATTGTTATCAAAAATAATTGTTTGCTAAGATTAATGAATGTTAACTCTCTAACAAATTACTCAAATTTTAAATATGTCAAATTGTTATACAGTAATTAAGTTATCATTCAAACTAATATTTCATTTGCTATAAATAATTCCAGAGAATTGTTTAAATAAACAGTTCACGTATGCTGGGTCAACGAACAGAATTAAAAGTTATTCTAACTGTGTGCGTAATATTCTACAGATGTCATAAAATAGAAAAATGTTATCAAAAATACCTTGTTAAGTTTTATTGTTATTAATAATAACTTTCACTTCATTGCATACTCAGTATAAAACAACTGATTCTACAGGGATTTCTTGGCAAAATGTTGGTTTGTTAAATTTCCTTTGTATACAAACATTGCATTTTAAATTGTTGTACAGACACATTCTATGAGCAAACAGAATATTTCATCACTTATCTACATCTCTCCTACAAAAGACGCAACGCAAGAATGTAAGTCCAGTGTAAGTGAATTGACCAATCAAGCGATGGAGTATTTGAACTGTCATTTGTCATTGGTCAACCAGCTTGCATTGCATTTACATGCTAATGCATTGCGTCTCTAATGGAAACCAAGAATGGGAAGCACACTTTAGTACAATCTTATAAATCTTACCTTTAAGAGGGCAATATCGCGGTAGTTTGGTGGGATACAGCGTGTTATCCTGAACCTGGCAGACTACATCAGCAATCCTCTGTTTACAGTCCTCCGTTTGTGCTCGGCTCAAAGCCGAAATTGCATCTTTGTTTTGAATGTCACATTTTGGAAGGTATTTTTTAGTCCTTGTTCCGTTCAAATTAAATTCATTACTATCTTTATTTTCTGCAATATATTTTGTTTCTAATTGTTTATGTTTAAATTTGTCTTCAATATGTTTTCCACTTTTCTCCTCTACAGAGTTTTTAATATTTTTTATAATTAATTTACTGTTATTTACAGGTAAATGTGCTGCAAAGTTGACCTGTTCATTTATTACTGATTGGATGTTAGCAGAATTTATGTCCACTCCGTGTTTCTTTTTTCTAAGTTCATCCTGAAATAAAAGAAGATTAATAGGTTAACATTCAATTTCATATCAACTTCAAATATTACGGAATGAAACATGAGCAAAATCTTTAAGGGACCATGTCAAAGTTACTTTACTTCAGTTACTGCAGTAATATGTTTTGTTGATACTTTAAAACATGTTTATGCAATTATTTAGCAACCTTTTTCTGGATAAACAAACTGTTTCATAAACTTATTCATTGTTCAAACAATCTACAACGAATGCTTTATTTTAGTAAAAAGTGTGGTTACTGCAGTAACTGCAGTAGAATAATTACTATAAGTAATCTATTATTTTCAATCTTACTATTTTTAATGAATAAAACAATAATAGCACCAAAAAAAACAGTTATAGTACTGTATCCAGATGCAAGACAATTTGGTTTCTGGCACACACAATCAGCAATTCCAGTCCTCAGTTAGTGCTCGGCTCAAAGCCAAAACCTTTATTTTGAATGTCACAATTTCTCCCATCTATGTTAGATGCGAGGAAGAGGAAGCTCTTTGACTAGACATTTACAAATACTGTAGTTCAAACTTCAAACATTTTGAAAAACGCCATGTTGTTGAAATCAACCCTTAATGATATTACAGAACAACAAAACCATTACTAGCTGTCAGATTAGAACTTAATCTTTTAACATATTTGTGCGAAAAGGCATTCAATAAACTCTATTTTTAGAACCACCTGTAAAGGTGAAATCGTAATACAGATCAAATGTGAAATTCGTTTCAGATAGCCATATTTCAAGAAGATAAATTTACACTAGTGTTGAATGTTGTTGCCAACAACATTGTCATTAAATTCAGATTTTATTTGAATAAGTATTTTATGTTATTGTGCTGAGGTAGATGGGGTCGTGACCCAGCTTAATTATTTTTTATTAACAGTTCTTACAATACATACAATCCTCTTACAAGTTCCAATGGTTATGACCAACCGTTTCCAGAACTCTTTCTTTCCTAAAGCTCTGTCTACACTATCAAACTAGTTTGACAAACAAAAGTGTGATATGGCCAAATATGGTAGTGATATGACATCATCATGTCCATATATGGGCACATCACATTTTTTTTCTCACAAAGTTTGATAGTGTAGACAGAGCTTTATACAGTGAGAGACTGGAATACCTTTCCATACCCCACAACTGCAACCATTTTCACTAAAAACCTTCTCCAAGCTGATCTCTAATTTTGACTAGCTCTCTCCCTTTTCAACCTCTATCTACACATTTAGTGATACTCCAGTTGGTGTTTTGCAAATTACACAATCAAGAATCAAGATACAGCTCCACATTTAACATTTAAGCACCAACTAAAAATAGTCTTAACATTGTGTTGGGTTAAAATATAGATGAGTTTACCTTCTTCTTCCCTCCCACTCTAGAGCCTTGACAACAAAACACCTTAACTAAAAAGCAAATGAATTTCTTACAAGACTTTTAAACTGACAAGTATACAATTACTTGCGAAACATTAAACGTAGTTTCAATTAGCAAAATCCCGCAAGCGATGTTTCATCATTAACTGTACATGAGTTGCCAGCGGCAACCATCAACAAATGATAGATTAAATACAATTTATGAATATTAGCCAAACTTTAAGCTATTATATTTCATGTTTATGTTTTTTGGAATTTCAATTTAAATTGTCTCTTTTTAACCTTTACTGTCCTCCCTAACACCCACCCCTCTATCAATAGGGTAAAGTACTGTAGAGGTGGATTTAAACATTTAGAAAACAAGGGGAAATATAGTCAATTGTTTTATGTGTTGCGTTCTCAAACTGAATACCAAATTTGACTCTACAAATTGAGTACACCGCTTGCTTTAATATTATATTATATAGAGTAGGTTGATCATCAAGGCGTCATTAATGCTGTACAATCGCACCACAGGGACAACATTAATATGGCAACCAATAAAACACTGGAAAGTGACTGGGTACCATCTGTTAATCCTTGATCTCTAACCCCTATTGCTTATGTTTTTTATTAATAGTTCTAATGAATTTGCTCTATATAAGGATTCAATGCCATGCAACTATCAATTCAATTAAACATTTATTTTATCAAATGCCGTACAAATAATACAGAGCATAAAATAAGGACCAACCTAGAAGTAAACTTGTCTCAGTTGACCCTTTAACATGGTTATTACAACAAAATAATTAGTACAAGTGAGATAGGAAGCATCAGAAATAATAATACAAAATGAAAATGTTTCATATTTTAGTAAAAAAGATATTTTTTAATTCTTTCTTTGAACAAAATGTTTGATTTCTTTTATATTAATAGGAAGCTTGTTCTATTGGGTGGGGCTAGGGTGGGGCCTTGGCAGTTTACAAACAAACCAGTTTTTGTTAGTCTAGTATATGGAATAATCATATGAGGATGTAAATGACAGAAATAAAAAAGGCTTTTAAATCGTTTGAAAAACAAATGTGTTTTTAACGGTTTAAATTTCCTATGATATGAATATCTAACACATTATTTGCTGTTAACTGTCATTTTAATTCCTCTTTTAAAAAAATAGTACATTTTCAAAGCTATAACAAAGAATGCTTGAATTTGCTAAAGTGACTTAAAACCAGAACACGCTGCAAAATGCCAAATGTATTCCTTTCCTACTTAAAATATGATCATATTTCATTTTGTCCAAAACTTGTCCAAAGAATGACATTAATGGACGGTTCCATTTTGTCCAAAACTTGTCCAAAGAATGACATTAATGGACGGTTCCATTTTGTCCAAAACTTGTCCAAAGAATGACATTAATGGACGGTTCCATTATGTCCAAAACTTGTCCAAAGAATGACATTAATGGACGGTTCCATTATGTCCAAAACTTGTCCAAAGAATGACATTAATGGACGGTTCCATTATGTCTAAAACTTGTCCAAAGAATGACATTAATGGACGGTTCCATTATGTCTAAAACTTGTCCAAAGAATGACATTAATGGACGGTTCCATTATGTCCAAAACTTGTCCAAAGAATGACATTAATGGACGGTTCCATTATGTCCAAAACTTGTCCAAAGAATGACATTAATGGACGGTTCCATTTTGTCCAAAACTTGTCCAAGAATGACATTAATGGACGGTTCCATTTTGTCCAAAACTTGTCCAAAGAATGACATTAATGGACGGTTCCATTATTGTTGAAGGGTAGTCACATTGAAAGATAAAATAAGCAAAACAAACAATCAAAAATGTTTTCTATAAGGATAATTTAAAACACTAAATTAAAAAAGTAATAATAATTCAAATTTGAGTCTAGTTTCTATGTCAATAATTGTATTATATTTGTTGCAGTAAAGTAAACACAGTAACTGTATTTAATTGTTGTTGTAGATTGAATAAGGACTAATAATAATTCAATAACAAATAATAATCCAATAACAAAGTCAATAATAATGAAATTAAAAAACTAATAACAATAAAAAGACTATAGTGTTCTCAACATGCAGAACTTAATGAAAGTGAAGTATACAGTGTAGAATTGTAACTCTGCTGTTTGCATAGTGTACTTTTTATTCAAAATAGAAATGTTGATATTAATGCATAAATTGTATTACAACAATGAATGAAATGAAATAAATTTCTTCTTTGTTGACTTTTATTCAAATTTATGAAACTAAATAATTTCTTCTTTACTGTTGCCATGACGAGTATCATGACAATAGTTTATCAAGTTAGCATTCATAATGATAATTATCGCCATAGAAACAGATTGCAATAAACAAACCATTTATTTTAATAGTTTCACAGATAAATGGATGCTTGGTTGTAAAAACTAAGAATTAGTTCCTCTTTTTTTGTTGATCGATTAAAAAAGGAAACCGAATATACAAAGCAAAATGATGATTTAGACTGTTCGAAACCGACTGAAAATATTATTACCACCAAATGGCATATGAAATTATTTAAGCTGAAAACTTTCAGATTACAGAAATGACATTCTCAACTGATTTCCGTAGTAAGTTTTTCAATTCGATTAGTTTAGAGAAAATTGCTGTTTGATTTACTGTATGAATATCTTGATTATTTTTTTCCATTTCTTGTCTTTGTAAAAAAAGTGTATGCCCAAATAAATAAATATATATTATTATTGCATAGATACTGTAGGAAAAGAAGTAGGGGATCACCTACAAAACGGCCTTCACCATCTGATGACAGTCTAATAATACCATACTGGACAGACTGCATTGAAACGTGATCCCTTGTTTTGTAAATGTGCTAAATGTTGTTTCAATTATTGTATGATTTCAACTGTCTCATAATAACATTAACGTGTTGTAGATTGTATAGAATTTAATAAACTTTGTTTATGTTGCATTAGCACTTGAGTTTTAACTTATTTCCTGCCATGCTGATACAATATAATTTAATTTCATATTGACAAAATAACAAAACGATAATAAACATTTCACATATTTAACTTTAAATGAAAACAAAAATGTTCAATATTATTATTAATAATAACTGTATGTATCTTTTTGTTATAAATAAATAAATATAAGTACAGTTGTTGAATTCAACATTTCTTTCAGAATGTTGTATCCACCTGGCTTCATGTCATCAAAATGGTGTTAAAACAATTTGAATAATTTAAATCGAAACACTAATTTTTTAGAAATAGTGGTGGATTCAATATTGTCCATGTATGAAAATGAACTATACCATTTGTGGAGAGGGGTGTTCAATGAACATTTCTACTTTTCAAGTTATATCTCCCTCTTTGAGGAGAAAGGGCTTTTGTCGGTTTATCCAGGTAAGCTAGGCACGAAATAGAATATTAAACTCACATTTTTTGGCTAAAATTTAAAACCTCTTCAAAACAACAGGGACATTTTAATATCATTAAAAACCAAAAACCAATCTGTAGAAAGTCTACAATTGTAATCGGAAATATTCTTCAAAATGAATTCTCAAAAGATAACATATTTAGGATTATTAATGGGAGAACATTAAGCATGAACCATCTTAGGGAATGATACTTAGTGCTAAGATTAGTTTGATAAGAATCAACTTATGGCTTTTTGATGGCCTTCAGGAATATTATGGTAAATCTAAATCATCATCACAAGGGACTTGACGTTGTTTTAATTGCAAAACCATACAGAAAATAAAACAAAAGACTTTATATTAAAACATCACTATTTTCCTTACCACAGTTTATTTTCACATTTTTTTATATACTTAAGTAATTGATTGGCATATCCAATGCTTTACAGACTTTTGATTATGATATTTTGTATTATTATTACACAGTACAGTACTTATGTAACCAACAAAGTAGGCTAAAAATAAAGACGTAACTTAATAGTTGTATTAATCCACTTATTAACTCCAACCATTCTGGACCTAAAGGTAAATAAGTTTTAAGTGTGGAAACCTGAGATATTCACACACTGTATAAAAACAGTAAGTCTATGCTAGGAGTGTTGAACACCTCTTCAGGACAGTATCATCAGCAGCATGCCACGCCCTCAAGTAGGCATGCCACGCCCTCAAGTAGGCATGCCACCACCCCTACAAATCTCACAATTTCTTTTCAAGAAGTTCTTTTAAAATGTAGTGTAACGTAAACACCAACCAAAATAACTTTATGCTATCACAGTTAACATTGAATTTCTGTTTTTTTAAATAAATGTAAAACAGAGCACTTCCCTAGGGCTCAAGAAATAATTTACAAGTATAGGATAAACATTCTATAATTCAAAAGTTGTTTTTTCAAGCGAAACTACATCAAAAACATTGAAAGCAATCCAAGATTACTCGCTTGTCTACTTAGAATATAATTTATTGTTTTTTATTAAACATTTTGAATTTATAGATGACAAAATTTCGTTTTTGTAAAAGCTAAAACGGAGTACTTACTCTGACGTTTCGATCTCTATCAGAGATCATTCTCAAATGTAGACTGCGGAATGTTAATGCAGCTTGGTCATGTTTGACGTCATCTGTTGATGACGTCGTACGCCTCCGGTTGTAGATTGGAGGTTGTGCGGGGCTCGGCCCCGCACAACCTCCAATCTACAACCGGAGGCGTACGACGTCATCAACAGATGACGTCAAACATGACCAAGCTGCATTAACATTCCGCAGTCTACATTTGAGAATGATCTCTGATAGAGATCGAAACGTCAGAGTAAGTACTCCGTTTTAGCTTTTACAAAAACGAAATTTTGTCATCTATATAAAATCGAAGCTAAATGAAATTTTTCCAAGATTTTGAATTTAGTTTCTCATAAATTTGAAATAATTCCATTCCGAGATGTTGTATAATTTACAAATCTAAACTTTATGTTTTCTACAACTTTTTCATTATGACGAGTGATATAGCAGATACAGGAGTCGGTGCCCACCACCACCGTAGTCACACATGGTTTTCAAATGTACAGTACCTTCTAGTTTCTAACCTTACCATAGCAATATATTTCGATACCCGCATTCAAAACATTTATCTTAAACACACTGCATAAAACAGTTTCAAGAACTAAATTTACAGACTTCTCAAACTTTTCCATTTTTAAACATTTTGGGACACCTCTATTCAGACACACTAAGGATTCATAAAAATAAAAAAGGGCAATTTATTATAACACTATTCTTCAAGAGAGACATCCATTTGAGTCGCGAAGGTGTCCTCTTAATAGGGGTCCTACTTTTACTGTATATTGAATAAACATAGTCTGACTATGTACAATAAAGATCCGTTTTCTCAGTTCAATGTGTTAATATCGTAATCGTTTAAATTTAATTTATTTTTTACCACACAATCTCAATGGAGTCGGAGATATCTCTTTAATGAATGCCCATCGACACTCTAATTAAAGTTAGTGAATTACTATGCCTCTCCACAGCATCAATGTATTGGTTACTTGCACAGGATTAACAAGTCTAATTAATAGCAATACTGTAGAAGAAATTATAAACCGTCGTCATACTGAACATTAATTAATTTTGAAATGATAAGGTGAGGAATTTTATGGATATCCTCATTTTTATTGTTTATTAATATTATAAACAAATCTGTTTTAAACGATGAGTAGCTTTTATATAATTTATATTTGTTGGAAGAAATATCAACAACTGAATTGAATGAGTCCATAATGATCTACTGTAAAAAATATGGTACTGTTGATACAAAAATACATGGTATGTCTACTACTGCGAACATGAAGATGAAAATACCTACAGAAACACGGTAAAATCATTAAAATTAAACATCTTAACTGTGAAGTTAATTTATATCATCTAGCGGTACAGTAATGGGCTTTAATAATTTAAAATAGGCCTACTGTTACAATAGTGTTTATAATATTAATCTCTCCCTAAATACCTTTCAAATTTCTAGATCTTTTTGAGTTGAGCTAAAACGCAGAAATTAAATTTTCAACTAAAAACTATTATACTTTTACTTTACATAGAAAACTGATTTCAACAGGTGTCAATCAAGGTATGTTTTTTATTTCCTACTAAATGTTATTTTAAGACTGTTTTTGATTGATTACAATGAAATTATATAACTACCTGTATATTCACATCTGTCTTTTTACTTCAAGGTCACCTTAGGGCCTAGGAAGGAAATCATTGCTTACTGATAGTGACAGTACTAGCATCTACATGTTGGGCCTAAAGGAAATGCTTCTTCTGCTATGAATAGCATTAGCAACATTAGACTTTAAGCTCTCTCTACACTATCAAACTTATACGTGACAAAAAATGTGATGTGCCTCATCACTACCATATTTAGGCATATCATTACCATATTTGGGCACATTACACTTTTTGTTTTGTTACATAAAGTTTGATAGTGTAGACAGAGATTTAGAAGTTTAGAATCTTCCACCACACATCCTCTGTATGCACTGTATACAGTAGCTATCACAACAATCACTTTTTTTAAGAACAGCTGACAAAAAATAGTGTCCAGTAAAAGAAGCCATGGAATTAGTAAAACCATGTTTGAACTAATTTCATGGGCAGATTAAGTAAGGTCCAGCAGCAAAAGATAAGATATCTAACATAAGTTCTGATTCCTCCAACATGGTATTTAAACTATCTGCAACAATTAGGCCGGTTTCATTTGGTTTCTTCACATGGTTTCACAGGGTAAGAACATCCAATGTGATGATGATAATGTTAAATTCCATGATATTTGATCGAGAACTATTACAGTGATTTTTACATTTGCACTTTATTCTTCAAAACTAATTAGGAAAACTACAGTTATTATTTTCAGCAGGTGAGAACCGATCATCGATTAAAAAATAATTCAGATAACAGATTCAACAGTTGCAATCTCATTTCAAGTAGTTTATTAAAAACACAATATCCATTAAAAAACTAACCAATTTATAAACAACAAATTTGATGTCTGCTTTGAATTTTTACAAAATATATTTCAAAAATTGTATGAGAGGAAGCGAGTGACAAATAGCTTCCTTAAAAACGGTCAAACATAACTTCCATGTGACCTGGTGTCTGTCTACAGCATTCCATAAACATTGGGAATTTCTAATAGTTTTTCTTTAAAACATTAATATGATTTTTCGAAAAATGTTTTCATGAATGGTTTAACGTAAAGAATTATACAGATAATACTGTGATTGATTTGATAATGATATGCATAATGTTGAAGGTAGTGCTTTTAGTTGTTTTGCATATTAAATACAGGTGTTCCCAAACGTGAGGTATTAAATACTGTAGTAATGTAGAAAGAATACAGATACTGTACTAATACAGTACACCGAGTATTCTCCTATAGAATAGACTGAATTCAGTGATGTGAACATTCAAGCAGAAATCTATTGTTATATTTAATGGCTATGAATAGACCTGTTTAGTTTGCCTATATAAATAAACATTTTACACTACTACAGTAGTGCTAGACATGTTCCAGCTGTTCACTATATTTTTAACTTAAACCCAACCTAAATTAATTCAGGACCACAAATTAATAAGCATGTGCTTAATCTTGACAAATGTAGTATCACATTCTTACAAGAAGCTCATATTTTAGTGTCAAGGAACATTACCTCAGTTCACATTCAACATTACAAAGTGCATTCAACTATGACAGTACATAGTATGTACTATAGTATACAGGATGAACCAACAGAAACCCTGGGAGAGTTTTTAAAAGCTGGTATTAAAGATCAGACTGGATGATGTCCGCAGCTGTCAAGAAAAGTACACCAAAATCAACATTACAGTAACCAATAAGCAAATTACTGTACCACTAACATCTGAAAATTTGCCCAATATGCACTTAAGCACAAAACCAATGGGACTTAAGAACCTAAAACTATCTCAACTATTACCAATTGACAGTTCTGTACATGGTAAAACAAAAGAGAGTACTGTTATGTATCATGTCAGGAAAGATGGAAATTGGATACAAAAATGTTACATCTTAAATCTAAATTAAGTCTATAGAAGCACAGTAAAATGAAAGGAAAAGGTCAAATATCAAACGCAGCTAAAAATGTCTACCAATTAAATGGAGGGGAGTGTTAACTACAACAAGTGTATTCAAAGGTTAGAAATAAAGAACTGTTCCAGTCTGTTAGTGGTGTGTGCAGCAAAAGATTTAGTTTTTGCTGCACAATCAATTACAATATTGTATTAAAAAGATTACACACTGACCTTCAAAAGAATAAAGAGTATTGTAGGAAAGGTGATGAAATGAAACTATATTACTGTAGGACAGGAAAGGTTGGTAGACAGACTACAGCACTACTACACTATCTATACTTATAAAACTGTAACTACTTTATCTCACAAGTGCAGACAGATCTCACATATACCTGGCAATATTCTGTGCATGTTCATATGTACACTGTAAGACATGGTGTATATCTAGTGTAGCCTACACCTTGCGTGTGAACTAGGCAGTGGCATTATTAACGCTGCATACCCTATTTTAACTAACGCCGCAGAGTTAACTCCAGCGACGCTTGAATCATTCTGACCTTATTTCGCCAGTCTTACGCCGTATGTGTGAATGTTCTAAGGTATGAAAGGTTGTTAGGCTCTAGTAATTAATTGACACCACAGAAAGATGCAATCTGACATTTTAACACAGATTTTGAATTACAGTACAAGCACTTTTATTTTATTGAAAACAGAATCATACCCGCATTCAGCACCCAGACAGGGCCGAACAAATGTGAAATGCTGAATGCATTTTGAATATATTATAGTTAAAATAACGATTGTGAGGCATTTGATAAATAGGCAAACTGCCTTAAAATGTCTTGACATGTTTCGAGAAACTATTCTCATCATCAGAACAGAAAACAATGCCTAGAGTACTTATATACCAATAGGTACTTATATACCAATAGGTTGTATGTAAATAAGGAAGTAATTAGTGTAATGAATCGGAAAGCTTCCGAAGTTTCTTATACCTACATTATTGGTGGCGCAATATATTGCATTGCATTGCTATTGTTCACTACTGGTATTCGCGGGCGTATTTGCATATCAGGTGAATGATTATATTGAATAACCGAGTAGCATAATAAAACAACAAGGTAGGCAACAAACAATCATATGGCAAGGGTGACGCCTAACTAAGTTATAGATTTGTTTGTTCAATATACATATATAAAAATATATTATACTGTAATTTAAAAAAAATTTGTTATAGTAAGCCAGTCTTTGTTGTTATTTTAAAGTTTTTAACCAATCACAATGCGGTTGACACTCGTTCTCTAAAACTAAACTGCAAATGTGTACTCAGCGACCTCGCATTTAGTAGGTAATGCAAAAGTCAAAAACACATATATTTTAAATTTGGTGCCAATTCAGACTGCTTCAACTTAAAACATGCAGTTGCTTAATTTAACTGTACTTAACCAAAGCCTTATTTTAAAAATAAAAGTAGTTTTATATAATAATTAATAGTGTAGGCCTAGGTCTAGACTAAGTTTGCATAATATTATTAAGAACTTAATACTTACTTTACTTGAAGCCGGAAATACACGTTTAGGCCTACGATCACGGTCGTTCTTGCTAGTATCCAATGGGCTCTCAAGCTCGGGGTCCCGCTTGACACGTTCGTGCACATTCCTCTGACCATCGAAATCAGAGCTGTCTAAAGTTGAAAACTTAAGGTAGAAAATGAACTGTAGAGAGAGAATTAACACCGCCGTGTAGAGGATGAATCTGTACCGAAAACAGAGGCGAATTGGAGAACGGTGGCGAACACCATTCATCGCCATACTTTTCTAGGCAAACAAATGAAACTACTTTCATGTAGTTAGGGAATATCTTGATTTTTCTGTGAAAAAATTATTAACAAAGGTTTTTTTGCAGATTCATACTCTATCACATACCAGTATACACCAAAAAATTCCTCCAGACATCAGGGGATGGGGAAAGTGGTTAAATTTGACCTTTGACCTTACAAGGCATATGACACTGTATCTCGATAACCATTGGTCCGAGAGATTTAGTTTTTGCACCAAAATGTTCCTTATATACATATTTATATTTACTATAATGAAGTATTTTTTCAAAAATTCATTAGAAATGGTGGAAAATGACCTTTGACCTTTTAAGCATATAACAGGTGTATCTCAGTGATCCTTGATCCTAGAGACTTAGTTTTGGCACCAAAATGTTCCTTATATACATATTTATATTTTCTATAATGAAGTATTTTTTCAAAAATTCATTAGAAATGGTGGAAATTAACCTTTGACCTTTTAAGGCATATAACACATGTATCTCAGCGATCCTTGGTCCTAGAGACTTACTTTTGCATCAAAACGTTTCTTATATGCATATTTATATTACTTGTAATAAAGTATTTTATAAAAAAGGAATTAGAAATGGTGGAAAATCATGACCTTAGATGGTCATGAAGCTGTATTCTGAAGACCATTGGTCGTAAAGACTTAATGTTTCTTATGGGCATATTCATATATATTAATAAAGTAGGCCTATTCTACCAAAAATTGTTTATTATGGTATTTTCCTCAAAAAAAGCTTTATTTAATGCTGAAAAACATTTAGCCCGATTACATATTTGAATTCTCCTATCATAATAAATTCAAATTCAAAATAAACATTTATTTCCTTTAATTGCAGAATAGAAACATAATAAAGAACAACAATGAAACGTAATAATAAGGTTTAAAAAAATAAAATGTAACATACAAATCATAACTTTCATCAGAGAATCATTAAAAGAATGTCAAAATTTCAATTCTGTGTAATAAATAATAGAAATTAAAAGAAGGTGGCAAAGTCCAAAAGGCAAGTCTGAGTGGGAGGAGCCATATATTAACTAAGGTTCGAAACAAAACACGATTACAGTTACAGACACAAAACAAACACACACCCATAATGTATCCCTATCCGAAAAAGTTAATTATGTCTTCTGACCTCACATATTTTGTTATTGTATAATAAAGTACCCTTATCCCAAAAGTTAATTTTGTCTCCTCCTAATCTCACATGCTATATTCATGGGCCATACCGGCTCTGTAATGGACATGGGTCAAACATTTCCCATATAGTCTGTCTCATAACAGGATAAACTAAAAAAAAAAACCTAACCCATATGGATTTGCCCGAATGAACCCTCTATCTAAGGACCCTTTTGGGATCTCTATGTGGTGCGCTACATAAGGCCTTGTATTACTATTAGTAATTAATATGGGGTAAATAGTTCATAGATTGGACCATATATAATAAAACTAAGTATGCACCCTTGATCTTGATTATGGATTTGCCCAAATGAACCCAAGGGCCGATCTTCCATGGACCCTTCTGGATTCTCTATGTTGGGCTACAAGAGGCCCTATATTGGAAATACTGTATGTGGGATGAAAATGTGGGTTCATATAGATATGTCCATGGAATAAATCTGCCTGTGCACCCTCGATACTTAAAGGAACACTTATGGATTTACCCAAATTAACCCAAGGGCAGGTGCTTCATGGATACCTTCTGGGTTCACTATGTGGCTGGGGCTACATAAAGCCCCATATTGGAAATATAATGGATGACAATGTGAGTTCATGGAATAAAGCTGCCTGTGCACTTTCGATCCTTAAGGAATCCATATGTATTTGCCTAAAATGAACCAACAGCAGGTCATCTATTTAGACCCTTCCGTGGTTCTCTACTGTATGCTTATCCATATTACATCATCTCTGCCATTGCAACCATCTTCTTTATTAGATCTTAAGCCATCCCCAGAAGTTCGAAATCTTGGGGTTTACATGGATTCCCACTTGCAGATGGATGCTAACATCAATGCCATCGTTCTGCTACGGTTGGGATTAGGAAGATTGGTCTAATTTGTAGATTTCTGGATAGGGTAACAACTGCACGACTTCTGCATGCCTTTATATCATCACGTCTGCACTACTGTAACAGTATTCATGTCGCACAGCCCAAGACCCTGCTTAGGAAGTTGCAGATGTTACAAAATAGTGCTGCCCGTATAGTGTGTCGAACCACATAACACCTATCTTGCATGAACTGCACTGGCTTCCTGTGAAGGAGCGTCTCAACTTCAAGATATTGCTGCTCACATATAAATCTCTTCGTGTTTTCACTCCACAATCCTGTTGTCACAGTCTTCGTTCCAATTCTCAGAATCATCTTGTTCCTGCTAAAGTGAAGACCATCTTATGGTCACCGTGCATTATCTTATGCAGCTCCTATGCTTTGGAATCCTCTTCCAAACTGCATTAAAGATGCACAGTCAATGGCTCTTTTTAAGAGGCTTCTTAAAAGACATATTTGTTAACATATATTGTTTAATAAAGCATATTACTCCCCTTTTTTCTCCTTTTCCATGCCACCTAGATTTTTTTAGATCTAGTTTAAGTAGGGCAGGAGGCGCCCAAGTCCGGGATGACCGAGACACAACTATTGCTGTCCGAGGTTCAGTTAGACTGATCTCTGGTTAGTGACGAGAGCGTATCCCCTTACTTCGGTTTGGGTTTTATTTTTGGCATGGTTGGAATCCCTTTAATCGTATTAGTTTGTGTACATCGCTTAGAGATTTCACAATACTAGGAGCTATATAAATCCAGGATATTATTATTATGATTATGTTCAGTTCTACATTTGGCCCTTGTATCAGATCAATGCATTTGGCTACATAAGGCCCTGTATGAGAAATATATCGGGTAAAACTGTGGATTCCAGCTTATCTGTGCAACCCTGATCCTTAAGGAACCCATATGGATTTGCCAAAATGAACCAGGGGTAACCTCTGGATTCTCTATGGCCATACATGTCCTTTATTGGAGATACATGGATATCTGGATGAAACTGTTTGTCTTATATTATGGATTCGACCATATGGGAAAAAGCTATTACATACGATTCTTAAGGAACTCCTATCGATTTGCCCAAATGAACCTTTTGTGTACTCTATGGCCTATAAATTGGCCTTGAATCGGAAACATGTAGATCGAACTGTAGGTCCCTTGCATCGGTCTATGTGGGAAAAGGTACTCAATAAATCTTTAAGGTGGTCTGCAGCTCAAATTTTAACTTTGGTTGAGACATATTAACACTGTATTATGTTGTCCAATAACTTCTGACCATTCTGTAAATATTTCTTAAATTAGGATATAATATTATATGTTACCAAACAACCACCACACACCCCCCGCCCAACACCTCTTTGAATTAAAATCCATCCCGAGAGGCTCCTATGTACTTCTTGTATAGTTATTTTCAAACAATATAATCCATTAGATTAAATATAAATATATATCTATTATAAACAATTTGCGCTTAGTTCCAACTCTCTATGCCATGTCATTATTTAGATGAGAAAAACAAGTCAAAGGTTAAAATTTCATAAAAAAATGGGTGATAGAAGTAATACTAGAATAAATAAACTATAAATTTATGTCAAAGGTCAATAACCACACTTCCGGTCATTTTGAAGCAAGATCTTCTGTTAAACTGAATATAAATATACATATTGGGAACAATTTGCTCCTAGTTTTAATTCTCTCCGACCTGCCGTTACTTAGATATGGCGAAAAGAGGTCAAAGGTCAAAATTGCTGGAAATGGGGTTTCCGGTCAATTTTACAAAAAATTTTCTATTAGAACTAATATTAACATATACATTGTGAACAATTTGACACCAAAATTAACTCAATACAATATAGCATGTTGTATGAAAATAGTGGCCATTTTGTTTACATGATAAACAGTACAGAGTACATGAAAAACATGATATTTCTCAGTTTTAGTTTCAATAACTTCAATCTACACCCATGTCCACAATCAACTATCAAATGATTCAAATTTTTTTACACATGATCATTATATTGGAGAGATATTTTTAGAGAAGTTTCGTTACCATTGAGTGCTACCTTAATTTTTTTTTTCTGGTGTAAAAAATATAATTTTTTTGTTTTTTTGGAAAAAATGCTTATAAATTAGTATTAATTGACCAAAATTCATAATATAACCCAATATATACCTGCATAACTATATATCAAAATAAAGATAATTTAGTAAGCTATCATTTGATACTAAATAAAATGAGGTACATTCAAAATTCACAACGTTATTAAAACAATAACAGGCGTATCTCTAATTTGATACCAAATGACCTTTGACCTCAAAATGACCCCTTTCCCCAGGTCAAAATTCATGGAGGAATTTTTTGGGATGACTTGGGATGCATTAGAACATGAATCCACTGAAAAACCTTTGTTAATAATTATTTCACAGATTGGCATTTTTTTGACCTAAAATTCCCTAACTAATGACACAAGATGAAAAGTATGTTTAGGCTCCTACGTGTAAGTACACAACACAAGCATCGTACTCTGCTCAACTGACACGGTGTGTGCACTGTATTTTTGTAACAGCGATTTTTTAGATATAGAGGTCGCTATTATAGTCGGTCACACGTCGTACTAAGTAGACTAAGTCTGTACTTAGAAAGTCCGGTAATTTATTTAAAAAATATATTATATATAGTCTATAAATAATAATAGTAAATTTAATCTGAGCCTATACTGCATTAATTTTTTTCTACCACAAATAAATTAAAATCCGCATAAAAACATTATTGTGACATTATTATGATTATGAATATAGTATACGTTTTCCTTCTTTGATTGTGGTGGACCTACCGACTAAACTAAACAATGTCGGGTTTTTTTCATAAACAAACTAAATAAATATTTAAATGATAAAATATGCAAAACATTTATTGTAACATCATGTGCGTTTTCTTTCTTTATTTGATGGTGAGGCAGACTAAACAACACTAGTGCCGGGGTTTTTACTTTAAATTTCATAAATAAAATATATATTTAAATAATAAAATATTCAAAACATTTATATCGTAATATCATAGACTATATTCTCCCATCCTCCCTTTTTCCTTCAAAACTATGAGTGGATGTGACTGCGAAAATGTTCAATAATGAATTTAATTCGGGAAAACAAGACTTCACTTTCCCTTTCATATAGAGAGCCACTGAGAGTTGGGCAATTTTCATTTAAAAATTAATTACTACCAAAGCAGCTATACAGTTTGGGTTACATTTTCTGTAACCATAAGGTTCAACATTTAGCTTATAATGTTATAAGTATATATATAAAAACTTTACATTTTTAAAAGGTTTTATCCGCTCTGGATAAATTGTATACAGTACTACTACCGTACTGGAGGTATATTCAGAGCGTCATTCTGACGACTGGAGCATTCTCTATTTCTCTACGGAGCGCCATTTATGCCTTTATTAACTTCAATAATAGAAATAGTAGCCTATTGCTGCTCAAGTGGACCCAATTTAGCACCAGGGTAGCACAGTGATATAAAATAGAAATAAAAGTCACTACTTTTAATATCGTTTCGTATATAGCCATATCACAAACTGACAAACAGAAACATCTTGGCATTCACATTGATTCAAATTTATCTTTTTCTTTTCATGTAAATAAACTCCATCCCAAACTGGGCTTGTCCATCTCAATCTTATCGCGTGCTCGGTCATTTCATTAATAAACACACATCCATACTCCTCTATAACACTATAATCCTCCCACACATTGACTATTGATGTAGTGTTTGGGGAATCAGATCGAATATTGACCGAATACAGACCATTCAAAATAGAGCACTTCGCATTATCTTAAAGCTCATCATCTCACACCACGAACTAACATTTACAACACCTTAAATCTTCATACAGTCCAAGATCGCATGCATCTACAACTGGGCTGCCTTGCCTACAGGTCTGCAAATGGTCTTGCTCCGGAATACCTTGCCCTGCGTCTTGCCAGAATTCCAAATCATCGATGTACCCGAAGTGTCAGTGAGAGGAAATTTGTCGCCACTTTCCCTAAAACTGAAACTTTTAAGAACAGCTTCATCTATAGAGTACCAACATACCTGAATTTGCTACCCACCAAACTAAGAAATGCGGTAACAATAAATACTTTTTAAGTCTGCTCTAAAAAAAAAATGTAATCCCAAAAGAAAAAACTCAACGTTTTGTATAGTATTGTAGGCTATATTTTTGTATTTAAGTACATATATATTATATATTTTTATATTTTTTGAACATAGTTCATCCGTTTTTTCATATATGTTTTTGACTGTCTGCATATGCTGTTTAGCGTTTTTTAATAAAAAAATTAAATAGAAATAAAGTCACTAAATTTTAATATCTTTTCGTATGTTAATACAATGTGCTCAAGTGGACCCAATTTGTCCCCAGTGGAGCACAGTGATATAAAATAGAAATAAAGTCACTAAATTTTAATATCTTTTCGTATAAAACACTGTGCTCAAGTGGACACAATTTGGTACCAGGGGAGCAGTGATATAAAATAGAAATAAAGTCACTCAAGTTTCAATCTTTTCGTATGTTAATACACTGTGCTCAAGTGGACCCAATTTGGCACCTGTGGATTTTTTTTTAAATAGAAAATAATGAATAACAGTTTTTCTTTTATTTTGAAAGAGAATATTTTGAGGATTGTAAAGTGGAACTTTTTTTAAATCAGAAACAAAGTTGCATGGCATTATTTTCCATTTTCCAGACTGCCATAAAACCTCGAAAAGAAGCCCATGTTCTCCTTCATTCTTAGTACTCTTGGGTGGGCTGCGCTTCTTTTCCACATGGAGTTCTTTTCGAGATTACTTTTGCAAACTAAACGAGGGGAACTGCTAGCTTCCCCCCCCGGAAAATATTTTATTTACATGATTTGAAACATCTTTTAATGTAAATAATTAGCAGCATCAAAATTTAACAGTGTGGCGTGTTGACCGCGAATGACTAACATACCATCTTTACCATAATACACCTGCACAGACTCATTTGCATAACAACGCACGCACATACCAAACTGTTTAAAATACCCGAAAATGACATCTATTATGTTTTCAAACAACATGCATAAGCATCTTCAGTACCCCACCATGCTTGGGGTTGAGCAAAGACAATTTTGAAAAAAAGGAGTCTTAAGTCTCCAGTACTAGCCCATCCATAGTTGAGGAAGAGCAATGAAAATAGAGCCCAGAAATGCACTTACTTATACTAATTATTACTATACATAGTCACCTATGACAATTATGATAATGTTAAAATTTCAATATCCAGATGCGACTTCAACATTTTAGGTGGGGTTTTCTACTTTAAAAACTCGACTTCGTATATGCCTATGGCCTAGCCCGGGCGGCGGAATTAGTGTAAGCTTCGAAATTGGTCTGGAAATCGGCATCTTTGCAAATGTTCTATATTTGATCTTATTTCACTCTCCATTAACCTAATACAAAAACCATCGGAGACTATCTGTTTAAAACATGTTTATTCTGGGACGGCGCGGCCATACACACCAACTACTATGAAGAATATGACATTTCGCTACCAATGTTGCAACACTGATTAACAAAATCAAAATTTAACGGTGGGACGCGTTGACCGCGAATGACTAACAATACCATCTTTCCTACTACACCTGGACAAACTCATTTGTATAACAACGAACGGCATACCAAACTATGATGAGAGATACATTCTCTTCTCAACACGTAACGCGTAACGAAGATAATTAATTCCTTTTTTACATTAAAATTGAGGCCGCTAAACATAAAATTTACGAGATCAAATACATGTAGCGAAAGCCAAAAAAAAAGAGTAAACATTCAAAAACTCATTTGCATAACAACGCAGGGCTTACCAAACTGTTTAAAATAGCTACAAGTAGTATTTTGAAACATGATATATAAGAGTCTTCACTACCCCACCATGATTGGGGCTGAGCAAAGACAATTTTGAAAAAAATATTTATTGAAATATGAAATTAAAATATTAAGTCTCCAGTTAAGCTCACGGTTGGGGCAGAGCTAAGAATGAAAGCTTAGTCCTCGGAAATTATGAAACGAAATATAAAAGTCTTCAGGACCAGCCATACAATGGTGATTGTTTCCCAAGTGTGAGACATGCAATGCACGCGGCCGTGACGGTAATTCAACAAAACAAAATTATGAAATACAAACAGAGCTAGCACACAAAAGCCTACTTACTAATTTTAATATTTCTATAATTTATAAAACAATTAGAATTATCATATCACCTTTGATAATTTTAATGTTAAATTTCAAATATCCAGATGTGAATTTTAGGTTGGGTTTTAAAAAACTCGACTTCATAATTATGCTTCAATTTCGAAGATCTGCTTAAAACATATTTATTTATTTATTCTACCATAAACTTTTATTCACAACATATTAGTAGGCCTACAATACAATATCTTGCATGAAACGGATATTTAAAAGTACACTATAATGTGTAACGGTAGAATTACAATTCTAATGTAAAAGATTAACAAAATAAAAGTGTTGTGTGTTGATCGCGAATGACTAACAATACCATCTTTCCCACAGCACATGTGCACACTCATTTGCATAACAAACGCACGGCATACCAAACTACGATGAGATAAAATGAATTCTCTTCTAAACACGTAACGAAGAGAATTAATTCCTTTTTTAAACAAATAAATTAAATTGAGGGCGCTAAACATAAAATTTAAAACATCAAAGCAGTTAGCGAGAACCAAAAAAAAAAGATGGTAAATGTGCTCTCCCTGCCTCAGCACTAAGGCCCTGCCACAGCCTTTTGGGGTCGTTCCCACCACATCACCAGATGCATTGATGTTGTCGCCTCATGGTGTGTGGTGGAAAGGGGGACGTATGATCTGTGAACCCCAAACACAGTGGCCGCATGCCTTTAACTCTATTCCACCGACCAGCGTGGGAATCGAACCCACGACATACGTGTTGTTAACACGACGCTCAGACGACTGAGCTAACTGATCATTTTGGTTTTAGCAAGCTTAATAGGATATTTATTACGTAATGATCAATTACGTAATACACGTATAAATAGACTATTATCAGCTTTTCAGTCATGTACTTGGTGGCGTAATGGGTAATGCTCAGTTTTGAGTGCTATCGGCTGGGGTTCGAACCTCGACGGATATTTTTTTTTTTTTAATATTGTTTTTTTTTCAATAGAGATATGTGACACTGTATTGTCGAACATGTATGGTACCATACCGGTAGGTATTCAAATATGCTTAATACGAAAAACCCTAAATCTTCTTGCTCCTCAAGGCTTATGCCATCTCCTCACTAAAATTACGGCCAATGGGAGAATGACCACTCGTCAAATCTCAAAAGGAAATCTTCACATTCCTAAACCTACTCTTGAAATTTTCAAACTCTCTTTCAGTTACAAGGCCCCTCATTTCTACAATGATCTTCCTCTATCTATCCGCAATTCCTTATCCTTTTCCTCTTTCAAAACTAGACTTATGACTTTTCTCAAAACTATGTAATCCTTTTCCTGATTTTTATTGTAAAATAGCAGATCTAAATTTTTATTTATATATATATATTTTATATTTTGCTTAATTTAACATTTCAGTTATTTTCTATTTTTCAAATTTTCTTATTATTTTTAGTCTTTTGTAATTAATTTTATTTTTTTCTTTTACTTTTCTGTTCTTGTTGTTTTTTGTATATTGTATCTGTTCTGAGGGTCCCAAATGATCAGCAAATGCTGGATGGATCACCCTCATTAAATATGGTTAAAATAAAAATAAATAAATAAAATATTAAAATTCAGTGATTCAGTCGGTTTTAGATTTTGGATGTCCGCCCTCTCTCAATATTGATTCGCTTGAATGAACTTTGAGAGTATGACGTCATAAGTAAACATTACTCTTAACTCACAGACCTTACACAACAACCTGAAATGATGAGTCTCAAAATATCAGGCTAACCTAATAAAAATACATATTTACCATCTGTCTACATAACTGCAACACGCAAGTATAAATTATTATTATTATTTTGTATAGTGCTAGCTAGAAGTAGGAAATAAGTAGGCCTAGTACTAGCTAGGTTTGGGTAGAGTTAATAGATAGCCTATAGCTAGCTAGAATAGTTTATACTGTATTACAACTGCCTGGTTTAAATTAGCAGTAAGTAGTACTAGTGGTACTGTAAGTAATTTCTTGTAAAAGTAGGTAGGCTACTACCTATACTGTATGGGACCTAGGGCTGTTTTTCCCCCTAAATTTGGTTTTTGGTAGCATAAGCAATCTTATTTTTTAAATCTGATATTTAAAATTTGAAATGCTTATAATTTCTAAACTTTAGCAATGGCAGGATCTACTGCAAGATCTACTTCTCAGATGGAGGATCAGGAAAATGAGATAAAAGCATTACAGTCTATATTTGCAGATGAAATCCATGTATTATCAAACAGAGGGAGTGAGTACTGTAAAGAGATCAGCATAAAACCAAACAATCTCGGAGTGACTTTTTCTTTCTCAATAACAGGTAGTTTAAAAAAAAAATCATTTCTCAATTTGGAAGAGGATGACTGATCCCAAAATAATAATAAATTTTGACTTTTATGTGCATAATGCATAAAGCCTCTATGCGCTTCACATAAAATAAAAGTAATCCATGAAATAAATAAAATAAAAAGAGCATTTAAAAATGAGAGTAACAGGCCATATGGATCTCAACTGAATTGAATATTGTTTATCGAGGTTGAACATATTTGTTGAAAGGGTAAGTTTTTAAAAGCTGTTTACATATGGTGGGTAGCTGCCGCCCTTATAAATGAACGTTTCCCCTAAAATTGAGTTGATGTCTTCATAAAATGAATTTATAACTAGATTTGAACTCGTCACTTTGACGAGTTCGGGTTATCCGCGCAAACGCAACATGCACATACTTAACTATATGAACCTCTACAATTATTATGCCATTCTATGACATGAATTAAATATGTTTACAGTGCTGAATTGTACCTATTATGTAGCACTAGCATACACCATATTACAGTATTTTACAGAATAAACTGTATATGTTATATACAGTGTAGCATACAGAGGTCCCAACTTGGGAAAGTCCATTCGCAGAAGATTTTGTCGTGAACCACATTCAATTCGCCAAAATGTGTTTACAGTATTATTGTTACGGTTTAAACAAATAAAAATACAATAATAGACCACGAAGCCTTAATGAATAGACATTGTTTCAACATCCTGCCTCACTTTTGTCTGGTTATTGACTATTATTGACCTGGGCTGAGCCTGGGCTTAGGTGGTGCATAATCAATTTGGCCAAAAATATGAGGAAATTTGAAAATGCGGTGGAAAAATCAAAATGCGGTAGAAAACGTCGAGATAGCGGTAGCGCGGTAGATGGGTTGGGTACTAAAAGCGGTAGACTACCGCGAGTAGCGGTAGACTTGGGACCCCTGAGCATAGACAAAATTACGAGACCCATCTTTTAAATCCAATTATTAACACGATGACATCATCAAATTGACAAATAAAGATAACAATTTTAGAAGATAATTATCTAAATAATTACATTAAAACAAATTTGAAGAATTTTGGGCACGTAAAAGTGGGATGCGCTCTCGTTTAAACGCAATGAACTTTTATGCAAGAGATGAAAATATGACTTTTTGAATTCAACTGGCCATATGATGACGTCACAACATCTGATTGGCAAAATATTCACATCAATTCGTATCTACAATCCAATAGCTTCCAGAAAACATTTTAATCATGATTATCACTTTTTATTCTGACGAGCTATAACAGATTGAAATTTACTGTAAAGATGAAAATAAGTGACCCACGTTATTTACGTTTTTAGACATGATGACGTTATAAAAATTTAAATATTTTTAATTCATGCGAAAGATAGTTGATTGACATAGACAATATTAAAATTTCGGGGGAAATGGAATACGTATAAGCGAGATGCGCTTTGTTGAATGTGATGAGCAATAACGAAAGAGTAAAAAATCCTATATTTTACATTCGTGTGGCCATACGATGACGTCATAACATCCGAGTGGTAAAGGTTCTGCATGAATTCATATCTACAACATATCTGCTTACATATTAAATTAAAATAATTGGGGGTCGTGGATGATCCTGAGGAGCTATAATAGATTCAAAATAGACATAATTTTGACAATATGTTGTCACTTTTGCAACTAAAACGCGCGCAAATGGTCTAAATCAACGTGTTCGTATGACGTCATTTTAATTTGAAATGATGTAAATCTTTTTTAAAATGACTAAGAAAGGCTGTAAAATCATAATTCAAGAAAAAAGCACATGATTTTCATGCTCCGTGCGCACCTTACGCGTAAATTTTTTCGCGCGCGTGGGAATTTTTGACATGCTCAAAATGTCATGATCAGCGTAGAAAGTTGATTAGAAATTATTTTTGCGCATTTTAAAATTTTAAATGCGCATGCGCGCGAAACTTCTTGTGAAACATGCCATTTTTAATCCATAGAAAGTTTGCCATTGACATGACTTAAATTTTCACCAAGTGTCAATACAAAATGACTTTTGGTTTATAATCTATGATCAATCATTAAAATTCATAAAATCGCACGTAACTTACGCTGCGCGACTCTAACGTCATATAACGAAATTTCTTGCACATCTACAGCTACAGGTCAATCTTATGACAAAGTTATGCAATCTTATGTTGACCATAATTAGAGATACGCTGCGAACAAAATTCCGGGAAAGAAAGAAGAATAACAAAGAAGATGAAGATGAAAAAAAAGATATTTACAATCACAAGGGTTATCCGCAACTAAGTTGCGGATAACCAATGAATATAAATCAGCATTATAATTACTGTAATTACTGCAATTTTTTTGACACAACATAATAATAACAGTGGTATCCATGATTTGAAAGGTACTTACTAATGACGTCAGATTACAGTATTCCCATTTGAATCAGCATCAATCAAAATAGTAATGACATACTGTACTGACCATGTTGAAACATATTAGCTTTGGATTATGATTACAATATCTGGTGAATTATTTTAAGCAAAATATGTTGAATATAATTCCTGATGATCAAATAAATATTTTTTGAATATTTATTGCAATCCATATTATCCACAATACAATACATTATGATTAGAAATGAACAAAATCATACAGAAACTAAATAATTAAACTTTTATGGTATAGCAGAGGATAACCCTTTAGCTGGGAAGCTTGTTTCAAAACGTTATGGTATAGCAGAGGATAACCCTTTAAGCTGGGAAGCTTGTTTCAAAACGTTATGGTATAGCAGAGGATAACCCTTTAGCTGGGAAGCTTGTTTCAAAACGTTATGGTATAGCAGAGGATAACCCTTTAAGCTGGGAAGCTTGTTTCAAAACGTTATGGTATAGCAGAGGATAACCCTTTAAGCTGGGAAGCTTGTTTCAAAACGTTATGGTATAGCAGAGGATAACCCTTTAAGCTGGGAAGCTTGTTTCAAAACGTTATGGTATAGCAGAGGATAACCCTTTAGCTGGGAAGCTTGTTTCAAAACGTTGAATCATGTTGCCTCTCGTTATTTGGAGTCAAATTATGTAGAATATAAAATGTATACAACATTTATTTTGCAGAGGCATATCCAGATGTCCCACCATTGATTGACATAATACCAGCAACATTCAGCTTAACTGAAAACCAAACAGGGATTCTTTTACAAAATATGTACACAGCTGCAAAAGATATGAAAGGTACAGCAATGATGTTGACGTTGATAGAATCAGCTAAGGACACACTAGATGAGATGGAGATCAACTATCATAGAGTTTTAGAACAGAAATCAGATGACGTGAAAGATTGTCAAATAGTTTGTCCATTTTTCCAGCAAGGAAAATGTCGGTTTGGTATCAAGTGTAAAAATTTACACCCAGGACAGAAAAAAATGAATGAAGTAATAGATGAGGAGAGGGAGTTAAATGGAGAGGAAAAGAAAAAGAAAGGTGTGGAAGGTCAGAAAGAAGAAAAAGTTGGAGGGAAGAAACCACCAATGAAAACTGCGTGCGATGTTATCTCACGTATTCAGTGGGACCCTGAATTGAAGTCAAGTCATTTCATTGTTGGTTACTTAGATCGTTTTCTAGGTGTACTTGAGCAACCGTTTGATGATTTCAGTTGGGTTGATATCGCAACCGTCGACCTCAACACGCTAGCGATCCCAAGACATCGCATTCAGTACTTCAAATACCACGACGAAATCGTTTGGGATAAACGTGTTCGTCTAGACAATATGTTTGGGTCTACAGGAAGTCAACTGACTGTAGCGGACGTTGCAAAGAAATTTCAGAAGGAATGTTTGGCAGAAGATGAAAAAGAAGCAGATAAAGATATAAAAGCAGATAACGATAATAAAGATATAAAAGCAGATAAAGATGATAAAGATATAAGAGCAGAAAAAGTGGAACAGAATTCTAAGACAGAACCGCAAATTAAAATTGTAAAGAAAATTAACAAAAATGAACCAAATTACTTCATTGCAATTCGAATTGATGACGAAGATATATTGAAGAATGTGAAGATGGTTCAGGATTCAGTGACAGAGAGCAATAAGGGTTTGGAAGCTGCTTGTGCAACATTGGACAGCCTGCATATCACACTGTGTACAATGAGGCTTGACAGCCATGACGAAAAGATGGCAGCATTGAAGGTTTTAAAAGAAATACAGCAAGAAGCAGCTCGTCTTCTACCACCAAGCCTCTTACTTAGTTTCCAAGGTCTTGGTAATTTTTACGCGAGAGTACTCTTCAGCCCTCCAAACAAAGAGCCTGCCCTCTATACATTCATCAACAGATTGCAGGACAAATTCAGAGAGGCTGGGATTAATCTTGCTGGAACGCGTAAACAGACAACTCCTCACCTGACCCTAGTGAAGTTGCGGCGATCACATTTGGACGCACTGGGCATGGAATACTTAGACGATAGTTGCTATAGTGAATTTTTACACACATATTTTGGTGTACAGTCCGTTAGTACAATCCACTTGTGTTCAATGGACAATGCCAAACGATACGATGGTTTTTATGATTGCTTAGCAAGTGTCAACCTATATGAAGAATGCTAAATATATGAATTGTCTCTCCCAGTAATATACTTTTCTTTTTAAATTGGAGACCATTTTATCTTGTAAAGTTTTTTATTGTACATTATTTTAGCATCAAGGTTTTTAGAAGCTCTATTAAAATTTCAATTATAAGCCTCAATTTTAAATTCCTTTTAGTCGTACAGAAAGGTTTATAATCTTCCTAGCTTAGATCGACTCCTTATATTGGTAAGGATGTATTGCTAGTTTATTTTAATTTACCGCTGGTGGCCTTTCTATGACATGTAACTTTTTAATATTGTAATAATATAATGAATTGTGAAATGAAATACTAATTTTCAGCCATATGTAATTTGAATAAATATACTGAATAAGTGTATTCAAAGAGTCTGTGTTTAAGTTTTCTAGACACCCAACCCACGCTACCCAGATTGCAGTAAATTTAACCACATTTAAGCTGTACTATCACTGAGCCAGGATTATGGTTCAGCAGCCAGACAAAAAGTGTGAAAGATTCACACTAACGCATTTTAAATTCTGTAAAATATCCATGAAAAACGTAACATAGCGCTTGTTTTCTCTGGCCAAATCCGAGCTCAGTGTGAACACAGCTTTAAAGAAAAGAAAACAAGAATTGTATCCTAGAAGTAGTTTTTATTTATCTTCTGCATCTTTATTTACATGCCATAATGAAATTACTGCCGCCTCCTCACTTGAGTTCCT
Source organism: Antedon bifida (assembly GCF_963402885.1). Taxonomy (NCBI): domain Eukaryota; kingdom Metazoa; phylum Echinodermata; class Crinoidea; order Comatulida; family Antedonidae; genus Antedon; species Antedon bifida. The sequence continues at coordinate 33,695,853 of NC_136229.1, read as the reverse complement.
TCACTTGTAAACCTGCAAGAAGCAATGCAAATAGAAACATTGTGATATACAGGCACATTCAGTCATGCATATTTATCTCAATCAATCAAACTTATATAGCGCTGGTATCCATAAATGTTAAAAGGTGCTTGACAAAGTTAAGTGGGTTTTCAGTCGTATTTTAAAGAAAAAAGTCAGCCACTATGATTCGATGTTTATTTGTCTTACAGAACAAGTCATTATAATTATAATATACCACGTTTATATAGCGCCTTTTTCATGAATAAACATGCCGAAAGGCGCTTTACATAAAAATACATTACAATAACTGAACTAGACAAACAATGCATCAAAAAGTTATAAAAATTACAGATATATAAAAATATGGATGCGGCAAAAATAGATTTCAATCATGAAGACCAAGCATTTTGTTTGGAATATTGAACCATAATGGCTTGCCTCACTTTTCCGGAGCTTTGGATTACTTATTAGTACTTGGTTACACAGTAATTATACAAAATCGATAAAATCAAAATATTTCTACATACCAGGTGGTAGAGACTGCTTAAGCTTCTCAGCTTTTTCTGTTTCCTTGACGACAAGAGTATAAAGGTATCTACTACAGCGTACCTTAAACTTTACATTATCTCTGTTTTTCTTGATCTTCACAGCTAATTTCAAATGAAAAAGCAATAAAACAACATTTTATAACTTATAGATTTCTATATTCATTTAACAATTATTTATCTTTTGCATAGTACAATAGACAGTGTGTTAATACACAAAAAAGTGGAGTTTAATTCATTTGTGTACATGTAGTGTCTTAATAGCTGCTGGACAGGTCAAGTAAGGACCAGCCTAGATGGCGACAACACCAGTGGGGCAAGAATTGTCAGTTCTCTTCATCCATGGCAATGATAGAACACTGTACAATCATTGAATATCCAATAGTATTTTTAATTACAGTTGACTCCCAATACCAGACTCTCTGAAAACCAGAAACTCTCCCAATACCAGACTCTCTGAAAACCAGAAACCTCTTCCAATACCAGACTTTTCTTGAAGTTTAAACAGTCCCAAATTAAAACACATTCCAAATTCCAGACTTTCCGGAAAACCAGACATATTTGATCAGCCCAAAGGTATTGGGAGAGTTGACTGTATTAAGTTTATGTAAACCCCACAAAGTATTTACATTTTAAGTTTATATGCTAAGTTAGTATTTACTTACATTTTGCATCTTTTCTTCTTGCTGTAAGAAGAAAATCCTTAATTTCTTGTATTTCTTTCGGCTAAAACAACAAAAATGATTAATATTATATAAGTAAAAATAAAATAGTTTACTAAATATCGGCTCCATAAATTAAGCATGGATTACACAATAACTTTCAGACCTCCCTATCATAATGCATTAAATGCTGGACAAATACAGTGAACGAATCAGACTTCAACAAAATGACCATTATTAATGATTCTTACCATGATGTTAAGTATTTGACAGAAAGGCTGTCCTAAACCTCTTCAGATTCTAAATTGTTCTGTAAAACAAAATTAAATGAATTGTTAAGTTTATAAATGTGAAATCAATTGTATTTAATTTGATCTATTTTCAGTTCATATTGGACATCTGGATCGATCCAGGCCGAGTAACCCTACTTACTACCAATATAAAGGGAGGCCTAAACTTGCAGACTTTATTTTGTATGCAGTAGGTTGTAAAAACTTAATAAGCCTCTCTAGGCATATTACTATAGCTAGCCTATATAGTATTATTCCTACAGTCTAGATTAACTTACTATTCTAGCTAGCCTTCCCTTTTAGTAGTAATATTAATATTTGGTCACACAGACAAATAAAACCAGTACACTTATATTACAAGAAATCATCTACTTTAATATAGGCCTATACATTTATATACAGTATTACTACTGCTAAGCTTCTAGTTTCTACCCAACTAGCCATACAAACTGTATATAGGCTAGCAAGGCTAGGCACATTAGGGGGTCTGTATTGTTTACTAGGCCTATACATCTTTGCGGCAGGTTTAGTCTAGGCCTAGTTTTTAAATGATATATATCTTTGTTGTTGGGTTGCAAAACACCTACAAATACTTTATAACGTTTGTATAAACTACTAGATATCGCCAAAATGTATAGCTTTGGTTAATTAATTGTATACCAACAAGGATTTAAATGGATTTTATTATCGATACATGGTGGAAATAACTCACAGAAATCTGCTTCGAGTAAAAAAGAAAAAAACCATAGAGGGCGCGTCAGATAAACATGAAGGACGCCACCAACAGTAGATTTTCCAAAGGTGTTTAAGTTTTTCCATATTATAAAGATGTATTGTCCCTTTGACTAATTCCAAAAAAATATAAAAAAACAATTTTGACAAAAAGTGGATCATTTTGAAGTATCATAATAGTTATTAACTTTCACCAAAAATCATTTAACTGAAATACAGACGTTTTTTTGTTAAAAAAATAACTTTGACTTCCAGTCAAAGGTTTCGATCAAAACATATCTCATAATGCAATAATCATAAAACTTCTCGCAATCTGTGTGAAAACACTTTCTCAACCGTGACGAGTTGTAAACAATCCTAATTAGCACCATGCATAATGCATACTCGTGGTTTCAAATCTTTGTTTACTTTCGCTAGCGACTATTTTCCAGACAAAATGTAATCAAATTAATTTACCTGGTAATTACGTAAACTTGTTGTTTTTGGCTCGAATTTTCGACTTAAAGTGAATAACTTTAATATTAATTACTTTGATATATTTATTTTAATTCATTTCATTTTTTATGTTTCAAGGGACAATACATCTTTATTATTGATATTTATATTAATAGCCTGTTTATTTTCACCAAATTTCGCGGGAAACGAATGCATACGAATTTCAGTCATTTTTTACTTTTATGATGAACCAAATAAACATATCAATATGCTTCATCATCGGTAAACATAGCACGTTCTACTAGTACTATTTTTGTGCCATATTTTGTGGGCTGGGTTTGTCTCAAGTGGGCCAGCGTAATTTATTGCTGTTTTCAAGTCATCCTGTATCAGTTTTATCCATATTTTCCAACTGGTTTTGTAACTTTCTTGTTACCTTTCCTCTAGAGCTAATTTTGCGGGTGTATTTGTGGGAGTCTTATTAGATGACCGTAACTGGTTTAAGCTCTGTCTACACTGATAAAAAAAAGTGTGATATGTGCCCAAATATGGTAGTGATATGCCCAAATATGACATCATCATGTCCATATATCAGTTAAAATTACTCCAAACTCGATTATTTACATTAAAAATGACGCAAAACAACAACGAAAGAAATAACGACAACAAATGTCATGTCTAGCTTCCAGCTTTGTTCAAGTAAATTAAAGAGTACAATATTATGCATACATAAATCAAATAAAGTTCTCAAACAAAATAATGAAAATATATACCGTACTAAAAAAAATCATAATCTATATGGTATAACAATAATGGGTGGTGGGTTTATAACCATTGTCTGCTGCCAACACTGTAATATTTGGCACATTTCAAAATACAGTCACACCTGTAGTGTAAATTCCTTATAAACATTACTATATAGCAATACTATGAAATATAATATTGATAACAACATTCAAGTATTACCCTTATCATGTATAGTAAGCTAATTACCAAAGCTTAATTTGCATTCTCAATTATCTAATTACAAAATAAAACAATTTATGGAAAAGCAAATTGTCTGTGCTAATAAATACTAGTTTCATAATAATACATTAGTTTTGTTGTTGCTATGTAACCTTTGACCTTTGACATCACCTAGCAAAACACACACTCTATATGCAACTATACAGAAATGAGTGTGACGTATGTTGAGTGTTTGTACACCAACCTTTTTGTGTGTATATAAATGAATTACTGTTTTTGGTTTTTTCATGATGTGGAGTGGAGTGGAGTGGAGTCACTGACAAAAATGGAGTATACTTGAAGGATGTGTTCTTTGGTTACATGCGAGTGATGGAAGTGCCAACCGTTTTAAAATGATTTATTAATATGAAGACTAATTTACTTTTTCTTTATAAACAAGCACGATAGGAGGCTCCTACAGTAAAACAATTTGTGATTTGTATCATGCACAAAAAAAAAGTTAAAAATAAATAATTAGTGATTCAAATTCTTTACACACATTCTTAACAAAAAATATATATCTGATTATAATAATGTAATTAAATAGTTGCTACCTCTATGGTAGGCAAATCAAACTACGTATGTTAAGAAGAACACTACAGGACTTGAAAATATATATATAATAATTATGAAGAAATCGTCTATTTACAAGATTCTAATAAACCATCGCAAAACAATTTTGTTAAAAGTATTTCAAAACCTGTCCAACATTTACAATTATACTAGAATTTCCTTTATGATTTAATTGTACTACAGCAAACCAATTTATAAGCATGATAAGGACATAAGGAGTTTTTGTCATGATTGTAATATAGCACTATCTAGAAAATAAAAATGATAAATGACACATAAATAGAAGTACACAGAATTTATAAACAGGAAGTTGTTTTCTTTTTTTCCGCTTAGCTATCAATTATCAGAAATTAAGTCAATAATTTTATTTCAGTAATTAAATTACTTAAGATCAATTTTTCATTAAATCATGGGATTATGTCAATATTTATAGTATTACCCACAATGCATAAGTACAGTATCTACATGACTTACTGCAGTACCTTTATGGTAGGCTCATAACAAACCCAGTATCTACATGACTTACTGCAGTACCTTTATGGTAGGCTCATAACAAACCCAGTATCTACATGACTTACTGCAGTACCTTTATGGTAGGCTCATAACAAACCATGTCAACATTATTCTACTGCAGTTACTGCAGCAACTACTATGTTTTTATGCAAATATTTAGCATCATAAATTGTATCAAAATATCATGTTTATAAACTTTAAATTCATTTGTTACTGCAGTAAACTGCAGTAGAATACTTTTGACATGATTCCCTACCCTACTGTATCACCACACAAAAAAAAGTTTTATATAGACATATTGATATCATTTGAGTATACAAACATTATATAATTCTATAGTCATTAACAAAATTCTATAAAATAAACAATACTACATAGTATAGGTCAGGGGTCAGCCACCCCTCCAAATGATCTCATCAGTTGATTTAATTTGGTCCCAAAACGAAACATGTCACCTAAACATGGTTACCCAAGTCAGTCGGACTGAAACTAATACAAATATTATAATTATTAAAATTGTTGATAAAAATATTTTATTAATATTGTTGCTGATGGTTGACAAGTTAACATTTGCTGAATACAAAAGACATTTTTTTTTTTGGTGGGTTGATGGAACACTATGATAATAAAGAATTAAAATTGAATAGCGCAGTTGAACTTTAAAATGTTTTACATTAGATTTGTCATTATGAGTACAAAAAATAAAATTATATAAAACCAATATTTCTAAAATACGATGAGTTTTAAAATATCATACTGGCAAATAGTACAATGACATTTCTTCCAGTGTTTCATAGAGAAAAACAAAATCATTAAAAATAACTTAGCTACAGTGAAACATTTTAAAATGTACACAGATTTAACACGACTAGCAGCGATACATTCATTCCTTATAGACATGCATAAGAATGTACACGTGCCCTATATCCGCACATTGAATCAACTATAGAGGGCACCTGTCAAAGTGAAAATGTAACCAGCTTTTAAGCTGTGTTTGATATGAGTAACATAGCTCATGACCTTTGACACCAAAGGGAAGTTATATACCAATAATGCAAGCTTGAGATAGAATCACTCTACTGTACCCAATTTATATACGATTATTACGTCACTGAATGTACAGTGTCACAATTTGATGGTCTTAATACAGAGTACACACTTACATATAGCCATCATTTAAATTCTTGTCTGTTTATATACTATACTTTCACACGGTTTGAACAATACATTTGTCATGTACATTACTGTCAAATTGCGCAAATGCATTTCTTCACACCACTTACATGTCTTCTCTTAATTACGAATAATTAAAACTGATTGCCTTTCCTCCCCCGATTATCCCAACATTCCATCACGGCCATCTTGGATACATTAACTACTGTACTTCGTATTTAACAAAAAAACAACATATTTACAAATTGCAAAAGTTCAGAAATTGTCATCACTAGAGGAAGAAAGCTTGGGTCATTAGATGTCATTAAACCATCCAACTATCACATGGTTTCACAAAGCCAATCAGAGGCAAGTGCTTGATTTAGTAATACACACACACACTAACCGCATTGAGTTGCTTGTAATCAATGTTTATAACTAGAAATAAAGACTGAAGTACAAAGAAGGAAAACAACTGCCAATAACTGCAGATTTAATTAATGTTTTTTGTGGTCATTCTAAGAATTCTATAATAAAAGCTGGATGACCATTCATGATTTTATTTTAAACTAGCTACCATCATCATCATCATCATCTTTTTACTACAGTAGGTAACAGATCAATAGAGGCCTGTTGCTGTATGTTTAGTCAAGTAACCTGCAATTGACTACTGTGTTCTTTTACATAGGTACTCTTATACTTTACACACAAACCTTCAAATCTAGACAGACCTGATCACGCGTGATGATTGTGGTGCTGTCACCGCTGCTACAAATCTTTATTTAAATCATGATTGTTACTATTTGATTATACAATAATTGTTGGTCATGTGATCTTAATATAAAAAAATGTTTAAACTTAAATATTTGTTTATTAAAATAAAATGAGCTTTGGTTTGAATTGGAGTATATCAAATGGCTGACTTTGTGTATAGAAAAAAAGTTTTTGTAACATACAGCTCTGCCACACTATCAAACTTTATGTTGACAACAAAATGTGATGTGCCCATATATGGACATGATGACATCATATAAAGTATTACCATATTTGGGCACATCACATTTTGTTGTCAACATAAAGTTTGATAGTGTAGACAGAGCTTAAAAGTTCTTTGCACCTGCTAATTTGGATAAATTTACTCTAGATAATTTCCCATCGCATTCTATAAAAGTTATTACGAAAAGTATGCGTCACAAACTCACAGCCTATCCAGCTTTAATTGGTTAATGTAGTTGTTTTTGACACAATATGTACAATTACAGTGAAAACTCAAAGGGACCAACTAAATTAAGAAACCACTATTTGAGTGCAACATGTGATAGCAAATACCCATAATTGTTGCAAAAAAAAGGACACATTTCATCATGTCAAAGGTCATTTTATAAAGCGATTGTATTTTAATTTAATACTGTATACTCTCACATATAATGACAAAAGGTTTGTGATGCCTACAGGAGTTAATAAAACTCATATTAACCGATAATTGGTCAAATTCTTAGTTTTTCGTTGTTGACCAAATCTACCTCTTTACCCTATATGTAAGAATATATGGTACAAATTTCTGGCCCCAACAGATATCTAATATTGTTTAGTGCTCAACATTGACAATTGTATACTCCTCCTCTTACAATGAAGAACCTTATATAGAAATTGTATTTAAAATGTATATTTAATTGGTGTACTTTGAAACGTAAGGTGTTGGAAACATCCCCTCTCGACCCCCTAGTTTACCTTTCCACCAATTGCTGTCAGAGTCATCTAAAACTTCGATAATGTCACCCATGCTGAAACTAAGCTCGCCATCTTCTTGCGGGATGAAGTCAAAGTTCGCTTTAACTCTGCATAACTAAAGAAATAAAAGGAGTATTGTAATAATAACAGCAAGTAGTAATACTGTAAGAAACAAGAATAAAGACTGCCTAACCCAACCATCTCCAGAAGTAAGAGCATTGAGTCTTACATTACTTTACTTTACATTATTTTTTTTAAAAACCATATTTAATGAGGGTGATCCATCCAGCAATTGCTGATCATTAGGGACCCTCAGAGGTTCACAAGACATATACACAAGATGCTCTACATAAACAAAGTCTTATTACAAGTCTTTGGGAGTGGAGTTTTGTCCTTAGAAAAAATCCTGACATGTGACAGGACTTGAACCCAGGACTCTTGGAGTGGTAGCCAAGCATCATAACCACCAAGCCACAACTCTACTCGAGTTTTAAAAACACATGACGACGACGACGTTCTGACTATAATATCGTTTACTCGCCACTTGTAAACAATAACAAATCAGTATTTATTCAAACTTGTTTTCTTACTGTGTTCCTCATGTCTTTTAAAAGTATTGCTTGAGTTCTGCTGACTGATGAAGTACGGTGGTAATGAACCAGTTCGTTGAGGGAGTTGAATTTCACGACCCACAGGAAGTACTTGCCAGCTCCGTCTCGTAGAACCTTAAAATGTTGAACTTTTTCCGCATATCTATAAGCATTACAAAAATATAGTTATTATTAAATTACGGAAACTCTCTTTATTTCATTCCAAATTTAATATCTAATAATATAAATTAATAAATGGCTGCTCACTCACATAGTTGAGTGCTAATATTTAGTCTATTCTAATATTTAGTCTACTCTTAATATTTAGTCTACTCTTAATATTTAGTCTATTCTTAATATTTAGTCTAATTCTAATATTTAGTCTACTCTAATATTTAGTCTACTTAATATTTAGTCTACTCTTAATATTTAGTCTACTCTTAATATTTAGTCTACTCTTAATATTTAGTCTACTCTTAATATTTAGTCTACTCTTAATATTTAGTCTACTCTTAATATTTAGTCTATTCTTAATATTTAGTCTCATAACTTACTTTACTGAAAGTGAGAACTCTCCTGGACTACTTTCACTTTCTCGAATAAGGAAGGCGCCATCATTGATATGATGTGCGTTGAGAAGCTCTTCTGCTTTGACACGTTGTATTTTGCCATAAAACCATCTGTTGAGTAGAAAATGAAAACAATTAAAAGATCATGTACACAAATTTAGTTAGCTCTAATTTCATTGTCTCTCTGTTTCATTGTTCAGTCAAAAACAAGAAATAGCCAACTCGTTTTGACATTTGCCACAGGTCTACAGGCTTGTATATTTGCTACTGTGCAGGTCCAGGCCTACAGGTTTGTTACATCAAGTGGTCTAGTGATTGGCAAAAGTACAGTAGTTCTATTTATAAAGAAAAAGTTAATATTTAAATCAAAGGCAAACATTCAAAGATCAAATATCCTTGCATTGACTATAAACTAAAATTAATAATTAACAATAATAAATGATAAGTGTGCTTAAAATGATGACCCTTGCTGGGGAATTCCATGTTTACAGTTGGACAATTGGGGAAGAAACAGGGTTTTTCTTTTCATTTAGCTTCAATTCCATTAAGTGGTTGCAAATTTTTTTTCCCAAGCAAGAAAAATAGTTAAGCCTACAATTGCATCTTGTCACTCACCATACTTAAGGCTTTATTGTTGGGGACCCCTTTGGAAACAAGCACTTGGGCTTAAAGGGTTATCCACTGCTTTTTATTTTTCTCAAGTCTTTGTATTATTCTATGTCTTTATTTTTCTTCATATTTTATGTTGTTTCATAAATTGTCCTGTCCGTGGAAAGCAATAAATATTACTTACTTACTTAGCTATGACAGTACAGTGCACAATGGCTGTACTGCCCAAATACACAGGTTAACAAGATAGAGTGACAAGTCTGGGTGTGGTATGGGTGTGGCAGGTATGGGTGGATACGCTCTATTTAACAATTTAAGTCCACTTACTCATGACATTTCATCTGTATGTAATTTTTAGGTACAAGTCCTTCTCTTCCTTCATACTCAGCTTTAAACCAATTTCTATCGTGTTCTTTGTTTAAAATCTATTAAAAACCAAATGTGATTCAATATTTTATTAAAGAAAGAAATCATAAAAAATTAAGATTAATTAAATCAGACTTTGAATATGTTATTTTGAAGCTTTAATAAAGTTAATCCCTTCCAAAAAAAAAACAACAAAATAATATTTTTTTCATATAAAATGACAAATAAATGGTAAAATTCAACCAAAAACCCCAATGGCTGTCAGCCAATTTGACTATTTTTTTCTTTAAATTACAGTTTTTGTCAGGTAAATCAATTTTGTTTTGATTCAATTTTTGTTCAAAACTATTATGCGACATTAAAATGGCATATTTAACACAAAAAGTAAAAAAAAAATGTTCAGGGGACAATACATTAACACTTTTGAATACTGGTGCTGTTTGATTTAATCAAAATAAATAGGGAGTTGTAATTAACTCACTGGTGGTTTAAGTCCATAACCAGCAATATTTCATATTATTCATTTATTGTATATTATAGTTTAATACACCAATGCAAATATCTTGGTCTTTCTTCAGTGGTTCATTACACTGTAACAATATAGCCACTAATGTAAAACATTTAATAATTTATTCAGAAAAATCCAATATTATTGGCAATAAGATGAATTTTGCCTATAATTATGTTTTATATTCCACTGTTAATTCTTTTATCCTCATCTTTTCAATGCATATTTTGTCTACTGTAGGCCTACATTTCAAATTACATTTTATATCTTTTCTTTGTGAATATACAAATAAATTTGTAACACCTCACAGAAATAATTTTTGATCTAGGCCTAGGCCTAGGCTAGAAAGAAGTATAAATACTTTTCTTCTTAATTGTTTTTCTAGCGGACCTAGCCTAGGCCTACTTATAATTATTTACACTGAAAACAAGACACGCATCCTGGCCTAGGCCTATATAGGCTTAGCCTAGGCTAGGCCCTAGGCCTACTTAAAATGTATAAAATCAAAAAAAAATTATTAGAATTCCCAAAAGATTAATGACGCAAAAGTACAGGAAACTTGAAACATCCTTGAAACAAAACACAGACAGACTGTTCTAAATTAACTATCTAGTCTAATAAGTATAGGCCTAGCTCTTATTGCAGTCTAGGCCTCGGGTACTAGCCTTCTAGCTAGGCTAGTAAAGTTTGACATCAAAGAAATTATCAACCGGATCGACAGCTCCCGGATTATGATTATAGTTTCTGTCGTCTGGTACTACGACGACGTACAGGAGAGGCGGCCTACAGTTGGAAATATCCTAATCTATTATGTATATTGGCTCATCAAATAGTTAATTAAAATACACATCTGACGTTATTTGTACACATAGCATGTACACACATTTCATATATGTCATTTACCTTTAAAACATGGCCTTTATTAAAAGATAATTCATCGTCTGCCGTTGCTTTGAAATCAAACATGGCAATTGCTTCCATTTTTATTGACTGACGATCCTATCTGCTTTCGCAAGTGTTCAGAACAATCGACAATTTATGAGTTATAAATACCCAAATATCTCTGTGTTTTACGTAAATCAACGCACGAATTATTAGTTTTGGTAGATCTATAGCAGATGATGGTTTTAATAGTACACGTCTGCTATAAAAATAAGAAATAATGTCCTTTTAAGACGAAAAAAACACGCTATTTCGTAGTCTTCCGTATTTCCTATTACAATTACCGCAAGGGATTCTGGGTGTGATGATCTTCACACATCAGTGGAACTTCCTGGTACACGACAGTTAGTTGTATTATTCTTTTTTGGGACAGTTTGTTTTTAATCGCCACAAAAAACACATTGTTTGTTTACTTTTAGTCACCAAATATTTATTTGCCATTTTACTATATAAAAATGCAACGTCATTCATTATTGCTATACATAGTTATAATTCCATGAGATATTTTATCTCACCAATCCAGTCGTGGCAACGTCTATGACTTTTATGGGAAGTTAAAATATATATTATGTAACGTTAAACTATAATGACTACTAACATTGAAGTAGGCTTATTATACGCAATCAATTGAAGTTCAAGTACAATAACCATGTTAAAGAAATTCATTTATTTCGTGATTTTACGACTTATGTTAGGCCTACTTTCTGTAAAATTTAGATGAATTAGACAATTTTAAAAGGAATTGATTTTAACATGTATAGGCAAAACTGTAGGCCTAACTGATAACTAGTGTCCGTCCGCTCCTGTAATTATTGATTTATAGATTTGACGTATGGGGCAGGGAACATGCCTTCTTTACCATTAAGACGCCCTCTCCACCAATTCTGATCGCTTTTATCGATGACCTCGATGTGTTGACCCTTTAATAAACTTAGTTCCCCTTCCTCTTGTGCCACGAAATCAAATAACGCTTCTACAATCATCTATTAATATGAGAGAGGTGATAGTAAAAGTACCGTAAACAAATTAATTATAACTGTTACTATACCAATGCAGTTTCACGGTATTTGGGCAGAAATAAATGCATGTAAGCCTATATTTTGTGTTATTTTAATCGCAAAATTGTATCGTCGTACCTCATTTTCCTGCATGTCTTTCAGATATATGGTTTGTGTTCGGCTAACGGAAGCAGTGCGATGATAATCCACTAACTGGTTCAGAGAGTTGAACTTAACAACCCACAAGAAGTATTTTCCAGCTCCGTCTCGTAAAACCTTAAAATGTTGAACTCCAGTACCAAATCTGTAAAAAAGATCAGCATTTGTCAGCCGCGTGACAATTTACGAAAATACCAAAAGTGGACACGCGCGCATAGTAGCGTACAAACGTTGATAATAATTAATACATCATACCACTATACTATTAATATACATATTTTGCTTTAACTTTTTTTAAATGAAAAATTAAAATTATGTTATAGGTTTATTACGATAAAAAGTACGTGAAATTAAGATAATAATGATACAATAGGTAGATATTTGTGCAAGAACTACAGTAAAAGATCGGAAAGCTGGAAGAAGATAGAGGGCGACATACCAACACTTTTAATAATCGAAATAAATATAAAATCATTTAAAAGACTTACTTAACAGAAAGAGAAAAATCTCCAGGTGTACTCTCGCTTTCCCGAATAAGGAAAGCGCCATCAAATTGCTGGCTTATTAATGTATCCTCAGCATTGCGTCGAGTTATCTTTCCTTTATACCATCTATTGAAAGTGAAGAAAATGTATAATGGTTTAGACTAATTTAGATTAAATAATTATTTGATCTATTGACAGTCATGAGCAACCGCTGCAGATTGTGTCATATTTACCTTTTTATAAAACATTGTTTGATAAATAAAATATAAAACAGAATCAAACAGTTTCTTTTCAGCACCACAACTCCAACTCCACGATCAGGCATACGAATGATAAAAAAACACTACTGTATAGGAGGCGCGGCCTGCGCTAAAGTAAGCATAGATTTTAACAAACACAGTGATTTTAATTTCAACTTACTCGTGTGCTTTCATTTGAATATAATTTTTTGGAATTAATCCATCTCTTCCATCTTGTTCCGCTTTAAACCAATGTCTATCTTCATCTGTATTTAACACCTTTAAGTTCGGGAGGGAAACATGTATATTTTAGATTAAATACCCTAAGTTACGAAACGATAACATTAAAACAGAGTGGTTGAGAGGTCTGCTGTTACAAACTCTTAATCGATTTGGTATAATGCCATTTTATAAGAAGAACTCGACTTGTACGGTACTTCACTGCAGTTTAAAGATGTATAGCCTACATTTTGATAAATGGTGACTATGGTTAAAATAACTCCGATCTGCTGCTGAAGGTTATCAACTAATCTAAAAGGGACATCTACAAATCACCCTCAACGGTCCTAAATGTATTCATACTCTACGACGAGCGATCGATGGTTGATTTAGAGTTTAATGATATCAAATGTTATTGATGATTGTTAGACAACAATGGTGTAGCCTATTGTACGGATTGGATCCCGGATTGCCTACTGTACTTTACTTTACTTGTTTCCCGTACACTTTCGTCTACGGGATCGAGGCGAAGCACTCAGTGCTTAAAAGCCCCTCTTAGCAATAAAATCATATTCTATATAGGGTGAAAACTTCAGCGGGTGGTTAGACCATGTACTGCTCAATTACATAGTTTCTTTCACTTTTATTTCATCATCTTTCAAACTATTCAAATACATTGCATTGCATTGCATCAGTAAACGCATTCAAAAACAAATTTGACAGACATAACAAAAACTGACTAAGAGAAGAGGCAACCCTTACGAGTTTTAAGTCACTGCCTATTTAATGTCACTAAAGGTATAAGCATCATTAAAGGTATATAGATAAGATAGTTTTTATAAGCTAACGAAGCTGCTATACCTTCACTATTGATCCTTTTTTGATGGACAGTTCATCATCTTCTGTGGCTGAAAAATCGTATAATACTATGGCTTCCATAATGCAACGACATTTAACTATAGCATCAACATTACAAGATAAAGCAAAAATCCGCAAGGTCCGGCAAATCGACACAACTCTGGCCTGTTTATCGACCTTTACGCCCGTTAAAACCACTAAAGTAGCCTACTGTTATAATCCATTTAGTTGGCTCAACCCAGATAGTTGTTAAAATCTCGAAATTTCGAAGAAGAATAACAAAAAACGCAATTAACAGGTGCTTTGATAGCAAGGTTATCCACTCTCTGATTGGTTGACGCGAAAACAATGGATTACGTAACATGTAGGCAAACATAATTGGGACAAAAGGATTAAGCCTCACGTATTGTTTAAATTATTTAGCCAAGGCGGCGTTTAACTATGGTAGTACGTTTTCAAGAATTTACCTGTATATGGTGAATACGACTTTCTGCATTCACGACATGAAATGCAATTATAAGGTAGGCTCGACTCATCCTGCAGGCTGGAGAGAAAACAGTAAAAAACAACCAAATATAGAATAACCTACCACGAGAATCTTCCTCCTATACTCCAATAGTATCCGAAACGAAGAAACGAAATCGTTGGATGGCGCAGAAGTGATTGTTTGAAAATTTGTCTCGAGCGCAATCGATTAAATTCCGTTTCGACGGAAATTTATCGGATACCTATTATTGGTTAATTTTGGAAGGACAGCTGTTGACGCACGGCGCGCAAATGGTTAATAAAGCGTGGTTCCCACTAGCGACGCAACGCAAGGACGTAACGCAACGCAAGTGAATTGACCAATCACAAGCGATGGCTTATTCGCTTGTGATTGCTAACTGTCTATAACTTCGCTTGTCATTGGTTAAAACGCTTGCGTTGCGTTTACGTCCCTGCGTTACGTTCTAGTGGGAACCAAGCTTTAAGCTTGGTTTTTCTTACTTTGGTTGGACGCAATGCAAGGATGACGTAAGCGCGCCGCAAGTAATTTGACCAATCACAATTCGACCCAAGTTGTGCCTACGTCATTGTGTTGCGTCTAATTGGAAGTTTAAAGACAAATCAGAGGCTCAACAAATACAGCAATACCTTTCCATGTTTATTAATCAAAAATAGGAATAAAAGCTGCATTACATAAATGCAAATTTATTCAATAACATATTTTATGAAAGTAAAGGGCTATTAAAGAAAAACATTGAAGGTTGTGACATTATACGTTTAAAAATATTCATCACATTAATAATATGTAGGCCTATGTAGTTACAATTGAAATTTAGTAAGAACATCTGGAATTTTCAGCATGCTGACATACGCCACACATCGAATAACTGAAAATTAAGGCTAATATAAATATGGATATTCTGAACAATTTATGAAAAAAAAAAAATCTTTATGACCAGGGGTTACCGAGATATGACCGAGGTCAAAGGTCAAAAGTGGCATTTCCGGCCATTTTGAACGAAAACTTTTCATTATAGTACATAGAAATGTGCATATTCTGAACAATTTAAGACGACCAAGATCAGACCTCTATGATCACTCTTTGTCAAGTACCGTCTATATTTAGGATTCTCATAAATCCAAGATGGCCACCAAAATGGCCCCCATGAGACAATATTTCGTCTTGGGAACATCAAAAAATGTTAATTATATATATTCAGGATTGCAAATATGTACATTAAAAAAATACATCATGGGGGTGCACGGAAAGCCCTCCTTCCTACTCTACTATACCGCAAGGGATTCTGGGTGTGATGATCTTCACACATCAGTGGAACTTCCTGGTACACACGACAGTTAGTTGTATTATTCTTTTTTGGGACAGTTTGTTTTTAATCGCCACAAAAAACACATTGTTTATTTTTAGTCACCAAATATTTATTTGCCATTTTACTATTATAACAATGCGACGTCATTCATTATTGCTATACATAGTTATTCCATGAGATATTTTATCTCACCAATCCAGTCGTGGCAACGTCTGTGACTTTTATGAGAAGTTAAAATATATAATTACGTAACTTGAAACTATAAAATGACAACTAACATTGAAGTAGACAATATTGAATTGTGAAGGCTTATTATTACGCAATCAATTGACCTAAAAGTTCTTGCAGTTCAATTACAATACTAACTAGATTTGAACTCGTCAATTCGACGAGTTCGCCGGGTTATCCACGCAAAGGCAACATAATGCACCACATACATTGTGAACGCCGACAATTATTAGCCATCCTATGAAATGAATTAAATATGTTTACAGAGTGTTGAATTGTACATATTTTGTGTAATAAAGCATAACAGTTACGGATACGTTAGGCCTATACAGTGTAGCAAAGATGAAATTACGAGACCCAATTTTAGAAAATAATTATCTAAATAATTACATTAATGAAAATTTGAAGAATTTTAGACACGAAAAAGCGAGATGCGCGCTATTTTAAATGTGGTGAATTTTTACGAAAGAGATGGATGGATTCAACTGGCCATATGATGACGTCATGACATCAGATTCATCAGATCAGAAACTTTTTATAGGAATTCATATCTACAATTCAACAGCTACCATAATAAGTTTTAATCATGCGGGTCACTTTTCATTCCGATGAGCTATAAACAGATTAAAGTATACTGTAAAGACGAAATTAAGTACCGGTAGGTCACGTTATTCTAATTTTTTAATATGATGACGTAAGAAAAATTCTAATTTTTTTTTAACGCATGTGAAAGAGAATTGATTGAGAAAGAACATATTAAAATCTAGGGCGAAATGGGATAAGCATAAGCGCAATGCGCTCTATTAAATGGGATTAACTAGTACTAAAGCGAAACAAATTCTATTTTTTAAATTCAAGTGGCCACATGGTGACGTCAGAACATCCGGTAGGTACACATTTTACATCAATTGATATCTACAACTCATAATAACTTCCATAATACATTAAACAAATTAGAAATACATACGTGCAACAAAGATCTAGACAATAACAAGTG
This sequence comes from Antedon bifida, assembly GCF_963402885.1. NCBI lineage: Eukaryota > Metazoa > Echinodermata > Crinoidea > Comatulida > Antedonidae > Antedon > Antedon bifida. The sequence goes on along the minus strand of NC_136229.1, from coordinate 33,678,634 downwards.
CGGATAACCAAAACCAATAATTTTTAAAGAAATTAATTTCGTGATTTTAATATTAAAACTACTTTCTGTAAAATTTAGGTGAACTTTTAGACAATTTTAATAGGAATTGATTTTAACATTTATAGGCAATAACTATAACTAATAACTGTCCGTCCGCTCCTGTAATTATTGATTTATAGATTTGACGTATGAGGCAGGGAACATGCCTTCTTTACCATTAAGACGCCCTTTCCACCAATTCTGATCGCTTCTATCGATGACCTCGATGTGTTGACCCTTTAAGAAACTTAGTTCCACTTCCTCCTGTGCCACGAAATCAAATAACGCTTCTACAATCATCTATTAATATGAGAGAGGTGATAGTAAAAATACTATAAGTATACCATAAACAAATTTATTTATTACTATACCATTGCAGTTTCACGGTATTTGGGCAGAAATAAATGCATGTAAGCCTTTGTGTTAGTTTAGTCGCAAAATATAAATTCACAAAATTGTATCGTCGTCGTACCTGCTTGTCTTTCAGATATATGGTTTGTGTTTGGCTAACGGAAGAAGTACGATGATAATCCACTAACTCGTTCAGTCAGTTGAACATAACAATCCACAAGTAGTATTTTCCAACTCCGTCTTGTAAAACCTTAAAATGCTGAACTCCAGTACCAAATCTAAAAAAGATCATCATTTGTCAGCCGCGTGACGCGCGCGCGTAGTAGCGTACAAACGTTGATAATAATTAATACATCTATACCACTATACTATTAATATACATATTTTGCTTTAAATTTTTTTAAATGAAAAATTAAAATTACGTTATAGGTTTATTACGATAAAAAGTACGTGAAATTAAGATAATAATGATACAATAGGTAGATATTTGTGCAAGAACTACAGTAAAAGATCGGAAAGCTGGAAGAAGATAGAGGGCGACATACCAACACTTTTAATAATCGAAATAAATATAAAATCATTTAAAAATATACTTACTTAACAGAAAGAGAAAAATCTCCGGCTGTTCTCTCTTTCCAAATAAGGAAAGCGCCATCAAATTGTTGGGGCATTAATGTATCTTCAGCTGCCTGTTGAGTTATCTCTCCTTTATACCATCTAATGAAAACGAAGAAAATGTATAAATGATTTAGATTAAAGATGTATTGTTTTTTTGTTGAATATTCCTTTTAATGTCCCAAAATAGTTATTGACAATGACCACAAATTGGACCAACAAAATTATTTATTTAAAAAAAAAACAAATTTAAAGCAAAAAATAGTCAAATTGACTGCCAGCCAATGGATTTTTGATTGAATGTAACCGTTTATTTTATAAGTTAAAACATTTTTTTTTTTCGTTTTTTCAAATTCTGATTTTATTAATCTTCATTTTTCATTTTTTTAGGGGGACAATTTAAATCGAAGAGTTTATATATAGATTGCGATAACATTGGAGTTGACGATCTAGCCTTCGGCTATCTGTGGGTCATGAAGATCTATTGACACAATCATGAGCACCGCAGACCTTTTTATAAAACAGTTTTGATAAAATATAAACGACGAAACAGAACCAAACAGTTCCTTTTCAGCACCACAACCCACGATCAGGTATAGAAGTAAATTAGGCATACGAATGAGTAAAAAAAAACACTAGGAGGCGCGGCCTGCACTAAAGTTAAGCATAGATAACCGTCCGTACTTCTTAAACAAGGCAGTCAGTTTAATTTCAACTTACTCGTGTGCTTTCAGTTCGATATAAGCTTTTGGAATTTCTCCATATCTTCCATCTTGTTCCGCTTTAAACCATTCTCCATCTTCATATACATTTAACACCTTTGGTTCGGAAGGGAAAAATGTATATTTTAGACTTTAAAAGTATCCAGCTAAGTAAGTTCTAAGTTCATTTTCGAAACGATAACATTTGAAACGATAACATTAAAACAGAGTGGTTGAGAGGTCTGCTGTTACAAACTCTTAATCGATTTGGTATGCCATTTTATAAGAAGAACTCGACTTGTACGGTACTTCACTGCAGTTTAAAGATGTATTGTCCCTTGAAACAAAACAAAAATGAATGTCAAAATATTCTAAATTTAAATTGGCCATATCAAAGTAATAAAGTTATTCACTTTAAGTCAAAAATTCGAGCCAAAAACAACAAAATTTACATAATTAACAGGTATTACATCTTCTGGAAAATCGTCGCGAGCGAAAGTAAACAAAGATTTCAAACCACGAGTATGCATTATGCATGATGCTAATTAGGACTGTTTACAACTCGTCACAGTTGAGAAGGTGTTTTCACACAAATCTCGAGGAATTTTTTTTTGATTATGCATACAGAGTAGCCAAACAAGCGCGTTGCATTATGAGATATGTTTTGATCGAAAACTTTGACTGGAAGTCAAAGTTATTTTTTGAACAAAAAAACGTCTGTATTTCAGTAAAATGAATTTTTTTTTGACTAGTTTTTGGTGAAAGTTAATAACTATTATGATACTTCAAAATGACCCACTTTTTTAAAAAATACTAAAAAAAATTTTTTTTTTTGGAATTAGTCAAAGGGACAATAGATCTTTAAGTTGTATAGCCTACATTTTGATAAATGGTGACTATGGTTAAAATAACTCTGATCTGCTGCTGAAGGTTATCAACTAATCTAAAAGGGACATCTACAAATCACCCTCAACGGTCCTAAATGATACTCTACGACGAGCGGTCGGCGATCGATGGTTGATTTAGTGTTTTTGTGATGGTAATGGTGTCTAGCCTATACTGTAATGCTCATAATGTTGTCAACAATTACATAGTTTCTTCTATTGATTCGTCCTACTTTTATTTCATCTTCTTTTAAAATATTGAAATACATTGCACGTAATAAACAAAATCAGTAAATAGTTTTTATAAGCTAACGAAGCTGCTACACCTTCACTATTGATCCTTTTATGAAGGACAGTTCGTCTTCTGCTGTGGCTGAAAATGCGTGTTTTGCTATGCCTTCCATAATGCAACGACTTAACTATAGCATCAACATCCGCAAGATCCGGCAAATCGACCCAACTTTGGCTTTGTTAATCGACCTTTACGCCCGTTAAAAGTAGCCTACTGTTATAATCAATTTGGTTGGCTAAATCCAGATAGTTGTTAAAATCTCAAAATTTCGAAGAAGAATAAAAAAAAACCGCAATTAACAGGTGCTTTGATAGCAGGTTATCCACTCTCCGATTGGACGCAATGCAAGGATGACGTAACGCGCCGCAAGTAATTTGACCAATCACAATTCGACCCAAGTTGTGCCTACGTCATTGTGTTGCGTCCAATTGGAAGTTTGAAGACAAATCAGAGGCTCAACAAATACAGCAATACCTTGCATGTTTATTAATCGAAAATAGGAATAAAAGTTCATTCATTCATTCATTCATTCTTTATTTAGCCTTTAAAATCGAAATACATTTAAAACAGAGGTAACAAAAACAAGATAGGTGGAAATCTAAGGAGGCAAGGATAAGCAAAAGCAATTACAATCGATGTAGCTCACAGGCTTGCTTATCCATCCAGTACATAAAGATAAATAAAATACACATTAACGATCCAAATATAAATAAATTCTAATTTAGTGACAAAGTATAGCCTATTACTACAGTACCAAATTAATTTAGTAAAATTTCAGTAGTTGCATACACGCCGACGCACTATTTATATTACATAAATGCAAATTTATTCAATAACATATTTGATGAAAGTAAGGGGCTATTAAAAAAAACATTGAAGGTTGTTTATTATGTTACGTTTAACAAACGTTCAATATTCTGTTTATAAAGGTCATTACATTAATATGCATGTAGTTACGAACATCTGGAATGTTCAACGCTGACATACGTCACCCATCGAATAAACACAACTTTTAATTTTCGCAGCAATTATCGAATGGTAATTCACATTTCATTAAAGAAAAAAATAATACCGTCGTCTTAAAATGTATTGACGATTTTTAATGATATTGCAATATATTTTAATTTATTTTGATATAGTAATTATATGCATTTTTTCTGCCTGGTTTTGTGTGATGTTTTCTTGTTCTTTGTCCACGTTTTTTATATTGTATTTTTATGGAGACAAAATAAATGAAATGAAAATAAAGCTCTAATACGACTGATTTTTAACGATATTGCAATATATTTTAATTTATTTTGATATAGTATTATATGCATTTTTTATGTTTATACAAATTTTATTCTAAAGTGATAAGTTCGCTTTTTAGGAATCCTGTCTGTCTGGTTTTGTGAGATGTTTTCTTGTTCTTTGTCCACGTTTTTTTATATTGTATTTTTATGGAGACAAAATAAATGCAATGAAATGAAATGAAAATAAAGCTCTGATACGACCAAAGACGAGATTATTTTATTTTGCATCCTAATCCCTCTATGATAATCTTTAAAGTTATTGTAAATAAAAATTTGCACCAAATTGAAATCACATCCTGAGGTATTTCCTTAGAAGTTCTCCTTTCAAGAAATGAGTTAATTCCAACCAAACACCAACATCTGAGATTTGAGTAGGGGAACTTTAGGCTTTATTTATAAAAGAGTATTGAAAAGTGAAATACTGTATTTACTATTATACTGTTAAAAGCAAAACTTCAAACAAGTTTGTGTAAAATAAGCGCGCCTAAATGAGGAAAACTTTTTTTTACAATTATACTTTAAAGATATCACTCACGTACCTGACATTACGACCGCTGTATACAAGACAAGAAATGCGATTACAAGGAAAGCTCGATTCATCCTGCAGAACTTGTCACTGGGTAAAAACAAAAAGTTTTTTAGTAAAACCTACCAAGAGAATCTTCCAACTCGAATGTTATCCTTAAACCACCCAAAATTCTTCAACTTAGCTTTATGACCGTGTTTCCGCAAACCATAACACAAATTATCGGTTAGATAGATCATTATCGGATAATGTTTTCTTGACGGTGTAATTGCTTAAACCCCGTTCCCACAGAACCTTTATCGGATATGGTTTTCTTGAAGGTGGAATTGCTTAAACCCCGTTCCCACAGAACCTTTATCGGATAATGTTTTCTTGACGGTGGAATTGCTTAAACCCCGTTCCCACAGAACCTTTATCGAATAATGTTTTCTTGACGGTGTAATTGCTTAAACCCGGTTCCCACAGAACCTTTATCGGATAATGTTTTCTTGACGGTGGAATTGCTTAAACCTCGTTCCCACAGAACCTTTATCGGATGTTTTCTTGACGGTGGAATTGCTTAAACCCCGTTCCCACAGAACCTTTATCGGATAATGTTTTCTTGACGGTGGAATTGCTTAAACCCCGTTCCCACAGAACCTTTATCGGATGTTTTCTTGACGGTGGAATTGCTTAAACCCCGTTCCCACAGAACCTTTATCGGATGTTTTCTTGACGGTGGAATTGCTTAAACCCCGTTCCCACAGAACCTTATCGGATAATGTTTTCTTGACGGTGGAATTATCGGATAATCATCGGTTAATTTTTAGCTGTGAACGGCAGGTCAGTTAAATAAAACAGTTGACACGTGACGCGCGCGCAAACATTGATAAAGAGGTGATAATTACACGTTAATAATAATAATAATAATAATAATAATAATAATAATAACCATATACATCAATAGTTAGTATTAAAATATATATAGTTATGATGGAGGAATTATTTAGGGTCAATTCCTCCGTGACAATAGAAACGGCAAAAGGAAACGTAAAGGTGAATGAGTTTACGAAACAGTGTAATGACGTCAATGGCGCGCGTGAACGTCCACGTAAACATTGAAGGGGTGATTTTTGCGTTCGCATTCACATACCGCCCTGTTTCATAAACACCCAGACAACATAACACCTACCTCCTTTTAGTGTTTCTTGTGAGAGATGACGTTCAATATCAATAGCAGGTAGGACAAGAATAGAAGTTGTCATATACGCCGCCCTATGTATATTCGTTACATAAATGTAAATTTATTCAATAACATATTTTGTTAATTGTGTGTGTTATGTTAACAATTAATAGGTTTGTTAATTATTGTATTTTTAAAGGTCAAATATAATTAAAAGTTGACATTTAGAGAATCTGGAATTCATTTAAATACATTTAAACAAACGACAAACGCCGCAGATCGAAGGAACGCTTCTGATCGAAGAAACGCCGCAGATCGAAGAAACGCGCGGAACTCTAAATCGATAACATTTATAAACATAATCTAAACTTTTGAAAAAACTAAACTTTGGATAAAAAAATAACTACTAAAACTATAGATAATTTATAACTCTTAATTATTTATTTCAAGTAGAAATTAGATGTTTTATGTAAATTAAAATATCAAATAGATGTCAAAGATGATAAAACTAATAAGTATTGTAATAAAATAGAATGATTTATATAATTACATTGCTTTAAATGAGATAAAACGTACGTCCATGATTAAACTTTCGTGTCAACACATTACTTACAAAGTACTTATTATTAATGAATATAACAAAGACAGAGAAAAGGTAACTAATAATCGAATATGATATACAATAGGAACCTAGAACTAAAACAGAAATAAACAATAAGTATGGAATTAGTTGTGTTAGAGTAGTAGAGGTACATATGTAACCAAACACAGTGTTTTCGTGATTTAAACAAAAAGTAAAACGTATGATCTCACAATAGAAATATTATACAAACAACAACACAACATAACGGTTTAACATGAGGAATGAAAGACAATGTCTTAAGTAATGCATATGTTATACTGCATTTTCATCTGTATATTCTCTTTTGTCATTCATTAGTTGATTTCAAAATGTATTTTATTCAAACATCTGAAATAAAAACTACTTACTTAACTTAATGCTACTTAATTACTAAGCTTCTCTCTCAAGTGTCTGTTTACATACAATTACTACAATTTTATTTATTTAGTTTCTCATTTTTAACTAAGCATCTGTCCACATGATCAAGTGTTACAGAAAATATAATAGTTGATAAAAAAAAATCTTCTTTATTATATGAAGTCTGTTGTTGTTTTTGGAGTTCCTAATTTTGTAATACTATTTATATTTTTGTTTTGTTTTGTTTTGAGGGGCCTATTCAGTACAAGCTTTCCTTTAGGTTCCTCCACTTTATTTAAGTTATTAGTAAAGTGAAATAAAATGAAATATTTTAGTCATTGATAATTTTACTATAGTCATGATTTAGCTAATTAACACAATATATGAATAACCAACATTCGTATTCTACAGATTGGCTTTTCTCACATAATTAAATATGAATACAAATAGAGAGCAAAACAGATTGTCAATTCTATCTATGTCACAATGTATGAAACATATGTGAACCTGCATTTTTATTTTATGCTTTTTATGCTAATGTTATGTATAATTTATTTTTTTATTTATTTTTTTTTTCATCTTATGTATTATTTATTTTTAAAACTATAATTTAAGTCTGAAAGGCAGCTTGAAATCATAAAAATGTTTTACTATTGAAAACATAATTGTCCAGGATTACTAAAAAATATATTATTACACAATCTATTGTCAATAAAACAGAAAAAAATAATACTAGTCCAGGTTTACTAGAAAACGGAATTAAGAAAACATTACACAGTACAATATCTATTGTCAGTGTGTACAACTTAAAATGTCTTGATGAATTAATGTAAATGTTATTCTCTAAATTTATATAGCTTCAATTTTCACTTTTTTCCTTCAATTTAATAAAATTCTCTTCAAATACTAATTAAGAGAAATTGTTTGTTTTGGTCATAATTTCTATTTTCTTACTCCTGTAGAGTAAAGTTGAGCAATGGTCTTCCATGCATCCACGGCATGGCTTAGGGTTATGCTCTCTGGTAAACTGTCTAGTCCAGTAATTTTAGCATCCGCATTTTTACCATCATAGTATGGTTCCAAGGTCTCAGAAATTCTGAAAATATACATTTTGTTAGAGAATAAACTATGTGTTTGTGAGTGAGTATGAGTAAGTGTGTGAGTAAGAGTAAGTATGAGTAAGTGTGAGTATGTGTAAGTGTATGAGTATGAGTAAGTGTGTGAGTATGAGTAAGTGTGTGAGTATGAGTAAGTTTGTGAGTATTAGTAAATGTGAGTATGAGTAAGTGTGTGAATATGAGTAAGTGTGTGAGTATGAGTAAGTTTGTGTATGAGTAAGTGTGTGAGTATGAGTAAGTGTGCGAGTAAGTTTTAGAGTGAGTTTAAGGAAGTGTGTGAGTATGAGTAAGTGTGCAATTATGAGTAAGTGTGTGAGTATTTTTAAGAGTGAGTTTAAGTAAGTTTGTGAGTATGAGTATTAAATGACCCTTATATAGGATATGACCAAATTCGAGGAATCCTTGGGGTACAATTTAAACTTACGTCCATTTGGTCCTGTCTTCTTCTGATTGGTGACTTAGGTTCAATGCAATATACTCATAAAGTTCCCCACAAAGCTGATGCAATTTAGTAAACCTTAGCTTAGCTATCAGATTATTTTTGTCTTCATCGTTTAGTTTTTGTCGATAATCTTCACCAACCCCATCAAAAGGATCCTGAAAGTTGCAAAAATATCTTGTTCTAAACTGGCATATATATGGTATGCTAAAGAAAGAATACTATTTGGCCTGCATGACAGCACAGGATTCAAACTGGCATATATATTATGCTAAAGAAAGCTACTAGGTTGCCTGAATGACATCACAGGATTCAAACTGGCCCTTTTCATTTTCCTTTTCATTGCTAATTCCTATCTATGTTTACCTGAGAGTTATTGATAAGTCTCACAGCTTTTTCCATTGCAAGTAGCTGCCAAAGAGCCATTACATGCTTCAGGCTGCATTGTTGGGATGCCTATAAAGATAATGGTAATGTGATAAAAGCTAATGTTTTGTTAGGAATTAAGTAAGTAAAGTTATTGTCATTTGTAAATAGATAAAAAACATTTACATTGAAATGAATTATATTGATGTTTAGAAAAAATAACTTTATTCAATTAAAGAATAAAAGAAAAAAGTGTAGTGTAGAGTTTTTGATAATATACTTTAAAAACATTACTATTTGTGGCATGAATGGGGTTATAAACAACATTATATAAATCGTAGCTCTGAAAAGAAAAATTATAAATGATGATTAATATGTTTAAGATCACCAATACATAAAGCTGATAGAATGTGAATACCGCCCACATATTGTATACCCACATTTTAGATCTTTTCTTTTAGCTGTAAAGTTCTAGAAGAGTAACTCTTCCAGAAATCTATTGTGACATTACAACGCCTTTATTACAATGTAAACAATTCAGTTTGAACTGGGTCTCATAAATCTATTTCCTTATATAATACACGGCCAACGACTAGTGCTTGTGCTTCTAAAACTTTCTGTGGACAGGTTAACTACTCAGTGTTGCTCATATATCATATATTTGAAATCATAAAGGTATGTTTTACTATATTTAGTAACTCAAATATATTGGTAAAATCAATGTACAGATTATTCATATGATATAGGTATGTCTTATTAGTACTGGATATAACCAGAAGTAGAAGTTAGTAACCAAGCTAGCTCAAGAAGATTTTGCTGTAAAACATATCATAATACTAATAGACTGGTCTTAAAATAGGTTATAAAATCACCATTTGTGAAAACAAGCAAAGAGCATATTAGTAGCCATATCCAGGAAGACGAAGAAGGAGAAGTTTCATCAACCTTCCAACAAAAGTGTAAAAAAATAGGGTGATTGAGTGTTTTGTTGAATCGATGATATAGATGGATACTTGTTCAATTCACTGTAATAATGAGTTTGATGTACTCTGTACCTGTTGCCAACAGTTATTTTGTAAGGATTGTGATGTTGCTGCCTGCTATCAAAAAAAGCATGATGTGATTACAATGAATACAGCAGTAAACAGTTTCAGCAAAGAGCTAGATAAAGTTAGAAAATTAACCAATGACATTAGAGTGAAATTAGAAGCAAAATTTGAATCGGTTTTGAGTAACGCAAATTTTGAACGTCACATGAACTTATGCAAAAAAGAGATTGAATTTCAGAAAGAGTTTATCATAAACGAAGCTGAAAAAAAGCGCAAAGTTGCTATCTGATCTTGAAAAATTGAAAAAAGAAAGGGAAATGTGTCGTTCGGTTAATGTAAAATCACTTCAATTAATAAAAACAAAATTTGATGATGTAATATTGTTTTATTATGTTGGGGACCCCTTTGGAAACAAGCCTCTAGGCTTAAAGGGCCATCCCCTGCTTTCCATGCTTATTTTCTTGTCTAGTCTTGTATTTTTATATTTAATGTTTCTCTTTTTATTTCATTTACATTATACTGTTTTTTATATTTGTACTGTATTTGGAAAGCAATAAATATTACTTACTTACTTACTCTTCAATCAAGAAATTAAGTAAGCCAGAAGGTTTGAAGCATCTGGAGAGTCTTTCTGATATCAGAGACCAAGTAATAAACTTCAATAATGAATCTGATGTGCCTACTTTTATTCCATTTAAACAACTAAATGACATTATGAGTTGTAATGGTATTGGCGAAATAGTAACCTATGATCCGGATTATGAAGTTGTTACTACTAACACTTCAGTACTCAAAGAAGAAACATTTACAGTAGATGTATTGAGTTCCAGACTGTCACTTGTTTCAAATTAACTGTCAACTGAACTGTCACTTGTTTCAAATTAACGGTCAACTGAATTGTCACTTGTTTCAAATTACTGCGTTGTGTGTGTGCTTGCATTGCATGGAAACCAATCTTCACCAATGTCTTCAACCGTGATTCGATTCACTTGTGATAATCCTTAAAATACATACTGTGAATTTTTGTTTATTTTACTTTCTTGTTTTTGTATTTTAAATAAAATAAAATCAAACAATTGATTAGTAATTAATTATAGAAAAGTATATTTCTTACTGTAGCACTTTTTAGTCCTTTGTTTTGTTTCATAGCAAGTTTATTTTGCAAGTAGTAATTGATCAACATGTCGCCCTCTGGCTTGTAGTTGGCAAGGAAACCAATAGCAATGTCCAATGAAGCTAAGCATCCACATAGGTCTTGGTATGACTTCAGTTCAGCTAGGATACTACATTGTAGAGCCTTTGAAAATTCTTCCTGCAAGTAGAAAATAATGTTTTTTTAAGAGTAAACAATGTATTTTAGCAGGGTGAAATCAATTTATATACTTATACATAATTTGTTGTTATAAGTACAGTAGGATAATAATATATAGTACAGTCAACTCTCCCAATACCAGACTCTCTGAAAACCAGAAACTCTCCCAATACCAGACGTTTTTACCATTAAAAACACATTCAGAATACCAGATATTCTGGAAAACCACACATTTTTGGCCAGCCCAAAGGTGTCCGGTATGGCGAGAGTTGACTGTATTTGCAACCGTAAAAAAAGTCACTACAAAAAATCTTCATTTTACCTGAGGAATATTATTTCGCAAATTCTCAAAGATAGCTGCATTTCGAACATCTTGACGGAATAAAAGTTGGTCAAATTTGCAATTTACAAATGCTCGCCCCCTGACGAATCTTTCAATTACTTGGAGCTCCAGACCAGTCAGGTTATATTCAACTCGGTTTCCTACCATTGGTCTTACTATATACTGACATTGCGACAAAATTAATGGAAGCAAATCACGGTCTGGGTCATAGGCGATTAAATGGGACTGTAGTAAGTCGGATTTCTTTTCAACTTTGCTGAAAGAATAAAAATGACAAAATTACTGTTTTAAGTTAGAATCAGGACAAATATGGTTCAATACTCAATATATAATTTATTTATTGAAATCACAGGTTGGCCATCAATAAAAAGTATTCATAAAATATAGGTAATCACATCACAGACTAACCTTAGTGTCTCCTCTCGTATGTTCTGATATCTCCCAAGAAATTCATTTTGTGTATCTCTAAGAAACTCTACAAGACCAGTGCAACAGAGTCCAGATTCCTGTCTTGTGGGCAACAGTATCGCCATGTTACTTTTGTATGTCACAGTTTCCAAAAAGCATTCTTGAATTTTTACTGAAATTTGTAATCAAAATCACAATTAATCTCTTCTCTTTGGTTTAGAGAGAGATACTAATAATAATTGTGAAACCTCTAAGTGCTGAACATTATTACCCGGTCATTTTTTGCATCAAACATGTAAGGAAACATACTCCCATAATGCAGCTAGTAATCAGCGCAAATTTGGGTCTTGATCTAACTGGGTACCTATTTATACACCTGGGTGGTGAGAGGCAAACGTAAGTAAAGTATCTTGCCTAAGGATACAAGCAATGCGGCGAGAGTTGGATTCGAACCACAATCTCAGTCCAAAATTCAACACACTGCACTAAAGCATTGTCCTCATAAAAAAAACAAAGACTACTATTTTAATAAATACTATTACAATTATAAAATTATTTTACCTATTGCTGCAACATCTCGTCTTAGAGAATTCCATGCATGAATGAATGTGTCAATCAAATGTTTAAACTCTGAATGCTCTGACACTAAAATGAAGGATTGATATTGTTTTAATCTGTAGATTAACTTACACTTAATTATCTGTACCAAACATCTGGCTGATGACACACTCACAGCAACAACATTAAACACTTAGACAACTATAATCAGTTTAAAAAACATTTAAAAGCACTATATTTCAAACAATGTTACGATACTAATTGATGTGAAGCGCCGCTGATTATAATTAAATGTTGTATAAATGTGCGCTATACAAATAATAATATATGCATTAAAGGACAACTTGACCGAGGACCATATTTTTACAACGTATTAGGGATGTACATATGATTTCAGAACAATCGCGAGATTACGGATATCGCCGCACACGCTTGTCGTACAGCCATTGCATTGTAAATTGCTATGACGTCACAGGTGCATCATATGTACATCCCTAATATGTCCTTTCAATTAAAATTGATATAATCCTGGAATCTGATAAGATTAACAAAGTGATTGGTAAGATCCTAAATCACCAAAATACACTTAACTAATTACTGTGGTCTATGAGCACCAGTTTCAATCCATATATGGACATGATGATGTCATACCACTACCATATTTTGGCATATTATTCCCATATTTGGGCATACTATTCCCATATTTGGGCACATCACACTTTTTTGTCACATAAAGTTTAATAGTGTAGATGCAGTTTTAGGATATGAGTAATAAAACAGTTGCTTAAAAATGTTGTATACCATAGATAGATAATAACAGATTAAATAAAAAAACAAAAATGATTAAAAATAATTACCAGGGAGTTGGTCCAAAAATTTTGAAATACTTAAGTTGATTGCTTCAGATGCATCTATATGACGGTTGAACTTGTTGATTAGAAGACGTTGTAGTTGTACAATGTCTGGTAGATATCGCACAAATCTTAAATGCTTTTCCTGCCAACAAAAAAAAGGATGTTTAGTACAAATCATACATCTAAAGTATCTTGGAGTATATACTGAACTAACTTTATATACTGTATACACATATACTATTCACTGTAGTCAAATAACAAAGGTCAGAAAGTTATTTTTTTTAACTAATTAGTTTGTTATTATTATATTATTAACAATGTTTTGTAGTGAAAGAATGTGCCATATGCTAGTTTCTGCAGTAATTGTACAAGTTGCTGCAATAACTCCATGCATCAAAAGACTACATGCCGTGGAAAAACCTTTTTAGTAGCTTTCGATCTTAAAATAATTACAGCACCATTAGCAGTAGTATTACTTATTGTTGTCCATGATGTCATATCACTACCATATTTGAGCACATTACACTTTTGTTGTCACTAAAACTAGTTTGATAGTGTAGACAGAGCTTTACAAACCTTTCCCATGAAGTGTTTAAGTACAAGCAAGTTATCATCATCTTGTTCATTTTCCAAAGCTTGATGGATGCTGTGTATTGTGATGCGACTACGATGCTGCCACACGTGAGATGTGTCTGCCAGTTTACCATGGTCTTCTGGCTCAATTGGTGCATTCAACAAACACATTAAGGGGTCGTTGCTAAGACGTTTGTCCTCACTTAATGTCTTGTTTGATTTGTTGATCATTTCGTCAAGACCCTGATAGAAAGTGAAATTGTGTTAAATGCTATAATTACAATTAAAAGAGTTAAAACCTTGGGTTTTTACAGTAAAAGTTTGGATGAGCTCCTTCCATCTCAACCAATTAAATCAATGTAAATCGTAGTGGGTTTCCCTACCTGGAGCACAGGTTTTATGTAAGCTGCTGTAAAGTTTTCTTCCCAAGTTTTTCTACAATTCTTTGATGTTAGCAGTTGCTGGAAACCAGATTGTAGATTGTCTATAAAAGGATATTATCGGTTTAGTTAATCAGAAAAAGTATACACTACACCTAGATATTTTGCCTCTAGCTTAAAAATAGATTTTGTGCTCAAAGTATTGGAAACTTGAATGAGAATAAAGGCAGACTTTTTCTTTCCACTTTAGTAGTGACTTAATGATAAAATGTTAAGGCTATCCAGTATGTAATGATCACACTTGCATCACTGTATGGTTTTGAACATTAGCAGTGTAAACAAAATCATTGCTTTGTTGGTTTAATACACACTAGGCCACACCTAGTACACAAACTTTATACCAGACCTGGACCAACATTACCTGCCACTTTTGTTTGAAAAATGTTGTCAATGACTTTATGCAGAATAAAGATACAGTCATCCCTGCTTTTGCCTGTTGCTACTGACAACAGCCGTATATCATTATGCAGATGTCTCCATAGAAACTCAAGGACATTAGGTGGTGGTGGTCTAATAATGGTAATGATTGGCTAAAAAAAACCAAAAAACTTGTGATTAAAAATACACAGTATTTAATATAGTTGACATAATACTACACAGTCACTTTATGTTACTTTTTAACATCATCATTTACAACCAACCTGAGGTCCATGTTGGCATTCTGTACCCAGTAACATACTGCTATGCAACAGGAATCGCACAATAGCAGTTGTTACACAGTTCATAGCTCTTTCACAAACTATCTGGTTGCCAAGTGGCTGTGCGTCACCAAGCACATGACCCTTCGATGTTGTATCAACCCTATAAGAAAAAAATATATCTTATATTCCTACTATACAATTTGTCATGTTTATGTGATGTTGAAAATAGATCATTGTTACTGAATGTTTTAATGTCCAACTATTCATTTTGAGTATAAAACATAAAAGCTATTTGTATAGCTTTCTGGCAATAAAGGTAAGATTTACTCAACAACTGTAAATAACGAAAATAAGTTGGCATTTTGAAAACTGATAAAATAATGTATATGCCACAAAAACATATACTGTAACTGGGAAACAAAAAACTTTACATTTGGGTCATGTCAATTATTCTGTTGTCCGAGTGTAACATATGTTTCTCCCCTCCTATTTGTGCGCCACACTCCATGCATCTACCAGTATAATAGGCTCTGCCACACTGAAAAATAAAATATTCACAACAAAAACTATAATAAAAGTACAGCTCTTAAGAAAAAAAAATTTGAAATTAAAGTTCACACAAGATATTATTAATTGAATATGAATTAAATTTTCTTTTTATTCATAAGCATATAAGGTAATAATACTTACATCTCCGATAACGTAAGGGTGACCATTTGGGCATTCTAAAAAAAAACCAACATAAGAACATTGTAATTCATGCTATTGCGAGTGAGTGGCCATGCGGTTAAGGAAGGGGTGCCGTTTAAACATAAAGAGTCAACCATATCGGCATGGGTTTGAGGCCAATTCGCTCCTGGTCTTCTTGGATAAGGACTGTAAACCATAGGTCCAGTGTACATAATTTAAAGACTAGTAGGGGGTGAACTGTTTCACAAATATCCCCTGTACCACCTACTATTTTTAATCCCTTAAATCCTATAAAGATGTAAAATATAAACAAAATTAGGCATTAAATTGAATAGGGCTGATTACAAAAACATTATCATCATTTAGTGTGGTCTTTTATCGACTTACTATTCCATGTCGACTCAGGCTCAATATTTGATTGACGGAGTGCTTGCACAGCTTCCATTATATCATCTTGTGGCATTGCTGGTAAAAATGAATTCTAAAATGGAAAAGTATAGAAATTGAGTATGCTTCATGGAAATACACAGATTGGCTGAAATTTAAGCAGTTTATGATATTATAAACTGCTTAAATTAAATTAATTGATATATATATCCCGTAGCAAAGAGCTAAAGAGGACAACCCAAAACTATACGGATAAACTTACTATAACTTTATAGAATGATACGAAAAGAAAAATAAATAAGTCTATGCACACTTCGGGCAATAATTGCTCAAATTGGAGAGGTGTTGTTAAGTGCGCTATGTCTCAGATGATACTTTATTTCCCAGTTGATAAATCAGCATAAATGAAATATGTTATTAACTTTCTCTTCATCTCAGTTAAAGTGGCCTATTGAGTTTAAGTATGGTGCTCAGACAGTCTGATCATTATATCCTTTGTTGTTTCAGTCTTGGCTTAAAATTGCAAACTGCCAAGGGGCAAAACAATTATTATATATGTTTCAAGTCTCTCGCCAGTATTCTTAAACCGAACTTTAGTCGTAGTTCGAAGTTCGAATTTGAAAAAGTCCTAGTTCGAGCTATTACTTCAAATTCGATTCATAAAATAAGTAGTCAAAGTTTGCAGTTCGACTTAATGAAGTCGAGGTTTTAGTCGATAAATAATAATAAATTGGCCAATAACAAGAGAGTATTTGAGGAGCAGACGAAATTTTGCACATTGATATCACTTTCCATTTTCTTAAAAACTTTTTATGCATCAGTTGAAGTTCGGTTTATGAATTAAA
The DNA here is from genome assembly GCF_963402885.1 of Antedon bifida. Taxonomy (NCBI): domain Eukaryota; kingdom Metazoa; phylum Echinodermata; class Crinoidea; order Comatulida; family Antedonidae; genus Antedon; species Antedon bifida. Next base: position 33,661,770 of record NC_136229.1, on the reverse strand, counting down.
ATGACGTCCTTTTTAAAGTTTTAGCTCGAACTACGACTAAAGTCCAGTTTAAGAATACGGGCATCTAACCTGCATTTGAGATGGATCTCTCATCAATGTAGCAAGGCACTGTGTTAGTGATTTCCGATCAACTACACTAAGAACAATTTGAAGGTGAGTCACAGCCCCCTGAATACAGTAGTCTTGATGGCTCAAATCTGGCACAACTCTAAGAACATGCTGCCTATTCTGTAGTCTGTTCATTAACAGTGTGTCTGCTATGCCCTTTAAAGAATAAAGTAATTTTACCTTTAGTTATGTATTTTTGTTGCAAATGAAAACCTGAACACCTTGTACTGATTGAAACTCAACAAAGTTATATATATAAACTAGACTACAGTACAGTACCATGATTTTGAGGAATGGAAAATTCTGAAGGACTTCTCCAAACTTTGTTTTAACCTAAATAAAAATCAGAGAAACATTTTTAATTGAACTGCCATTTTTAATTCAAATAATCTATATTGAATTCAATTGATATATCTGATATAAAATGCTGTAAGTAATATAATTAACCTACTTCTTGACTCATCACTTTAGCTTCTACTCGAGTTGTTGCGTTCATTGTTATCTCTCTAAACAAGGAAAGAAGCAAGCAGACCTCTTTTTGTTTTTCTCTTCCTTTTACATTCTACATGAATAAAAACAGACAAATTAGTCAAATTAAACAACAACTATTAATTAAAACAGAAAGAACATTTTTATTTTAATAGGGTGTCATTAGTCATGATTAAACTAGGATTCACTAAGAAACACATGGTGTGTTTATTTTAATTTTATTTTATTCAATTTTCAGGCACAAAAACATATAAAACAAAACAGCGGTGCAGTACCCTGAGGATTGCCATGAGTGCAAAGCACTATCTCGTTGGCTCTCTATATACTGCACTTAAACATAAAGTGAAACAATTGAAATACAAAGATATAAAAAATTGAAAAATTGCGTAGAATCAAATTGAACAATCATTAAAATTGAATATAAAAATATATACATATAATATATTATATACTGTACAGATAAAATGGTTTGTTTATAGAATAAGCCATGGAACCAACATGTTTAACATATAAATATATATGTATATACATGTATGTTAGCACTACTGATGAACAAGAACAAAAATATTTTCTGTTTACGTACAATAATCACTTTAGACATTTTCTCAAAGTCTTTGTCCACCACACATTCACCAACAGCTTCCCGAATGCTTTTGTAGGTATCGCCAACAATCACAAAATAATCTGGAATACTCTGTTCCTGTGGTAACAACCAAATATATATAAATAAGTCTATCATTAAGAATCTTCTTAATACATTTTTTTTTCACATTATAATAGTCATAATATAAGAGTAAGTGTAAGTAACATGCTTTTTTTATTTTCATCAATCTAAAACAAAACCATGTGCCATCTTTCACATGGAAGTGCTTAAGCAAAGAGGAATTAGTATTAAAGGGATATAGCTTAAAGTTTAAGAAAGAACTTGTATACATTGTTTGAAGGTTTGCATGGCGAAATCAATATGTTGATATAAACTTTGTCCACAAACTCTCCTGAGGACAATCAAAGTATATTGATCGAAACGTTGAGAAACGCAACAGTTGTTTTCAGAATAATATATACATGGTGTACCGCAAACTTTACATCAAGTTATATACAGTAAATAACATGTGTGAAACAAACCTGAACTTTCAGCTCATCTGGCAAGATCCAGTCTAACTGGTCATCATCTCTCAGTTGGTTTATAGCATCCCTACCATAGGTCTTGTACATGTATCTTACTAAGTACAGTTGAGCTTGCTTGTTGTTCTTGCAAAACTCACATGCTTCCTTAAGCTAAAAAGTAATGTTTCATAAATATTGAATATCTTTCTGTTATTTTTATTATTTTCATAAACACCATATATTGGTTGTTTATTTCATACTTTTATTAAGCAAAGTAAAAGGAGATGTTTTCTTCTGTGTATCATATAAAACAATAAGATGTAAAAGCAGACACTGAATGAAAACTTACAAAACGTTTGATGTTTATTGAATCGTGATGTTGCTGTATGACATCAATGAGAATTGTAAAAGCAAACCGTATCTGTGCTATGGCTTCAAGTAATTGAACACTTAATGAACCACTATCATTAATATTTTGTCTTGTAAAGACGACTTGAGCACTTTGAAGTTTCCTATGAGCATCTTGTATCAGCTCACAGGTTTGATTATCAGCAGAGTCTTGAGATACACCTGAATAGTATGTGTCCTAAAAATAATGGGCTAACATTTTAAACGAATAGACATTGTGACAGTGACTCATGTAAGCGTACAGTGGGTTAACTGGAGGGGTGGGGGGAGTTGTGCCAAATGCAGTTATTCAATTAACATGTCGTAATCTTAAGACTAAACAAATCTTAAAATGACAATAAAGAATATCTTTTTTTTCTATTTTTTTTAATTCAATCATCTTTGTTGCAGCTTAACTAGTGTACAATTATGTTTTGGTGTTAACAGATCTATATCAGTTAAAAATCATTACATAACAGGCAGCATTTGTCACTTTTTTCCCTCTACTTCATATTTTTGACAAAGTTTGAATTTTTGCTTTCGAACATTTTTCAACTTTGTGTCCAAATTTTTAACGTATTTTTCACCCTTTGGGGGCACTTTGAAAAATGACCACATATGTTGTGATCCCCCTTATATCTTGGCAACCACTAACTGTATACATTTCATTTTAGTTTCAAATTACTCCCAATATATATGTTTATATTTGCTCTAATAAAAAAGTTTGTCAAAAAATGGCAGGAAAGGTCATTTCTGGGTTTTTGACCTTTGACCTCTTAATGTTATATCTCAATAACTACTGGTCATACAAAATAAAATATAATAGTTAATTATATCTCAACCGTAATAGTAGTAGTAAATAACGATTATTTAATTTACCTGACGTTTCGCCAACTATCAGTTGGCTTTCTCAAAGTGTAGTGACACGTATGTCACCGTTGACCTCTAGATGACGGGGTCAACACATTGGTCCACACTTGACTGAGTTTGTGACCGCCCTCATCTTTATTAAAATTGGGGGTCTTCCTGATCCAGATGGATTCCTTAACACAGCGTCTTAATCTGACCGATTCCCTGTCAACTACTTTCAAATTCTCCCAATCAATGGCGCAGCATGGTCAGTGATTGCTGACTTGTTGATTTCTGTTGGCGATTGTTTGCGTTGTGATCGTGTGTACGCTCGTTCCGAGACCAAATCAACGTCCTTTTGATGTTCTTTTAGTCGAGTGCCCAATTTTCGTCCTGTCTCACCGATATACGATCTGTTGCAACCAGTCCATCTGGATCAGGAAGACCCCCAATTTTAATAGAGATGAGGGTGGTTACAAACTCATTCAAGTGTCGACCAATGTGTTGACCCCATCATCTAGAGGTCAACGGTGACATACTATCACTACACTTTGAGAAAGCCAACTGATAGTTGGTGAAACGTTAGGTAAATAAAAAATAATCGTTATTTACTATTACTATTACGGTTGAGATATAATTAACTATTATATTTTATTTGGAATACCAATCGAATGAATCTTTTTAATGAGCACTGGTCATACAACTTTAAAATTGATCTTAAATTGTTCATAAGGGATGTTTTTCTATTTGCTGTAATTAAGTATTTTGACAACAAATCATGATAAATTGGTAATTTTGACCCTTGACATTGTATTATTGTATCTTAATTTACGACTACCCATACAGCTTTAAAAATAGTTCCAAATCGTTCGTAAAATGCATATTTTGCAGTAAATGTCACTCATATAATAAATATTTCTTAATTTTTGTAATGTATGCTTAAAATCCACTCAGGGTCTCTACATAAATGCAGCTTTCGGTGCTAAAAGTTTACTATGCTTAGCAGAAAAAACAAATAGAAATAACATATTTTAGTAAATGTTTTTATGAACAATTTATTGTATATTTCTTATTTTTTGTAAATACATGAATGTGATACAAGGACATGACTCCAGAACTAGACAATGTTGAGGTTCAAATTTATGAAGATGATTAAATTCACTCATTTCCGCAAAAAAAACCCCAAAAAATAATTTTACTTATAAAAAGACAAAATAAGCAATTAAGTTTAACAAAAAACTTGTTGTCTGACAGACAACAGGCTTTCGTTTCTTCTTTAACTACAGTTTTTCATCAAAGTGGACAATAATTTTATGTGATAATTGCATAGGCCTAATGTAAATATAATAATTCAATAAGATTGAAGCTCGAAAATAAGCAAATAAGAGGAGTAAGAAAAAAATTATTATTATTTTGTAAAGACTTATAAACTTTTTTTCGTTTTACATTCAATTGTATAATATTTAGTATATACAGGTTTCCTTCCAATTAACGACCACTTTTGGAAACCAGATTTTAGTGATCTTTAGTAGCTTTTGTCTCTAAATTTGATTCCTTCAACTAAAGATCGGCACTAGAAGTGGTCAATTAAATTGTGAATGGTTATCTTGCTCCCTAAAGTGTGAGGGTAAAATGTAATCAGGTTGGTTTTATTTGTTGATCTTTTTTTCATTTGTGTATATATTGTATATTGTTTGACTTTCTTTTCATTTTCAGAGGCTGTTCTACCCTTAAAAATGCATTAATTTTAAAAGTTTATTTTAAAGTGATCTTTAGTTGAGAGAAAAATTGAGAAAAATGTTCAGTTCAGTCCTCCCAAACCGTGGTCTAATTAGGAGTAGTCTTAAATTGGAGAGGGGTCGTGCCAGGGGGCCGCCAAGGGCCCCCCGAAGCAACGCATTATAGCGTAATTTGAGGCTGTTTTAATCAGATTTAGGGTAGCCAACTTTTTCCATTTTGTATTGTACATAAATAAAATACTGTGTGAAAAACACATTGCACGATATCTGATGCGATGACTGTGTAAATCCATTCTTTCAATTATAAAAATGAAGTTTTTAAAGTTCAATATGCCTATCATAGAAAATATATGAAAAAATATGAAATATGAACGTTATAATCGCAGAGGCGTAGGCAGGTTGCTGTCTAGGGGTACGAAAATTGTAAATGCACGAGACTTAAGAACATTTTGAAAAATAGAGCTGCTAGATCCCCGGAAATTGCAATTATACATTGATATATGAAAAGAAATTACAAGTCTACCAGAGAACCAGCCCACCGAGGTTGAGATGGAGCTAAGAACATTTAAAAAAAAATAGAGTTGTTAGGTCCCCGGAAATTGGATTATAGTATTTTGAAAAAAAGAAACAAAGTCTACAGGACCAGCCCTACCATTAGGGTTGAGCTGGCTGCTAAGAAAATTGTGAAAAATAGAACTGCTAGGTACCTAGAAATTGCACTTATATAGGCCCCTATTGATAAATGAAACGAAATTATAAGTCTACAGGACCAGATTTTGGTTCTATGGATCGGAACCGCGCTTGGTAAACCTGTCTCTTCAACGTATATAAAAAAAACACAAACAAATACGACATAATAACGCAATGTATATTAAGATTAGCCATATACTTGTGTGTTTGAACTAAATAATAAACTATACAGTAGTCTATAAATATGTTGCTAATATATCAAAATGGTTTAAAACAAACAAACTAACAATTAACGTTAAGAAAACCAAATTCATGCTATTTAGTTCCAAACATAATTTTCCAAACTTTTGTAATATTTCTTGTTTAATTAATGATAACATTGTAGATAGGGTCGATAGTTTTAAGTATTTAGGAATCACGTTTGATACATTTTTTACGTGGGGAAAACATATTGAGAATTTTTGTTCAAAGATTTCCCAACGTATTGGTGTTATACGTAGATTAAGAAGTTTCATTCCAAACTTTTCTCTTAAGCTCTTAGCAAATGCCTTAGTTTTACCATTTTTTGATTATTGTAGTCCCGTTTGGTCCAACTGTTCATCAGCGCACCTTAACTCACTCCAAATATTGTTAAATAGACTTGCCAGAATTATCCTATATGCTGATATTAGAACACCTGTTGATGATCTCATGACATCACTCAATTGGAAACATATAAATCAACGATGGGACCATAATATTCTTATAATGACCTTTAAATGTTTAACAGGTACTGTTCCCGATTACCTAATTGATTTTTATGATTTTATTGATAATTATCACAATTTAAATACAAGAAGCAAATCGAAAAACACTTTAGTCTTACCAAAATGGCATAATGATTCTGGTAAAAGAACATTTCAATACCGCTCAGTCAAACTCTGGAATAATCTTTCACCAGATATTCGCAGCTCTATAAATTCATTAACTTTGCAATCGTTTAAAAATTTGATCTAACTGTATTTTTCTCTTGCTTCTTGTGATATTGTAGTCTTTAAAAACGTTTTCATAATTTTCCATTTTTATTGTTTATATTTGTAATTTGTAAGTGTTAACTGGACTTCAAGGAAGAACAATGTACAAATATTGAATGAATATCCAGAATAAAGAAAGATTTCTATCTATCTATCTATAAACATTAAGTGTTATGTACTAGTAATTGTCCACTTTGTCTGTGATGATTTGAATTTTATAAGCATTCAAAGTTGAACATTTCATCTTCCTGTAACTGTTATGCGACTAAATGTGTTGATAACGAGACTCTCTGTACCTAAACTTTGCACCGTGGACAGTCAAAATGTGGCTTCGCAGCCTATCTCTTCTTAATGTTTTTTTACAATAAAAACACATTGTTCGTTCTTTTGAAAACATCGCAGAATGAATTTAATAATTTTATTCTATGCAAAAAGAGAGTGAATGCCTGTCCGGGAGTGAATGAAATGCTGTAATGCCCTTACAGGTAGGCAATTCGGCAAATGCATGGCGGCTTAGATAAAAGACGCCAAAAACCACAGTCAACTGACCACATGTTAATGTACTGATAGTGCGTCTTCCCACGAGTTGTCAGTCAGGATTTTGTGTATTTCATATCATCTTACTTGAATATCATACTGTACTGTGACTCATTTGAAGCCATATCATATATCGTATATTTTATTCTTATCTTATATTTTCTTTCTTTTCTTTCTTCTATCCTTTCTTTGTATTTTATTTTATTTTTTTTACTTGTTACCCAGCCCGATCGAATGCTTCTCAACCCGGTAAAATCCGCCAGGGGGGTATTCCGCCCCCCCCTTCCCCCCGCCTGTTACGCCACTGCTCCCCGTAGCTTCACCCACCCCCCCTCCTCCCCGTAGCTTCACCCACTCGTAGATTTCCTGCTATGTGTTTTTTCTGACAGGGATTCCCCTTTTATATATAAAAAAAAAACACACATTCAAAAGGGTTTCAAATAGACGACGCAGTAATGACGCATGAGTGTTGCCAAAGTGCGAGTCAACGAGGCACGCAATGCACGCAATACATGCAATCCACGATGGTAATTCAACGGAAAAAATACCAACAAGTGCGAGCCTTCGAATAATAAGTCTTCGTTAATATTTGTGTACAATTCATAAACATTTATGAATCACCTACCGTTAATGTAATTATCTATATATAAATTTACGTAAGGGCAAAATTCGGTATATCGCGCCTTACTTTTAGAATTTGTACTCGATGGTATATAAAGTTGGTTCGTACTTTCGGTACTGATTTTAACCATTTGATGTAACGCTGTTTACTAATTAAATTAAGTTAGATAATTAGTTATTGATGATTAAAACGAATTTAGGTTCAACGATTTGCCCCAAATAGGGGTGTTTTCCCGATCGTGGTATACACTGTCTAATGGATGTCCATCTTGAAAAATACCCGCCACAAAAATGCGAGGAGGCTTCGCATTTTCCTATCTCCTCCTACGATAATTGTTTTTAATAACTGAAAACCGGTTGAACAGGTAGAGTACAGCATCATAATGTTGAAGACAGGCCGATTTTCTTAAAAAAATACTATTTTGATAGATTTAATATACGATTATACAAATGTATTGATTTGCGATGAATGGAACATCCCAATCTCTCAGCCTGCCAGAGTTTGGTTTAACACAAGTAGGTAAATTTATGAGCCCTTGGTTCAACACATACGCTAGGTAAATATATGGGCCCTTTGAGAATAAACTTGCAATACAGTACTTTGACAATACTGTAAATACCTATTAACTATTGTTGGTCCTCATTTGAATCGAACATTTCTTACTGTGAATGTTTGTAATGTTAGATGTAATATAAACATATATACAAATAAACTTTATTACTGAGATTGTGGATAGGCTCTACTGTTAGATATATAAACACATTATTATATACAAATAAACTTTATACTGACAGTTCCTTCTCAACGTTTGTATTAATTAATAATTACCAAAAATATAAACGTCGTAGTGGTGTATCGTGACATGTACTTTAATATTTCAATCGATTATGACAGTGAAAGTTTTAACAAAGTATTAAATCGCAAATGTTTTACTGTATTTGGAGGTATATTATTTATAGGCCTATAAAACATGAAAAAAATATTTCGTTACTGAGTGGATAAAGAATATATTTAAAAATTGTTCCTCTTTGTACCTATCCACTTTCCCATCCCTCAACCCTAATGTTACATACAAAACACAAATTGGGTTTCTTTAAATGAGTCCAAATCAAATATTTGGACTCATTTTGTGATAAGTTTCTCCTTCGGAAGTAATTCCAAGGGTGCTAATTTTAGTTGACTACATAAATCATCGTGTCTATTTATTCGTTTCTGTAAACGAAAATGTATGATAGTCCTGCGGTACGTACATTTGAAATCGCCAGTTTTGTTACGCTGAAATTACTGTGTATTCGAGAACCATCTGTGGGAACAACCTAGATGGTACGCGAGCGAAGCGAGCGTATCATTTAGTGTTAACAATTTCGAATATCCAGATGCGACTTCGATGTTTACAGTTAGTTTTAGGTGGTGCCTGGTCACCGTCTAAGAAGCCTAGCTAGCCTAGGCCCTATAGTATACTGTAGCCGCCCACCCCCCACCCTCTGCCGGAGTAGAGACGGCTATTCGCTGTATGCCTAGTACAGTCTAGGCCTAGCAGTAGCTTCTTTATCAAAGCTGTCAATGGACGAATACAGTAGATTACAGATATTTTAAATCTAAGTCTTGTGAAATGTATTTTTTTCAACAAAATAGCCCTATATTATATTAGGGGCTAGACTAGGCCTAGTATGTTTTATGGTGCCTCGCACTTTTGGTACAATAGTGCAGTTACACTTCGTACTGACTCGCTTGAACTGCAATTAACATGGTCACATGGGCCGTTGACTCCACTGACTCCAATGAATCCATGGCTTGCAGTTTGTCAATACCCATGATGCATGATCGTTTTTTTAATTTAATAATTCAGTGAAATGATCATATACACGTTTGTTTTAGGAAATTAAACATTTTTGGAAGATTTTTACTACATGTTTTTGCTGACCGGGATTTCCTTTTTATAAAAAAAAACATGCATTTATATATAGGGTATCAAATAGACAACGCAGTAATGACGTATGATCGTTACCCATATATTTTTTTCATCAAATAAGTTCAGTAAAATGATACACAGTTTGTTTAGGCGATAAACATTTTGTCAGATGTTTCCTCTATAACAGCTACATGTTTTTGCTGACCAGGGATTTCCCTTTTATAAAACTTGGTGGGTACGAGTTGGCATGGGTACGGGTTGACCTGCATCCGGCCTAGCCTAATACTAACAGGCCTAGGCTAGTACTAGCTAGGTCTAGGCTGAAAGGCAAAACTTCGACAGAAAACTGGGACTCATCTAGGCCAGGGAGATGTAAAACATCTCCCTGTCTAGGCTAATTATGATTTGTTTTCAACGATTCCACATCTTGTAGAGATGTTCCCATTAATTAATCAAAATCATACAAACGATTTAAAGCTAATTTAAATGCCTTTTTGATCTAAATTAGTACAAATATTTCTCCAAAAATGTACTTATATGGCGAAAAACCAGTCATAACATTCAAAAAAAGTACAAAATAGGTGGCGCTGTTGTATTTCAAAAGCAAAAGTATAAAACAAAATATTTTCCAAACGCGAAAAGATTTCCTTTTTCGTACACAAAAAAAGTACTATCAAACGATCATTTAATAGTGCGTACTATTACACGCCATGTGACCCACATTCGTCCAATCAAATGACAGGAATTTATTGAGGTGTGGAATATTGCACATGTAAGAGAAATTGCACTCGGGACTGGAAGAATATCTACTAATGTGTAAAAAAATGGAGTTCATTTAGCTGATTACAAACAGATATACATACCTCTAAACAGTTAATAAACAATGCACAGATACTGACAGCATTAGAGCCTTTCATAAAGAAATTGCAATTCGCAAGATATCCTTCTACATGTTCTTTGACTTGTTCAAGGCTGTGAAATATCAAAAAAGTTTGTCAATAACAAACATTTTACAACATTATTTTATGCCTACCTTTCAATTTCATGTAAGTACAAAAGTAGTACAACTCACTCACTAAACACTTTTGCCATCTTGAAAATACTTGAGAATACATACAGTGTATTACAAAATAAAACTCACTTTGACTGAAGCAAGAGCTGAAGTAGAAATGACCTGACAACAGGATTTGGATCAATGCAATCCTCTGGAAATGGTGACACGTTCTTGGTGGCTTGCTGTTTCTGTTTCTTTGAATCGATTGTAACATATCCTAGCAACATTTTGATGACCTCTTCACTTGGTGGTGTTCCATCCGCAAAGCAAAGCTGCGAGATGACCTCCATGAAGAACGAGTTACAACATTGTCTAAATGTGTTGTGCTTTGCAATAACCTCACTAAATTTCAAAGGAAAAAATCTATATACTAAGTTTGTTTCAATATACAATATATTTCAATTTTACACAATTTTTAAATTTCCAATAGAATGGATTGACTGAATACTTTGATAATTTGGTATGCTCAACACAGATTTATAAGATAATATGTCGGTGGCAAAACAAATAAAAATTGTATGACATGTCCTTACCTTACTCGAGATTTCACTTTACATACAAAATCTTGAGGATATTCTGTCCTGCATGTTGGACATCTTTTAGCCTTTTTTGTTCTGAAGTATTCTTTTATGCACTTCTTACAGAATACATGTTGTTTTGGCTCACATGGGAGCATGACAGGGTCTGCAATGCTCTCTTCACATATTCCACATTTATGGATTCCACTCCTTAGAAATTAATAGCAGTTTTAAACAATGAAAGTATAACTAGTAAATATTAATTTTGTTATGGTTCAATCACAAGTTTAAATTCATGCAATTTGAATTGTTCTGTATTTTCAACCACACTGTACTATAGAATCTATGATTTTTTCCTCTACTTTTGTTCAAAATCAATACACTGTGGTGTAAAAATATATCTTCTAAAGTTGGTAATAGTAAATTACATTACATAACTTGTCAAGGATCCTAAACGTTATAATTCCTAACATATTATTATAAAGGCTGAGTAATTTTTGTGCAAAAATCCAGTTAAATGTCAAGGACTTTTATAATGACTGAGTACTTTTCATGCAATATATTGTGTCTCGAAGTCGGAAGCTCTAGCTCACATAGAAATTAGCTTGCAATGATATATCACCTAACCTATTTATGTCTATGCTTACATAACATCCTCTAAAAGTATAATTTTCACCAAGATCTTAGAAAGACCGTTTGTAATTTGTCAAAACTCTTCTCGAAGCTGTCAACATCCTCGAAAATATCAAAAATAGGTTTAAATCTTTAGATGAAGATGAATTCTCAGCACTTTTTGCACTCCAGTGAAAAAAATAAAGAGCGCACACATGACTCATTTCAGCGCGTCTGATTTGCTACATCCTTGAACCCATGTTATAAATAATAATATTGCAAATAAGGAAATCACAATCACAGTCAAATTATTACTATTATGTAAAATAAATTAATCCGTAAATAAAATTGTAACTTACTCATAACAAACTTCACCAGCTTTCATGTTCATGTCATTCAGGATTTTAACCAAAATGGTTATCGAATTATGTGTCTTTAAATTTGCTTTTTCTCCTAGTCCCTGTAATAAAACTCACAATTTTGAATGATAAATATAAATATTAATTATTATAATACACCTGCTTGTACCATTTGCTTGATTAATTACGCATCATGTGTCGTTCGATATTAGTGACAGAAAAGTGATATATAATGGTGATAAGTAATGGGTTCTAATGCATATTAAGCCAATTGTAGACATTTTAAAATGTTTGCCACGCAAAGTTGTTGATGTGTATTGTGCACCACTTATAACTGTTCTACTCCGCATCCAAAGTTTGAGCACTGCCTTTTTAAAATGGCCTAGCTTCCCGACCTAGCGTTTGTCAATAATTTATGATTGGATAAATTGAAAAAAGCTTATTTCAGAACAGTAGGTGTGTTATAAAACAAATAATGAATGTTTTGTATTTTTGTTGAATGAAGAGAATATTTCATTCGATGAAAGATTGACTATTCTATTTAAATCATTAAATTTAATAGTCAATCTTTCAATTTATTATTTGTAAATTATTTATGGTTATGATCTCTGAGGTTGCATGTGCAGCATTTGTAAAATGTAACATTGTATTCACCCTGTTATTTCTTTTATTGTCATTTTTATTATACTATTATTTATATTTTACTTATACTTTACTTATTACTTTGAACTAAGCTGTAAACAGAAAAGTCTGTACATACCAGCCACATTGCCTTGCATTTTGGTGAGATCAATTCTGCAAACTCTTTATTTGGCAAAGAGACATGCTCAAAGAAAAGCTTCATCACTGTTATCCTCGACCATAAACATCTGAAAAAATGTTGAAATATGGCTATTACAAAAAGACCTGAACTTTTAACACAGTAGGGTTATTCATAGTAGCATATTTTCCATCCCTACCCCACCTCCTTTTTCCACCTATACTTTACCAAATTTGGAAAATGACCTTGAATTGTGTATTACATTGTTTTACATAAATACAATTGTAAAAGTTCTCCCTGATCCTGCAACATGAGGAAGAATCATACTTTAGTTAATGTACCTGCATTCATCTAGAATTATTTGGTTTCTTGCACTGTAAATTCTGTTGTCTTTCTTGGACAATCCCATCACTCTCTGAACCAATGGAAACATTTTTTTCCTTTGTCCTTCTTGTGTGTAAACATTTTCTTCATACTTGAAACTATCCAACGCATATTTTAGACTTATTATATCAAGTGTCTACAACACAAACAAATACATTTAAATTCAGTATGTTTGGTGCTATAATTCCACACTGCACCTTCAATATAATGCTATTTCACAATGAGCATACTGTTGAGTAACAGAGTAGCAGGGTGTTTTTTTTTTAATATAAGAAAGGTGGATCTATATCCCTTTAGAAAAATTAAAGTGTACTTGGATTATAATAGAAATGTACACTTCATGTTACTGACAGTCTATAAGAAAAAGCAGAATTACTGTGGCAACTTTATTATAAAATGATTCATACCATTTCTCCTTCACTTTTAATCTCTTCTTCTTCTAGCGCTGTCAAGACACCTGGGCATAGTTCAACGATCTGTGCAAAGTGTTCAAATCTTGCTTGTAACTTGATAAAGGCCAAATGCACACCGGCAACCAGGTCAACACTTTCAACTTGACCACGAAGTTTGTGTACAACTGACAAAGATGAGTTACTTAACTGTTGGCAGATAAGCTATTGATATAAAACGAAGAAAGGTTAGGCATTGAGTACTTTAATATCATTCCACCATTCACATAAAATACAGAACTGACAGTACATTATGAATAGATTGCAACCAGGTTGACTTCTTGATTATTGGTATAAAACAAATCAAAATTAAATTTTGGATTTATAGAAGCAAACAGTCCAATACTGAGGAAAAGCTACATTCAAATGCCACAGTTGATTAAATAATGGAAAAACGAATGACGTCATATTCCATGTGAATGTCTAGCTTTAAGCTTTTAAAAAAAAATGTCATTTCACAAACACGTAAACAAAAACAAAAACCCACCGAAATTGTGGCAACAACAAAAGAAAAAATGAGGTTAGATTCATCAAAATTTAAGCTACATTCACACTTCACTCAACGGAAGATGGTATCTTAAACAAATTTTAATATAGATAATATATATAATATATACTCTCGCCGTACCACAGCGAGAGTGTTAAAGAGTCGCTATCCAATCGAGTTTGAACAATACCATAAAAGCAGGGCCGTAGCCAGGATCTGTCAAGTGTTCGGACACTAAGTATTTTGGTCACTGAACACACACCCATCCGTGTTCCCATAGAAATTTACAGACACGTATCGCTCAACGTACGCTCATACTGGGAAGAATGTATGAGTTATTCATGAACGAGTTTACAAATTTTTCAATTTACAAATAACCTTTTGTACTTTGGGGCATGTATTTGGAGGATTTTCAGGGATGAGGTGAGGGTATTGGGCATCTCGGCGATGGGGGTTCGCAGTCGGTTAAGGGGGGTTCGCTGTACCCCCTGGCTATGGGCCTGATAAAAGCCCCAGTGGTCTAATGGTTAGGACATCTGCATATCAAGCAGAAGGTTCGTGTTAGAATCTTGGGGCGACTTTTTATCATTCTCACAGATTTCCTCATCTTTATCGTTTCAAATTAATTTATTAAATTTCAGTATATCACCGGGCGGTTTATAATTTATTCTCTGCCTGTGATGTTTATGTATGTAATAACCTATAAGATTTCCAAGAATGTTAAATATATACCATGTATTTATTATCTTGTGTCATTTTGCAAGCCATGCTAACAAAATCTGAGATGTAGCTTTGAATAACATCTTTACTGCTACCACTAGTCATAGCAACCTGGAGAATTTTTCCAATCTCTGATTCTTGTATGTTCCGCAAGAACTGCTTCTCTGATGATAGTTGTGCTCCACCTATAAAACATAATTTATTTTGTGTAAATAATATCTTTAAACTTGTTGGCTACAAAATATTAATAACTTGGCCTTAATTAATATTGGCCAGTATCACTTGTTTACAAGATAATTACCTTTTGCTTCAGATGCAAATTTCCAAATGTCATCCAATTTTCTCTTCACAATCCAAGAGAATGGGAATTTGGCTGTGAATGATTTACCACCAAATCCTTGCTCCAAGACTGGTACTTCTGACCTCTGGATTTTTTTCTCAGGAGAAAGGCACATGTCATAGGTCATATTCATCAAGTCTTTGGAAGAGAATATGTTAAGCCAAAGACGGTGAGCCCAATGATGGTGTGTGTGTGTCATCAAGAGATAAAGGTTGTTACTGATGTCACATGCAGCAATTACTTCAGCCAGAAATGAGGCTACAGTTGATGTTAAACGTTGCCAACATGCTAGTCTGCGTCAAGGAAAACAGCAATTAACATTAAAAAGCCAATGTCAAAGCTAAAACTTTTAAAATGATTATTATATAAGATATGAAACAATTATTAATTATCAAACAAGTTAATGGCATTTTTTAATTCAAGTCCAAAAAAACTGTATATGTGTCAAATGAATATTCACCTAAATGTCCCGCTCTCCTGAACCTCTTTGATATTCAAACCTTTTCTGCTTAACCAATCTGAAGGATTTAGTCTTCTGCCTTCTTTCTCTTTGCCTTCTTTCTCTTTTACGAGACTGGCAATGAGATGTTTCATTGAATTTATAAATTCTGAACAAAAGATTAATATAAGAAAAAACAAAAAAAACCATCATATGAGCGAGCCGTTGGTTTACAACACAAACAATAGCTAGTCAGGTTGTTTTATCTTTCTTAACATACTATTTTATTGTGTCTGTATGAGGAATTAATTTCCATTTTCCATTAAAAATAAATAAATGTGAATCAATCAATCAGTCATTAAACTGTGTGTTTATATTCAGTTATTGTGTTTATACAGATCAATTAACTTAAATTTCTCATGCATTGTTTTGTGCATCCACAGAAGTCAATCATGCATGGTAAGCAGTCTTGGGTAGGCCTTACTACCACCACCGGTTGAAACAGGTTATAACTCAGTGAATAGGTCCTAAAAATCTGAAAATGATAAAAAAATAAGAAAGACTTAATAAATTTATACCATGATGCACACAGTCTCCTTCTATAAGTTGCACTAACAGATGGACTCTCTCTGTCGATCTATGTCGTTGATCAGAAGGATCAATAATTCTTGCCATAGCTGGATGAATACAATCAACAAGGACGGCTTTGAAATTGACAAGAGAAACTTCATCATGTGGAGAGCCCATCTTTGTGACATCTTCACAATCTCCTACTACAGGTTCTTCCTCCATTCCTTCATCAATCCTGTGCTCCATCATCTCTTCTTCCATTCCTTCCACCATCTCTTCTACTGTGGCATCAACTAGAGATGCCACGACCTGGTTCACATCTGATTGGTCGATGTTAAACATTGAATCAATGGAATTATACTCCATATCTTCTGATTCATTATCATCATCTTCTTCCATTTCTTCTTCATCTAAATAGCAATAACAATAAGGAAATTATACTGTATAGTGTACTGTATTAAATTAACAAAGATAAAATAAAGAAATTATATAATTATAATAACCATTACCAACAAACAAGGCTAAAAATAGTACAAAATATTGATACTTTGTCTACACTAGTAAAGCATTGAAAGTGACTAAAAAGTTAATGATAAAATAAGAACACAATTACCTTCAACTTCTTGTTCCCAACTCTGGCTGATGCTTTCTATGTTCTGCTGTTCCTTTGGAGCTGGAAGTAGTAACTTACTTATTGGTCGGCCTAAAAGTTTGGAAACATCTGGACAGTTTTCTTTTGGAGGTTGAAGGTCGTCGATGTGAGCAGAAGACCATAGTCCACCTATTATGATATAAAAGAAACAGTTATAAAGATATTATCGGCTGTTTTCATGCTTTCTTGAATTAAAAATTATCCTGCTGCACTCAATCTCGAAAGGCCAATATTATTTGACTTCCAACTTCATTAGCAACTAAAAATCAATTTATTCAGTTTATGTTTGATAGAACCTAAACTTAAACAAAAATATTGTTAAATTACAGTACCTTGGAATCCATCAAAGCATCTCTTAACCCGAGGAAGATGAATAACAAAGACTACATGAGCTATGCCTGCAGTCTCTTCTTCTACGGAATGAGCTCTGCCTGCAGTCTCTTCTTCCACGGCAGACAATGCATTCTCTCGTTCATCTTGCACTCGATAGGAAGCACAGGAAATCAGATTTGTGGTGTCACTGCTTGCATCACATTGCACTAATAATAATCTGTCATTTTCAGTGATCGCACCGAAGAATTTTCTAAGAAACATATTAAGTATTATTTTATTTATGTTGTGCAAAGGACTATAGTACAGAAAAAGTATCCAAAAAATAAAAAAATGCTGTTTTTAACTCACTGGACTCTAACAGAAAACTGTTGTTCATACTGGAACTCTTGTAGGGAGACCCAACTAATGTCAGACATATCAAGCTGTGTAGATTCCGCAAGAGTTTTGTAATCTTCCTCAGTCAGAAGACGTGAATATGTGGTAACCTAAATTTAATACATTATTTGTTTAAAAATGTTGATACCTAAATTTGGATGCTAAAAAATATAAAAATCCAGTTTTTAAAAATATGTTTTCAGATTTCTTTTTCACATTTCAAGAATCTAAAAAAACTAAAAAACAAATGCTTCATACTTAGGCCAAACATTTTTTTTATTGTGTTGGCCACGCCCGACCGACCCTAAACTGACGAAAATGAAGGTCGGCTTTTTTTTTTTTGTGAACCAAATGGCAATTGTGAAAACAAATGGTGAAAAAATAGTGTCTTATTCACCAAATTGGCGAACATATTTCACCTCCGTCGGACGTGTAAAAAAGAAGCGTGCTACCAACCATGAATCGATCATGTGATAACCAGAATATGCGATTATCAATTTTGGGGGGATCCAAGTTTTAATTAAAAAAAACGCTTTGATTACACAGTGGTTGAGACAGGTTTTTAATAGTTATCACATTTTTAAACACCCTCATAATTAATGGACTCTACCAAAAAGAACAACAGATCGTACATCGCACGAGGTTGTTGATGCGGTGTTTTTTGGTTTTACTGTACAGTACAGTACTACGATCCGATTACGAACTTGTTAAATGATTTAAAAGGCATGGATTCGCCAAGCAAGTAGGCCTATATTATACGTTTAATAGAAAATTACCTAAGATTGTCGTAAGCTCTTTTGTTCAAACTTGTTATTTATATAGCGATAATCCATCTGTTCCGGCATGCACGCTAGGCCGCCTCTAGCCTAGGCCTACTCCTCGATCGATCGATATCTCTGGTGGGGGGAATTTCCCCACAATAAATAAATTAAATCGGCGAAATATGACGGCCTACATTTTAATGTTATATCTTTAATGCCAGTGTAATTACGTATGGATAAAACAATATAAAACTCAATATTTTTCATCTAGAATAATATGTTAACTTGCGTAATGTAGCATTAACACGGAAATAGTTTATTTTAATCTCGATTGTTTTTGTTGGCTTTAAAAATTGTAGCTAAAGCCTAGTAGTAGGGCTATGCCTAGCCTATGCCTTTTTTGCCTCAAAAAGCTAAGACTACGTTTATTTAATAAACCTTTTTTAAACTTTTGTTGAAAGCCTAGGGTGCTATGAAAAGTGTTTAAAAGTATTTTTGTATCATTTGTATAAATTGTTTATTATTTTGCCGGCAACACATTTTTGGTCTGAAAAAAAAAAAAAAAAAAAAAACTTTTCCTACCGACCTACCCAAAATGATTTACACAAAATGTGGCCAACACAATAAATTTTTTTTGGCCTTATCTTGGTTGCCATAGATATAAAACGTTGAAGTTAAACACCTCTAATCAGAAATGGTAGGTTAGGACTATACACCTTACCTGAGCTAAAATGCCTTCATTACCAGGATTGTTTCTAAGCTGATCCTCAAGATAGTCTGCTAGGCATGAATGTTTCTGAACGTTAAAGTATGTATCCTGTAATGCCTTTTTCTCTTCTTCTGTAACTCTTGTATCTGATAATCTAGTGACAGATTCAGGGGTTGCACGCATCAACAGCTGGTTTTTAACATCTTCAAATACCTTTTGAAATAATTAAATTAATAATAATTTGAACATTTACATTATGACAATAAGTCCTAATCATAAAATTAGATAAAAATATGATGAATAAGATGCACTTTCGTACATAGTAACGTTATTGTTAAAGAAAGAAACTGAACAAAAACTAACATAAACATTATGATAACAGAAGAAAGGTGATGGGTGTAACATTAGATACCTTTTCAGCAGTACCAAAAGATGCCCATGTTTGATAAACAAGTGTAGCAACTGTATCACCATGATAACCAACAAATGCATCACTTTTTTTAAAAGCATCTTCTGATGACCTAATGAAGAAATGAAATATGTATTTTAACATTATTTTCTAGTTGCTTGAAAGAGCTCTTGTCAAACTGGTTCCTTTCAGTTAAGTGAGTTGCTATCAGTTCCAGATTGACATAAGCCTACCTTTATTGTGCGAAGTGACTACAAATCTTTTATTTAGTTATTACATGTATTTATTTGTTATAACCATGCAAACATTTTTAAAACTCTTATGACAGTTTTAGGTGTTTAGTGGTTGTTTACATCACTTAATCATATCATGGGCTCAATGACTAAATGTTTGGTGAACACTTTAAACTTACTTTATGAAAATCTCAACCCAATCTTCAAGTCTTCTGACAACTTGCAGCTGCTCTTCACTCAACATTGTTGTCATCGCCAAAAAGTGTTTCTCAAGACGGTTGATGAGAGGGATTGGAAAGCGTGTACGTACAACTTCTTTGTCAGCTACCACTATCAACCTATAAAAAGTGTTATTATTTATTATCAAGATATTTCAATTTTTGGGACCAATGAATCAAGATCACATGTTCACAAAGCTCAGGAACAGTCAAACAAATAGAAAACCTTATGCTAATATTACTGTAATATACCCAATGCTCAATAGATCTTAAGATATTTACCCCTTTTGTTTTTCCATCTTCTTTTTTCCTTTTTTAATGAAATGTTGGAGACAAGTCTCATGGAGAGGCCAGTTAGCCACATAGCCGTTAAGGTTAGTGGCTAATAAAGCGGCCTCCCTCTTAAATAATCAAAAAGACAAATATATACACAAGATGCTCTACACAAACAAAGTCTTAATATTACAAGTATTTGGGAGTGAAGTTGTTCTGTCATGAAACCCAGGCCTTTGGGATTGGTAGCCGAGCATCTAAACCACCAAGTTACAGCTCCACTTCTTTCAATACTATAGAAATCTATCAAGGTTTCATGATAGTTCCTGCACTGTTAAATTTGCATAATTTAAATAGTAATTTTACCTGAATGAATCATGAACACGGCATTTAACACGGTGTGTGCCGAGTCCTAGATCTACATATCGTTGTCCGCCGAAGTAAACGTAGTACTGGTTAAGGGCATCATACAAGCTCTCGTAAAGGTTCTCAAGATTCAAAAGGACAACTGTCTTTCCTGCTTCCATATACAGTTTAATGCGGTTGATGTTTCTACACACCTGTTATAATTAATGATTATTTATACAAAATATTATCTACTGAACAATCTGTAATTAGGTTATATGCATGATATGCATATAACCTCTTGATTCTGTCAGGATCTTTATTTATTTATTTATTTATTTATTTATTTATTCTTTCCTTAGCACTATTTTGTCCGTGAATTATCTTAGCATCAGTTTCATCTAGCTAAGTCAATTTTTCAGAGTATATTCCTTATGGCCAGGAATCGATGTGGTTATGTTTTCACGGTGCGCAATCATAATTTACGCGGTCTACGCGCGATTTAATGAAATCACGTTTGTAATCATATCTTCACAAGCATGAATCACTTTTAAACAAAATTTGGTACTCATAAATTTCAGGTCATATTTCATCATATGGCAATATAATTACGTGCGTAGCGCATATAACGCATGCGTACGTGCGCTTAAAAGTTTTGAAATTGTCAAAATTGATTCACTTTTTGCACGCGCACTGCGCGTTAAACGTTAATGCGCACTCTTTTTGCCCGATTTCTGTTTTACAACCTTTCTTTAATAATATCATCATATTTGATTCACTTTTCAACTCGAAATTGTTATACAAGCACGTCAAAAGTGACAGGCTACGCACGTATAAGTTAACAAAATAGTGAAAATATGCTAAATTTTAAAATTAATATATATCGTCAGAATGCTGGGGAACACCTATTTTTTATTTCATTTTCTTGAAGTGTATGTATCATATGTATGATTTATTATCAAATTAAGAGAACAAAAGTTGATTAAGTCATCATTAATTGTATATTGAATTAAAAAAAATTAATTTCGACAATCAAACAAATTTTGACATTTTCTTAGGCCGAAATAACAAACTTAACATTAACTTAACTTACTTAAAAGTATATAGTTTGACAGTGCATCATTTTTATAAATTTTTAAAGATGTCATCATAGTAACAAATTATAATTCATTGCGGTATGTAATAATCTATCTGCACCAAAGTGGCTACTGAATAGTAAATACACGGAGGAATCTTTCTACATGTTTTAGTAAGTTGTGTATGGCTCGGTGGTCTATGCTCGTGTCTATGGCATTCAAGGTACCGAGATCGAGCCTCACCTTGGGTAACGAAACGAAATAAGATTTTTTTTTATTATTTGTATTGTTTGTTCAATTTTATTTCTTAGTGTATAGATTATACACATGATTTATAATGAAATCTAGATAAAAAGAAACTTATGTCTTTATTATTATGTAACAAATGTGGTTTATGACATTATACGCAGAGGGATCTTTGATCGGATTGTGGTACCGGCTATTGTATTTGCGTTAGCAAGATCCTAGCATATATTATAAATAATTAAAGATTCTGAGAAAACCAATCAATCAATATATCTTTTACAAATCAATTATCTTTATTTTAATCAATGCATATAACCTATAATTCGTCATAGTGACGAATTAAATCTAGTTGTAATTGTTTCTGAATGTGTTACTAATTTAAGTGTTTAACTTAACAAAATAAATTTCTCTATAATACTTTTAGATTTGCTGATGCGGAGCATAGACTGTAATAAGTGCAAAGCAATCAAATTAAAGGAGTAACTCACCAACTGTTTAGCCCATCACTGGCATTGACAACCTACCAATGAAATGTAAATACAAAAGCATAACAAAAAAAATAGAAAAATACCTGTGTGTATTCTTGATCAAATGGAAAACTGCTTCCATAGATAATGACTGCATCTTTCATATTATGCAAGTGTTGTTGTAAAATTGGTAGGGCAGCAAACTTTTCAGTTATTACAAGAAGGTATCTGCTGTCTCTATAATGTAGAAAATATTCAGGATTTAACAACAAAGTCTTCCTCCTACAGCAAATAGGATATTTCATGTTTAAGAGAATGTGTAAAAAATAATCATATTCATAGAAAACTCTGAAACCAGTAATTTTTATTTGTCTTGTCAACTTACCCATCTGATGTACCATGTCCAACTTTTTTAATTCCTCCAGCCTGTGTCTGACCCTGAGCATCTAAGCTTGCTTTGATAAGGCCTGATGGAGTACAATCTGGATCACTGTCAAGCTAGAAGATATTAATCTGTATATTAATATATCTATAATATAACAGCATTAAGCCAAAATGTGTTCCTCTATCTCCTCCAAAACTGCAAGTCCGATACTAGCGCTGTTTTAATTCCCCTCTATCTATTAGTCTATATTAGAACGGACAATTTGTACGAAAAATATGTTTTTTCTGCCGAACGCCGCTTTCAGCAATTCTCGGCCATTTTCCTACATCACAATTAGACCAGTCAATTCATTAGCAATATTGAGACAGCGCATGTGATCAGCGGCACACAGCTACAGTTATAGTACAGCGGCAGTGCTGTCGTGCGCCATTTCAAATAAAACGGGCGGTAAGTAGGCCTACAAAACTGTATTCTTGCTGTTTCTACCTCATGCACACCGCTCCTGCCAAACATAAGATTGAGCACCCTTTTACCAACACCAAATGCAGTGATAACACTAGGCTAGGTTATGTTTCTTACTAATTACTCTTCCTAAGCTGCTATAGGCAATAGCTGAATGCGGGTCGAATCGGCCCACTTTTAGGCTGATATAATGTCTGACAAAGAGAGGTTTCTAATTTCATTAGCTCCCGGTAGGTTTTTATAATATGAAATATTGTGAAGTACATTATGCTAACAATATGTTTTGTTATTTTTAATTGTTCATTTTATGTAATTTATTTTCAAGGGATGTAGGCCTACAATACAAGAGGTACAAACAAGGAGGATAAAGTTGCAGTCATAGTTACTTCTTTCTAATCAGGCCACACCACCAGAAAACATACATTGTTGTTCATCTTAAAGACAAACCACCAAACATTCTTACCACCACAACAGAAACAACAGAAGACTGCAAGAATATTCAACCAGATTCAACTAAGTCACTGTTGAAGATGATATTAACATACTTTGGAAGCTTTTACAACACATGACAATTTACCAAATGACTATGAAATGCAGTATTATGTCCTATACCAAACATGACGGAAATAATAATCAACAACAGTTGTTGACTCATCACTGGTCAATCTGTAGTGTGTTGTCTATCAAGAGTGCTGCCTCTATATAGTATTCAAAAAAATTTCAAATCTATTTTTCAGGGATGAATTAAATCCCGCTTTGTTTTAATATAATAATGTGATTTTAAATGTAACTTTCGATCAGGTTTAGACAATTGTATACTGTATGTAGGTAATAAGTGTTTTAAAATTGTACTCATTGGTGTGTTTTTTTTTTCAAGTAAAGATAGATAGGTAACATTTTTACTATGATGACATCTTTAAAAATTAAAACAAAAACTAGATTTGAACTCGTCACTATGAATGAGTTAGGTTATCCGCCGCGCAAACACCAAGTGCATGTTATATGTTAGAGTATTGAGCATAGAAAAACGATTATGCCATTGTTTATTTTTTTATTTTTTATTTTTTTTTATTTTTAACCATATTTAATGAGGGTGATCCATCCAGCATTTGCTGATCATTTGGGACCCTCAGAACAGATACAATATACAAAAAACAACAAGAACAGAAAAGTAAAAGAAAAAAATAAAATTAATTACATAAGACTAAAAATAATAAGAAAATTTGAAAAATAGAAAATAACTGAAATGTTAAATTAAGCAAAATATAAAATATATATATATAAATAAAAATTTAGATCTGCTATTTTACAATTAAAATCAGGAAAAGGATTACATAGTTTTGAGAAAAGTCATAAGTCTAGTTTTGAAAGAGGAAAAGGATAAGGAATTGCGGATAGATAGAGGAAGATCATTGTAGAAATGAGGGGCCTTGTAACTGAAAGAGAGTTTGAAAATTTCAAGAGTAGGTTTAGGAATGTGAAGATTTCCTTTGTGACCTGAAGAAATTAAAATGTTAGTGTGCCCTCTCTATTTTGTGTCTAAATATATATACAGTACACTACTGTATACATACTAAATACAGTGCAGAATAGGTGAAAATAACGGGACCTTCCTTTTATTCCAAATTTTAAAATGATGACGTCATCAAAATGAAACACGTAGATAGCATTTTTGGAAGGAGAAAGAAAAAAAAAGATGATGATGATGATTTTTGACAATCACAAGGGTTATCCTGCAACTTCGTTGCGGATAACCAATGATGCACTGTTGACGTGCTCGTATAAAAGTTGAAAAGTGAATCAAATATGATATTATTAAAGAAAAGTTGTAAAACAGAAATCAACGCTTATAGTGCTGAGTTGTGCCTATATATGCCATATACAATATGTACAGTATATACTGTATATCTATATACAGTGTAGCATAGGTGAAATTATGGGACACACATCATGTTCAAATTTTTTGGCGTGATGACGTTATCAAACTAAACTTTAAGATGACAATTTCAAAAGATAATTAATTGAGCAAAAAAATATAAGATTTGGAAAAAAATTTGGCACGTAGAAGCGCTGTGCGCGCTCTTTGAAATGTGTATAACTTTGACGAAAAATATGAAAAAACTACTTTTTCACTTCAACTGGCCATATGTTAACGTCACAACATCCGATAGGCTTGATTTTTATATGAATTCATATCTACATTTCATCAGCTTTCATAATAAATTATTATCATCAAGGTAACCTTCAATTCTGAAGAGCTGTAAGATATTCAAATTTACTGCGAAGGTGAAATTACGCGTGATGACGTCATCAAAATGAAAATAGTGTCAACTCATGATAAAGATAATTAATTAAGCAAGCACATACTGAAATTTGTGCGAAATTCGAGCACACATAACCAAGATGCACTCTGTTGAATGTGATAATCTACACAAAAAGATAAAAAATTCTAATTTTTAAATTCAAGTGGCCATTTGATGACGTCAAAACATTTTGTACGTAAAATGTGTACATGAATTATACAATACAATACAATACAATACAAATCTTTCTTTATTCTGGAATAGCTCTTTCAATACACAAGTACTGGTCTCCCAAGAGGTCCAGATTTGGAAAAAAATACAAGAAAAAAAAAAAGTAAAAGCTATATTAAAACTATGTACAATAGAAGTTATACAAGATGTTTAAATTCAACTTGACTAAGTGTCTCATAATTTTTACGGATATGTACAGGAAGATTATTCCATAAGGTTGATGCTCTATAATTAAACATTCTCTTTCCATAAATATTGTTCCATGCTGGAACATTTAGAGTTTTAGTTGATTGACTTCTTGTATTTTTTGTGTGAAAAGTGTCCATAAATTTGAATAGATTTGCTAAATAAGATGGTGCTAAACCCTGTAGGCATTTAAATAACATAATTAATAAATCATTTTCCCATCTGTCATGGACACTCTTCCATTTTAGTGAGGACATCAATTCTGTTATAGGGGTGTACATATCAGCATAAAGAATGATTCTAGCTACTCTATTTTGAAGTACTTGAAGACGATTAACAAGTTCTAAGTTACAATTTGACCAAACATTACTACAGTAATCAAAACATTCTGAAATTCATATCTACAACTCAATGGCTTTAAGTTAAAAAAATTGGGGGTCATCTTGCATTCTGAAGAATTATTTTCATTTTAAAAATGCCTTATTTTTCACCATTTTCAGCACTTTGATGCAATTAATTTGCGCATTTTGTCATTTTTAAACTGCTCGTATAGCATTATTTTAAGTCGGAACTGACTCAAATTTGGTGAATGTACTAAGGATGGTAAGTAGAATGCGATTTGTATAAAAAAATCGCATTTTTTACGCTTTTTAAGTATCGCGCGCGCAAAATATTTTTTTTGCACAGTAATTTTTTGAAACACGCAAATGGCCTAATTCATGCTCTAAATTGATCAAAACTGAGCTTTTTAAATTTTTAACGCGCAATTCCACGCGCATGACCCTACGTGCGCGCGCGTTTTTATTTTTTTATATTTTTAACCTTGACCTGAAGTTTACGTGTAGTGAATTTCATTAATATGTAATATAATATAATGAATTATGGAGATATGATTGATAATGTGATTTCACAAAATGGCGTATAAATGACGTCACGGATGAGTGATCACGCTGAAAAGCTTATTAGGACTAAGTTAGAGTATTTCAAAGACATTCTGAAATTTTTGTGATCATTGCTATTCAACTTTTTGAGATATTTTTACACAAAAAGTGTACAGAAAGAAGAAGAAGAACTAGACATGAAACTCGTCACTTTGACGAGTTAGTTATCCGCTTGACAAACGCCATGTGCACGTCATATGTTGGAATATTGCACACAGAAAAAGATTATGGCATTATGACAAGAACTGAAGAATATGATAGTTTGTTATTGCTGAATTCTTTTTTTTTGTATCATATAGTATACACAGTATATAATCTGTATCCATATCACATACAGTGTAGAATAGGTGAAATTACGGGAACCGCTATTTATTCCAATTTTTAACATGTTGACGGTTTCAAAATGAAACGCAAAGGTAGCAATTTCGGAAGGAAATTATCTCAGCAACAACATATTAACGTGTAGAAGAAATTTGAATACGTGAAATATTGATGCGCGCTCTCTTAAATGTAATGAATTATGACGCAAAAGATGAAAATACGACTTTTTTTTATTTAACTGGCCATATGATGACGTCACAACATCCGATTGGCAAAATGTTCACATGATTTCGTATCTACAATCCAATAGCTTCCAGAAAACGTTTTAATCGTGATTATCACATTTTATTCTTACGAGCTATAACAGATTAAAATTTACTGTAAAGATGTAATTAATGCCACACGTAATTTAAATTTGTAGGCATGATGACGTCATAAAAATTAAAATATTTTTAACTCATGCGTAAGATAGTTGATTGACCTAGACAATATCAAAATTGGGGTGAAAATGGAAAACAGATAAGTGGAGATACGCCCTATTAAATGTGATGAGCTATGACGAAAGAGACAAAAATCATAAATTTTACATTCGTGTGGCCATACGATGACATCACAATGTCCGGTTAGTCATATTCATTAATGATCCGATATCTACAACTCACCTTCCAGAATATGTAATTAAAAAAAAGTTTACCTCGTAGTTTAGAATCTATGATTGTTTAAAAAAGGGCATAATTTTGACGAATTTTTGAACTTTTTCATTAAAAACAAACGAAAATTGTACAATTCGACGTGCTCGTAAGACGTAATTTTAAGTCGAAATTGTTTTAAAATTGGTAAAATTACTATAAAAGGCTGGTAAAACATAATTCAATCAAAAAAAAATATTTTTAGCGCTACGTGCGCACCACGCGCATAAAATTGTTCGCGCGCGTGGGAATTTTTGACATGCTCAAAATGTCATGATCAGCGTAGTAAGTTGATTAGAAGTTAATTTTGCGAATTTTGAATTTTAAATGCGTGTGCGCGTGTAACTTCGTGTAAAACATGCCATTTTTAGTGCACAAAAAGTTAGCGCATGCAATCCTTCTAAGTTGCGGATAACCAAAAAAACTATTGATCCAATACAATAACAAGGAGTTATCCGCTCTACCAAGCGGATAACTAATAAAGATTTTATACAATAACAATAGGTGATCATAGAATAAAATGATCACCTAATAATAAAAAGTTGGTTTCAATAGAAAAGTACAAATCTATTGCAACCACCACTAACCTTCTCTTTTTTTATGTATCCTTCAAGTTTCTTTCCAAATATTTCGATATACTCGTCTGTTCCATCCATTCCACCGAAGTTGCGCCTAATTGCGTGCTCAATTTCAGCCCAAGTGGGTTTAGTTTTTGAATTCTTGGAGAATTGGTTCACCATCTTAATCAAACTATAACAAAATAAACTTTAAACTGAAGTTCAATTCAATTCAATTCATTTATTTTCCAGAAGACATATAAAACATATAATACAATAAAAAAAAAAAATTGGCATGGAACTCGTCACTTTGACGAGTTAGTTATCCGCACGACAAACACCACGTGCACGTCATACGTTGGAATATTGCACACAGAAAAAGATTATGGCATTATGACCTGAACTGAAGAATATCATATCTTGTTAGTGCTGAATTCTGTCTATTTTGTGTCATATAGTATATACAGTATAATCTGTATACATATTACATACAGTGTAGAATAGGTGAAATTATGGGACCCACCGTTTATTCCAATTTTTAACATGGCGACGGTATTAAAATTAAGATAGCAATTTCGGAAGGACATCTCACCAACAACATATTAACGTGTAGAAGAAATTTTAATACGTAGAATATGGATGCGTGCTCGTTTAAATGTAATGAACTATGACGCAAAATATGAAAATACGACTATTTTTATTCAACTGGCCATATGATGACTTCACAACATCCGATTGGCAAAATGTTCACATTAATTCGTATCTACAGTCTAATAACTTCCAGAAAACGTTTTAATCATAATTATCACTTTTTATTCTTACGAGCTATAACAGATTAAAATGTACTGTAAAGATGAAATTAATGACCCTGTTAATTATAATTTTTAGGCATGATGACGTCATAAAAATTAAAATATTTTTAACTCATGCGTAAGATAGTTGATTGACCTAGACAATATTAAAATCTCGGAGAAAAAGGAATACAGATAGGCGTGATGCGCTCCATTGAATATGATGAGGAATAACGAAAGAGACAAAAATGCTATATTTTACATTCGTGTGGCCATACGATGACGTCACAATGTCCGGTTAGCCATATTGATTCATGATCCGATATCTACAACTCATCAACTTCCAGAATATGTAATTAAAAAAAAGTTCACCTCGTTGTTTAGAATCTATGACTGTTCAAAAACGTGTGCAAATTGTCCAATTCGACGTGCTTGTATGACGTAACTTTAAGTCGAAAGTGTTTAAAAGTTGGTAAAATTACTAGAAAAGGCTGGAAAAACATAAATCACGCGAAAAAAATATGTTTTTAATGCTACGTGCGCACCGCACACTTAAAAATTTGTGCACGCGTGGGAATTTTTGACATGCTTAAAATGTCATGAAACGCGTAGAAATATGATTAGAAATTATTTTTGCGCATTTCGAAATTTTAAATGCGCGTGCGCGCGTAACTTTTTATAAAACACGCAATTTTTTAACAGAAAGTTAGCGCATGATATAATTTTAACTTTTGCAAAGTTTCATTTTAAAATGTTATTTGGTTTTTGACCTATGTTAAATACGAGAAAATCGTTAAATCGCGCGTAAGTCACGTTGCGCAATTGTAAACATCCTGAAAAGGTTCGCTGCACAACTTCATATGAATGAAGATATGTTGAGAAAGTTACGAAATGTTATGTTTGAAAGTTTTACAGATACGTGTGACACAAAAATTACAGAAAGATAGAAGATAAAAAAAAAAAAAGTTGATGATTTCGTACAATCACAAGGAGTTATCCTGCAACTTCGTTGCGGATAACTAAAGAATACAGAAAAAAAAAAATAGACATGTAACTCGTCACTTTGACAAGTTAGTTATCCGCACGACAAACGCCACGTGCACGTCATACATTGGAATATTGCACACAGATAAAGATGATGGCATTATGACCTGAA
The DNA here is from genome assembly GCF_963402885.1 of Antedon bifida. Lineage (NCBI taxonomy): Eukaryota > Metazoa > Echinodermata > Crinoidea > Comatulida > Antedonidae > Antedon > Antedon bifida. Next base: position 33,631,506 of record NC_136229.1, on the reverse strand, counting down.
CTGAAGAATATGATTATGTTATTATTGCTGAATTCTGTTATTTTGTGTCATATAGTATACACAGTATAATCTGTATACATATCACATACAGTGTAGAATAGATGAAATTACAGGACCCGCTATTTTATTCAAATTTTTAACATGTTGACGGTTTCAAAATGAAACGCTAAGGTAGCAATTTCAGAAGGAAATTATCTCAGCAACAACATATTAACATGTAGAAGAAATTTTAATATGTGAAATATTAATGCGCGCTCTTTTAAATGTAATGAACAATGACGCAAAATATGAAAATACGACTTATTTTATATAACTGGCCATACGATGACGTCAGAATGTCCGGTTAGCCATATTAATACATGATCCGATATCTACAACTCATCAACTTCCAGAATATGTCATCCACAAAAAGTTGACCGTGTAGTTTAGAAATTATGACTGTTTAAAAAAAGGCATAATTTTGACAAATTTTGGAACTTTTTTATTAAAAACGCGCGCAAATTGTCCAATTCGATGTGCTCGTATGACGTAACTTTAAGTCGAAATTGTTTAAAAGTTGGTAAAATTACTAGAAAAGGCTGGAAAAACATAAATCACTCGAAAAAATTATGCTTTTAACTCTACGTGCGCACCGCGCGCATAAAAATTTGCACACTCGTGGGAATTTTTGACATGCTTAAAATGACATGAAACGCGTAGAAAGTTGTTTTTCCGAAATATTAAATTTTTACTTTTAACTTTTTGTAAAACATGTCATTTTTAGTGCACTAAAAGTTTGCCCTTGATATGACTTAAATTTTCATAAAGGGTAAAAAAAAAATTACGTTTTTAAGCTATGATCAATCATTAAAAATCATAAAATCGCGCGTAAGTCACGTTGCGCAACTCTGACGTCATTCAAAATAGGAGGTGCACAACTTCACTACAATCACAAGGAGGAGGAGGACTAAAAAGATGATGAAACAGGACAGTTACAAGGAGTTATCCGCTGAATGCGGATAACTAAAAAAAAAAAAAATACAAACACAAGAAAACTAACACCAGTCTGGCGGATTGTAGAAAGGTGACAAGTCACTATGCGAGTACTCTCCTTCTGGTGCAGACAAAAACAAGTTAACAGCAAAATACATTAAATAAGGCAGGGAAAAACTTAGAGGAACCAAAAAGGCACAAATCAGTCACTTCAATAGGGAGGGTTTCCCACAACCTCTGAAAGGAAATAAAAACAGAGTGGTAAAATGCATTGGTACGAGAACTAATTTATAATTTCTACGAGAAACTGGTGTGGGCAACAATGACCATCAACCAGAAAATTTACGTAGAGACACTTAATAACAAATTTAACTTGAAGAAATTGAAGTCTATGGTACAACCGGGGTACTGTAGTTTGAGGAAGGTAATTCGGGCTTCGTAAGATGGACAGAGGGAATATACAGTTTGGAAATAGCCTGGAAAACATGATCTAGTGAAACGTCTTTGGATAGATTCGATTTGGTTGATGGTGCATTGTTGATGTGGTAACCACACAAGAGCTGCATATTCAACGATTGGCCTTACTATTGTTGTGAAAAGTTTTAAAAGAACAAGGTGGTCATTGGTCTTACACAATGTATAATAAAACCCACAAGTCTGTTACATTTAATAACAGATTGGGATATATACTGGTTCCATTTTAAATCCGACGTTAAAGTAACTCCAAGGTATTTATAGTGGGACACTGTTTCGATTTGATTATTAAGGATGAAATATTGGAAAGAGCTGTGGTTTTTTGAGCGGGTTATTTCCATGACTCTACATTTACCAGGATTGAGGGACATACGATTTGTTTCACCCCATTTAATGATAGAGTTGAGGTCAGCCTGTAAAAAGTCACAATCAACTGGGGATTTGATTACTCTAGAGAACAGTGTCGTCAGCATATTGTGGCATGTGGGATGAGATCAAGGTAGAAAGATCAGCAATATACATATTAAAAAGAATAGGGCCAAGCACTGAGGCACTCCAGATGTAACGTGAACCGAAGAGGAAAGAGTGCCTTTGTAAGAAACAGCTTGTTCACGATTCGACAGGAAAGAATGCAACCAATTCAGTAAGTTCCCACAAAAGCCATACTTGTGCAATTTATCCATAAGGATAGGGTGGCTAACTCTGTCAAATGCCTTTGACCAGTCAAGGAAAATTGCATCGATACGGGGTGGATTGTGTCTATCTAAGCATTCCGCCCAATTATGAAAAATAGTGACAAGTTGGGTAATGCAGGATTTCTTGTGAGAGAAACCGTGTTGGGATTGTGGTATGATACCATGTTTATCAGTGTGAGCTAGCAAATGTTTCGCAATAAGTCGCTCAAGCACTTTACCAACAACGGATGTAAGGGATATGGGTCTAGTTGAGAATATCTGTTAGCGGGCCAGACTTATGGATAGGGATAATATGTACATGTTTCCAATCAGAAGGAACTTCACCCAGAGTCAAAGATATGTTAAAAATTTTGGTTAAAACAGGAATAACAGAAAAAGAAGAAAGTTTAAGCATTCGAGCAGAAATGCCATCAGGTCCAGGGGATTTAGAAACAGTCAGAGAAGTAATTACTGATTTCACCTCATTCTCATTTCACCAGGATGGCAACAGAACTCAGAAACAGGAGGAACAAAAGGCGGGTCGAGATTAGGAGAGAAATTGCTTTGGAAAACAGAGTTGAATTTATTAGCAATATGGGATGGGTCATCAACAGTGACGTTATCAATAATAAATGAAGATGGGATATTGCTTGATTTTTTAGAATTAACAAAAGCCCAGAACGGTTTCTCATCTTTAGACTGGGCTAAATTTTTAACATACTCATGAAAACTTGTTCTACAAGCATATTTCACAGCATTTCGAACTTTTTTATATTTATCCCAAAAGTAGGTATTTAGAGGATGTCTTTTAGCCTGTTTGAAGGCACGTTTCTTTCTACTTAATTTATCTATCTCTTGAGTAATCCAAGGGGATCTTTTCTTACATCGCCCTTTACCTTTCGGAATAACCTTATCAAAAATATCAGTAAGAATTTGTTTAAAATTTGTCCAAGTGTGATTAATATCGTTATCGACAAAACAAGATTCCCAATCAGCACTTTCAAGTTCTTCATGTAAAGTGCTGGGATTTAATCTAGAGAATAGGTATTTATCTCTACTATTATTTTTAGATTTGATACTGTTATTTGAGGCATAGATAACACAGGAAATTCCAACATGGTTACTATTTGCCAAACCAGGGGTTGACTCTACATCCATTAACTCTTGTCTGTTTGTAAAAACAAGATCAAGAGGATGACTATCACAATGTGTTGAGTCATTATTAACTAATTGTGTACAGTCCAAGGAGTCCATAGAGTCAAGAATTAAACGTTCAAAGTTATTGGTTAGCAATTGTCTTTGACTCTTCATATTAAAGTCTCCACAAAGTATAATAGCTTGGTAGTTGTGGCTGATGTCCAGTACGTCTTCCATAGCTGATGTAAAATCATTAGTGTAAGAGATAGTAGCACTGGGTGGACGATAAAAACAGCCAAGCAGGATCTTTCCCAGTTTTGTCAGTAGCTCAACCCAGACTATCTCTATCTGACTATGAACAAGCTTAGAGCACAGTGATGGTTTATACTGTTCGTTGACAATAATCATAACACCTCCACCATGTCTATTGCGGTCTTTCCTAAAAATAAGAAAACCGTCGGGTGCGAGTTCATTATCATGAATCGTACTATCTAACCATGTTTCCGTAACGGCCACAATATCGGGTTGCTCATAATCGAGAATAAGATGCAGCTCAGTAAGCTTATTTACAACACTTCTAGCATTAAATAACAGACCGTGTATTTTGGGCCTATCACTGTGCGATGAAGTAACAGAACTACTACATGTAGTACTACCAGTACTACCATGGCTTGAAGTAGTTGATATAATTCCTGTAAAGAATGACTTGTTAATTGTAGGAAGAGCGCAATGCAGACAAGTCCAACTTTGTTGCGTCACCAGCAAATCAACGAAAAAAGCATCAGAGACACCTTGACATCCATGGTGAAATTGTTGGATGCACAGAGAACAATTAAGACCTATCTCATTAAACAGGATAGGATTTGTGCAGTAACCACAAGTAGGTCCACCGATCAACGTTGCTTCACTTGCTATGCGGTGGTGACCGTTGTTATCGCCGTTAGTGCCAGGCTGCTCAGCCCTTGAATGGTCTTGAACTGAATTCCTAGGCCTAGAAATAATAGGGCCAGGGTTTGAGTGAACATCACCTGCTAGAATGATCAGTAAGTTAAACGTCGCCATGCTATTAGAGTAGTACCTCAAGTTGGCGTGCAAAAACCTTCGTTTCTGTTTCTTAGGCCTAAACTCATAGAGTTCCCCACGACCATGGGCGGCAAGCGTTGTTCAATCCGAAAATGGAGCTGGGTAGGCCTGCGTAAGTAAGCGGCTGTACATCCAACATATAAACAGTCTGAAATATCCGATCCATTACAGAAAGACAGGATAAACTTCCCATTGTTTGCATATAACTCATGTTTGTGAAAAGCAGGCTTGGAGGATCCACAAAAGACCAAAACAAGCACAGCAATTGTGAGCGAACTGCAGACGGCATACGACGCCATGTTTACATGAAGTTAATATAATAATAATATTTATTCGGCAAAAGTTCATAAAAGTACATTTCACAATTCATCTTGCCAGGAGCAACTAATAGGCATGAGCCCAAACAGAAAACTGCTCTTACTCCATCATTACTTATAAAATACAAAAATAACAAAACTAAGTAGCACAAATTAAGTAAAAACAAAACAAAGTTATAATGAGATACACCAATTAAAAATAAGCTGCATTGAATAAACAATATAAACAATTACAACTTAATATTTTGAGATCAAATGTTTGGTGAATTGGGCTTTAAAGTCTGAAATTGTAGCACATTGTTTAATTTCATTGGGAACCAAACCAAACTAATTGTTTGTAAAAAAGTTTACAATTGTTTAATATATACATACATATTATGTTAAAATAGAATTGATAAAATAATGCTAATGTTAATAAATGCTAAACAGATTTACTTACCTATAGAAGTCTCTTAGTCCAAAGAAATCATGTCCTTGATCTTTATAGATCTTTAAGTATCCTTCTGCAAGTGGCTTTAGGATTTGACTGACCTTATCCAAAGTTCTGTTATCTAATACACATATGCCCCTAATAAATAATCAAAATACAATGCAGAGAAGTGCCATTGGCCAAGAACACAGACAAATATATAGGAGGAATGAATATCCAATAATGTGTAGAATAAACAAGAAACCTTCTGAATTTAAACCAATTTAATTTAAACTTATTATAGTGGTGTGGAAAATTCATACTTACTTGGCACTTTCTATGAGTTCAGCTTCGTCTGGAACTCCTCTAGAAACCAATATGCCTCTATTCATCTTGGCAGGATCTAGGGCCCAGTTTGAGATTCCTATGAATGCAACTTTTTTATAGTCTGGTGGATTGTCTTCTTCTTCAGAGCCATACTCTAGCAACGGATGTAGTGTCTAAAAAAGAAGTATCGGAAAAAATTTAATTAAATGTAACAGTTTATCTAGCTTAATATTTGCATCCCATCTTAAAAAGTTTAGATAAATATTTTATTAACATTTCCATTTTTTTAAAAGCTAATATGTTCATAAAAAGTCAATAAAAAGAATATATACCTTTAAAGGCATTCTTGGAGAGTCTTCAGCAAGTCCAACTTCATCAAGAACGACAACGGACACAAATTTGTTGAGATCTTTACTTTGCTGGAATCGGCTACATTGACGAAAAGTTCCCACAATTCCATCTGGTGTCGACAATGGACTGCACTGATACGATATCATGTGTACCTGATGATAAAAAGATTAAAATAAAGTCAGAATCGTAAAGAAAACATATAAATAAAATGGCTTTCTTTTGACAGAATTAACAAAAATAATACCTGTTTGAGTTTTTTGAAAAGCTCAGATACTGATGAGTCTCCTTGCATGGCATCAGCCACGATTGTCTTGGCCAAGGATTTGGAACTTCCAGGTTTGCCGACCAAAAATAACGGGATCCTCAACTCAATGCAGATAATCATCATGAAGATGTTTTCCTTCAGTGCCATGTTGCGAGCAATGTTTGGACCTAACTGTATTTCATCTAAGAATATGTCTTGACAGCTGACGAAAGAGAAAAATGCTTAAAGATGCATTGTCCCCCAAAAACATGAAAAACAAAGTAATAAAATCAGACTTTGAATACGCCATTTTGCAGTTTTAATAAAAAAGTTATTCACTTCTGTAGAAAAAAAATCAACAAAAATAATTATTCACTATAAAAAGACAAAAGAAATGGTTAATTTTAACCAAAAACTATTGTCTGACAGACAATTTTAGTATTTTTTGCTTTAAATTAAATATTTTTAGTTAAATAATTGTTTTTCCCATCCAGTTTTTGGTCAAAGTGAATAACTATTATGTGACATTAAAATGTCATATTCAACCAAAAAAAGGGACACTATTGTTTTCATTTATTTATTCATTTTTTAAAAAACTGGAAGCATTTCAAACAACTGACCACAACTCAAAGTAATGCACAGCGCAAAATATGTTCACATAAGCGCAGTGTTCCACATTTCTGGAACTGAAATCAACAGAATTTAGATCACTAATGACATGATTCAAAGTTTTCAGTTGCATTTAGTTTCTTTTCAGTTTTAGAAAAGTGGAACACGTTCAATTCAACTGCGCTTATGTGAACATATTTTGCGCAACTGTGCATTACTTTGAGTTGTGGTCAGTTGCTTGAAGTGCTTATATTGACATACAGTAGTTCAGATGAGTTACTTTCAGTTCTGTGTCAACTTTACAGTGTATGAAAAGAGCAGCTAGAATTTCTATTGTTATTTTATGATGATAATGGAAAAATAAAGCATTTCAGTATTTAGTATTGCAGTATTCAGTAATTCTAAATTGCGACTTTTTTCCAAACTAAACTGAAAAAGGCCACCCTCGTTTCCAAACAAATTAACACCCATAGGCATGATAAATCTCTTCACACCACTTCAGTGGTGGCGCCAGCGGGGGGACTACGGGGGCTCCAGCCCCCTCGTCGGGGAGGCTAGCCCGCCCGTCGAGGAACACGGGTACTTTTTGTCGGGGAATAAAATATACAGTAAAAATCGTTCAAGTTCACTTCGTAGTTTCAGCGCCTAGAAAACCGCGACGTTCCATTGACCGTGAGAGTACGTCAGAGGGCTATCATGCACTGTATAATATGCATTCATTATTGCCAGCGATCTAACTACTAAACAATAGCTAGGTACGCACTTGTCTGGCGGTATCCCTTTGTACGAATCGTTCAACGTTGGGTCCAGACGCGTGATATGTTCCATCCAGGGACCAAAATGTGTACTGTAGTTATTTTTCAGGCGAAGTTTACCAACGGTTACGTCGTGTACTGTGTGTCGACGTACGCTACACACTACAGCAAACACGAATTATGTTAATTGTTCGTATGTTCACCAATTTTTAAATTTAAAGGTAACCTTCTGTACCTTGAGGCACCTAAAATAAATATTTCATACATTACGAAACAAAAAAACATGCCACATTTTCGCTTAGCCAACATCCTATTATAGCTAAGTTATTTTATATTAGTTAAATTTTCAATGTCCTGTATGTCATGAACTTCTCACCACTCGGAAATCCAGATGGTACGCACGCATACACTTAGGAGGTATAAACTTATTTCCCCGACTGAAAAGGGTCTACGCTTGCGGACGCACCCTCACTTTTTTTAAGCCTCTAGGCCTGATGTTTCCAAAGTATAAGATGCAATTTTTTGAAGACCTGCAGCTCTAGTTTTAAACATTTTCTTAGCTCAGCCCCAACCATGAAGCTGGTCATATTTCGAAGTACAATAAGTGCATTTTCCGGGCCCTAACAGCTCTAGTTTTCAAAAATTTCTTAGCTCAGTCACAAACATGATAGGGACTTATAGGCCTATATTTTGTTTTATGTTTTGAAGTATAATAATCTCCGGGACAGATCATGCCCAAGGCACGTCATTTACAATTTTTGCACCCTCAGACAGCAACCAGCCTACGCCTCTGCGATAAATATTGTGGACCTACCTCTTCGCCTGTGGGTACGTTTTACGTTCGCGTATATTAATTTTTCTATGCTACAATTTACCCGATAAATATAGGCATAGGCCAATTTTGAACTTTTATTTTGTAAATTGAAAATCGGGGAATGTAGCCCCCCCGTCGGGAAGATCCTGGCGCCACCGCTGCACCACTTTCAAAAACTTGTGAAACAAGACAGTCCACTGTTATAAAACCAAATGTTCCTTATGCGAAAAAGGAGATTTACCTCACAAGTTTTATGTTCGTAGAACAAATATATGGAACAATTTGCCCATTGATTTGAGGAACCTGAACTTCTGTAAGCATTTTCCATCAAAATTGTTTTATGTATTAGTAATAACAAGTCTTTGCTGTGTTTTTAATAATATAACATTATATGCAGGGCAACAATAATAATAATCTAAACATTAATGCTACTAAATTTTTCGCGTATTTTACGTATCTCCTCCAAAACCACTGATGTTTATTGATGGGACGTCCCTTTCCTGAATTTTAAGGATAAACACTAAAAAAATGCAAAAATAGCAGTAATTTGACGTCTCAGCGACTATGTTATGTCACTGTATAAACTACGCAACCTCCTCTGTTGTGTACCGCCATGGCTTGATCTACAAATACCATGCCGGGCCGCTAAAAAACTGTCTTTAGTCAACCGTATCGAATGATCACGTCGTTGAAGTTTTAATTAATTACATCGATCCTTGGAACAGAATGTATTTTTTTATTGTACGGTTTGGCTCAGTGAGTAAAACGCCGTGGCCATTGAAATTAATGCTTAGTAATAGTAGGTTCGAGTTTGTGTAAATAATAAGTATCTCTGCTTAAAGCAAAAAATCTAAACAACAATGTAATTACAAAAGTAGCAAAAAAAGATACCAAACCTCACGCAAAAAAATTGCAAAATATAAAAAAACCATTGAAATAAAAAAAAAATGTAAATGAAAAAAAAACCACACACACATAATATAAATAAAATGATTCGAAATTCGTGTTTCCACAAAATATCATATAAAATATAATATAAAAGTTTGTGTCCAACGAGCGCATCATCTCATTTCGAGTAGTGAGTGCTGATTGTAAAGTCTATTTTATTATTCCAATATTCTTAATTCTAAAACATAATTCATATTTATATTTTATCATTTAAATGTTTTAATCTGCCGACTGATTAACAGACGTCACTTTCTGATGCGCACCCTAGATTAATATTCACACAGCACAAAGTGCAATATCCAGTATTGCACTTTTATAATACCTAATCATCCCATGCGAATTATTATTAAGGCAGACAAGACCGTGTAGAGCACAGGTTATTGCTAGACCACACTTATTACAAAAGTAGCAAATAGGTAACAAATCTCCCAAACAAAAAAAATTGCAAAATATTAAAACCATTGAAATAAAAAAAATGTCAATGAAAAAAAAAAAACACACACACAAACAAAACGATTCCAAATGGTTTGATACATTGTTGAACATGATGTGTTTTTCATTTGATTTATGTCCACTTTTTTATTTTTCAAATAATGAATACACCACGAAAAACACCCAAAATAATATACTTTGGTATTTTATACTTTCGTTAGTGTTTGCGCGCATCATCTAACTTATTCACACAGCACAATTTTTGTTAAGTGTCTTTTATTTTCGTAAAGTCTGAACAGTAAAAAGTAAATTCTAAAGTTCCATATCCAGTATTGCTTTCATTTTTTAGCCTACATATATTTTAAAGTGAAGGGATAGTGTATAACAAAATCAATGGCCATAAAATAGTTTATGAATTTGATTCTTGATACAATTTGTTTTTATTTTGATAATTTACTACTTTTATCAGAGTGCGCATTTATTATATATGCAAAGTATATAACCTACTCTGTTGTGTACCGCCACGGCCGGATCTACAAATACCATGCCGGGCCGCCAAAAAAAAACTGTCTTTAGTCAACCTTTATCGAATGATCGCATCGTTGAAGTTTTAATTAATTAGGGGCCTAAACCTATTCTTTGAACAGACTGATATTCGTAAATCTTGGTTTGGCTCAGTGTGTAAAATGCCGTGGCCATTGATATCAATGCTTAGTATGTTTGAGTTTGAATCCGTGACAGGTGTAATTATTTAGTATCACCGCTTAAAGCTAAAAATCAAAACTAGCAAAAAAGATACGAAACCTCACACAAAAAAAATTGCAAAATATAAAAAAACATGAAATAAAAAAATGTAAATGAACAAAAAATTAATATTAATATTCACACAGCACAAAAATATGAATAAACTTAACAATTCGTGTTTCCGCAGCAATGTGTTTTTTATTCGATTTTTGTCCACTTTTTAATTTTATGTCTAATGTATCAAATAATTAATACACCATGAAAAAACACCCAGAATATTAGGCATTTTATACTTTCATTATGTGTTTGCGCACACATCTAATTCACACAGCACACTTTTTCTTTAGTGTCTTTTATTTTTGTAAAGTCTGAACAGTCAAAAGTAAAGTCTAACATTCCATATCCACTGTACTATTGCTTTCATTTTTTAGCCTACATATATTTTAAAGTGAAGGGATAGTGTATAACAAAATCAATGGCCGTAAATACAGTAGTTCCGAACTTTATTCTTGATACAATTTGTTTTTATTTTAATAATTTGTCAAAGTACTTTTATCTGAGTGCACTTTTATTATACTTGCCCATGCAAAGTATATAACCACATATTAAGGCAGAAAAAGACCTACGGAGCACGGGTTACTGCTAGCAGCAACAGTAGCAGCAGCAACAACAATAATAATAATAATAACATTAGAATCAAAGTAATTTTGGCACAGGAACATTTTCTGTAAATTTTCATGACTCACTTTTATTTTTAAAATGGTCTATTTTATGCTTGAAATAGTAAATCTTGAAGAATAAATAATACATCAATATCTAACCTGTTAATTTCTCTGTAAATGGTTGCATGACCTCCACGTAAATTCATTGGATTCTTAAAACTCTTGGCTACAGTTTTTCTGAAGTCTTTTCGCTTTTTGTCTAAGCATGCATGGTAGCAGACACCAAGAGCAAGAACCAATGCCCATGTAAGATCATCAATGTCAATATCCTTTAATAACAATGAGACACAAGAGAACATTACAAGAGTTCCATAGGTTATTGCTTGAAGCATATTTCAGATAAAATAAAACAGATAAATAGAATTGTACATCAATATGAAAAAAACAAATACAATGCAGATAATATTAAATTCCTTACCTTTCATTCCACATTCCATTCATTTGATTTGAAACACACCAAACCCACACACCCCTAAAAATATCTATGTTTAATTTTAAAAAGTACCCCATCCTCTCTCACACAACTCTTAATAGAAACAAGTGTGAATTATGATTATATGACGAACCTTATCTAATTGAGAATGTTCATCCTCAGAATCTTCTACCTCCTCATATTTGACATCCAATTCATCTTCTATTATGATCTTAGGATGAACCTTCTCTAATTGAGAATTTTCATCCTCAGAATCTTCTACCTCCTCATATTTGACATCCAATTCATCTTCTATTATGATCTTAGGATGAACCATCTCTAATTGAGAATTTTCATCCTCAGAATCTTCTACCTCTTCCCTTCCTATATCTTCCTCTTCAATGTTAACTTTCTTCCTTCTTTCCTCAATCAATGGTCGTAGCAAATACTGCTTATCAAGGAACCACATCATCACATTAAGTGTTCTCTCAACATCCCTTAAGCTTACAAAGCTGCACTCATTCTAAATAAGACATAAATTAATTAATTTGAAATCTAAAGGCAAATCACTGAAAAAATATGACAATGCTCTGGGTATCAGTGGCTGGATCTGGAGATAAAAAAAAAAAGCAAAAAACTAAATCAAAACAATAAAGCAAAAAAGCCGAACGACCAAAATTAGCAGTGCTTTCGGCAACACTAACTCTTCATCAGTGCAAGTGAGAGAATAAAGACATTCAATTTTAACAGGAAGGAAGAAAGAAAAAAAAAGGTGTCTAGAAAACTCAGATCTCAGATATATCTGAGTTTTCTAGATCTAGAAAACTCAGATATCAAGATCTGAGTTTTCTAGTTCCAGAATGGAACTAGAAAACCCAGATCATAAAATGGATTGTTCCATTATTATCAGAGGGTAGCTTGTTTGAAATATTACAGTACAGTATTATACGTTTTCTTACTAATTAATAATAATAATAATAATAAAAATAATTGTAACTTGTAGTAGCGACCTAAGACTTAAATCATAAAGAAATACAGTATACACATTTTAAAATGTAGGCTTAGCATTTAGGCCTAGCCTAGCTAAGCAAATTCAATTCAAGGCTCAACGTGTGGGCACTATCGTGATGTATCGTAAAGAGTAGGCCTAGCCCTACTAGGCTAGAAGTGGTCAACTCGTACCCAAAATAACTTGTACCTATTCCCAACTTGGCTAACTCGTACCTCAACCAACTCGTATCCACACCAACTCGTACATACCAATTTTTAAGCCTACATTTTAACGGTAACATGCACTGTATTTTCTTTATGATTTAAGCCGTAGGCCTAGGTCGGGGTAGTAACAAAGTGCGAGGCAGCGAGGCATGCGAGGCAGGGAAGGCAAGCGAGGCAAGTCAGAAATTTATGCAAGGCATCGTTTTACCATCATCAAAAATGCAAGGCATCATTTTATCATTTCCCAAAATTGCGAGGCAGGAAATCACCGAAATTGAAGTAGCCTAGGCCCACTAGTTCCCTTTTGCACCTGTCTTGTATTTTAACTCGAAATTTGTTAACCAATTATCCTGAATACCACTCCTTAGAATTAGTAGACCTACTTTAATGAAGAAAATCATATAAAAGTAACAATAAATCCGTTAAATTGGTGATTTTACAGACGTTTTCCTCGCATAATGTTCGCGAATTTCGCACACTCAATGTTCAATATTTTCGTTTCTATGGAACGCCAAAAGAGCAAAATTAATTAGAGGGCTAAAAACTCTGTGGAATCCATATATTTAACGCATTATTTGGTGAAAATCACATACAATTATTTTCAATAGGTTTTGTCACTGTCACTTGTCAGAAAGGAAAAATGTTACTGTTGATACTGTCTAGGCTAGGTATATGTTGATTTAGGATTGATTATTATTCTTTGAAAACAGAACAGTATCAGAAATAACTTATTACAGCATTTTTTATTGACAAATTAACAAATATATTGAAATTAAACGTGTTTTTCACCAATAAATGCATGAGAAATTGACGCATTCCACTGAGGTTTAGTCCTCTATTATCGTTGCTCTTTTGGCGCTCCATAGAAACAAAAATATTAAACATTGAATAAGTGAAATTAGCGAACAGTGTGTGAGAAACACGCCTGTATAATCATTAATATAAGGATTTATTTGTTACTTTTTATGTGATTCTTCTTCATTAAAGAATTCTCTCGCAATTTTTTTCTTTGCGGCATGTTATTTGATTGGCATATCAGTTACCTTTTATTCACCGCCAGTTACTGAACTTGTCCTGGCCATCGCTGTTCACTTTATTTGCGGTACACGTGTTGATTTCCTAGAGAATGGAATGTCAAAAATTTCTTTGGCACGCCGCTCAGAGAGAAGTCTCTGCTGAAACCACGTGCTATAGTAAAGAGGGATTTTCCATCTCTCGGGTCTACCAGATCAATGCGCGGGGTGTGCCAAAATATTATTTTCACTCTGCTATGTTCGAGAGACATGTTAAATTAATTGTAAAGTGAACACGCTCGAAATGCCAACAAACATTTGATGAGTGTCGCTATAACAATTATTGTTTATCGAAAGTTAAAGACTATCGTTCAGATTTAAAAAATATGGCGCATACGGATGCACAACTTTTGAACAGTTTGGGCACTTTTGTAAAGTAAAATTTGACACGATATGACTTGAATGAAAAAAAAATCGTTACATAACATGATGAGTGTATACACGAATCTATTTAGATACGCTACACCTATTATAAAAATATAAATAATTGATTATTAGGCCTATAATATAGCATAATAGCACGTTAAGATATGCCTCGCACCTTTTTGGAATTGTAAACTATATACCTTGCATGCCTCGCACTTTTGGAAATGATAAAATGATGCCTCGCACAAATATTTGGCCTGCCTCGCTTGCCTCGCGCTTTGTCAACAATCCCTAGGCCGCTTCTACATTTTTACAATATTAGTAAGATAACGTACACAGTAATCAGTTTTAATAATACTTTAGTATTTCAAATGACCTACCTTCTGATTAATAATGGAATGATCCAAATGACCTACCAACCAATCATTTGATGATCTGAGTTTTCTAGTTCCATTCTGGAACTAGAAAACTCAGATATTGATATCTGACTTTTCTAGATCTAGAAAACTCAGATATATCTGAGATCTGACTTTTCTAGATCTGAGTTTTCTAGACACTAAAAAAAAATGATGTGACTCTTAAACTGATTACAATTTACCTTCTGTTCCCTCATAAATGCCTGTGCAGCTGATAATACCTCAGAAACAACGTCTACCTGCTGTTGCTTGACAATAACCTGAATAATAAATCATCAATTTAATTTATTAATTTTTTTAAATGCAACTGATCACATTCAACTCATTAAACACTCATTCTCTGAAACTTCTTTGTGGGTTGATTACTGTGGGACATTATATTTTCATAACAACAATTATGGTAATCAGTACAACCCATAGACGAGTAGAGAACAATTGTAGATGGCGCACACTACCAGTTGATTAAATATTATCAGTCTGTCTTTGTTGTGTGTGTGTTTGCCCACTTTGTTACAAAAGGTAGACGCAAAAAGAAACTGCAGTACTCGCATATAACGGCATCCCACTCTCGATGATGTTATTAAGATGCAATAGAACATTATTTAATATCATATGACCCACAATCCTCAAATCTACTAAGGTGTGTTATAATAGAAAATGTCATATCCAGTAAAACAGGAAATGATACAAGTCAGGAACTAAAAAACAGAATATACATTTCAATCTACCAATTTTATTTTGGATTAGCAAAAGCATTGTCAATGAAATGTAAGAGTTACTACTGTACTTACAAAGCGTTGAACAATTTGCCTAATGTACATCTTTTCCACATCCTGGTTAAGCTGTCCAAAGTCCCAAACCAATGGTAGCATGCTCGGAGGTAGAGCTTGAACTCGGTAAACAAGTTGACGTAAAGGTATGCGACCTGAATACATAGTAAAAGAATGGCAATTAGCTCAGTGTCAAATCTGGTGTTTTCTGTGTGTAGTACAATGGCTATTTGAATTCCTTACCTAGTCTATCTGTTGTTTTACTTGCTTTAATGTGGTAGCCAAGACCAGCTGCTTCTAATCTTTCAATCATTTCATCTGTGTGCCTAAACATTTGTAAATAAAAACACATTTTTCATTTTAATAAATACAAATACAGAATCAATGAATTATGACTCAAGAGATGGAGCTCAACAATGTAGAAGCGAAGACAGCAACTGAAATTGTACAAAGATGGCACATGATGATTATGATTACAAAATGATATTCAAATTTCTGCAGAATACCTGAAATAATGGAAATAGTGGAACATAGAACAAAAATAATAGATAACTAGAATTTAATTCGTCACTTTGACGAATTATAGGTGATCATTTTTATCATTTTAATGAAATTAACATTTTTTAAACATGCACGTACGTTAACATACGATCGTAAACAGCTGATGTACGCCATCCTATGACATGATGCATATACACTTATAGTGCTGAGTTGTACCTATTATGTGTCATATACAATATACACAGTATATACTGTATATCTATATACAGTATAGCATAGGTAAAATTACGGGACCCACATCATGTTCAAATTTGTTGGTATGATGGAATTATCAAAATAAACTCGAAGATGACAATTTCGAAAGATAATGAATTGAGCAAATAAATATAAGGATTGGAAGAGAATTTGATACGTAGAAGCGCAATGCGCGCTCATTGAAATTTGTATAACTTTGACTAAAGAAATCTAAAAACTACGTTTTAACTTCAACTGGCCATATGATAACATCACAACATCCGATAGACTTAATTTTTATATGAATTCATATCTACATTTCAACAGCTTTCATAATAAGTTATAATCTTCAAGGTCACCTTTAATTCTGAAGAGCTATTAGAAATTCAAATGTATGGTGTAGCTAAAATTACACGACCTAGGTTATTCAAGTTTTTACGCGTGATGACGTCATCAAAATAAAAATGTTTACAACCCATGAGAAAGATAATCAATTGAGCAAGCACATTCTAAAATTTTTGCGAAAATCGGGCTCAAATAACGGAGATGCGCTCTATTGAATGTGATAACCCACACAAAAAGATAAAAATTACTAATTTTTAAATTCAAGTGGCCATTTGATGACGTCATTCCATTTTGTACGTCTAATGTGTACATGAATATGTATCTACAACCCAATGGCTTCCCGAATAAGTTAAAAAAATTAGGGGTCACCTGCCATTCTGAAGATTTATATTCATTTTAAAAAGGCCTTATTTTTCACCATTTTCAGCACTTTGATGCAATTAATTTGCGCATTTTGTCATTTTTAACCTGCTCGTATAGCGTTATTTTAAGTTGGAACTGACTCAAATTTGGTGAATGTACTAAGGCTGGTGAGTAGAATGCGATTTGTATAAAAAAATTGCATTTTTTACGCTTTGTAAGTATCGCGCGCGCAAAAACGCATTTTTGCGCAGTAATTTTTTTAAACACGCAAATGGCCTAATTCATGCTCTAAATTGATCAAAACTTAATTTTGAGCTTTTTAAATTTTTAACGCGCGATTTCACGCGCATGAACCTACGTGCGCGCGCGTTTTTATTTGCTAATATTTTTACCCTTGATCTGAAGTTTACGTGTAGTGAATTTCATTAATATGTGATAATGAATTATGGAGATATGATTGATAATGTGATTTCGCAAAATGGCGTATAAATGTCGTCACGGATGAGTGATCACGCTGGAAAGCTTATTAGGATTAAGTTATATTATTTGAAAGATATTCTGAAATTTTTGTAATCATTGACATTAAACTTTTTGAGATAATTGTTACACAAAATAGTGTACAGAAACAATAAAAAGAAAGAACTAGAATTTAATTCGTCACTTTGACGAATTATAGGTGATCATTTTTATCATTTTACTGAAATTAATTTTTTTTTAAACATGCACGTACGTTAACATACGATCGGAAAATGTTGATGTATGCCATCCTATTATATGCTTATAGTGCTGAGTTGTGCCTATATGCCATATACAATATGTACAGTATATACTGTATATCTATATACAGTGTAGCATAGGTGAAATTACGGGACACACATGTTCTAATTTTTTGGCATGATGACGTTATCAAACTAAACTTTAAGATGACAATTTCGAAAGATAATTAATTGAGCAAAAAAATATAAGATTTGGAAAAAAAATTGGCACGTAGAAGCGCTGTGCGCGCTCTTTGAATTGTGTATAACTTTGACGAAAAATATGAAAAAACTACTTTTTCACTTCAACTGGCCATATGTTAACGTCACAACATCCGATAGGCTTAATTTTTATATGAATTAATATCTAAATTTTATCAGCTTTCATAATAAATTGTAATCATCAAGGTAACCTTTAATTCTGAAGAGCTGTAAGATATTCAAATTTACTGCGAAGGTGAAATTACACGGCCTACGTTATTCAAGTTTTTACGCGTGATGACGTCATTAAAATGAAGATAGTGTCAACTCGTGATAAAGATAATTAATTAAGCAAGCACATACTGAAAGTTGTGCGAAATTCGAGCACACATAACCAAGATGCGCTCTGTTGAATGTGATAATCGACACAAAAAGATAACAAATCCTAATTTTTAAATTCAAGTGGCCATTTGATGACGTCAAAACATTTTGTACGTAAAATGTGTACATGAATTCATATCTACAACTCAATGGCTTCCAGAATAAGTTAAAAAAATCGGGGGTCATCTTGCATTCTGAAGAATTATTTTCATTTTAAAAAAGACCTATTTTTCACCATTTTCAGAACTTTTGTAAAATTAATGTGCGCATTTTGTCATTTTTAACGTGCTCGTATAGCGTTATTTTAAGTCGGAACTGACTCAAATTTGGTGAATGTACTAAGGATGGTGAGTAGAATGAGATTTGTAAAAAAAATTCATATTTTTTATGCTTTTTAAGTATCGCGCGCGCAAAAACGCATTTTTGCGCAGTAATTTTTTGAAACACGCAAATGGCCTAATTCATGCTCTAAATTGATCAAAACTTAATTTTGAGCGTTTTAAATTTTTAACGCGCGATATCACGCGCATGAACCTACGTGCGCGTGCGTTTTTATTTGCTAATATTTTTACCCTTGATCTGAAGTTTACGTGTAGTGAATTTCATTAATATGTGATAATGAATTATGGAGATATGATTGATAATGTGATTTCGCAAAATGGCGTATAAATGTCGTCACGGATGAGTGATCACGCTGGAAAGCTTATTAGGATTAAGTTATATTATTTGAAAGATATTCTGAAATTTTTGTAATCATTGACATTAAACTTTTTGAGATAATTGTTACACAAAATAGTGTACAGAAACAATAAAAAGAAAAAAAAAATAATAATAAAGATTTTATACAATAACAATAGGTGATCATTTTATTCTAAATGATCACCTAAAAAAATAATAAAGATTTTATACAATAACAATAGGTGATCATTTTATTCTAAATGATCACCGAACTAGAATTTAATTCGTCACTTTGACGAATTATAGGTGATCATTTTTATCATTTTAATGAAATTAACATTTTTTAAACATGCACGTACGTTAACATACGATCGTAAAAAGTTGATGTACGCCATCCTACGACATGATGCATATGCTTATAGTGCTGAGTTGTACCTATTATGTGTCATAGAATATATACTCTATACAGTACAGTGTACAGTATATCTATATACAGTGTAACATAGGTGAAATTACGGGAACCACACAATGTTCAAATTTTTTGATATGATGGAATTATCAAAATAAACTTGAAGTTGACAAATTCGAAAGATAATGAATTGAGCAAATAAATATAAGAATTGGAAGAGAATTTGGCACGTAGAAGCGCAATGCGCGCTCTTTGAAATTTGTATAACTTTGACTAAAGAAATTTAAAAACTACTTTTTAACTTCAACTGGCCATATGATAACTTCGCAACATCCGATAGGCTTATTTTTTATATGAATTCATATCTACATTTCATCAGCTTTCATAATAATTTATAATCTTCAATGTCACACTTAATTCTGAAGAGCTGTAAGATATTCAAATGTATGGTGTAGGTGAAATTACACGACCTACGTTTTTCAAGGTTTTACGCGCGATGGCGTCATTAAAATGAAAACGCTGACCACTCATGGAAAGATAAATAATTAAGCAAGCACATATTGAAATTTGTGCAAAATTCGAGCACAAATAACCGAGATACGCTCTGTTGAATGTGATAATCTACACAAAAAGATAAAAAATCCTAATTTTTAAATTCAAGTGGCCATTTGATGACGTCACAACATTTTGTACATCAAATGTGTACATGAATTCATATCTACAACTCAATAGCTTCCTGAATAAGTTAAAAAAAATGGGGGTCATCTTGCATTCTGAAGAGTTATTTTCATTTTAAAAAAGGCCTATTTTTCACCATTTTCAGAACTTTTGTGAAATTAATGTGCGCATTTTGTCATTTTTAACATGCTCGTATAGCGTCATTTTAAGTCTGAATGGACTCAAAATGGGTAAATGTACTAAGGATTGTGAGTAGAATGTGATTTGTTCATCAAATTTTATTTTTTACGCTTTCTAAGAATCGCGTGCGCAAAAAAGCATTTTTGCGCAGTAATTTTTTGAAACATGCAAATGGCCTAATTCATGCTCTAAATTGATCAAAACTTAATTTTGAGCTTTTTAAAATTTTAACGCGCGATTTCACGCGCATGACCTTGAAACGCACGAGTTTTTATTTGCTAATATTTTTACCCTTACCTGAAATTTACGTGTAGTGATTTTCATTAATATGTGATAATGAATTATAGAGATATGATTGATAATGTGATTTCACAAAATGGCGTATAAATGACGTCACGGATGAGTGATCACGCTGAAAAGCTTATTATGTCTAAGTTAAAGTATTTGAAAGACATTCTGTAATTTTTGTGATCATTGCAATTCAACTTTTTGAGATAATTGTTACACAAAAAGTGTACAGAAAGAATAAAAACAACAAGGAAAACAACTAGAATTTAATTCGTCACTTTGACGAATTATAGGTGATCATTTTTATAAATTTATTGACATTAATATTTTTTAAACATGCACGTATGTTAACATAGGATCGGAAAATGTTGATGTATGCCATCCTATTATACGCTTATAGTGCTTAGTTGTGCCTATTATATGTCATATCACATTATGTACAGTATACTGTATATCTATATACAGTGTAGCATTGGTGAAATTACGGACACACATCATGTTCTAAGTTTTTTGCACTGATGACATTATCAAAATAAACTTGTGGATACCAATATCGAAAGATAATGAATTGAGCAATAAAATATAACAATTAGAAGAAAATTTGGCACGTAGAAGCGCGGTGCGCGCTCTTCAAAATGTGTATAACTTTGACGAAAGAGATGAAAAAACTACTTTTTAACTTCAACTGGCCATATGTTAACTTCATAACATTCGATAGGCTTAATTTTTATATGCATTCATATCTACATTTCACCAGCTCTCATAATAAGTTATAAACATCAAGGTTAACTTTAATTCAGAAGAGCTGTAAGGTATTCAACTATACGTTGTAGGTGAAATTACGTAACCCCCGTTATTCAAATTTTAAGATGTGATGACGTCATCGAAATGAAAATATTGGCAACTCATGAGTAACATAATTGGTTGAGGTAGAATATATTAAAAATTTTAAAAAAATCGAGCACAGATAAGCGAGTTATGCTCTGTTGAATATGGTGGTCTATGACAAAATGGGAAAAAACCCTATTTTAAAAATTCATGTGGCCAAATGATGACGTCATACCATTTTGTACGTCTAATAGGTATATACATTTATATCTACAACTCATTAACTTCCATAATAAGTTAAAAAAAATGGGGGTCATCTTCCATTCTGAAGAGTTATATTCATTTTAAAAAGGCCTTATTTTTTACCATTTTTAGAACTTTTGTACAATTAATGTGCGCATTTTGTCATTTTTAACGTGCTCGTATAGCGTTATTTTAAGTCTGAATGGACTCAAATTTAGTGAATGTACTAAGGAAGATGAGTAGAATGCAATTTGTACAAAAAAATTGTATTTTTTACGCATTCTATGTACGCATGCGCAAAAACGTGTTTTTGCGCAGTAATTTTTTGAAACACGCAAATAGCCTGATTCATGCTCTAAATTGATCAAAACTTAATTTTGGGCTTTTTAAATTTTTAACGCGCGATTTCACGCACATGACCTTGAAACGCGCAAGTTTTTATTTTCTAATATTTTTACCTTGACCTGAAGTTTACTTGTAGTGAATTTCATTAATATGTGATAATGAATAGTAAAGATATGATTGATATTGTGATTTCACAAAATGGCGTATAAATGACGTCACGGATGAGTGATCACGCTGAAAAGCTTATTATGTCTAAGTTAAAGTATTTGAAAGACATTGTGTAATTTTTGTGATCATTGCCATTCAACTTTTTGAGATATTTGTTACACAAAAAGTGTACAGAAAGAATAAAAAAAATAAAAAAAAAACTAGACATGAAACTCGTCACTTTGACGAGTTAGTTATCCGCACGACAAACGCCACGTGCACGTCATACGTTGGAATATAGCACACGGAAAAAGATTATAGCATTATGACCTGAACTGAACAATATGATATGTTGTTAGTTTTGAATTCTGTCAATTTTGTGTCATATAGTATATACAGTATAAACGGTATAATCTGTATACATATTACATACAGTGTAGAATAGGTGAAACTACGGGACCTCCCCGTTTATTCCTATTTTTAACATGGCGACGGTATCAAAATGAAACACTAAGATAGCAATTTCGGAAGGATATTATCTCAGTAACAACATATTAACATGTAGAAGAAATTTGAATACGTAAAATATAGATGCGCGCTCTTTTAAATGTGATGAACTATGACGCAAAAGATGAAAATACAATTTTTTTTGTTCAACTGGCCATATGATGACGTCACAACGTCGGATTGGAAAAATGTTGATATGAATTCGTATTTACAATACAATAGCTTCCAGAAAACGTTTTAATCATGATTACCGCTTTTTATTCTGACGAGCTATAACAGATTGAAAGTTACTGTAAAGATGAAAATAAGTGACCCACGTTATTTACATTTTTAGACATGATGACGTCAAAAAAATTAAAATATTTTAACCCATGCGAAAGGTAGTTGATTGACCTAAAAAATATCAAAATCTGGGTTAAAATGAAAAACGGATAAGCGAAGATGCGCTCTATTAAATGTGATGCTCTATGACAAAAGATACAAAAATCCTATATTTTATATTCGCATGGCCATACGATGACGTCACAATGTCCTGTTAGCAATATTGATGCATGATACGATATCTACAACTCATCATCTTCCAGAATACGTAATAAAAATAACTTTTACCGTTTAGTTTAGAAACTACGACTGTTTTAAAAAAGGTATAATTTTGACAAATTTTAAGGAATTTTTGAACTTTTTCATCAAAAACGTACGTAAATTATCCAATTCGACGTGCTGGTATGACGTTAATTTTAAGTCGTAATTGTTTAAAAGTTGGTAAAATTACTTGAAAAGGCTGGAAAAACATAAATCATGCGGAAACAATTGTTTTTAACGCTACGTGCGCACCGCGCGCATAAAAATATGCGCGCGCGTGGGAATTTTTGACATGCTCAAAATGACATAAAACGCGTAGAAAGTTGATTAGAAATTGATTTTTCGCATTTTGAAATTTTAAACGCGCGTGCGCGCGTAACTTCGTGTAAAACATGCCATTTTTTTCTCACAGTCAGTTAGCGCAAGATATAACTTAAACTTTTTCTAAGTTTCAAATTAAAATGTTATATGGTTTTCGATCTATGTTAAATACGCGAAATTCATAAAAACGCGCGTAAGTCACGTTGCGCAACTATGACGTCATTCACAATAGCGGGTGCACAACTTCACGTGAACGCCCACATGTTGACAAAGTTATAAAATGTTATGTTTACACGTTTTTGAGTTACGCGTGACACAAAAATGACAGAAAGAAAGAAGAATACAGAAAAAAAAAAAAACTAGACATGAAACTCGTCACTTTGACGAGTTAGTTATCCGCACCACGACAAACGCCACGTGCACGTAATACGTTGGAATATTGCACACAGATAAAGATTATGGCATTATGACAAGAACTGAAAAATATGATATGCTGTTAGTGCTGAATTCTGTCAATTTTGTGTCATATAGTATATACATGCAAACAGTATAATCTGTATACATATTACATACAGTGTAGAATAGGTGAAATTACGGGACCCGCCATTTATTCCAATTTTTAACATGGCGACGGTATCAAAATGAAACACTTAGATAGCAATTTCAGAAGAAAATTATCTCAGGAACAACATATTAACGTGTAGAAGAAATTTGAATACGTAAAATATAGATGCGCACCCTTTTAAATGTGATGAACTATTACGCAAAATATGAAAATACGTCTTTTTTTATTCAACTGGCCATATGATGACGTCACAACGTCCGATTGGCAAAATGTTTACATGAATTCGTATCTACAATCCAATAGCTTCCAGAAAACGTTTTGATCATGATTATCACGTTTTATTCTGACGAGCTATAACAGATTGAAATTTCCTGTAAAGATAAAATTAATGACCCACGTAATTAAAATTTTTAGGCATGATGACGTCATAAAAATGAAAATATTTTTAACTCATGCGGAAGATAGTTGATTGACCTAGATAATATAAAAATCGGGGTAAAAATGGAAAACAGATAATTGGAGATGCGCTCTATTAAATGTCATGCGCTATGATGAAAGATACAAAAATCCTATATTTTATATTCGCGTGGCAATACGGTGACGTCACAATGTCCGGTTAGCCATATTAATGCATGATCCAAAATCTACAACTCATCAACTTCCAGAATGTGTAATAAAAATAACTTTCACCGTTTAGTTTAGGAACTACGAATGTTTAAAAAAGGGCATAATTTTGACAAATTTTGACGATTTTTTGAACTTTTTCATCAAAAATGCACGTAAATTATCCAATTCGAAGTGCCCGTATGACGTAATTTTAAGTCGAAATTGTTCAAAAGTTGGTAAAATTACTAGAAAAGGATGGAAAAACATAAATCACATGAAAAAAATTGTTTTCAACGCTACGTGCGCACCACGCGCGTAAAAAAATGCGCGCACCTGGGAATTTTTTACATGCTCAAAATGACATGAAACGCGTAGAAAGTTGATTAGAAATTAATTTTTCGCATTATAAAATTTTAAACCCGCGTGCGCGCGTAACTTCGTGTGAAACATGCCATTTTTTTTTCACAGTCAGTTAGCGCAAGATATAACTTAAACTTTTGTTAAGTTTCAATTTAAATTGTTATATGGTTTTTGATCTACGTTAAATACGCGAAATTCGTAAAAACGCGCGTAAGTCATGTTATGCAACTCTGACGTCATTTACAATAGCAGGTGCACAACTTCACGTGAACGCTCATATGTTGACAAAGTTATGAAATGTTATGTTAACACGTTTTAGAGATACGCTCTGCACAAAAATGACAGAAAGAAAGAAGAATACAGAAAAAAAAAAAAAAAGATGATGAAACAGGACAGTTACAAGGAGTTATCCGCTGAATGCGGATAACTAAAAAAAGATGATGAAACAGGACAGTTACAAGGAGTTATCCGCTGAATGCGGATAACTAAAAAAAAATAAATAAAGATTTCATACAATAACAATAGGTGATCATTTTATTCTAAATGATCACCTAACTAGAATTTAATTCGTCACTTTGACGAATTATAGGTGATCATTTTTATCATTTTAATGAAATTAACATTTTTTAAACATGCATGTACGTTAACATACGATCGTAAAAAGTTGATGTACGCCATCCTACGACATGATGCATATGCTTATAGTGCTGAGTTGTACCTATTATGTGTCATAGAATATATACTCTATACAGTACAGTGTACAGTATATCTTATATATACAGTGTAACATAGGTGAAATTACGGGAACCACACAATGTTCAAATTTTTGGATATGATGGAATTATCAAAATAAACTTGAAGTTGACAATTTCGAAAGATAATGAATTGAGCAAATAAATATAAGAATTGGAAGAGAATTTGGCACGTAGAAGCGCAAGGCGCGCTCTTTGAAATTTGTATAACTTTGACTAAAGAAATTTAAAAACTACTTTTTAACTTCAACTGGCCATATGATAACTTCGCAACATCCGATAGGCTTATTTTTTATATGAATTCATATCTACATTTCATCAGCTTTCATAATAAGTTATAATCTTCAAGGTTACCTTTAATTCTGAAGAGCTGTAAGATATTCAAATGTATGGTGTAGCTGAAATTACACGACCTAGTTTATTCAAGTTTTTACGCGTGATAACGTCATCAAAATAAAAATGTTGACAACTCATGAGAAAGATAATTAATTGAGCAAGCACATACTAAAATTTGTGCGAAAATCGGGCTCAAATAACGGAGATGCGCTCTATTGAATGTGATAATCCACACAAAAAGATAAAAATTACTAATTTTTTAATTCAAGTGGCCATTTGATGACGTCATACCATTTTGTACGTCTAATATGTATATATATTTATATCTACAACTTATTGGCTTCCATAATAAGTTAAAAAAATTGGGGGTCACCTGCCATTCTGAAGAGTTATATTCATTTTAAAAAGGCCTTATTTTTTACCATTTTTAGCACTTTTGTACAATTAATGTGCGCATTTTGTCATTTTTAACATGCTCGTATAGCACTATTTTAAGTTGAAATGGACTCAAATTTGGTGGATGTACCAAGGAAGATGAGTAGAATCCAGTTTGTACAAAAAAATTGTATTTTTAACGCTATCTATGTACGCACGCGCAAAAACATGTTTTTGCGCAGTAATTTTTTAAAACACGCAAATGGCCTAATTCATGCTCTAAATTGATTAAAACTTAATTTTGAGCTTTTTAAAATTTTAACGCGCGATTTCACGCACATGACCTTGAAACGCGTAATTTTTTATTTGCTAATATTTTTTACCTTGACCTGAAGTTTACGTGTAGTGAATTTCATTTATATGTGATAATGAATTATGGAGATATGATTGACAATGTGATTTCACAAAATGGCGTATACGTGACGTCACGGATGAGTGATCACGCTGAAAAGCTTATTATGTCTAAGTTAAAGTATTTGAAAGACATTGTGTAATTTTTGTGATCATTGCCATTCAACTTTTTGAGATATTTGTTACACAAAAAGTGTACAGAAAGAAAAAAAAAACAAAAAAAAACTAGAATTTAATTCGTCACTTTGACGAATTATAGGTGATCATTTTTATAAATTTATTGACATTAATATTTTTTAAACATGCACGTATGTTAACATACGATCGGAAAATGTTGATGTATGCCAACCTATTATACGCTTATAGTGCTTAGTTGTGCCTATTATATGTCATATCACATTATGTACAGTATACTGTATATCTATATACAGTGTAACATTGGTGAAATTACGGACACACATCATGTTCTAAGTTTTTTGCACTGATGACATTATCAAAATAAACTTGTGGATACCAATATCAAAAGATAATGAATTGAGCAATAAAATATAACAATTGGAAGAAAATTTGGCACGTAGAAGCGCTGTGCGCGCTCTTCAAAATGTGTATAACTTTGACGAAAGAGATGAAAAAAGTACTTTTTAACTTCAACTGGCCATATGATAACTTCATAACATTCGATAGGCTTAATTTGTATATGCATTCATATCTACATTTCACCAGCTCTCATAATAAGTTATAAACATCAAGGTCAACTTTAATTCAGAAGAGCTGTAAGGTATTCAACTATACGTTGTAGGTGAAATTACGTAACCACCGTTATTCAAATTTTAAGACGTGATGACGTCATCGAAATGAAAATATTGGCAACTTATGAGTAACATAATTGGTTGAGGTAGAATATATTAAAAAAAAAAAAAAAAATCGAGCACAGATAAGCGAGTTACGCTCTGTTGAATATGGTGGTCTATGACAAAATGGGAAAAAACCCTATTTTAAAAATTCATGTGGCCAAATGACGACGTCATACCATTTTGTACGTCTAATGGGTATATACATTTATATCTACAACTCATTAACTTCCATAATAAGTTTAAAAAAATGGGGGTCATCTTCCATTCTGAAGAGTTATATTCATTTTAAAAAGGCCTTATTTTTTTACCATTTTTAGCACTTTTGTACAATTAATTTGCATATTTTGTCATTTTTAACGTGCTCGTATAGCGTTATTTTAAGTCGGAATGGACTCAAATTTAGTGAATGTACTAAGGAAGATGAGTAGAATGCAATTTGTACAAAAAATTGGTATTTTTTACGCTTTCTATGTACGCACGCCCAAAAACGTGTTTTTGCGCAGTAATTTTTTAAAACACGCAAATGGCCTAATTCATGCTCTAAATTGATCAAAACGTAATTTTAAGCTTTTAAAATTGTTAACGCGCTATTTCACGCGAATGACCTTGAAACGCGCAAGTTTTTATTTGCTAATATTTTTACCTTTACCTGAAGTTTACGTGTAGTAAATTTCATTAATATGTGATAATGAATTATGGAGATATGATTCATAATGTGATTTCACAAAATGGCGTATAAATGACGTCACGGTTGAGTGATCACGCTGAAAAGCTTATTATGACTAAGTTACAGTATTTGAAAGACATTGTGAAATTTTGGTAATCATTGACATTTAACTTTTTGAGATATTTGTTACACAAAAAGTGTACAGAAAGAATAAAAAAAAAAATAAAAAAAAAAATAAATAAAGATTTCATACAATAACAATAGGTGATCATTTTATTCTAAATGATCACCTAATAAACTAGAATTTAATTCGTCACTTTGACGAATTATAGGTGATCATTTTTATAATTTTACTGAAATAAATTTTTTTTAAACATGCACGTACGTTAACATACGATCGGAAAATGTTGATGTATGCCATCCTATTATACGCTTATAGTGCTGAGTTGTGCCTATATGCCATATACAATATGTACAGTATATACTGTATATACTACAGTGTAGCATAGGTGAAATTACGGGACACACATCATGTTCTAATTTGTTTGAATGATGGCGTTATCAAACAAAACTTTAAGATGACAATTTCGAAAGATAATTAATTGAGCAAAAAAATATAAGATTTGGAAAAAAATTTGGCACGTAGAAGCGCTGTGCGCGCTCTTTGAAATGTGTATTACTTTGACGAAAAATATGAAAAAACTACTTTTTCACTTCAACTGGCCATATAGCTTGATTTTTATATGAATTCATATCTACATTTCATCAGCTTTCATAACAAATTATAATCATCAAGGTAACCTTCAATTCTGAAGAGCTGTAAGATATTCAAATTTACTGCGAAGGTGAAATTACACGGCCTACGTTATTCAAGTTTTTACGCATGATGACGTCATCAAAAAGAAAATAGTGTCAACTCATGATAAAGATAATTAATTAAGCAAGCACATACTGAAATTTGTGCGAAATTCGAGCACACATAAACAAGATGCGCTTTGTTGAATGTGATATTCTACACAAAAAGATAAAAAATCCTAATTTTTAAATTCAAGTGGCCATTTGATGACGTCAAAACATTTTGTACGTAAAATGTGTACATGAATTCATATCTACAACTTAATGGCTTCCAGAATAAGTTAAAAAAATTGGGGGTCATCTTGCATTCTAAAGAATTATTTTCATTTTAAAAATGCATTATTTTTCACCATTTTCAGCACTTTGATGCAATTAATTTGCGCATTTTGTCATTTTTATCCTGCTCGTATAGCGTTATTTTAAGTCATAACTCACTCAAATTTGGTGAATGTACTAAGGATGGTGAGTAGAATGCGATTTGTAAAAAAAATTCGCATTTTTTACGCTTTTTAAGTATTTAAGATTTCATACAATAACAATAGGTGATCATTTTATTCTAAATGATCACCTAATAAAGATTTCATACAATAACAATAGGTGATCATTTTATTCTAAATGATCACCTAATAATAAAGATTTTGTACAATAACAATAGGTGATCATTTTATTCTAAATGATCACCTAACTAGAATTTAATTCGTCACTTTGACGAATTATAGGTGATCATTTTTATAAATTTATTGACATTAATATTTTTTAAACATGCACGTATGTTAACATACGATCGGAAAATGTTGATGTATGCCATCCTATTACAGTATACGCTTATAGTGCTTAGTTGTGCCTATTATATGTCATATCACATTATGTACAGTATACTGTATATCTATATACAGTGTAGCATTGGTGAAATTACGGACACACATCATGTTCTAAGTTTTTTGCACTGATGACATTATCAAAATAAACTTGTGGATACCAATATCGAAAGATAATGAATTGAGCAATAAAATATAACACTTAGAAGAAAATTTGGCACGTAGAAGCGCGGTGCGCCCTCTTCAAAATGTGTATAACTTTGACGAAAGAGATGATAAAACTACTTTTTAACTTCAACTGGCCATGTGGTAACTTCATAACATTCGATAGGCTTAATTTTTATATGCATTTATATCTACATTTCACCAGCTCTCATAATAAGTTATAAACATCAAGGTCAACTTTAATTCAGAAGAGCTGTAAGGTATTCAACTATACGTTGTAGGTGAAATTACGTAACCACCGTTATTCAAATTTTAAGACGTGATGATGTCATCGAAATGAAAATATTGGCAACTCATGAGTAACATAATTGGTTGAGGTAGAATATATTAAAAATTTTAAAAAAATCGAGCACAGATAAGCGAGTTACGCTCTGTTGAATATGGTGGTCTATGACAAAATGGGAAAAAACCCTATTTTAAAAATTCATGTGGCCAAATGATGACGTCATACCATTTTGTACGTCTAATGGGTATATACATTTATATCTACAACTCATTAACTTCTATAATAAGTTAAAAAAAATGGGGGTCATCTTCCATTCTGAAGAGTTATATTCATTTAAAAACGCCTTATTTTTTACCATTTTTAGCACTTTTGTACAATTATTGTGCGCATTTTGTCATTTTTAACGTGCTCGTTTAGCGTTATTTTAAGTCGGAATGGACTCAAATTTAGTGAATGTACTAAGGAAGATGAGTAGAATGCAATTTGTACAAAACAATTTTGTTTTTTACGCTTCCTATGTACGCACGCGCAAAAACGTGTTTTTGCGCAGTAATTTTTTGAAACACGCAAATGGCCTAATTCATGCTCTAAATTGATCAAAACTTAATTTTGAGCGTTTTAAATTTTTAACGCGCGATTTCACGCGCATGACCCTACGTGCGCGTGTGTATTTATTTGCTAATATTTTTACCCTTGACCTGAAGTTTACGTTTAGTGAATTTCATTAATATGTGATGATGAATTATGGAGATATAATTGATAATGTGATTTCGCAAAATGGCGTATAAATGACGTCACGGATGAGTGATCACGCTGAAAAGCTTATTATGGCTAAGTTAAAGTATTTAAAAGACATTGTGAAATTTTGGTAATCATTGACATTAAACTTTTTGAGATATTTGTTACACAAAAAGTGTACAGAAAGAATAAAAAGAAAAAAAATAAATAAAGATTTTATACAATAACAATAGGTGATCATTTTATTCTAAATGATCACCTAATTACTAAATGTGTGTTGATAAGTTACACAAACCAACAGTGGTGTTGGTAGTCTATGAGTGAGATACCTACCTGTATAGACTCTACATATGCCATTATTCCCAATATGGACACCCCTCGAAAGGAAAATGGAATAGTCCAGGCGTCGTAGCGGGCCGTACAAACGTCTCTCACGCATGACATCATCCTCATATTCCGAGATCCACGTGATCATGTCGAGGGGAGGCGGGAGGGATTGCTATACAGGTAGGTACAGTATCTCACTCATAGACTACCAACACCACTGTTGGTTTGTGTAGTCTATTTCAGTGGCGGATCTAGGGGGTGTGAATAGGGTGGCTAGCCACCCCCATAATTTCTCAAAAAAAAAAAAAAAAGATGCAACCACCCGCGACCGTCGCTAGACGTGGATTTGACGCACCTGACTTTTTTTATTTAAGAAGAGTAGGCCAGAGCTAGCATTATAGTTGTGTAAATAGGCCTACATAGTGAAAGAGCTAGAGTTTAATTACTACTATTTATGAATTCAAGAGTTTAAAAAGAAAAGGCGATTTAAAATCTTCAGAAAATACCCACAACTGAGTTATTTTCAAAACACACGCACATACCAGTATCACATTGTCTAGCTCGCTCCTCGTGCAAATGCTGACGTCACCACTCTCCAAAAATACACCACTTTCCATTTCAGTTAATTACCACCCTGGTCCGTGTGTGCAAGCGTTAGCGTGGTATACAGTATTTACACCTCTGTACAGTGTGGAGTGTAATATCGTGAACTTTTTTCTCGCGTATGAAGGTTTTTTAAATAATAATGGTATGCAGTATAAACGATAGAAATAAACGAGAAACATGGTGTTCTTTTATTATTTCATAGGCATAAAATAAACATGAAATGCCTTGTATGTACACAGCCGAAAAAAAGTGTGTGGCGTATTTGCCGCTTTATTGATTTGTGTTATAGACACGGCGATTACTACAATCATTGTATACTAAATTACATTGAGTTATTCACCCGGCTGTAGGGCATATATGTAAACTCAACTAGAGCGATGTCTCCATAACACGAGCGATGTGTAAACTCAACACGAGCGATGTCTACATAACACGAGCGAGGTCAACTTGACATAGTTATGTCCGTCCTGGCGTGCCATAGTTAACAGACCACCAAAACACAGCGGTGCAGTACACAACACATGCACTATATTGAGGCATTTTCGGAGTACCGCATTACCAAATGTTCATTTCGTTTGAAGTGTTTTTCGATCAAAGTTTATTATTAGTTTGTCGGAAAAGATCCCTACAGTATTTAGGAAGGATTTATTTAAATTTACATTATGTAACATTTGTTATTAAATGTGATGGAAACAGTTGCTCTAACACCGCCTCCAAACCCAGCCCGCACGGTGCTACGCACCTCGTTTGCCGCTTTCGTGGCCACCCCCTCGTCAGATCCTAGATCCGCCACTGCTACATATGCCAGAGTAGCACCGGCATCAGGAGGAGGGCATGTTTATGACTAAAACCAAACTTACCCTACTTAGAAGGCCGACAAATTGCCGACGCTACGGTCGCCTGGGACGAGATAACGTCCTGAAGGTAGCACGATGAAAAATCCACCGCTAAAATATCCGAATCGGGCACACACCGAAATAACGCCCACGAAGCCACTGAGCCGCGCACCTCGTGCATATGAGCTGGCGGCGGCAAGCGTGAAGATGCATACGCTGACTTGATGGCGGAAACGACCCAACGGGCTATCGTATCCTTAGAGGCGGGGCCATGGGGTTTTGTTCCGTTTCGTAAATGTTGCATGCAATTAACATATATTTGTATTTCATGCACTGGGCACCAAAGCCTGTCTTCTCGCACAGAGGAGTGCGAGGAATAAAAATGGTTGGTGGAGAGTGGTTCAGGGTTTGGGTCTTTGCTAAGAACCCTGCTCGGAAAGTGAGACGAACACTGTTGTTCTCAAACCGAATATGGCCAGGGTCTAAGGAAAGTGCGTGAATCTCACCCTTACGCTTACATGACGCTGCGGCTACTAGAAACGCAGTCTTAATAAAAAACATCGAGCAGAGATACTGAACCAAGGGGTTCGTATGGTGGTTTTGTAAGGGCCTCAAGGACTGAGTTTAAGTCCCACCGGGGAAGCAAAGACCGCACGGGAGGTCGAATATTAAATATTCCTCTTATCAGCATCGATAGTTCTAAAGAGAAGAATACTGACGATCCGTCGGGGAACCTCGGTAATACTACTGCAATAGCTGACCTGTACCCCGCTATGGTTCTGACCTGGAGTCCCGACTCAAATAGGTCATGGAGAAACCGGGAGACTTCGCCTAGAGAGGCGGAATGAGGATCGATTTCATAACCGGCACACCATTGATAAAAACGCTTAAGGCGGCTGTTGTATAGTGTTCTTGTCGACTCCCGTCGAGACTGGGCTGCCAACATGACAGGCCCGTCTGGAATACCTGCACTTCTGAGGTGATTCCTGACAAGGGCCAGGCAGTCAGCGTCAGGGATTGCAGGTTGTGAAGGCCCAGCCGGGCCCGGGATTGAACTAAGAGATCGGGCCGAATTGGCAGGGTCCTGGACTGCGAATAAAGCAGACTCAGCATTATGGGAAACCAAGTTTGGCGAGACCACCATGGAGCTACCAGGAGGATTTTGCATTGATGGCGGCGAATATGAGATATGACCAGAGGGATGAGGGAAATAGGCGGAAAGGCATACGCCCACATCCCGTTCCATGAAATCGACAGGGCGTCGGTGGCCCAGGCCGTGTCTTCTGGGTACCGGGAGCAAAAAATCGGAAGTTGAGCATTCTGGCTCGTCGCAAACAGGTCGATGAGAGGTCGTCCAAACGTGTTGAAGATCTGTTGGACGACGGCTGTCGATAACATCCACTCGGTCGTAAGGACAGAGCTCTTGCGACGGGAGAGGGCATCGGCAATCGTGTTGAGTTTGTCGGGAATGTGAATTGCTTTTAGGTGGATTCCCTGCTGGTGGCACCAGTTTAGGAGCTGCCATGTGTAACAACACAGGGTTGGGAAGTGCGTCCCGCCCTGACGGTTGATGTAAGATACCAAAACAGCCTCCCCGTGACATAAGTGGAGCAGGCTGTGTAGAGTATTTGAGACTGCCAGAAGTTCTAGGACATTTATGTGGAGGGCTGATTCCAACATGGTCCAGGTTCCCGCTACCTGACCTCGGAGGGCGCATGACCGCCCCACCCAGAGAGGGAGGCGTCGACGGTGACTCGCACCGACGGAATAGGATCGGAGAAAGGTTTTCCCCCGTCCAACCCTTCTGGTTGAAGCCACCACTGAACGTGAGAAGCTACAAATGTATTTAGCGGGATCTGGGCCAGAATGTTTCTGGAGGAAGGGGAAAAATGATAAAGGAGGTTTAGTTGCATCGGACGCATGTGAAGTCGGCAGTCCGGAACTAAATCTACGAAACTCGCAAGGTACCCCAGAACTTTCAGCCACATCAGGGCTGGAGATGATGGTCGGGACAACAGGAGTTTTATCGCTGCCCGACAGGTCTCTATGCGAGCTTGTGATGGGAACGCCAGGGACCGAATCAGATCTAGATGGGCCCCAAGAAACAGTGGGGACTGAGACCGGGTGAGAACTGATTTTTGATAATTGATAATGAAACCTGCGGCTTCTGTGATCTTCAATACAAGGCCGACATGGTTTAAGAGGGCCTGTTTGGAATTTGCGAGAATTAGCCAATCGTCCAGGTACATGAAGATTCTTACCCCCATCGAGTGGAATACTGCCCCCAGTGCCTTGACTACCCGAGTGAAGACCCGTGGGGCAGTGGACAGGCCAAACGGAAGGGCTCTGAACTGGTATAGTTCCCCGTCCAGAAGAAACCGTAACCAATGACGGTCTTCTGGGGAAATGGGAATGTGGAAATAGGCGTCTTTTAAGTCCAGAGATGCTGCGAGAAATAGTGTAGAAAGGTAGCCTTTTGTAAGGGATATGAGAGGGACTCGTGAGATTGCTCCCTTCTGCATTAATTCTTTGACCCCATCGAATAAGGCCTTCTCCCTGATTGGGCAGGAAGGAATTTGAGTTGGCCTCTGTGGACCCATATGCGGAAGTGAGGTAAATTCTATCTTGTAACCCGCATACTGGGTACATACAACCCATGAGTCTACTCCCATGGACTCCCAGACCTGTGCGAACATCCCTAATCTTCCCCCCACCCGCTCGGTTATAGAAGAACCGAGCCCATCCCCAGGAATGTCACGACCCCGACGCCGTCCTCCCCCACGGGAGGCATGTGGGGCCGGGTGGGAACTGACCCGAAAGAGCCGAGGGTAGTAAGTACCGCCCATGAGAGGTGGGATGGAAGAAGAGGAATGTGGAGGCCTCGGTTGGCTTGGCACCTGGTAAGGGTTAGTGGCCCAGCGTTGCGAGCGAGAAGTGTGACGGTCACGACGCTTTACACTGCCAGATGCTTTAGAATTGGTTTTTTTTTAATACGCTCCCTCTCCTCTAGGGTCTTACTCACTTGCTCTGATATTAATTTCAGCATATCCGGGCTTAGCAGCTGAGGTACAGGCGGCGGGTCATGGAGTACGACCCCGGAGCTAACAGACCTATCTCTACCAGGGGGGCTAGAGTGCGCCAAGGTCCACTCATCGGCGGTAATGAACTTCGTCGCAGGCCAGCGTATGCATACCTCGCAGGTCGCAGATTGGCTGCATTTGCGGCAGCGCGGGCACGCCAAATGGCAGTCCAGCTTCGTGGACGGGCGGGGCCCGCCACACACTGAACAGGCTGCGGCTTTACGAGCAGACATGGCTACAAACACTAAGGATACTATTGGTAGAAGCTTCCTTCAGAAGAATGCTGCTACAAAGGTATGCATTGCTAGCCAGGTGTCCTTTGTTATTGTTCTTTTGATTAGTTTTCCTTCAAGGTTTCAAGGTCACACGTCCGCTTTCCATGGAAAGTGAAAGGAATATGAGGACGATGTCATGCGTGAGAGACCCGCTACGGCGCCTGGACTATTCCATTTTCCTTTCGAGGGGTGTCCATATTGGGAATAATGGCATATGTAGAGTCTATACAGGTAGGGATCTCACGAAATAGACTGTGCTTGTACAATGTTCTGTGATTACATTTCAACTTTTTTTGTTTTGCCAAAAAAACTTCTGTGAATGGCTCTAAGTTTCCAACAACAAAAAAGAAGTCTTGTTAAATACCTTTTATAAGGATTGCAAGCAGCAATAATCTTAAGACCACTGCCTTCAAAGTCAATTTTCTGACCATTCATTCGACCATCACACATGATCTCTTTTATGATTCCAATTACTTCTGTTGTATTCGCTTCATCAAAAAACAGAATCGTATCAATTTGATAACAAGACTTGTTTTCTTTAGCAAGTTCTTGAGCTCTGAATACATGATCAGCAATATACTTAGAAGAAGTGCCTCCATGTATCTTAATATAGAAAAAAGATTATAGGGTTTGTCTTATTTATGTATTATTGTAATTGTGAATTTGTTGTATCTATATAATTTAATAATATAAAATTTAATTTTTAATTGTTTGTTCATAGTAAAATACAGTAAATAAGTTTAGAACTGTTACGCTAAAAAAAGTACACATATATAGATGCCATTCTTTTAAAAACGTGAAAATTAAACAAAGTTGAGGAAACATATACAAAAGCTTCACATTCATTCAGTTAAAACTGGGGCCCCCACTAGAAGGGTAAGCTTGTCTCATGAGGACCCCAACAGTACAAAATAATATTAGATAATAAATATGTATTCTTACCTTTATAAGAATCATGTTTTGGACCTCTTTATCAACTCCAACGCCACCAGCTTGCAATTGACACATGAAACGGACTAGACGTGTCTTGCCACAACCTGTTTCTCCCATCACAATCACAGGGATACCACACCTACAGTATATGAAAACGATGAATGATTTGTTATTTTCATGTTTGACAACCAGGTTAATATTAAAATGAAATGTTTAGGCTATAAAGAAATCACAGGCTACTACACCAATAATAAAATAACTGTATGGTACACTATGTTCTTTGTATTTCCAAAGTTTGTTTAGGTAAAAGGCTTTTAAAGACAGAAAAATAAGAACCATAACTCTTAAATGGCATGCCTGAACTTAAAATAGCCCTGAGCTCGATTTATTTTTAAAAAACCAAACAAAAGTTATAAACCCTATAAAACTATTTTTAGTACTTGCTTAT
This sequence comes from Antedon bifida, assembly GCF_963402885.1. Taxonomy (NCBI): domain Eukaryota; kingdom Metazoa; phylum Echinodermata; class Crinoidea; order Comatulida; family Antedonidae; genus Antedon; species Antedon bifida. The sequence continues at coordinate 33,593,963 of NC_136229.1, read as the reverse complement.
TTAAATTTAAGTGTTTACCTGAATCTCATGTGTATCGCTAAGATCTTCTTAACATTATCCGTTGTCAGCTCATATGTATCGTCAGGGTTACTAACAAACCTGATTCCCATTACCATGCACAATTTTTTCAACTTCTCGTCTCTTTTGAATGAAAAAAAATTATTGAATTTTTTATTTGATTAGTAGTACTGTACTGTACTGTAATAGTGTCTTGTATTAAAAATGTGTCTAATCTAGTCCCTTTTAAGACTGTCCTCTTTTGTTACTACTGGCCATATGAATTAGAAATTAACATGCAAGCTATTTAAGTGTAGTTCTGAAAATCTAAGACAAAGCAAACATTATTGGTAACAGTTTTAAAATATGATGAAAATCACCTTGGTAACGAATTGAAATCTTCTGAAAGATTAACTCTTTGATTTTGAAGTGCTCGCATCAAATTCATTGTCATCACATTGGTTTGAAGAACCTGTCTATTCACATCCAAAAGTGTCCCATTGTGATCAATACTAAACCCCATAAATGTCATGGTCTGATTGTCTTGATTGAAGAAAATGTATGGATGTGGGCTAGAAAAAAGATTAATTGTACAGTTTAGTGTGTGAAATGTACAAATACATTATATTTTGGTTAGCTTTAGTTGGGAAAGGTAGTTTATAATTACCTGCTTTCCCATCGTCTGCGAAGCTGTAAAGCTTGTAGGCTGTCATCTGCTTCTTGACCGAGATCTACACGATAACTCTCATCACTCATTTGAAGAGATGGAGTAGCAAAATCCTGATAATATAAAACAACAACTAAGTTCCCTCTTATACCAAAAACCACCATTGGTGGAGATAAATAATACATCTATAGAATTACTAAAAACATTTGATCTAGCCTTGAAGACCAGAGACTTTAATTAAAAGAGAAATAACAAGCGTGAAATGAAAAAAAATTGTAACCTTTGACATCTGTAACATGAACTTGACAACAAATGCTTTAAAGCCATCCAGTCCTGTGTCAGCTAACATGGTAGGGTCACAAAAACTAGAGTTTTCACAAGCTTCTAATTGTTTGTCAAGAAAACAAGCAAAGTGACATAACTCGGACCACGATGGATCAGGAAGGCCGCAGTGTCTATAAAAATAAACAAAACCGTCACAAAATATTTGACTTGATTTTGGATATAATTGTTTTTAAGTCACTATCATCTTAAGTTTAGGTAGCTTGTTAAAATCTAATGTTTGAGATGTTACAGTACATGTAGCATATACAAGTCTTTCTGTATTTGTTGCAAAAGCTGTTCTAATATAATAAATCTAATAACCATAAACCATTAGTCTGGTCAAAATACGAAAATATAGAAAAAAATTGCAAGAAAAGATAAAAACACAAAAAAGGTGTTCTCAAATCTGACTGCCTAATACATTTTTACCTTAGTAGTGTTACCAGACACTCTGCATGAGTTCCAGACACATCTCCCTTAAATGTAAATTCATCTAATTCAGCACCCTCATCAAGTTCTCTTAAATAACGATATGGACGCTGAAAGCTTGAACTTCTAAAAAGCTGATCATCCATCAGGGGATCCTTAAAATCTTCTACAAAATAAAATTAACATGTATAATTACTGATAATTAAAGTTATCCAAAGCAAAAAGATAAATGGTAGATGTTACTAACAGGTAATTTGATTTTACTATATTGCAGGAATTTGATATGGTTTTATTATTAAGGGATATATATAGCTGCCTAATTGATGCAATTGCAAAGACATTATATCTAAATTCAGCTAGCTTGTTGTTTAAGACGAATTATACACCACCACTGGTCTATAGTTATTGACATGCTAAACTGTGCATGTATGTTTCCTCTATCTTTCTTCAATACAATCGGATCCACACATGCGACGCGATGATTGCATGTAGTATCCCTAGCCTAAACCTACAATGTTAAACTTGGATGTGGATGGAGCTGACTTTAGCTGGATTTAGTAGTGTTTAGCAGCCAGTTAAGAAAATATAGACCTCTATGATCTGGAGACTTCGTCTCAGGATATAGTATAGTCCCCAGATCACCTTGGGATATAGTATTTTTAACCATGCCCCTCAGCCCAGTAAATATTTGTGTATAATGTATTGCAAAGAAATAATAGGGAGCTTTTCATTTGCGATGACCAACGACCTAGGAACAAGAGGTTACATAAATTGATGTGTCGTCTGGACCTAGAAGCCATCAAAATTGTGTTGAGAACAACTTCTCCGCATGCGTACACAATGAATTGACATGACTTAGTCTTCGGTGGTGGATAAAGCTACGTAATGCCATCTGGTTGCAGGCCTTCAGTAAGTCGGTCATTAAAATTGGGGTATATGAACCGTTTTAGATGTCAATTGGTTGTCTGTATAATAAATGTTTAATGTATGTCTTGCCTTTTAATAGTTTTTGAGATTTGTCTTCTTCTAACTGGTGTACCTCTCTTGGTGGACGACACAGAACAGTTGGGAGACTCTCATAGAAACATTGTGTGATGAATTTCTGATCACTCTAAATCATGTAATAAAATAAAAAACAATTTGGTGAAGTAGACTAATAATATCATTGTTAGGCACATTAACCTGTAGATATCTACAGATGTTAATTTCAAAACAACAAAATACAGTTAACAAACCTTCCCATCATCGTTAGATTCAGTTTCTTTTGGGTCAAGAGTGACCTCTACTAGATAAAGGTCGTAGAATTGTCTTCGCCAGACGAAGCCATCAGAGCAACAAACAGTGTTTAGAACAACAAGGTTGAAGAGAAAGTGGTCCAAACCTACACACACCTAAAATAAAATAATATAGCAATAGTAAATAGTATATTTGGAACATATAAACTGATTAAAACATACAGTAACATGTGTGAAACTTGAATTAAAGTATAAAATAATACTCACATTTGGTGAAATATCGAGATGGAAAATCCGAGGAAAGCTTAAATGATTTTGTTGAATATTTCTGATCAATATTTTCGCAATGTCATGCTCCTGGACAGTCAGTGTCTGTAATGGGACAGTGATGCAGCAATCTTGCTTCCTGCCAGCCTGTTGAAGTTTCTCTTTGTATCGTTGAACCAGAAGCGATTTTCCAACACCAGGTCTTTTAGAAGATACAGTCTGTACACATGTTCTACAAAGTTGGACATTAAAATGTTATATAAACGGAGTCTCTGAAAGTCAGAAACTCTCCCAATACCAGACTTTTATTGAGGCCCAAAAGGTCCCAAATTCCTTTAAAAACACATTCTGAATACCAGACTTTCCGGAAAACCAGACATATTGGCTGGTATTGGGAGAGTTGACAGATCACGTCACATGGCATTTAATAGACTAGATAGATTAAATGTTTTATGAAAAAAAAATTGTATCACATACAAAAAAAAAAAAAGAGCAACTGTGAACATCCCTCCATGTGAAATCGAATTGCAGAAAAACAATAACATTACAGAAATGGCACTCGATTAGTTATCATTTTTGTAGAGCGAATTTACTTATTTAGACAAAAAAGCACTTAAATTTGCTTCAGATCGTTTGTATGGTTTTGATTAATTAATAGGAACAATTATAGAAGTGGAATTGTTGGGGAAAAAAACAGAATTAGGGCCTAGATTAGTTTCAGTTTTTTATATCGCTTTACTCTCGGCCTAGGAATATGTTTGATTGTTGACATAATAGGTATTGTAGGTGTGTTATAAAACAAATAATGAATGTTTTGTATTCGTGGTAATGATACAAATAATTTCATGAGGTGAAATTCCATTTGCACTCGGCTCTGCCTCATGAAAATACAATTTCATCTTTCACATCGTTTAATTATTTGTACCACACTCATAAACATTATTTGTATAGTATCATATAAAAACTGTTGCAATAAACAAGCTAACCTCTGATTAGTTAAATCGGCTGCTGGCATCAATCCTTGGTTTAAGTTAACTTGTTGAATGAACTGTCTACAAAGATAATCTTGGATTTCCTCTTGGTTTCGGCAAGTTAATTTGTTTGATGAAATGCGGTCAGAGTTCAATGCTGCCACCATGTGAGACTGGTCTTCTCTTTCCTGATTACAAATTATCACAAGTTTGAAACCTAAAACACAATGAAACAATACACTTTCATGTTTAAGAATAGTAAAAATCAAAAATTCTGTTAATACACAACAGCTTACAAATCATATCATTTATTGAATAAGAACAGTTTTTCCAGAACACCATTTTAAAGAACATCATTATAAACAGCCATTTTGGCATAAGCCCTAACTTTATTTTATGTACAATAATACTACTCCACTACATTTCCATGAAAAGAGTTATATTTGAACTTAAGCACTCATGGCTCAGATGCATGTTATAAATTTGTAATGATATTACTATGAGTGCTATTTTATTCTATTTACATACAAACATTCTAAATTTGCCTGTGACTCCACTGTCATTTGGTGTACAGGAAGGTACTACTACGACTACTACTACTACATTGTTTGTTTACTTACCATGTTTTTCCTTCATTAAGTGAGTAAGCTTATTAACAGCCTCAACACTGACATCGTAATTTAAGGCATCTGCATTCACAAGGCAGTATGTCTTTTTATCATCGCCATTTAATGCCCGTCGCCATAGTAACACAACCTGTAAATAAAGGTTTGGGATAATTTTCTTTTTAAAATATTATATTAATTATTATGATAATGCATAAAGACAATTAATATATAAATATAATAATATACTTTATTTATACACTTGATTCATCCAAGGGTGTTTTTCATCAAGGCTATGCAAGGCCATTATTGAAAAATAATAAAAACAAAAGAAAGCATTTAAATATACAATTATACAGATAATTTAGATTATAAGTAGTAAACTGGTCATGTGCTGACATAGTGAGGTACTTTCTGTTGCTACTTTCTATTCTACACCATTAGAATGTGAATGTTGATCTATTTTGGAAAAAAAATAATTATACATATTTGTTACTGGAATAATGTAACAATTACTTCCTCTACCTCTTCTAGACTGGTTGTAGATTTACATAGTAGTACTTCATCATAGCTTGGTAGATTTCCATTGTTTTCCATGTAAACAGAGAGAACTGTGTTAAGAACATTTTCTATGAAATAAAAAAAAACTTTGTGTAAATAACACAACTTGGTTTTACAAATGACATGATAAATGTTTAATTTACTTTTATTAAAATCTACAATTTTATATAAATATTTAAGACATATTTGAAAGTAAAATACTGAAGAAGCACCTTAACATAAAGTTATATAGTCAATAATTTCATTATTAATCAAGAATGTTCACTTCTATCCACAAAAAAACCCCTTACATTTTCCATCAAAAGCAATTATAGATACTTACTTGCAGGGCAAACAATGAGATTAGGATGGCCTTTTATAAATTCTTGAGGGAAACTTCTTGTTGTTTCTAAAAAATGAAAAAGACAAAAAAAGTAAAGATTATACATATACATGAAAATAAAAATTTCATTTTTCAGTTTATAACTTGGATACAAAAAACAAGTTTAGATATTTTTTCTGACCTGACCTCATGACCTTTTTTTACCAGCTCAACATTACCATTGTAAACTTACCATCAGATGAAGCCAGATACTGTAGAAGCTTTCCAAGTGTCTCAAGACTAGCATAATCAGATAAGTCTACAGCTTTTGTTTTACTTAGATAGTTTTTCCATAGAGTATTCAGCTTTTTCACAAGAGTTCTGAGAAAAAGGATCATGATTAGAAACTTTGGAAAATGTAGCTACTCTAAATCACTAATGATCACTTCGGACCATACAACCAACAACCATGAACTTACGCATTCTTTGTTTTCATTCCTTTTAATAAGTTATTCCTGACATTATGAGTTCCCAAACCTTGATTTTTAAGACTGGCTTGTCCTACTACCTCTTTTTCTATCTTTTCATCTTGAGCTACTTTGTTTTCTAATTCTTCGTCATCATTACATTGAAGATCGGACAGGTTACAACCAACTCTAGCAACAAATTTCGTCACAAATTCTTCTAAGATTTTTTTTTCATAAGGTGTACTTAAAATATACTCCACTGCTTCATCAGCATTGAGTAATCCTTTGTCTTCTATAAATGCCATTGTCTGCTGTTCATCTTCATACATTTCTTTCACCTTATTCCAGAACTTAATCAGTTCTTCCTTGCTTTCATCTACTTCTGGTGTGACATCTTTACTTACAATTTCCTCATCAATACTTGATTCAATTTCTTCAGAGACCTCTACAACTGCTCTTCTCAAATCCTGAACTGTGCAATTTGGTCTCACAAGGCTTAATAGAGCATGTATTTGTGGACTGACATCTTGTTTTCCAAACTTTGCTAGAGCACGTTGCAGAATCACAAGTTGTTTAGTTGTGTAAACATTCAGATGATAGAACTTTTCTCTTTTTTCATCGATATAATCATACCAATGCTTCAGACTTTCTTTCATAAAAAGAAGCAGCTCTCTTAAAATGACAGTAAGCTTCTGCTTATTACCAAACAGAGCTTTCTGGTCAGTGACACAGAAGTCGACTTCAACTGGGGAACTGCTTTCCTCATCACAATTTAGAATGATTTTAAGGTTGGTAAAGAGTACATTTCCTGAAGAACACATTTTGTGATAGTATGTTTCCAGTTCCTGAGCCCCATCAAATACCTACAAAGAAAAAATAATTTTAAAAAGTTTATAGAAGTGTGGTTATATAAGTAAGTTTCAGTACAAATTATGTAATCAATTTAAACAACCATGTTGCGAGGCAAAAATCTCAAAACTTATACAAAAAACTTAACATGCATTAGAGCATATTAATTATCACTATTAGATATCACTTTTCAGTTAGGTAGGGCTAATGACGAATGACACATGATTTGTAATTAACCAATAAAATTGCAAGAATACAATCGAGTGTGTTATAAAATAGAATATTGTACCTATTTTTTGTAACAAAAAAAAAATTCCACATTTTAAAAATTGTATTTTTTGTCTAACACAACCAGAGTAATTTCCTTTGGTAAATAAAGCTGTTTTAATTATCTTTATCTTTCATGACTGTCAACGACTAGTCCTACCAAATCTATACATCCTTACCTCTACAAAGCGATCAACTTGTTCTTTGGCATCAGTGGTTTTGTGGGCTTTGCCAGCGACAAGCATCAACTTACTCTGTAGGTCTTTCAGTTGTTGTACCGTGTAAATCTTCTCCTCATCACTTTTCTCACTAGTTTCAAGTGGAACTCGAAGCTGTAAACTCCCCTGAAATAAAAATTAAAACTTTGTGTTCTACGTTAATGCTTTATTGAAATACAGAAATCAATTTAATTGCTAAATGTATATCCATCTAGATTATGGTGGCCATTTGACAATAAAAATGGTGGCTATTGAGTGAACAAAAAGCTGTATTTAGATTTCTTGACCCTCAAAACATAAACATTGCCACCAAAATCACTTCTACACATGATGTAGAAGCTGAGGTATGAGGACAAATCTGTACATTTTATGGCAGCCATTTTGAAAAAAAAATGGCGGCCATTAGGTGAACATTAAAATACTTTATTTGGATTCCTTGACCTTTTAAACATAATATGCCTTTCCACCAAAATCAGGTTAATATGATGTAGAAGCTATAAGATACAAGGAAAATCTAAATTTTATGGAAGCCATTTTGATTTTCAAAATGGCGGCCATTGGGTGAACTTAAAATTAATGCTGTATTTGGATTCCTTGACTGTCAAAACCTACATTTTGCCACCAAAATAATGTCTATGCATGCTGTAGAAGCTGAGATGAGCACAAATCTGTATTTTAAGGGGGTGTCTAGAAAACTCAGATCTAGAAAGGTCAGATCTCAGATATATCTGAGTTTTCTAGATCTTGAATGGAACTAGAAAACTCAGATCACCAAATGATTGGTTGGTAGGTCATTTGGATCATTCCATTATTAATCAGAAGGTAGGTCATTTGAAATACTAAAGTATTATTAAAACTGATTACTGTGTACGTTTTCTTACTAATATTGTAAAAATGTAGAAGCGGCCTACAGCTTAAATCATAAAGAAAATACAGTGCATGTTACCGTAAAAATGTAGGCTTAAAAATTAGGTATGTACGAGTTGGTGTGGGTACGAGTTTGTTGAGGTACGAATTAGCCAAGTTGGGAATAAGTACAAGTTATTTTTGGTACGAGTTGACCACTTCTAGCCTAGTAGGGCCTACTCTTCGCGATACATCGTGATAGCGCCCACACGTTGAGCCTTGAATTGAGTTTGCTTAGCTAGGCTAGGCCTAAATGCTAAGCCTACATTTTAAAATGTGTATACTGTATTTCTTTATGATTTAAGTCTTTGGCCGCTACTACAAGTACAATATAATATTGTACTGTAATATTTCAAACAAGCTACCCTCTGATAATAATGGAATGATCCATTTTATGATCTTGGTTTTCTAGGTCCATTCTGGAACTAGAAAACTTAGATCTTGATATCTGAGTTTTCTAGATCTAAAAAAGTCAGATATCTGAGTTTTCTAGATCTAGAAAAGTCAGATATCTGAGTTTTCTAGATCTAGAAAACTCAGATGTATCTGAGATCTGAGTTTTCTAGATCTGAGTTTTCTAGACACCCATTTTAGGGTGACCAGGGCGGCCATTAGGTGAAATTCAAAATGCTGTATTTAAATTCCTTGAGCCTCAAAACATACACTTTGCCACCAAAATCATTTCCATACATGATGTGGAAGAGGAGATATGAGAAAAAACCTGGCCGTATTCACCAATTACACTTAAGTGAGATATTTCCCTTAAATCCTAAGAATTTCCCTTAAATCAAGAAAATATTAAGGGTTTCACTTAAGTGGTATTCACAAAGGGTTTAAGGTTAAGGTAAACCCTTAACTTGGTCTATTTTCCCCTTAACTTGGTCTATTTTCCCCTTAACTTGGTCTATTTTGGTCTCAGAGGTCCCTTAAAAGATCCCTTAACTGTTCAGTACCTTGGTTGTGCTGACGATTTTGTATGTGCGAGTGCTATGCCTACTTGTAGATAGCCCTGGGCTAGGCTAGGTAGAGATGCTAGGCCCCCTGTTGGTCTGCCCAGTAACCAGCCTAGGACTGGTCGTAGGATTCATATGTTTGGTTTGTTAATGTTGGGTAGTAACAAAGTGCGAGGCAGCGAGGCAAGTCACAAATTTATGCGAGGCATCGTTTTACCATCATCAAAAAATTCGAGGCATCATTTTATCATTTCTCAAAATTGCGAGGCAGGAAATCACCGAAATTGAAGTAGCCTAGGCCTAGGCCCGCTAGTAGGCTAGTTCCCTTTTGCACCTGCCTTGTATTTTAACTCGAAATTTGTTAACCATGCTTTATCATGAATACCACACCTTAGAATTAGTAGGTAGTCAGGTTCCTCATGTATGAAAATAGGGGTTCCGTAGGATTTTAATGCCCAAAGTGAGATTTCACTTGATTTCACTTTATTATGGTGCTAGGATACCAAAAATGCTAGGTAACAAATTTTCACGATCCCGTAACCATGGTAACAGCCCCAATTTCAAAATGGTGACCAAATGGCCATATCTCCATAACCCCTTGGTCTATTGACAAGATATTGGTATCAAAATACTCGGAATATATATATTTATATTCGTTGTAATAGAACATTTTTACTAAATGCAACTGGAAATGCTGTTTTTCTGTACTATTGACCCTTGACTTGTACTGTATCTTAAAAACTGCTGGTCATAAAAATTTAAAAATGGTCTCAAATTGCTCAGACCATATATATTTATATTTATTGTAATGCAATATTTTGTTAAAAAATGTCCGGAAGCAAAGTTATTGACCTTTGACATAGAGAATAGCTTACAAGGATTTTTATTCAGTAGTCTCTGGTCATATCTCCATAACCCTTTGGTCTATTGACAATATATTGGTATCAAAATACTCGGAATAAATATATTTATATTTGTTCTAATAGACCATTTTGACTAAATGTAACCGGAAATGCTATTTTTCTTTACTAGTGACCTTTGACCTTGACTCGCACTGTATCTAAAAAACGGATGGTCATGGAAATTTAAAAATGGTCTCAAATTGCTCAGACCATACATATTTATATTTATTGTAATGCAATATTTTGTAAGAAAATGACCAGAAGTAAAGTTATTCACCATTGACATAGAGAATAGCTTTTACATTACAAGGATGGATAAATATTGGTCAGATTTTTTTGCCCTACTCTGACGTAATTTTCACTTTTACTAAGAATAATAATTAATACTTAAAGATGTATTGTCCCTTGAAACACAAAAAAATGAAGGTCAAAATATTCTAAATTTAAATTGGCCATATCAAAGTAATATTAAAGTTATTCACTTTAAGTCGAAAATTCGAGCCAAAAACAACAAGTATACGTAATTAACAGGTAAATTAGTTTGATTACATTTCGTCTGGAAAATCGTCGCGAGCGAAAGTAAACAAAGATTTCAAACCACGAGTACGCATTATGCATATGCTAATTAGGATTGTTTACAACTCGTCACAGTTGAGAAGGTATTTTCACACAGATCGTGAGGAAGTTTTATGATCATGCATACAGAGTAGCCAAACAAGCACGTTTCATTATGGGATAAGTTTTGATCGAAAACTTTGACTGGAAGTCAAAGTTATTTTTTTAACATAAAAACGTCTGTATTTCAGTTAAATTATTTTTTTTTCGACAAATATTTGGTGATAGTTAATAACTATTATGATACTTTAAAATGACCCACCTTTTTTGGAAATCTTTTATTTTTCATTTTTTTTGAATTAGTCAAAGGGACAATACATCTTTAAGTAATGTGGGACTCCAACAACCTCCAGGTCACTAGCCTGGCGTTCACTTAGGATAATTATTATTATTATTCAGTTCTTTTCTAAACTCGCATTTTCAAATATTGTTTTCAATTGCCACTTTGAACCTCTATAAACGTATCAATTGAAGATTTCTGATTTGGCTAAAAGTAGTAAATGTCAGAATGAGATTTGATGGTAATTATAACCTATATTATTAGGAAGGTATCTTGCAGATTTGTTTTGCCCATGACTGGTTTTCATTTATATGCTCGTCTCTGATACATTGCCATCTAACACAAATGAAACAGCTTGGCTTGATGTAGATGACCCAATAACAGTGAATAAAAGATTGTAATTCATTTGAATGTAAAGAAAAAAAAATTGTATTTAAATAGTGCTCTTTCTCCCGGATCAGGCTCTAGAACAGAAGGAAAACAGTTAAAATGGGTTGGTGGTCTTGTTGGCACTACCTAAGATGAGGAAATCGAACTAGATATCCCATCGAACTCAAATCCATCAAGATTTCATCAAAATACATTCATAACAAATAATAACACTTTTTTAAACATTGTCTTAGTATTAATTTCAAAAGAAGTCAAGAAATATATCTTAAACAGAGATAATAAAAAAAATAGGAGTTGAAGCTTTTTGAAATTTGTGAGTAAAGTCTGGTTGTGGACTCCCTGAAAACATTTAGTAGCTTAAAGGAGGGAGATAAAATCATAAAATGCTGTAAACATCAAAAACCTCTTGGTCACTTCTAACAATGTCACTCCTTAAATAGATTCCTTGGCTTGGCGATATGACTCACAAAATGGCAGTCAATGTTAGCATTGAAAGATTGCTTCTCATATCTCGAAACATCTAGGAAGAAAACCAAGGAACGTCTATAACTACGTAATAATGTATGGCCGGCAGCTGTTCAATGTATACTATAAGAAACCTCCATATATGAAAATGCATTAAAGGTACAAAAGTTGAAGATCAACTACTCTCACTCATTGAGTGATTGCTGACACAATAAATGCATGGTATTGATGTAATTAAAGATGTTTTAATCCAATTTTGGAGCTCCAGTTTCTTATCAGGAAAAATGTAAAAAGTATAGCAATTAACATTTCAGGAAAAGCGCAGGAAGAATGAATTTGACTACGTCATTTTAGTGAAAATGACGTAGTCAAATTTATTCTTCCTGCACTTTTAGTGGATGGGAGGACAATTACTACAGTGCAACAAAATGTTGCATTAAAATAAATATAAATATGTATGGTCTGAGCAATTTGAGACCATTTTTAAATTTCTATAATCAGCCGTTTTTTAGATACAGTGCGAGTCAAGGTCAAGGGTCAATAGTGCAGAAAAATGGCATTTCCGGTTATATTTAGTAAAAATGTTCTATTACAACGAATAAAAATATATTTATTCCGAGTATTTTGATACCAATATATTGTCAATAGACCAAAGGGTTTTGGAGATATGACCAGAGACTACTGAATAAAAATCCTTGTAAGCTATTCTTTATGTCAAAGGTCAATAACTTTGCTTCCGGACATTTTTTAACAAAATATTGAATTACAATAAATATAAATATATAAGGTCTGAGCAATTTGAGACCATTTTAAAATTTATATGACCAGCCGTTTTTAAGATACAGTACAAGTCAAGGTCAAGGGTCAATAGTACAGAAAAATAGCATTTCCGGTTGCATTTAGTAAAAATGTTCTATTACAACGAATATAAATATATATATTCCAAGTACTTTGATACCAATATCTTGTCAATAGACCAAAGGGTTATGGAGATATGGCCATTTGGTCGCCATTTTGAAATTGGGGCTGTTACCATGGTTACGGGATCGTGAAAATTTGTTACCTAGCATTTTTGGTATCCCAGCACCATAATAAAGTAAAATCAAGTAAAATCTCACTTTGGGCATTAAAATCCTACGGAAATACACGAGGACCCTGACTAAGGCCTACTTTAATGAAGAATAAATCCGTTAAATTGGTGATTTTACAGACGTTTTTCTGTTCGCGAATTTCGCACACTCAATGTTCAATATTTTGGTTTCTATGAAACTTCAAAAGAGCAAAATTAATTAGAGGGCTAAAAACTCTGTAGAATTATTTGGTGAAGATTTTGTCAGTCAGTACTGATACTGTACACGGTTTCGTTAACCTTTTAAAGAATAAAATAGAACAATTCATCATAATATCCTTAGTAGGATGTCCTAGGTCTAGGTTAGGTAGTAATGTTGATTTAGGATCGATTATTATTCTTTGAAAACAGAACAGTAGGCCTATCAGCAGTAACATTATTACAGTATTTTTATTGACAGATTAACAAATATATTGAAATAAAACATGTTTTTCACCAATAAATGCATGAGAAATTGACGGATTCCACTGAGTTTTAGTCCTCTATTATCGTAGAAACAAAAATACTGAACATGCGTGATATTCGCGAACAGTGTGCGAGGAACACGCCTGTAAAATCATTAATTTAAGGATTTATTTGTTACTTTTTATGTGATTCTTTCATTAAACAGTACTCATGAGGTATACTTCTAATGTGTGGTATTCACACGATAAAGCTAGTTATCAAATTTGGAGTACAAATACAAGCCGAAGGAAACTAGCGCCAGGTTTATTAGTACGTACATGGACAACAATAAATACAAATCGTAATATACCTAGCCTACTAAAACAGGAATAGTGTATCATTATTAAAATATTACACCAATTATTATTATATAAAAATTGATTAAATTATTTTCTGCACAGGCCTCTAGGTTAGGGCTAAGCATATTAGCTAAAGTTTAATTTTACGCTAGGCCTATTATACAAATATAAATAATTGATTATTATGCCTATAATATAGCATAATAGCATGTTAAGATATGCCTCGCACCTTTTTGAAATTGTAAACTACATGCCTCGCACTTTTGGAAATGATAAAATGATGTCTCGCACAAATATTTGGCGTGCCGCGCATGCCTCGGTGCCTCGCACATTGTCAACACTCGTTAATGTTAGTAGCATCTGACCTACAGTATTTTTCTTTTCCTGACCATACAAATTAATATAGGCCTATTAATTTATTTGTTTGTTTGTTTTTTTTGTTTTTTACTGCTTATTTCTTTGTAATAGAAATATAGGCTTAGCCCCAGTCTTTAGGTAGCTAGGCCTAGGCCTAGGCTAGGTAGAGAAGCTATTCTAGGCCTAGTCCCCTGTGTTGGTTTGCCCAATAACCAGCCTAGTATTCATATGCCTCAATACAGGTTTAGGCCTACACTAAAGTTGTTTGCATCTATACCTATTTTTCTTGATCCTCATCATATAATTAGTCTAGGCCCCTAGGCCTATATTCATTTATTAGTTATCCGCTTGGTAGAGCGGATAACTCCTTGTTATTGTATGAGATCAATATTTTGGTTATCCGCAACTTAGTTGCAGGATAACCCTTGTGATTGTAAATATCTTTTTTCATCTTCTTTGTTATTCTTCTTTCTTTCCCGGATTTTTGTGACCAGCATATCTCTATTGCTTGTGAACATAACTTTGTATAACTTGGTAAAAAGATTGACATTGAAGTGTAGATGTGCAGCCAAGCTTTTAGACGATGTCAGAGCCGCGTTGCGTAAGTTACGCGCGATTTTCTATAACGGATCATAACTGCAGAACCAACAAATATTCTTTCATAAAACTTAGTGAAAATTTAAGTCATATCGAGGGCAAACTTTCTATGGATTAAAAATGGCACGTTTCACAAGAAGTTATGCGCGCACACGCATTTAAAATTTCAAAATGCGCAAAATTAATTTCTAATCAACTTTCTACGCTGATCATGACATTTTGAGGATGTCAAAAATTCCCACGCGCGCGAAAAAAATTACGCGTAAGGTGCGCACGGAGCATGAAAATCATGTGTTTTTCTCTTGAATTATAATTTTACAGTCTTTCCTATTCATTTTGAAAAAGATTGACATCATTTCAAATAAAAAATAACAGGTTCATTTAGACCATTTGCGCGCGTTTTAGTTGCAAAAGTGACAAAATATTGTCAAAATTATGCCTATTTTTAATCTATTATAGCTCCTCAGGATCATCCATGACCCCCATTTTTTTAATTTAATATGTAAGCAGATATGTTGTAGATATGAATTCATGCAGAATCTTTACCCCTCGGATGTTATGACGTCATCGTATGGCCACAAGAATGTAAAATATAGGATTTTTTACTCTTTCGTTATTGCTCATCACATTAAATAGAGCGCATCTCACTTTTACGTGCCCAAAATTCTTCAAATTTGTTTTAATGTAATTATTTAGATAATTATCTGCTAAAATTGTTATCTTTATATGCCAATTTGATGACGTCATCGTGTTAATAATTGGATTTAAAAGATTGGTCTCGTAATTCCGTCTATGCTACTCTGTATATAACATACAGTGTATTCTGTAAACACTGTAATATGCTGTATGCTACAAAATAGGTACAATTCAGCACTGTAAACATTCTTAATTCATGTCTTAGGATGGCATAATAATTGTCGAAGTTCATATAGTTTAAAGTATGTGCATGTTGCGTTTGCGCGGATAACCCGAACTCGTCAAAGTGACGAGTTCAAATCTAGTTGGTTATCCGCAACTTAGTTGCGGATAACCCTTGTGATTGTAAATATCTTTTTTTTTTTGGTTATCCGCAACTTAGTTGCAGGATAACCCATGTGATTGTAAATATCTTTTTTGGTTATCCGCAACTTAGTTGCAGGATAACCCATGTGATTGTAAATATCTTTTTTGGTTATCCGCAACTTAGTTGCAGGATAACCCTTGTGATTGTAAATATCTTTTTCTTCATTATCTTCTTTGTTATTCTTCTTTCTTTCCCGGATTTTTGTCTACAGCATATCCCCTATTGCTTGTGAACTTAACTTTGTATAACTTGGTAAAAAGATTGACATTGAAGTGTAGATGTGCAGCCAAGCTTTTCGACGATGTCAGAGCCGCGTTGCGTAAGTTACGCGCGATTTTGTGAATTTATATAACTGATCATAACTGTAGAACCAACAAATATTCTTTCATGAACCTTAGTGAAAATTTAAGTCATATCAAGGGCAAACTTTCTATGGATTAAAAATGGCATGTTTCACAAGAAGTTACGCGCGCACGCGCATTTAAAATTTCAAAATGCGCAAAATTAATTTCTAATCAACTTTTTACGCTGATCATGACATTTTAAGCATGTCAAAAATTCCCACGCGCGCGAAAAAATTTACGCGTAAGGTGCGCGCGGAGCATGAAAATCATGTGTTTTTCTCTTGAATTATAATTTTACAGTCTTTCCTATTCATTTTGAAAAAGATTGACATCATTTCAAATAAAAAATAACAGGTTCATTTAGACCATTTGCGCGCGTTTTAGTTGCAAAAGTGACAAAATATTGTCAAAATTATGCCTATTTTTAATCTATTATAGCTCCTCAGGATCATCCATGACCCCCATTTTTTTAATTTAATATGTAAGCAGATATGTTGTAGATATGAATTCATGCAGAATCTTTACCCCTCGGATGTTATGACGTCATCGTATGGCCACAAGAATGTAAAATATAGGATTTTTTACTCTTTCGTTATTGCTCATCACATTAAATAGAGCGCATCTCACTTTTACGTGCCCAAAATTCTTCAAATTTGTTTTAATGTAATTATTTAGATAATTATCTGCTAAAATTGTTATCTTTATATGCCAATTTGATGACGTCATCGTGTTAATAATTGGATTTAAAAGATTGGTCTCGTAATTCCGTCTATGCTACTCTGTATATAACATACAGTGTATTCTGTAAACACTGTAATATGCTGTATGCTACAAAATAGGTACAATTCAGCACTGTAAACATTCTTAATTCATGTCTTAGGATGGCATAATAATTGTCGAAGTTCATATAGTTTAAAGTATGTGCATGTTGCGTTTGCGCGGATAACCCGAACTCGTCAAAGTGACGAGTTCAAATCTAGTTGGTTATCCGCAACTTAGTTGCGGATAACCCTTGTGATTGTAAATATCTTTTTTTTTTTGGTTATCCGCAACTTAGTTGCAGGATAACCCATGTGATTGTAAATATCTTTTTTGGTTATCCGCAACTTAGTTGCAGGATAACCCATGTGATTGTAAATATCTTTTTTGGTTATCCGCAACTTAGTTGCAGGATAACCCTTGTGATTGTAAATATCTTTTTCTTCATTATCTTCTTTGTTATTCTTCTTTCTTTCCCGGATTTTTGTCTACAGCATATCCCCTATTGCTTGTGAACTTAACTTTGTATAACTTGGTAAAAAGATTGACATTGAAGTGTAGATGTGCAGCCAAGCTTTTCGACGATGTCAGAGCCGCGTTGCGTAAGTTACGCGCGATTTTGTGAATTTATATAACTGATCATAACTGTAGAACCAACAAATATTCTTTCATGAACCTTAGTGAAAATTTAAGTCATATCAAGGGCAAACTTTCTATGGATTAAAAATGGCATGTTTCACAAGAAGTTACGCGCGCACGCGCATTTAAAATTTCAAAATGCGCAAAATTAATTTCTAATCAACTTTTTACGCTGATCATGACATTTTAAGCATGTCAAAAATTCCCACGCGCGCAAAAAAATTTACGCGTAAGGTGCGCGCGAAGCATGAAAATCATGTTTTTTTCTCTTGAATCATGATTTTACAGCCTTTTCTAGTCATTTTAAAAAAGATTGACATCATTTAAAGTTAAAATGACGTCATACGAACACGTTGATTTAGACAATTTGCGTGCGTTTTAGTTGAAAAAGTTATAAAATATTGTCAAAATGATGCCAATTTTGAATCTATTATAGCTCTTCAGGATCGAAGGTGACCCCCAATTTCTTTAACTTATTATGTTAGAAGATATACTGTAGATATGAATTCATGCAGAATTTTTACCTCTCGGATATTATGACGTCATCGTATGGCCACATGAATGTAAAATATAGGATTTTTTTCTCTTTCGTTATTGCCCATTACATTCAACAGAGCGCATCTCGCTTATACGTATTCCATTTCCCCCGAGATTTTAATATTGTCTACGTCAATCAACTGTTTTTCGCATGAGTTAAAAATATTTTAATTTTTATGATGTCATCATGTCTAAAAATGTAAATAACGTGGTTCACTTATTTTCATTTTTACAGTAAATTTTAATCTGTAATAGCTCGTCAGAATAAAAAGTGACGCTCTTGATTAAAACTTATTATAGAAGTTGTTGAATTGTAGACATGAATTCATATTCAAATTTTGTATATCTGATGTCATGACGTCATCATATGACCAGTTGAATTCAAAAAGTCATATTTGCATCTTTGGGTAAAAGTTCATTGCGTTTAAACGAGAGCGCATCTCACTTTTACGTGCCCAAAATTCTTCAAATTTGTATTAATGTAATTATTTAGATAATTATCTTCTGAAATAGTTATCTTTATATGTCAATTTGATGACGTCATCGTGTTAATAATTGGATTTAAAAGATGGGTCTCGTAATTTCGTCTATGCTACACTGTATATAACATACAGTGTATTCTGTAAATTCTGTAATATGCTGTATGCTACAAAATAGGTACAATTCAGCACTGTAAACATATTTATTTCATGTCATATGATGGCATAATAATTGTCGGCGTTCATATAAAATAAACGTATGTGCATGTTGCGTTTGCGCGGATAACCAGAACTCGTCAAAGTGACGAGTTCAAATCTAGTTTTTCATCATTAGTTATCCGCATTCAGCGGATAACTCCTTGTAACTGTCCTGTTTCATCATCTTTTTTTTTTGGTTATCCGCAACTTAGAAGTTGCGGATAACCCTTGTGATTGTAAATATCTTTTTTTTTTTCATCTTCTTTGTTCTTCTTTCTTTCCCGGAATTTTGTTGCATGCATATCTCTCATCCTTGTCAACATAACATTGTATAACTTTGTCAAAAGATTGACCTGTAGCTGTAGATGTGCAAGAAACTTCGTTATATGACGTTAGAGTCGCGCAGCGTAAGTTACGCGCAATTTTATGAATTTCAATGATTGATCATAGATTATAAACCAAAAGTCATTTTGTATTGACACTTAGTGAAAATTTAAGTCATATCATGGGAAAACTTTCTATGGATTAAAAATAGCATGTTTCACAAGAAGTTACGCGCGCACGCGCATTTAAAATTTCAAAATGCGCAAAATTAATTTCTAATCAACTTTCTACGCTGATCATGACATTTTGAACATGTCAAAAATTCCCACGCGCGCGAAAAAAATTACGCGTAAGGTGCGCACGGAGCATGAAAATCATGTGTTTTTTTCTTGAATTATGATTTTACAACCTTTCTTAGTCATTTTAAAAAGATTTACATCATTTCAAATTAAAATGACGTCATACGAACACGTTGATTTAGACCATTTGCGCGCGTTTTAGTTGCAAAAGTGACAACATATTGTCAAAATTAAGCCTATTTTTAATCTATTATAGCTCCTCAGGATCATCCACGACCCCCAATTTTTTAAATTTAATATGAAAGCAGATATGTTGTAGATATGAATTCATGCAGAACCTTTACCACTCGGATGTTATGACGTCATCGTATGGCCACACGAATGTAAAATATAGGATTTTTTACTCTTTCGTTATTGCTCATCAAATTCAACAAAGCGCTTCTCGGTTATAGGTATTCCATTTCCCCCGAAATTTTAATATTGTCTACGTTAATCAACTATCTTTCGCATGAATTAAAAATATTTTAATTGTTATGACGTCATCATGTCTAAAAACGTAAATAACGTGGGTCACTTATTTTCATCTTTACAGTAAATTTCAATCTGTTATATCTCGTCAGAATAAAAAGTGATAATCATGATTAAAACGTTTTCTGGAAGCTATTGGATTGTAGATACGAATTGATGTGAATATTTTGCCAATCAGATGTTGTGACGTCATCATATGGCCAGTTGAATTCAAAAAGTCATATTTTCATCTCCTGCGTAAAAGTTCATTGCGTTTAAACGAGAGCGCATCTCACTTTTACGTGCCCAAAATTCTTCAAATTTGTTTTAATGTAAATTTTTAGATAATTATCTTCTAAAATTGTTATCTTTATATGTCAATTTGATGACGTCATCGTGTTAAAAATTGGATTTAAAAGATGGGTCTCGTAATTTTGTCTATGCTACACTGTATATAACATACAGTTTATTCTGTAAAATACTGTAATATGGTGTATGCTACATAATAGGTACAATTCAGCACTGTAAACATATTTATTTCATGTCATAGGATGGCATAATAATTGTCGAGGTTCATATGGTTAAGTATGTGCATGTTGCGTTTGCGCGGATAACCCGAACTCGTCAAAGTGACGAGTTCAAATCTAGTTTCTGTATTATTAGTTATCCGCATTCAGCGGATAACTCCTTGTAACTGTCCTGTTTCATCATCTTTTTTTTTTTTTTTCTGTATTCTTCTTTCTTTCTGTCATTTTTGTGCAGAGCGTATCTCTAAAACGTGTTAACATAACATTTCATAACTTTGTCAACATATGAGCGTTCACGTGAAGTTGTGCACCTGCTATTGTAAATGACGTCAGAGTTGCGTAACATGACTTACGCGCGTTTTTACGAATTTCGCGTATTTAACGTAGATCAAAAACCATATAACAATTTAAATTGAAACTTAACAAAAGTTTAAGTTATATCTTGCGCTAACTGACTGTGAAAAAAAAATGGCATGTTTCACACGAAGTTACGCGCGCACGCGGGTTTAAAATTTTATAATGCGAAAAATTAATTTCTAATCAACTTTCTACGCGTTTCATGTCATTTTGAGCATGTAAAAAATTCCCACGTGCGCGCATTTTTTTACGCGCGTGGTGCGCACGTAGCGTTGAAAACAATTTTTTTCACGTGATTTATGTTTTTCCATCCTTTTCTAGTAATTTTACCAACTTTTGAACAATTTCGACTTAAAATTACGTCATACGGGCACTTCGAATTGGATAATTTACGTGCATTTTTGATGAAAAAGTTCAAAAAATCGTCAAAATTTGTCAAAATTATGCCCTTTTTTAAACATTCGTAGTTCCTAAACTAAACGGTGAAAGTTATTTTTATTACACATTCTGGAAGTTGATGAGTTGTAGAATTTGGATCATGCCTAAATATGGCTAACCGGACATTGTGACGTCACCGTATTGCCACGCGAATATAAAATATAGGATTTTTGTATCTTTCATCATAGCGCATGACATTTAATAGAGCGCATCTCCAATTATCTGTTTTCCATTTTTACCCCGATTTTTATATTATCTAGGTCAATCAACTATCTTCCGCATGAGTTAAAAATATTTTCATTTTTATGACGTCATCATGCCTAAAAATTTTAATTACGTGGGTCATTAATTTTATCTTTACAGGAAATTTCAATCTGTTATAGCTCGTCAGAATAAAACGTGATAATCATGATCAAAACGTTTTCTGGAAGCTATTGGATTGTAGATACGAATTCATGTAAACATTTTGCCAATCGGACGTTGTGACGTCATCATATGGCCAGTTGAATAAAAAAAGACGTATTTTCATATTTTGCGTAATAGTTCATCACATTTAAAAGGGTGCGCATCTATATTTTACGTATTCAAATTTCTTCTACACGTTAATATGTTGTTCCTGAGATAATTTTCTTCTGAAATTGCTATCTAAGTGTTTCATTTTGATACCGTCGCCATGTTAAAAATTGGAATAAATGGCGGGTCCCGTAATTTCACCTATTCTACACTGTATGTAATATGTATACAGATTATACTGTTTGCATGTATATACTATATGACACAAAATTGACAGAATTCAGCACTAACAGCATATCATATTTTTCAGTTCTTGTCATAATGCCATAATCTTTATCTGTGTGCAATATTCCAACGTATTACGTGCACATGGCGTTTGTCGTGGTGCGGATAACTAACTCGTCAAAGTGACGAGTTTCATGTCTAGTTAGTTATCCGCATTTAGCGGATAACTCCTTGTAACTGTCCTGTTTCATCATCTTTTTTTTTTTTTTTCTGTATTATTCTTCTTTCTTTCTGTCATTTTTGTGCAGAGCGTATCTCTAAAACGTGTAAAGTTAACATTTTATAACTTTGTCAACATATGGGCAATCACGTGAAGTTGTGCTTTCCTATAATTGAATGACGTCAGAGTTGCGCAACATGACTTACGCGCGTTTTTATGAATTTCGCGTATTTAACATAGATCGAAAACCATATAACAATTTAAATTGAAACTTAGCAAAAGTCTAATTTATATCATGCGCTAACTTTTTGTGCACTAAAAATGGCATGTTTTACACGAAGTTACGCGCGCACACGCGTTTAAAATTTTACAATGCGAAAAATCAATTTCTAATCAACTTTCTACGCGTTTCATGTCATTTTGAGCATGTCAAAAATTCCCACACGTGCGCAAATTTTTACGCGCGTGCTGCACACGTAGCGTTAAAAACGTCATTTTTTCAAGTGATTTATGTTTTTTCAGCCTTTTCTAGTAATTTTACCAACTTTTAAACAATTTCGACTTCAAATTACGTCATACTAGCACGTAGAATATGATAATTTGCGCGCTTTTTTGATAAAAAACTTCAAAAATTCGTCAAAATTAAGCCTTTTTTTAAACAATCGTAGTTTTTAAACTAAACGGTAAAATTTATTTTTATTAAACATTCTGGAAGTTGATGAGTTGTAGATATCAGATCATGCATTAATTTGGCTAACTGGACATTGTGACGTCATCGTATGGCCACGCGAATATGAAATTTAGGATTTTTGTATCTTTCGTCATAACTCCTCACATTTAATAGAGCGCATCTCCACTTATCCGTTTTCCATTTTCACCCCGATTTTGATATTGTCTAGGTCAATGAACTGTCTTTAGCATGAGTTAAAAATATTTTAATTTTTATGACGTCATCATGCCTAAAAATTTAAATTACGTGTGGCATTAATTTCATCTTTACAGTAAATTTCAATCTGTTATAGCTCGTAAGAATAAAATGTGATAATCACGATTAAAACGTTTTCTTGAAGCTATTGGATTGTAGATACAAAATCATGTGAAAATTTTGCCAATCGGATGTGGTGACGTCATCATATGGCCAGTTAAATAAAAAAAGTCGTATTTTCATATTTTACGTCATAGTTCATTACATTTAAAAGAGCGCGCATTAATATTTCACCTATTCAAATTTCTTCTACACGTTAATATGTTGTTGCTGAGATAATTTCCTTCCAAAATTGCTACCTTCGCGTTTCATTTTAAAACCATCAACATGTTAAAAATTGCAATAAATAGCGGGTCCCGTAATTTCCCCTATTCTACACTGTATGTGATATGTATACAGATTACACTGTGTATACTATATATGAATCAAAATAATGGAATTCAGCAATAACAACATATCATAGTCTTCAGTTCAGGTCATAATGCCATAATCTTTTTCCGTGTGCAATATTCCAACGTATGGCGTGCATGTGGCGTTTGTCGTGCGGATAACTAACTCGTCAAAGTGACGAGTTTCATGTCTAGTTCTTCTTTCTTTCTGTCATTTTTGTGCAGAGCGTATCTCTAAAACTTGTAAAGTTAACATTTCATAACTTTGTCAACATGTGGGCATTCACTTGAAGTTGTGCTTTTTTATTTTTGAATGACGTCAGAGTTGCGCAACATGACTTACGCGCGTTTTAACGAATTTCGCGTATTTAACATAAATCGAAAACCATATAACAATTTAAATTGAAACTTAGTAAAAGTTTAATTTATATCTTGCGCTAACTGACTGTGAAAAAAAAATGGCATGTTTCACACAAAGTTACGCGCGCACGCGCGGTTAAAATTTTAAAGTGCGAAAAAATAATTTCTAATCAACTTTCTACGCGTTTCATGTTATTTTAAGCATGTCAAAAATTACCACGCGCGCGCATTTTTTTACGCGCGCGGTGCGCACGTAGCGATGATAACATACTTTTCCCGCATAATTTATGTTTTTCAAGCCTTTTACAGTACTTTTACCAACTTTTAAACAATTTCGACTTAAAATTACGTCATACGAGCACGTCGAATTGGATAATTTGCGCGCGTTTTTGATGAAAAAGTTCAAAAATTCGTCAAAATGATGCATTTTTTTAAACCGTTGTAGCTTCTAAACTAAACGGTAAAAATTATTTTTATTACATATTCTGGAAGTTAATGAGTTGTAGATATCGGATCATGCATTAATATGGCTAACCGGACATTGTGACGTCATCGTATGGCCACGCGAATATAAAATATAGGATTTTTGTATCTTTCATCATAGCTCATCACATTTAATAGAGCGCATCTCCAATTATCTGTTTTCCATTTTCACCCCGATTTTTATATTATCTAGGTCAATCAACTATCTTTCACATGAGTTAAAAATATTTTAATTTTTATGACGTCATCATGTCTAAAAATGAAAATAACGTGGGTCACTTATTTTCATCTTTACAGTATATTTCAATCTTTTATAGCTCGTCAGAATAAAACGTGATAATCATTATTAAAACGTTTTCTGGAAGCTATTGGATTGTAGATACGAATTCATGTAAACATTTTGCCAATCAGATGTTGTGACGTCATCATATGGCCAGTTGAATAAAAAAAGTCGTATTTTCATATTTTGCGTAATAGTTCATCACATTTAAAAGGGCGCGCATCTATATTTTACGTATTCAAATTTCTTCTACACGGTAATATGTGGTTGCTGAGATAATGTCCTTCCGAAATTGCTATCTTAGTGTTTCATTTTGATACCGTCGCCATGTTGAAAATAAGAATAAACGGGGGGTCCCGTAATTTCACCTATTCTACACTGTATGTAACATGTATACAGATTATACCGTTTGCACTGTATATACTATATGACGCAAAATTGACAGAATTCAGCACTAACAGCATATGATATTCTTCAGTTCAGGTCATGCCATAATCTTTTTCCGTGTGCAATATTCCAACGTATGGCGTGGACGTGGCGTTTGTCGTGCGGATAACTAACTCGTCAAAGTGACGAGTTTCATGTCTAGTCTTTGTTCTTCTTTCTTTCCCGGATTTTTGTAAGCAGCATATCCCCTATTGCTTGTGAATATATCTTTTGTATAACTTGGTCATTATATGGACATTTACCTGAAGTTGTGCACCTCCATATTTTGAATGACGTCAGAGTTGCGTAACGTGACTTACGCGCGATTTTATGAATTTTAATGATTGATCATAGGATAAAAAATAAAAGTCATTTTGTATTGGCACTTGGTGAAAATTTAAGTCATATCAAGCGCAAACTTTCTATGGATTAAAAATTACGTGTTTTACAAGAAATTACGCGCGCACGCGCATTTAAAATTTTAAAATGCGCAAAATTAATTTCTAATCAATTTTCTGCGCTGATCATGACATTTTGAGCATGTCAAAAATTCCCGCGTGCGCGAAAAAAATTACGCGTAAGGTGCGCACGGAGCATGAAAAACATGTTTTTTTCTCTTGAATTGTGATTTTCCAGCCTTTCCTAGTCATTTAAAAAAAGATTGACATCATTTCAAATTAAAATGACGTCATACGAACATGTTGATTTATAACATTTGCGCGCGTTTTAGTTGAAAAAGTTACAAAATATTGTCAAATATATGCCTATTTTGAATCTATTATAGCTCTTCAGAATCGAAGGTGACCCCCAATTTTTTTAACTTATTATGCAAGAAGATAAATTGTAGATATGAATTCATGCAGAATTTTTACCTCTCGGATGTTATGACATCATCGTATGGCCACACGAATGTAAAATATAGGATTTTTTACTGTTTCGTTATTGCTCATCACATTAAATAGAGCGCATCTCGCTTATACGTATTTCATTTCACCCGATATTTTAATACTGTCTAGGTCAATTAACTATCTTTCGCACGAGTTAAAAATATTTTAATTTTTATGACGTCATCATGTCTAAAAATGTAAATAACGTGGGTAACCTATTTTCATCTTTACAGTAAATTTCAATCTGTTATAGCTCGTCAGAATAAAAAGTGATAATCATAATTAAAAGGTTTTCTGGAAGCTATTGGATTGTAGATACGAATTCATGTGAACATTTTTCAAATCAGATGTTGTGACGTCATCATATAGCCAGTTGAATATAAAAAGTCATATTTTCATCTCTTGCGTAAAAGTTCATTGCGTTTAAACGAGAGCGCATCTCACTTTCACGTGCCCAAAATTCTTCAAATTTGTATTAATGTAATTATTTAGATAATTATCTTCTAAAATAGTTATCTTTATAAGTCAATTTGATGACGTCATCGTGTTAATAATTGGCTTTAAAAGATGGGTCTCGTAATTTCGTCTAGGCTACCACTGTATAATAACATATACAGTGTATTCTGTAAATACTGTAATATGCTGTATGCTACAAAATAGGTACAATTCAGCACTGTAAACATATTTAATTCATGTCATAGGATGGCATAATAATTGTCGGCGTTCATATATTTTAAACGTATGTGCATGTTGCGTTTGCGCGGATAACTCGAACTCGTCAAAGTGACGAGTTCAAATCTAGTTAGTTATCCGCTTAGTAGCGGATAACTCCTTGTGATTGTATTGGATCAATATTTTTCTGTATTATTAGTTATCCGCTTAGTAGCGGATAACTCCTTGTAATCGTCCTGTTACTTTTTTTTTTTTTTTTTTAGTTATCCGCACTATGGCGGATAACTCCTTGTAACTGTCCTGTTTCATCATCTTTTTTTTTTTTTTTTTTTTCTGTATTATTCTTCTTTCTTTCTGTCATTTTTGTGCAGAGCGTATCTCTAAAACGTGTAAAGTTAACATTTTATAACTTTGTCAACATATGGGCAATCACGTGAAGTTGTGCTTTCCTATAATTGAATGACGTCAGAGTTGCGCAACATGACTTACGCGCGTTTTTATGAATTTCGCGTATTTAACATAGATCGAAAACCATATAACAATTTAAATTGAAACTTAGCAAAAGTCTAATTTATATCGTGCGCTAACTTTTTGTGCCCTAAAAATGGCATGTTTTACACGAAGTTACGTGCGCACTCGCGTTTAAAATTTTGCAATGCGAAAAATCAATTTCTAATCAACTTTATACGCGTTTCATGTCATTTTGAGCATGTCAAAAATTCCCACACGTGCGCAAATTTTTACGCGCGTGGTGCACACGTAGCGTTAAAAACGTCATTTTTTCGAGTGATTTATGTTTTTCCAGCCTTTTCTAGTAATTTTACCAACTTTTAAATAATTTCGACTTCAAATTACGTCATACGAGCACGTAGAATATGATAATTTGCGCGCTTTTTTGATGAAAAACTTCAAAAATTCGTCAAAATTAAGCCTTTTTTTAAACAATCGTAGTTTCTAAACTAAACGGTAAAAATTATTTTTATTACAAATTCTGGAAGTTGATGAGTTGTAGATATCAGATCATGCATTAATATGGCTAACCGGACATTGTGACGTCATCGTATGGCCACGCGAATATGACATTTAGGATTTTTGTATCTTTCGACATAACTCCTCACATTTAATAGAGGGCATCTCCACTTATCCGTTTTCCATTTTCACCCCGATTTTGATATTGTCTAGGTCAATCAACTATCTTTAGCATGAGTTGAAAATATTTTAATTTTTATGACGTCATCATGCCTAAAAATTTAAATTACGTGTGGCATTAATTTCATCTTTACAGTAAATTTCAATCTGTTATAGCTCGTAAGAATAAAATGTGATAATCACGATTAAAACGTTTTCTTGAAGCTATTGGATTGTAGATACAAAATCATGTGAAAATTTTGCCAATCGGATGTGGTGATGTCATCATATGGCCAGTTAAATAAAAAAAGTCGTATTTTCATCTTTTACGTCATAGTTCATTACATTTAAAAGAGCGCGCATTAATATTTCACCTATTCAAATTTCTTCTACACGTTAATATGTTGTTGCTGAGATAATTTCCTTCCAAAATTGCTACCTTCGCGTTTCATTTTAAAACCATCAACATGTTAAAAATTGCAATAAATAGCGGGTCCCGTAATTTCCCCTATTCTACACTGTATGTGATATGTATACAGATTACACTGTGTATACTATATATGAATCAAAATAATAGAATTCAGCAATAACAACATATCATAGTCTTCAGTTCAGGTCATAATGCCATAATCTTTTTCCGTGTGCAATATTCCAACGTATGGCGTGCATGTGGCGTTTGTCGTGCGGATAACTAACTCGTCAAAGTGACGAGTTTCATGTCTAGTTTTTTTCTTATTTCTTTCTCCCCCATTTTTGTGTCTCACGTATCTCAAAAACTTGTAAACATAACATTTCATAACTTTGTCAACATATGGGCATTTACGTGAAGTTGTGCACCTCCTATTTTTGAATGATGTCAGAGTTGCGCAACGTGACATACGCGCGATTTTATGATTTTTAATGATTGATCATAGCTTAAAAACCCAGCGTAATTTTTTTTTTACCCTTTATGAAAATTTAAGTCATATCAAGGGCAAACTTTTAGTTAACTAAAAATGGCGTGTATTACAAGAAGTTACGCGCGCACGCGCATTTAAAATTTTAAAATGCGCAAAATTAATTTCTAATCAACTTTTTACGCCATTCATGACATTTTGCGCATGTCAAAATTTCCCGCGCGCGCGAACAATTTTACGCGTGCAATGCGCACGCAGCATGAAAATCATGTTTTTTTCTATTAAATTGAGATTTTCCAGCCTTTCCTAGTCATTTTTAAAAAGATCGACATCATTTCAAATTAAAATGACGTCATACGTACACGTTGATTTAGACCATTTGCATACGTTTTAGTTGCAAAAGTTACAAAATATTGTCAAAATTATGCCTATTTTGAATCTATTATAGCTCCTCAGGATCAACCGTTACTCCCGAGTTTTTTAACTTAATATGTAAGCAGATATGTTGTAGATATGAATTCATGCAGAATTTTTTCCTTACGGATGTTGTGACGTCATCGTATGGCCACACAAATGTAAAAAATAGGATTTTTGTCTCTTTCGTTACTGCTCATCACATTCAATGGAGCGCATCACGCTTATCCGTCTTCCATTTTCTCCGAGATTTTAATATTATCTAGGTCAATCAACTATCTTTCGCATGAGTTAAAAATATTTTAATTTTTATAACGTCATCATGCCTAAAAATTTTAATTACGTGGGTCATTAATTTTATCTTTACAGTAAATTTTAATCTGTTATAGCTCGTAAGAATAAAATGTAATAATCACGATTAAAACGTTTTCTGGAAGCTATTGGATTGTAGATACAAAATCATGTGAAAATTTTGCCAATCGGATGTTGTGACGTCATCATATGGCCAGTTAAATAAAAAAAGTCGTATTTTCATATTTTGCGTCATAGTTCATTACATTTAAAAGAGCGCGCATTAATATTTCACGTATTAAAATTTCTTCTACACGTTCACATGTTGTTGCTGAGATAATTTCCTTGCAAAATTGCTACCTTCGCATTTCATTTTAAAACCGTCAACATGTTAAAAATTGCAATAAATAGCGGGTCCCGTAACTTCACCTATTCTACATGTACACTGTATGTGATACGGATACAGATTATACTGTGTATACTATATATGAATCAAAATAATAGAATTCAGCAATAACAACATATTCTTCAGTTCAGGTCATAATGCCATAATCTTTTTCTGTGTGCAATACTTCAACGTATGACGTTCACGTGGCGTTTGTCGTGCGGATAACTAACTCGTCAAAGTGACGAGTTTCATGTCTAGTTCTTCTTTCTTTCCTTCCTTTTTGTGAGGAGCGTTTCTCTAAAATGGGTAAACATAACATTTCATAACTTTGTCAACACATGGGCATTTACGTGAAGTTGTGCACCTCCTATTTTGAATGACGTCAGAGTTGCGCAACGTGACTTACGCGCGATTTTCTGATTTTTTATGATTGATCATAGCTTAAAAACCAAGCGTAATTTTTTTTTTACCCTTTATGAAAATTTAAGTCATATCAAGGGCAAACTTTTAGTTAACTAAAAATGGCGTGTTTTACAAGAAGTTACGCGCGCACGCGCATTTAAAATTTTAAAATGCGCAAAATTAATTTCTAATCAACTTTTTACGCCATTCATGACATTTTGCGCATGTCAAAAATTTCCCGTGCGCGCGAACAATTTTACGCGTGCAGTGCGCACGCAGCATGAAAATCATGTTTTTTTCTATTAAATTGTGATTTTCCAGCCTTTCCTAGTCATTTTTAAAAAGATTGACATCATTTCAAATTAAAATGACGTCATACGTACACGTTGATTTAGACCATTTGCATGCGTTTTAGTTGCAAAAGTTACAAAATATTGTCAAAATTATGCCTATTTTGAATCTATTATAGCTCCTCAGGATCAACCGTTACCCCCGAGTTTTTTAACTTAATATGTAAGCAGATATGTTGTAGATATGAATTCATGCAGAATTTTTTCCTTACGGATGTTGTGACGTCATCGTATGGCCACACAAATGTAAAAAATAGGATTTTTGTCTCTTTCGTTATCGCTCATCACATTCAATGGAGCGCATCACGCTCAACAGTATTCCTTTTTCTCCTACATTTATATATTGTGTAGGTCAATCAACTTTCTTTAGCATGAGATAAAAATATTTTAATTTTTATGACGTCATCATGCCTAAAAATTTTAATTACGTGGGTCATTAATTTCATCTTTACAGTAAATTTTAATCTGTAATAGCTCGTAAGAATAAAATGTGATAATCACGATTAAAACGTTTTCTGGAAGCTATTGGATTGTAGATACGAATTCATGTAAACATTTTGTCAATCGGATGTTGTGACGTCATCATATGGCCAGTTGAATAAAAAAAGTCGTATTTTCATATTTTGCGTAATAGTTCATCACATTTAAAAGGGTGCGCATCTATATTTTACGTATTCAAATTTCTTCTACACGTTAATATGTTGTTCCTGAGATAATTTCCTTCTGAAATTGCTATCTAAGTGTTTCATTTTGATACCGTCGCCATGTTAAAAATTGGAATAACTGGCGGGTCCTGTAATTTCACCTATTCTACACTGTATGTAATATGTATACAGATTATACTGTTTGCATGTATATACTATATGACACAAAATTGACAGAATTCAGCACTAACAGCATATCATATTCTTCAGTTCTTGTCATAATGCCATAATCTTTATCTGTGTGCAATATTCCAACGTATGACGTGCACGTGGCGTTTGTCGTGGTGCGGATAACTAACTCGTCAAAGTGACGAGTTTCATGTCTAGTTTGTTTTTGTTTTGACTGCCATTTTCTTTTTATTGATCACCGACGCGTCACACATTATTTTCTTCCTCCTCCATCCGTCCCCCTTCCCCCTAATCCCCTTACTCTTTTTAAATATGCAAATTAGTTTTTAGAGAGGAAAGTGATTGGACCAAATAGGAATTAAATCCTCTGTGATTGTACAATGGGATAACTCATGAATATTTATGATTATTTATACCCTTAAGTTTTACCCTTAAATTAAGTGTTTTCCTTAGGTAAGTGAATCCATTAACTCATTTGTGAATGCCACTTAAGTTTTTCCCTTTGTTAAGGGAATTCTTAAATTTGAAGGGTAAGTATTTCCCTTAGCCTAAGTAAGATTGGTGAATACGGCCACTGTAGGGCCTATTTTATGGCAGCCATTTTGAAAATCCCAAATGGCGGCTTTCCCCAGGCCAGATGAGCTGGAACTTTTTTTTTTTTTTTGGTGGATTTATATACCACATATGACACAAATCAGTTTAGGACCACTTGTTTCTAATTTTTTCCCAGAGAAAGTGGAAAATGAGGATACTATTAGTGGAATTATTGGAAAAAACAAACTGGATCACTTTCTTCTAACGATTTTTGGTATTTCCAATCTGCCTTCTACAAAAGCAAGTTTAGAACTAGTCTAAGGCCCAAGCTGTTAAAATGATGCACTGGTTAAAAAAACAAGTCAATCTTTCAACTCATGAATTATTCTGTCTATTTAACTTATCACAAACAATTATTATTTGTGTAATTAAATATAATGTTCAGGTTCGTTAGTTGTGTCACATGTTTGTGTGTCCTTACAGATATACCCCCAAAAAACAAAGAGCCACCAAATTGGAGGATGAATAGTCTAAACTAATTTGGGATTCCAAAGTCATATGGTCATTTTATCACCAGTAGGTGTTAATGGTTATAGATTATGTATTATGTAGGCCTACAGTAAAAATATAAATCGTGACATTTTCAGTTTTTCTGTGTAGTTTCATCTCATAAAAATCCTATATTTGTGATGGATGTATCCATTTTTACTTGATTTTAAACACAGTCATTTTAATGTTCTTCTTTAAATTTTATATAAAAAATCAATTACTTTTAAACTATAACACTCTGAATGATGTAAAATCACTATGACTTGAACTGATAAATTTAACAATAATTGTAATCACAATTGTTGCCATTTATCAAGGTCAGCTTAGTTTATTTTTCAAACAATTGTTGTAGATTTAAATACAAATGAGAAGTAATACCTCAGCTAGTTTGCCAATTTCATAAATCCCATTTTCATTAATTCTTTCCACTTGACGTAATGAAGTCACTTCTACAGCTCCATGTGATTCCTTAATACCCTTCAACCATTCCATGAGACGAGAAACATCTCGCTATTAATTATCAAACCATAATAGGTAATTATACATGACAAAAGTCATAATTGTGGCATTGTGGTCATAGTTTTCAATATTCAATGTATTTAATTTGGGTATTTGATTAAGTCCAAGGGTTGAAACCCTAACTGTTCCACTGTACAAAAATGTTTTTGTACTACTTTATAGCATTTAACATTTCCTTTAACATTTATTATAACAAGTATATTTACTGTACTAAAATAAACTGATAAATGGTAAATACTATTTTAGAAATAAATATATCTTTCAATCCTAATCAAATACTATTCAGTCAATCTGAAGCAAATTAAAATAATCTACTTAAATGTTAAATAAAACAAGTAATGAATGTTTCACCTCGTGAAAAATTAAATTATTTGTATATTATGTTATATACTTATGTTCTATGAATATCTAGAATAATGTTAATGTTAATAAATAAAGCTTTCTGCTTTTGTTCATGCCAGACATTACCAGTTTCTTTGACAACTGTGGATCATTCTCCAGAGCTTTCCATGTTTGGTTGCAGATGTTCATAAGATCCTTATAACCAGTCTCTTCAGTTAGATCAAAAATGAAAGCTGAATAGCCAGTGGCAGCTTGATGAAGATAGGCAACTTTGTCCACTTCTATTTGAGTTTCTCCTGCTTGGATCATTGCCAGGTCCACAAACACTTTCAATTCCTGCATACCTACAAGAAAGGATCATCAATTTTAAGTAAATTCAACTGTCTGAAATTTATCTGTCCAACCTTTTTTAAAAGGTTGGCGTTTAAAAACACCTTAGGCAAGTGAGTGAACCAGCACATTAGTATTTATTTTAAATATGCATTAAATATTATAACATCAAAGTTAATAACAACATAACTATGACAGGACACTTTAGATAAAGTAAGTGAAAACTAACAACATGTTACATTAAAAAACATATCAAAGTCATGGTTGCACTAAACCAAAAACCATGCTCTTACTTACTTTTAATTTCCTTTTTTATCCAACTAATAAGAGTTTTACTTTTCAGTAATGTTTTCAAACATTCCCTCTCTTCTTTGGTCACCTTTTCAAGCTCCTTACAGGTATCTGCCACGCCAATATCTAATTCTTTTAGCTTGAAATCTATGTTGGTCTGAAATTATTATTGTTTTTTTAATATTTAAAAAATATAAATATTTTAACATAAAATGTCTTTTAAGCTAAAGCTTACTTCTTGCAATTAAAAATGAATTTGTACTTTAATTAAATACTTAATAAAAAAAATAATAGCTTAACATTTTTAGAAGTAAAATAAACTAGATTCAAAATATTTTCTGGACATAAAAAACCTAAGATATAGTCTTTACCATTGGACACAAAATATTGACGGCATTGAAGTCCCCTTTAAGTTGGAAAGTTTCTTGAATCTCTTGTATAGTGCCTGCTGTAATAAAACATCTGGAAATTTGTCGATAGAGACGGATTTGATTACTACGCTCTTTGATCCAATTATTTGGATGGTTGTCTGATTCAAAGATTTTGAAATTTGACTCCAAGCATTCATCAGAGATAGATGATAAGTTGTTGTCAACAGAGTGTAATGTGATATTACCAGATATCAAGGATTGACTGAAGTCTTCTAACTCTTTCTTGACATTTTGCCATATTCTCTTCTCTACATCGTCCAATGTCATCGGTTCTTCACTTTCTCCTCGTTGCATTAAAACTTCATCAATAGTACTTTTCCAGAACTGTCGGAAAATTTGACTTTCGTGAACTTTTTGAATTTCTAGGAGCATTTCATTAACTTCAATTGAAAAATGGAAGTAACTAATATTTGGTGACGAACTCGACAAAATGTCAGGTGGACTGCATAACATCTTTAATTGTAGTGGTTCTCTATCAGTGTTAAGTAATTTCTTGGTTTCTTCGACTTCTACAGCCACCTTCTTCTTTCCATTTCTGTCTTCTACAAACAGATAAAACATAAAAAAAAGGTAAAAAGTACTCTCTTTGATAATGTAGTAATTGTGCATAAAATACAACATTAAAATGTATATTAGTAGACAGGTATGGTATTTAATAATTAAAATCCATCTTTTAGACAACACAGTAGAAATTAACTTAGAGTGCAATGACCCTAAAGAAAACCTATTAATGACCACAGTTTAGACCTGTAGCAAGGAATTCCCACCAATACTGAATGATATTGAACCTACATGATTCAAATTACAGGTCACTGTGATGCATTAATAGGACGGACAGACTGACTGGTCAGTCCATGGAGGTAAAAATGGTCAGACTCAAACTCCCACTTTGAAGAAAGGTTTGATATTCTAGAATCTAAACTTTACCCTTTACTATATCACTGCACATTGTCATCATTACGCCAACACTAATCGAAAAATTATTAAAAGCATTTAGTTCACATTCTCGCTGACGAAGTACTTTCTGGACCAAATCATTCAAATGTATATTGGTCACGTCAGGTGGCAAGTATTTCTTTGCAATTTCTGCAACATCCATGAAATCAGATAGTTTAATAAACTGGTCTCTCTCTTGTTGAATCAATTTAAGATCTTTCACTGTAATTGTGCCATTGAAAATGCTTTCAAGGACCTTGTCTTCCATAAAGGATTTGGCTTTAATGAGCAAAGACTGGGCATCTTCTGTTAGAGCAACACTGCTTTTGCTCTCAGCTGAAAATAGTATAAACAAATAAAAACTTTCAATGAAAATTATTGCTTACTTAATTCTATTCGCTCAGAGCATCTATATTATAAATTATGCTTAATTCTGACATAGGTGAGCACAATGGAAAATCTTTGGAAAGATCTCTGCCTTGGATACCTACCTCATCTATCTCTAAAACAGAGATTTGATAACATTAGTTTCTATTACGATATTGTTCCATATTTGTCTTTTACAAAAACAAAATTTAGCGATTCCGATCGAAATGTGTGGATATCACAGGGTTATTTTCACATATTCACGCTGTACAACTGGCTTCCGGGTCACCTGACTTCTGGCAAAATGGCTGTTGGTAGCGACATTCAAATTTTAAATGGTCAATATGTTCGGAAAATATGGATACAGTACACGTCACAATGAATAACTCATTGATATTAATTCTATTGAAATAGGGAGTGGCAGGCAAATGCGGGGCTGAAATGACAGGCTTTTACTTTACGTGCTAATTACAATGATTTTAGTTAGTAACTAATTATTTAATTATTGAAGGCCTTTCCTTTTACATCAATTACAATGTGATTTTAGTGATTCAACTAATTATAATACGTGAACTAGGCCTACAAATTAATTTGTTTTTAGAACTAATTATTAATATTGATTATTTAATGCCTTTCCTTTACGTGAACTACAATTTGTTTTAGTAATTTAACTAATTATTTATGCTATTTATTAATTACCTAATCAAATTAGGGTGCGATTCAATGTTACTATAGGAGGCCTGGTAGCAGGATGAGGTGTGACACGTCTTTAATGTTTATATTATCAATTATTACAAACTTATCAAGATGCTTGTTCTGTTTATCAAAATGTTATAAATTTTGTGTGTACTACAGCCGATATATAAGTACGAAAGTTGTTATTTGAACATTTTGTTTGTCATGAAATATTGTGATACAAATTTTGAAAGCACTGCTCACTGTCACCCATTATATGTCCCCTATTGACGGTTGCCTCTTGTGTATCATTCAAATATGTATATAATATATAATATAGGTTTCATGTATACTGTTCTTTAACAACTATATTATTTGCATCTTCTTTTCTTATTAGTACCAATTGTTGTAAATTGTACATCATTACAGGGATAACCAAATGTATATACATTTCATTTACTATTATCAATTCTACTGAGTATCTTTTTTCCTTCGTTCCTACGTTCTTATGACTACCAATTGTTGTCAAGTGTCAATACATCATTTCTCACAGGGGACATAATCATAATTAGCATACATTTCGCATCATTTTCAGTACATGTTCAAATCTCACACGCATGCATAGGTAAAACACAGGCCTACGTTTCTAGAGGCGTTTTGGCCATGTTTCCGAGAACCATTCAGGTACACCCACTAGAGGGTATCCAAGCGAAGTGAGCAAACCCTCTAATTTTAATTTTAAAATAATTTTTAATCTAACTTTTAATTTTAGTTTATCGAAAATATTTACAAAATTGCATCTTTCTCTTATTTATTTATATTTTAGCACATAGCAATATCATATTATATCACTGAGGTAAGGCAGTGGAACCAGGATTATAAGGTTGGAAATAAAGCATGAAAGCACCAAACTATGGTAACACTTGATTTGTAAGTTTGAAAGAAAAAATGCATTACCAATCATTCTAAAAAAACCAGCAAGTGGTTTCCATTCCAGTAGATATTGTAGTTCCATGACATTTGGTTTTGGCAGCGATTTCATAAGTAGATGAGAGAATATTTTACCATATTTGGTTGCTTTATGTGGCAGACGATGTGATTGATGTGAGAGTTTATTGAAAATTTTCTCTCCAGAAGCACCCTGAATAAAGTAAAACATAAATTTATGAAATAATCAAAGTAAAATTAAATGAGAAAGCTATTAAAATTTCGCAGTTAAAAAAACAACAAAACAAAATAGAGAAATTCTAAACTGTCAGCTGTCGTAATTATGCTAAAACAGTAGATTTGAATTTTTGAGAACTAGTATTGCACAAACATAGTGCAAACCTGTTGGGATGTCATATTAAGTACAAAGAAAATCAAGAGTAATGGTTTTATAAGTGCAAGAAAAATAAATAATGGTGTTAAGTGCATAAGCAGAATTATTACAGTATAATGATATTTAAATAAATGTAACATAAAATCCTAGAAAGGTGTCAGTTTTCTACAACATAAAGCTTAAAGTTCCTACTAGGACACAAGGTGCAACTCAAGTATTTTGACCAATCACAAGAAAATGCCTTTGAGTGGGAAGTGGGAACCTAGCTTAAGTAATAACCAAAAATTGTTACCTCCATAACTTTATCTATGACACCAAAAGCTGCTTCAGAAAAGGCTGCCTCAATATTTGGATGTAAATTACTGAAATCTTGATAGCAATACAATTCCACGAAATATTCCTCTCCAACACGTTTCAATATCTTTTTCTATAATCAATAAAATGTTTACATGGTAAGACTTAAAATTATACTATAAACATTTTTTATTTTCATACACATGTAACTTTGATAGGCGTGATATATTGAACATCCCAAACAACAAAAGAGTGCATAGATGATTTTTCTATTGTGCTTTGACAAGCTGCACAAACGGTCTACAATTACAACAAAAATAAAAACTTTTATATTATATGAATTTGTTATCCAATTTTTCGAATCTAGAAATTTACGAAACATAATACAACATTACAATAATAACACCTGTGTTAAAATCATGAATATTCATTAGATGCTTTAATGAGAAGATACACTATCTTGCCTAAACACGTTTTTGTCATTTGGAATATTTGACACTTTGCTGCAAAGTGCAAAATCTAATCTGGTTAAAATTCTGGCTCTCTGATTTGTCGACAGTGCAATAGAAATTAAATTCTAGTCTTGTATCTAACAATTACACAATTGAACAATCCATAAAATACAGTGACTTGAGAGACTATTAGAATGTGAATGAAAGCATTGATAAGATTATGACCAAATTTTTATAACCTTTAACATTAAAAACCATGGTATATTACTATTTTCTCTGTTTAAATAAAATTTCATTCACAGAAAGGGAATCTAATAGTGACAGTCGACTCAAGACCAAACTTATTAAAAAATACATTGATTGATTGATTTTATTCGATATTCAATTAAAACAGTATTAAAAATATACAAAGTATATAATATAGATGTGAGATTAGAAAAATACAATAAAATTATTTCTCAGAAAGGAGACAGAAACAAGAATTTAATTTTTAAAAAATATGTATCTGAAACTAACAAGATAAATTTGACCAAAAATAATTACCTTGATGGTTTCTTGGAAGGTTTTGTTCCATATTTGGTTGAACTCATCACATGTAAAAACTACACTGAATAAGCTACTCAAACATTTCAGCTGGTAAAATAATTTATAAATTAAAAATTGATAAACAACTTATGAATATTTTAGAATATGGGCGGCGTGGCCTAAAACCAAACAAACAAAACTTAAATTATTGGCTTGTAATTATCATGCATATAACTTTATTGATTCTGTCAGAATCTTTATTTATTTATTCTTTCTTTAGCACTATTTTGCCTGTCAATTATCTTGATATCAGTTTCATCTAGCAAGTCAGCTTTAGTAATTTCATCATATTTTATTCACTTTTCTACTTGAAACCATGTTAAACGAGCACATCAAAGGTGACAGGCTACGCACATGAGAGAAAAAAGATTACATCATCATTAATTGCATATTAAATAAAAAATTTTAATTTCGAAATCAAACAAACTATGACATTTTCTTGGACCGAAATAATTAACATAACATTAACCTTCTTATTTAAAATGTTCATATATTAAAGTTGAAAGTATATATTTTGACAGTGCATAATTTTTGTAATGATAGTAAAAAAATATGATTCATTGCAGTATGTAATAATCTATCTGCACCAAAGTGGTTACTACATAGTAAATACACAGAGGAATCTTTCTACAACTTTTAGTCAGTTGTGTATGGCTCGGTGGTCTGTGCTCGTGTCTATAGCATTGAAGGTACTGAGAACGAGTCTCTCCTTTTTTTATATCTGTATTGTTTGTTCAATTTTATATCTTAGTGTATAGATTATACACATGATATATAATGAAATCTAGATAAAAAGTAACTTATGTATTTATTATTATGCAACAAGGGTGGTTTATGACATTATACGCAGAGGGATCTTTGATCGGATTGTGATACCGGCTATTGTATATGTGTTAGCAAGATCCTATCTTTCAAATAATTAGAAATTCTGACAAAATCAATCAATATATCTTTTAAAAATCAATCAAAAAAAAACAAAAAAAAAACAATTATCTTTTAATATTTAAATCAATGTATATAACCTATAGATCGTCATAGTGACAAATTAAATCTAGTTTGTTTTTAAAATTCATATGCACATAAAAGAACAAAGTGGCTACTAAAAAAACCTATTTGCTTACACAATTTTACTATTCCAACTATTTATTTTCCTATGGCCTACAGTATAAATATTCAACTTCCAATTTTCATTTAGGCCTACCAAAAGCAAACATACTACATATTATGTTTTTATTAACTTATAGTAATATTATAATTATAATAATAAATACACTACATTATTGTTTTGCTTCAGAATTGCAGTATACTTACCATACTATCAATACCATCAGCATTGTAATACCAATTAGTAGTCTCAATCAGACTATTCATATGTTTTGCAGCACCAGAAACATATCCTTGTGTTGTCGCCATCCAATCAGTGGAATGACTCACACATTTGTTTACACTGGCAACAAACAATTTCAGCAGCAATACAACTGTTGTAATTCTGTCTTTTCTAAGAGAGCGTTTCACACAATTTGTCAACGCTTCTAGGACAATTGGTGTTGTTTTATTGTTGTTTGAACTGCAATTTAATTAAAAACAAACTGTTTAACTAGATTTGAACTCGTCAAGAACTCATCATCTTCCAGAATACTTAATAAAAATAACTTTCACCGTTTAGTTTAGAAACTATGACTGTTTAATAAAGGCATAATTTTGACGAATTTTTAAACTTTTTCATCAATAACGCACGCAACTGCTAGTATATTTAATACATAGGATCAGATTATTTGGAAAGCTGTAACTGGCAACATGAAGAAAGACATTTTAAACAAATCTTAGATATACATCATTAAACAAGATTTTTAATAAGGAATATGTGTTTTTGAAACATATATTTCAAGTGGTTAAATTATTATTTGAATGAGAAACACCACTGAAAGATACAGAACAGGCTGTTGTAGGAATTACTGGTGTCATTCAAGAAAAAGAAGGTTAAATTTCAACCTAAGCTATTGTTATAATCAAAATAATATAATAATGATTAAAATTACCTTTCCACATCATCATTCATATTTCTATTTATAACGGTGAGGACAGTCTGAAATTCCTGATTGGCCACAAAAAAAGTTAATTTTAGATGCTGGTTATTTATAGAAATGAGGGAGCTTCTGATTTGCGACATAGGAACATTATTGTACGAATGCAGGGAAGTTAGGATATGCTTCTCTCTATGTATTCCTCAACACAATTTTGGTGGTTTGTAGGTCCAAGTGAGGACCGATGACACATCAATGCATAGGTAACAGGTCATTGGTCAGCATATCAAAAGCTTCCAACAATTACAAAAAGCAGTGATATGTTATCAAATATGGTAGAAAAGTATCAATAAACAAACAAGTTTTGTTATTCTAAAGCAGGGGCGGATCCAGAGGGAGGCGGTGGAGGGAGATAGCCAGCCCACAAATTGTAATGTAAAAGATAGGACACTAAATTAAGCTCAGCCCTTAATTTCACCATTTTTAGGCCCTATATAGGCCCCATTATTTATACTTTTCAAACAAAAACAGTATTGCTTTACCTCTATTGCATCAGAACGCGGATGATTGCAACCAAAAATCTGGTGAACCCTATTTGCAACTGTACAACATGTTATATGAAAATCAAACTTGGCAATAGAGAATATCTCAGTCAGCTGAATTAAGCTCAACGATGACAAAACTGTGCGCTGAAGCAGAACATCAACTTGGAAAAGAAACTGAAGATCTTTCATTATTCGTGGTAATTGCTCCCTACATAAAAATCAAAATGAATGTTGTATCAATATACAAATGCAGTGCAACAAAATACATACAAAAATGTGTCAAACAATAAATAATAAGAGAAAACACTTATTCATGCAATACTGTTTATTAGAAAAATCAGTTAGGCTACTATTGAGAGATAAAACATGTGTTGTTGTCCCCGATCAGGCTTTCAAAGTAGTGCAGTGTTTTTCAAATGATTGAAAATAAAAAATTCTACCGTTCCTGCTTGCAACAGGTCCACCACTCATAGAACAAATAAAAAAGTTTACTTTAATACTTATTTGAAGGATTTCTATTTATTGAATATTATACCACACCTGGATGTTGCCTCACTGAATATAACAGTCAATCTTTCAACTCATGAAATATTTTCAACATTCAACTCATAAACATTCATTATTTGCTTACTTAACTAACCAACTTACATAGTTCGATCTTGATGCATTTTACTTTCCTTAACCTTCAGGCAGTTATATCCCCACCACTGTTCATCATTGTAACTATGTTTATCCAAACTTGCAGGCCATTCCATTGGCTTTGAGTCACCTCGCAAGAAGTGCAGAAGAGGTACTACCAGCAACCAAGATGCATTAAATTGGCTGTCTGATTTCATAATCTTGTTGCACCAGGCCTCGAGTGATTTGATTATATCGCTGAGGAAAAATTAAGGAATGTTATATATCTATTAATATTAAGCAAATGTATACGTAATTGATAATGACGATCTCTACAAAATTACTGGCTGTCAACCGCTAGAAGAATATGTCTACAAGCAACAATTCAACTGGATCGGACATGTAATTAGAAAAGAAAATGAAGATCCTACAAAAATTCTTACTTTTTATACAACACAAAATAAACGAAGAGGTCGGAAGATACCATCAGTACTTGACAGAGTTGTACAACAAAGTCAACTTACTAGATGCAACTTCATTGGAGCCTGCTTCAACAGAAATTTATAATTCCCAGCAATGTTTTAACTGTATATATGAACTATTTTATAAGTTGTTTTGTGACTGTGCAATTTGGTAGTGGTCACTCTCGTACTGTACATTTAAAAGTAACACATCCAAATGCCAACTTTAAGTCAATGGCTACCAGATGTCTCTATGAGACGGTTATTTGAACCAGTACCAGTACCAGTATACAAACAAAATCAAAATAATATTTTACTTACTGAAGTATAGGATTAAACTCTTCCTTGATTTTTTCAATAATAGAGTCATACTGTTCTTTGCTAATATTTGGTGGTAGAACTAATGCATGTAGTAAGACTTCTGGTTGATTCAAACAGATTTTAAAGTGCACAAGTATGTGCACTATAGCCAAGGCAGACATTAATGCATGAACAATTACGTCAGTATCTTTGGAAGCAGAATGATTTCCCAACTGGTTGACCTTTGGCTCAAGATATTGATGAATAACCTGTGATAGAACAAAGGTATTTCTATGAATTTTGGCCTCATATTTTAAGGTGAAGGGATTATAGAGGAAGAGATGAAATCCTTTTTAAATTTATAATACAAACTGTTTGCAATAAATAAATAAGATTGAAAAAAAATATTATTACATAAATATATAATGCAAAATACTTGACAATAAAACCAACATAGTTTAGAGATACCTCAGAAGATGAATACCCATTAGGAACCCAGCTTGCTCGATATTTCGCTGTTGTTTGTACTGCTTCCATACATTTAGCAATATGAATGAACTTCTTCACAGCTTTACAAGGCTTCATTGCTATACCATTTTTGCACACAAAACCTTCCCATTTAGGAAGGTACGACAACAAGCCTTCTTTATAGTCAATTGCTATACGTTCATCACGATTTGGCATTACATCAAAGAGACCTTTGATTAATCTCCCTAATGATTTTTGTTCACCAGATTTTTCTTTCATGAGATCAGTTAATTTTTGATGATGTATCATGTTGTCAAATTGATGCCACTCCCCTGAAATAAACAAAAAATATTACTTTGTTTTCATACACACTACAATCAACTAAAATATCTAAAGCAAAATAAATATACCTTCTGCACATGGGTTCATCTTTCTTGTCATCAGTGCTCTATTAACAATTGAATAGGCAGGTTGATTATAGAGATACTCATATTCATACACTTCTTTCCCATCACTTTCCCTTCTAGCATGACAATATTTGTATGGAATTTTGTCATTTTTGAGATAATGTGGTTTAACTTCAAGTATGCCTTTCATAAAGACAAAGTTGTTTTCAGTTCTGGAACAGAGAAAAACAAGATTTTTAATAGGCTTTAAAAGAATATATCAGGTTTAGGCTACAATTTTCCGATACCGAGTATTTGGGTCACTTCCCCCTCCCCC
Source organism: Antedon bifida (assembly GCF_963402885.1). NCBI lineage: Eukaryota > Metazoa > Echinodermata > Crinoidea > Comatulida > Antedonidae > Antedon > Antedon bifida. Next base: position 33,550,091 of record NC_136229.1, on the reverse strand, counting down.
ACCCCATGGTGGGACCTGAGGCGAAGCGAATTTTGTTAAAGACACCCCTAGATGGTCGGAAATGGTACTCTCGCACATAAAATTCATGATAAATGGCACCTCTAATTGGCCGAAAAAGACACTCTCATGCAGCATGCTACCAATGAGCAAAACGATCATACTTTTTCCTCCTCCTCCTCACACATGTGGACTATTTAATGAATGATAACATTTGTTTCCGATTGTTTGATTCACTCTGTATTTTGTTTTGTGTTCAAGTTCAATGCGTCTAGGGGAAGCCCCGAAAAAAGCACACTTTGGGTGAGAAGGCAAATTCAATGCTTATTATAGTCCTATCTATATCTATTTACAGTAATTTGTTGAGAAAATTAAATATATCAATGTAAATAGGTATTGACACAGTTAAGTACGTATCGGCTGGTGGCCTAGAAAAAAATAATCGGATGCTATAATGTAAACTACAGTACATGATTCCATAGATAGATATTATAGTGTAATATATTAATATTCACTATAATCCTCTATGATGATGATGATAAACTATTATATACTTCATAGCCACACATAAATACTGTAGGTAACCGCAGCGCTCCATTTTTTTACGTACGTCGGAAGGCTATTTATACTTTATGCATGCTGACTGCCAGTGATCTAAACAATAGGTACGCAGTTGTCTGGCGGTGAAAATCTGCAATTCATTTAGAAATTTACAAACACGTATCGCTCGAAATACGTTCATACAGGGGTTACTCACGAATGAGTTTACTAATTTTTCAATTTACGAATAACCTTTTGTACTGTGAGGCACACATTTGGAGAATTTTCAGAGATGAGGCTGAGGTATTGGGCATGTCGGGGATGGGGGTTCGCAGTCGGTAAGCCCCCTCCCCCCTGGCTACGGGCCTGGAATAATTTAATTTTTTTATAAATGTTTACACATGTTTACTCATATTTACACATGATTTTTTGTTATATAGTTTTACAATATTGTTAAATGTTTGTTATGCCATTTTGTATCAAAATGTCTATGTTGATAATAAATTTGCGGTACACCTTGTATATTGTTTCAGAGTTTCTCGATCAATATGTTTTGATTGTCCTCAGGAGTGAGAATGCAGAAAGTCCAGGAAACTTGGAATATAAAAACAACTTATTATCAACATTTGATTTCACCATGCAAAAAATGTCAAATTACTTTGTATTTTAATTTATTTATTCCCTTTCAGTGAAACATGAAAAGGGAGCACTGAGGAGAGACAAGAGCTGTCAAAGACAACTATCGTCAAAGGGCGTGTCTCTCCATATTATTATATATAACTGAATACTGAAATGCTTTACTTATTGTCCGTCATCATCATCATCATCATCATAAAATAACAACTTTTCAACAGCAAATTCATTCAATGAAATAGAAAGTAAATCTTCTATGACACACTCAGGCGCAGATTTAAGGGGGCCACGGGGGCCGTGCCCCCCCCCCCCCGACCCAACATCAACACGAAAACAAAATTTTAAAAATGAAAAAGAAAAAAAAAGATTTAGATTAGAAACTGGGTAACTTCTTCTGTCAGTCTGTTTTATTGCTGAAATACCCAATAGCTGAACCGACACACTTAATATTTGTCTAGACAAAACCAAGCACACGTGTAAAGATACATCCAACAGCGCGCGCGTGTGGGAACTATCGGTTAATATACATGTAACAAGTTTGATTTGCTTGCTGCCTCTCGTGTACTACACCGTCGTGACACACACTATTCATCATGTCCAAAAAACAGAAGGTGCAAAATCATTTAACCACTTTTTTCAGCCAATACCGGCAGTTATGTACTGTAATAATTATTTTTCTCATTTTTACCTCTACTATTATAATAAAAATACTGTATTTAGGCTATAAAATAAGAGACCCACGGATAACTGATATGAATAGTCTAAAATAAAGTAGTAGTACTCTCTGTCTCTAGTACTAGGCCTAGTAGTAGAGGAATAATGAGTGGGGCCGGAAGCAACAGGCGAACGAGCCAAACTAATTTTTATTGCGGTCCAAGCATCGATATCTAGACTGTATCAAGTTACAAGGGCCAAAGTGTGTACAGTTACTAGACTAGTTAGTGGTGGAATGTAAAGGCTCATAGATTACACCAAATAATAAAAGTATTATTATACAACATAGATCATGGACAAAGACAAAATCGTGGGCGAAATCCATTGAAACGACCTATAAATTATTCAAAGAGCCCGACCAGGGGCCCTGTGTGGCCCCAGCCTAATGTTGCTCGCTTCGCTCACAAAGTATTCCTCCCCTCCCCCCACTATTAAAAACGGATCTGCGCCATTGTCCTCAGGAGTAAGAATGCAGAAGTGAAATTGGGTGTGACTATAAGGTGTGAAAGCTAAGACAATAGGCAGTGGGAAGAATTGAAACTAGCTAAAAAAGCATTATATATTGAGAGGTGTGAACAGCAACGTAAAACAAGCTAACTGGGTTTAGACTGGCAAACAAAAAACATGTGTCTAGAAAGGGTTGTAACATATAAACTGGGCAAAAGACAATGGCATGGTTTACTGTTGATGTATAGATTCGGGTTAAATAGAGATAGCCTAAAATCATAATTTATGTCTTGTGTTTGTAGATTTCAATGTCTCCTCTGACATATTGATCACAATGTTGATTTATTTAACATGCTGATTTTGCCATGCAAAACTGTGGTTAAAAATTTAACACAATAACATTAGGACATTTTTTTTTAGAATTAATTAATTAACTGATTGTTCCATGGGTAGAACCTGTTTTCATTCATCATGAAGTAAAATCTTGAATCATTTTCAACTGAAAAACAGAGTTATATTCAGTAAAATATTAGATAAAATTGCCAATTTTTTTTATATGTACTCTATCTCTTACCTCTGTACCTTCATTTCAACAGCATTATACTTAAAATTTCCAAGATCCTGTGATCCAAAATGAATGTACACGGCATCAGTCTTGGTGTTGAATTCAAATTCACGTGTAAGAACTGCATAGAAGTGTATTTTCATCATTTTCCCTTCTGTATAATCTTTCAAAGCATTTGGTTTTTTAAGTTGCTTTTGGCTGTAAAAGTGTAAGCAAGTTTTTTATATCTATTTATTTTTTTTATATGTAGAGTACAACAAAAATGCATCTGTTTCTTTAAAAGGAATTACAAATTGTTGAATACATATAATAAATTCAATATTTGATTGGACATTACGGATTTGTTGGTGTAGCTCTGTCAACAGTACTTGTAGGATCTCCTGCTCCTTGGTGATCATTCTAATTTTTAAAAATCAATTAAAGAAAAATAGTATTCATACATTTATGTTTGTTACATAATTGCCTATAAAATTGTTTGTGCTTTTGCTTTTCAAACGTTAGTGTGAATTTCAAAATTCTTACTTTATTTGCACCAGCAACTCGAGCATATGTAGAACCTTTATTGTCTGCTTTCTGGGTTGTTTGAGGGCTGCTTCCTTGTTTTGAATCATTGTCTTGAGTTTCTTGACCTGAAGACTAGTTACAAATAATACATTGTTAGATTACCATTGATGCAATGTTGGTTTGCAGTGATTTTGAAAACTATTGTTTTTTTAGAAATTATGCATTTGGTAGTAAGTAAGTAAGACTGATAATTTATGTACATTTTTGTTTACAATATGGCGAAATAAATGATATATGATACAATTTATAAAAAATAACACTGCAATTTTCGAGTGGGAGAATTTGATCAAATTAGCAATAACAATTACATTTATTTCAAAGAAACAAATTGTCATACCCTATCTACTGGTGAACCATCCCATTCAATTGGTCCGAGATTATACCCTACTGAAGCCTGATTTGTTGGTGCATTCTCTGTTGCAGCTGTCTGATTTGCCATAGTTTTCTGCTCTAGCTCTGCTGCAGTTCTCTGATCACTTGGAATTTCCATCTTGACATTTGTTTGATTTGCTGCATTTGGCACCACTGTTGCAGTGTTCTGCTCTCCTGACATTCCATTCTTTGAATTAGCTGTCTGATTTTCCTCCAAAAAAAAAGAATCAGTTGTCTGTTCTCCTGGAATTGGCTGCTCTGCTACCATATTATGTTTATTATCTTGATTTGTACCTCCACTTGGATCTTTAACAATGTTTTCAATCTGGTTTTCATACATGTCATATCCTTCTATGTGATGCACCTCTCCACTTGTTCCACTTGCTTGATCATCATATTGACATTGCTCGTTTATCTCTTTTTTCCTATCAAACTGATTCTTTGAATCTGCCATTCTTTGCTTCTGTACCTCTATCACTGTACTATGGCGAGGTGCTCTAGAATTGTCACCAGATGAAGGATCCTGTTGTCCAAGAGGTGGAGGAGATTGTCTGTCGACACCTTGGTTTTCTGAAAAAAAACACAATTTACTGTAAACCGAGTCTCATCATGCAAATATACAATTCAACAGTGGTGTTGGCTGAAAGTGAGATACCTACCTCTACATGTGCCATTATTCCTACACCCCTCTAATAGTATGGGTTATTATGTCTTGCAGCTTGATATTTGTGCCAAAATAGATTTTTTAGCTAATTTTGTTATTCTTGAGATGCTGACAGTAAAGTATTTGAGAAGATTAAAATGTTGACCTTTTGACCTTTATTGGTCACGTGACTTGTTTTATTGTTAAATAACTATGTAACTATGCATTTTTTGATATGGATCTAATGGGATAAAATGATAAGTATTACATTCTCTTTCCGATGATACCATGGATGACAAAGTTCAGTGTGGAATGTCGGCCATTTTGAAATACAAAATGGCGGCTGAAGGAGTGGTCGAAAAAAATAGCACCTAACTTTTTTTAATTCAGCAACACAAGAATAACAAAATTAACCAATAAAATCTATTTTGGCACAAATATCGAGCTGGAGCTAGTTTTCCTTACATATGTGACTAGAAGGACTAGAAGGAAAACGGGATAGTTCAGACTTTGTAGTAGGCCTGGAATAAATGCATCTCACGCAGGACATCGTCCTCATATTTCGATGTGACATAAGTGTATCATTGCTGCTTTCTTATTTTGTATAAATAATATAACTAAAATGTATTACTTTTAACAATGAAGAAAAATCCATACCTGATGATTGTTGCAGAAGCCCACATTTTGAACAGAAATTATGGGATGGAAGAACTGGACTTGAACAACGCATGCATTGAAGCTGTTTTACTTTCTGATCATCGGCAGAATTCTCTATTTCGTCTTTGCAGTCTGGGGGCAAGGATTTTAGTGATTCCATTTTCTGAGCTTCTTCATCATCAGATTTTGACGTTTCATAACACTTTTTATTTTGATCTGGAGATGCAGAAGCAGCCAAGCATTCTTCTTGTTCCCTTTTCTCATCATTAGATTTTGCTTGTTGACACTTACCACAAAATTGATTGTTTAGGTTTTTGATGATTGTGGTTTTACAGCCTGGAGATGCACAATTATCTAGGTTTTTTAAACACTTGCCACAAAATTTTTTTTTATTTTTAGCTTTTTTTTTACAGCCTGGAAATTCGCAACGATCAAACTTTTTTAAACACTTTTCACAATGCAATTTGTTTAAATTCTTTGTTTTATTGTTACAGCCAGGAGATTGACAAGTATTTTTCTTCTTACGCATGGTGATGTGATAATACTCTTGAAAGAACAAACAAAAATGTTATTACTATACCAAAGCTTACCAAACCAATAATGATAAATATATATTATTATTATTAATATATCTAATATATATTCTCTGAAAAGAAACTACTTTTGTCTTACCGGTAACCATGAAAGCATATTATATTACATTTGATAAGCTGCCAACATTTAAGAATCTATAGATTTGCGAGTGAAATGAGCAACTATTGGCTGGGGGGCTGCCTCATTTTATGAGGTTTCAAAAGAGACATTTTGGGACTGTTTTATTACGATAATTTTGGAAATAATGGGGCCTACTAAAAGTTTCTGTAAATGCAGTAAATCTAGTTCAAAGGAATATGTGGCTACAGTAAAGTCAGTACTGTATGGTTAAACACCACGCGGTGTTGTTGGCTTAGTCTGCTGTACAGTAGGTAATTTGCATAACAAATGTGTAAAGGCAACGAGATGCAGAATCTGTTAGTAAGTTACTGTTTACCAGTTTGATGATTTTTTAATTTCATCCATTTCATTTCATTTATTTATTTGACCAACAAACCATAGATAAAATGTACAGAGATGAATTGGTCAGGGACTGATAAAGTAAATAAGATTACTGTAGCTACAAAAGTCAGCAGTTCCTGATCTTAACTAAAATAAATGTATAATTTTATAAACAAATAATGTATTAAGCTGTGAATATACAAAGAAAATGTAATTAAATATGCACAAAAAAAAAGAATTAAAGATAACTAGATTTGAACTCGTCACTATGGACGAGTTAGGTTATCCGCCGCGCAAATGCCATGTGCACGTCATACGTTAGAATATTGCGCACAGAAAAAACGATTATGCCATTAAAATAAAATGTTAGTGTGCCCTCTATATTGTGTCTAAGTATATACAGTATACACTATACTGTATACATAATACACTCAGTGTAAAATAGGTGAAAATAACAGGACGCACCTTTTATTCCAATTTTTAACATGATGATGTCACCAAAATGAAACACGTATATAGCAATTTTGAAAGGGAATTGAAGAAATTTGGATACATAGAATATGGATGCATGCTTTTTTAAATGTCATGAACTACAGTATGACGCAAAATATGAAAATACGACTTTTATAATTCAACTGGCCATATGACGACATCACAACATCCGATGCACAAAATTTGTACATGAATTCAGCTTCCAGAAAACGTTTTAATCATGAGGATCACTTTTCATTCTGAGGAGCTATAACATATTGAAATTTACTGTAATGATGAAAATAAGTGAACCAATTACATTTTTAAAATGGTAAATTATGTGAAAAATAATTGATTGATCTGGGAGAAAATGGAATACGGATATTAGTGGAGATGCGCTCTATTAAATGTGATGAGCTATGGCTAAAGAGACAAAAATCCTATATTTTATTTTTTGGTTAGCCATATTGATGCATGATCCGATATCACTCATCAACTTCCAGAATATGTAATAAAAAGAAACTTCACTGAATTTTTGAACAAAAACATGTGCGAATTGTCAAATTCGACGTGCTCGTATGACGTGATTTTAAGTCGAAATTGCTTAAAAGTTTGTAAAATAACTAGAAAAGGCTGGAGAAACATAATTCACGGGAAAAAAAGATGTTTTTAACGCTATGTGCGCACCGTGCGCGTACAAATGTGCCAGAGTTTGAAAAAGAGATGATTAAAAGTGAGGTCTTCAGTATGTCTAGGATTGATAGTGAAATTCTGGATGACAAAAGAGCAGTCAGTAAAGCCAAAAAGACATTTCAAAATAAAGTGAAATTAGGATTTTGTTAAAAGATTTCAGGTAAGGTACACTATCCCTCCTCTTTTGCATTTTAGAACTCTTGTAAAATTTCTTTGGATGCGCTCGATGCGGATTGACTGGGACTTGCTTTGAGGCATCCAAGCAGGTAGTCCATAGTCAAGAATGGGTAATGGTTAAAGACCCCTTCCCTGCAATTTTGGACGTTTTTTGGAAAATAATACATATATATCACTTTAAAAACATTAAACCATGTCATTCCTTGTCTTAAATGTACGTTTTATGGTAAATTATGATAAAAAGTGAGAAACAATGCACTACCTAAGTAGCTCGCGGCGATTGACCTCTCGTGGACGGTCTTAGGCCTAGCCTAGCTAGGCTTAGTTTTGTAGGCCTAGCTGGTAAACATCGGTAACGTACGAACATCGTACGCTAGCTACTGCCAACAAAATTCAGGGAAAGAAAGAAGAATAACATAGAAAAAAAAAAAAAAAAAAAAAAAAAAAAAAAAGATCCTGACAATAACAAGGGGTTATCCGCCAAGTGCGGATAACCAAAAAAAAAAATATTGATCCACTACAATAACAAGGAGTTATCCGCTACTAAGCGGATAACTAAAAAGATGATGAAACAGGACAGTTACAAGGAGTTATCCGCTGAATGCGGATAACTAACAAAGAAGATAACTAGACATGAAACTCGTCACTTTGACGAGTTAGTTAACCGCACGACAAACGCCACGTGAACGTCATACGTTGAAATATTGCACACAGAAAAAGATTATGGCATTATGACCTGAACTGAAGAATATGTTGTTATTGCTGAATTCTATTATTTTGATTCATATATAGTATACACAGTATAATCTGTATCTGTATCACATACAGTGTACATGTAGAATAGGTGAAATTACGGGACCCGCTATTTATTGCAATTTTAAACATGTTGACGGTTGTAAAATGAAATTCGAAGGTAGCAATTTGCAAGGAAATTATCTCAGCAACAACATGTTAACGTGTAGAAGAAATTTTAATACGTGAAATATTAATGCGCGCTCTTTTAAATGTAATGAACTATGACGCAAAATATGAAAATACGACTTTTTTTATTTAACTGGCCATATGATGATGTCACAACATCCGATTGGCAAAATTTTCACATGATTTTGTATCTACAATCCAATAGCTTCCAGAAAACGTTTTAATCGTGATTATTACATTTTATTCTTACGAGCTATAACAGATTAAAATTTACTGTAAAGATAAAATTAATGACCCACGTAATTTAAATTTTTAGGCATGATGACGTTATAAAAATTAAAGTATTTTTAACTCATGCGAAAGATAGTTGATTGACCTAGATAATATTAAAATCTCGGAGAAAATGGAAGACGGATAAGCGTATTGCGCTCCATTGAATGTGATGAGCAATAACGAAAGAGACAAAAATCCTATTTTTTACATTTGTGTGGCCATACGATGACGTCACAACATCCGTAAGGAAAAAATTCTGCATGAATTCATATCTACAACATATCTGCTTACATATTAAGTTAAAAAACTCGGGGGTAACGGTTGATCCTGAGGAGCTATAATAGATTCAAAATAGGCATAATTTTGACAATATTTTGTAACTTTTGCAACTAAAACGTATGCAAATGGTCTAAATCAACGTGTACGTATGACATCATTTTAATTTGAAATGATGTCAATCTTTTTAAAAATGACTAGGAAAGGCTGGAAAATCTCAATTTAATAGAAAAAAACATGATTTTCATGCTGCGTGCGCACTGCACGCGTAAAATTGTTCGCGCGCGGGGGAAATTTTGACATGCGCAAAATGTCATGAATGGCGTAAAAAGTTGATTAGAAATTAATTTTGCGCATTTTAAAATTTTAAATGCGCGTGCGCGCGTAACTTCTTGTAAAACATGCCATTTTTAGTTAACTAAAAGTTTGCCCTTGATATGACTTAAATTTTCATAAAGGGTAAAAAAAAAATTACGCTTGGTTTTTAAGCTATGATCAATCATTAAAAATCATAAAATCGCGCGTAAGTCACGTTGCGCAACTCTGACGTCATTCAAAATAGGAGGTGCACAACTTGACGTAAATGCCCACATGTTGTCAAAGTTATGAAATATTATGTTTACACATTTTAGAGATATGTGAGCCACAAAAAAACGGGAAAGAAATAAGAACTAGACATGAAACTCGTCACTTTGACGAGTTAGTTATCCGCACGACAAACGCCACGTGCACGTCATACGTTAGAATTTTGCACACAGAAAAAAATTATGGCATATGACCTGATCTGAAGAATATGATATGTTGTTAGTGCTGAATTCTGTCAATTTTGTGTCATATAGTACAGTACAGTATAAACAGTATAATCTGTATACATATTACATACAGTGTGGAATAGGTGAAATTACGGGACCCGCCATTTATTCCATTTTTTAACATGGCGACGGTATCAAAATGAAACACTAAAATAATAATTTCGGAAGGATATTATCTCAGCAACAACATATTAGCGTGTAGAAGAAATTTGGATACATAAAATATAGATGCGCGCTCTTTTAAATGTGATGAACTATGACGTAAAATATGAAAATACGACTTTTTTTATTTAACTGGCCATATGATGACGTCACCACATCCGATTGGCAAAATTTTTACATGATTTTGTATCTACAATCCAATAGCTTCAAGAAAACGTTTTAATCGTGATTATCACATTTTATTCTTACGAGCTATAACAGATTGAAATTTACTGTAAAGATGAAATTAATGCCACACGTAACTTAAATTTTTAGGCATGATGACGTCATAAAAATTAAAATATTTTTAACTCATGCTAAAGATAGTTCATTGATCTAGACAATATCAAAATCGGGGTGAAAATGGAAAACGGATAAGTGGAGATGCGCTCTATTAAATGTGAGGAGTTATGACGAAAGATACAAAAATCCTAAATTTCATATTCGCGTGGCCATACGATGACGTCACAATGTCCAGTTAGCCAAATTAATGCATGATCTGATATCTACAACTCATCAACTTCCAGAATGTTTAATAAAAATAATTTTTACCGTTTAGTTTAAAAACTACGATTGTTTAAAAAAAGGCTTAATTTTGACGAATTTTTGAAGTTTTTTATCCAAAAAGCGCGCAAATTATCATATTCTACGTGCTCGTATGACGTAATTTAAAGTCGAAATTGTTTAAAAGTTGGTAAAATTACTAGAAAAGGCTGGAAAAACATAAATCACTCGAAAAAATGACGTTTTTAACGCTACGTGTGCACCACGCGCGTAAAAATGTGCGCACGTGTGGGAATTTTTGACATGCTCAAAATGACATGAAACGCGTAGAAAGTTGATTAGAAATTGATTTTTCGCATTGTAAAATTTTAAACGCGTGTGCGCGCGTAACTTCGTGTAAAACATGCCATTTTTAGTGCACAAAAAGTTAGCGCACGATATAAATTAGACTTTTGCTAAGTTTCAATTTAAATTGTTATATGGTTTTCGATCTATGTTAAATACGCGAAATTCATAAAAACGCGCGTAAGTCATGTTGCGCAACTCTGACGTCATTCAATTATAGGAAAGCACAACTTCACGTGATTGCCCATATGTTGACAAAGTTATAAAATGTTAACTTTACACGTCTTATAGATACGCTCTGCACAAAAATGACAGAAAGAAAGAAGAACTAGATTTGAACTCGTCACTTTGACGAGTTAGTTATCCGCACGACAAATGCCACGCGCACATCATACGTTGGAATTTTGCACACGGAAAAAGATTATGGCATTATGACCTGAACTGAAGAATATCATATGCTGTTAGTGCTGAATTCTGTCAATTTTGTGTCATATAGTATATACAGTATAAACGGTATAATCTGTATACGTATTACATACAGTGTAGAATAGGTGAAATTACGGGATCCCCCCGTTTATTCCTATTTTTAACATGGCGACGGTATCAAAATGAAACACTAAGATAGCAATTTCGGAAGTACATTATCTCAGCAACAACATGTTAACGTGTAGAAGAAATTTGAATACGTAAAATATAGATGCGCGCTCTTTTAAATGTGATGAACTATGACGCAAAAGATGAAAATACGACATTTTTTATTCAACTGGCCATATAATGACGTCACGTCGTCGGATTGGAAAAATGTTCACATGAATTCGTATCTACAATCCAATAGCTTCCAGAATACGTTTTAATCATGATTATAGCTTTTTATTCTGACGAGCTATAACAGATTGAAAGTTACTGTAAAGAAGAAAATAAGTGACCCAGGTTATTTAAATTTTTTGTCATTAATTTTAAGTCGAAATTTTTTGAAAGTTGGTAAAATTACTTGAAAAGGCTGGAAAAACATAAATCACACAAAAAAAATTGTTTTCAACGCTACGTGCGCACCGCGCGCGTAAAAATATGCGCGCACGTGGGAATTTTTGACATGCTCAAAATGACATAAAACGCGTAGAAAGTTGATTAGAAATTGATTTTTCGCATTTTGAAATTTTAAACGCGCGTGCGCGCGTAACTTCGTGTGAAACATGCCATTTTTTTCTCACAGTCAGTTAGCGCAAGATATAACTTAAACTTTTTCTAAGTTTCAAATTAAAATGTTATATGGTTTTCGATCTATGTTAAATACGCGAAATTCATAAAAACGCGCGTAAGTCACGTTGCGCAACTCTGACGTCATTCACAATAGCGGGTGCACAACTTCATGTGAACGCCCACATGTTGACAAAGTTATAAAATGTTATGTTTACACGTTTTTGAGTTACGCGTGACACAAAAATGACAGAAAGAAAGAAGAATACAGAAAAAAAAAACTAGACATGAAACTCGTCACTTTGACGAGTTAGTTATCCGCACAACGACAAACGCCACGTGCACGTCATACGTTGGAATATTGCACACAGATAAAGATTATGGCATTATGACAAGAACTGAAGAATATGATATGCTGTTAGTTCTGAATTCTGTCAATTTTGTGTCATATAGTATATACATGCAAACAGTATAATCTGTATACATATTACATACAGTGTAGAATAGGTGAAATTACGGGACCCGCCATTTATTCCATTTTTTAACATGGCGACGGTATCAAAATGAAACACTAAAATAACAATTTTGGAAGGCTATTATCTCAGCAACAACATATTAGCGTGTAGAAGAAATTTGGATACGTAAAATATAGATGCGCGCTCTTTTAAATGTGATGAACTATGACGCAAAATATGAAAATACGACTTTTTTTATTCAACTGGCCATATGATGACGTCACTACATCTGATTGACAAAATGTTCACATGAATTCGTATCTACAATCCAATAGCTTCCAGAAAACGTTTTAATCGTGATTATCACATTTTATTCTTACGAGCTATAACAGATTAAAATTTACTGTAAAGATAAAATTAATGACCAACGTAATTTAAATTTTTAGGCATGATGACGTTATAAAAATTAAAATATTTTTAACTCATGCGAAAGAAAATTGATTGACTTAGATAATATTAAAATCTCGGAGAAAATGGAAGACGGATAAGCGTGATGCGCTCCATTGAATGTGATGAGCAATAAAGAAAGAGACAAAAATCCTATTTTTTACATTTGTGTGGCCATACGATGACGTCACAACATCCGTAAGGAAAAAATTCTGCATGAATTCATATCTACAACATATCTGCTTTAATATTAAGTTAAAAAACTCGGGGGTAACGGTTGATCCTGAGGAGCTATAATAGATTCAAAATAGGCATAATTTTGACAATATTTTGTAACTTTTGCAACTAAAAGGCATGCAAATGGTCTAAATCAACGTGTACGTATGACGTCATTTTAATTTGAAATGATGTCAATCTTTTTAAAAATGACTAGGAAATGCTGGAAAATCACAATCTAATAGAAAAAAACATGATTTTCATGTTGCGTGCGCACCGCACGCGTAAAATTGTTCGCGCGCGCGGGAAATTTTGACATGCGCAAAATGTCATGAACGGCGTAAAAAGTTGATTAGAAATTAATTTTGCGCATTTTAAAATTTTAAATGCGCGTGCGCGCGTAACTTCTTGTAAAACACGCAATTTTTAGTTAACTAAAAGTTTGCCCTTGATATGACTTAAATTTTCATAAAGGGTAAAAAAAAAATTACTCTTGGTTTTTAAGCTATGATCAATCATTAAAAATCATAAAATCGCGCGTAAGTCACGTTGCGCAACTCTGACGTCATTCAAAATAGGAGGTGCACAACTTCACGTAAATGCCCACATGTTGTCAAAGTTATGAAATATTATGTTTACACATTTTAGAGATACGTGAGCCACAAAAAAACGGGAAAGAAATAAGAATAATACAGAAAAACTAGATTTGAACTCGTCACTTTGACGAGTTCGGGTTATCCGCGCAAACACAACATGCACATACTTTAAACTATATGAACCTCGACAATTATTAGGCCATCAGAAGACATGAATTAAGTATGTTTACAGTGCTGAATTGTACCTATTTTGTAGCATACAGCATATTACAGTATTTACAGAATACATTGTATGTTATATACAGTGTAGCATAGACGAAATTACGAGACCCATGTTTTAAATCCAATTATTAACACGATGACGTCATCAAATTGACATATAAAGATAACTATTTAAGAAGATAATTATCTAAATAATTACATTAATACAAATTTGAAGAATTTTGGGCACGTAAAAGTGAGATGCGCTCTCGTTTAAACGCAATGAACTTTTGCGCAAGAGATGAAAATATGACTTTTTGAATTCAACTGGCCATATGATGACGTCACAACATCTGATTGGCAAAATATTCACATGAATTTGTATCTACAATCCAATAGCTTCCAGAAAACGTTTTAATCATGATTATCACTTTTTATTCTGACGAGTTATAACAGATTGAAATTTACTGTAAAGATGAAAATAGGTGACCCACGTTATTTACTTTTTTATACATGATGACGTCATAAAAATTAAAATATTTTTAACTCATGCGAAAGATAGTTGATTGACCTAGAGAGTATTAAAATATCTGTGGAAATGGAATACGTATAAGCGAGATGCGCTCTATTTAATGTAATGAGCAATAACGAAACAGTCAAAAATCCTATATTTTACATTCGTGTGGCCATACGATGACGTCATAACATTCGAGGGGTAAAGATTCTGCATGAATTCATATCTACAACATATCTGCTTACATATTAAATTAAAAAAATTGGGGGTCATGGATGATCCGGAGGAGCTATAATAGATTAAAAATAGGCATAATTTTGACAATATGTTGTCACTTTTGCAACTAAAACGCGCGCAAATGGTCTCAATCAACGTGTTTGTATGACGTCATTTTAATTTGAAATGATGTCAATCTTTTTTAAAATAACTAGGAAAGACTGTAAAATCTTAATTCAAGAAAAAAACACATGATTTTCATGCTCCGTGCGCACCTTACGCGTAATTTTTTTCGCGCGCGTGGGAATTTTTGACATGCTCAAAATGTCATGATAAGCGTAAAAAGTTGATTAGAAATTAATTTTGCGCATTTTGAAATTTTAAATGCGCGTGCGCGCGTAACTTCTTGTGAAACATGCTATTTTTAATCCATAGAAAGTTTGCCCAAGATATGACTTAAATTTTCACCAAGTGTCAATACAAAATAACTTTTGGTTTATAATCTATGATCAATCATTGAAATTCATAAAATCGCGCGTAACTTACGCTGCGCGACTCTAACGTCATATAACGAAGTTTCTTGCACATCTACACATACAGGTCAATCTTTTGACAAAGTTATACAATCTTATGTTCACAAGTAATAGCGATATGCTGGTCACAAAAATCCGGGAAAGAAAGAAGAATAACAAAGAAGATGAAAAAGATATTTACAATCACAAGGGTTATCCGCAACTTTACAAGTTGCGGATAACCAACTAGATTTGAACATGCACATACTTAACTATATGAACCTCGACAATTATTATGCCATCCTATGACATGAAATAAATATGTTTAAAGTGCTGAATTGTACCTAATATGTAGCATACAGCATATTACAGTATTTACAGAATAAACTGTATATGTTATATACAGTGTAGCATAGACGAAATTACGAGACCCATCTTTTAAATCCAATTATTAACACGATGACGTCATCAAATTGACATATAAAATAACAATTTTAGAAGATAATTATCTAATTAATTACATTAATACAAATTTGAAAAATTTTGGGCACGTAAAAGTGAGATGCGCTCTCGTTTAAACGCAATGAACTTTTACGCAAGAGATGTAAATGTGACTTTTTGAATTCAACTGGCCATATGATGACGTCACAACATCTAATTGGCAAAATATTTACATGAATTCGTATCTACAATCCAATAGCTTCCAGAAAACATTTTAATCATGATTATCACTTTTTATTCTGACGAGCTATAACAGATTGAAATTTACTGTAAAGATGAAAATAGGTGACCCACGTTATTTACATTTTTAGGCACGATGACGTCATAAAAATTAAAATATTTTTAATTCATGTGAAAGATAGTTGATTGACGTAGACAGTATTAAAATATCTGAGGAAATGGAATACGAATAAGCGAGATGCGCTCTATTTAATGTGATGAGCAATAACGAAAGAGTAAAAAATTCTATATTTTACATTCGTGTGGCCATACGATGACGTCATAACATCCGAGTGGTAAAGATTCTGCATGAATTTATATCTACAACATATCTGCTTACATATTAAATTAAAAAAATTGGGGGTCGTGGATGATCCTGAGGAGCTATAATAGATTCAAAATTGGCATTATTTTGACAATATTTATAACTTTTTAAACTAAAACGCGCGCAAATGGTATAAATCAACGTGTTCGTATGACGTCATTTTAATTTGAAATGATGTCAATCTTTTTTAAAATGACTAGGAAAGGCTGGAAAATCATAATTCAAGTGAAAAAACATGATTTTCATGCTCCGTGCGCACCATACGCGTAAACTTTTTCGCGCGCGCGGGAATTTTTGACATGCTCAAAATATCATGATCAGCGTAGAAAGTTGATTAGAAATTAATTTTGCGCATTTTGAAACTTTAAATGCGCGTGCGCGCGTAACTTCTTGTTAAACATGCCATTTTTAATCCATAGAAAGTTTGCCCTTGATATGACTTAAATTTTCACCAAGTGTCAATACAAAATGACTTTTGGTTTATAATCTATGACCAAACATTGAAATTCATAAAATTGCGCGTAACTTACGCTACGCGACTCTAACGTCATATAACGAAGTTTCCTGCACATCTACAGCTACAGATCAATCTTATGACAAAGTTATACAATCTTATGTTGACAAGGGTGAGAGATATGCGTGCAACAAAATTCCGGGAAAGAAAGAAGAACAAAGATGATGAAAAAAAAAGATATTTACAATCACATGGGTTATCCTGCAACTAAGTTGCGGATAACCAAAAATAATGATCCACTACAATCACAAGGAGTTATCCGCTACTAAGCGGATAACTAAAAAAAAAAGATGATGAAACAGGACAGTTACAAGGAGTTATCCGCTGAATGCGGATAACTAATAATACAGAAAAAAAAAAATAAGATGATGAAACAGGACAGTTACAAGGAGTTATCCGCCATAGTGCGGATAACTAATAATACAGAAAAAAAAAAATATTGATCCACTACAATCACAAGGAGTTATCCGCTACTAAGCGGATAACTAAAAAAAGAAACGTGACAATAACAAGGGTTATCCGCAACAAACCAAAAATCATCTTTTTGGTTATCCGCAACTAAGTTGCGGATAACCAAAAAGATGATTTCATACAATTACAAGGAGTCATCCGCTCATAGCGGATAACTAATGATGAAAAAAAAAGATATTTACAATCACATGGGTTATCCTGCAACTAAGTTGCGGATAACCAACTAGATTTGAACTCGTCACTTTGACGAGTTCGGGTTATCCCCGCAAACGCAACATGCACATACTTTAAACTATATGAACTTCGAAATTGTTATGCCATCCTGTGACATAAATTAAGTATGTTTACAGTGTTGAATTGTACCTATTTTGTAGCATACAGCATATTACAGTATTTACAGAATACATTGTATGTTATATACAGTGCAGCATAGACGAAATTACGAGACCCATCTTTTAAATCCAATTATTAACACGATGACATCATCAAATTGACATATAAAGGAATTTTATATTAAGATAATTATCTAAATAATTACATTAATACAAATTTGATGAATTTTGGGCACGTAAAAGAGAGATGCGCTCTCGTTTAAACGCAATGAACTTTTACGCAAGAGATGAAAATATGACCTTTTGAATTCAACTGGCCATATAATGACGTCACAACATCTGATTGGCAAAATATTCACATGAATTTGTATCTACAATCCAATAGCTTCCAGAAAACGTTTTAATCATGATTATCACTTTTTATTCTGACGAGCTATAACAGATTGAAATTTACTGTAAAGATGAAAATAGGTGAACCAGGTTATTTACATTTTTAGACATGATGATGTCATAAAAATTAAAATATTTTTAACTCATACGAAAGATAGTTGATTGGCCTAGACAGTATTAAAATATATGAGGAAATGGAATACGTATAAGCGAGATGCGCTCTATTTAATGTAATGAGCAATAACGAAACAGTCAAAAATCCAATATTTTACATTCGTGTGGCCATACAATGACGTCATAACATCCGAGGGGTAAAGATTCTGCATGAATTCATATCTACAACATATCTGCTTACATATTAAATTTAAAAAATTGGGGGTAACGGTTGATCCTGAGGAGCTATAATAGATTTAAAGTAGGCATAATTTTGACAATATTTTGTCACTTTTGCAACTAAAACGCACGCAAATTGTCTAAATCAACGTGTTCGTATGACGTCATTTTAATTTGAAATGATGTCAATCTTTTTTAAAATGACTAGGAAAGGCTGGAAAATCACAATTCAAAAGAAAAAACATGATTTTCATACTCCGTGCGCATCTTACGAGCAAAATTTTTCGCGCGCGCGGGAATTTTTGACATGCTTACATGTCATGATCAGAAATTAATTTTGCGCATTTTTAAAATTTAAATGCGCGTGCGCGCGTAACTTCTTGTAAAACATGCCATTTTTAATCCATAGAAAGTTTGCCTTTGATATGACTTAAATATTCACCAAATGTCAATACAAAATGACTTTTATTTTTTATCCTATGATCAATCATTGAAATTGATAAAATCGCGCGTAAGTCACATTGCGCAACTCTGACGTCATTCAAAATATGGAGGTGCACAACTTCAGGTAAATGTCCATATAATGACAAAGTTATACAAAAGATATATTCACAAGCATCCGGGAAAGAAAGAAGAACAAAGACTAGATTTGAACTCGTCACTTTGACGAGTTAGTTATCCGCACGACAAACGCCACGTGCACGTCATACGTTGGAATTTGCACACGGAAAAAGATTATGGCATTATGACCTGAACTGAAGAATATCATATGCTGTTAGTGCTGAATTCTGTCAATTTTACGTCATATAGTATATACAGTGCAAACGGTATAATCTGTATACATGTTACATACAGTGTAGAATAGGTGAAATTACGGGTATTTAAATGTGATGAACTATTACGCAAAATATGAAAATACGTCTTTTTTTATTCAACTGGCCATATGATGACGTCACAACGTCCGATTGGCAAAATGTTTACATGAATTCGTATCTACAATCCAATAGCTTCCAGAAAACGTTTTGATCATGATTATCACGTTTTATTCTGACGAGCTATAACAGATTGAAATTTCCTGTAAAGATGAAAATAAGTGACCCACGTTATTTACATTTTTAGACATGATGACGTCATAAAAATTAAAATATTTTTAACTCATGCGGAAGATAGTTGATTGACCTAGATAATATAAAAATCGGGGTAAAAATGGAAAACAGATAATTGGAGATGCGCTCTATTAAATGTCATGCGCTATGATGAAAGAGACAAAAATCCTATATTTTATATTCGCGTGGCAATACGGTGACGTCACAATGTCCGGTTAGCCATATTAATGCATGATCCAAAATCTACAACTCATCAACTTCCAGAATGTGCAATAAAAATAACTTTCACCGTTTAGTTTAGGAACTACGAATGTTTAAAAAAGGGCATAATTTTGACAAATTTTGACGATTTTTTGAACTTTTTCATCAAAAATGCACGTAAATTATCCAATTCGAAGTGCCCGTATGACGTAATTTTAAGTCGAAATTGTTCAAAAGTTGGTAAAATTACTAGAAAAGGATGGAAAAACATAAATCACATGAAAAAAATTGTTTTCAACGCTACGTGCGCACCACACGCGTAAAAAAATGCGCGCACGTGGGAATTTTTTACATGCTCAAAATGACATGAAACGCGTAGAAAGTTGATTAGAAATTAATTTTTCGCATTATAAAATTTTAAACCTGCGTGCGCGCGTAACTTCGTGTGAAACATGCCATTTTTTTTTCACAGTCAGTTAGCGCAAGATATAACTTAAACTTTTGTTAAGTTTCAATTTAAATTGTTATATGGTTTTTGATCTACGTTAAATACGCGAAATTCGTAAAAACGCGCGTAAGTCATGTTACGCAACTCTGACGTCATTTACAATAGCAGGTGCACAACTTCACGTGAACGCTCATATGTTGACAAAGTTATGAATTGTTATGTTAACACGTTTTAGAGATACGCTCTGCACAAAAATGACAGAAAGAAAGAAGAATACAGAAAAAAAAAAAAAAAAAAAAAGATGATGAAACAGGACAGTTACAAGGAGTTATCCGCTAAATCGGATAACTAATAATACAGAAAAAAACTAGATTTGAACTCGTCACTTTGACGAGTTAGTTATCAGCACGACAAACGCCACGCGCACGTCATACGTTGGAATTTTGCACACGGAAAAAGATTATGGCATTATGACCTGAACTGAAGAACATCATATGCTGTTAGTGCTGAATTCTGTTAATTTTGTGTCATATAGTATGTACAGTGCAAACGGTATAATCTGTATACATGTTACATACAGTGTAGAATAGGTGAAATTACGGGACCCCCGTTTATTCCTATTTTTAACATGGCGACGGTATCAAAATGAAACACTAAGATAGCAATTTCGGAAGGACATTATCTCAGCAACCACATGTTAACGTGTAGAAGAAATTTGAATACGTAAAATATAGATGCGCGCCCTTTTAAATGTGATGAACTATTACGCAAAATATGAAAATACGTCTTTTTTTATTCAACTGGCCATATGATGACGTCACAACGTCCGATTGGCAAAATGTTTACATGAATTCGTATCTACAATCCAATAGCTTCCAGAAAACGTTTTGATCATGATTATCACGTTTTATTCTGACGAGCTATAACAGATTGAAATTTTCTGTAAAGATGAAAATAAGTGACCCACGTTATTTACATTTTTAGACATGATGACGTCATAAAAATGAAAATATTTTTAACTCATGCGGAAGATAGTTGATTGACCTAGATAATATAAAAATCGGGGTAAAAATAGAAAACAGATAATTGTAGATGCGCTCTATTAAATGTCATGCGCTATGATGAAAGATACAAAAATCCTATATTTTATATTCGCGTGGCAATACGGTGACGTCACAATGTCCGGTTAGCCATATTAATGCATGATCCAAAATCTACAACTCATCAACTTCCAGAATGTGCAATAAAAATAACTTTCACCGTTTAGTTTAGGAACTACGAATGTTTAAAAAAGGGCATAATTTTGACAAATTTTGACGATTTTTTGAACTTTTTCATCAAAAATGCACGTAAATTATCCAATTCGAAGTGCCCGTATGACGTAATTTTAAGTCGAAATTGTTCAAAAGTTGGTAAAATTACTAGAAAAGGATGGAAAAACATAAATCGCGTGAAAAAATTGTTTTCAACGCTACGTGCGCACCACGCGCGTAAAAAAATGCGCGCACGTGGGAATTTTTTACATGCTCAAAACGACATGAAACGCGTAGAAAGTTGATTAGAAATTAATTTTTCGCATTATAAAATTTTAAACCCGCGTGCGCGCGTAACTTCGTGTGAAACATGCCATTTTTTTTTCACAGTCAGTTAGCGCAAGATATAACTTAAACTTTTGTTAAGTTTCAATTTAAATTGTTATATGGTTTTTGATCTACGTTAAATACGCGAAATTCGTAAAAACGCGCGTAAGTCATGTTACGCAACTCTGACGTCATTTACAATAGCAGGTGCACAACTTCACGTGAACGCTCATATGTTGACAAAGTTATGAAATGTTATGTTAACACGTTTTAGAGATACGCTCTGCACAAAAATGACAGAAAGAAAGAAGACTAGACATGAAACTCGTCACTTTGACGAGTTAGTTATCCGCACGACAAACGCCACGCGCACGTCATACTTTGGAATTTTGCACACGGAAAAAGATTATGGCATTATGACCTGAACTGAAGAATATCATATGCTGTTAGTGCTGAATTCTGTCAATTTTACGTCATATAGTATATACAGTGCAAACGGTATAATCTGTATACATGTTACATACAGTGTAGAATAGGTGAAATTACGGGACCCCCCGTTTATTCTTATTTTCAGCATGGCGATGGTATCAAAATGAAACACTAAGATAGCAATTTCGGAAGGACATTATCTCAGCAACCACATATTACCGTGTAGAAGAAATTTGAATACGTAAAATATAGATGCGCGCCCTTTTAAATGTGATGAACTATTACGCAAAATATGAAAATACGACTTTTTTTATTCAACTGGCCATATGATGACGTCACAACATCCGATTGGCAAAATGTTTACATGAATTCGTATCTACAATCCAATAGCTTCCAGAAAACGTTTTAATAATGATTATCACGTTTTATTCTGACGAGCTATAAAAGATTGAAATTTACTGTAAAGATGAAAATAAGTGACCCACGTTATTTTCATTTTTAGACATGATGACGTCATAAAAATTAAAATATTTTTAAATCATGTGAAAGATAGTTGATTGACCTAGATAATATAAAAATCGGGGTGAAAATGGAAAACAGATAATTGGAGATGCGCTCTATTAAATGTGATGAGCTATGATGAAAGATACAAAAATCCTATATTTTATATTCACGTGGCCATACGATGACGTCACAATGTCCGATTAGCCATATTAATGCATGATCCGATATCTACAACTCATTAACTTCCAGAATATGTAATAAAAATAATTTTTACCGTTTAGTTTAGAAGCTACGACGGTTTAAAAAAATGCATCATTTTGACGAATTTTTGAACTTTTTCATCAAAAACGCGCGCAAATTATCCAATTCGACGTGCTCGTATGACGTAATTTTAAGTCGAAATTGTTTAAAAGTTGGTAAAAGTACTGTAAAAGGCTTGAAAAACATAGATCATGCGGGAAAAGTATGTTATCAACGCTACGTGTGCACCGCGCGCGTAAAAAAATGCGCGCGCGTGGTAATTTTTGACATGCTTAAAATAACATGAAACGCGTAGAAAGTTGATTAGAAATTATTTTTTCGCACTTTAAAATTTTAAACGCGCGTGCGCGCGTAACTTTGTGTGAAACATGCCATTTTTTTCTCACAGTCAGTTAGCGCAAGATATAAATTAAACTTTTACTAAGTTTCAATTTAAAATGTTATATGGTTTTCGATTTATGTTAAATACGCGAAATTCGTTAAAACGCGCGTAAGTCATGTTGCGCAACTCTGACGTCATTCAAAAATAAAAAAGCACAACTTCAAGTGAATGCCCACTTGTTGACAAAGTTATGAAATGTTAACTTTACAAGTTTTAGAGATACGCTCTGCACAAAAATGACAGAAAGAAAGAAGAACTAGATTTGAACTCGTCACTTTGACGAGTTAGTTATCCGCACGACAAACGCCACGCGCACGTCATACGTTGGAATTTTGCACACGGAAAAAGATTATGGCATTATGACCTGAACTGAAGAATATCATATGCTGTTAGTGCTGGATTCTGTCAATTTTGAGTCATATAGCATATACAGTGCAAACGGTATAATCTGTATACATGTTACACACAGTGTAGAATAGGTGAAATTACGGGACCCCCCGTTTATTCTTATTTTTAACATGGCGACGGTATCAAAATGAAAAACTAAGATAGCAATTTCGGAAGTACATTATCTCAGCAACAACATGTTAACGTGTAGAAGAAATTTGAATACGTAAAATGTAGATGCGCGCTCTTTTAAATGTGATGAACTATGACGCAAAAGATGAAAATACGACTTTTTTTATTCAACTGGCCATATAATGACGTCACAACGTCGGATTGGAAAAATGTTCACATGAATTCGTATCTACAATCCAATAGCTTCCAGAAAATGTTTTAATCATGATTATAGCTTTTTATTCTGACGAGCTATAACAGATTGAAAGTTACTTTAAAGAAGAAAATAAGTGACCCACGTTATTTAAATTTTTTCAACATGATGACGTCATAAAATTAAAGTATTTTTAACTCATACGAAAGATAGTTCATTTACCTACAAAATATCAAAATCGGGGTGAAAATGGAAAACGGATAAGTGAAGATGCGCTCAATTAAATGTGATACGCTAAAACGAAAGATACAAAAATCCTATATTTTATATTCGCGTGGCCACACATGACGTCACAATGTCCGGTTAGCCATATTAATGCATGATCCAATATCTACAACTCATCAACTTCCAGAATACGTAATAAAAATAACTTTTACCGTTTAGTTTAGAAACTACGACTGTTTAAAAAAAGGTATATTTTTGACAAATTTTGACAAATTTTTGAACTTTTTTATAAAAAACGCACGTAAGTTATCCAATTCAACGTGCCCGTATGACGTAATTTTAAGTCAAAAATGTTTAAAAGCTGGTAAAATTACTAGAAAAGGCTGAAAAAACATAAATCACGCGAAAAAAAATTCTTTTCAACGCTACGTGCGCACCGCACGCGTAAAAATATGCGCGCGCGTGGGAATTTTTTACATGCTTAAAATGACATGAAACGCGTAGAAAGTTGATTAGAAATTGATTTTTCGCATTTTGAAATTTTAAACGCGCGTGCACGCGTAACTTTGTGTGAAACATGTCATTTTTTTTTCACAGTCAGTTAGCGCAAGATATAAATTAAACTTTTACTAAGTTTCAATTTAAAATGTTATATGGTTTTCGATTTATGTTAAATACGCGAAATTCGTTAAAACGCGCGTAAGTCATGTTGCGCAACTCTGACGTCATTCAAAAATAAAAAAGCACAACTTCACGTGAATGCCCACATGTTGACAAAGTTATGAAATGTTACCTTTACAAGTTTTAGAGATACGCTCTGCACAAAAATGACAGAAAGAAAGAATAATACAGAAAAAAAAAAAAAAAGATGAAACAGGACAGTTCCAAGGAGTTATCCGCTGAATGCGGATAACTAAATACAGAAAAAAAAAAAAACTAGACATGTAACTCGTCACTTTGACGAGTTAGTTATCCGCACGACAAACGCCACGTGCACGTCATATGTTGGAATATTGCACACAGAAAAAGATTATGGCATTATTACCTGAACTGAAGAATATGATATGTTGTTAGTGCTGAATTCTGTCAATTTTGTGTCATATAGTATATATAGTATAATATGTATACATATTACATAAGTGTAGAATAAGTGAAATTATGGGACCTGCCATTTATTGCAATTTTTAACATGTTGACGGTTTTAAAATGAAACGTGAAGGTAGCAATTTCAGAAGGAAATTATCTCAGCAACAACATATTAACGTGTAGAAGAAATTTGAATACGTGAAATATTGATGCGCGCTCATTTAAATGTAATGAATTATGACGCAAAAGATGAAAATACAACATTTTTTATTTAACTGGCCATATGATGACGTCACAACATCCGATTGGCAAAATTTTCACATGATTTCGTATCTACAATCCAATAGCTTCCAGAAAACGTTTTAATCGTGATTATTACATTTTATTCTTACGAGCTATAACAGATTAAAATTTACTGTAAAGATAAAATTAATGCCAGACGTAATTTAAATTTTTAGGCATGATGACGTCATAAAAATTAAAATATTTTTAACTCATGCGAAAGATAGTTGATTGACCTAGACAATATCAAAATCGGGGTGAAAATGGAAAACGGATAAGTGGAGATGCGCTCTATTAAATGTGATGAGCTATGACGAAAGGTACAAAAATCATAAATTTTATATTCGCGTGGCCATACGATGACGTCACAATGTCCTGTTAGCAATATTGATGCATGATACGATATCTACAACTCATCATCTTCCAGAATACGTAATAAAAATAACTTTTACCGTTTAGTTTAGAAACTACGACTGTTTTAAAAAAGGTATAATTTTGACAAATTTTAAGGAATTTTTAAACTTTTTCATCAAAAACGTACGTAAATTATCCAATTCGACGTGCTTGTATGACGTTAATTTTAAGTCGAAATTGTTTAAAAGTTGGTAAAATTACTAGAAAAGGCTGGAAAAACATAAATCACGCAAAAAAAATTGTTCTCAACGCTACGTGCGCACCGCGCGCGTAAAAATATGCGCGCGCGTGGGAATTTTTGACATGCTCAAAATGACATAAAACGCGTAGAAAGTTGATTAGAAATTGATTTTTCGCATTTTAAAATTTTAAACGCGCGTGCGCGCGTAACTTCGTGTGAAAGATGCCATTTTTTTCCCACAGTCAGTTAGCGCAAGATATAACTTCAACTTTTTCTAAGTTTCAAATTAAAATGTTATATGGTTTTCGATCTATGATCAGAATACATTGTATGTTATATACAGTGTAGCATAGACGAAATTACAAGACCCATGTTTTAAATCCAATTATTAACACGATGACGTCATCAAATTGAAATATAACGATAACTATTTTAGAAGATAATTATCTAAATAATTACATTAATACAAATTTGAAGAATTTTGGGCACGTAAAAGTGAGATGCGCTCTCGTTTAAATGCAATGAACTTTTGCGCAAGAGATGAAAATATGACTTTTTGAATTCAACTGGCCATATGATGACGTCACAACATCTGATTGGCAAAATATTCACATGAATTTGTATCTACAATCCAATAGCTTCCAGAAAACGTTTTAATCATGATTATCACTTTTTATTCTGACGAGTTATAACAGATTGAAATTTACTGTAAAGATGAAAATAGGTGACCCACGTTATTTACATTTTTAGACATGATGACGTCATAAAAATTAAAATATTTTTAACTCATGCGAAAGATAGTTGATTGACCTAGACAGTATTAAAATAAATGAGGAAATGGAATACGTATAAGCGAGATGCGCTCTATTTAATGTATTGAGCAATAACGAAACAGTCAAAAATCCAATATTTTACATTCGTGTGGCCATACGATGACGTCATAACATCTGAGGGGTAAAGATTCTGTATGAATTCATATCTACAACTTATCTGCTTCTATATTAAATTAAAAAAATTGGGGGTAACGGTTGATCCTGAGGAGCTATAATAGATTCAAAATAGGCATAATTTTGACAATATTTTGTCACTTTTGCAACTAAAACGCGTGCAAATTGTCTAAATCAACGTGTTCATATGACGTCATTTTAATTTGAAATGATGTCAATCTTTTTTAAAATGACTACGATAGGCTGTAAAATCATAATTCAAGAGAAAAACACATGATTTTCATGCTCCGCGCGCACCTTACGCGTAATTTTTTTCGCGCGCGTGGGAATTTTTGCCATGCTTAAAATGTCATGATCAGCGTAGAAAGTTGATTAGAAATTAATTTTGCGCATTTTGAAATTTTAAATGCGTGTGCGCGCGTAACTTCTTGTGAAACATGCCATTTTTAATCCATAGAAAGTTGACCCATGATATGAATTATAATTTTATTAAGTTTCATGAAAGAATATTTGTTGGTTCTAAAGTTATGATCAGTTATAGAAATTCATAAAATCGCGCGTAACTTACGCAACACGGATCTGACATCATCGAAAAGCTTGGCTGCACATCTACACTTCAATGTCAATCTTTTTACCAAGTTATACAAAGTTATGTTCACAAGCAATAGGGGATATGCTGTAGACAAAAATCCGGGAAAGAAAGAAGAACTAGACATGAAACTCGTCACTTTGACGAGTTAGTTATCCGAACGACAAACGCCACGTGAACGTCATACGTTGAAATATTGCACACAGAAAAAGATTATGGCATTATGACCTGAACTGAAGAATATGTTGTTATTGCTGAATTCTATTATTTTGATTCATATATAGTATACACAGTATAATCTGTATCTGTATCACACAGTGTACATGTAGAATAGGTGAAATTACGGGACCCGCTATTTATTGCAATTTTAAACATGTTGACGGTTGTAAAATGAAATTCGAAGGTAGCAATTTGCAAGGAAATTATCTCAGCAACAACATGTTAACGTGTAGAAGAAATTTTAATACGTGAAATATTAATGCACGCTATTTTAAATGTAATGAACTATGACGCAAAATATGAAAATACGACTTTTTTTATTTAACTGGCCATATGATGACGTCACAACATCCGATTGGCAAAATTTTCACATGATTTTGTATCTACAATCCAATAGCTTCCAGAAAACGTTTTAATCGTGATTATTACATTTTATTCTTACGAGCTATAACAGATTAAAATTTACTGTAAAGATAAAATTAATGACCCACGTAATTTAAATTTTTAGGCATGATGACGTTATAAAAATTAAAATATTTTTAACTCATGCGAAAGATAGTTGATTGACCTAGATAATATTAAAATCTCGGAGAAAATGGAAGACGGATAAGCGTATTGCGCTCCATTGAATGTGATGAGCAATAACGAAAGAGACAAAAATTCTATTTTTTACATTTGTGTGGCCATACGATGACGTCACAACATCCGTAAGGAAAAAATTCTGCATGAATTCATATCTACAACATATCTGCTTACATATTAAGTTAAAAAACTCGGGGGTAACGGTTGATCCTGAGGAGCTATAATAGATTCAAAATAGGCATAATTTTGACAATATTTTGTAACTTTTGCAACTAAAACGTATGCAAATGGTCTAAATCAACGTGTACGTATGACATCATTTTAATTTGAAATGATGTCAATCTTTTTAAAAATGACTAGGAAAGGCTGGAAAATCTCAATTTAATAGAAAAAAACATGATTTTCATGCTGCGTGCGCACTGCACGCGTAAAATTGTTCGCGCGCGGGGGAAATTTTGACATGCGCAAAATGTCATGAATGGCGTAAAAAGTTGATTAGAAATTAATTTTGCGCATTTTAAAATTTTAAATGCGCGTGCGCGCGTAACTTCTTGTAAAACATGCCATTTTTAGTTAACTAAAAGTTTGCCCTTGATATGACTTAAATTTTCATAAAGGGTAAAAAAAAAATTACGCTTGGTTTTTAAGCTATGATCAATCATTAAAAATCATAAAATCGCGCGTATGTTATGAAATATTATGTTTACACATTTTAGAGATATGTGAGCCACAAAAAAACGGGAAAGAAACTAGATTTGAACTCGTCACTTTGACGAGTTAGTTATCCGCACGACAAACGCCACGTGCACGTCATACGTTGGAATATAGCACACGGAAAAAGATTATAGCATTATGACCTGAACTGAACAATATGATATGTTGTTAGTTTTGAATTCTGTCAATTTGTGTCATATAGTATATACAGTATAAACGGTATAATCTGTATACATATTACATACAGTGTAGAATAGGTGAAATTACGGGACCCGCCATTTATTCCATTTTTTAACATGGCGACGGTATCAAAATGAAACACTAAGATAGCAATTTCGGAAGGATATTATCTCAGTAACAACATATTAACATGTAGAAGAAATTTGAATACGTAAAATATAGATGCGCGCTCTTTTAAATGTGATGAACTATGACGCAAAAGATGAAAATACAATTTTTTTTGTTCAACTGGCCATATGATGACGTCACAACGTCGGATTGGAAAAATGTTGATATGAATTCGTATTTACAATACAATAGCTTCCAGAAAACGTTTTAATCATGATTACCGCTTTTTATTCTGACGAGCTATAACAGATTGAAAGTTACTGTAAAGATGAAAATAAGTGACCCACGTTATTTACATTTTTAGACATGATGACGTCAAAAAAATTAAAATATTTTTAACCCATGCGAAAGGTAGTTGATTGACCTAAAAAATATCAAAATCTGGGTTAAAATGAAAAACGGATAAGCGAAGATGCGCTCTATTAAATGTGATGCTCTATGACAAAAGATACAAAAATCCTATATTTTATATTCGCATGGCCATACGATGACGTCACAATGTCCTGTTAGCAATATTGATGCATGATACGATATCTACAACTCATCATCTTCCAGAATACGTAATAAAAATAACTTTTACCGTTTAGTTTAGAAACTACGACTGTTTTAAAAAAGGTATAATTTTGACAAATTTTAAGGAATTTTTGAACTTTTTCATCAAAAACGTACGTAAATTATCCAATTCGACGTGCTGGTATGACGTTAATTTTAAGTCGAAATAAGAATAATACAGAAAAACTAGATTTGAACTCGTCACTTTGACGAGTTCGGGTTATCCGCGCAAACGCAACATGCACATTCTTAACCATATGAACCTCGACAATTATTATGCCATCCTATGACATGAAATAAATATGTTTACAGTGCTGAATTGTACCTATTATGTAGCATACATCATATTACAGTATTTTACAGAATAAACTGTATATGTTATATACAGTGTAGCATAGACAAAATTACGAGACCCATCTTTTAAATCTAATTATTAACACGATGACGTCATCAAATTGACATATAAAGATAACAATTTTAGAAGATAATTATCTAAATAATTACATTAAAACAAATTTGAAGAATTTTGGGCACGTAAAAGTGAGATGCGCTCTCGTTTAAACGCAATGAACTTTTACGCAAGAGATGAAAATATGACTTTTTGAATTCAACTGGCCATATGATGACGTCACAACATCTGATTGGCAAAATATTCACATGAATTTGTATCTACAATCCAATAGCTTCCAGAAAACGTTTTAATCATGATTATCACTTTTTATTCTGACGAGCTATAACAGATTGAAATTTACTGTAAAGATGAAAATAGGTGACCCACGTTATTTACATTTTTAGACATGATAATGTCATAAAAAAATAAAATATTTTTTACCCATGCGAAAGGTAGTTGATTGACCTAGACAGTATTAAAATATCTGAGGAAATGGAATACGTATAAGCGAGATGCGCTCTATTTAATGTGATGAGCAATAACGAAAAAGTAAAAAATCCTATATTTTACATTCGTGTGGCCATACGATGACGTCATAACATCCGAGGGGTAAAGATTCTGTATGAATTCATATCTACAACATATCTGCTTACATATTAAATTAAAAAAATTGGGGGTCGTGGATGATCCTGAGGAGCTATAATAGATTAAAAATAGGCATAATTTTGACAATATTTTGTCACTTTTGCAACTAAAACGCGCGCAAATGGTCTAAATCAACGTGTTCGTATGACGTCATTTTAATTTGAAATGATGTCAATCTTTTTAAAAATGACTAAGAAAGGCTGTAAAATCATAATTCAAGAGAAAAACACATGATTTTTATGCTCCGTGCGCACCTTACGCATAATTTTTTCCGCGCGCGTGGGAATTTTTGACATGCTCAAAATGTCATGATCAGCGTAGAAAGTTGATTAGAAATTAATTTTGCGCATTTTGAAATTTTAAATGCGCGTGCGCGCGTAACTTCTTGTGAAACATGCCATTTTTAATCCATAGAAAGTTTGCCCTTAATGTGACTTAAATTTTCACCAAGTGTCAATACAAAATGACTTTTGGTTTATAATCTATGATCAATCATTAAAATTCATAAAATCGCACGTAACTTACGCTGCGCGACTCTAACGTCATATAACGAAATTTCTTGCACATCTACAGCTACAGGTAAATCTTATGACAAAGTTATGCAATCTTATGTTGACCATAATTAGAGATACGCTGCGAACAAAATTCCGGGAAAGAAAGAAGAACTAGACATGAAACTCGTCACTTTGACGAGTTAGTTATCCGCACGACAAACGCCACGTGCACGTCATACGTTAGAATTTTGCACCTAGAAAAAGAGTATGGCATTATGACCTGATCTGAAGAATATGATATGTTGTTAGTGCTGAATTCTGTCAATTTTGTGTCATATAGTATATACAGTATAAACAGTATAATCTGTATACATATTACATACAGTGTAGAATAGGTGAAATTACGGGACCCGCCATTTATTCCATTTTTTAACATGGCGACGGTATCAAAATGAAACACTAAAATACCAATTTCGGAAGGATATTATCTCAGCAACAACATATTAGCGTGTAGAAGAAATTTGGATACGTAAAATATAGATGCGCGCTCTTTTAAATGTGATGAACTATGACGCAAAATATGAAAATACGACTTTTTTTATTCAACTGGCCATATGATGACGTCACTACATCTGATTGACAAAATGTTCACATAAGTTCGTATCTACAATCCAATAGCTTCCAGAAAACGTTTTAATCGTGATTATCACATTTTATTCTTACGAGCTATAACAGATTAAAATTTACTGTAAAGATAAAATTAATGACCCACGTAATTTAAATTTTTAGGCATGATGACGTTATAAAAATAAAAATATTTTTAACTCATGCGAAGGATAGTTGATTGACCTAGATAATATTAAAATCTCGGAGAAAATGGAAGACGGATAAGCGTGATGCGCTCCATTGAATGTGATGAGCAATAACGAAAGAGACAAAAATCCTATTTTTTACATTTGTGTGGCCATACGATGACGTCACAACATCCGTAAGGAAAAAATTCTGCATGAATTCATATCTACAACATATCTGCTTACATATTAAGTTAAAAAACTCGGGGGTAACGGTTGATCCTGAGGAGCTATAATAGATTCAAAATAGGCATAATTTTGACAATATTTTGTAACTTTTGCAACTAAAACGCATGCAAATGGTCTAAATCAACGTGTACGTATGACGTCATTTTAATTTGAAATGATGTCAATCTTTTTAAAAATGACTAGGAAAGGCTGGAAAATCACAATTTAATAGAAAAAACATGATTTTCATGCTGCGTGCGCACTGCACGCGTAAAATTGTTCGCGCGCGCGGGAAATTTTGACATGCGCAAAATGTCATGAATGGCGTAAAAAGTTGATTAGAAATTAATTTTGCGCATTTTAAAATTTTAAATGCGCGTGCACGCGTAACTTCTTCTAAAACACGCCATTTTTAGTTAACTAAAAGTTTGCCCTTGATATGACTTAAATTTTCATAAAGGGTAAAAAAAAAATTACGCTTGGTTTTTAAGCTATGATCAATCATTAAAAATCATAAAATCGCGCGTAAGTCACGTTGCGCAACTCTGACGTCATTCAAAATAGGAGGTGCACAACTTCACGTAAATGCCCACATGTTGTCAAAGTTATGAAATATTATGTTTACACATTTTAGAGATACGTGAGCCACAAAAAAACGGGAAAGAAATAAGAACTAGACATGAAACTCGTCACTTTGACGAGTTAGTTATCCGCACCACGACAAACGCCACGTTCACATCATACGTTGGAATATTGCACACAGATAAAGATTATGGCATTATGACAAGAACTGAAGAATATGATATGCTGTTAGTGCTGAATTCTGTCAATTTTGTGTCATATAGCATATACATGCAAACAGTATAATCTGTATACATATTACATACAGTGTAGAATAGGTGAAATTACGGGACCCGCCATTTATTCCAATTTTTAACATGGCGACGGTATCAAAATGAAACACTTGGATAGCAATTTCAGAAGGAAATTATCTCAGGAACAACATATTAACGTGTAGAAGAAATTTGAATACATAAAATATAGATGCGCACCCTTTTAAATGTGATGAACTATTACGCAAAATATGAAAATTTGACCTTTTTAATTAAACTTGTCATATGATGACGTCACAACATCTGATTGACAAAATGTTCACATGAATTCGTATCTACAATCCAATAGCTTCCAGAAAATGTTTTAATCGTGATTATCACATTTTATTCTTACGAGCTATAACAGATTAAAATTTACTGTAAAGATAAAATTAATGACCCACGTAATTTAAATTTTTAGGCATGATGACGTTATAAAAATTAAAATATTTTTAACTCATGCGAAAGAAAATTGATTGACCTAGATAATATTAAAATCTCGGAGAAAATGGAAGACGAATAAGCGTGATGCGCTCCATTGAATGTGATGAGCAATAACGAAAGAGACAAAAATCCTATTTTTTACATTTGTGTGGCCATACGATGACGTCACAACATCCGTAAGGAAAAAATTCTGCATGAATTCATATCTACAACATATCTGCTTACATATTAAGTTAAAAAACTCGGGGGTAACGGTTGATCCTGAGGAGCTATAATAGATTCAAAATAGGCATAATTTTGACAATATTTTGTAACTTTTGCAACTAAAACGCATGCAAATGGTCTAAATCAACGTGTACGTATGACGTCATTTTAATTTGAAATGATGTCAATCTTTTTAAAAATGACTAGGAAAGGCTGGAAAATCACAATTTAATAGAAAAAAACATGATTTTCATGCTGCGTGCGCACTGCACGCGTAAAATTGTTCGCGCGCGCGGGAAATTTTGACATGCGCAAAATGTCATGAATGCCGTAAAAAGTTGATTAGAAATTAATTTTGCGCATTTTAAAATTTTAAATGCGCGTGCGCGCGTAACTTCTTGTAAAACACGCCATTTTTAGTTAACTAAAAGTTTGCCCTTGATATGACTTAAATTTTCATAAAGGGTAAAAAAAAAATTACGCTTGGTTTTTAAGCTATGATCAATCATAAAAAATCATAAAATCGCGCGTAAGTCACGTTGCGCAACTCTGACGTCATTCAAAAATAGGAGGTGCACAACTTCACGTAAATGCCCATGTGTTGACAAAGTTATGAAATGTTATGTTTACCCATTTTAGAGATACGCTCTGCACAAAAAGTGAGGGAGAAAGACAGAAGAATAATACTAGACATGAAACTCGTCACTTTGACGAGTTAGTTATCCGCACCACGACAAACGCCATGTGCACGTAATACGTTGGAATATTGCACACAGATAAAGATTATGGCATTATGACAAGAACTGAAAAATATGATATGCTGTTAGTGCTGAATTCTGTCAATTTTGTGTCATATAGTATATACATGCAAACAGTATAATCTGTATACATATTACATACAGTGTAGAATAGGTGAAATTACGGGACCCGCCATTTATTCCAATTTTTAACATGGCGACGGTATCAAAATGAAACACTTAGATAGCAATTTCAGAAGAAAATTATCTCAGGAACAACATATTAACGTGTAGAAGAAATTTGAATACGTAAAATATAGATGCGCACCCTTTTAAATGTGATGAACTATTACGCAAAATATGAAAATACGTCTTTTTTTATTCAACTGGCCATATGATGACGTCACAACGTCCGATTGGCAAAATGTTTACATGAATTCGTATCTACAATCCAATAGCTTCCAGAAAACGTTTTGATCATGATTATCACGTTTTATTCTGACGAGCTATAACAGATTGAAATTTCCTGTAAAGATAAAATTAATGACCCACGTAATTAAAATTTTTAGGCATGATGACGTCATAAAAATGAAAATATTTTTAACTCATGCGGAAGATAGTTGATTGACCTAGATAATATAAAAATCGGGGTAAAAATGGAAAACAGATAATTGGAGATGCGCTCTATTAAATGTCATGCGCTATGATGAAAGATACAAAAATCCTATATTTTATATTCGCGTGGCAATACGGTGACGTCACAATGTCCGGTTAGCCATATTAATGCATGATCCAAAATCTACAACTCATCAACTTCCAGAATGTGTAATAAAAATAACTTTCACCGTTTAGTTTAGGAACTACGAATGTTTAAAAAAGGGCATAATTTTGACAAATTTTGACGATTTTTTGAACTTTTTCATCAAAAATGCACGTAAATTATCCAATTCGAAGTGCCCGTATGACGTAATTTTAAGTCGAAATTGTTCAAAAGTTGGTAAAATTACTAGAAAAGGATGGAAAAACATAAATCACGTGAAAAAAATTGTTTTCAACGCTACGTGCGCACCACGCGCGTAAAAAAATGCGCGCACCTGGGAATTTTTTACATGCTCAAAATGACATGAAACGCGTAGAAAGTTGATTAGAAATTAATTTTTCGCATTATAAAATTTTAAACCCGCGTGCGCGCGTAACTTCGTGTGAAACATGCCATTTTTTTTTCACAGTCAGTTAGCGCAAGATATAACTTAAACTTTTGTTAAGTTTCAATTTAAATTGTTATATGGTTTTTGATCTACGTTAAATACGCGAAATTCGTAAAAACGCGCGTAAGTCATGTTACGCAACTCTGACGTCATTTACAATAGCAGGTGCACAACTTCACGTGAACGCTCATATGTTGACAAAGTTATGAAATGTTATGTTAACACGTTTTAGAGATACGCTCTGCACAAAAATGACAGAAAGAAAGAAGAATACAGAAAAAAAAAAAAAAAGATGATGAAACAGGACAGTTACAAGGAGTTATCCGCTGAATGCGGATAACTAATAAAATTGAAACAGGACGATTACAAGGAGTTATCCGCTACTAAGCGGATAACTAATAATACAGAAAAAAAATATTGATCCACTACAATAACAAGGAGTTATCCGCTACTAAGCGGATAACTAATAACAAAGAAGATGATGAAGATGAAAAAAAAGATATTTACAATCACAAGGGTTATCCGCAACTAAGTTGCGGATAACCAAAAAAAATATTGATCCACTACAATAACAAGGAGTTATCCGCTACTAAGCGGATAACTAAAAAGATGATGAAACAGGACAGTTACAAGGAGTTATCCGCTAAATGCGGATAACTAATAAGAACTAGACATGAAACTCGTCACTTTGACGAGTTAGTTATCCGCACGACAAACGCCACATGCACGCCATACGTTGGAATATTGCACACGGAAAAAGATTATGGCATTATGACCTGAACTGAAGACTATGATATGTTGTTATTGCTGAATTCTATTATTTTGATTCATATATAGTATACACAGTGTAATCTGTATACATATCACATACAGTGTAGAATAGGGGAAATTACGGGACCCGCTATTTATTGCAATTTTTAACATGTTGATGGTTTTAAAATGAAACGCGAAGGTAGCAATTTTGGAAGGAAATTATCTCAGCAACAACATATTAACGTGTAGAAGAAATTTGAATAGGTGAAATATTAATGCGCGCTCTTTTAAATGTAATGAACTATGACGTAAAATATGAAAATATGACTTTTTTTATTTAACTGGCCATATGATGACGTCACCACATCCGATTGGCAAAATTTTCACATGATTTTGTATCTACAATCCAATAGCTTCAAGAAAACGTTTTAATCGTGATTATCACATTTTATTCTTACGAGCTATAACAGATTGAAATTTACTGTAAAGATGAAATTAATGCCACACGTAATTTAAATTTTTAGGCATGATGACGTCATAAAAATTAAAATATTTTTAACTCATGCTAAAGATAGTTCATTGACCTAGACAATATCAAAATCGGGGTGAAAATGGAAAACGGATAAGTGGAGATGCGCTCTATTAAATGTGAGGAGTTATGACGAAAGATACAAAAATCCTAAATTTCATATTCGCGTGGCCATACGATGACGTCACAATGTCCAGTTAGCCAAATTAATGCATGATCTGATATCTACAACTCATCAACTTCCAGAATGTTTAATAAAAATAATTTTTACCGTTTAGTTTAAAAACTACGATTGTTTAAAAAAAGGCTTAATTTTGACGAATTTTTGAAGTTTTTCATCAAAAAAGCGCGTAAATTATCATATTCTACGTGCTAGTATGACGTAATTTGAAGTCGAAATTGTTTAAAAGTTGGTAAAATTACTAGAAAAGGCTGAAAAAACATAAATCACTTGAAAAAATGACGTTTTTAACGCTACGTGTGCACCACGCACGTAAAAATTTGCGCACGTGTGGGAATTTTTGACATGCTCAAAATGACATGAAACGCGTAGAAAGTTGATTAGAAATTGATTTTTCACATTGTAAAATTTTAAACGCGTGTGCGCGCGTAACTTCGTGTAAAACATGCCATTTTTAGTGCACAAAAAGTTAGCGCACGATATAAATTAGACTTTTGCTAAGTTTCAATTTAAATTGTTATATGGTTTTCGATCTATGTTAAATACGCGAAATTCATAAAAACGCGCGTAAGTCATGTTGCGCAACTCTGACGTCATTCAATTATAGGAAAGCACAACTTCACGTGATTGCCCATATGTTGACAAAGTTATAAAATGTTAACTTTACACGTTTTAGAGATACGCTCTGCACAAAAATGACAGAAAGAAAGAAGAACTAGACATGAAACTCGTCACTTTGACGAGTTAGTTATCCGCACAACAAACGCCACGTGCACGTCATACGTTAGAATTTTGCACCCAGAAAAAGATTATGGCATTATGACCTGATCTGAAGAATATGATATGTTGTTAGTGCTGAATTCTGTCAATTTTGTGTCATATAGTATATACAGTATAAACAGTATAATCTGTATACATATTACATACAGTGTAGAATAGGTGAAATTACGGGACCCGCCATTTATTCCATTTTTTAACATGGCGACGGTATCAAAATGAAACACTAAAATACCAATTTCGGAAGGATATTATCTCAGCAACAACATATTAGCGTGTAGAAGAAATTTGGATACGTAAAATATAGATGTGCGCTCTTTTAAATGTGATGAACTATGACGCAAAATATGAAAATACGACTTTTTTTATTCAACTGGCCATATGATGACGTCACTACATCTGATTGACAAAATGTTCACATGAATTCGTATCTACAATCCAATAGCTTCCAGAAAACGTTTTAATTGTGATTATCACATTTTAGTCTTACGAGCTATAACAGATTAAAATTTACTGTAAAGATAAAATTAATGACCCACATGCATGCATTTAGGCATGATGACGTTATAAAAATTAAAATATTTTTAACTCATGCGAAAGATAGTTGATTGACCTAGATAATATTAAAATCTCGGAGAAAATGGAAGACGGATAAGCGTGATGTGCTCCACTGAATGTGATGAGCAATAACGAAAGAGACAAAAATCCTATTTTTTACATTTGTGTGGCCATACGATGACGTCACAACATCCGTAAGGAAAAAATTCTGCATGAATTCATATCTACAACATATCTGCTTACATATTAAGTTAAAAAACTTGGGGGTAACGGTTGATCCTGAGGAGCTATAATAGATTCAAAATAGGCATAATTTTGACAATATTTTGTAACTTTTGCAACTAAAACGCATGCAAATGGTCTAAATCAACGTGTACGTATGACGTCATTTTAATTTGAAATGATGTCAATCTTTTTAAAAATGACTAGGAAAGGCTGGAAAATCACAATTTAATAGAAAAAAACATGATTTTCATGCTGCGTGCGCACTGCACGCGTAAAATTGTTCGCGCGCGTGGGAAATTTTGACATGCGCAAAATGTCATGAATGGCGTAAAAAGTTGATTAGAAATTAATTTTGCGCATTTTAAAATTTTAAATGCGCGTGCGCGCGTAACTTCTTGTAAAACACGCCATTTTTAGTTAACTAAAAGTTTTCCCTTGATATGACTTAAATTTTCATAAAGGGTAAAAAAAAAATTACGCTTGGTTTTTAAGCTATGATCAATCATTAAAAATCATAAAATCGCGCGTAAGTCACGTTGCGCAACTCTGACATCACTCAAAATAGGAGGTGCACAACTTCACGTAAATGCCCACATGTTGTAAAAGTTATGAAAAAAAATATTCACATGAATTTGTATCTACAATCCAATAGCTTCCAGAAAACGTTTTAATCATGATTATCAATTTTAATTCTGACGAGCTATAACAGATTGAAATTTACTGTAAAGATGAAAATAGGTGACCCACGTTATTTACATTTTTAGACATGATGACGTCATAAAAATTAAAATATTTTTAACTCATGCGAAAGATAGTTGATTGACCTAGACAGTATTAAAATATCTGAGGAAATGGAATATGTATAAGCGAGATGCGCTCTATTTAATGTGATGAGCAATAACGAAAGAGTAAAAAATTCTATATTTTACATTCGTGTGGCCATACGATGACGTCATAACATCCGAGTGGTAAAGATTCTGCATGAATTTATATCTACAACATATCTGCTTAAATATTAAATTAAATTCAAGAGAAAAACACATGATTTTCATGCTCCGTGCGCACCTTACACGTAAAATTTCTCGCGCGCGCGGGAATTTTTGACATGCTTAAAATGTCATGATCAGCGCAGAAAGTTGATTAGAAATTATTTTTGCACATTTTGAAACTTTAAATGCGCGTGCACGCGTAACTTCTTGTAAAACATGCCATTTTTAATCCATAGAAAGTTTGCCCTTGATATGACTTAAATTTTCACCAAGTGTCAATACAAAATGACTTTTATTTTTTATCCTATGATCAATCATTGAAATTCATAAAATCGCGCGTAAGTCACTTTGCGCAACTCTGACGTCATTCAAAATATGGAGGTGCACAACTTCAGGTAAATGTCCATATAATGACAAAGTTATACAAAAGATATATTTACAAGAAATAGGGGATATGCTGCTCACAAAAATTCGGGAAAGAAAGAAGAATAAAGATGAAAATGATTTTTACAATCACAAGGGTTATCCGCAACTTCTAAGTTGCGGATAACCAAAAAAAATAAGATGATGAAACAGGACAGTTACAAGGAGTTATCCGCCATAGTGCGGATAACTAATAATACAGAAAAAAAAAAATATTGATTCACTACAATCACAAGGAGTTATCCGCTACTAAGCGGATAACTAATAACAAAGAAGATGAAAAAAAAGATATTTACAATCACATGGGTTATCCTGCAACTAAGTTGCGGATAAGTTGCAGGATAACCAAAAAAAAAAAAAAGATGATGAAACAGGACAGTTACAAGGAGTTATCCGCTACTAAGCGGATAACTAATAACAAAGAAGATGAAAAAAAAGATATTTAAAATCACATGGGTTATCCTGCAACTAAGTTGCGGATAACCAAAAAGATGAAACAGGACAGTTACAGTTATTTTTCAGTGGGACAATATATCTTTAAAACTGTTACGTCAACAAGCGTGCAGTGTTTTTTGTAAGAAATATTTCTTGTTTATCAGTATTTTTAGGGGAAAATTCAAATTAATTGGTATATAGTATGTGAGTATTCGTTAATCAACCTCACACCTATCAACAAAAATACAAAATATCAGGGAAAAATATCAATTAATTTTTCACTGGTCACTCACCATGATGATGAGCCGATAGCATGTGTTCGATCGCAATACTAAATGTAAAATCCTACGCCTGTGGAGTGACTGACACAGTGACATTGATGTGTCTGTTTCGTGTGCGTTATAATGAGGAAATTTACATGGGCTGCATAATTTTTTTCCTATTAGTTTAAGGTATAAACTATAGAGGGCATGCATACAACATGAATATTGATGTATGTGTGAGGTCATGATGTAACACACTTGTTGATGATTAACGTTTCGCGAGGAGGAGCCAAAGAAGATATGGCTCTCGATGTTGATGTTGAGCTGTTTATGTGTGGTGCAGGATGGTAATGTTCGCATACTTCAGGTATTTTAACATCATTTAATATGTAATAGCACACCTTTTTATTAATTAATTATTTGGTGTTTGTTTATTTAACTACCCTATGAATTGAGTATGAGAGGAGTAGGCATATGACCAACAAAGTTTATTTAATAAAGTAGAATGGCTTTTTACAGTCTAAGGGGCCAGTTTTATATTTAAATGTAGGCTAGCTATATAATTAAACCTGTATAGTTATACTTTAATTCGGTTCTCTTATTGGTGTACTGATAATTACTTGAAGTTGAATATAATGGTGGCGCTGCTCAGTGGCGACGTCTAAGGCTGGATTCTTGTTGTGATCTAAATTTGATTTTTGTTCAATAGTAACTTTTTTTTTAGTAATCTTGTTGATCGACACTTGTAAGAATGTATTGTGGATTTAATTATGTGGTTTGTGGAGTTTTGTCACTTTTACTGTTCATACGATGTTGTGTTTTATGTGTTAGTATCGATGGTATCGGTCAAGGTAGACTGGCCTACAGCAGGGAAACGCTGCTAAGCCTTAGATCGAAGAGCGACACAATACAAGATGTAACACGCCTAAGCCTAGATAAAATTAGCAAAGAAAACAATTACGAAAATAAAAATAATAGCAGACATAAAAGAAGGATGAGGGGTAAGAAAGGAGGAGAAAGACAGAGGATAAGGAAAAATAAATATCGCTTACCCTTGTCAACAATTGTTTTGGCAAACGTTCGGTCATTAAAAAATAAAATGGATGAGGTTTGGACAAATATTCGATATGATATGGTTTTTAGAGAAGCCAATCTATTATGTTTTACAGAAACATGGTTGAGTGAAAATGTCCCTAATGAAAGTGTCGAAATTGTTGGATTCACCCTAATTCGAGGAGATAGGACAAAACAATCCGGAAAAGACATTGGCGGTGGTGTATGCCTATTTGTAAACAAACGATGGTGCAACATATAACTATTGTTCGCGATAAGCAATGTACACCTGATATTGAATTGTTGACAATTTCACTGAGACCATTCTATTGTCCGCAGGAATTCCCAGAGTTATTTGTTACAGTTTTGTGTATACACGCAAAGGCTAATTCTACACGAGCAGCTGAAATATTGTCTGAAAATACGCACAAGTTGGAGACATTGTCACCTGATGCACTCAGGCTCATATTAGGCGATTTTAACCAACACAAGCTTGGTAAAGCGCTCAGAATATACCACCAATATGTAACCTGCCCTACTCGTAAAGATAAAACAATAGATTTATGCTACGGTACAGTTCTAAGCGCATATAGGTCCGTGGCATTACCACCGCTTGGTGCGTCGGACCACAATTGTGTGAATCTGATTCCAAAATATGTCCCAGTTATCCAGAGGAAGGACAAAACAGTCAAGACTGTTAAATTGTGGACTTCGGACAGTATCGAACGTTTAAGAGGGTGTTTTGAATGTACTGATTGGCAAGTATTTTATCAGTCGTCATCAAATCTAAACGAAATTGTGGATGTTATAACATCATATGTAAATTTGTGTTGATTCAGTAATACTGAAAAAAGAGGTTGTCGTTTTTGCAAATAATAAGCCATGGGTTACGAAAGAGTTGAAAGACATATTGAATAGGAAAAAACAGATTTTTTACCAAGGCACCACTCACGATAATAAGCAAATAAATAAAGA
This sequence comes from Antedon bifida, assembly GCF_963402885.1. Lineage (NCBI taxonomy): Eukaryota > Metazoa > Echinodermata > Crinoidea > Comatulida > Antedonidae > Antedon > Antedon bifida. The sequence goes on along the minus strand of NC_136229.1, from coordinate 33,506,875 downwards.
AGTTAAAGTAGCAGTCCGTAAGGCTAAAGTAGTAGTGGATGTATTCGTAGTGCTTGGCAAGGAATTAAACATATGGCGTCTATAAACACAGCTGATAAAACACAAAGAAATAAAATAAATGTAGAGGGTATATTGATGACCAGGCATTGTCAGATAGATTAAACGACTTCTTTGCTAGGTTTGAAAAACACGATTTAAAAGACGACACTTGGCAATAATAAGCTGCATGTAGATGAAATTATTATTTCTGAGGATCATGTTAAAACATTATTCAGGAATATAAATGTAAATAAGAGTTGTGGTCCCGATGGTATTGAGGGCAGAACATTGAAGTCGTGTGCGGATCAGCTCAGTGGTGTCCTTCGGTACCTCTTTCAGACCTCTATAAACCAGTGTGTAGTTCCTAATCTTTGGAAAGAATCGATTATAAAACCTATTCCTAAACAGACTGTCATAAAACAATGAATGATCTGCGCTCTATTGCGCTGACATCTCTTGTTATGAAAATCTTTGAAAAGATAGATACATCACGTCTGTTGTAGAGTCTAAACTCGATCCACTGCAGTCTGCATACAGGTCTGGATCTGGATCTCCCCAGGGTTGCGTCCTCTCTCCTCTCCTGTATATTATATGCACGGATGACTGTCGCAGCAAACAGGACAATAGTCATCTTGTCAAATTTGCTGACGACACTGTCTTGCTGTCTCTCTCCTTCAAGATTCACAGGACGGTCATGGTTTAGATGATTTTATCCGACTCTTAAATTCTTAAACTTTGACTCTTTTTATTTTGTACTGTGTATTGTGATATTTTGTATATTTTGTAAGATCATTTTAATCCAGACCATTTTATTTGAATTGCCCCGTGTGGGATGATTAAAGAATTTTGAATTGAATCAAGAAAATAAAAGAGATCATAGGAAACGTAATATAGACAGCTGAAAACCAATAGGATGAGAAACTTGGAAACGTTGATCATTTTATGCTATACCCTTAAACACACCAATCTTGCTTGTATTTTGTATTTTAAATGATGTATTTTATCTGTATTTTACAAAATGTTAGTCTTTTTAAACTCATTTTATATTTTTGTGTGAATTTTTTACTTTGAAAACGAAAATAATTTAAACCAATTGGCGCATTATTTTTTTTCATATTAGGTTAAGGCAGAAACTATAGAGGGCGTGCATATATCATAAATATTCACGTTGTATGCCTGAGCTCATGACGTCATACTTTCACACACACTTCGCAATGCAGATTGGCGTTACTGTACTGTTGTTGTTAAAGACATTAGACCTGCAATTTTTTGACGTTTTGTAAAAATAATGCATATAATAACTTTAAAACATTAAACCAGGTCATTTCTTGTTTAAAGATGTATTGTCCCCCAAAATCATGAAAAATAAAGATTTTTAAAATCGGACTTTGAATAGGCCATTTTGCAGTTTTAATGAAGTTGTTCACTTCCATAAGAAAAAAAACGGGGGAAAAAAATTATTTCACCTATAAAAAGACAAAATAAACAGTTAAATTACCCAAAAACTAATTGTCTTCCAGACAATTTGACCATTTTTTGCTTTAAATTACATTTTTCTCAGGTAAATAAATTTTTTTCGGACCCAATTTTTTGTGAGAGTGAATAACTATTATGTGACATTAAAATAACATATTCAACAAAAAATTAAAAAAAATATTTTTTTAGGGGGACAATATATCTTTAATTATGTTTAATTATGATAAAAAGAGAAAAACAATGCACTAGTTAAGTAGCTCGCGTCGAAGGTTCTCTAGCGTACACGTTTCTAAGGCCTAGCTTAGTTGGGCTTAGTTTTTGTAGGCCTAGCTGGTAAAGAGCGGTAGCGTTTGAATATCGTACCTAGCTATAGGCCTAGCCTGATGTTGTCACGTTGCTGAATAAATTTTCTTTCCATTTTTGGCAGAATCCGTTAATATGTAGGCCTAGCTATGATATAATTAAACCTGTATAATCACAGTTGATTCTAAGGTTATGTGTGAGTTTTAATTTATTCATTTAATATGTACATTGTTGGATGGCCAAAAAAAAAAATTAAGCAACAAAAAAGAAACATTAAGCAACATATTATAACAATTTTTATTTATTTTGTTTTAGCATTAGCAGTTCCAACGATTTTCCCATGTGTATATAGGGAATAATTCATGTTATGTTTGAAAGTACAATGTTAGACTAATTCTTTAATCAATTTCATTTACACTCAATTTGTAATACTATACGATCGTAGGTGTGGCTACATGGCTGATGAGTGTTTTTGCAGCAGTACCCTAGCAGCGCGACGAGATATCATTTTCGATTACCGCATGATTTCCAGGGTTTTCAGTCCCATCATGAATATCCATGTATGGATTCAGGCCCTCTATAGTTTCTGCCTTAACACTTTGACTGCCAAACACGATGATCTTCGTGTTTGGAAACACAACGCTTGACTGCCAAACACGAAGATCTTCGTGTTGCGCGTTTTTTATACGAAATCCGGTAGATATGTTAATTATTGGTATATACTATGAATATGGACACTATTCGGTCTGGACCGTCAATATTTTACTATTTGAAAGTAACTAATCTGGTTACGAACGACTGTCAAAATGGTACCTGTCGAAATAACATACACCGCGCATCACAGTAGCGCGTAGAGCGATGGCTTGGCGCATTGTATATCAGTCGCGCGCTACCTATGCCACCGAAGCATTACAAAGGTTTTTGTGGATTGGCATGTTTGTTTGTTATCTGATTAAAAAAATAATGGAGTCATTTTCAATATGAAGTCTTTAGTTTTATTATTGTATGTATACCCTAATTGTTTTGGTGTTTCACTGTAAGTGACCAAGTTTTACGCAACAAACTTGTTTAGAAATGGTATGGATATTATCATCGGTTTACTATACTAGGCTAGTAGTACTAGGCTAGCCTAGGCCTAGTCCTAAAACGGTTCCGGACCAACTTTAGGCCTGGTTAACTAGGCCTGGTGTCTTTACTACAGTATGTGGATTTTGGCGAAACATTGATGTAAGATTTATGATTTATAAATTGCAATACATTTTTCGATAGTGATAACTTGTTTTTATAGGCCTATCGGTGCCGTGTAAGTAACTTTTTCGTTGTTTGTTGATCTCACCGCGCGATATTTTCATATTGTGATGTCTTGCACAAAATTGTGAATATCTCGACTTTCTTGCGCGAAACTACGAAAAACTAAAAAAATGGGTTACTTTTACTTTACTATTACGATTTACATATTGCGATTTGAAAATCGTTCTTGGTATCATTGTAAAGCTAAAATCTTTATGATTATTTTAGTCTAAATTACATATAAATCAGATCACATACATAGTTTCAATCAGCTTGAGTAAAAACATCGAATTGGGCTAAAAACGCTGGCGGTGGCAGTTTCTAACTGGAAAAACCTCTGGAAGTCAAAGTGTTAACCTAATAGGAAAAAAATAATGTGTGTGGGACGATCTCGACTTTTCAAAGTGATTTTTAATGAAACAAACGCATGCATGACCACATATTTGTCTCGCATTTAGCAGAAGTATATGCATGATAATTTTTTATCACAATTTGAGAGGAAAATGCATTCAAATTAATTGGTATACAGTATTTTAAAAGTATAGAACATTATGCAAGTATTCATATTATAACACCACACATATAAAAAAAAAACGTAATATTAGGAAAAATTACAATTAATTTTTCTGTGGTCGCTCGCCATGACAAATGATGGGCCGATAGCCGGCATGTGCCTTAGTCACAATCACGATTACTATGTAAAATCCTACGTTGGACTGTCACGACACAGTGACATGATGTTGTGTGCGTTTATAAAAGGGGAAACCCCGAGCTGCGCTGAATTTTCTTGTTGGTGGATCATTTCAATTTTTACCCTCCAAAAAAGAAACTTTTAAATAAAATAAATTCAAGAATCATGAAAATAACGTTGAATTACAGATTAACAAACAAAACAGTAGCATACAATCTAATAATATTTGCATTGTTTACCGTACCGGAAGGGGTATTGCTAAACTGCGCAAACTGCGCAAACACTGCGCAAACTGCGCAAACACTGCGCAAACAACAAAAAAGCTGCGCAAACCTCCCTAAAAACAATTATTATTGATTAGAACACAACTAGAACTATATAGGGAGACAATTTATGAGAAAAAAAATTTGAAATTCCTTTAAGTTTGCCTTTTTTTGAGTTAAAAACTTCAATTTTTGGGAAAATTACTGATTTCACAGCGCAAACAACAAAAAAAGCTGCGCAAACCTCCTTCAAATCAATTAATATTGATTAGAACACAACTAGAACTATATAGGGAGACAATTTATGGGGAAAAATTTGAAATTCCTTTAAGTTTGCCTTTTTTTGGGTGAAAAACTTCAATTGTTGGGAAAATTACTGATTTCACAGCGCAAACCCCCCAAAAAAGCTGCGCAAACCTCCTTCAAACCAATTAATATTTATTAGAACACAACTAGAACTATATAGGGAGACAATTTATGAGAAAAAAAAATTTGAAATTCCTTTAAGTTTCTTAAAGTTCTAGTTGTGTTCTAATAAATATTAATTGTTTTGAAGGAGGTTTGCGCAGCTTTTTTTGTTGTTTGCGCTGTGAAATCAGTAATTTTCCCAAAAATTGAAGTTTTTCACCCTAAAAAAGGCAAACTTAAAGGAATTTCAAATTTTTTCCCCATAAATTGTCTCCCTATATAGTTCTAGTTGTGTTTTAATCAATATTAATTGATTTAAAGGAGGTTTGCGCAGCTTTTTTTGTTGTTTGCGCTGTGAAATCAGTAATTTTCCCAAAAATTGAAGTTTTTCACCCAAAAAAAGGCAAACTTAAAGGAATTTCAAATTTTTTCCCCATAAATTGTCTCCCTATATAGTTCTAGTTGTGTTCTAATAAATATTAATTGTTTTGAAGGAGGTTTGCGCAGCTTTTTTTGTTGTTTGCGCTGTGAAATCAGTAATTTTCCCAAAAATTGAAGTTTTTCACCCTAAAAAAGGCAAACTTAAAGGAATTTCAAATTTTTTCCCCATAAATTGTCTCCCTATATAGTTCTAGTTGTGTTTTAATCAATATTAATTGATTTAAAGGAGGTTTGCGCAGCTTTTTTTGTTGTTTGCGCTGTGAAATCAGTAATTTTCCCAAAAATTGAAGTTTTTCACCCAAAAAAAGGCAAACTTAAAGGAATTTCAAATTTTTTTCCCCATAAATTGTCTCCCTATATAGTTCTAGTTGTGTTCTAATAAATATTAATTGGTTTGAAGGAGGTTTGCGCAGCTTTTTTGGGGGTTTGCGCAAACCTTTAAATCTGTGAAATCTGTAATTTTCCCAAAAATTGAAGTGTTTAACCCAAAAAAAAAAGAAACTTACAGCAATTTCAAATTTTTTTCCCCATAAATTGTCTCCCTATATAGTTCTAGTTGTTATCTAATCAATATTAATTGGTTTGAAGGAGGTTTGCGCAGCTTTTTTTGTTGTTTGCGCTGTGAAATCAGTAATTTTCCCAAAAATTGAAGTTTTTCACCCTAAAAAAGGCAAACTTAAAGGAATTTCAAATTTTTTCCCCATAAATTGTCTCCCTATATAGTTCTAGTTGTGTTTTAATCAATATTAATTGATTTAAAGGAGGTTTGCGCAGCTTTTTTTGTTGTTTGCGCTGTGAAATCAGTAATTTTCCCAAAAATTGAAGTTTTTCACCCAAAAAAAGGCAAACTTAAAGGAATTTCAAATTTTTTCCCCATAAATTGTCTCCCTATATAGTTCTAGTTGTGTTCTAATAAATATTAATTGGTTTGAAGGAGGTTTGCGCAGCTTTTTTTGTTGTTTGCGCTGTGAAATCAGTAATTTTCCCAAAAATTGAAGTTTTTCACCCAAAAAAAGGCAAACTTAAAGGAATTTCAAATTCTTTTTACCATAAATTGTCTCCCTATATAGTTCTAGTTGTGTTCATCAATATTAATTGTTTTGAAGGAGGTTTGTGCAGCTTTTTTTGTTGTTTGCGCTGTGAAATCAGTAATTTTCCCAAAAATTAAAGTTTTTCACCCAAAAAAAGGCAAACTTAAAGGAATTTCAAATTTTTTTTCTCATAAATTGTCTCCCTATATAGTTCTAGTTGTGTTCTAATCAATAATAATTGTTTTTAGGGAGGTTTGCGCAGCTTTTTTTGTTGTTTGCGCAGTGTTTGCGCAGTTTGCGCAGTGTTTGCGCAGTTTGCGCAGTTTAGCAATACCCTACCGGAAGTACACTCTCTCTCAGGTTGGTAACTATTAGTGTGTTTGAGCATAAATAAATGAATGACTGAATGAATTAAGTGAATAATTGATAATGAGAAATCAAAACAGCTGATACAATGAAATGATGACCAATAGCAGTTTGAACAAGCCTGACCACCCAATCAACACATTGATTGCGACAACTATACAAATATTGGAACAGAGTCTTGCTTTAAATACACGCCGAAAACTTCCTATATTCAAGTGAAGTTGGCAAGATAATATATCTCATCATGTTGACATACACTCCTTGATCCTCTCCTGCTCCACACATCATCAGCGAGCGGAGCTAAGAAGCTTAGTAAAATAAACTCTCTGAACATGTATACGTATACTGAACAAGTATAAAATACCTAAAAAATCGACTTAACTGCTAGAGTACGATAACAAAAATATGTTGGTCTTCGAATTCAACACATTTTAAAATGAAGAGATTGGTATTTCCGTTTGTTTTTCAATGTTCTCTGAAAACTGGAAAATCCCTTGTTTGTTCGTCGATAATAAAATGGAATAATCCACAATAATTTACGGTTCTGAGATTTATAATCTTCGAAATGTTTAATGATTATAAATTTCAATTGAATAAATAGATTTAAATTATTTCATATCTGGGTCATTCTTCAGTAAGTGTCTAAAATCGTGTCCCGATACTTTGGTGGGATAGAGACTGAAAATTCATCATTAAAAAATAAAAATTTTTGACTTAAATCATAATCAACATTATTTTAAATATAATTAATTACATAAAACAAAGATAATTACACTGATATTGTTAATTTTTATAAAAATGTTTCAGGCAACCCCCTAAAATCCTATGTCCCGATCGTACATCTTCAATTTTATGATCGCCGTATATATTTGATAACAGGACTTTTGTTATCGAAAATATTGTAAAAAGTTAGTTAATCATGATTTCATGTGATTATATTCTTCGAAATACATCTCTACATACATTAAATCTCAAACTTTAAAGTTTTTGTTTAGAAAAAGCTTGTCCCGCAGTTTTGTGTCATTTCCGTCACATAATTTAAATGTGCCGTCTACAGTTTAATGAACGGCGGGGAAAAAAATTGACTGCGCGTTGTAAACATGCAAAGATATTGATATAAAACTAGCCGCCCATCATTTTCAATAAAAGAGGAAAAAAGCTAATAAAACGAGTTTTTAGAAAAATTACAGTTGCGTACCTTTATTGAATGTCATATCCGAACGGTATAGAAGTCATTAAATAATTATAATTTCTGTTTTTTTTCAACTGGAAGTACAAGTTATTCACGGTATCTAGAAGTATGAAATCCGTCTCCGCTGTCAGACATGCCTACGATGTGATCCTAGGCTGTCCTATGCTAAATACATCATCTCCGTCACGGTCAGCTCCGTCACATTTCCCAATGTTTCGTTGTGACGGAGATGACGGCCCGTGACGGATATGACTATTTGTTATTGCCAGGGCCTTTTTTTGTTGCACATTTTGTTTTGTATATCTTTATTATGTTATTACATTGTATATCTATGTGACTCTGGTCAATAAACATAATCAAATCATGTCTTTAAGTCATCTCCGTCACATGATTTTTTAGGTTCGTCATATCCGTCACGGTTTCATCTCCGTCACATGGATATTTTATCTTTTTAAATCCTAAAATATTTAAGTAATGAACGCAATTATGTGGTATAATTGAAATATAAACAATATTCTTCTACTATGTCAATGGATAGTAATATTAGTTCAACAGAATTTTGTAAAACATCAGTGACAGTCATACTATTTTATGAAAATTATTATTTTTTGGAATAGTAAATGGTTTTGAACGTATAACATCATACTAATAAATGTTAAAACAATCATTTTTTGATTAATAGAGACAAAAATAATGTATAGTATCAAAGAATTAATAATGGAAATAATTTTATAATTCCTAAACCGTTATTTTTTCTATCTTTGTATATTCCATAAATGTGATGGAAATGACAGTAACATTGAACCATGTATTTATAAATACGAATAAAATACGAAATATATAATTTATTTATTTTATTTATTTTTATTTTAACCATATTTAATGAGGGTGATCCATCCAGCATTTGCTGATCATTTGGGACCCTCAGAAATATAATAAAGATTGCGCCAAACATACGCTTGCCATGTAATACATGTTCATTTATCTGAATAAACTTTTAAAATTTAAAAAATGCAAATTTTAAAATCGATTTTTTATAAACCTGAAATTAGACACTTACTGAAGAATGACCCATCTTGTATTGTAATTGAAATCGGATATAAATTTACTATTAAGTGCATATATTTTATTTTGGAAATAATTATTATACCTATTTGTTAATGGATTAACCTAAATCTGAGCATTATTGTTACGTCAGAAAATAATTAACCAATCAGAACGGGTACAGATTACATGGGTTACATCATAGCCTAAATTAGGACATTATAGGGCGGGACTGTCAAACGAGTCCAAAGGGGCAATTAAAATTTAAATAGATAAAATAGGGTAAACCATAAAATAGCTATCCATGGTTCAAAGTTTACATGATTCAAATACTAATTGGTAAACATTGAATACAATCTAGTTGTCTGGCGGTGTCCTTTGTACGAATCGTTCGTGCCCCAGCTCGCTGTGAGACGCCTCAATATCATGTTACATGCAGGGACAAAACATTTTTTTTTCAGGTTAAACTCTTAGAAATTTACAGACACGTACGCTCGCTCGTAAAGTTGTAAAGTCAACTTGGCAAGATAATCTATCTTGTCTAGTCGACATGTATTTATTTAGTAAAGTCAACTTGGCAAGATAAACTATCTCTCATCATGTCGACATTAAACTTTTTTGTGAAGTGCAATAAATTCATTGTGCAATGAATTTATTGCACAATTTGAAATTGGGAAAGAAATTCATTACACAATCAATAAATTTCTTGGAAATTCGAAATTGCACAAAGAAAATAAGTAATAATAAGGTAATTAATAACTATATCAGTCGCTAGTCGCATACACAACTGATACTTATATTATTTTATTGTCCATAGTAATATAAATGGAAATTCATTTGAAATTGGCATGAAATATAAAAAAAAAGATATACTATACAATTCAGAATATTACAACTAACGATACGGTACCGTATCCATACTACTAAAAACTAAAGATACGGCAATTATAGAGGGCGCTTCCGTTTGCTAAAGGTACGGTAAAATTAGAGTATCGAACCTCTAACGCCTTAAGCCAGACCCTTATCATTGCAATAACCTATTTGACATCTATCTTACATAGCGCCCTCTATAATTACCGTACCTTTAGTTTTTAGAAGTCTTTAGCCATAACGTACAACCAGGGAAGAGTTTCCCTGGTACAACTAAATACACAAATATACATTAAAAGCTAGGGTATGTAACAGTATAATACATACAGATTAAAAGCTTGTATCATAAAATTATTAAAACTATTAAAAATATAATATTAAAAAGGAAGAATTTAGCACAATGATACGTTAACACTACAGTTTCCTATCTTTTTTGCCGTAAGTTTATCAAATGTATGACGTTTTCGTTAGCTATAATCATGGAGTAAAGAATATAGGCCTATTACTCCATGCTATAATATAAAGGTGTAACGGGATCGGTTTGTTCTTGTCTTACTTAGGGCCTATCACTTCGGGATCGAATAAACTGATTATTTAGGGGATGACTGACATCACCCATTATACGCAAAGCAGCCTAATCCTCAATAATTCTTTAACTATTGAAATGTACAACAATTTTACATTCGTCAACCTACCTGTGATTTGGACGAGTGGCACAAAAGAAGTCTCTCTCAGCACGATTTCACAGCCTCCTTTGATCCTCTCCTGCTCCACACATCATCAGCGAGCGGAGCTAAGAAGCTTAGTAAAATAAACTCTCTGAACATGTATACGTATACTGAACAAGTATAAAATACCTAAAAAATCGACTTAACTGCTAGAGTACGATAACAAAAATATGTTGGTCTTCGAATTCAACACATTTTAAAATGAAGAGATTGGTATTTCCGTTTGTTTTTCAATGTTCTCTGAAAACTGGAAAATCCCTTGTTTGTTCGTCGATAATAAAATGGAATAATCCACAATAATTTACGGTTCTGAGATTTATAATCTTCGAAATGTTTAATGATTATAAATTTCAATTGAATAAATAGATTTAAATTATTTCATATCTTGTATTGTAATTGAAATCGGATATAAATTTACTATTAAGTGCATATATTTTATTTTGGAAATAATTATTATACCTATTTGTTAATGGATTAACCTAAATCTGAGCATTATTGTTACGTCAGAAAATAATTAACCAATCAGAACGGGTACAGATTACATGGGTTACATCATAGCCTAAATTAGGACATTATAGGGCGGGACTGTGAAACGAGTCCAAAGGGGCAATTAAAATTTAAATAGATAAAATAGGGTAAACCATAAAATAGCTATCCATGGTTCAAAGTTTACATGATTCAAATACTAAATGGTAAACATTGAATACAATCTATGCAAATCCTCTAACCAAAATTATGAGCTAGCCAGGTTTTTAAAATTCACATTTCTACCAAATTCAAAACAGAGATACAAAAAGCAAGAAAACAACACACTAACACAGGGAGCGCAGCAAGCGATAAAACCGAGGGGGACAACCACTGAATACTATGCGAGCGAACCATAAGCCTATGATATAGGCTGGTGCCATGGGGTGTCAAGGTCATTTAGTTTACATGCACATAATAATATGACAATTTTTACACAAATAAAACATGAATACAAAAAACATTTTTATTTACCACCGACAGGGCCGTAGCCAGGATCTGTCAAGGGGGGGTTCGGACACTAAGTATTTGGGTCAACAACCCTGAGGGCCTGAGGCGAAGCGAAATTTGTTTAAATGACACCCCTAGATGGCCGGAAAAGACACTCTCATGCAGCATGCTACCAATGAGCAAGACGATAACATTTGTTGCCGTATGTTAGATGCGGGTGCCCTGTGCGGAACCGCCGATTGGTTGATCATTCACTCGGTATTTTGTTTTGCATTAAAGTTAAATGCGAACGTACGTCTAGGAGAAGCCCCACTGGGTGAAGGCAAATGCAATTATTATTATAGCTCTATCTATAATATTTATTTACAGCAATTTGAATTAAATTAAATATGCCAATGTAAATAGGTGATATTGAGTACGTATCGGCTGGTGGTCTAGAAACAAATAAACGGTTCCCATAATGTGAACTACAGTACATGCTACCATAGATATTATAGTGTAAAATAATTAATATTCACTATAATCCTCTATGATGATGATACACTATACTTCATAGCCACACATAAATACTGATGTACATCGAAAGGCTATATACTTTATGCATGCTGACTGCCAGTGATCTAAACAATTATAGGTACGCAGTTGTCTGGCGGTGTCCTTTGTACGAATCGTTCGTGCCCCAGCTCGCTGTGAGACGCCTCAATATCATGTTACATGCAGGGACAAAACATTTTTTTTTCAGGTTAAACTCTTAGAAATGTACAGACACGTATCGCTAGAAGTACGCTCGTACAGGGAAGAAGGTAGCCTACTGTATGAGTTATTCACGAACGAGTTTACGAATTTTCAATTTACGAACAACTTTTTGTACTGTGGGGCACGTATTTGGAGGATTTTCGGAGATGAGGGTGAGGTATTGGGCATTTCTGGGATGGGGGTTCGCAGTCGGCTAAGGGGGGTTCTTTGTAAAGGGGGTTAGCTCGACTTTACTGTTTTGTAATTTTTGTCATGATTTTTTAACATCAAAAACATAATCATCGGTCAGGCCCGTAGCCAGGGGGGGGGGGGGGGGGGTCGCCCGAACCATAAGCCCCCCCCCCCCTGGCTACGGGCCTGACCGATGATTATGTTTTTGATGTTAAAAAATCATGACAAAAATTACAAAACAGTAAAGTCGAGCATGTATATAGAAATTGTAGTGAAACATCTTGCCAACCCCAGTGGGTTAATAAATTCCAATGATGAGCATTCATTTGTGAAGGTGCGCTTATGGACACGGAATTTAATGCAAATATAAGCGCTCCGAGCAGCTGACAAGCGCGCAAACAAATTGACATGATAAGCTTACGCCAATATTCTGAAATAGTTCGAGCTATAGTCACAAAATAAAAATCAAATCAATCTAAAACTAAATCAAGCCAACTAAAACTGAGGCAGATTCCTTTCAGTTTGTTTTTATGTTGTAAATATATAATTGAAAATTGAAATTTGGAATCTCCAACACTCCACACATCGAATAAACACAGCGCGGAACTCTAAATGGGTAACATTTCTAAAAATAACTACTAAAACTATAGGTAATTTATAACTCTTAATTATTTATTTCAAGTAGAAATTAGATGTTTTACGTAAATTAAAATATCAAATAGATGTCAAAGATGATAAAACTAATAAGTATTGTAATAAAATAGAATGATTTATATAATTACATTGCTTTAAATGAGATAAAACGTACGTCCATGATTAAACTTTCGTGTCAACACATTACTTACAAAGTACTTATTATTAATGAATATAACAAAGACAGAGAAAAAGTAACTAATAATCGAATATGATATACAATAGTAACCTAGAACTAAAACAGAAATAAACAATAAGTATGGAATTAGTTGTGTTAGAGTAGTAGAGGTACATATGTAACCAAAACACAGTGTTTTCGTGATTTAAACAAAAAGTAAAACGTATGATCTCACAATAGAAATATTATACAAACAACAACACAACATAACGGTTTAACATGAGGAATGAAAGACAATGTCGTAAGTAATGCATATGTTATACTGCATTTTCATCTATTCTCTTTTGTCATTCATTAGTTGATTTCAAAATGTATTTTATTCAAACAACTAAAATAAAAACTACTAAACTTATTGCTACTTAATTACTAAGCTTCTCTCTCAAGTGTCTGTTTACATACAATTACTACAATTTTATTTATTTAGTATTTCATTTTGTATTTCTATTTTAACTAAGCATCTGTCCACATGATCAAGTGTTACAGAAAACATATTAGTTGAGAAAAAAAAATCTTCATTATTATATAAAGTCTGTTGTTGTTTTTGGAGTTCCTAATTTTGTAATACTATTTATATTTTTGTTTTGTTTTGTTTTGAGGGGCCTATTCACTACAAGCTTTCCTTTAGGTTCCTCAACTTTATTTAAGTTATTAGTAAAGTGAAATAAAATGAAATATTTTAGTCATTGATAATTTTACTATAGTCATGATTTAGCTAATTAACACAATATATGAATAACCAACATTCGTATTCTACAGATTGGCTTTTCTCACATAATTAAATATGAATACAAATAGAGAGCAAAACAGATTGTCAATTCTATCTATGTCACAATGTATGAAACATATGTGAACCTGCATTTTTATTTTATGCTTTTTATGCTAATGTTATGTATAATTTATTTTTTTATTTATTTTTTTTTCATCTTATGTATTATTTATTTTTAAAACTATAATTTAAGTCTGAAAGGCAGCTTGAAATCATAAAAATGTTTTACTATTGAAAACATAATTGTCCAGGATTACTAAAAAATATATTATTACACAATCTATCGTCAATAAAACAGAAAAAAATAATACTAGTCTAGGTTTACTACTATTACAATATCTATTGTCAGTGTGTACAACTTAAAATGTCTTGATGAATTAATGTAAATGTTATTCTCTAAATTTATATAGCTTCAATTTTCATTTTTTTTTTTCAATTTAATAAAATTCTCTTCAAATACTAATTAAGAGTAATTGTTTGTTTTGGTCATAATTTCTATTTTCTTACTCCTGTGTAGAGTAAAGTTGAGCAATGGTCTTCCATGCATCCACGGCATGGCTTAGGGTTACGCTGTTTGGTAAACTGTCTAGTCCAGTAATTTCAGCATCCGCATTTTTACCATCATAGTATGGTTCCAAGGTCTCAGAAATTCTGAAAATATACATTTTGTTAGAGAATAAACTATGTTTTTGTGAGTGAGTATGAGTATGAGTAAGTGTGTGAGTAAGAGTAAGTGTGAGTATGAGTAAGTTTATGAGTAAGTGTGAGTATGTGTAAGTGTATGAGTATGAGTAAGTGTGTGAGTATGAGTAAGTGTGTGAGTATGAGTAAGTTTGTGAGTATTAGTAAATGTGAGTATGAGTAAGTGTGTGAATATGAGTAAGTGTGTGAATATGAGTAAGTGTATGAGTAAGTGTGTGAGTATGAGTAAGTGTGCGAGTAAGTTTAAGAGTGAGTTTAAGGAAGTGTGTGAGTATGAGTAAGTGTGCAATTATGAGTAAGTGTGTGAGTATTTTTAAGAGTGAGTTCAAGTAAGTTTGTGAGTATGAGTATTAAATGACCCTTATATAGGATATGACCAAATTCGAGGAATCCTTGGGGTACAATTTAAACTTACGTCCATTTGGTCCTGTCTTCTTCTGATTGGTGACTTAGATTTAATACAATATACTCATAAAGTTCCCCACAAAGCTGATCCAATTTAGTAAACCTTAGCTTAGCTATCAGATTATTTTTGTCTTCATCGTTTAGTTTTTGTCGATAATCTTCACCAACCCCATCAAAAGGATCCTGAAAGTTGCAAAAATATCTTGTTCTAAACTGGCATATATATGGTACGCTAAGAAAAGAGTACTATTTGGCCTGCATGACAGCACAGGATTCAAACTGGCATATATATTATGCTAAAGAAAGCTACTAGGTTGCCTGAATGACATCACAGGATTCAAACTGGGCCTTTTTCATTTTCATTGCTAATTCCTATCTATGTTTACCTGAGAGTTATTGATAAGTCTCACAGCTTTTTCCATTGCAAGTAGTTGCCAAAGAGCCAGTACATGCTTCAGGGTGCATTGGCGGGATGCCTATAAAGATAATGGTAATGTGATAAATGTTAATGTTTTGTTAGGAATTAAGTAAGTAAGTAAAGTTATTGTCATTTGTAAATAGATAAAAAACATTTACATTGAAATGAATTATATTGATATTTAGAAAAAATAACTTCAATTAAAGAATAAAAACAAAGGTGTAGTGTAGAGTTTTTGATATCATACTTTAAAATGTCCACAAACATTACTATTTGTGGCATGAATGGGGTTATAAACAACATTATATAAATCGTAGCTCTGAAAAGAAAAATTAAAATGATGATTAATATGTTTAAGAATACATAAAGCTAATAGAATGTTGAATACCGCCCACATATTGTATACCCACATTTTAGATCTTTTCTTTTAGCTGTAAAGTTCTGAAAAGAGTAACTCTTCCAGAAATCTATTGTGACATTACAAGGCCTTTATTACAATGTAAACAATTGCTTAGTTGAGTTTGAACCGAGTCTCATAAATCTATTTCCTTATATAATACGTGGCCAACGACTAGAATTTACTTGCTTCTAAAACTTTCTGTGGACAGTGTAACTACTCAGTGTTGCTCATATATCATATATTTGAATGCATAAAGGTATGTTTTACTATATTTAGTAGCTTAAATATATTGGTAAAATCAATGTCTTATCTATTAGTATTGGATAGGAACCAGCTGGCTACCTCAAGTAGATATTGCTGTAAAACATAATGAATATAGAATTTCCATAAAACCGGTTACAAAATTGTGAAAATATTAAGTCTAAATTTTAGATAAAAGTACAAAGTTGATGAAAAGTAATAATTAGTAAGTAGCCATATGTAGGGAGAGGGAAATAGGGTGTTTGTAATTTTGTTGAACATGAGTCTATTGTATTTTGTAGATGGATACTTGTATTCACTGTAATAAAAAGTTTGATTTCTTCTGTACCTGTTGCCAATTAACATTCTGTAAAGACTGTGATGTTGCTGCCTGCTATCAAAATAAACATGATGTGATTACAATGAATACAGCAGTAAACAGGTTTAAAGAAGAACTAGATGAAGTTAAAAAGTTAACTGATGATATTAAATTGAAAATAGAAGAAAAGAAGGACTTGATTATTAACGATAACGCAAACTTTCAACGTCAAAAGACTGCATGCAAAAAAGAGATTGATTGCCTGAAAAAAAAAGTCATCAAGGAAGTTGAAGACAAATGTAAAAAGTTGATTTCTGATCTTGACGATTTGTCTAAAGAAAGGGATAAAGTTTTTCCTAATAAAGTGTATTTTTTTGATTCAGTAATTAAAGATGTCGATCATCTAAATTTATCAATCAGTAAGTTAAGTAATCCAAGAGACTTAAACCTTCTTGAGAGATTTGAAAAAGATCTTTCTCTTAATAGAAACAAGGTAATAGATGATGATCAAAGATCTCTCATGCCTAAGTTTATTAAATCTAAACGAATGAATGACATGATCAGTTGTAATATTATTGGAGAAATTATAGCCTATGACCCGGACTATGAAGTTGTTACTTGTACTACTAATAAGTTGGTACAAACAGGAGAATGTTTTACAATAGACGTTTTGAGTTCCCGGCTCAATCAAGCGTGCCAGGTTGTTGCAACTTTAACTAAGTCAACTGGAGAAAGATCAAATGTTGAAGTTATAAATGTTAGTGAAAATATGTACAAAATCAAAAGTTCATGTAATTCTGAAGGCGACTGGAAAATGAAAATAACTGTAGAAAAAAGAAACATCAAAGGATCACCAATAGATGTTGTAGTTGTACCTAGACTTGTCTGTACTGTTGATAACATTTCAAATCACATGGGCAAGAAAAACACTAAAAGAGTGGTTGATGTCATGTCACTTCAAGATGGCAGTATTTTGATATCAAACGGCAGTTGTCAGGTATTGAAATTTAACCAATCAGGTTCATATGTTGATAAATTAGAAAGTTCTCAAAATGTCTGTAACATGTGCAAACTTGATGATAATCACATTCTTTATAGTAATCATGTCAATGGCCCATGTATCGTATTGTGTAATGATCAATTTCAAGTAATTAGATCTTTTGGTGAAGATAAATTAGCATATCCAAGTGGTGTAACAGTAAACAAGCAAACCAGAGTTGTGTATGTTGCAGACGACCAACACAGTGTTTTAAAATTCAGTGTCGATAATGGTGAATACTTAGGTAGAATTGGTAGAACCTTTATAACCAAATCAGAAGATAGTAGGCCTGAAGATGAGGAGATGAAGGGGCCACTTGATGTGGCACTGAACCATGACAACCAGCTACTTGTAGCTGACACACAGAATAGTAGAGTACAGATTTTTGATACAAATGGAGAATTAGTTAGTATTCCAATTTGTGCAGGGCAAGAAGATGGAAAAGTAATCTGCCCATGTGGAATAATCGTAGATGAAGATGGAAACATTATTGTTTCAAGTAATAATAAGTTACAATTATTTAATAGAAATGGAGATTTTATAAAACGAATAGATCACAAGGAAGATGGGTTAAATATCCCACTTGGAATCACAATAATAAAAGGGACAGCAAGGAAGTTAGCAGTAGCAAATCGCACTGGAAACAATGTTTATATCTATAACTACTAAACCCACAATCTCTTTTAGTTGATTTTATGAACCATTGTAAGAAGGGTCTAGTGTATTCTTTCTTTTGTTAGGTCTACCTATTCAATATACATACCAGAAAAATAATAGAAAACCATAATATTGCTATTATTCTTTGTTATTTACCCAGCCGTAAACATACCAACAGTAGGTGTGTAGGTTTATGATTTGTGTTGCAATGAAAGTACATAAAAATAAAATGGATTGTAGAAACATTTCCTTGATTGCCTTGATTATTACTTTCCTAGTTCTGTTTAGTAAAGTTGGATTCCCATTGGGATGCTGTGCAAGGACGCATACACACGTACTGAGAGTAATTTGACCAATCACAAGCAACTATTAACTGAACTGTCACTTGTTTCAAATTAACTGTCAACTGAACTGTTACTTGTTTCAAATTAACTCTTAACTGAACTGTCACTTGTTTCAAATTACTGCGTTGTGTTTGTGCTTGCATTGCATGGAAACCAATCTTCACCAATGTCTTCAACCGTGATTCGATTCACTTGTGATAATCCTTAAAATACATACTGTGAATTTTTGTTTATTTTACTTTCTTGTTCTGGTATTTTAAATAAAATAAAATCAAACAATTAGTAATTAATTATAAAAAAGTATATTTCTTACTGTAGCACTTTTTAGTCCTTTGTCCTGTTTCATAGAAAGTTGATCTCGCAAGTAGTCATTGATCAACATGTCGCCCTCTGGCTTGTAGTTGGCAAGGAAACCAATAGCAATGTCCAATGAAGCTAAGCATCCACACAAGTCTTGGTATGACTTCAGTTCAGCTAGGATATTACATTGTAGAGCCTTTGAAAATTCTTCCTGCAAGTAGAAAATAATGTTTTTTTAAGAGTAAACAATGTATTTTAGCAGGGTGAAATCAATTTATATACTTATACATAATTTGTTGTTATAAGTACAGTAGGATAATAACAAAAATATATAGTAGTCAACTCAACAAATACAAGACTCTCTGAAAACCAGAAACTTTCCCAATACCAGGCGTTTTTACCATTAAAAACACATTCCGAATACCAGATTTTCTGGAAAACCACACATATTTGGCCAGCCCAAAGGTGTCCGGTATGGGGAGAGTTGACTGTATTTGCAACCGTAAAAAAGTCACTACAAAGAATCTCTATTTTACCTGAGGGATATTATTTCGCAAATTCTCAAAGATAGCTGCATTTCGAACATCTTGACGGAATAAAAGTTGGTCAAATTTGCAATCGATAAATGCTCGCCCTCTGACGAATCTTTCAATTACTTGGAGCTCCAGACCAGTCAGGTTATATTCAACTCGGTTTCCTGCCATTGGTCTTACTATATACTGACATTGCGACAAAATTAATGGAAGCAAATCACGATCTGGGTCATAAGCAATCAAATGCGACTGTAGTAAATCTGATTTTTTTTCAACTTTGCTGAAAAAATAAAAATGACAAAATTACTGTTTTAAGTCAGAATCAGGACAAATATGGTTCAATACTCAATACTATATATAATTTATTTATTGAAATCACAGGTTGGCCATCAATAAAAAGTATTCATAAAATATAGGTAATCCTATTTCTTCATTTGTTCTATACATCTACCGGTCGCATCACAGACTAACCTTAGTGTCTCCTCTCGTATGTTCTGATATCTCCCAAGAAATTCATTTTGTGTATCTCTAAGAAACTCTACAAGACCAGTGCAACAGAGTCCAGATTCCTGTCTTGTGGGCAACAGTATTGCCATGTTACTTTTGTACGTCACAGTTTCCAAAAAGCATTCTTGTATTTTTACTGAAATTTGTAATCAAATCACAATTAATCTCTTCCCTTTGGTTTAGAGAGAGATAATAATAATAATAATAATTGTGAAACCTCTAAGCGCTGAATATTATTACCCTGGTCATTTTTTTGCATCAAACACGTAAGGGAACATACTCTCATAATGCAGCTAGTAATCAGCGCAAAGTTGTGTCTTGATCTAACCGGGTACCCATTTATACACCTGGGTGGAGAGAGGCAAACATATCTAAAGTATCTTGCACAAGCAATGCAGCAAGAGTGGAATTTGAACAACGATCTCACGACAAGTAGTCCAACGTCCAACACACTACGCCACACACCCTCACGAGTGTGATTATGAAGCGGCTTTTCCAGAATATTCTATTTTAATAAATACTATTAAAATTATAAAATTATTTTACCTATTGCTGCCACATCTCGTCTTAGAGAATTCCATGCATGAATGAACGTGTCAATCAAATGTTTAAACTCTGAATGCTCTGACACTAAAATGAAGGATTAATATTGTTTAAATCTGTAGATTAACTTAAAGATGTATTGTCCCTTTGACTAATTACAAAAAAATAAAAAATAAAAGATTTAAAAAAAAAGTGGGTCAATTTGAAGTATCATAATAGTTATTAACTTTCACAAAAAGTTAGTCGAAAAAAAAAATCATTTAACTGAAATACAGATGTTTTTTTGTTCAAAAAATAACTTTGACTTCCAGTCAAAGTTTTCGAACAAAACATATCTCATAATGCAACGCGCTTGTTTGGCTACTCTGTATGCATAATCATAAAACTTCCTTGCGATCTGTGTGAAAAGACCTTCTCAACCGTGACGAGTTGTAATCAATCCTAATCAGCATCATGCATAATGCATACTCTTGGTTTGAAATCTTTGTTTACTTTCGCTAGCGACGATTTTCCAGACAAAATGTAATCAAATTAATTTACTTGTTAATTACGTAAACTTGTTGTTTTTGGCTCGAATTTTCAACCTAAAGTGAACTTTGATATGGCCAATTTAAATTTAGAATATTTTGACCTTCATTTTTTGTGTTTCAAGGGACAATACATCTTTAAACTTAATTGTCTGTACCAAACCTCTGGCAGATGACACAACCACAGCAACAACATTATATGCATTAAGTATTTCAATAATATGGATATAATCCTGGAATCTGATAAGATTAACAAAGTGATTGGTATATAAGACCCTAAATCACCAAAATACAACTTAATTAATGAGTTACTGTGGTCTATAATAAGAATCACTTTATACCTGGTGTTAATCTGAGCACCAGTTTCAAACCTAAAGCTCTGTCTACCCTATCAAACTTTCTGTGACAAATGTGATGTGCTCATATATAGACATGATGATGTCATATCACTACCATATTTGGGTATATTATTCCCATATATGGGCACATCACACTTTTTTTGTCAAACTGATTTGATAGTGATTCTGTAGACAGAGCTTTAGGATTGAACAAATATGATCAACAGTGCTTAACAATGTTGACATAGATAATAACAAAAAAAAATTACAAAAAATGAGCAACAATAATTACCAGGGAGTTGGTCCACAAATTTTGAAATACTTAAGTTGATTGCTTCAGATGCATCTATATGTCGGTTGAACTTGTTTATTAGAAGACGTTGTAATTGTACAATGTCTGGTAGATATCGCACAAATCTTAAATGCTTTTCCTGCAAACAAAAAAAGAAGCATGTTTAGTACAAATCATACATCTAAAGTATCTTGGAGTATATACTGAACTAAATTTATATACTGTATACACATATACTATTCACTGTAGTAAAATTACAAAGGTATTTTTATTTATTTTATTTTTTTTACTAATGTTTGTTATTTTTAACAATGTTTTGTAGTGAAAGAATGTGCCACTGCTAGTTGCAGCAGTAATTGTACAAGTTGCTGCAGTAACTCCATGCATCAAAAGACTAGATGTAGTGAAAACATTTTTATAGCGGCTTTGGATCTGAAACTTAATTACAGCACTATTACCAGTAGTATTACTTGTTCTTGTCTAACAAACCTTTTCCATGAAGTGTTTAAGTACAAGCAAGTTATCATCATCTTGTTCATTTTCCAAAGCTTGATGAATGCTGTGTATTGTGATGCGACTACGATGCTGCCAGACGTGAGATGTGTCTGCCAGTTTACCAAGGTCTTCTGGCTCAATTGGTGCATTCAGCAAACACATTAAGGGGTCGTTGCTAAGACGTTTGTCCTCACTTAATGTCTTGTTTGATTCGTTGATCATTTCGTCAAGACCCTGATAGAAAGTGAAATTGTGTTAAATTCTATAATTACAATTAAAAGAGTTAAAACCTTGTTTTTTTACAGTAAAAGTCTGGATGATCTCCTTCCATCTCAACTCAGATCAATTAAATCATTGTAATTGTAAGTCATAGTGGGTTTCCCTACCTGAAGCACAGGTTTTATGTAAGCTGCTGTAAAGTTGTCTTCCCAAGTCTTTCTACAATTCTTTGATGTTAGCAGTTGCTGGAAACCAGATTGTAGATTGTCTATAAAAGGAAATTATTAATTAGTTTTGTTAATCAGAAAAAGTATACACTACACCTAGATATTTTGCCTGTAGCTTAAAAATAGATTTTGTGCTCAACAGTATTGGCAACTTGAATGAGAATAAAGGCAGACATTTTCTTTCCACTTTAGTAGTGACTTAATGATAAAATGTTCAGGCTATCCAGTATTTAATGATCACACCTGCATTACTGTATGGTTTTGAACATTAGCAGTGTAAACAAAATCATTGCTTAGTTGGTTTAATACACACTAGGCCACACCTAGTACCCAAACTTTATACCAGACCTGGACCAACACTTAAAATTTAACATTACCTGCCACTTTTGTTTGAAAAATGTTGTCAATGACTTTATGCAGAATAAAGATACAGTCATCCCTGCTTTTGCCTGTTGCTACTGACAACAGCCGTATATCATTATGCAGATGTCTCCATAGAAACTCAAGGACATTAGGTGGTGGTGGTCTAATAATGGTAATGGTTGGCTAAAAAAAACCCAAAAAACTTGTGATTAAAAATACACAGTATTTAATATAGTTGACATAATACTACACAGTCACTTTATGTTATTTTCAACCAACCTGAGGTCCATGTTGACATTCTGTACCCAGTAGCATACTGCTATGCAACAGGAATCGCACAATAGCAGTTGTTACACAGTTCATGGTTCTTTCACAAACTATTTGGTTGCCATGTGGCTGTGCGTCGCCAAGAACATGACCCTTCGATGTTGTATCAACCCTATAAGAAAAAGATATATTATCTTATATTCCTACTATACAATTTTTCATGTTTATGTGATGTTGAAAACAGATCATTGTTACTGAATGTTTTAATGTCCAACTATTTATTTTGAGTATAAAACATAAAAGCTATTTGTATAGCTTTCTAGCAATAAAAGGAAGATTTACTCAACAACTGTACATAACAAAAATAAGTTGGCATTTTGTGCTTTAAAAACTGGTAAAATAATGTATATGGCACAACAATACATACTGTGGAACTGGGAAACCTTTATGTTTAAATGATTGAATTAAGGAATAGATGCACTCAATTATTGTAAAATCAAGGTTGCAACTTTACATTGTAGTCATGTCAATTGTCCTGTTGTCCGAGTGTAACCTATGTCCCTCCCCTCCTATTGGTGCGCCACACTCCATGCATCTACCAGTACCATAGGCTCTGCCACACTGAAAAATAAAATATTCACAACAAAAACTATAATAAAGGTACAGCTCTTAAGAAAAAAAAATTGAAATTAAAGTTCACATGTAGATATTATTAATTGAATATGAATTAAATATTGTTTTTATTCATAAGCAAATAAGGTAATAATAATACTTACATCTCCGATAACGTAAGGGTGACCATTTGGGCATTCTAAAAAAAGAAATAAAAAACAACATAAGA
Organism: Antedon bifida; assembly: GCF_963402885.1. Taxonomy (NCBI): domain Eukaryota; kingdom Metazoa; phylum Echinodermata; class Crinoidea; order Comatulida; family Antedonidae; genus Antedon; species Antedon bifida. Next base: position 33,483,218 of record NC_136229.1, on the reverse strand, counting down.
GCATTGTAATTCTGTTATTAAGTGAATCAAGCGGTTAAGGAAGGGGTACCGACCATTACGGCATGAGTTTGAGGCCAACTCGCCCCTACAACTGTAGTTCTGGTGGTGGAACAAGTCTTCTTGGGCTAGAACTGTAAACCATAGGTCCAGTATACCCGGTGAACTGTTTCACAAAATAGCCCCTGTATCAGGGGATTACCACCTACTATTGTTAATCCCTTAAATCCTATAAAGACTTAAAATATAAAAAATAAGTGCGGATTACAAAAACATTATCATCATTTAGTGTGGTCTTTATATCGACTTACTATTCCATGTCAAGTTAGGGTCAATGTTTGATTGACGGAGTGCTTGCACAGCTTCCATTCTATCATCTTGTGGCATTGCTGGTAAAAATGAATTCTAAAACGGAAAAGTATAGAAATTGAGTATGCTTCATCGGAATAAAAAGATTGGCTGAAATTAAATTAATTTAATTGATATCATATTATAATTTATCTGATAGCCAGTAGCAAAGAGCTCTATCCGAATCTATGAGAAAAGGTAAGAGTATAACCCAAAACCATATGGATAAACTTACTATAACTTAGAATGATACGAAAAGAAAAATAAATAAGTCTATGCACACTTCGGCCAATAATTGCTCAAATTGGAGAAGTTTTGTTAAGTGTGCTTTGTCACAAGACGTTCAGCGTTCATGTTGATGATGATGCTTTATTACCTAGTTGATAAATCAGCATAAATGAATTAATCCTAGACAAAATTAATGTTATTTAGGTCAGATATCCTTTCACTTTAAACTTCATCTCAGTTAAAGTGACCTATTGAGTTTAAGTACTGTGCTCAGACAGTCTGATCATTATATCCTGTGTAGTTTCAGTCTTGGCTTAAAATTGCAAACTGCCATTGGGCAAAACAATAGGTCAAGTCTCTAACCTGCATTTTAGATGGTTCTCTAATCAGTGTAGCAAGGCACTGTGTTAGTGATTTCCGATCAACTACACTAAGAACAATTTGGAGGTGAGTCACAGCCCCCTGAATACAGTAGTCTTGATGGCTCAAATCTGGCATAACTCTAAGAACATGCTGCCTATTCTGTAGTCTGTTCATTAACAGTGTGTCTGCTATGCCCTTTAAAGAATAAAGTAATTTTACCTTTAGTTACTGTATGTATTTGTTGCAAATCAACACCTGAACATTTTGTACTGACCAAGAATGAAACTCATAAACTAGACAGTACCGTACCTTGATTTTGAGGAATGGAAAATTCTGAAGGGCTTCTCCAAACTTTCTTTTAACCTAAATAAAAATCAGAGAAACATTTTTAATTGCACTGCCATTTTTAATTCAAATATTCGATATAAAATGCTGAAAGTAATATAATTAACCTACTTCTTGACTCATCACTTTAGCTTCTACTCGAGTTGTTGCATTCATTGTTATCTCTCTAAACAAGGAAAGAAGCAAGCAAACCTCTTTTTGTTTTTCTTTTCCTTTTACATTCTACATGAATAAAAACAGCTAAATTAGTAAAATTAACAAACAATAATTAATAAAAACAGAAAGAACATTAGTCATGTATAAACTATTTTTATAGAATAAGCCATGGAACCAAATGTTAAATATGTAAATATATATGTATATACATGTATATTGAATAAAAACAAATTTATTTTCTGTTTACGTACAATAATCACTTTAGACATTTTCTCAAAGTCTTTGTCCACCACACATTCACCAACTGCTTCCCGAATGCTTTTGTACGTATTGCCAACAATGACAAAATAATCTGGAATACTCTGTTCCTGTGGTATCAACCAAATATATATAATTAAGTCTCTTATTTAGAATCCATTCTTTAGTCACAGTGGGTTTCACATAATAATATATAGTCATAATATAAGGATGGTGTAAAGAGCATGCTTTTTTTATTGTTATCAACCTAGAAGTCATTCTCACATTGAAGTGCTTAAGCAAATAGGAATTAGTATTAAAGGGATATAGCTTAAAGTTTAAGAAAGAACTTGTATACATTGTTTGAAGGTTTGCATGGCGAAATCAATATGTTGATATAAACTTTGTCCACAAAGTCTCCTGAGGACGGTCAAAGTATATTGATCAAAACAGATGTTTTCAGAACAATGTATAGAAATGTGCCACAAACTTTATATCAACTTATATACAGTAAGGAACATCTGTGTGAAACAAACCTGCACTTTCAGCTCATCTGGCAAGATCCAGTCTAACTGGACATCATCTCTCAGTTGGTTTATAGCATCTCTACCATAAGCCTTGTACATGTATCTCACTAAGTACAATTGAGCTTGCTTGTTCTTCTTGCAAAACTCACATGCTTCCTTAAGCAGCATACTTAGCTAAAATAATGTTTCATAAAAATTGAATATCTTTCTTTAATTTTTTATCATTTTCACCTGGGATAGCATTGATTGATCATTTTTTAAATTAAATTTTTTCTTTAATTTATTGTTCAATCATTAGTTTCTTTATTTAATAAAATAATTTAATATTGTTATTGTTGTTTCGTTAATATGTTATGTTATATATCATGTAAAACAATAAGTGTGAAGATGTAAATAACTAAATAAAAACTTACAAGACGTTTGATGTTTATTGAATCGTGATGTTGCTGTATGACATCAATGAGAATTGTAAAAGCAAACCGTATCTGTGCTATGGCTTCAAGTAATTGAACACTTAATGAACCCCTATCATCAGTATTCTGTCCTGTAAAGACGACTTGAGCACTTTGAAGTTTGCCATGAGCATCTTGTATCAGCTCACAGGTTTGATTATCAGCAGAGTCTTGAGATACACCTGAATAGTATGTGTCCTAAAAATAAGAAGGAAAAATATGTTAAGAAAAGACAGAGTTCATTGTGACAGGGGCTCATTGGTTAATAAACTGTAATAACTGGAGGAGGAGGGGTTGTGCCAAATGCAGTTATTCAATTAACATGGGGGTAATCTTAAGACTAAACAAATCTTAAAATGACAATGAACAATATCTAATAAGGTAAAAACAATGAGTAAAACAGCAAATGTTCTTGTTTTCAAACAGAGTTCATTTAGCTGATTACAAACAGATACATACCTCTAAACAGTTTATAAACAATGCACAGATACTGACAACATTAGAGCCTTTCATAAATAAATTACAATTCGCAAGATATCCTTCTACATGTTCTTTGACTTGTTCAAGGCTGTGAAATATCAAACAAAGTACGTCAGTGACAAACATTTTACAACAATCATTTATGCCCACCTTTCAATTTCATGTAAGTACAAAAGTACAACTAAAAGCATTACCCACTCAACACTTGAAAATACTAGAATACATACAGTGTATTACAAAATAAAACTCACTTTGACTGAAGTAAGAGCTGAAGTAGAAATGACCTGACAACAGGATTTGGATCAATGCAATCCTCGGGGAATGGAGAAAAGTTCTTGGTGGCTTGCTGTTTCTGTTTCTTTGAATCGATTGTAACATATCCTAGCAACATTTTGATGACCTCTTCACTTGGTGGCGTTCCATCTGCAAAGCAAAGCTGCGAGATGACTTCCATGAAGAACGAGTTACAACACTGTCTAAATGCATTGTGCTTTGCAATGGCCGCACTAAAATGAAAAAAAAACAATTTAGTATAACTATATACTAGGTATGTTTAAAATCCATTTCAATACGATGTATTTTAATTTGACACAATTCTGAAGCTGTCTTCACTATCAAACTTTCAAACAAAAAATGTGATGTGCCCATATAAGGACATGATGATGTCATATCACTACCATATATGGGCACACTTTGTTTGTCAAACTAGTTTGATAGTGTAGACAGAGCTTTAAACATTTCCAATAGAAAAGATTTACCTATATTAACATAGGACATTGATTTACCTTATAGTAATAGTCTGATTACAAAACAATTAAACATTATATGGCATTTTTTCTGTAATAAAAGAAAACCTCCTTACCTTACTTTAGATTGTTCTTTACATTGAAAATCATCAAATTCTGACTTGCATAATGGACATTTACGAGCCATTTCTGTTATGAAGTATTCTTCAATGCATTCCTTGCAGAATACATGTTGTTTTGGCTCACATGGGAGCATGACAGGGTCTGCAATGCTCTCCTCACACATTCCACATTGATGGATTCCACTCCTTCAAAAAATTTTGAATGCAAATAAATAGTCTTTTGATGTTTAAATTACTGATTGATCTCGGTAAACATCATTGTCAATGAATTATAAAAATAAAAAACAACTAAACATAAAATTTTAACTTACTTATAGTAAACTTTACCAGCGTTCATGTTCATGTCATTTAAGATCTTCACCAACATCTTTACAGATTTATTCATCTTCAAATTTGCTGATTTTCCTAGCCCCTGGTACAAAAAAAAACCACCCCACAAATTTAAATGATTTATTATCATTATTCTATTCATTATTTTTTATCAGTTTGACAAGAATTAAACTTTCTAGATAAAGTCTATACATACCAGCCACATGGCCCTGCACTTTAACGAGATCAATTTTGCAAACTCATTATGTGGCAAAGAGACATGCTCAAAGAAAAGCTTCATTACAGTAATCCTTGACCATAAACATCTGAAAACAAAATAATAAACAACTAGATATATTTCGTCACTATGACAAATTATGTGCGATATGCATTGACTGATATACTGATTGATTGATTTTTTCAGAATATTTAACTATTTATAATATATGAAAGACAGGATCTTGGTAACACAAATACAAAACCTGGTTCACTGCACATCGAGCCACTTAAAACAACCCGATCAAAGATCCCTCCGCATGCATGTCATAACCACTTTTGTTACATGATAATAAAGACATAAGTTAATTTTTCTCTACATTTCATTATACATCGTGTGTATAATTTATACACTAGGAAATTAAATTGAACAAACAATGCTGATAAAAAAAAATAATTATATTTAGTCTGATAGAATCAAAGAATTGAATGTAGGGTTTTACATAGAAAGAATAGAGAGATATGTAGGTAATTTACATCAACTAGTCCTAGCTTGATATTGTATACACTATTTATGTATATTATGTGAATTTAATGACAAACATGAAGGAAGGCCACTTGATTTCATACTGTACCTGCATTCATCTAGAATTATTCGGTTGCCAGCACTGTAAACTCCATTGTCTTTCTTGAACAAGTCCATCACTCTCTGAACCACTGGAAACAACTTATGTATTTCATTTAGCCATTTTCTTTGGTCTATTTGTGTGCGGAAATCTTGGTCGATATTGCCCAATACATGTTTCAGACTTTTGACATCAATAGTCTACAACATACATATATTTGATTGTCAGTAGGTTTGTTTTTAAGTTTAACCTCTATTCTTATGAAAAGTAAGATAATTGTATTTTCATTATGACATTGAATTTCTACAAATTCGGGAAACAAAACTCCTAAAATCGTAATAGTAAAATGATTCATACCATTTCTCTTTCTCTTTTAATCTCTTCTTCTTCTAGCGCCGTCAAGACACCTGGGCATAGTTCAACGATCTGTGCAAAGTGTTCAAATCTTGCTTGTAACTTGATAAAGGCCAAATGCACACCGGCAACCAGGTCAACACTTTCAACTTGACCACCAAGTTTGTGTACAACTGACAAAGATGAGTTTTTCAACTGTTGGCAGAGTAGCTATTGATACAGAAAGAAAACAAGGTTAGCTATTGGGTAATTTATGGTTAAAAATATTTTTTAACATGCCTAAAAATACAGAAACTATGAATTGTAACTTTTATTGACATTATAGGTAAAAAATGTGGATCATATAGCAGCATACCATGTGTTCACCATATAGTGTTGTCTTGCAAGCCATGCTGACAAAATCTGAAATGTAGCTTTTAATAACATCTTTACTGCCAGTAGTCATGGCAACCTGGAGGATTTTTCCAATCTCTGATTTTTGTATGTTCCGCAAGAACTGTTGTTCCGATGATATTTCTGCTCCAACTATAAAACAAAATTCATTTTAAATAAATTTGACATCTTGTTATAACTGTCCATATTATACCTTTGTAGTGTCTTGTTGTAAATCTAAGAATAACTTGTCAAGTTATTGGTCAGTATCACTTCAGAAGTAATTGGAATGTTGATTTACAAGAAAAACAAACCTTTTGCTTCAGATGCAAATGTCCAAATGTCATCTAATTTTCTCTTCACAATCCAAGAGAATGGAAATTTGGCTATGAATGATTTTCCACCAAATCCTTGCTCCAAGACCGGTACTTCTGACCTCTGGATTTTTTTCTCAGGAGAAAGGCACATGTCATAGGTCATATTCATCAATTCGTTGGAAGAGAATATATTAAGCCAAAGACGGTGAGCCCAACGATGGTCTGTTTGGTCAGACATCAGAAGGTGGAGGTTGTTACTGATGTCACAGGCAGCAATTACTTCAGCCAGAAATGAGGCTACAGTTGTTGTTAAACGTTGCCAACATGCCTGCCTATATATCAAGAAAAACAAAAATGTTCAAATAATTTATTCCAGATTTTACACTACAGACAATAACACATACTACATCACACATGCTAGACCCGGGGGACTCCAATAGCGAGCTTAATCGCTAGCGCAAGCTTAGTGTGCAACGCTAAAATTAAACAAAGATTCCAGATCTGAAACAAGTCAATGTAATTCTGGTTACAAATCCTACACTGTGTTGGCGGAAAGTATGCCTTCCAGACAACTTTACTCACCTAAATGTCCCACTCTCTTGTACCTCCTTGATGTCTAGACCTTTTCTGCTTAACCAATCTGAAGGATTTAGTCCTTTTTCTTCTTTCTCTTTCACCAGACTAATGATGAGATGCTTTAGTAAATTTACAAATTCTGAATGAAAATGAAAACATAAAACAAATTATGGTAAAAAGAAATAAGAGAATGAAATAAAAGTGACATCCATCAACCAAAATGTTTTCCTGAATGTTTTCAAGCACTATCTGTAAATATAGCTGTACAGTATTACCAACTGGGCTACTTCACTTTATTTATACATTCTATTTATTAAAAAGTATTAAAATGTGAATAAATTAAACTGCAAGTTGTGTTTAGCCTTATCTATTGTTTATTTACTGTAACTTATTCATGGCATATTTAAGCCATCTATAGACTAGGCCTACATGGGGTTAGGGTCAATCAACTACATCAAACAAGATTTCTGAAATGAATAAAAAGACTTAGTACCACGATGAGCACCATCCTCTTCTATCAGTTGCACTAACAGACGGACTCGCTCCGTCGATCTATGTCGTTGATCAGAAGGATCAATAATTCTTGCCATAGCTGGATGAATACAATCAACAAGAACGGCTGTGTAATTGACAGGAGAAACTTCATCATGTGGAGAGCTCTCCAGATCCATCATTGTGACATCTTCAGAATCTTCTACTACAGGTTCTTCCTCCATCCCTTCATCAATCCTGTGCTCCATCATCCCTTCTTCCATTCCTTCCACCATCTCTTCTACTGTGGGATCAACTGAAGATGCCACAACCTGGTTCACATCTGATTTACACATTTGATCGATGTTAAACATTGGATCAATGGAATTATACTCCATATCTTCTGATTCATTATCATCATCTTCTTCCATTTCTTCTTCATTATCTAAATAGCAAGGAAATTATACTGTATAGTGTACTGTAGTTAATTAACAAAGATAAAATAATAATATAATTATAACAAACATTACCAACAAACAAGGATAAAAATACCCACAACATAAAATCATTGAAAGTGTCTAAAAGTTAAAAAAAAACCACAATTACCTTCAACTTCTTGTTCCCAACTCTGGCTGATGCTTTCTATGTTCTGCTGTTCCTTTGGAGCTGGAAGTAGTAACTTACTTATTGGTTGGCCTAAAAGTTTGGAAACATCTGGACAATTTTCCTTTGGAGGTTGAAGGTCATCGATGTGAGCAGAAGACCATAGTCCACCTATTATGATATAAAAGGTTAAAGATAATTTATCCTACATTTTACTGGTTTCAAATTGAATTTTGTCTAATAGTTCTGTTACAGTCACTTTACACCAACCACATTTACTTTACTTGCAACAAATCTTTTAAGAACTAAAAAAAATCATACATTTTTGCTGCATTTCAACTACAGTAGTAGAAGCTTGTACAGAAAATAAGGAAATAGTAAGTTGATAAAAAAAGGATTCTTCAATCAATGCTCTATAATTATTAAACAAAGATATTATTATGGTATGTATATACCTTGGAATCCATCAAAGCATCTCTTAACACGAGGAAGCTGAATGACAAAGACTACATGAGCTTTGCTTGCAGTCTCTTCTTCCACAGAAGACAATGCATTCCCTCGTTCATCTTGCACTCGATAGGAAGCACAGGAAATCAAATTTGTGGTGTCGCTGCTTGCATCACATTGCACTAATAATAATCTTTCATTTTCATTAACTGCACAAAAGAATTTTCTAAAAAAAAAAAAGATAGTATTTATGTCGTAAAAAAGAACAGAAAGTAATGATTTGCCTCTCTGGTATAAATGTAAGTTCAAATGAGTTATGACTTTACTTGGAAATTAAAAAATGCTGTTTTTAACTTACTGGACTCTAACAGAAAATTGTTGTTCATACTGGAACTCTTGTAGGGAGACCAAACTGATGTCAGACACAGAAACGGATTCTGTAAGAGCTCTGCAATCTTTCTCAGTCAGCAGACGTGAATACGTAGTTACCTAAATATAATACATACATTGAAAATTCCATGTTATATATAAAATGTTTTCCTGAATATAGTTAATAATAATTCACTTTTAACACAGTTTTGTAAGAATGTGCTAATGTTTCTAATTTCTGTATTTTTGTGCGCATTCCAAGATTGAACAGAATAAAAAGGACTAAACCTTACCTGAGCTAAAATGCCTTCATTACCAGGATTGTTTCTAAGCTGATCCTCAAGATAGTCTGCTAGGCATGAATGTTTCTGAACGTTAAAGTATGTATCCTGTAATGCCTTTTTCTCTTCTTCTCTCATTCTTGTTTCTGATAATCTGGTGACAGATTCAGGGGTTGCACGCATCAACAGCTGGTTTTTAACATCTTCAAATATCTTTTCAAACATAATTTAAGGAATGAAAAAATTATTAACACTTTTATTTGATAAACATACATAGTTCCTTCCCAATTTTCTTTATAAAAGCATAGTATGATACAAGCCTGATGCCTACAAATTTTCAACTTCAATTGTGTTTGAAGACGTCAATTTTAACCATTAAAGTTCCAAAGTTGCACTGATCTTTCTGTATTGAATACTAACAAACTGTAGCTTTAAATACCTCTTCAACAGTATCAAAGGATGACCACCTTTGATACACAAGGGCAGCAACTGTATCACCATGGTAACCAATAAATGCATCACTTTTCTTAAATGCATTATCTGATGAACTAATGAAAGAAATAAAAGTATGTAAATTGAAAAAAAAAGGTCTGTACAAGTTTGAAACATTTTTGTTCAAAAAACATAATTGGAAGTTATTGGAGACACTTACTTGACACGATGAAACATTCGTTTGCTAGAGATAAAAACCTCAACCCAATCTTCAAGTCTTCTGACAACTTGCAGCTGCTCTTCACTCAACATTGTTGTCATCGCCAAAAAGTGTTTCTCAAGACGGTTGATGAGAGGGATTGGAAATCGTGTACGTACAACTTCTTTGTCGGCTACTACTATCAACCTAGAACATATTCAAATCTTGTTTAGTAACAAACAAGTACCAGACCACAGAGCTACATCCACAGAGCTAGGGAAATGGTAGACTGACATGCACACCTCTTTAATTCCTGCTTCTGCAAGGTTAAATTTGCAAAATTAAAAAAGTAATTTTTACCTGAATGAATCATGAACACGACATTTAACACGGTGTGTGCCGAGTCCAAGATCTACATATCGTTGTCCGCCGAAGTAAACGTAGTACTGGTTGAGGGCGTCATACAAGCTTTCGTAAAGGTTCTCAAGATTTAAAAGGACAACTGTCTTTCCCGCCTCCATATAGAGTTTGATGCGATTGATGTTTCTACACACCTATTAGAAAATTGGTATACACTTTAATATTTTTATGTATGGAGATATCAACTGTTAATCTGTAAGTTATGCACAAATTTCTCCATAATGCTGGAAAAAAAATATATCTCTAAAGAATTATTAAGATTTACCTTAAAGATTAAAGACACTATCCCTACATTTGTAAAACTAATGCATATATAACTAAAAACATTAAACCAGGTCATTCCTCGTCTTAAATGTACATTTTATGGTACATTATGATAAAAAGTGAGAAACAACAATGCACTATCTAAAAGTTATCGCAGTAGGCCTTAGTAGTATTTAATTTTACATAAAATACAGTTTGTGACCATAAGTTATATCAAAAAATGTAGGGAACGTTAGTATTGAACCTAGAAGAGCATTTCAGACAGATGCTGCAGTGTCGACATGTAACAACATAACAAAACTTGTGAACACGGGTTCATAGTTTAACCTACCAATGAATTTTCACTATAACTCTATAGCAGAATAAGATATACAGTACAGTACCTGGGTGTACTCTTGATCAAATGGAAAACTGCTTCCATAGATAATGACAGCATCTTTCATCTTATTCAGATGTTGTTGTAAAATGGGAAGAGCTGCAAACTTTTCAGTTAATACAAGAAGGTATCTGCTGTCTCTATAATGTAGAAAATATTCAGGATTTAACACAAAAAACTTGAAAACAACAACAAATAGTTACCATATTTATAAAAAAATTAGTAGTTTTTGGGTTTTGTCAACTTACCCATCTGATGTACCATGTCCAACTTTTTTATTTCCTCCAGCCTGTGTCTGACCTTGAGCATCTAAGCTTGCTTTGATAAGGCCAGATGGTGTACAATCTGGATCATTTTTACTCTAGAAATACAAATCATGGTTTTCAAGAGAACAATTTCAAAATTTTTGAAATTAAGTAGTAAGTCAATACTTTTATAATTAAGTCTATGACAGTGCAATAATCTTATAATAAACAATAAATATTTGCTAAATACATTGCTTGGGCAAATATAAAGCAACAGATAGTCCATTATAAACATCTGGTTTCAGAAAGAGTGACATGTTTCAAAAAATGTAGTAAACACTAACCTTCTCTTTTCTTATGTATCCTTCAAGTTTCTTCCCAAATATGTTGATGTAGACTTCAGTTCCTTCCATCCCACCAAAGTTTCGTCTAATTGCGTGCTCAATTTCAGCCCAAGTTGGTGGCTCTCCTGATATCTTGGAGAATTGATTCACCATCTTAATCAAACTAAAACAAAATAAACATTAAACTTAAAATGGAACAAAAAGGACTCGTAACCTTCAATTATTTTTATATTATGTATGGAATTGACATAGTGATGGCTATTGCTAAAGCCTTGTGTACACTATCAAACTTCATGTGACAAAAAATATGTGCCAATAGACATATCACTACCATATTTGGGCATATCACTACCATATTTGGGCATATCACTACCATATTTGTTTTTTTTTTGGTCAAACTAGTTTGATAGTGTAGACAGAGCTTAACAATGCCATAACATTTTCAAATGTCTTTGATAAAGATGATTTGTTGTACTAGTGATAGATGTATTTGCTTACCTATAGAAGTCTCTTAGTCCAAAGAAATCATGTCCTTGTTCTTGATAGATCTTTAAGTATCCTTCTGCAAGTGGCTTTAGGATTTGACTGACATTATTCGAAGTCTCTGATGCACATATTCCCCTAGTAATCAAGATAATTCAGTTTTTTGAAAAAACACAAGCAGATAAGAGGACAACCATGTGGTAACTTTCCATGACAACTAAATAAAACAATCTATAAATTCTAAAAAGATTAACCACATCAAAAAAGTCAGCGATGTAGATGCATCATACTTACTTGGCACTTTCTATGAGTTCAGCTTCGTCTGGAACTCCTCTAGAAACCAATATGCCTCTATTCATCTTGGCCGGATCAAGGGCCCAGTTTGAGATTCCTATAAATGCAACTTTTTTATAGTCTGGTGGATTGTCTTCTTCTTCAGAGCCATACTCTAGCAACGGATGTAGTGTCTAGAAAAGAAGTATAGGAAAAATAGAATTAATGTAAAGCTGATCTGGTTTTAATATTCGCATCCCATCTTAAAAAGTAATAAATAACAATAATAAGTAATAGATAAATATATTATTATTATTATTTTTTAAGCTAATATGTTCATAAAAAGTCAATAAAAAGAATATATACCTTTAAAGGCATTCTTGGAGAGTCTTCAGCAAGTCCAACTTCATCAAGAACAACAACGGACACAAATTTGTTTAGATCTTTGCTTTGCTGGAATCGGCTACATTGACGAAAAGTTCCCACAATTCCATCTGGTGTGGACAATGGACTGCACTGATACGATATCATGTGTACCTGATGCCAAAAAGATTAAAATTCAGAAAAAATGTCAGAATCGTAAAGGCTTTTCTTGGGAAAACGTAGCAATAAATGAATTCTGAAAAAAGTTAAGGAAAACCATACCTGTTTGAGTTCTTTGAAAAGCTCAGATGCTGATGAGTCTCCTTGCATGGCATCAGCCACGATTGTCTTGGCCAATGATTTGGAACTTCCAGGTTTGCCGACCAAAAATAACGGGATCCTCAACTCAATGCAGATAATCATCATGAAGATGTTCTCCTTCAGTGCCATGTTGCGAGCAATGTTTGGACCTAACTGTATATTATCTAAGAATATTTCTTGACAGCTGGAAAAGAGAAAACGATTTAATACATTCTTGAAACTGCAAGTGGTTACTTTATATTTGTACATTTTCTGTTAAATTTTTTACTGTTTCATGCTTGAAAAATAAATATCCAACCTGTTAATTTCTCTGTAAATGGTTGCATGACCTCCACGTAAATTTAGTGGGTTCTTAAAACTCTTGGCCACAGTTTTTCTGAATTCCTCTCGCTTTTTGTCTAAGCATGCATGGTAGCAGACACCAAGAGCGAGAACCAATGCCCATGTAAGGTCATCAATGTCCTTAAAAAAAATGAGACCACAAGAAAGTATTACTCCTTTTGTTCGGTTTATTAGGCTTATTAACAATAACATTTTCTTTCTTTTTACACTTGTGTTAAACAGCGCATATAGACTATTTGTATTTTGCACTATATAAATTTAAAACCATTACATTATTTATGCAGACAGACAAATCAGAAAAATAGGTAAAATAAATCAGATTAAGTTCACTGTTTAAAAAAAAAATTAGTTAGAAGGGGTTGTAAGTTAGATTGAGAGATTGGTGAGGGGCACAATTCTCATAAAATAAACAAATTATATGCGGCATTCAGTTACATTAATTTCAAAAGACAAAAACAAAATTTGATCATAACAAACAAACCTCTAACTGAGAATGTTCATCCTCAGAATCTTCTACATCCTCATATAATTCATCATCGAATTCATCTTCATCCTCTTCCCTTGGTATATCTTCCTCTTCAATGTTAACTTCCTTCCTTCTTTCCTCAATCAATGGTCGCAGCAAATACTGCTTGTCAAAGAACCACGTCATCACATTAAGTGTCCTCTCAACATCCCTTAAGCTCACAAAGCTGCACTCATTCTAAATAAGACAAACATTAATTGATATAGATATAAAAAAATTCTGTCCTGTGTTCAATTTGACCTGTACTATATCAGTTCCTCTCTACACCGCCTTATCCTCACTAGTATTTATCAACCAGGTACTCATTTACAGCTTAGTGGATATCTATTCAATTGACATGGAAAGAGAAAAACAACTAAATATTTTATACACTCTAAAATTATTCAAAAAAAGTCAGACTACAACTCTGACTCCTCTGCAAAATAGTATGCAGACACCTTTCCAGGAACTCTTTTCACATGCTGTGTTTTACTTGTTTATAATACACAAACCAACAGTGGTGTTGGTAGTCTATGAGTGAGATACCTACCTGTATAGACTCTACATATGCCATTATTCCCAATATGGACACCCCTCGAAAGGAAAATGGAATAGTCCAGGCGCCGTAGCGGGCCGTACAAACGTCTCTCACGCATGACATCGTCCTCATATTCCGAGATCCACGTGATCACGGCGAGGGGAGGCGGGAGGGATTGCTATACAGGTAGGTATCTCACTCATAGACTACCAACACCACTGTTGGTTTGTGTAGTCTATTTCGTGAGATCCCTACCTGTATAGACTCTACATATGCCAGAGTAGCACCGGCATCAGGAGGAGGGCGTGATTGTGACTAAAACCAAACTTACCCTACTTAGAAGGCCGACAAATCGCCGACGCTACGGTCGCCTGGGACGAGACAACGTCCTGAAGGTAGCACGATGAAAAAGTGGTCTGAGCTCTCCACCATGCCGCCGCTAAAATATCCGAAACGGGCACACCCCGAAATAACGCCCACGAAGCCACTGAGCCACGCACCTCGTGCATATGAGCTGGCGGCGGCAAGCGTGAAGATGCATACGCTGACTTGATGGCGGAAACGACCCAACGGGCTATCGTATCCTTAGAGGCGGGGCCATGGGGTTTTATTGTCGTCACAAACAGATGTGACGTTCCATTTCGTAAATGTTGCGTGCGATTAACATATATTTGTATCGCACGCACTGGGCACCAAAGCCTGTCTTCTCGCACAGAGGAGTGCGAGGAAATTTTAGAAATAAAAATGGTTGGTGGAGAGTGATTCAGGGTTTGGGTCTTTGCTAAGAACCCTGCTCGGAAAGTGAGACGAACACCGTTGTTCTCAAACCGAATATGGCCAGGGTCTAAGGAAAGTGCGTGAATCTCACCCTTACGCTTACATGACGCTGCGGATACTAGAAACGCAGTCTTAATAGAAACATCGAGCAGAGATGCTGAACCAAGGGGTTCGTATGGCGGTTTTGTAAGGGCCTCAAGGACCGAGTTTAAGTCCCACCGGGGAAGCAAAGACCGCACGGGAGGTCGAACATTAAACATTCCTCTTATCAGCATCGATAGTTCTAAAGAGGAGGATACTGACGATCCGTCGGGAAACCTCGGTAATACTACCGCAATAGCTGACCGGTACCCCGCTATGGTTCTGACCTGGAGTCCCGACTCAAATAGGTCATGGAGAAACCGGGAGACTTCGCCTAGAGAGGCGGAATGAGGATCGATTTCATAACCGGCACACCATTGATAAAAACGCTTAAGGCGGCTGTTGTATAGTGTTCTTGTCGACTCCCGTCGAGACTGGGCTGCCAACAAGGCAGGCCCGTCTGGAATTCCTGCACTTCTGAGGCGATTCCTGACAAGGGCCAGGCAGTCAGCGTCAGGGATTGCAGGTTGTGAAGGCCCAGCCGGGCCCGGGATTGAACTAAGAGATCGGGCCGAATTGGCAGGGTCCTGGGCTGAGAATAAAGCAGACTCAGCATTGTGGGAAACCAAGTTTGGCGAGACCACCATGGAGCTACCAGGAGGATTTTGCATTGATGGCGGCGAATGTGAGATATGACCAGAGGGATGAGGGAAAGAGGCGGAAAGGCATACGCCCACATCCCGTTCCATGAGATCGACAGGGCGTCGGTGGCCCAGGCCGTGGCTTCTGGGTACCGGGAGCAAAAAATCGTTGATCAAACAGGTCGATGAGAGGTCGTCCAAACGTGTTGAAGATCTGTTGGACGACGGCTGTCGATAACATCCACTCGGTCGGAAGGGCAGAGCCCTTGCGACGGGAGAGGGCATCGGCAATCGTGTTGAGTTTGCCGGGAATGTGAATTGCTTTTAGGTGGATCCCCTGCTGGTGGCACCAGTTCAGGAGCTGCCATGTGTAACAACACAGGGTTGGGGAGTGCGTCCCGCCCTGACGGTTGATGTAAGATACCACCGTGGCGCTGTCGGACAGCACCAAAACAGCCTCCCCGTGACATAAGTGGAGCAGGCTGTGTAGAGTATTTGAGACTGCAAGAAGTTCTAGGACATTTATGTGGAGGGCTGATTCCAACATGGTCCAGGTTCCCGCTACCTGCTCGGAGGGCGCATGACCGCCCCACCCAGAGAGGGAGGCGTCGACGGTGACTCGCACCGACGGAATAGGATCGGAGAAAGGTTTTCCCCCGTCCAACCCTCCTGGTTGAAGCCACCACTGAACGTGAGAAGCTACGAATGTATTTAGCGGGACCTGGGCCAGAATGTTTCTGGAGGAAGGGGAAAAATGATAAAGGAGGTGGAGTTGCATCGGACGCATGTGAAGTCGGCAGTCCGGAACTAAATCTACGAAACTCGCAAGGTATCCCAGAACTTTCAGCCACATCAGGGCTGGAGATGATGGTCGGGACAACAGGAGTTTTATCGCTGCCCGACAGGTCTCTATGCGAGCTTGTGATGGGAACGCCAGGGACCGAATGAGATCTAGACGGGCCCCAAGAAACAGTGGGGACTGAGACGGGGTGAGAACTGATTTTTGATAATTGATAATGAAACCTGCGGCTTCTGTGATCTTCAATACAAGGCCGACGTGGCTTACGAGGGCCTGTTTGGAATTTGCGAGAATTAGCCAATCGTCCAGGTACATGAAGATTCTTACCCCCATCGAGTGGAATACTGCCCCCAGTGCCTTGACTACCCGAGTGAAGACCCGTGGGGCAGTGGACAGACCAAACGGAAGGGCTCTGAACTGGTATAGTTCCCCGTCCAGGAGAAACCGTAGCCAATGACGGTCCTCTGGGGAAATGGGAATGTGGAAATAGGCGTCTTTTAAGTCTAGAGACGCTGCCCAGTCCCTGGGACACAGGCCACATAGGACCGTGACCAGCGTGTCCATTCTGAACCTTACCGGGATTATAAACTGATTTAAACTTCGGAGGTTGAGAATAGGACGCCAACCCCCCGATGCCTTTTCTGTGAGAAATAGTGTAGAAAGGTAGCCTTTTGTAAGGGATGTGAGAGGGACTCGTGAGATTGCTCCCTTCTGCATTAATTCTTTGACCCCATCGAATAAGGCCTTCTTCCTGATTGGGCAGGAAGGAATTTGAGTTGGCCTCTGTGGACCCATATGCGGAAGTGAGGTGAATTCTATCCTGTAACCCGCGTACAGGGTACTTACAACCCATGAGTCTACTCCCATGGACTCCCAGACCTGTGCGAACATCCCTAATCTTCCCCCCACCCGCTCGGTTACAGAAGAACCGAGCCCATCCCCAGGAATGTCACTTCTGGTTCCCACGGCGACCCCGACGCCGCCCTCCCCCACGGGAGGCATGTTGGGCCGGGTGGGAACTGGCCCGAAAGGGCCGGGGGGAGTAAGTAGGTCCCATGAGAGGTGGGATGGAAGACGAGGAATGTGGCTGAGGAGGAGGCCTCGGTTGGCTTGGCACCTGGTAAGGGTTAGTGGCCCAGCGTTGCGAGCGAGAAGTGCGACGGTCACGACGCTTAACGCCGCCAGACGCTTTAGAATTGGTTTGGCGACGCGCCTCTAGCTCGCGGGCCCAAGCCTCTTCCCTTGATGCGAACAGACCGGAAAATAAATCTTCGGACTGGAAGGAAGGGGAATCCATGAACCGTTCAAAATGACCCGGATCAATAGACGACGCACGCAAGACGTTTGTGTGCCGGGCATCCCCTGCCGAGACCACTACGGTGTTGAACTGATCGGCAATAAGCCCCATACATTCCCGGAGAATGGTAACGGCGTCTGGAACCAACGTCGGAGCCGCCTCATTGTCCGAGAGGAATGAGAGGAGGATCCCGCAGATGTTAACAGCGCGGATCCCTTCCCGGGCAGCCCTATCCTGGGTGCGCAGGGTACTTTCCAGGATTGCTTGCGTTTTATCCGGGAAGATGTTCGCTGATGGCTTTAATTGCTGATCATCCCGGAGCCGATTCTTTGCGGCCCGGGGTATCTGTGGTTCCCGAATCATTGTTTTAAATTGGTCTTCGGGAACGGGGAAGGTGCTTGCCAGGCACCGGGCCGATGGTTTTATGACCTTAGCGGTCCTTAATATTTTGGCCTGACGGTTAATTCGTCTCAGCAAGTCTGGGTGGATCCCCACAACAGGCACATTAGAGGTCGTCGCAGTTTGGGAGAGCGAGTCCCAAAGGCCACCGCCCAGAGAACCTCCAGAAGCATCAGGTGTTTCATACGGGATTCCCAAGTGGGAAAGAATACCCGGTAGCGCCCTAGAGACGAGCTGCTGAAGTCCAGACGGGAGAGGCGTGTCATCGTCAAATTCAGGCTCCGACCCATCATCTATGTCCTTTTAATTAGTTTTCCTTCAAGGTTTCAAGGTCACACGTCCGCTTTCCATGGAAAGCGAAAGGAATATGAGGACGATGTCATGCGTGAGAGACGTTTGTACGGCCCGCTACGGCGCCTGGACTATTCCATTTTCCTTTCGAGGGGTGTCCATATTGGGAATAATGGCATATGTAGAGTCTATACAGGTAGGGATCTCACGAAATAGACAATAGGATTTGCATAGGCTTAACCCCTTTACTAAATTTACCTTCTGTTCCCTCATAAATGTCTGTGCAGCTGATAACACCTCACAAACAACGTCTACCTGCTGTTGGCTTGCATCAACCTGAATAATAAAGCATTACAATTTAAATCACTTGTCACTAAGTAGATAAAGTCAAACTCGCGTTCAGGATATAAATTCTTTTGGGGCAAAAAAGTTTAGTATGAATGAATGTGGGAGTGCTAAACATTATTATGTAAACAGTGTAACTACTTACAAAGCGTTGAACAATTTGCCTAATGTACATCTTTTCCACATCCTGGTTAAGCTGTCCAAAGTCCCAAACCAATGGTAGCATGCTCGGCGGTAGAGCTTGGACCCGGTAAACAAGTTGACGTAAAGGTATGCGACCTGAATACATAGTAAAAGAATGTCAATTAGCTCAGTGTCAAATCTGGTGTTTTCTGTATGTTGTACATACTATTTTTGAATTCCTTACCTAGCCTATCTGTTGTTTTACTTGCTTTAATGTGGTAGCCAAGACCTGCTGCTTCTAATCTTTCAATCATTTCATCTGTGTGTCTACATTGTAAATAAAAAAATGTCTTTCATTTATGAAATTTGATCCTACTGCAGTACTCCATAAAAACATAGCTTTGTCAGTAAATTTAAAGCTGTATATTTTATATAATTTTGTATATTATGCCCCTTTCACATCACATTTCATTTCACATCAAAACTCCAGAGTACACACACCAGGACATCAATACCGGGGTAAAAGTTATTTTTGTGCAATGTTTTGTGATTCAAGTTAAAAGTGTTCAAGAAGTCTTGTTAAATACCTTTTATAAGGGTTGCAAGCCGCAACAATCTTTAGACCACTGCCTTTGAAGTCAATTTTATGACCGTTCATTCGACCATCACACATAATCTCTTTTATGATTCCAATGGCTTCTGTCGTATTCGCTTCATCAAAAAACAGAATTGTGTCAATTTGATAGCGTGACTTGTTGTGGTTTGCAAGTCTTTCAGCTTTACGTACACGATCGGCAATGTACTCAGCAGAAGTGCCTCCATGTACCTTCACAGAAAAATATATTAAAAAAACATAATAATAAAGAGAAAAATACATAACTTCAGAGAGACTTTCTGCATATTCTGCACTTAAATTTACTGAAATTTAAGAAAAAATGTGTGAAACTGTATTAGTATGCATCTACATCATCTACATGGAATTCTAGGCACAATGCAATGTGGGAAAAATGTTCCCAACTAATTTATGCCTAGGTAAAATTTTATTATTTTTTATATGTTTAATCAGTATGTTTTATTGTTTAACTAATTATTATTCCTGCATTTGCCTGGTAAAAAAGGTGATGACCTAAACCCATTTTTGTAAATGTTAAATGTTTTGAATAAAGAATGAAGTTACACATTGTTACCTTCATAAGAATCATGTTTTGGACGTCTTCATCAACTCCAACGCCACCAGCTTGCAATTGACACATGAAACGGACTAGACGCGTCTTGCCACAACCTGTTTCTCCCATCACAATCACAGGGATCCCACACCTATACGAAAACGAGGAATGATTGTTTATACACTGGATACAACCAGTTAACTAACATTAAACTGATGTCTCTTGTTTATTGCTAAGAGTCTACATATATGCAATAAAGTAGAATAAATGTTGTATAGTTCCTAGATTACTGGTATTTCCAAATTTGTCAAGCTAAAAGTCCGGCTAAAACTAAACAAAATGTTTACCTAAATCTCATGTGTATAGCTAAGATCTTCTTAACATTATCTGTGGTCAGCTCATATGTGTCGTCAGGGTTACTAACATACTTGATTCCCATTACCATGCACAATTTCATCAACTTCTCATCCCTGATGATATAAAACAGATTATATGCATGTAGTAGTATTTTTATGCCATTATTCACAAAATATGAGTTGGTCCAGTTTCCAATACTTAGCAATTTGTGTACTAGGTGGACAAGTATTGTAAATGCAGTTTGTTAGAAGTATGAAAGATAAAAATCACCTTGGTAGTGAGTTGAAATCTTCTGACAGGTTAACTCTTTGAAGTTCAAGTCCTCGCATTAAACTCTTTGTCATCACATTGGTTTGAAGTACCTGTCCATTCACATCCAAAAGTGTCCCGTTGCGATCAATACTAAATCCCATAAATGTCATGGTCTGATTGTCTCGATTGAAGAAAATGTACGGATGTGGGCTAGAAAAAAAGATTAATTGTACAGTTAGGTGTGTAAACAGTCAATGATAGGGGTACAAGTCAAGCATGTATCTTTTTAGTAAGCTTTAGTTGGCTATATCCTAGGCAGACTCACTAAAAATGTAGGAGCCTGGTCTGCAGAGAAACAAAAACATCTACAGGTAATACCGTTATAAACCTACCTGCTTTCCCATCGTCTGCGAAGCTGTAAAGCTTGTAGGCTGTCATCTGCTTCTTGACCAAGATCTACACGGTAACTCTCATCACTCATTTGAAGAGACGGAGTAGCAAAATCCTGATAATATAAAACAATTAATAAGTTTCGGTTTTATTTTAAAACTATTAAAAACTCATAAAAAAACTTGTCAAAGACCAAGTATAAGGAATAGAAAACGGTAAAAATGTTTTCTTTCAATTAAGGCAAAACTATTTGGTTTAAATGCAGACACAAAAATTAAATTGTAACCTTTGACATCTGTAACATGAACTTGACAACAAATGTTTTAAAGCCATCCAGTCCAGTGTCAGCCAGCATGGCAGGGTCACAAAAACTAGAATGTTCGCAAGCTTCTAATTGTTTTTCAAGAAAACAAGCAAAGTGACATAACTCAGACCACGATGGATCAGGAAGGCCGCAGTGTCTATAAAAAAACAGTAAATAAATATGAATTAAGTTAATTAAATGTTAAATTAAATTAAAGTCTAGAATAGGTGATCTGCAAGCTTGATAAAAATTGATGAAATTGTTAGGTAAACTGTAAGATGCACAGAAAAGTAGCACACAAGTTTCAGTGTTATATTATGTGTTTCAGACTAATATTAATGTACTTGCATTAACAACCCTCAATGGTCCAAACCTTATATAATTACCAAAATAAATGTCAGTGGAATAAATATTTACCTCAGTAGTGTGTCCAAGCATTCTGTGTGAGTTCCAGAAGCCCTTCCCCTATACATAAAGGCATCTAGATGAGCACCTTGATCAAGTCCTCTCAAATAATGATATGGACGCTGGAAACTTGAACTTTTAAAAAGCTGATCGTCCATCAATGGATCTTTAAAATCTCCTTCAAAGAAAAAAAAAAACATAGCTTTACTGACTAAGAAAATTATTGAAAAATACTATGGTGATTAATATTAGACATTATTGCAGCCTTTGGTGTGGTCATTAAAAGATTTCTTCTGGTTGCGACTTTTGGTAAAGTTGTCATTAAAACTGGAAGGGTGGAGGTTATATGGGTCAAATTTAATTGCATAGAGATAATCTCACGTAATTGACCGTAAATTACTTACCTGTTAATCGATTTTGTGCTTTATCCATTTCCAACTTGTTTACCTCTCTCGGTGGTCGACACAAAACAGTTGGCAGACTCTCATAGAAACATTCTTTGCTGGATTTTTGATCACTCTAAATCAAGTAAAAAAAACACTAGTACAATTCTTTGTTTCTCACCTTTCTCACCTCTCACCTTTCAGCAGACTGAGCTAGTTGATTATAGTTTAAAATAAATAGTGATTTAAGTTTAAAATAAGAGTAAAAAACACATAAATAATAACAAACCTTCCCATCATCCTTAGATTCTGTTTCTTTTGGGTCAAGAGTAACCTCTAAAAGATAAAGGTCATAGAATTGTCTTCGCCAGACAAAGCCATCAGAGCAACAAACAGTGTTTAGTACAACAAGGTTGAAGAGAAAGTGGTCCAAACCTCCACACACCTACAAGAAAAAAAATAAATAGTAAAAGTATGACTGAGTAAATGTACAGTAACATGTTGAAACTTCATCAAAGAATACTCACATTTGGTGAAATATCTAGATGGAAAATCCGAGGAAAGCTTAAATTATTTTGTTGAATATTTCTGATCAATATTCTTGCAATGTCATGCTCTTGGATAGTCAGTGTCTGTAATGGGACAGTGATGCAGCAATCTTGCTTCCTGCCAGCTTGTTGAAGTTTCTCTTTGTATCGTTGAACCAGAAGCGATTTTCCAACACCGGGTCTTTTAGAAGATACAGTCTGTACACATGTTCTACAAAATTTCCAAAAAAAGTTGGTAAAGCAAATACTGATCTATGCACTGATTTTGCTACACATACTCTGTAATGAATGTGGCTAAACAATTTGAAAGTGGGTCTAAATTTAACTGTAAAAAGAGAGTTTTGCTTAATGATTTTATAAAAATTTAACATCAATATTCTGCTTAAAATTATTTAAATATAAACTCAGTTTCAATCTAATTAAGATATTTGTCATGCAGTAACACGCTAACCTCTGATTGGTTAAACTGGCTGCTGGATTCAATCCTCTGTTTGTTGGTTCAACTTGTTGAATGAACTGTTTACAAAGGTAACGCTGGATGTCCTCTCGCTTATGACAAATTAATTTATCTGATGAAATGCGGTCAGAATTCAACGCTGCCACCATGTGAGACTGGTCTTCTCTTTCCTGATTACAAATTATCACAAGTTTGAAACCTAAAAAAATAATAATATTAAACAATAACTTTCATAATACCTTTGTAGCAGAAAGCAACAAATATTTGGAGGAGATAGGCACCACTTGCATGTGGGATCCTGTGTATCGTATCATGCTGAGTACCACTACTGTATCTCATCTGCTATGCCTACGATCCTCTAGGTCATGGGACAACTAGATACGTAGCTCACAGCACCTACAGTGTGTGTCCTTATCCACCTTACATATGGACAGGTACTACATGCATTGTTTGTTTACTTACCATGTTTTCCCTTCATTAAGTGAGTAAGCTTATTAACAGCCTCAACACTGACATCGTAATTTAAGGCATCAGCATTCACAAGACAGTATGTCTTTTTATCATCGCCATTTAACGCCCGTCGCCATAGTAACACAACCTGTAAATAAAAGTTTGGGAAATTACTTTCTTAAATTTGAGACTAAAAATTATGATGAATGCAGAAGCTAATAATAATACTAATTTAACATATTTCATGGCAAAATCATATGTTGATATAAAGTTTGTGGTTCAGATCTACATTATGTGGTGTGCAAACTTTCAACAATTCTACTACTGAAATAACTACATGAGATGCGGCCGATATTAGTTATCACTGGAATAATGTAAGTCTTTGTAATACTGTAACCCCAGAAGTTAAGGTCACGCTATAGAGGGCGTTCATAGAGAGAACCTTGTGGGTTGAAGAGGTGAGATACATCATGGCGATGTAAGGTGTATAATAACCCAATAAAGGAGTACAGTACGTTTAAAGAGCTGGATGTCAAGATTGTTTATTGAGTACTGTTACACTACCACTAATTACGATCAAAGGTTACAATACCTCTTCTAGACTGGTTGCAGAATTACACAGAAGCACTTCATCATAGCTTGGGAGACTTCCATTGTTTTCCATGTATACAGAGAGTACAGTGTTAAGAACATTTCCTGAGAGTATAAACACATTTGCAGTGAAATAAATATACTTTAAATTGATTTTAAAAAATCAAAATCAATCAATTCTTTTAAGATACTTACTTGCAGGACTAACAATGAGATTAGGATGGCCTGGTTTAAAAACCTGAGGGAAACTTCTTGTTGATTCTTAAAAAAAAATCATTTTACATATGCATGAAAAATAAAAATATAATTAATATTTAATACTCAGAATTTAAAGTTAAAATATAATCTATTTCATAAATAACTAAGAAGAGTTCAGATATATTTTCCCTTTCATGTGACATTTCATTAATTAACAAATAGTGATGGTCATCTTATTTATGTGGCCTATTGTTACAAGTTTGACCTACCATCAGATGAAGCCAGGCAGTGTAAAAGTGTTCCTAGTGTCTCCAGACTAGCATAGTCTGATAAGTCTACAGACTTTGTTAAGCTTAGATAGTTTTTCCATAAATGGTTAAGCTTTTCCACAAGAGTTCTGAAAGAAAAAATAAAGATCAAAACCTTTAGCAAACTTTATTACTCTATGATTACTGATGATCAACTTTATACTGATTAAGCTCGCCTTGAGCACTATGTGCGCTTTAAAAATCTTTTTATCCAATTATCTTACCCATTTACTGCTTTCATTCCTTTCAACAAGTCATTCCTGACATTCTCAGTTCCCAAACCTTGATTCTGAAGACTGACTGGCGGCATTTGCTCATTTTCGTTCCTTTCAAACTTATCTTGAGCTACTACTGTGTTCTCCAATTCTTCACCATCATTGCTTTGAAGTTCGGACAGACTACAACCAACTCTAGCAATGAATCCTGTCACCAACTCTTCTAAGATTTCTTCCTCATAAGGGGTATTCAATAGAAACTCAACTGCTTCATCAACATCAAGTGAGCTCTTGTCTTCTACAAATGCCATCGTCTGCTGTTCATCCACCATCTCTTTCATTTCATCCCAGAACTCAATCAGTTCTTCCTTTCTTTTGTCTACCACAAATTTTTGTGGTGTGGCATCTTCTCTTAAAGTTTCCTCTTCAATAGTTAAATTGCTGTCTTTCATCATTGACACCTCAGTAACTGCTCTTCTCAAATCATCATTTGTACAATTTGGTCTCACAAGGCTTAATAGGGCGTATATTTTTGGACTGACATCTTGAATTCCAAACTTTGCTAGAGCCCGCTGCAGAATCACAAGTTGTTTCGTCGTGTAAACATTCAGATGATAGAAGTCTTCTCTTTTTTCATCGATATAATCATACCAATGCTTCAGACTTGCTTTCATAAAAAGAAGCAGCTCTCTTAAAATGTCAGTAAGTTTTTGCCTTTTACCAAACAAAGGCTTCTGGTCCTTGATACAGAAATCAACATGAATTGGTGTTTTACTGGCCTTATTACATTTCAGAATAATCTTAAGGTCAGTGAAGAGCACATTGCCTGAAGCACACATTTTGTGATAGTATGTTTCCAGATCCTGTGCCCCATCAAATACCTACAATAGACCAAATGATTTGAGTATAGGTGAAAATAGTAGTAGATAGCACTAATTATGCTACAATGTTCAAATATGGACATGATTTTATACCTTGTAACACAGATCTGAATGGATACAATTACATGAATCAATTGTGATTAAAGACTAGTAGAAAGACTAATAGAATTCTTGCTTATATCTTTGTCCCTGCCGTAAACTATGTACAGTAATTGTGAAACATTTATTACTGTAAAAGACTAGCCCAACTAAACCTATACACCCTTACCTCTACAAAGCGATCAACTTCTTCTTTGGCAACAGTGGTTTTGTGGGCCTTGCCAGCGACAAGCATCAACTTACTCTGTAGATCTTTCAGTTGTTGTACCGTGTAAATCTTCTCTTCATCAATTCCATCACTATTCTCCACTGGAACTCGAAGCCGTAAACTTCCCTAAAATACACAATGTTGTTTTGGTATATGTTGGAGTGAAACAAGTACAACCAGAAATTGTTCTTCATGCATTAAGGGCTACCATTTGTTGAATAATTATAGGCAATTAACGAATTTACATTTATATGGCACTATTTCTAAAGGAAAGATCACAGCCATACATCATTAAACTGACCAATCACTAACTAACTATTAAACTATTATATTATTATTGAATAAATAATTTGTTTATACTCGGTATACAGTTCTATCTAACAAAAAGTTAGTGACAAAAATAACGATAAATACCTCAGATAGTTTGCCAATTTCATACATCCCATTTGCATTAATTCTTTCCACTTGACGCAATGAAGTCACTTCTACAGCTCCATGTGATTCCTTAATACCCTTCAACCATTCCATGTGACAAGAAATATCTCGCTAGTAAATTTAAAAAAAGCTATGTTATTATCAAGAATGTCATTCTAGGTTAAAAATCTACCTTATTTATTAAATAGTGGCAGTGTAAATTGTTTGTTTACAGTTATAGAATGTGATAAACATTTAGATATTTCATACAGTTCAAGGATCAAGGGCCGTGCCATAGCACAAGAACTTTTGCTTGAAAACAAACCGATCCCAAAACTTTGATACTTAATTATTAATACCATAATTATATACTTGCATTAGTATTAATTTTTAACCTTCTCTTAGTTATAGTGCAATTGAACAATTTAGAATCTTGAATATTGGCATCGCACATACATATTTCATTTATTTCATCAAGGAAAAAATAACAATATATGTAAAAACTAAGAACATAAGAGAAGAGTTAAAAAATCCACATGACAAGTTAACTAAAAAGTAAAATGAATCACTGTTAGATGGCTCACGAATGTAGAAAATGTTTATGTGGATGAATAATAAGTGAATTTGTGTCAGTTTATTTTAAAGAAGAGCTAAGCTTGTTCATTCCAGACATTACCAGTTTCTTTGACAACTGTGGATCATTCTCCAGAGCTTTCCATGTTTGGTTGCAGATGTTCATAAGATCCTTATAACCAGTCTCTTTAGTTAGATCAAAAATGAAAGCTGAATAGCCAGTTGCAGCCTGATGGAGACAAGCAACTCTGTCCACTTCTATTGGAGTTTCTCCAGCTTGGATCATTGCCAAATCTACAAACACCTTCAATTCCTGCATATCTACAAAAAATATTGTCGATTTATCGTACATTCATTTCTTTTAATGTCTAGCCTTGGGGTGTTAAAGTTGAACTAACTATATCTCCTGTTGATTATATATGTATAATAAAAATGCAGAAGTAGATAACCTCAAATTAGAAGGTTAGAAACTTCCTGGTTAAAGCTTACTCCAAATAAACAAAGATCAAACTGTAAACAAAACTTTTAACTACATGCTATAGACATAGTTGACCAAAACTTTCCTACTTTTAACAGTCTACCTAAGAACCAAACCTAGGTGGCTTGTTTAATTTCTTTTATTCATATTTATACAATTATCTGGCATACAGTGTTTCTAAAAAATGTGGTTTCATTAAACATTTAATCTGAACAGAAACATGCACAAACTGTTTTTACTTACTTTCGATTTCCTTTTTTATCCAGCAAATAAGGTTTCTAGGCCTGTTATCTATCAACATTGTCAAACATTGGCTCTGTTCTTTTGTCACCTTTTCAAGCTCTTTACAAGCTTTTGCCACGTCACTATTTAAATCTCTTAGAAATTTTTGTTTGAAATCCTTTTGGGTCTGAAATTATAATATACTTAAATTTCTCAATAACATTTAACATAATACAATAACTGATCTCTTTAATTAAATTACTTTAATGTTTTGTGAAATATGATTCTGTATTTTGAATTAATACTTAATTCAGATCTAGAAATAAAATCTGATATATAAATAAGATACATATGAAGCCCTAGTCTATAGAATAGTTGAATAATTTTACCGTTGAACACAAAAGGTCTACAGCTCTGAAGTCTCCTTTTAGTTGAAAAGTTTTTCGAATTTCTTGGATAGTATTTGCTGTATCGAAACATCGCGAGATTTGTCGATAGAGACGTATCTGATCACATCGCTCCTTGATCCAATTATTTGGAGAGCTGTCAGATTTAAAGATTTTCAAATGTGACTCCAAATCTTCATCATGGATGGATATGGATAAGTTGTTGTCAACAGAGTGTAATGTGATATCACCAGATATCAAAGATTGACTGAAGTCTTCTAACTCTTTCTTGACATTTTGCCATATTATTTTCTCTACATCATCCAGTGTCATCAGATTTCCACTTTCTCCTCGTTGCCTCAACACTCTAGTAATAGTTCTTTTCCAGAACTGTTGGAAGATCCAACTCAGGTGAACCTTTTGAATTTCTGGAAGCATTTCAACAACTTCATTTGAAAAATTGAAGAATATGATCTTTGGTGAAGGTGTCGATACATAAGTTTGGAAAATGTCAGCCGGAGAGCATAACATGTTTAACTGCAGTGGGTTTTTCTCAATGTTGAGTAATCTTTCAGCTTCTTCGATGTCCACTGCCAGTACTTTCTTTCCAATGTCTTCTACAATTAAATAAACATTAAAGTTAAACATAATCTCCTGTCTTACTATTCTTTTGTTAAATTGCTTTCCCTCAAACCGTCCAATGAACATGATATCTGACACATTTAATATATTTCCAATTTCTATTGAAAATCCAGAAACTGTGATTTATTTAGATTCATTTCTTCCATGCCCAAAGTGTGCAGAAATTATTTAAAGCTAGTAATTAAATCCACTCCAGAAGATATTATTAATACAGAATTCAAGGTGGCTATGAATGACCAGTCATATAGCAAGGAACTGCCATAAACAAATGGCACATCTAATAGTGCCAAACCTACATTGACGGGTCAACATGCACTAAGACAGAAGGACAAACTGGTCAGTCTCAACTTCCTATTTGTATCATCTCTTTGGGCCAAGTTCAACAATCTAAAATCTTAACTTTACCATAATATATATCTTTGCACATTGTCATCATTACACCAACACTAAGTGAAAAATCTTCAAGAGTATTCATTTCACGTTCTCTCTGCTTAATTACTTTCCGCACCAAAACATTAACATTTATGTCAGTCATGATGTCAGATGGTAAGTATTTAATAGCGATTCTTGCAACATCCATGACATCACAAAGCCTGAAGAATTGTTCTCTATTCTTTTGAATCAATTTAAGATCTTGTACTTCAATTGAGCCACTGAAAATGCTGTTAAGCACATTATCTTCCATCATAGACTTAGCTTCAATGAGCAAAGCCTGTGCCTTTTCATTTAAAGCAATACTGCTTTTGCCCTTAACTGAAAAAAATAATAAAGAAGTGTAAATAATTGTAATGTGTAATATTTCAGTTTATTCTTTTCCATATTCTCACAAACAAAATTAAAGTATTTAAAAAAAACTGTACCTGCCATCCTAAAAAAACTCGCAAGTGGTTTCCATTGTAGTTGGTACTGTAGTGTCATGGCATTTGAATGTGATAGTGATTTTTCAAGCAGATGGGAGAATATTTTACCATATCGGGTTGCTTCCCATGGCAAAGTTGATCCACGTGTGATTCTGTACAAAAGATTCTCTCCACTTGTACCCTGAATTGTGTAATACAGATTTATGAAATTGAATTGAAATATATATACATTCTTACATTTGCACTTGCACTGATGAAGGGCTAGTGTTGCCCGAAAGCTCTGCTAACTTTTCTGGCTGTTTACTTTATCGTTTTGATTTAGCTTTTCGCTTTTTTTTTTGTATCTCCATTGAGATCCAGCCACTGATACCCACAGCATTGTCATTTTTTTCAGTAATTTGCCTTTGGATTTATATTCTTACATTTAGAAATAACAATTGAGTGTTTCCAATGACATGTCACTAAAAGGTATTTACAAGTGTGTAATTTTGGTTTAACAAAAAAATGATTCCACATTTATTACTACATGATATACTTCCAGTTTCAGACCTACATCAACTACTTAGTGAAAAATATT
The DNA here is from genome assembly GCF_963402885.1 of Antedon bifida. NCBI lineage: Eukaryota > Metazoa > Echinodermata > Crinoidea > Comatulida > Antedonidae > Antedon > Antedon bifida. Next base: position 33,453,054 of record NC_136229.1, on the reverse strand, counting down.
TATAATACAAAATTCTATCAGTGTAAACTTTTAATGAGATCAAATGAGTCAGGAAAAAACAGCACCTTGAGATAATTCTATTAATAATATATAATACAGATTTACACTAATGCTGCTCTATTCTTCCACTGGAATTATGTTTCACTCTTTTAATGTAGACTAATAAAATATAAGACCATCTTAGAAAAAAAAACTAAACATTTAGCACAGATATTTATACACAAAATATACAGTATATGAAATGAAGATTCTTGAAAAGAAGTTCCTTATACAGTACATACTAAAATTGAGAAAAATACTTAACCTCCATAACTTTATCTATAACACCAAATGCTGCCCTAGAAAAGGCTTCCTCAATTCTTGCATGCAAATTACTAAAGTCTGTATTGCAATAGAATGTTACCACTTCTTCACTGTAATATTTCTGACATCTCTATAATAAATAAAATAATTCCATTTATGAAACCTACAAATCTAATCGTTTGTTCTCTCTTTGTTATTAACCTAATAGAGTAGTAGTTTTCTTTATTAATGAGAGTATATTAGAAATCATTAAAATGTGTCTGGATCCTAGGTTAATCTTCCAGTAATTCAAATGTACTTTAGCAATTCAAGACTATTAACAAATGTCATTTTGAGGAAAAAACAACAAACCATTACCGATACTATGCTTTTTTGTAAACTTGTGTATAAGATGGTGTCCCATATTTCTTGAAACTCGCTCTGGCTAAAATTCACATTGAACAGGTTATTCAAAAATTCAAGCTGGTAAATACAAAAGAAAAGACATTTACTATAATATATAGTAATTTTACAATACTGTATGTAGAATGAGAGAAAAAAAAAGGATCCACCATGGAAATATTTTGGAGATCAATAGTTCCCTGGAGGGAACATTTTGTTTTGGTCATATACTTTTGTATTTACAGTAAATGTTATTTAAAAAAATGATAGTTACTGCAGTAATTCTACTGCAAACCTTCCCTAAATACTACTAAATGATATGTATTAGTAATTAAACTTTCCATAAACTACACTACAGTCAACTTACTAAAGTACTGTATTTCAATATCACTCTTTTATTGGCACTCACTTTAGAATCACTGGCACACACCTTTTTGTGGTGCGCCCATACAAAATATAAACAACAAATTAGCATTAAATGAAAAGGTCCATAAATAAGGAAAAAAGTATTACATATTTCAAATAAACATGTACAATTGGATGCTGAGAAATAAATTGGATTATAGGTCGGCAAAACCTTGTTCACAACTAAAAGTTTCCTCATGTACGATATGATGAGAGTAGGCCTGCTTACTATGTAATCAATGTAACCATTTCTGTCAATCGAGCTCTTCATCAGGTTGTTCATAAGTTGTCCAGCATCATCCACATATTGTTTAGTTGTCTCCATCCACTCAGATGCTCTGGCCAAACTAGAATGGGTCACACATCTGTCTACACTCGCCACAAACAACTGCAGCAGCAACACAACTGATGGAAATTTGTCATTACTGTTACAGTTTTTTAGACAAATTTGTAACGATTCTAGGATGATTGGTGATGCTTTGTAATCTTGTTCAGTAAGCTGGTTATCTGAACTGAAATTCAACAAAACAATAATAACCATTCAATGTTAGTCCTTAATGTTGTGTCATTATACTACATTCATTCATTAATTGAAATGCTTTTCAGAGCAAATGAAGCACATAGATAGCAATTTCGGAAGGAAATTATCTGAGCAACAACATATTAACGTGTTGAAGAAATTTGGATACGTAGAATATGGATGCATGCTCTTTTAAATGTAATGAATTATGACGCAAAATATGAAATTACGACTTTTATAATTGAACTGGCCATATGATGACACAACAACATCTGATGCGCAAAATCTTTACATGAATTCGTATCTACAATTCAACAGCTTTCAGGAAATGTTTTAATCATGAATATCACTTTTTATTTTGAGGAACTATAGCATATTGAAATTTACTGTAATGATGAAAATAAGTGACCCAAGTTATTGACGCTTTTGGATGACGTCATCACAATTTAAAAAATGGTATATCATGCGAACGATAATTGATATCGGACAATATAAAAAAATGGGGGGAAATGGAATACTGATAAGTGGAGATGCGCTCTATTAAATGTGATGAGCTATGACGAAAGAGACAAAAATCCATCAAATCTATTTTATATTCGAGTGGCCATACGATGACATCACAATGTCCGGTTAGCCATATCGATGCACGATCCCATATCTACAACTCATCTACTTCCATAATATGTAATAAAAAATAAACTTCACCATGTTTAAAAAAAGGCATAATTTTGACAAATTTTTGAACTTTTTCATAAAAACGCGCGCAAATTATCCAATTACACGTGCTCGTATGACGTAATTTTAAGTCGAAATTGTTTAAAAGTTGGTAAAATTACTAGAAAAGGCTGGAAAACATAAATCATGCGAAAAAAGTATAATTAAATATGTTTACAGCGCTGAATTGTACCTATATCATTGCGGTATTATAACAGAAAACACTGTATATGTTATATACAGTGTAGCATAGATGAAATTACGAGACCCATCTTTCAATTTCTGACATCATCAAAATGAAAAACATAGATAGCAATTTTGGAAGGGAATTATCTGAGCAACAACATATTAACGTGTGTATCAACTAAGTTGCGGATAACCAAAAAAAAAAGATCGTGACAATAACAAGGGGTTATCCGCCAAGTGCAGATAACCAATAAGCCTATTCCAAACCATTGGTGACCTTGGAGTCACTCAGGCAGGTTGAACGCATTTTTGGTACGCTAGCAACCACGCAGCGCCACCTACCGTTGTGACGTCAGCACCGTGATACTCTATAACGACAATCCTACTTGCTTCTTCTTCGATCTAACCTGCCGGACTCTTAACCTTTATTTTTTTCTTGTTTTAACTTTTTGTAGACAAATTTTATTGACAAATTTTAATGAATGTTTTAAAATTTATTTATTTAACTTTATTTTGTATACTGTATGTTTTGCATTCTATGTGAGGAGTAGCTGGCTCATTTGAGTTACATTGATGTATTTTGCTAAGCTGCCCCAGCATTTTTCATCCCTTTGTTGTTTTCGTTTTGCATATTGTATTGAATTTATGCTGGTTAAATAAATAACAAAACTATCTACTTTGTTTTTACTAAACAATATAATAACCTTACCTTTCTACATCACCTTTCATTTTCTCATTTATAATGGAGAGGACAGTCAGAAATTCCTGTTTGGCAATAAATTACATATTTAGAAGAATTAAGAGGAAAAAATATACACAAATATGAAAACAAACTAGAAACTAGATTTGAACTCGTCACTTTGATGAGTTAGTTATCCGCACCACACAAACGCCGCGTGCGCGTTATACGTTGGAATTTTGCACACAAAAAAAGATATGGCATTATGGCCTGAACTGAAGAATATGATATGCTTTTAGTGCTGAAATCTATCAATTTTGTGTCATATAGTATATACAGTGCAAACGGTATAATCTGTAAACATGTTACATACAGTGTAGAATAGGTGAAATTACGGGACCCTCCGTTTATTCCAATTTTTAACATGGCGACGGTATCAAAATGAAACACTAAGATAGCAATTTCGGAAGGACATTATCTCAGCAACAACGTATTAACGTGTAGAAGAAATTTGGATACGTGAAATATAGATGCGCGCTCTTTTAAACGTGATGAACTATGACGCAAAATATGAAAATATGACTTTTTTTATTCAACTGGCCATATGATGACGTCACAACATCTGATTGGCAAAATGTTCACATGAATTCGTATCTACAATCCAATAGCTTCCAGAAAACGTTTTAATCATGATTATCACGTTTTATTCTGACAAGCTATAAAAGATTGAAATTTACTGTAAAGATGAAAATAAGTGACCCATGTTATTTACATTTTTAGACATGATGACGTCATAAAAATTAAAATATTTTTTACTCATGCGAAAGATAGTTGATTGACCTAGAAAATATCAAAACCGGGGTGAAAATGGAAAACAGATAAGTGGAGATGCGCTCTATTAAATGTGATGAGCTATGACAAAAGATACAAAAATCCTATATTTTATATTCGCGTGGCCATACGATGACGTCACAATGACCGGTTCGCCATATCAATGCATGATTCCATATCTACAACTTATCGTCTTCCAGAATATGTAATAAAAATAACTTTCACCGTTTAGTTTAGAAACTACGACCGTTTAAAAAAAGGTATAATTTTGACAAATTTTTGAACTTTTTCATCAAAAATGCACGTAAATTATCCAATTCAACGTGCCCGTATGACGTAATTTTAAGTCGAAATTGTTTAAAAGTTGGTAAAATTACTAGAAAAGGCTGGAAAAACATAAATCATGCAAAAAAAATTGTTTTCAACGCTACGTTCGCACCGTGCGCGTAAAAAATGCATGCGCGTGGGAATTTGTTACATGCTCAAAATGACATGAAACGCGTAGAAAGTTGATTAGAAATTGATTTTTCGCATTTTTAAATTTTAAACGGGCGTGCGCGCGTAACTTCGTGTGAAACATGCTATTTTTTTTCCACAGTAAGCTAACGCAAGATTTAAATTAAACTTTTGTTAAGTTTCAATTTACGTTGTTATATGGTTTTCGATATATGTTAGAAACGCGAAATTCATAAAAACGTGCGTAAGTAACGTTGCACATTTCTGACGTAATTCACAATAGCAATTGCACAACTTCACGTGAATGCCCACATGTTTACAAAGTTATAAAATGTTATGTTTACACGTTTTTGAGATATGCGTGACTCAAAAATGACAGAAAGAAAGAAGAATACAGAAAAAAAAAAGATGATGAAACAGGACAGTTACAAGGAGTTATCCGCTGAATGCGGATAACTAATTAATTCGTCACTTTGACGGATTATAGGTGATCATTTTTATAATTTAAAAAAAAATGCACAAAAAATGCACAAAATGTTGATTTATATATATTTATACACTTATAGTGCTAGTGAGTTGTGCCTATTATATGCTATATAGAATATATACAGTATATACTGTATATCTATATACAGTGTGTAGCATAGGTGAAATGTTCTAATTTTTTGGTATGATGGAATATCAAAATAAACTCGAAGATGACAATTTTGAAAGATAATGAATTGAGCAAATAAATATAAGAATTAACTAATTTTTTAAGTGGCCACTTGATGACGGTCACAATATTTTGTACGTCGATTGCGTACATGATTTCATATCTACAACTCAGTAGATTCCAAAATAAGTTTTAAAAAATCGTGCATTCTGAAGAATTATTTTTGAAAAATGCCATAAAACGTTATTTTAATTCGGAATGGTGATTCAAATTTGGTGAATGTACTAAGTATGGTGAGTAGAATGCGATTTGTACCAAAAAATTATATTTTTTACGTTTCTTACATATTGCACACGCTTGCATTATATTATTTATGTTCATTATCAGTTGTATATTTATTATGCTACTCTGTATTTTGCTTTATTGTTTGTGGAAATAAATATTATTATTTTTATTAAAATGTGTTTTTCGCAGTAATTTTTTGAAACACACAAATGGCCTAATTCATGCTCTAAATTGATTAAAACTTAATTTTTAGCTTTATAAATTTTTAATGCTCGAATTAACGTGCATGACCCTATGTATGCGTGCGTTTTTATTTGCTAATATTTTTACACTTTACCTGAAGTAAATTTGTTATGTTTTTGATATGTGAAGACGAGTTATGGAGATAATGTGATTTCACAAAATGGCGTATAAATGATGTCATGGATCACGCTGAAAAGCTTATTAGGATTAAGTTAAATTATTTGAAAGATATTGTAAAATTTTTGTGATCGTTGACATTTAACTTTTTGAGATAATTGAAAGAGAAATAAAGAATAAGAATAAAGATTTCATACAATAACAATAGGTGATCATTTTATTCTGAATGATCACCTAAATATACATTTCTCCCAGCTTTCACAAAAACTGTTATAACTTTACCTGTATTTGATAAAAAGGTAACTGACGACTAACAAAGCTTTGGTAAACCAAACGTGCAACTGCACAACATGTGATGTAAAAGTCAAACTTGAAAATACTGAAAACTTCGGTCAGATGAATTAGGCTCATTGATGACAAAAATGTGCACTGAAGCAGAACATCAACTTGGAAGAGGCTCAGAAGATCCGTTTTTAATCCTGATATTTGCTCCCTATATAAAGAAATTACTTTATTGATCTCATCAAAATGGATGTTTATCAGAACAACATGCATTGTTAGGTACTGTTCTTCAGTTTATCATGGTCTAAGAATACTGTATTTAAAATGTGATTACTTGCTAGGTGAATACATTATTTGTATACATAATTCACAGGTGAATACTGTACTGTAGTAGAACATTAACAAAGAGATCAATATCAAATGAGGTTGCTACTTACAAAGTTCTCTTTAGATGCCTTTTACTTTCTTTAATGCATAGATTATCATGACCCCACCATTCAACATTGTTATAACTACGTTTAGTCAAACTTGCAGGCCATTCCATTGGCTTTGAGTCACCTCGCAAGAAGTGCAGAAGAGGTACTACCAGCAACCAAGATGCATTAAAACTGGTTTCTGATGTCATAATCATGTTGCACCAGGACTCAACCGACTTAATTAGATCACTATTTAAACAAAAAATAAAGATATTTTATCTAACAAAAAAACAAACAGAATTTGAAGACGGTTTTTAACCTTCATTAAAAGTTTAAAATTCTGTTCCTTGGGCTTGAATCTAACTGTAGTCATCAGTGGAAACTAGAGGTATGAGCACCAGGCTGGTCTGGAGGTTGTTGTGTTTGAGTATTCTCAAATTAATAGTAATCTACTTACTTAATTATAGGAGTAAACTCTTTCTTGATTTGTTCAATAATAAAGTCATACTGTTCTTTGCTCTTATTTGGTGGAAGGACCAATGCATTTATCAAGCTAACAACTTCTGCTTGATTCAAACTGATGTTACATGTCATAAGTATGTGCAATATAGCTAATGCTGAAATCAAGGCTTTAATGATTACGTCAGTATCTTCGGAAGCAGATGAACTCACTAGCTGAGTGATCTTTGGCTTAAGGTACTGAAGAATAACCTATGAGAAAAACAACAAAGTTGGTTCTATAATGTTAGCCTGATTTATTCTGGTGATGGAGGTAAAGTGGAGAAAGAGGTGACATGCATTTTAAATTCATTTTACTGAATGGCTTGCAATATATTAAAAATCAAAAAAAGTTTTTTTTTTATTAAAATGAAAAGGTAATACTGAAATAATTTGTAGTACAGTTTCTTTTTATTATTAAAAAGTTTTATCTATCTATTTTGATTTTTACTGTATATCAATATTTGAGATCACTAAAATTGGTATAAGTATAAATAAATATAAAGGTGTGATTATGTTGACACAGAACTTAACTTGATTCAACTAAAAGGAACTAGTTGCATGAGAGCACTTACGGTAGGTCAACTGAACAGAATCAGCGCTTACTACAGTATATCGACATTGGAACTGATTGTAAACTAGTTGTTATTAGCGTTATCATAACACAAGCACAACCCGAATGAGGGAGAGAGAAAGAAATTATAATCCATAAATGTATGATTCGTTGAATGAATCATATGATAATGTAGAATAATAATAAAGTTATGTTTATTATTATTCTAATTTATCAAATGTATTTCAAATTTAGATTTGAAGCCCCAACAATAACTGTTTATTACCTCATCCGATGAATAGCCTTTTGGAATCCAGAAATCTGTGGATGCTGAATGTTCTCTCTTTGTATGTGTTCCTTTCATACATGCAGCAACATGAATGAACTTCTCAATAGCTTCACAAGGCTTCATTGGTTTACCATTTTCACACACAAAACCTTCCCAAGGAGGAAGGAATGACAACAAACCTGCTTTATAGTCTGCTGCAATACGCTCGCTAAGATTAGACACTGTACCACTACCAAGAATAATTCCCTTGACACCTTTTATGACTCGTCCAAGAAAAGACTTTTCCTCACCAGACTTTTCATTAATGAAATGCGTTAGATTTTTTATATATATCATGTTGTCATATTGATGCCAAACTCCTAAAACAAACAGTTTAAAATGTCAATTGATTTGGCATTATGTTAAGCATTTGGAGGCTCAATTTAGGAACTATTATTAACTATAAAAACAAATCAACTTTACCTTTTGGATATAGGTTCATCTTTTTTGGCATCAATGCTCTGTTAACAATTGAAGAGGAAGATTGATTGTAGAGAAATTCATACTCATAGAACTCTTTTCCGTTATTCCTTCTAACATGACAATACTTGTACTCAATATAATATTTCCGGAGATAATACGGTTTAACCTCAAGCATGCCTTCCATGAAAACATAGTTGTTTTCAAATCTGGAACAGAGAACGAGAATATATAATACAGTAAAGGACAGATTACTAAGCTAAGTTAGGTCAGTCCATGTGTTATCGGTCGTTGTCTGGACCTAGAAACCAGCAAAACTGTGTCGAGCTGAGGAGGAAGGATTCACGTCCTAATACCTCTACATGCGCACATTGAATAAACATGACATAGTTTGGTTGTCGCAAATTGAAAGCCTACTATAAACAATGTAGGAACAAGAGTTATTGAATACATTATTTAACATTATATTTTTTAAGGAAAAAACCAAAATCATTCACAGGGTGCGGCCAATAATGGGGAAATACTTGAAAACCTGCTTTTTACTTAAACAAAGGACTGAATATTTATTTAAATTGATACAAAACATTTCTTCACTATGTGTACTTTATATCATACCTTTGTGGTTTCATTTGAACAGCATTATAGCCAAAACCGCCTAAATCATATAATCCGAAACGAATGTACACAGCATCGGTAGCAGGGTTGAATTGGAATTCGGGTGTAAGAACTGCATGGAAGTATATTTTCATCATCTCACCTTCTGTATAATCTTTTAAAGCATTTGGTTTATTGGGATGTTTTTGTCTGTAAGAAAAATTATTACCATCACTATGATCAATATCATATTAGTTTTTAAAAAAGGTTACCTGTTTTTATAAGTTCAGGCTTAAAATAGACAACATACATTCTTTTTTTGTTTAAAGACCCCTTCCCTACATTTTTTTAGATCTAATTTAAGATCACAAACTATATTTAATGTAAAAATAATACTATATGGTCCTATTGCGATAACTTTTTTCGTGTTTAAATGGTTAAAAATGTGAAATATAAGTTGATTCTAATAATTATAGCGGCCCGCTATAAATCCCAAAATGCATTGCGCGCGGATTGATATTTTTGTTTTTCTTCTGTAATCCACCCACTTTTCGATCGATCGTGAGGCCAAAACAAATGGAAATCTCCTAACTTTTCAGCGAAAATACTGGGTTTTCCCCAATTTGTATCAACGGAGTCTGGCAAAAATGGAAAGACAATTAATGCAGCAACTATGCAACGTCAGGCTAGGTATATAGCTAGCGTACAATGTTCAAACGTTACCAATGTTTACCAGCTAGGCCTACAAAACTAAGCCTGGCTAGGCTAGGCCTAAAGACCGTCCACGAGAGGTCAATCGCCGCAGGCTACTTAGGTAGTGCATTGTTTCTTACTTTTTATCATAATTTACCCTAAAACGTACATTTAAGACAAGGAATGACCTGGTTTAATGTTTTTAAAGTAATATATATGTATTATTTTTACAAAACGTCACAAATTGTAGGGAAGGGGTCTTTGACTTACAAACTGTTGAATGTAATAAATACTTACTGATCTGTTAGTTTAGCTTTGGAAACATTACTTCCAGCATCCCCTTTTCTATAGAAGTAGCCTGCTCTTTGTTCATCATTCTAATGTTTTTAATCAAATAAAGAAAAACTCAAATGGTATTCATACATTTATTAGTTTAGTTTTACATATAAAATTTGTGTTGTGTTTGTGTGCTTTTCAAAATTCTTACTTTATTTGCGCCAGCAACTTGAGCGTATGTAGAACCTTTATTGTCTGCTTTCTGGGTTGTTTGAGGACTGCTTCCTTGTTTTGAATCATTGTCTTGAGTTCTTTTACCTGAAGACTGATTAATACAGTGTTTTATTTATATTGCAGCAGATTATTAGGCATAGGGCGTGTGGCGCAGTGTGTTGAACGCTTGGCTACTGATCGTCAGATCGAGGTTCGAATCCAACTCTCGTCGCATTGCTTACATCCTTAGGCAAGATACTTTACTTGCATTTGCCTCTCTCCACCCAGGTGTATAAATAGGAACCGGTTAGATCAAGACACAAATTACTAGCTGCATTATGGGAGTATTATATGGGAATATTATTATTATTATTATTTTAAGAGGTTATGCAGTAAGTTAGACTGATAATTTAACATTTTAAATAGAACTTCCAAATGTTGGGTGGGAGCAGATTACCTTAGCAATAACAATTAACATTTATTTACAAAAGTACAACAAATTGTCTTACATTATCTACCGGTGAACCCTCACTTTCTGATTTGCTTTTATAACCATCTTTAAGAGGGTGATTTGGTACTGGTTGTGTTGGCTTATTAGCAGGTGCAGGAGAATTACTGTCATTTGACCGAAGATAATACCCTGCAGAAGTACCAAAAACAAAAGGCCGTGTGGCTGGTGTATTCTCTGTCTCATCTGTTGCTCTTGCTGCCATGTTTTTCTGCTCTGGCTCTGCTTCAGTTTTCTGATTTTCTGCATTTGGCAGGCCTGCCACAGATGTCTGCTCTCCTGTTGTTACATTCTTTGTCTTCTCTGGATTACTTTTTTGCTCTTCTATAGTTTTCTGATCTCTTGTTTCCCATACCACAGCAGTTATCTGATTTGGTTCATTTGGTAGCTCTCCTGCTCCTGTCTGCTGTCCTGTGGTTGTTGTCCTCTTTGAATCAGTTGTCTTTTCTCCTGGAATTGGCTGCTCTGCTACCATATGTTGATTATCTGGATTTGCACCTTCACAACCTGACTGTTTAACAATGTTTTCAATCTGGTTTTCATGCATGTCATATCCTATGATATGATCCATCTCTCCACTTCTAAGGCTTAGGAGTGTTTCACTTGCTGGATCATCATATTGATGTTGTTCTTGCATCTCTTTTCCTCTATCAGATTGATTGTTTGAATCTGCCATTTTTTTATTCTCCACCTCTATTACTGCACTGTGACGAGGTGCTTCTGAACAAGAAGAAGGATCTGTTTGTCCAGGAGGCAGTGGTTGTTTCTCACCCCGATTCTCTGCAATGTCTGCATCATGTAGTGGTCTCTTGCCCTGGTTTTCTGAACTTAAATGGCATAATTTTTCTTTCTTTATGACAGCAATGTCTTCTTCAGGTGGTCTCTTGATCCTTGGGTCACAACTTCCTATGAAAAAGAATATAATAAAATTAGACTGCAGAGTTTCAACCCATTTTAGGTTTGTTAATTCAAGAAACACAAATATTAACCAGATTTGAACTCGTCACTATGGACGTGCAAACGCCACATGTACGTCATACGTTAGAATATCGCGCACAGAAAAACGATTATGCCATTGTGACCTGAAGAAAATAAAATGTTAGTGTGCCCTCTATTTTGTGTCTATGTATATACAGTATACACTATATACTGTATACATAGTACATACTACATACAGTGAAGAATAGGTGAAAATAACGGGACCCGCCTTTTATTCCAATTTTTTACATTATGACGTCATCAGAATGATTTTCGCATTTTTAATTTTAAATGCACATGCGCGCATAACTTTATGTGGAACATGCCATTTTTTTCAACAGAAAGTTAGGCATGATATAAATTACACTTTTGCTAAGTTTCAATTTAAAATGTTATTTTCGATCAATGTTAAAAACGTGAAATTCATAAAATCACACATAAGTCGCATTGCGCAAACAACTTCATGTGAATGACGATATGTTGAGAAAGTTACGAAATGTTATGTTTCCAAGTTTTAGAGATACACAAGACACAAAAATTACAGAACATGAAAAAAAAAAGATGATCTTTGACAATCACAAGGGTTACCAAACAAATAATATTAGGTGCATCTTAGTAAATGTACTCATGTATTGAGATTTGATATCATAGAATAGTACAATCATAGAATAGAACATTGACAGTAATAAACTTTATATTTTTAAGTAGAAAGAGCATGTCATTGTATTGAAAATTATTTTACAAAAAAATGTGTTTATAGGGTTATAGAATAATTTAGTATACTGTACTTTAAATAATTAGTTGAAAATAAATCTATACCTTGTGATGTTGTGTGTTGATTTCTTGACCCACAGGCAGAACAAAATGCATGAGATGGTTGAATGGGTTGTAAGCAACTCAAGCATACAAGTTGCTTTGTCTGACTTTCATTAGACAACTTTTCAACACACTTGTCACAAAATTGTTCTTCTGGTTTCTCCTTTTTGTTTGTACAGTCTTGAGATTCACAGACGTTTGTGTTCTGAAGCGAGCTTTCTTGCTGTTCCATTTGATGACGCTCACAAAATGGGATGTTCATGTTTTTTAATTTACTTTTGCAGCCCGGAGAAGCACAATAATGTAAAACTTGATAACACTGGTCACAATATTTATTTTTTTTATTTTTCGTTTTGTTTTTACAGTGCATTGAAGCACAATTGTTTTTCTTTGGAGCCATGGTGCTGACAATCTAAAAGAAGAAACAGAAAAGTCTGTTGCTAATTTAAAATGGGTGTCATTGTAAAGGTGTGATGCACACATTATAAATATGCCGGGGTCGTATAGTGCATAATACAACACATTTTCAAATAACATCAAAATGTAGGCCAAAATTTTTACTTTATTATTATTTAATTTTTTAATAAGTTTTAAAAGGACTAGACCGCCGTTCTTCAACCTGCAAATGATGGGTCGCGAAACTTTTTATCAATTATACACTGATCTAGATGTGAAATGTTCTCAGTTTTATAGAATCTACAACACTTATTACATTTTAAATCTTTTTGATGCATATTCGTTGTTAATATACAAGTGGGGAATCCCCTTTTAGGACGTGGATTTACCTACCAACTGATTCTACAATAACGCTAGTTTTCTGTAGTTCGCAAAAGAGTGTGTAACTTGACTGAAAAACTACGCAATTTGATGTACCGGCATGGGAACTTATACAATGAACAATCAATAGAAACAAGACCATCCCAAATAATGTTACACTCATAGCGATGTTATTCAGGCCGTAGCCAGGGGAACTTTCTATGTTTCAGGAGAACCCCTTGACGTTAGCATTGAACACATGTTATCCTTAGTTGCGTGTGGTTAAAAGCGGAACAAGTATGCTACAACCGCAAATTGCGAGTGCGCTATTATTAGATTGTAATTTCCAGCCAATTAGAGGTGCCATTTATCATGGTTTTTACGTGCTAGAGTACCATTTCCGGCAATCTAGGGTTGTCATTTAACAAAATTCGCTTTGCCACAGACCCCATCATACGCAATGTTGGGTTGCGAGAATTGCCAAATCATGGGGTCGCGGTCAAAAAAGATTGCAAAACGCTGGACTAGACGGTGTCAGATGAAATCGGTCGCGTTTGAAATCGGTCGCGATAACATCAACATCCAGTATTTTGTATGGAGCGCCGCTAGATACGCTTTTTATCATATTAGTTACGTTTGATATCGGTTGCGTTTTTATTTTGGTCGCGCTAATTTGTATGGGACGCACGTAGATACATTTTTAATGAAAAAACGCTAATTATGTTTTTAGTTAATTATGTTTTTAGTTAATTTTGAATATAGAATTTCTAATAATACTATTGAGACATTTTGTTTACCTCGTTATTATTTTTTAAGTACAGTAAATATAAATATTTATCTCATTATTTATAAATAATTTGTGTTTTCATTTTATTTTACAGATGTCAATGAATTGTAATGTGTTCGTTCAGAAAATCGTTTTGAACATGTTTTATTGAATATTGTTTAAATTTTTGAAAAGATTGGCTTCCGCTGTTTAAAGTTTTGGAAATGTTGAAATAATTTAATAGTTAAACAAGTAGATGCGCTTATTGCATATTTTTTAATCACAGTTAATTACGAAACTCGTTCTATACCTGCAAGTGGATACCAGCTCAATGAGGTTTATGCAAAAAGGAAGATGATGCATGACGATGATTTTTACGTTCGATATCCGCCACTCTGACGTGAGCATGGTTTTAGGATAATAATAAACTATATAGATAATATGCCGTTATAAATCAATCTACCGGGCCTATGCAGCTCAGTAGAATAAAAATGAGGTAATCTGCACTGATATTTAAACATTTAGATACGAACGGCATATGGATGTGAGACACTGAGTTGTACTTAATTATTTACATTACATGATTATTATAAATGAAGAAATACAAGATATTCAAATTAAAAACTATAGTATCGCCGACGTATATGCGTAAATATATATACATCGTTTCACAAAAACACGTGCAGGAGGCCTATAGATGTTTTAAACGTATGGTTATTAGTGGCCATGGACAACGATCGTACGTGTTTTGTCCATGATTTGACACACTGTGCGTGTTTTTTTAAAAAGGGGAATCCCCGTCAGCAAAATAATGTACTGTTAGAGGAAACAGCTGCACGATCATAGAAGGCGCATCTCCGATATAGCTTATTTGGGGGTTTATTTCAAACTCGCCTTTTAACGATCCGCATATAATAATCATTTTTACTAAAAACTATTTTAAACATTAGAAATAAAAATATACACATGATTTGCCTCAACAATAATCATTATATACTTAATATTATCCTACATAACGTACGGACATAAATAAAATAGAAATAAAAATAAGATGATCGAATAGTAAGTTGTAAACGACATGAATATGATATCGCACAGTATGCATAGTATAAAATGGATACGCTGGCTTTACGGGCAATATACATTGTAACAATTATTGTTTTTAAATAGATTGTTCTCTTAATTGTTTGCATAATAAAAGACACAGACGTATATTCTCTATATAATATATTAATTACAGTACATATTATAAATAGATAAATTATTATATGCCTACTAATATAATATTTAAACGTGTTTATAAATGGCCATTTTGAAAAGACACCTTCTCCGAGACTTGTGAAATAAAAAAAAATTAATGATTGATAATATTTAATAACCAAATAAAAAATATCCACATAAATAATCTAGTTCCTAAAAAATATCAATTAAAATCTATATAAACGAAGAAAATGTATATCCCGCTACTGTAGCATGCATCTCGCTCCATACAAAATAGCGCGACAGATTTCAAACACGACCCATTTCAAACGCAACCGATATCAAAAGTATAGCTCTAGCGGCGCGCCATACAAAATACCGGAAGTTGATTTTATTGCGACCGATTTCAAACACGACCGATTTCAGACGCGACCGATTTCATCGTAAACCGACTAGACTACTACTATGGTAAAAGATCTATCGATAGAATAGAATAGATAGAAATGATAAAGAGATGATAAAGAAATATAAATCTCTATCTTTCAAATATTTCTTTAGTTGCTTTATATTTCTTTTAAAATATAGATGAGATAATTGTTTTGGAATTCTAAACGAATAGTATTACTTAGACAATCATTAAAGGCTAGTGACCTTCATTCAGGTAATAAAGAACACATGAAGAGGTAAGGTATGGTGTCTGATTACACCTACCTAGCCTAAAATTTAGGCTAAACGCGGCATGCAGTGAGCGAGTTGAACATTCCTCGCTGATTATGCACAAAATAAACTAACATACACTACAATGACTAAATATACATACACAACAACTCAATAAATCATTAATATTAACTATTCGGCAACCTACATGTGTGTGGGGTTGGCCGAGTTGTAAACGTCACAAGGCAGTCCTCAGTCTCATCAACAGTCAACACGATTTCACAGCCTCCGTATCCTTACCTCAGCTTCCTCCACTCGCACACACGGAGGCCAAGCCAGGCAGGGAGTGTTCTGAAATTTAAAAACTCTCTGAAAACGACGTCTAAAGTATACTCTGCAAAATATGACAACCAACAAGATCGAATAAAAGCTTATTCTAACTGCTAGTACGATAAAAAATATGTTGGTCTTCCTTCGAATGCAACAAATTTTAGAATGAAAAGATTGGTATTTCTGTCGGTTTTTCCATGTTCTCCGAAAACTGGAAATTCCCTCGTTGTTGGTCGGTAAAAAATAGAATAATCCACATTAATTTACGGTTCTGAGTTTATAATCTTCGAAATATTTGATTATTATACATTTTAATTATATTATATAGATTAAGATCTTTATAAGATCTCGTATTGTAATTGAAATCGGATTTAAATTTACTATTAAGTGCATATTTTTATTTCAGAATACCATTATTGTACCTATTTACTAATGGAATAACCTAAATCCGAGAGTATTATTTGTCTGAACATAGATTGGATGATAACCACCCGTCAGGGCGGTGCCAAACGAGGTCGAAAGGGCAATTCAATATGGCACAGACTTTAGGTGACAAAATGTACATTGAATGGTGACATTAACAAAATAATTACACAAATCCTGTGACCAAAATTATGAGCTAGCTGAGTTTTTAACAAAAATATTCACCTTTCTGCTAAATATAACTAAGATATAAAGGCATGGGAAACAGCATGAAGTAAAGAATAAGAATAATTATTCTTACTCCATGGAAACAGGCTGCAACAGTTGTCGATCAACATAACACCAAAAACAATAATTAAGTAGTTTAGTTTGAAAGAACTAATTTAAAATGCAAATTGTTCAAAATTTCAATACAAAATCCTTTTATTTTTGTTTCAAAAAAACAGTTCATATCATTCATGTCAATTGTCGTATTCGAGTGAACCGTTGAGTAGTTTTTCCGTTGAGTACTTTTTAACGGACTATTTTGAGCGTTGAGATTGTTCTTAACGAAAAAGCTTTCGTTGTCAACGTTTTCTATTCGAATGACTTTCTGTTGCACAAATTTACAATTCGAATACAAAAAGTACTCAACGAATCTTTACGTTAACAACGAAAGTTCCCAATCGAATACGACAAATATCTCTGACTGCATATAGTTTCTATCGGTTGCGTCAAGCTGTGATCAGTAACTTGTTACGGACATAAAAACATTGACAATAAGTTAAATAACTATTATTTATTCATTCATCTGATAATCTTATATATAAAATTTTAAAATAGATTTATTTGCTGTATCTGAATTTAACTTTCTTTGTTAAAAACAGTCAAATTACATAAAAAAAATCACCTTTAGTTTAAAAAACAATTATATGTAACTATTATTTTTCGAAAATCAACATATATATTATTGCCTCATTTATTCATATTGTTCCTATTTTGTTGACGCTTCCATCATAGTTACTTATATACTATCCTTTTCATACCAACGGCCATATATATTAGCAGCTAATAGTGGATTCTCAATACCGTTTTCCACAGTCCTTATATGGTCATATGGAAACTCAGATATCCATTCCTTACCGATCACTGCCAAATTTACTTTGTTAGTTACAATTTCCGGAAAGAGGTGAACTTTAGAATTATAACCAGTTATTCTAAGACTGATATTCTGGAATATTTCAGTTGCTGTTTCAATCTCACCACCGCATTTGGTCCCTTCATTCACCTGGCATCTTACTAAGCTGCATGTTTGGAGGTAGTACTGACCGTTGTGGGTGTGTAATCCGTCAAAAGCGCCAAGAGCGTACAGTTCGTAGCTGCTCTTTTCTTTGCGCGTAAAGTTCAAATGGCAGCAGATGGTGCCATTACAGATTGATATCTGACCAGAAGCCCCAGTAAGAGGTTGGAATGTATACATATCATCATTCAAAATGCCTTGGAAAGTGGTATTGTCTTGATGGGTTGTCTTCTGATTATTCTTAGTTCCATCCTTTTGCAGAAACTTGTTGTTATCTCCATTCATATACTTCTGCTGTTGTTGGTTATCCTCCTGCTGCTGTGGGTTACCCTCATCCAGAAGAGCTCTCAACACTGGTGAAACTCTTTCTAAGGAATGCTTATCCATGGCTTTCAGCTCAGAAATAATCTTATTTCGAACTTCTGGAACGATATTGGTACTTCTATGATTCGGAACATCAACAATTAGCAACTTAGACCTGTACGTTACCATGTCATAGTGGTACGTCAAAGCACCGCTCTGCCCATTATATATTCCGCTACCCGTCATTTTGATGATAGGCAAATGCTGATTGGATGCTAGTAGTGTGGTATTATAATGTATAGCCCACGCTTCTTGGTACTCCACCGCACTTAGCAACGGCAACTCATTCATCCAAGCTGTTGGAAATGCCATTATGTCTACTCCAACACCATACACTAAATCAATAGCTGGGTATGCAAAAAGGATATCAAAACATGTGAAAAGCCCAATTGTTCCAAAATCAGTCCTAAAGGCACCGTAGTTATCTAAACCGAAACCAGAATCAAATATCTCTTTTTCGTCGGCGTAAACTTTCATCTTGTGATATCGAGCAACTAACTGACCATTACTTGCAAATGCAACATCGGTATTGTAAATGAATTGTCCATCGGGTGGACATGGGACATCTACTTGACAAGGTTCAACGGAAATCATATTTGCCACGATTATTATATTATTTTTAATCGCTAAGCAGCTTAATGTCTTAAGTATGGTGGTATCATTAAACTGCACATTAGTACATGGTATAACGCTAGACATGTATGGATTTGGAACCTTTTCTCCGAAATACGGAGCTGTATTTCGTTTCTGACCAAACCCAGTGATTCCATATTCTGGGAAGACAATAATTCTTGCTTTCTGAAATGATACAAGTGAAATAAAAAAAAATGTCATTCTCATCCGCATTCCGTTTTCAATAAGCAGACTTAGATTGTTGCATCGTGGGAAATGAAACATACAGTACCTGTTGTGATGCTGTTTGAATCAGTTCTTCAAAATGATTGAGATTTTTGTTTATAACTTTCAGAGCTGATTCTTTGTTTATAGAGAACAGCACCTCAGAGGTAACTGGCTCTACAACAGCAGCAATGAAAGTGTCACCTGCCTTGACCACAGATATGGCACAAAGGAACACCATCCAGCAAACACAGGAGAGATCCATTCTTGAAGACAAAAGAAACATTTCAATAAATATAATAAGTAGTGTATGATGGACATCTTTTCCAGCCTTCAATGAAATTCGAATACCTAACATAACAAGAAATTTTTTTTAATTTTGAGAAGCGGTATATAGGGCCTAGGCCTATATTGTTTGAATGAAGGTTTGCATGGCGAAATCAAATGTTGATATAAAGTTTGCGGTACACCACATATATTACTTCTGAAAAGTTTCTCAACAGTTCTTTTCAGAACTAATAATTCTATGAAACAATTCACTTATCTTTATGGTTAGGTTGCATTAACACTATTCAGTGTTGAGCCCAATGAAAGGATTTACCTAGGTGCGAAAGCGCATTAGCTAGCTAAACTGTGTCTCTGGGCTAGGCTAGGCTAGGCCCTATAAAAATGGTGGCCAAAAAAGCACTCACACATGAAGGCCAGGTCATAATAAATAATAAAGTTTAATTTTTTTACTAAAGATATTAATCTTACAAGATATTAATAATAAGCCTAGGCTAGGCTAGCTGAATAATAGACAAAATTAAAACTACATCCAGGTTAGGCCTAGCGAGGTATTTTCAGAGCGTCATTCTGACGACTGGAGCATTCTCTATTTCTCTACGGAGCGCCATTTATGCCTTTATTAACTTCAATAATAGAAATAGTACTACGGTAACTGCTCAAGTGGACCCAATTTAGCACCAGGGTAGCACAGTGATATAAAATAGAAATAAAAGTCACTACTTTTAATATCGTTTCGTATATACCCATATCACAAACTGACAAACAGAAACATCTTGGCATTCACATTGATTCAAATTTATCTTTTTCTTTTCATGTAAATAAACTCCGTTCCAAACTGGGCTTGTCCATCTCCATCTTATCGCGTGCTGGGTCATTTCATTAATAAACACACATCCATACTCCTCTATAACACTATAATCCTCCCACACATTGACTATTGATGTAGTGTTTGGGGAATCAGGTCGAATATTGACCGAATACAGACCATTCAAAATAGAGCACTTCGCATTATCCTTAAAGCTCATCCTCTCACACCACGAACTAACAGTCCAAGATCGCATGCATCTACAACTGGGCTGCCTTGCCTACAGGTCTGCAAATGATCTTGCTCCGGAATACCTTGCCCTGAGTCTTGCCAGAATTCCAAATCATCGATGTACCCGAAGTGTCAGTGAGAGGAAATTTGTCGCCCCTTTCCCTAAAACTGAAACTTTTAAGAACAGCTTCATCTATAGAGCACCAACATACCTGAATTTGCTACCCACCAAACTAAGAAATGCGGTAACAATAAATAATTTTAAGTCTGCTCTAAAAAAATATTTTAATCCCAAAAGAAAAAACTCAACGTTTTGTATAGTATTGTAGACTATATTTTTGTATTTAAGTACATATATATTATACATTTTTTTAACATAGTTCATCCGTTTTTTCATATATGTTTTTGACTGTCTGCATATGCTGTTTAGGATCACCCTCACAAAATAAGGTTTAATAAAAAAATAAAATAGAAATAAAGTCACTAAATTTTAATATCTTTTCGTATGTTAATACAATGTGCTCAAGTGGACCCAATTTGGCCCCAGTGGAGCACAGTGATATAAAATAGAAATAAAGTCACTAAATTTTAATATCTTTTCGTATAAAACACTGTGCTCAAGTAGACACAATTTGGTACCAGGGGAGCAGTTATATAAAATAGAAATAAAGTTTCAATCTTTTCGTATGTTAATACACTGTGGTCAAGTGGACCCACTTGGCACCAGTGGATTTTTTTTTTTTATGGAAAATAATGAATATTGTTTTTCTTTTATTTTGAAAGAGAGATATTTTGAGGATTGTAAATGTGAAGTGGCATTTTTTCTAAATCAGAAACAAAGTTGCATAGCATTATTTTCCATTTTCCAGACTGCCATAAAACCTCGAAAAGAAGCCCATGTGCTCCTTCATTTTTAGTACTCTTGGGTGGGCTTCTTTTCCACATCGAGTTCTTTTCGAGATTACTTTTGCAAACTAAACGAGGGGAACTGCTAGCTTCCCGCCCGGAAAATATTTTATTTACATGATTTGAAACATCTTCTAATGTAAATAAATAACAGCATCAAAATTTAACAGTGTGGCGTGTTGACACCCGAATGACTAATACCATCTTTGCCATAATACACCTGCACAGACTCATTTGCATAACAACGCACGCACATACTAAACTGTTTAAAATACCCGAAAATGACTATCTGTTTAAAACATGTTTATTCTGGGACGGCGCGGCCATACACACCAACTACTATGAAGAATCGGACATTTCGCTACCAATGTTGCAACATTGATTAACAAAATCAAAATTCAACGGTGTGGCGCGGTTGACCGCGAATGACTTAACAATATTAAAATATTTTATTTACATGATTTGAAACATCTTCTAATGTAAATAATTAACAGCATCAAAATTTAACAGTGTGGCGTGTTGACCGCGAATGACTAACATACCATCTTTACCATAATACACCTGCACAGACTCATTTGCATAACAACGCACGCACATACTAAACTGTTTAAAATACCCGAAAATGACTATCTGTTTAAAACATGTTTATTCTGGGACGGCGCGGCCATACACACCAACTACTATGAAGAATCGGACATTTCGCTACCAATGTTGCAACATTGATTAACAAAATCAAAATTCAACGGTGGGGCGCGGTTGACCGCGAATGACTTAACAATACCATCTTTCCTACTACACCTGCACAAACTCATTTGTATAACAACGAACGGCATACCAAACTATGATGAGAGATACATTCTCTTCTCAACACGTAACGCGTAACGAAGATAATTAATTCCTTTTTTACATTAAAATTGAGGCCGCTAAACATAAAATTTACGAGATCAAATACATGTAGCGAAAGCCAAAAAAAAGAGTAAAAATTTAAAAACTCATTTGCATAACAACGCAGGGCTTACCAAACTGTTTAAAATAGCTACAAGGTCCCCAGAAATGACACCTATAGTATTTTGAAACATGATATATAAGAGTCTTCACTACCCCACCATGATTGGGGCTGCTGAGCAAAGACAATTTTGAAAAAAATATTTATTGAAATATGAAATTAAAATATTAAGTCTCCAGTTAAGCTCACCATGGTTGGGGCAGAGCTAAGAATGAAAGCTTAGTCCTCGGAAATTATGAAACGAAATATAAAAATCTTCAGCCATACAATGGTGATTGTTTCCCAAGTGTGAGACATGCAATGAACGCGGCCGTGGCGGTAATTCAACAAAAAATACAAACAGAGCTAGCACACAAAAGCCTACTTGTTAATTTTAATATTTCTATAATACAATTAGAATTATCATATCACCTTTGATAATTATAATGTTAAATTTCAACTATCCAGATGCGAATTTTAGGTTGGGTTTTAAAAAACTCGACTTCATAATTATGCTTTAATTTCGAAGATCTGCTTAAAACATATTTATTTATTTATTCTACCATAAACTTTTATTCACAACATATTAGTAGGCCTACAATACAATATCTTGCATGAAACGGATATTTAAAAGTACACTATAATGTGTAACGGTAGAATTACAATTCTAATGTAAAAGATTAACAAAATAAAATTGAACAGTGCTGTGTGTTGATCGCGAATGACTAACAATACCATCTTTCCCACAGCACATGTGCACACTCATTTGCATAACAAACGCACGGCATACCAAACTACGATGAGATAAAATTAATTCTCTTCTAAACACGTAACGAAGAGAATTAATTCCTTTTTTAAACCAATAAATTAAATTGAGGGCGCTAAACATAAAATTTAAAACATCAAAGCAGTTAGCGAGAACCAAAAAAAAAAAGATGGTAAATGTGCTCTCCCTGCCTCAGCACTAAGGCCCTGCCACAGCCTTTTGGGGTCGTTCCCACCACATCACCAGATGCATTGATGTTGTCGCCTCATGGTGTGTGGTGGAAAGGGGGACGTATGATCTGTGAACCCCAAACACAGTGGCCGCATGCCTTTAACTCTATTCCACCGACCAGCGTGGGAATCGAACCCACGACATACGTGTTGTTAACACGACGCTCAGACGACTGAGCTAACTGATCATTTTGGTTTTTGCAACATTAATAGGATATTTATGACGTAATGATCAATTACGTAATACACGTATAAATAGACTATTATCAGCTTTTCAGTCATGTACTTGGTGGCGTAACGGGTAATGCTCAGTTTTGAGTGCTATCGGCTGGGGTTCGAACCTCGACGGATATTTTTTTTTTTTTTTTTTATTGTTTTTTTTTAAATAGAGATATGTGACACTGTATTGTCGAACATGTATGGTACCATACAGGTAGGTATTCAAATATGCTTAATACGAAAAGATATTAAAATTCAGTGACTTATTTCTATTTTATATCACTGTGCTCCACTGGCTCCAAGTTGGGTCCACTTGAGCACAGTGTAGTAACATACGAAAAGATATTAAAATTCCGTGAATTATTTCTATTTTATATCACTGTGCTCGCCTGGTGCCAAATTTGGTACACTTGAGTACATTGTATTAAATACGAAAAGATATTACAATTCAGTGACTTATTTCTATTTTATTTCACTGTGCTCCACTGACGCCAAATTGGGTCCACTTGAGCACAGTGTAATAAAATACGAAAAGATATTAAAATTCAGTGACTTATTTCTATTTATATCACTGTGCTCCCCTGGCTCCAAATAGGGTTCAATTGAGCAAAGTGTATTAAAATACGAAAAGATATTAAAATTCAGTGACTTATTTCTATTTTATATCACTGTGCTCCCTTGGCTCCAAATAGGGTTCAATTGAGCAAAGTGTATTAAAATACGAAAAGATATTAAAATTCAGTGACTTATTTCTATTTTATATCACTGTGCTCCCCTGGCTCCAAATTGGGTCCACTTGAGCACAGTGTGTATTAACATACGAAAAGATATTAAAATTCAGTGACTTATTTCTATTTTATATCAATATGCTCCCCTGGCTCCAAATTGGGTCCACATGAGCACAATGTAATAACATACGAAACGATATTAAAATTAGTGACTTATTTCTATTTTATATCACTGTGCTCCCTTGGCTCCAAATAGGGTTCAATTGAGCAAAGTGTATTAAAATACGAAAAGATATTAAAATTCAGTGACTTATTTCTATTTTATATCACTGTGCTCCCCTGGCTCCAAATTGGGTCCACTTGAGCACAGTGTGTATTAACATACGAAAAGATATTAAAATTCAGTGACTTATTTCTATTTTATATCAATATGCTCCACTGGCTCCAAATTGTGTCCACTTGAGCACAGTGTATTAGCATACGAAAAGATATTAACATTCAATGACTAATTGTTTCTATTTATATCACTTGGGTCCACTTGAGCACAGTGTTTTAACATACGAAAAGATATTAAAATTAGTGACTTATTTCTATTTTATATCACTGTGCTCCACTGGTGCTAAATTTGGTCCACTGAACCAGTTACCGTAGTACTATTTCTATTTCGGAAGTAAATAAAGGCATAAATGGCGCTCCGTAGAAGTAGAGAATGCTCGATCGTCGAAATGACGCTCTGAATATACCTCGCCTAGCGACTAAATTAATTACTTTTTGCCCGACTAAACTCAGCTCTCTGTGATGTATGTGTAGTAAGCGGCGGCGCTGTGGAGCCGTTTTGTCACTTGAGAATGTTATTCTTTTTTACTTGTATGGAACGCGAGAAACGTTTTACAACATTTGCAATGCGTTAACCAGCATTTCGGAAATAATTGTAGTATTTACAAATGAATGCAAATTCCTCTTAAAACAATGATTCAAAGCAATTAATTGAATCGCCTCTTTTTATAAAATTAGATAAGGTAAAGTGAAGCCTCACATCGTAGCGAAAATAAGGTAGTCTTTCATGTTCCATATAATCAGAAACAATAAAGGAAATTTTCGAAAACGATTAGCGTTCCAAATCGGCTACCTAAACAAATCTGACAATTACATTCTAAGCCTAGAGAGGACGACAAACGTTTTTGTTGACATTTTAGCTTTGTGAAAAATTTTGTGTATAAAAGGAAGTGACTCTCTTTTGTTTTGATGTTTATAATTCTATTTTATTTCAAATAGTTTTCAATCATGAGCCAAGATGAATTTATATACTTACTGATGTTAATTATCTCCATGCCTCTTGGCCACGTGGTACAACAGATTAAAATTCCTAACCAAAAAAAATGGTTATGTTTTGGTGCAGGGATAAGCATGGTTGCTATTGTTTGTGGACACAATATTATACATTCACTAATAACTACTTTTGTTAGTTCATTAATTATCAAATTTTCAAGTAAAAGGTATGTGTGAAAACCTGTACCGGTATTAATATTAATAATCAAACTAGACCTATGAGTTGTTTGTCATTATCAAATCATTATCAAACTATATTAATAATTGCGAGTAACAAAAGAATTGTGAGATCAACAAAAGGTATATTTTTGTTTTTCATTATGCACATTTTTTTTAGTCCCTCCTAAAAACATACAAACCCAGAAGCATACAGTTATGATGCGAGATTAGGTTGCAAGGATGCTACAGTAAAATATGGCTTGTTTTATAGTATAGCAATTCACCCAGGAGTATAAATGTGTACTTATGAATCTGTCTTTATTGTTTTTTTTTAGGTCCTGTCCAACATTATCGTTTCTGTTTGTGTTCGGATATCTCACTTTTTTCCGTACAACACATTATTTTGGATTACCGCCTCCAACTTCCTTTTCAAATGTTGTTCAGCTGCTGTTAACTCTAAGGGTACGTAAAGTTTGCACCAATACCTACAAATACAAGTGTATACAAAAGAGAATTGTGTTGATTTTGAAAAAGAGTTTTAAAAAAATGCTGAGGGTGTGGACATTCTCAGTCTGACTGACTATAAAAGGAACTTCTATATTGGGAAAACATAAAAAAACAAGGGAAAGTATAATGTGAATGAAATTTTAAAAATAAGAATAAGAATACAAATATCAGATTAACTTGTTGTATACAAACACAAATATATTATAATTATTATTTGTTGGTAGATGGTTGGACTTGCATTTGAGGTACAGGACTCATGGAAGGCAAAGGAAAAAATAGCAAAATCAAAAACAGACGAGATAGACAACAGAACATTGATGGCAGTGATTGATGAGGCACCTGGTATAATAGATGTATTTATGTATGCATATTGCTACATTGGTATACTAACAGGCAAGTGCATTTTAAAGACAGTAGCAACACTTGTATGTCGCACATAATGTAACAAATCATGCAGAACTACCAGAATGTAGAGGGTGTCCTTTCTTTTTTCTGTTTCTTATATTGTAGAATTGTTTCACAAGATTTAACTTTACTAATGGATTCTAATAGATGACCAGGAAGATATGATTGTGTTTTTCCCTTGTATACAAAGATATTTGAGAAGCCTCAGCTCCCCAACACCCAATTTTCTATATAAAGAAAAATATAACTAATGATTTATTTGTTTGTGTGTTAAGGACCTTATTATAAATACAAAGTGTACAGAGATATGATCAAGCAAACATGTGATATACCAACATTAAAGCCTGCTTTAAACCGTCTTAAGTACGTCATTCCATTCGGTGGTGCTTATCTGTTGCTGTCTCAGTATTTCTACATCAACTATATCAGGGAAGATGAATTCTATGACAACCCATTTTGGTACAGGTAAGAAATATGATACTACAATCATGTAAAGATGATTGTTATTTTGTATAATGCCTCAGTGATGACATCATTTCCATCACCATTGTAGCACGACAGAGTTGTGTCCAAACTATAATTAATGAAAATAAAAACGAACAGACTTAAAAGAAAAAGAAACCTGCAGAGTTTCATTTTAGACTAACAATGTTTGTTTTATATTTCAGATATGTGTTTATGTTTCCGGTGTTCATCGTGTTCAGACTGCGGATGTTTTCGGCGTGGGTCCTGTCGGAAGTTGTCTGTATACTTGCTGGTTTAGGTGCCTACCCTACTCAAACAAATCCTAAATGTGGTCAGGGACCTACTAAACCACTGCCTCAAGATAGGTAAAGCTCCTCAATATACAGTATCAACAATATAATTTACATTTAAACATGTCTTTCAGTTTGAAAATGTGTGGTTATTGTTACAACAGGCATTTAAACTAAATACTTTGTGAGCGTGCCCAGATGCGCTTTATGCTCTATTGCTTCTGTGCTCTCTAGTTGCATTTGATTATCTGTGGCAACAGTGAACCAATAAAAATGTCTTTTCACGTTCTTCTGTCTTGTTACACATTGCCTGTACTGGGTAAATTAAATGTTTAAAAATATTACAGTTGTTTAAAATAATAGCAATGAAATTAAAATTGTTATAATTTTTGTTGTAGTGAAATATTAAGTACAGATTACAACTTTGAAACAATCCACAACATTGATGGTTACACGTGTGACACGGTGTCAACGCTGCGTGATGCGATGCGCTACTGGAATATGACGGTACAATGGTGGTTGAAGAACTACATTTACGTCCGATGCCCAATCAAACCGCTACGGTAACTGGTTCATTGTTTAGAAACTCATTCAATATAGTAATGTTAAGGTTTGCAGTATACCATGCGATTTCTAAAAAGAAAGTAAAATTAGTGAGAATATCTTTCGTTTTGTTTGTAAATATTTTCCAATTTCAATATAGTTCAATATAGGTGTAACATAATAATATAGAAACTTCAAATTCTCAAATTTTATGTGACAAAAAAGTGTTTTCTATTGTATTTGTTATTGATGAATAAAGAGATTGATTTGATATGCCCATATATGGATATGATGATATCATATCACTACCATGTAGTGTAGACAGAGCATTACATACAGTATTACTATGTAAAATGTATTCTAAAAACCAAACATTTCGTTAATTTTTGAAAGGTTGCTCCCATTTGTCACAGCATGCCGAATAATTTCCACCAACTTTTCATATTTGCAGAACTTCCATTACACTGTTTGTGAGTGCCATCTGGCATGGTGTTCATCCTGGTTACTTCCTGAGTTTCCTCACCATTCCCATCATGCTCTTGGCAGAAGACCTTATGATACAAGCATTCCGCACGGAAGAGAATTCCTGGATCTACCGTAAACTCAACTGGTTTATTAGAAGCAGAGGTCTTGATTATCTGGCTATGGGTTTCTTATTATTATCTTGGAAAGACACAATACGATTCTGGAGTTCTGTTTATTTTATCCCTCACATATTTAGTGTTTTGTTTATTATTATTGGTTTGGTGTTCAAACCAAAACAAAAGAAGTTAAAGGATGAAAAAGATAATATTAAACAAGCAAGCCAGAGTATTGGAAAGAAGACAGATTAAAGTGCGCTCTAGAAATCTGTATTATTATTAAAGCTATACAGAATCTGTGAAAAAACGTCCATAGCTAAAAATAAGGGGAAGAGGAGATGCACAGAATTTATGTACTTAATATATAAGATGGTTTTTTAAAATCATGATTAATTTGCTATTACTTAGCACCAGTCCATGACAATGTACCTCAAATAGTTTAAGTTGTTTCAAAATTATGTTCAAATGTGTCGTAGGGCCCCTTGGAAGAGCAGTTTACATATTATTACTAAGTCTAAGGGATACCCTACTGAAAGAAAACGAAATAAATAAATAAAGTATTTATATACTGCTGTTGTTTCCTCTACTATGGTGGGTTAAATTACTATACAGAGATAGACCATCATAAAGGTCTTGTAGTGGAGCTGTAGCTTGGTGGTTGATGTGCTTGCCTTCCAATAACAAGGTCCAGTTCTCAATCCTGACTTAGTGCCTGGGTTGTAACTCACAACTCCACTCCCTAAGCTTCAAATGATGCTTCATTTATAAGTATGACAAAATTATAAAATAATCATGTACAGTAATTGGTGAGTTACTCGCTGTTAGATGCGTATGAAATAAAACAGAAAAATGTGGCTTAAATAATCACTTTACACATAGTGCTAGCTACATGTCTGTAGTTTACATATCAAGTATAAAACATTGTAACAAATGGAGGAAGCACTAGCAGATTCTAACATAGTCTATCAAAACAGTAATATCATGATCTGTAATAATAAAAGCATTATAATGGAAAAAAACAATTGTATTGTAGAATAACATTTTATTATTCATCTTGTGCCATGCATTGGCTGTTACAATCATAACGTGATTTAGTAAAATTGAAGAAAGAAAATTGATTTAATAACTTGACAACAACTTAAACTACAAGAATCTACCAACATCAAAAGAGATTGTATTATTTATGATTTTAAAAATAAAAACAATGGATGTTACAGTGTACATAGAAATTGGAAGAAGTGACTGTTAACTGGGTAAGCAAATACTAAGATGACTCTTATATCACATATTGTTTGCGCCACAAAATAATTATACATTTTGTTATATTGACTTTTTAAAAACATTTAAATTCAATTTCCAATATTCATTTAGTTTCTTCAAATTACCAAAAGCTAAATTATTTTTAAATTTCCACATTTTCTCATAGCATTATTTTTATACACTTTTCTTTGTCATTTGTTATTTTCTTGTAATTTATCGTTAACTTGTGGCCTTTGACCCAATTGGTGAACTTTGACCCAATAATTGGTGAACTTTGACCCAATCAGTGATCCATGTAGTCGTGTGGCTAACTACAGTGAAACACATCAAGTTGGGCATGTTTATTAAACAGTGTATGTACCATGCTTTATAGCATAAGGCAAAATGTTATATTTATCAGTACTGAATGATATGCTAACAATTAGTAATACAACAATAACAAGGTAATAAAGTAGTAGAGATTATAATATTTACAATAGTTTATAATAGACATTGCCTTTCAATCTTAGGAATGGACAAAGTTTGTGTTTGGCACATTCCATTCCTTCACGGGTGAGTTCCCACCTGGGGATACGCATCTTAGTTAAAGCCCATGTGATCATACCTCACAAAAATCACCTATTTTGGAAATAAAAACATCAACTTTTGATATCAACACAAACCATAGAACACAGATGATGATTTAAAGTTGGTTCCCACTTGGATGTAACACAATTGTCCATGGTAACGCGATGGTTCAGCTAAACTCTCTGTCCAAGTCTGAATCAAGCTTTAGAATCATAGATGAAGAAACAAAAAGAATATTGGATGAGAACCAATAGCGAACCAAGGCCCCTGGTGTTGAAAGGCAGGGATCATGTACCCAGTGTCAGAAAGAATCAGATATCAGTACATAGATTCATTGTGTATAGGCGACTTCAAACAGTTTTATAGTATCCCTGTTGCATAAAACACAAAATATAACAAATAATAATTTCACAAAGAATATAAACATTACATATACAAAACACTCAAAGGTTATTGGCTCAGTGAAATCACATGACCTCTTCATGGTGTATGTACACAGACATTATAAATCATTTGTGATAACTTAACCGCCGAGGAGGCAAACTGCAAACAACACAAAGGAATTATTTTATAGAACAGTTAGCAAACAATTGCTGCTACAATAATTTCATGCAACCATGGACAACAGTGATTTGTTTGTTATAGTAAATAATGCTGGCCAATTCAATCGGTAACATAACATGCATTATACACAACTTAACATTACAACTTTCATAATATAAATTATAATACTTTATGCTAAAAATAAATGTATTGTCGCGTCAAAATTTTCTAAACTATTCACATTTTATTGCATTGATAGACAATCAAAATTTTAAAAAATCAATATTCCTCATAAAATAATAAGGAGTAAATATAATTCAATTTTACAACAAAATACCATCAGGAGATGGTTGCGCCCTTTTTCAGTACACTTTAGCATTGCATTGTGGGTTAGTTTTGGCAACAGCCGAAAGATGGTAGATTTCCCATCTTAAGCAATTAAACGAGGCAGTGAGAAATCATGGTTCATGTGGTATGTGATGTATGAACTGTAAAAGAGAAGTGTTTGAAATACAAATTTACTGTGTACTATTGTAATTAATAAAAAGTTGAACTGATGTAATATTATAAATTAACTGTGTATACTGCAATATACACAAACCCTGTGGGAACCAAATGTGTACCAGCTAAATACTAAATAATAATGTAGTAATGAATGTGAAAACACATTATATAACTAAGTAATGATTTCATTAGTGATGAATGTGAACACACATTAAACAACTGAGTATTGATTTCATTAGTGATGAATGTGAACACACATTAAACAACTGAGTAATGATTTCATTAGTGATGAATGTGAACACACATTAAACAACTGAGTAATGATTTCATTAGTGATGAATGTGAACACACATTAAACAACTGAGTAATGATTTCATTAGTGATGAATGTGAACACACATTAAACAACTGAGTAATGATTTCTGTAGTGATGAATGTGAACACACATTAAACAACCTCTAATAAACAATTTATTTTGAAAATTGTACAGTACAGATTAAAATGTTACAATTGTGATATAGGTTGGTGATGATTGACCATCATTTAAATGCGTTGCTGGTTTTGAGCAAGATAAAGGTCATAAAAGTTTAATATTGGTGACAAGTAGAGGCCAAGATACAGAAAGAAATCACACAAGATGGCTGGCAGTATGATGTAGACCAGAGACGACACGGCCAACAGCAACAGTCCTGACGTGTACCGCTTAAAAAACTCACGCAAAAACCTGCAAAATACAACAATAAA
Organism: Antedon bifida; assembly: GCF_963402885.1. NCBI lineage: Eukaryota > Metazoa > Echinodermata > Crinoidea > Comatulida > Antedonidae > Antedon > Antedon bifida. Next base: position 33,421,039 of record NC_136229.1, on the reverse strand, counting down.
ATACATCAATAATTTGAATCTTGTAAAATAATTGTTAAAACCTCAGTTTGACCAAACATTGAAAAAAAAAATTATTTTCTGAAAAAACTGTTAACACTAAAAAATAGTCAAATTGTCTGTCAGGCAATGGGTTTTTGGTTAAATTTAACCATTTATTTTGTAAAATCATTCATTTTTTTTCTACAGAAGTGAATACAGTAACTTTGTTTAAACTGCAAAATGTCTGATATTATTCATCTTCATTTTTCATGTTTTTAGGGAAAATACAATCCAAGATTCAAACTCTGTTTAAATTATCACTTTACTTCAAATAAAATGCTATAATAACTCTATTTGATTACATTTTTTATAAACCACTGTATGGCGACTATTTATAATTAAATTGTAAAGAAATTGAGATAAATGTATTTATTGAATAATCTATGTAAATTTACACAATATAATACAGAGCCAGCCATATAGGAAATTTGCATTTGAATTGAGTTGTTTTATATACCGCAGTGCGATGAATTGCTTTTATAACATAATTAAATTTAAGATAATAATGTCTTGAAGAAAATTTATTACGTATCATGTCTCAACTCATCTAATATGTATAACACAGAAAGTTGATTTGATGAGCTTTTTTTTATTTATATTATTCGGCTGATATTGATTATGCAAACAAGAATACAACAATACAATCATGTACACCATATGGCTGGCAAGATACTCAGGTAATTAATAATATCAAACAGATTTTTATGTTTGTTTATAGAATTTAGAGAAGCTGCTGCTGCTAATGTAATGGGTAATCCTTATTTCTATTCTATACATAGGAATATGCCGCATTGGGTACTACTGTATAGCTAACTTTCCTTGATTATAAATTCCCTATATTCTGGCTGTGTCAGTACTACAGTACTACCAAAACAATAACACATTAATTTGGAAGTCAGTTTTCAAAAGTGAAATACTAGTGCCTAACATTGAAACATTATTCAAGCTGTAGCTTGGTGGGTGGTTAATGTGCTTGCCTTCCAATCCCAAGGTCCGGGGGTCCACCATGATCTAACTCACAACTCTTTCATGGGGGGTCCACCATGATCTAACTCACAACTTTTTCAACGCCATTCCCTACTAGTGTACAGAAATTTGTCAAATGAGTTTATAAGCATGAACAATTATAAAATATTTATCCATCCTGTAATTGCGAGTTACTCGCTGTTGGATGCGTATGAAAAAAAAAAATGTATGCATAAAATTGTTGATGGTACAGTACAATTTAATAAATTTGCGTAATTTCTATTTTTAGATTATAATGTTTGAATACTTTATGTTGGTTCCTTTATGGAAACAACAACAAACACATGTTGACGTCACAGCTTACAAAAAGGTGGTAGCATAGAATCCTCATCAACGGAAACACATGATGGTATATACATTTGTTTTTATTATTTTTATTTTAGACATTAATCTAAAAAAATAAACGATTATGTTTGAATATATTGGTCTAGGTGGTCACTTTATAATTTACTAGAATTGTCAATAGCATATGCTGAGCGATTGCTGATAAATGGGGATGGTGGTAGGGGGGGGGGGGGGGGGGCACCCAGAAAGATAGATTTGCTAGGAGGCTGTAGTGGCTCTTGTACAGTACCAACCAACATTATACGTGGGCTAGATAAGTCATACCATTAACTTTATCAAGAATAGCTAATTATTAACTTTTAAATTTGTTTGAGTTATTACAACATAAACAAGTTTACGAAACGAATCTATTATACAAACTATAATTTATAAAGCTAAAATATTCATGTGACAATGATGATGATTATGGATTATCAGTAAAATTATGACAACCTAAAGCTCTGTCTACACAATCAAACTAGTTGGACAAAAAAAGTGTGATGTACCCAAATATAGTAGTGATATTCCTAAATATGGTAGTGATATGACATCATCTTGTCCATATAGGCACATCACATTTTTTGTCGCATAAAGTTTGATAGTGAAGACAGAGCTTAACCCTTTGAAATGAATGATGTCATTAATGTTTGTGGTAATGTTATCATGTCATGTGAAAAGGATTATATTTACAACAAAGAAAATAATAAAGTATTATGTTTTACATTCCTTACAGTAGTTGAAATACTGTACTGTACTGTACTGTACTACCTAGCAACAACTCTTAGTTTGCAATAGTGCCTAACTATTATCACTAGCACTAGTTCCTATGTTAACAAATACAATATTGAGCAACTCATTCTTATTTTCTTAGTCACTATTAAGCAATACAGGATGATAAAGGCTATGACAGTATTGTGTAATAGAAATGTGTAATAAATTGTCTAATAGATCCAAAGTGATTGATTGCTTGATAATGGTTATTATACTATTCTTGGTCCTATTATTAATACAGTAAAACATTGTAAAATGGCGGTTAATGATATTGTTACTTTCAAAACATTTATATATAACATTTTTATTTTAAATATTACTTGTTTTGTATATATATTTGCACAGTAACGTACACAATTTTTACATTTTTGTCCTGTTTTTTTTAAAATAGCTGTTTACCAACAGATTCCTATTTACTTTCAGAAAATTGATATAATTAGTCCAGATCCCTATGTCAAAAAAAGTGCCTTCGTGTGCAGATCATGGGGAAAGTGTAAACATTGTGTTTTATGAATATTTGAATCATGGTGGTTATAAAAACCCATGTTGTCAAATTTCTAAAATTCATCTTTGACCTCTGACCTCAATTTGAATGTTTTGACCCATTGAAATTAAAATGGTCATATCTTTGCAACGCTTAGATTAAATGAAATAATTTTTAGTGTCAAATTATTTAGGAGATGCATATTAATATTCGTTCTAATGGAAAAGTTTGTCCAAAAATGGCTGGAAGTATGATTTTTGGCATTTTTGACCTTTGACCTACATATCATATAACTCCGTAACTAACAGTTGGACACACTTTAAATAGGGCTCAAATTAATCTGAAGGTATATGTTTCTATTCAGTCTAATAAGAACTTTTTCAAGAAAATAACCCAAAATATATTTATTGACCTTTGACCTGTATTGGTACTATACATTCCTATAATCTCAAAAACTATTGGCCGTAAAAGGTTTTTTTTTGTTGAATTGTTCGAAAAATTTACATTTATATGTTGTATATAACAACATTTTATAGAAATGTAAAAGAATTCTATTTATGAACACTAACTTTGTAATTTATTAACATCACTAGCTTTTGTTATAATATTAAAATGTGTTATATATACTGATTTTAAGCACTTCACATGAATTTATCAGAATTATGTGTATTTAATATAAAGTTTTATTTTTTTGATATAAAGAAAATTTAATTATCTATCAAATAAGACCATTTTCAAATTATTATGGCTAAAACTTAATTAAATACAGGCAAAAAAGTGTATTTTTACTTGTATGAACAGCGCCCTCAATCTTCATTTTTTCCCCAAAAATGCCACATTTTTATGTGGTTTCTATAACTTAACAGGGTATAACTTTGTTTTTTACAGTAACCAGTAATTTACATACCACATTTATAACATATGTAACATGGTGGGACCAAACCCTATTAGTCACACAGGCTATTCACCCCTTATTCTCCCGGATGCCTACTTAACTTGGAAAACTACATTCCAGAGGTGGGTCTTATTGTAAGGCTTATAAAGGAAAATTAAAGGCAGCCGTGAGTATTGACACCCCTAAGGACTTATTACTTGGCAACGAAGTTATGACCGGTAACCCAAACGACGTCATATGGCCCCCTTCTATATTAGCTATTACCAGAAAACAAGCCCATGACCAAGAAAGAAAGAAAGAGGCTATTAATTTAGCTGCTGCCCTTAATGTTAAAACGTCCCCAATCACTGATGCCCTACCACTTAAACCTTCCCCAAGATCGTCCCGAATTGACAAGAAAAATGACAACACTACCACTGCCAACATTACCAATCATTCACCTTTGGACATCAAAACAACACCACATCAACTTGCACATCAACAAAAAGAAGATAAAACCATTAGCACTATAATACATGATAGAACTGTCCCTTTTGACCAAGTTAATTCCCATCGTGTATGCTTTTATTTGAAAGATGATATATTATTTAGAAAATGGAAATCTATTAAGACCAGTGTTCACCTTCCGGCCCAAGAACAAATCGTATTGCCCACAATTTATCGCCCGACTATACTTTCCGTAGCCCATGACAACCCAACATCCGGCCACCTCGGTGTAAACAAAACAACACAACGTATTCTACAATCCTTTTATTGGCCAGGTATTTTTTCGGATGTTGCTACGTACTGTAGAACATGCGACATATGTCAGAAAACAGCCCATGCTAATACGTATATTAAGGCCCCCTTGAAACCCATCGAAATTGTCGGTCAACCTTTCTCCAAAGTAGGAATTGACATTCTAGGCCCACTTAAACGTTCGAAAAACAGAAAAGCCTATATACTGACAATTTGCGACTATGCCACTCGATTCCCTTTTGCTGTGCCCCTTAGTAATATTGAAGCCAAAACTGTGGCCGATGCATTAATATTGCTGTTCAAAGATTTTGGATTTCCCTCACAAATCCTATCCGATCAGGGCACAAACTTCACTTCACGACTGATGAAACAATTATCAGACTTATTACAAATTGAAAAAATGACGTCTACACCTTTTCACCAGCAAACAAATGGTCTTGTCGAGAAGTTTAATGGGACAATGAAAAATATGATAAAGTCTCTCACCCCGGAACAATTTGATGAATGGGATAGATATGTTCCTTTATTTCTATTCGCATACCGAGATGCCCAACATGAATCAACAGGATTCACACCCTTTGAACTTGTATTTGCCCACGAAGTTAAAACGCCACTTCGACTTTTAAAGGACAGCATGACAAACACGATAAACAACAAACAACCCATTTCTCATTACATCAGTGACTTACAAGACAAATTAAGGGTTGTTAATGACATTGCTAGAACCAACCTTAAACAAGCCCAAGTGAGACAGAAACATTATTATGATAAGAAAACACTGCCTCGAAAATTTAAGGTTGGACAGAAAGTATTAATTCTCCTCTCAGATGACACATCGAAAGTTAAATCTAAATGGCAAGGTCCCTATCCCATCTCTAAAGTTTTAAGTGATGTTAATTATGAAATACTAGTTGGTAACAAACACAAAACATACCACATTAATTTGCTACGGTTATACAACGAACGTCCACACAAACAAAACAATGATTGTATGTACACTGCCCCGGACCCAGATCCAGACGATTGGTTTCCCCCCGAGCCACCAGGCCCTGCCACTTCCCAGGCCCAATCCTATAAAGATATTGATATCCCGGGCTATCTTACCCCTTCCCAGAAAGACGACCTTCACCATATCTTCTACTCAAAACGATTTATGTTTACGGATATCCCAGGTAGAACAGATATGGTAAAACATGAAGTCCGTACGACAACAGATACCCCAATAAGACAAAAAGCCTATAGAATCCCTTATGCATTAGAAGACCAAGTCAAATTACAAGTACAACACATGCATGATAATGGTATTATTGAACCATCGACAAGCCCATGGGCTGCCCCCATTGTTTCTGTCCCCAAACCTGATGGATCACTACGTATTTGTACCGATTACAGGGAATTAAACAAAATCACCATTATTGACCCATACCCTATGCCCCGTATAGATGATATCATTGATAAGGTCGGTAATGCCAAATTCATTACTAAACTTGATCTAACACAAGGGTATTACCAAATAGCTCTGACCGATGAAGCTAAACTTAAGTCTGCATTTATTACACCATGGGGCCAATACCAATACAAAGTTATGCCATTTGGCATGGCTAATAGCCCAGGCACCTTTCAGAGACTAATGGATAACATTCTAAGGGGCACTGAATGTTTTGCCCGTGCTTATTTAGATGACATTGCGATATTTAGTACCGACTGGAATTCCCACTTACTCCACATAACTGAAGTACTAGATAGGATAAACGCAGCAGGCCTCACAGTCAAACCTACTAAGTGTGAGATAGCCCAGGAAACTGTGTCATATTTGGGTCATGTAATTGGAAACGGCCTAGTACGACCCAGTCCTGATAAATTATCTGCTTTAAAGAACTATCCCCGCCCCATAACCAAAACCAATATCCGGGCATTCTTAGGCCTTGCTAATTATTATCGGAAATTCATCCCTGACTTTTCCCAGATTGCGCTTCCCCTGACTGAGGCCACTCGAAAATCATCCCCTAATAATGTTAACTGGTCGGAGCCAATGGAAACTTCCTTTAGAACCTTACAAACAAAATTGACCGATTCCCCTGTATTAGTAAGCCCAAATGTGACGCTAGCAATCAAGCTATTGGCGCTGTCTTGACCCAATGTGACGATAATGAACATGAACACCCTGTTGCCTATTTAAGTAAGAAATTAACTCCGTGTGAAGAAAACTATGGGATTATGGAAAAAGAATGCTTAGCCATTTTGTGGGCCATACGACAATTTCATGTTTATCTATATGGTCGGCCCTTTATAGTACAAACAGATCACAAAGCTATTAAATGGCTGGATCAAATGAAAACTACAAATCCTCGTCTTACTAGATGGAGTTTGACTCTACAGCCTTATAGTTTTACTGTTCAATATAAGAAAGGATCACATAATACTAATGCTGATGCTTTGTCTCGAATCTAATTATATAGGATATTTTATTTTTACATCTTATGTACAGTAGTTAAGAGTGCTTTTTTTTTTTGGTAATTTTGTGAAATCAATTTCATCTTGTATGTATAATCTTAAATATAATACGCTTATTTACTTATCAGATTGGATTTAGTTAAATGTAGTATTAAGTTTACTACCACTGTCATGATGATGATGTGTATGTTGAATTGTGTTTTATTGGTTCTCCCTTCCTGCACACTAGATACAAGACGCTTTTCACAACTATGTTCCCTGAATGAAGTTAATTACAATGGATCACAAGAAACTTTTAACACTTACATGAGAATTACTTATTGATAACCTATTTCACTATATTCCTCGGATTGATGATGAACTTGAATCCAGAAATGTAAACATTTTATTCAAGCTATAATGGGCAGTCAACTGCAGTTATGTTATTTTCTTGTTATGAACTGAATTTTGGGAAACAGGTCAACTTGTTTCTAGGCAACAGCTGATTGATGTATCCGTTGGGAGTAAATGCAGGAGTTACTGAATTTATGACCAACTGACTTTTATTTTCAACTGAACATGATTGCTGAGCTATATATTATTGTGAAAACTTTATATTATTATTATGACTTTAATTTGAGAATTTTGACCAATTTTACTTTTACTTTTGTATGTTTTGCCACGTTTGCCGATTTATTGATTTGTGACGATTTGCGTTACTTTTCCGTTTTGTTTAGATTTAAGATGTTCGTAGTTAAGTTTTTTTTTCTCCATCCATTTTGGCTCAGTGACTCGTTGGTTTCGAAGACACGGCTTCGAGTTGACGAGCGGGGGAATGTAACATGGTGGGACCAAACCCTATTAGTCACACAGGCTATTCACCCCTTATTCTCCCTGATGCCTACTTAACTTGGAAAACTACATTCCAGAGGTGGGTCTTCCAAGGACATATGAATCTCTTGGTGCAAATTTTGCAACCAAACAGTGATTTTTAATATGTACCTATTGAGCTGTTTATCTACTTATAGGTTCATACCAAGTTCATGCAACCCAAGTCTTGTCATCGTCCATTATATAGGAGGGGGGTCAACCATTATGACTATAACTAATTTCCACAATTATTGATTACATGTTTTAACCAAAGAAATTAAAATGACATAAACTAGTATAGTATGAACATTTTCAAACTTCGTAATAATTACCATCTATTAATTAAACAGGTCACAGAAAGATAAACATAACCATTACCCGAGTGATAAATGGTATATCCCAGCTCGCTGGCATTCAAACATAGGTATCTTAATTTTGCAATTGTGAATATAAAAAACGACATATAGAACTAAATAACACCTAATAATTGTTCCTTATATATCAAACATTAGAATGATATAAAAATTAAAATGCTACTTACAAATTATATAATGAAAAATTAACCCCAAACTTAGCTACAATCCAACGGTCTGTCAAGTGAAGGCTTGATAACACAGGCAAACCCTATTTGAATTTTGCCGCGATTTTGAGGATTTTTTAGATTTTTGGTTTTCCGCAACGAAGTTGCAGGAAAACCTCTTGTGATTGTACGAAATCATCATCATCTTCTCTTTTGTCATCTTCTTTCTTTCTGTATGATTTTTGTGTAACGCTTTTCTCTAAAACTTGCAAACATAACATTTTTTTAACTATGTTGACATTTTGACATTTATGTAACGTCGTCAAGCGAAGCTTTTCATGATGCTTACAATTGCGCAACGTGACGTACGCGCGATTTAACGATTTTCTCGTATTTAACATAGCTCGACAACCAAATAACATTTCAACTTGAAACTTTGCAAAAGTTTAATTTATATCATGCGCTAACTTTCTGTGGAAAAAAAATTGCGTGTTTTACACAAAGTTACGCGCGCACGCGCATTTAAAATTTCAAAATGCGCAAAATTAATTTATAATCAATTTTCTACGCGTTTCATGTCGTTTTAAGCTTGTCAAAAATTCCCACGCGTGCGCACATTTTTACGTGTGCGGTGCGCACGTAGCATTGAAAACGTATTTTTTTCGCGTGATTTATGTTTTTCCAGCCTTTTCTAGTAATTTTACCAAATTTTAAACAATTTCGACTTAAAGATACGTCATACGAGCACGTCGAATTGGACAATTTGCGCGCGTTTTTTATGAAAAGGTTAAAAAATTCGTTTAAAATATGCATTTTTTTAAACAATCGTAATTTCTAAACTAGACGGTCAACTTTTTGTGGATGACATTTTCTGGAAGTTAATGAGTTGTAGATATCGGATCATGTATTAATATGGCTAACCGGACATTGTGACGTCATCGTATGGCCACGCTAATATAAAATTTAGGATTTTTGTATCTTTCGTCATAGCTCATCACATTGAATAGAGCGCATCTCCACTTATCCGTTTTCCATTTTCACCCAAATTTTGATATTGTCTATGTCAATCAACTGTCTTTCGCATGAATTAGAAATATTTTAATTTTTTTGACGTCATCATTCCTAAAAATTTAAATTACGTGTGGCATTAATTTCATCTTTACAGTAAATTTTAATCTGTTATAGCTCGTAAGAATAAAATTTGATAATCACGATTAAAACGTTTTATGGAAGCTATTGGATTGTAGATACGAAATCATGTGAAAATGTTGCCAATCGGATGTTGTGACGTCATCATATGGCCAGTTAAATGAAAAAAGTCGTATTTTCATCTTTTGCGTCATAATTCATTACATTTAAAAGAGTGCGCATCAATATTTCACGTATTCAAATTTCTTCTAGACGTTAATATGTTGTTGCTGAAATAATTTCCTTCCGAAATTGCTACCTTTGCATTTCATTTTAAAACCGTCAACATGTTAAAATTTGCAATAAATAGCGGGTCCCGTAATTTCACCTATTCTACACTGTGTGATATGGATACAGATTATACTGTGTATACTATATATGAATCGAAATAATAGAATTTAGCAATAACAACATATCATATTCTTCAGTTCAGGTCATAATGCCAACGTGAACACTTCCTTTTGTCCTCAACCTATCCCTTAATGTTAAAAGGTACGTCGTTACACGTTCATGTTGCACCACTTGCGCGGCGGAAAACCAAACTCGTCAAAGTGACGAGTTACATGTCTAGTTTCAAAATAGAATTTGCTATTTTGACACGGTCTATTTTAAGCCAATGCTCATAAGAAAAGTATGTAAGGAATCTATGAATATTCAGCTTTCTTTTAAGAAAGAAATGATTGATGACATACAAGTGATCTTAAATTGCAAATAAAACACTGTGGTACTTTAGAAAATAGGTAAAAAATTGACCTCACACTGTCAGCGGGCAATGGATGGTGAGTTTTAAAACGTAAAATGACACGTACTTTTTTTAACTTTACAATTTCAAACATATATCATAATGTTCAGTATTGTCTACAGTTTATTTTGAGCTACTAACCAAAAGAATCCGATTTATAATAGCCGAGATATTTAGGTGGGAACATGAAAATCAAGTGTTTTGTAGAAAATCACGGTGCGAAATCAGTGGTATTCATGTCCCAGTGGAGTGTGTTGAGGCAATTTAGCTATTTCGTTGCTCAAGAGATTCATATGAAGTCAATCAGGATGTGGTACCATTTAATTAGTCATCCTTCCTGTCCCCTTAATATAAATATATGTTTTGTAGTTAAGTTAGTTAGTTCGGGTATTGATTCTTGAGACTATAACATCAGTCAGAATCATTACATTTTCACCTTGTTTTATAATATTACTTTTGATTGAATAAATATTATATTTTGTACATTGAATAATTTTGTGCCATCGTTATTGTCTTGGCCCTCGACACGACTACCGTTACAACATACTAGGTCAGTTTCTCAGAAAAAAATTGAGAAAAATATTCCAATAGCTTGATATTTTTGTTGAGGTTATTATGATACACACCAAAAAATATTTTAATTTTGAGCTAAAAGTCCATCTTTTTGGTTTAATAAAAGCTATCTAGCAGATCTTAATACACAAAATTCATATTTTATTGGATAGATATTATGATTATCTTTCCAATAAAATATGCTGTTTGTGTAAGAATGTCTGTACAAGATTGTTTGTACTGGACCAAAAAGATGGATTTTTAGCACAAAATCAAAATCTTTTTTAGCGTGCACCATGTAATAACCTCAAGAAAAATATCAAGCTATAAAAATATTTTTTTCATTTTATCTCAGAAACTTACTTAGTATATGGTAGAAGGGGTATGTAAGTTACACGTCACTGACAACAAATCTTTTAAAAAGTTACAACCAGCTAAGTTTATGAAACCACATAAAAATGTGGCATTTTGAAGGAAAATATGAAGATTGAGGGCGCTGTTCATACAAGTAAAATTACACTTTTTTGCCTGTATTTAATTAAGTTTTAGCCATAATAATTTGAAAATGGTCTTATTTGATAGATAAATTAAATTTTCTTTATATCAAAAAAATAAAACTTTATATTAAATACACTTAATTCTGATAAATTCATGTGAAGTGCTTAAAATCAGTAAATATAACACATTTTAATATTATAACAAATGCTAGTGATGTTAATAAATTACAAAGTTAGTGATCATAAATAGAATTCTTTTACATTTCTATAAAATGTTATATACAACATATAAATGTACATTTTTCGAACAATTTCACAAAAAAAAACCTTTTACGGCCAATAGTTTTTGAGATTTTAGGAATGTGTAGTACCAGTACAGGTCAAAGGTCAATAAAAATATTTTGGGTCATTTTCTTGAAAAAGTTCTTATTAGACTGAATAGAAACATATACCTTCAAATTAATTTGAGCCCTATTTAAAGTTTGTCCAACTGTTAGTTACGGAGTTATATGATATGTAGGTCAAAGGTCAAAAATGCCAAAAATCATACTTCCAGCCATTTTTGGACAAACTTTTCCATTAGAACGAATATTAATATGCATCTCCCAAATAATTTGACACTAAAATTATTTCATTTAATCTAAGCGTTGCAAAGATATGACCATTTTGTTTTCAATGGGTCAAAACATTCAAATTGAGGTCAGAGGTCAAAGATAAATTTTAGAAATTTGACAACATGGGTTTTTATAACCAGCATGATTCAAATATTCATAAAACACAATGTTTACACTTTCCCCATAATCTGCACACGAAAATACATAGGGATCTGGACTAAATTGGTGACAGCCCCAAATCTTGAGTTACTGTAGCTGTATCTTCAACAAGAGCCGATAATATTATTATTATTAATATTATTATTATTATAATAAATTGTAGTTTCTAAGCGCTTTGTTTGTCTAAAATGTAAAAATACCACTTTTTTTGGCATCATTATAAGCACTAAACCTTACCCTTGGCCTCTACTAGCAATGAATCGCCTAAGTCGTTTGAACTCAATCAACATGATGAGAAGACTGTTGACAATGACGCATAGCGCCGTGCACGTATTGATGTGTATCCACTCCCAAGCAAACCTTGCCGTTAGATAGTATGGCATTATGATGGCAGCCAAGTTGAATTTCATAAATTGTGCATAGGATCCACTCTGTAGCTATTGAGGAGATAAAAGGAAACTGTGTAAAAAAAACAATAAATATGTAAAAATATAAATATAACATTGTGTCTATGGATTGTGTCTATGAGGAGTCTCTATTTGTCCTCGACCAATGATACTTTTTTGTTGTTTTATTTCTTGTACAATGTACAATGTTGATGTTTGATTTTGTTCAAATGAAATACACAATAACAATACATTTACCTTTTAATTTGAAAAAGGTTAAAGTTAAAAATATCTAAAAATGATTTGTTATTTCATGTACAGGAATTGTACACCATTTTTATGAACAATTTAACGTGAAGAGGTTATAATATAACTGTGTAAAAAAGTAACTGAAGAGGTTATAATATAACCTCTTCACGTTAAATTGTTCATTGTAGCATTGTAAGCTGCAATCATAGACCAAGCCAAAATAAACATATTTAATGCCACCATTCTCTGCCTTGTTGAATGAATAGAGCAGTCATTCTTTTAACACACTTTGTATACCCATTCCTCTAAATCATATTTTTTTATCAACTGTTATTTAATATTTAGCATACGTACTGTAGACCATTATTTTTTACACAGTCAATATTATTTAATACTACTCTACTGTAATAGTATATAAGTTACTGGTAGTATATCTGTAAGTAAAATCTGTGTTAAATAGTAAAGCTGCTGGTTCTGTGTCCCTAAGTATCTGGGGTCATTTCTATCAAACATGTTTGCAAATTTTGCAGATTATTGCTTACCGGTAATATTGACTAAGATGATAATTAAAGGAGACAATTTACACAGACGAGCGGTAATGGTAATAAAATATAGAATCTATGTTATACCTTATGATCATTTACAAACAACGCGTGCGGGAGGTTTTCGCTCAGGATAGACACAGATTCTAAATGGGACAAGCTACGCGGTTTTCCGCGTACCGTTACCGCTCGTCTGTGTAAATTGGCTTTAAAGCAATTGCTGAATAAATATACTTACTGTATTTGGGGCAAAATGATGCACAGAATGTGGACTGGGGCAGGTAGCAAGCAAAAATGGCAAGAACACCTCATCGTACTTAAACCAGTAAAGATATGCTAATGTTACGCGTGGATAGTCCTTCATGGCGTACACAAGTAACAATGATAAGCCTGGATTGAGAGCCTAAAAATGATATTATTAATATTAACAATAATCTATCATTTGGTTATACATTATTATTAAAACTACAGACTCATAATGGCCTTAGTACACTAAAATAATTGACAGATGTTTCCATGTGGGCTTCCTATTTTTTAAGTTAATTAATTACTTATAATTATATTATGCATTCGCATTTTAACTGTTACCTTATACTCCCAGAAGTCGGTAGGACTTTTAGTACCAATTTCACGTAATGTGTTTAAAGATCGCAAAATAGCTTGCCGATGAAAGCTGTTATCAATGTTGAATGGTGGAGCTTGAAGAACACTGTCTGACATGCTCAAGAGTACTTCACCATCTGAAAATAAAACAAAGAATTTTACTCTTCCATAATGTGTGTACACATCAAAGCAATACGGTGTCTGACTGCCAACAAGGATTGACTAAGTCTATTGAGCACCGGTGGTCTTGTGGGGCTCAGTCATGTACTGTATGGTACATGTAATGCTCTCTTTGCTGCTGCTGAAATTATCATCTTATTATATTGTTTGAAGGTTTGCATGGCAAAATCAAAATGTTGATATAAAGTTTGCAGTACACCACTTATATTGGTTCTGAAAAGAACTGTTAAGTTTCTTGACGTTTCGATCAATATGCTTTGATCTTCCTCAGAAGTGAGAATGTCACTCACTTCTGAGGATGATCGTGAAACTCAACAGTTCTTTTCATAACTAAAATACGTGGTGTACCGCAAACTTTATATCATCTTATTGCCACTAAGCCTATGACCCTAAGTGTGTTTCATTCAGGCATTCTACTGCAAGGCATCTATCCAACTTGCCATGCTTAGCAGGCCTACTGTATCATCTGCTAACTATAAGTTATTAATTCAGTAAAGACAGTGTGGCACAAATCTTTTAATTAAAAAATTACATAAACTTAGAAATCGTGAAAGTAATTAATTTTTCAATTGAAGGCTGTTATATCACTTATATTTTGTATGACCTACGTTATTTTAATGCATAATAGATACTTCTCTAAAACCTTTATTCAGGATAGTGTTGTATTCATTTTTATTCCAATAAATAATCAATAATTTAAGTTTTTTTATTATCTGTTTTTAACTAAAATTATTAATATTATTATTCATGTATAAACAAAATATATAAATTATTTAGATGTCAATTGGATTACACGTTCAGCGTATCTAATAACACAATCGGAAATACTGACTTCTTTGTTGAAAAATGTGTGACGCGAGAAGGATTGTTTGTAGGCCTTATAATTTATAATTTAATGTAATTGTTACAATAAAACATGATCATTATATCAGTTCTATTAGATTCTCATTGCAATGAAAAAGCCATGTATTAATATCATAGCACAGACCTATAAAGTCCACTGATTAGGAAACGTTTTGAAATTGTGAATGATGGGTCGATAAGATAAATATTGATTATCAATGATTTCACACGGCTGGTATGTTTATCTTTGGTATGTATTGTAAAGATTTTAACGATATTCAAGGCTTTGTAGCAATGCTTATTTGACAGGTGTCATGGCTTCTGTGACGTTTATCCTATAGTTACAGTACTGAATTATCCTATAGTTACAGTACTGAATTATCCTATAGTTACAGTACTAAATTATCCTATAGTTACAGTACTGAATTATCCTATAGTTACAGTACTGAATTATCCAATAGTTACAGTACTGAATTTCAGACTTGGTAAACAAACAGCAGCAATATCAATTTGTTTTAAGTCAGATATGCACGTGACATTAATCAACAGGAAATTAATATTAATGCCATCATTATTTTAATTTCAATTATTGTATTTGGAGTAGAGATTTTCAATAATTTTATGTATACAAAACTACTACAGTACTACAACATCATATCCATTTACAGAATTGTTTTATAACATGTACTGTACAGCCAAAGCATATTGTAGTATTTTAATTTTATAGAATTTTCTTTTTTGATGATCCAAAGAGACTAAATACAATAAAACGTTTACCATATTCTGTTTTATCTTTGAATCATTTGAGGCCTCCAGCATTGGAGGGCCACTTTTGGTTTCTAAACCAAGGGGCCTCAGGCCTGTGCGTTACGCAACTGCCTCACATAACCGCCACTCTCTTCTGTAGGGCAGGATGTATATGGACATTAGTTAAATCTAGCAAACTTGCTGATGGTCCAGCAGGTCTACAGTATGAATAAAAACCTTACCAAACATGCTGCTGGATAATGACCTCTAGTGCAATATTTCATTTAGTATTCTAAGTGTCTATATAATAAACAGTAAACTTTGATTTTAATGTAAATTTTCAACCTGCACACTATCATCACATGTATCATTTATAAAATATGATGGCAATGATGTCACATTGAGTCACAAGATTTATCTTCTGGTACAGCACAGCTGTATTAGTATACGACGATCATTATTAAGTATTAGTACAAAGCATGTAGAAGGTTTACTGTATACTTTTTGTTGTTGCTGTGGTGTAACACTGAGGCCACTGGTTTAGGAACCCTAAGTGGCCCTGCAACAATAGAGGCCTTGGATGTTTTCAGCCTCTTGTTCAACATATTCTAAAGCCTGTTGTTTTCCCTGGGCTCTGCTCAGGGGCCCATGCATGCTCCGGGGCCCCTGAGTTTAGCCAGTGACCGCTCATAGCCGGTATGGCACTGGTTTTTGTTACTTTTCTCTCAAACTCTTTACTTTATTAAATTCATATGAAACCCAGGTATTTTGGCCTACAGTGCCCTAAGGGTGTCCATTGTTTGTGACTGGACACATACAGTAGAATGGCTAGGCCAATCAAAGTGGGTTTTGCAACATCAAGGCAAGAAAAAAAACATATAGTATAAAAATTGCTAAAATTTTAAAATGTCCTGATGATGTATTGTGGAATATTGAATCCTTACCCAATTGGCATTATCACCAACAATTGTTACCATAACATTTTTTTTTAAATAATTAATTTGCAGGATACAATAATTCAGCAATGAAGAGATACAGTAGGGCCTACCATTCAAATGCTAATAATTATCCGTGAAAAACATTTTTTTTAACAAAGATCTCGGATTTCTCTACTATAATACAAGGCCTAGAAAAGCATACATGATCAGTAATGCATGCACAGATAATAATAGAACTAAAGAAACTATATTGAAACAGAGACTATTGACACAGACTAGGGTAATAACAGTCTGTTGCCTAGGGTACTATGCCCTGTTACTAAAACTACAACTAATGTTTGTTAAAGTGTTGCCCTTCCAAACTATTGATTAGTACACTACAGTAGGCCTATAACAGTATTTACAATAGGAAGCTGCATTGTGTACAGTAATATCATATTTGTTCAGTGAGCTTCAACAGCCATTTTTAACAACTACTGTATACTCACTAATAGCATTGTCCGTGAAAACCTGTGAATACTGGCTATGAGCCCAGACACCTAAGCCGCTCACCCATGTGGACACATCAACTACATTCCACTTGCCAACTGGTTTGTGGATCAGCAAATCGTGATCAGAGCTTCGCCAATTCCATAAAATATACACAATCTAGAGATAGAAAATATGGGGTTTTTGGTGAGCTGGAATGAATAGTATAGTTCATTTTAGTATAAAGAAAACAAATCATCCTTAAAATCTTTACCTATAAAAGCAGCAGTAACAAATCTCATTTAAACTATTCACAATTACTTCCTCATATCGTGGTATCTTTGGTCATAAAAAAGTCACCTACTGTAACATCTTCAGAAAATGGTGATAAAGACCAAACGAATATTTACCATAGAAAGGAAAAACATTCAACCAGAGTACTATACAATTAAATAGTTCTATTAAATTGAAAACATGTCACAGTATTTTAAGGCAGTTTGCCTATTCATCAAATGCCTCACAATCTTGATTTTAACTCAAAAGTTTGGTGGTATCATACATGATTTATCTTCAATTAAATTCTATATTTCTATTGATCAGAGAATATGGTTTTGAATACCGTTCTTTTCAAGATAGAAAGAACGTTTTTTTCTTTCCAGCAGAAATGGGTCCCGCAAAAAAGAAACAAGCTTAAAAATGGTTTCAAAAACTACAATTAATTACGGTCTTGTTCGTGATCAGGCGCGGCTTCATACATAAATTCACAACATGACAAATTGTATAATGAAGGAAGTGGATTGGACAACTGATTTATACAAGTAGTGTACTAATTACTTAGTTAATGCTTTGAAAAAAGAATTTTGCATTTCATTTCAAATTCATCTTCAAATCTGGAATGAACCATTTATAAAAATCTTTAAAATTAAATTTATTTCTGTTTCATTTCAATGGGTATTTCCAAACTCCAGAAACCTAGCGCAAACCTCCAAAAACACCTTACGCAAACCTCCAAAAACACCTTACGCAAACCTCCAAAAACACCTTACGCAAACCTCCAAAAACACCTTACGCAAACCTCCAAAAACACCTTACGCAAACCTCCAAAAACACCTTACGCAAACCTCCAAAAACACCTTACGCAAACCTCCAAAAACACCTTACGCAAACCTCCAAAAACACCTTACGCAAACCTCCAAAAACACCTTACGCAAACCTCCAAAAACACCTTACGCAAACCTCCAAAAACACCTTACGCAAACCTCCAAAAACACCTTACGCAAACCTCCAAAAACACCTTACGCAAACCTCCAAAAACACCTTACGCAAACCTCCAAAAACACCTTACGCAAACCTCCAAAAACACCTTACGCAAACCTCCAAAAACACCTTACGCAAACCTCCAAAAACACCTTACGCAAACCTCCAAAAACACCTTACGCAAACCTCCAAAAACACCTTACGCAAACCTCCAAAAACACCTTGCGTTTGAATTATATCTCTTTTTTTTGTCAATTTCAGTTTGCTTATTATTTGCTTTTTAACTACTAACTTGCAAGTAGTATTATACAGTACTTAATTTATTTAAGTATTACTTAAATATAACAGACTATTAATGAATAACACTACTTGTGTAATTAACAATGTATACAGTATAAAATAGGTAGAATTCCTTCAGACTTAGTCACACTCTATTGCCATTTACCAACTAATTGTTCATTGCTAAATACACCTGAGTTATTTCAATAAAAACTAAAAAGAAAGTTAGTGACGTAGGAATTCAATACATACTTAGTGCTGCTTATATGTACAGCTAAAGAATTTTGGCTGCTCTTCACTATGAACGACATACTATTATTATTCTTATTTTTTTTACAGTTTTTGTGAATGCCACTGTTCTAAAGAGTTCCAAATAAAGAAATTATATGAAGTTTTAGAAGCTTACACTCAGTACTGTAGTACTTGAAATTTAATATTCTTTTTAGTAATCTGCTAAACTAAAATAACTAACTAAGGTTTTTGCTTCTAATAATTTCTGTCCATCTCACCATGTTCAATTACTGTACTTTATTTTGTTGGTGATTTCCAGGCAAACTGTTTAAAAATATGTTAATAATAATAGAACTGAATACTAGTGGCAATTTTCAAATTGTTAGTTCAATTTTTTTGTAATTGTAAAGTACTAATTATTATTTTGATTTTCAAATTAAAGATAACCAGTATGAAAGAGTTATTTAATTTGGGTTCTGGAAGGAAGAGTACAGTATGACAATTTATAATTAAGCATTTCAATTGACAACAATATTTAAAGTTAGTCAGTAATCATCCTTGGCCATTTTGCTGTATCCTCTCAGATTACATAATAGTATTATAGTGATTAAGCTATTTCTTTCTGAACAAAGAATACATACAGTATTAGTAAATTTGTTTGTAAGCTGATGTCTTTTGTGCCAAACAACATTATTCAACTTCCTTCAGTTAATTAAGAATACAGGGAAACATGGATTACCATGTCCTGACAGCAGTAAACCACAATAATAAACGGATATTTTTTGGGGAATAGTAATAATGCAAGTAGTTTAAAAAATTTATACTTAAAATGCTTAATTATTAACAGTTTCTACAGTGTAAGGTACAGTGTTCTCCCAAAGCAGGTTTTGCCAGACTAAATTGGCTCCAACCCGTATTAAAAATAGTGCAAGAAAATTATACATAGTGTAAATAAATTACTTATCTACTAATGGTACTGTAGGTTAGGCCAAAACATTAAAAACAAGAAAGAGCAATCAAAGACTACAGTATATTCTGTCAATTTGTTGATTTCTATATTGGGAGTAGAACACTGAGGTAACATGAACGAAGTCACAAAGTTTGACCTTTACTAAAGAACAACTGATTATGCATTTCCTTATTGCAACACAAACCCACGTGAGGTAAAACGGAAACCACCAGACAAGTTGTAAGTATGTCATCCACTGTGCACGTCAAATTAAACAAAACTACGGTGACTCAACTCTCTATTAGCAATTTAATTTGTTCTTCGTTTATAAGTAAAGAATTAATCTATCTTCTTGTTTAACATTTTGGTTGTGATGTACTGTATAAGTTGTTGCGGACAAGGATATAGAATACATAGCAGATTAGATATAAACACACTGTAAACAGAAAGTGGTTTTATCCAACTGTGTACAGTAAACTTTCTGTTTAGTTCAATGGGGTTTTATATTTGAACAATTTAATTTATTTACTTTAATAGCTTATTTATGATGAATAAAAACCACAAATATGTATTCAAGTGGAAACTAGGTGCTTTACCTTTTTATTGGATCAATTCATTGTATATTTTTGTCCAACTTTTGAAGAATACATTTTCTTCATTAGACTACGACCACCAAAGTCACTCTTGTAGAATTAGGAAGTCCTTTCTTGTAAATAGCATTCATATCCAAAGGTTCGACGATAACAATATTGTAATTTTTGTTTTGAATTTTCTAATCGTTTTTACAGTATTTTACATTGGCCTATGGCATTGTTCAAATTTGCATTTTTAACATTGGTCTACAGCGTTTGTGCAATTTCATGTATTTTTCTTGTAGTTTTATTGTCTTAATTATGCCAAGCAAAATGAATTTCCATTTTAAGTGGACCAATAAAATGTCTTATTTTTCTATACTATTACACACTCTGTTCTGTATAGTTACTGTTCTAAGTTTATTGATTTTTGTGTTGTGTAGGTATATTTACTAGGATCTTCTTCATAATATAATCAATGTGTTCATTTGTAAACAATGCTTAGTATTTAATGGGGCATTTTGTGTTTCTCAAAAGATCAATCATATTGTGTGATCAACTTAAGAATTTTACTTACATATATCAAAACAAGCGTCAGTAAAGTACCCCACCAAAACCCATATTTTGACTGCTTATCAACATTAATCTTTCCATCTTTTTGGCGACGACCAAATTCTTCAAATTCTTCTAAAATGTCAGAATTTTCTTTGAGAAGTAACGAACGTTCCCGATAACGGTCAGTACATGCTTTCTCAATGGTTGACCTGTGTAGGAAAACAAGTGTAGGAAATTACTAATAACCTAAACAGTCTATCAAGGTCAAATATATGTCACAGTGGTGACATTCATATAAAAACATGTGGGCGATGAACAACCTAAATACCGTTATAATTTACAATTAATAGGGAAAACTACAGTACATATCTAATACTGTATCCAAATTCTGCTTTAATAGAAGGCAGTGAATAAAACTAATATTGCATTCTAATATTTTTGTGTACATACTTCCTTGTATAGTGTAATACAACTTATTAAATAGCCTGTACTGTACAACCATTGGAAATTGCAACATAATGTACTGTACTGTAATACCGCAACTGTTATTAAAATTATTGTTACTATTTTAAATGTTTAATACTGTATTCATTACAGTAGCAATTGAGATGATTGAGTGAACAAGTTTAATCAATGGTGATCTTAAGTTGCTGCACAAAAAATACATTTAGACAGGGAAAAAGATATTTCACTTATTATACCAAAACTATAGTAAGTATTTCACTTCAGTAAATAAATATTTAACGGTTTCCCTTTCTTTGTCATGTTCACATACCATAGATCTGTTTAGGAGAATTTAAAGTGTAAATTTTAGGAAAAACTACTAGACAGGAAGAGGAAGAATTTGGGATATTTTGTCAGTAAACAAAACCTACCTTAAAATAAAGTTGACATTAGGAAATCCAGCCCATTCTTGTCGACAGAGAGGACAAGTACAAGTTCCTGACGTCTTCCACCATTGCGCAATACAAAGACGACAAAAACTATGCCCACAGTTTATCGTTGTCGGGCTAATCATTAAATCACTGCAACATGCACAGGTAAAATCTCGCACCGAAACGGAACGTTCATATATCTGACCAACGCTGTCGATAGCGTGGTCAGATCCTGTAGTTCTGTGTACATGAGCACTTTGTTCTGATAATAAAGTTTCACTGCTTGTATTGACAAACAATTTATGTTGATGACTAGGGTCATCAGGCAAAAAGTCATCAGGAGGTTCGGGTTCATAGTCACCCCTTCTCCTTTTATGAAGTTTTTGATTATATGATCCAGCCATATTCAAAATAATTAAAAAAGAAAAATCATTGGAAATATATACAAGTTTGGAATCTGAAAAACAAGAGAGAAAACACAAGAAATGAATGGATAATTCATTGCAACAACAATATTTAATTGTTCACTTAAAAAACGTACAATAACTCTGAGTAATTAACTCAAAATAAAAGTAATACTAATTAATAGTATTAGGCCTATTATACAACAACAATAATAGTTACACAGTCCAGTCTGTGCGAGTGTCACTGTCAGTCAGTGACAGGATACTAATTTTGAATATTTATATTTGAACGATCCATTTAAATATTTTAAAAGTTTCAGTCAGTTTCGGTCCTCAGTTTCGACAGTTTTAATGTAATTAGGTCACTACGTCTTTAGTCTAGGCCTAACTATTTTAGGCTAGCCATAAACTGTACACTCACCGGCCTTGCCTTTCCTTCTTGCTGACCACACACACAGCAGACAGAGCGACTAAAGGTCCAATTTTTCGTTCCGTGTTTTTGCTCTCGTTCGTCCCTTAAAATAACAAACTAATGAAATAATAAACGAACAAAATACTCCAAGAAAAATAAGAGCAATTATATCTCCTTCTTCATCAACGTAACCATCCAATTTCAGACCACCCATTTTATTTCAAAACTCTCCTCCTCTCTCAGCTCACGAGCTAGGCCACCAAACCAAACAGTTGACTTGCCTCTTTTGATCTGCAGCAGTGTGTTTAGCTGCTGCCGTGTCGCTAACGCCCGAATGACGCATTTTGGGTAAATCGATTATTGATCTAGTTCGTCGACGCGCTGAAGATCGAGACGATCATTTATCGATTATTTTGTATTTTTAGTCTGAAATAATATGCAAAATATATTACCATAATTAGTTACCCACATACTTTAATTAAATTAGATTAAAATACGCATAAAAGTTCCAGTTAAAAGCAATTATATTGTATTATAATGAATATTTAATTGGCAACTGAAAAAAAGGATTTCGCTATAGACTGTGTCAAAGGTCAAATATATTTCGCGCAAGTTTTTGTTTGTTGTTTTCCTTTTTTGTGTATTTCTCTCATTCGTTAAATTGTCATGGATGTCACACGTAAAAGTTGGTATTCGTTGATTATTATTGCCATAGATCAATTCATAAGATTTATTTTAATTAACGGTTTCAGGTCCGGCGGTACGTTTTAAAATTGGAGGTCACAAAGAAGATCTTAGCATGTGAATTTCTAGGCTGGCCTAGCTAGGCCGGACAGAGGACGCTAGGCTAACCAGTCAAGTGGAGATTCCAGCCTGACCCAGCCGATGTCTGGTCATTTCGGCCGCGCACCAGTTATTTCGGCCGCCGTATGAATGAATGAATTACATCTCTGTCTTTTCATGCAATCAATGTTTCCCGATCATAGAAAAATAAAAACAAACATTCCCTTAAATTAATAAATAATAGGTATATATAGCCTATAGGGGCCAGCCAGGCCCTAACCTATTTGAATTTCAAAATCTATAGGCCCAGAAATAGTATATCTGTCTGAAAAATAGCACAATGTAATGTAATGCTAAATGTTTTTTATTTCAGATTTCAAAGAAGCGCTAGGAGTAATATCAAATGTATTGAATGACAGTTCTTTTGTTGCAATCGACGGTGAATTCACAGGTCTGCACTATGATAGTCGTTACATGCCAAATGCATTTGATACACCAGAAGAGAGATACCAGAAATTGCGACAAGTAAGCACTTAGCAACCTATACCTACACATGGTAGATCCATAGCAATCATTGGTGGACCTTGATACATTGTTTTTTTTATTTACAAATCATCAAAAGGTAGAGATATACACCAGTCTATCCACAGTGGAAATAAGTTTGATTAATGTTAACCTTTTTGTGTTATCCGTATTTTTTCTTGTCTGTTGTATAGTTTGTTTCCTGTCAATATTTCGAAATAATCAAACACTTTCTTTTTAAGGGTTCAGTTGATTTCCTGTTAGTACAGTTTGGTTTGTGTATTTTCAAATACAATGGAAAAAGCTCAAAGTAAGAAATTCATTCCTTTTATTGTCCAAAATAAAAAAATTATTGTCATAAATAACAACGTACTAAACACAACACATGCTTTATGTATTCATAAGAAATATTAAGAATACTAATAAAGTTTTTTTGTTTCTTGTGAAGATATACAGTGTATCCTTTTAACTTCTATGTATTTCCAACTCCACTCAATCGGCATGCGCCAGATCCACGATTTCTTTGTCAGGTGAGTTTGGTATATACTGTCAACTCTCTCAATACCGGACTCTCTGAAAACCGGAAAACCAGACATATTTGGCAAGCCCAAAGGTGTCTGGTATTGGGAGAGTGAACTGTACAAATATTAATATTTTGAGTAATGAAAAACACAGTTGAATAGGATTTGAGTGTTGGCAGCAAATACCCTTTTTGTACATGTGAACTAAATTTATTTAATGTTGATCTTTTTACAGAGTTCCAGTATTGACTTCTTAGTCAGTCACAACTTTGATTTCAATAAACTTTTTCGAGAAGGTTAGTTCTGTAATTATATTGTATTTTTAATCTTTCCTGTACAGTTGACTCTCAAAAACCATTTTTTTTTTGGGAATTTCGTAAACTTTTTTAAACTGTCAACTAGATTAGATTCTAAAATTATAATTAATAATTGTGTTATTATAATCACACTGTAAAGATTGAACATTTGAGCATGACCTTTTTTTCTGTGTCCACAGGTATTCCATATTTGACCTCTAACAGTGCTCGTACTATGAGAGAAGAGATTCTGCAGAAGTATGCTGGTCAAGGGGTGACTATACCAAACAAAGAACCAAGTCCTGCGTTCAGAACACCCCAGGCTAAAGGCCCCATTATCATTCCAGATGAACACAAAGAATTCATTAACCAAATTGTGTAAGAACAATTTATAAACACACTTTTTGTTAGTAATACATTTCAATTCATTTATTTTATTCTGTCCAGCACTCTGGCTCCAAAATTGTCTTACTCGTCACGGTATATAAAACATTAAAAATATGATAAAATGGTTAAAATACAAACAGTACGACACCAAGGGGTAAAATACAAAAGCAACAAATACAAAAATTATTGTTAATAAGTGGATTTATATAAGACTTAAATAAGGTCCATATGTGTTAGACGTTACATTCTACATGCTCTTCCCAGGGAAGAGTTAAATTATTAAGTTTGATAATAAGAGGCTTCTTAGTGGTGGAATGCAAGTCAAATCAACCACCTCAAACCAACAATTACATGATTCATAAATTACAATCTGCAAGCTGCTCCTCATATCATGTTAAGTTTGATAATAAGAGGCTTCTTAGTGGTGGGTGAATGCAAGTCAACCACCTCTATCCAACAATTACATCCATGAATGAATACATGTTGACCCAACAAATTTAAGCTGTTAAAATTATTTTTTTTTTATTGATTTTAGATCAAAAACAGAGCAGCTTTTGAAAGATAACGATAGAACGTCATTACAACTGGATCCCTGCAATGGGTAAGTGGAACGGTAGAACATTAATAATAATGTGTTCATGTATTTATGTTGTATGACCTATGTTTTATAATTCAATAATTATTTATATTTTCAGATTTCAACGAAAGTTAATTTATCAGACCATGGAAACAAAGTAAGTTTGTTTTGTTTTCAAACTGTAAATACAACACTGCCAAAATGTTATAATAATAATAATATAATTCAAACTAAAGTATAGTTCTATAATATAATAAGTTACTAAAAAGTTTTGTTAATATACGAAAATTTGGATGAGCTTCTTCAATATATTCCTTAACAATGATACAATATGCGTAGGTTCTTGCAAATCAGAATCTCATTATTCTCTGCACATATAACAAACATATATGTTTTTTTATTTCAGGTTTCAAACAAAACTGATAGTAGAGACTAAAACTGGAGAGAAGGTGTGTGCAAAAAAAAAATAGATTACATACAGTATATGTTACATAACATTTCTTCTCATTTACTGAACAATGGTATTCTGTTATGAATTTTAACGAAAAGAAATTAAGCAAAACATGCAAATCAAAGAAAATAAATGTATATTTTAAACAATGTATGCATTGTCTATTTTGTGCCTAGTTTATTTATCGAAAATGATGCTCACATAGTTTGCAGGATTTCTTTTTTTTAGGTATCGCATACAATTGGCTTAAATTCATAGAATGATTTTTTTTAGAATTTTTGCTTTTGTTTTAACAGAAAGAACGTTATATAGAGATTACTAAAGCTACTTCAGAGGAAGATAAAAGAAAGAGAGATGAAATAAAAATGCAGGCAGACCTTGTAAGTAATAAATGAATATCAATTTATAGTGTTCAGTGTTTGATTAACAATTCTTTTTATTGAAATGTATTTTTTTACATTATTTCAGGACGAGATAGACGATGCAATAGGCTTTTCTAAAGTCATTGACATGATCTCAGAGTCGGGACGTTTGGTGGTCGGACACAACATGATCTTAGATTTAATGCACACTCTCAATCAGTTTAGTTGTCGCCTCCCAGATGTAAGTTTTTTGTACATCCAATCACATGCATATTCTAAAGTCTGTCTACACTATCAAACTATAAGTGACAAGAAAATGTGATGTGCCCATATATTGACATGATGATGTCATATCACTACCATATTTTGGTACATCACACTTTTGTCAATCTAGTTTAATAGTGTAGACAGAGCTTTAGATATGGATAAATTGTTGGAATAAATTGTTGAGATAAAGTTTCAAATATGAAAGTTCTGGTTACAACATAGAATTGCTACTTGTTCCCCACTTTAAGATTGATATGGCACATAGTTTGTGTAAGTTGGTTTTGTATCTCTTTATCTTGATAATGGTTTTTCTATTTTAAATAGAATTTGATTGAGTTTAAAAATATGTCGCATTGTGTATTTCATCGTGTTGTGGACACCAAGGTAATGGCGAGTACACATCCATTTAAGGTAATTATTATTGTCTTCTCAAATATTGGTCAAGCAGATTTGTTTCCCAACTACATTAGATTTAGATACCTCACATATAATATACTATTGATTTAAAAATCGTATAACACTAATCTAACAAATTAAAAGAAGAAAAAAAACAAAAATTAAAGTCTAATTCAGCTTAATGGTTTACATTATTAAAGACTTCCAGCAATGTACCATTATGTTTACTAAGGAAGTAAAACTTATTTAAGTTCATTAAAAGCTGAATTAAGACATTCGTGCCTTTGCTAAGTTTAAAGTTGAAGTCGTGTCTCTGGACCATTAGATAGGCTTTGTACATCAGTACTTCTATGAATGGAGGAAAAGTTGATTGTGGTCTTTGCCAACTTTAAAGCAACCTTGAAAAAAAACAAAAAACATTAATAAGAAAATAATCAATATTGATGATACTAATATACTATTAATAGTTCTTTGTTGTTTATTTTTATCAGGAATTTATCATGAATTCAGCATTAAATGATTTACACAGTCGGCTACAGGACAATCCATTCATACCGCCCTCTATTGGCAAGTTCACCATTGTTTTGCAATCGACAGTAACAGCTTGGTTGGGATAAATTCAGACAACCTGAAAAGAAATTGCAATTTAGTTTGATTACAATCATTAATAATACTGTACTCATGCATAAGCCCACCCTGAGGTATAAATCCACCCTGAGGTATAAGCCCACCCTTAAATTTTCACGTAATAGCGTTATATGACAATAAGCAAAGATACTCCAGTTTGGTTCTTTGATATAAATAAATAACTAAATTATATGAATGGTCTTAAGCTCTGTTTACACTGTCAAACTTTATGTGACAAAAAATGTGATATGATGATATCATATCACTACCATATTTGGGCATATCACTAACCATATTTGGGCACATCAAACTAGTTTGATAGTGTAGACAAATCTTTACATGCATGACAATTCAATAATTTAATATATTGATTTAATTACAGAAATGGCATCAAACTTTAATGGGTACAAAAAAGCTGAGAATTATCATGAAGCGGGTTATGATGCCTTTATCACTGGTCAATGTTTTGCCATTATGGCCAATTTTCTTGGTACATTTATGGATCCACCCAAGCATCGTGTTTCACCCTCGTCACAGTTTTTGGAACCATTTATGAATAAGTATGTTTCAAAATATTGGTCAATTAAATTAAAAATGACAGTACATGGGAGTGTTGCCATGGACTGCCATGCTGTACTTTTTTTATGTTTTAAAAATATACAGTATTCAAATCAAACGTCACCCTCAGATCTTCAAACTAGACTCTAGAATATTGTTACTCTTTTCTTTTTAGAATTCATCTGATGCGAAGTTTAGATATCCCATATCTAAATTTAAATGGACCAGATTGTAAGTATTCAGACTTAAATCTATACTAAATTAATGTTGTTTGGTGGGTAGTAAGTCTGAAGGTTGGTGGGTGGGAAGTTAGGAAAGATCTTAAATAGTACTGGAACAAAAGGCTTTGCAGGGTAGGTGAAAAAGGGATTCAAGAAATGTTATTGGTCCACTTTAAAATGGAAATTCGTTTTGCTTGGCATAATTAAGACAATAAAACAACAAAGAAAAATACATAAAATTGCAAAAGGCAATGTTAAAATACTATTTATTGGCTAAACAGAACATTTAGGCTAGGTTGAAACCATTATAGCTTAAAAATTATATTGTGGATGAAAACAATTTTGGAGATTGAAATACTGATTTGTGTTAATATGGATTTATCTATTTCACAGTACAACCGTCCAGGAATCATGTATTCCATGTGACGTTCCCAAAGGAATGGCGTACAAGTGACCTTCACCAGTTATTCAGTCCGTTTGGATCCATTTACGTTGGTTGGATAGGTGACACTGAAGCGTTTGTATCTCTGTACAAAGCTGCTGAGGCATCAATGGGTAATATATGCAGTCAAATCTGACATGACCTTCAATTTTGACACGACCTTCAATATCATCCTATGAGAAATATAAAAAAATTAATGTTAAAGTTTAATAGGCCTAACCGTAAAGGAAGTGACATGGCGCATTGTATATCCGACATGTATCTACAAAACGATGATTATTGGTATATTCACTCTTCCCTGGTATATTGAACTAGTGTAACTTACTATTCAATGCTTCTCTGTTTACCCTTCTAGTGTAACTTACTATTCAATGCTTCTCTGTTTACCTTCTTGCAACAGTCCAATGAGTTCTATTTCTTTCCATACAGCATGCGAATAAATAATATATATTCATTACATTACAGGAAAAAGTCATGAATATGCAATGTACGGGTAATAAATATTCATGACAGTACAGAGAACTGCCATGATAACTGTTATCACCCCAAATGCTATAGGCTAATCAAGTTGTAAACAATACATAAAATAAAAGTCACCAGAAAATAAAATTTAGATATAGCCACTTCAGTGAAACTAATTAATTCTTGTCTTCTATAAACTCTGGTCTTTTTGTTAGTAATGAAAACCATTAAAAAGGGTGAGAACTACACAGTTACCCCATACAAAAACTTCAAAAGTGGTGTTTACCCGGAAGATAATGCAGAAAAAGAGAGGAAAATGGTCAGTCCACCACAGGAAGAGAAAAGTCTAACAGTTGCCGAGATGGACAAAGCAAACACAGAAGAACCTGGGAAGAGGAAGCGGCGGATATCGTCATTGGAGGCAGACGCTGAGGTTGCGGTGCTGATGGGAACGGTTGCAAAGAGGAAAAAACCAATGGATCCAACGTAAGCATCTTGGAGTGTTTGGCTACAAACCATAAAGCTCTGTCTCAAACTTCATGTGACAACAAATGTGATGTGCCCATATATGGACACGATGATGTCATATCACTACCATATTTGTGCATATCACTACCATGTTTGGGCACATCACACCTTTTTTGTCAAACTAGTTTGATAGTGTAGACAGAGCTTAAGCATTTAGAATAAGATTATAATTGTGATGGTGGATGGAGCTTTGTAGTGTTCAGGTGTCTTGAGGTTACACATTTGCAACCTGTCCAGCTATTTCCTTTTGTTTCTTTTCTCTCTGTTGTATCAAGTGTCGTACACTAATACAGTAAGTACTGTACAATTATATTTTACAGTGTAGCACCATTTGTGTCGAGAAAAGGTGTAAAACCACCATTGCCAGGGGTAACGGAGGAGGGAGATCCCGGTACTGAAATTAAAGAAAAAGATGAAGATATGGTGAAGGAAAAGGATGAAGATAAAGTGAAGGAAAGAGATGAAGATAAAGTAAAGGAAAAAGATGAAGATATGGTAAAGGAAAAGGATGAAGTAGAAAGTGAACATATTGGAACATCTAAGAAAGTAGAAGAGGAAATTGATAACAAGGAGGAAAAAAAAGAAAACTTACTTACCGAAGGTAAGATATGAATTAGTTTTAGTAACTGAGACATATCTTGTATATAACAACAAATGATGCTTTTTACTCAGTTATTATGTTCTTTACTAGGAACTGATGAAGATGTGAAAATGTTTGAAGAATGTGGAAGCTGGTGATTGCATTCATAATTGTATTAGTTGCAACAATAGACATTGAATAAATGGTGGACTATCTTGAAGAATATCACTGTACTGAAAAACGACCGTAAACAAAGCCAAAATAAAGTGTTCAAAATTGTATAAAAGTTTTGTAAATGTTTTATGAGGCTGTTATATTAGCCTTGCATCAATATTGTGACTTTGAGTATAAAATACAGTACTACTGATTGCTTGACATATTGTCGACAGCATTATTGCGATGGACTCGCTATCAATGTACAGTAGTCCAAGTGTGGATATTGTCCAGATTGTGGTTGCTGTGCTATGCTATTTCCTTTGTACCTAACCAGAACCAGAATTGTATGGAAGCATTGGTTGTATAGAATCATAATACGAAATGGATTGAGAATAAATTGATAGTTGACTATCCTAAGAATGTAGAAAACTGTATTCATTTTCATCTCTTATTTCGTAATTCCATAGATAAATATCATTGGTTGTATGTATTACCAAGTTGTGTATAAAACACAATTTGTTTTGAGTAAACGTTTGAGGGGGAAAGTTGACTTTGAACGATAACTTTTTGATAAAGTTCTTGGAGGAGGTGGGGCTCAAGCAAGGTAAAGCATAACGTGATGGAAAAGTTTCATTTTCAGGATTGTGAATATTATTATCTGTTCATCAGTTTATTTTGAAATGTTAATATTTATAAATACAATCTTGAAATTAAAACTTTTTGTACGAATTATAGTTGTGTGTTCAATATGTGTCTAAATATAGTGGTTGTGTGCTTATCTGATTTTGCCGAAGACAAACAAACGCTGACGACGTCACTCTCCCGCGTTTTATGCAAATTTTAAGATCCATAATCTAATCTATGAGATGTGTTTGTTTTTTAAAATCTTTTGTGACGTGAAACACTTTTATTCATGATTCATTCATTAATATCATGTGATCATGTTTCTGCCAAATGATTGAAGTGAATAGCTTGCGTGCGTTTGAGATTTCACTGGGCATTATGATACAATCTGAACACAATATCCAACAAAATCCCACTTGCCCGTAAGTTTTACTTGCCCGTAAGTTTTACTTGCTCGTTTCAGCAAACAAAATACTGTAAAACCTTGAAAACTAAACAAACATGACAACAATTTCCGCACATTGAAAGTTGTCTTCGATTTCAGATCACGATGTAGGCCTATTAAATGAACCTAATCTCTGATTTTAGATCAAGTGGGAATGCAGTTTAAATCCACATATTGCACGCACATCATTGGAACATTCTGGTCTCAAACGAACGCGTATTCAGTTGACGGATTTGACAAATAATTCCACACATTGATGATATTTAGAGAAGGTGGGAGGAGGGAAGATAAGATAAAACACATCTTCTCAGCTTTGATAATTACAGATAATCGACGTAGTGTGAAACCGAAAACGTATAATATGAACTGTGACCCAAAGAATTACTGGAAAAAAGTCTGTAAATATTTCCAAGAATTCAGCATACGATACCACCAATGAATGATATTATAATAATTAATGTAAATAGTTCTGTCTGTTCAAAATGTCAGCAATTGCGTAGAACTGAAGGACGAACAGCTGTAGGTCTACTTTAGAAGACATATTGTCCCCCTAAACAAACTTTTTTTTTTTCAATTTGTTGATGAATATGCCATTTTGATGTCACAAAATACTTATCTTTAGCCACAAAATTCATGAAAAAAATATATACTTGAAAAAACTTTGATTTGAGGGAAAAAATAGTTAAATTGTCAGACATTACATTTTTGGTCAAATATAACTGTTTATTTTGTCTTTTTATAAGTGAAATCATTAGTTTTTTGTTCATTTTTTCCTTGAATAACTTTATTAAAATTGCAAAATGGCATATTCAAAATCTAGTTTATTAATTGTAATTGTTCATGTTTTGTGGGGATAAATACATCTCTAACTGTGTCTATTTTGCATTCACGTGCAAAGTAAAAAAATACTGCAGTTATAGTACAGTATTATACTTCCTCAGAAACTTTGTTTGACTACTGTATGACGACTGTATGAACACGTACGTAGACCGGGTTCCATGACGTCATGGATTGTGCTGGCCAGTCTGAAACTCAATGTATACACACTAGCGAGCAAAATCCCTGACGTCAGTGAAACAGTTCATGATCTGTATCAGCGGTGTTTTTGAAAAGTTATCACACGTTACAGAAACAACCACCGTAAGTTGCTAGTTAATACGATACGGCGCTTTTGCCTATCATACCACAGTATCACTGGTTTCCTCTCTTCTGATTTTCCTCAAGATTAATTTCGTCTTCCCACAGGCTCTACGCCTAGTGTACAGGTACTGAAACCGGTCGTTCTATATAATACCAGTACATCCGCAATTAGCCTAAAAGCTTCATTTCAAACCCTTTTCCTGATAGTGTATATTGTTGTTGAACACAATAGTGGAATTCAATTTCAATTAAAACTTTTATCTCAGACAAACCTATTTCAATATGATAATAATAATATTGACCTATATCGTTTGTTAAAATCTCGAGAAAAAATAGAATAATTAACTTTATAATTGAGCGGTTTTATGACGTTAGTGATAGTGGTCGAAAACAACAAATAAATATATCTATTTTGCCTACGTGCGCGTACGTAAAGCCGTGTCTTTCAATTTTATTTATATTTCAATTTTTAAATTGTACAACAGAAAACAATATATTTATGCTTACCATGTGAAAGCGACCTTCCGTATATTATTAGGGTATTTTACCATCAGCAGAAACAGGGCCATATTCGTTGATTTACCGTATACCACTGGTTGAGAACATCCCTAATCTTTCATGTAGGCCTACGTCCCGTTTCGTCAGTGTGAATCGACGAAGTTGAACTATAGCTAAGCCACCCTACAGTTTGTTTATTAAGTAGTACCCAACTCTATAAAATGAACGCAAATAAACTCAGTAACAAAACTAATTCGTTTATATAAGATCAAGTTCGAAACTGAGTCGTATTTCGAAGTAAAACAATGATTTTTTTTCTTCACATTCATGAGAAAATAACGTTTTTCCCTTTTTGGAAAATTACACTGGAAATACAGTACTTGGAAAATTAAATTTCCCCGTTGAAGTTGAGTGAGGTTTCCTTTACGTGACTTTCGTCATTTAAAAGTAAAAGTATATTTTGGTCCGTATTACGGACATCAGCTGAATCTTTGTATTATTAGGTAATGTCTTAAATAACATTAATAAACTTGTGAGGTATTGTTTGCCGCCGGCAGCACAATTCGCTTACACAAAAGCATTCTTTGTGTTTTACATACCTTGTCTGCAGATAGAACCTACTGACGGAGATAACAGTATCACCTAGACTTGCTACTATCAGCTGAAGAATCGGATGTCTTCCTCTACTTTGGACCTTCCTCTCTTTAGATTAACTTTAAAAATAAGACCCCAACACTTAGTCATATGCCCTTCACCACCAAAAAATCCAAAGCAAAAACAAAAACATTTCTTGTTCACTTCACAACACATAGTAAAACATGTATGGTATAAAATATATTTTTATCTGCGTTTTAGTAACCAAAGCTCCCACAGTTGTGAATAAAGTATTGGGAAATTGGACCAGAATGTTATCAGACTAAAATTATTCACTAATACTGTCCACCTTGTAAAAATAACAGATGTTGTGACGTGTTTGAAAGGGACAAGCAAAAAAGGACAAATTTAAAGAAAATATATCACATGCCTTTTCTTAAATTGTTCAAAACAGGCCTAAAGGATTAAGAAAAATAAAATTAAATTTATATATTTTTTAGGAATCAAATTAGGAAGTAAAAATAGTCGTGCCATTTCTAAATTAAAAAAAAGTAGCAATCAGTAGACTACAGACGATGTCAAATAACTGTATACTGTTTCAACGACTTGTTATTATAGACATGTTATCAGTAAATCACAAGCTATTTTAAATAATGATTTGTGACTAAAATACGAGGGCAAATCCCTTTGAGATGTAGTAGAAATCAAAAGTTAACATTTCTTATTAATACATTATTTTTAACTTTCACTTGAGAATTGCCAGAAATTTAAAAAGGGGATTTCCCTATTTGTATCCATAATCAGTCAGCCATATCCATTATAGGCTCGGGTGCACAAAAACGTCGATATAGTTAAACAAATCCACAAGCAGCTTTCCGTAAAGACCCGGATTGAAATAGTAGCCAATCGAATAAACTCCGAAAGTCCAAATAAACTCTTTACATTATTTGGACCATGTAGGCCTACCATCGGTACAATTCTAATGCTTCGATGAGCTTGACTTGCATTGCAAACGATGATTTTTAAAACTTTCTGAACTGTGGTAGAGAAGCATCCGTTGGGCCTAGGAATTTATAATGACCAAAACTAGCGCTATCATGTTGACGCTGAAGCAGATGTTAATCGACATTTTTGATTTGGAACAATCGTTTTAATGAATTCAAAAATAAAACGATAAAGAGGGCCGAAAAGATTTGAGAATAAGTTAACATGTCATAAGGCCTAGGAATTTTTAATGGAAAAACTAGCGCTATCCTGTTGCAGTGCTGAAGCAGATGCTAATCGACATTTCTGATTTGGAACCATCGTTTTAATGAATTGGACCAAAACATATTTTTTATTAAAAAAAAATAAAACGAAAAAAGAGTGCCGAGAAGATTTGAGATTATCGCTGTTACACCGGGAAGGAAAAGTAAAAGTGTTTTAGTATTGCTACTGCATTGATAAATGTGCGTTTTAATTTAAATTAATTTTATATTTTCCATGCAGGAAAGAAGACCACAGAGGTTAAAAAATTCCGAAGAAATTGAGTAAGAACAACGGTAAGTTCAAGCCAAGTAAACCACCACACAATTGGAATTCCACCGGGATTCACTTTCAACAGGCTGCTTAATTATAGACAAATCAACCAAGCTGCGATGGTCGAGGTTAAGCACAGAATGATATCATACCATGGAGTAATTTACCAAACCATGATTTTACTAGGGCCTAATTTAATGTGAATAATGAATTTTGAACTATACTTCGGGCTTAAAAAAAGTTATTTGAAGCGGTTGTTGCTGAAGTCAAAATCATCCCTAGGCTATTAACTTTTTAACACAAAATTCATAGTTTTTGTGTTGTAGTTTTCAACTTTCGTCTGATATAATATTCAAAAGTCTATTGTACGTGAATTAAGATGTTTAATGTAATGTATAAGTATAATTATTGTATAACCTTTATTTCATATTCAATTTGATTTTAAAGAACTGTATAATACTGTGTTGTCACCGAGAACAAATAAATGAATTTAATATTTAAATAGTTTATAAATAAGAAAAAATAATAACAAACATCAAACTATTATTTATAGAAATAACAAAACAAAAAACACAGTTACCAAATAAATAATAATTATCTATAAAGAAAAACCAGACACTAGGCCTACATGAATTAAGCAAAACAAAATAAAAATAGATTAACAAAAAGTAAATAAAATAATTGATGCTAAATAACCGAAAATTAAAAACATGTCATGGAGAAATGTACTGTTTTTTTTAATCCGTAGGCCTACTGGATATTTCTTATCTTCTATAAAAATAAAGTCGAAAAAAAAGTTTACCATTAAATTCTTTGTGTTAATGTCTATGTTATTTTGTGCATGCTTATGACAACATACTTTATTTGAATGGTTGCAAATGTAAAATGCTTTATTATAGGCATATATAAAAATTAAGAATTAGTTTAACGGTAACTTAACTATAAAACTATAGGCCTAAGAGGATGCTTAACTTTGCATTGGACTGCTGGATGCCATTTCATAACGTACTGATTG
The DNA here is from genome assembly GCF_963402885.1 of Antedon bifida. Lineage (NCBI taxonomy): Eukaryota > Metazoa > Echinodermata > Crinoidea > Comatulida > Antedonidae > Antedon > Antedon bifida. Next base: position 33,384,727 of record NC_136229.1, on the reverse strand, counting down.
AACTTTGACCTAAAAGCACCAGAAACTGTTTCATTTAGTTTAGTGGGCGATAAGTCAATCATCTAAAATCATTAACGTTACATTTACAAATATTAAAATAATAAAACTACAAAAAAAAAACACAAACCAGAACACTTAAAAACCGAAAAATAAACTTAAATGTGAAAAAGACAATATGCGTAGGCCTATTGATTTGTTTTCTTTGTTGTTGTAATATACAAATGTAATTTGTTAGTTATAAATTATTCTACCACTCAATTGGTACAAACATTTTGCTCTCCGATTGCTTGTGATCACAATCGTTTGGTCTCCTGAAGGGGACGTGACCCGATCGTTATTGCTACTTGGGCTACTGCCTAAAATAATGTACGCGTAAAATATATACCTCAGTGCATTCATAATATTCGAATTTGAAACCCACATACGTTTGTCTTTCAAATAATTATTCGTGGTCTTTTTCAACAAAAGTTTTTGAAGTTTTGAAATACACATAATAGAAACATAATAGAATGCAAGTTTGGATATGTAAAGTTAGAATTCCAAGACGAAAAATTTAAAAAACAATTTAAAAAGTTTGTATTGTTTAAAAATAAAATGGCTAAAACACTATACAAGTATGTTTTAGCCATTTTATTTTTTAAAAACAATACAAAACTTTTTAAATTTCCTTTTCGACTTTAAATATATCCAAACTTGACTCATTATGTCTTATGTTATTTCACCATAGTAAAACTTTTGTTAGTCAATTGCAGACTGATAGTATACACTAAAAGTATGCTTACTATCAGTCTGCAATTTACTAACAAATAATTTTCAACAAAAGTTGTACTATGGTAAATAACATAAAACATCAAGTTTGGATATATTTAAGTTACTATAATTCCAAGACGAAAAAGAAATTTAAAAAGTTTGCGTTGTTTAAAAAATGAAATGGCTAAAACACTATAAAAGTGTGCTTTATTATCTATTGACCAACAAAGAATTAAAAAACAAGTAAAATAGGTCTTAATATAAACTATTCATATATAGGCCCTTACTCAACACGAATCCAAAAAGAGTAAAAGTAATGTAAAGACTGAACATTTCAATCTAGTGATATATTATTGAAAAATTGCCGATTTATTATTTATTTGTTAGGCCTATAAACATTTTTCCTGAACCATTATTATAAATTAAATCAAGTAGCCAATTTGTTTCTGCATATGTATTATCTTATAGGCCTAACATAGCAATATGATTTTAAATGAGTATGTGTTATAAATATCTAAATCAGGTGTATATATAGGCCTACAATATTAATGTTTTAATGAATATCAATATTGAAAATTGCAGGATAAATATTTGTGTATGCTGCTGTAATTTTCCCGCCTTTAATATGGTGATGATGATACCACTAGTTATAGGATATTGTATTTTGTGTACAGAATAATATTCATTCATCTATATGTTGAAACTTGGTCCATAACAGTTAATGGGAATTAAATTATATAAGTGGGTATATTCCTTATACCAACATTTTTAAACTTAGCAGCCCAAATATTAAAACTTAATGGAAATGAAATTATAGGCCTAATAATTGCATATTTGCTTGCATGTAACATGCATAGGTCTATGTTTATAATTATCGCAGTATATAAATTATATTATATTAAAATCATACTATCGTGTTGATTGGTTCCAAAAAATAAATTAAATTTATATTTAGTGCCCATAATTTTGATTTTAATTCTTTGAGCAGAGATGTGTGTCTGTTTAAATGATAGGATACAAAATTAAGGTGTGTCCATCTGTAATTTATATTGAATAAATTCGTCAAATTATTGTTGTTATATTGGGTCAGTCTGGTGGTGCTGAAACTTTAAAAAAAACCCTATTTAACGTACATTTACTATATGCAAAATACATAAAATCTGATGTTCAGTACTGGTGGTATGGTATGTGTGAGCCATGTAAGTCGATAGCCGATCTTTTAGCCTGACTTCTTGTAGCCTAGGAATTGCAGAATCAAATTCGAATTTCAGATAAAATGTTGCAGTTTAATAATACAAGACAGATTTTGTATAAACCTTAGCGTTTTAGCAATTTAATAGTACTGTAATCACTACATGATCCTCTTAACTAATGAATGTGTCGGTACCTAGTACACTCGGTTTAATAACAAAGCAGATGCCTAGCCACCATGAATAGGCCTACAAATATCATTATTATTAAGACTTACCTTTTATTCTTTATACGTTGATCTAACGTAATTTGGTAGAATAAGCATCTTCTGTAAAAACGTGGACCACCACCCCTGGTCAGAAAGTACAGTCCCCATTTTTCTGAGACGAACTTAAAGCCATGTGTAGCCTACTTACTCGCAGTTTCGATTCATGCCCCTTCCTGGGGTTCAGCTCGCTCGCCTGGTCAATCAGAGAATCCAATTAAAGTCTATATTTTCTTGAATGTATATTTGCATAAACTACTGCAATTTCGAACCCTTGTTACCAGCAATATCACTAAAAATTAAGAGTTTTCGGCGGCAAGTTCATTGCAATATACTAGGTATATCTGTATTATGACGTAGTCAATTTCCTTTCGTTGAATATTCATGATTATACCGAAAACATGCATATGCATGTTTCTCAGAAAAAATCTGTATTGACCAATCAGAATGGAGAAAACAAATTACGCCTTATAAAGGCTTGGAACGTATGCATTGTGTGTATTATACGGTATAATAGTTGCTGACCTTTCTATACCAATATGGAGATATCTATGTTTTAAAATTTAGATAGACTTACTAAAAGTATCTCTCTTTTTATTGGAACGAGTTAAAATGTCTTCAAAATAAATGATAAATGGCATTACCATAATGCTATTGAAATTTACAATTAAAACATATTGTTTAATCTCAGAACAAAGTCCATTTACTGAATTTGACCGAAAAGCCTACGTAAATACAGACTTCATAACTGTTATTTATTCGTATTAGAAATCCATGTGAATTTCAAGAGAAACTTCTAGAAGAAAACATAGCACAGCACATATAAACAATCTTTACATAAAATATAAGTTGTATATAACATTATGTAATAAACTGTCTCTGTAAGATCCCTGCAACATTGTATATAACAATGTAAATAAATTTATTGCTGAATAAATGTGATTGAATAATGTCAATGATGTTCATTAAAAATAATCTTCCGATTGTGATAAAAAATCCCCTAGATGAAATATTAAAACTTTTAGGGAAATTTACTGTAGTTACTGCACTACACCTCTGCAATAATGCAGGCCTATGATTTCGTTGTTGTGAGACTGCAGTAAGGCGGGTGCAGAGGCTCACTTTTCACATAATGATTACCCCAAAAACAATTAAAAAATTGCTAAATACTTGAAAAAACAGGTTAAGAGGGCCAACAAATACTGCAGTAACTAACACGATGCAATCTTGTGACATAATAATTACCCAAAAAGGCTTTAATAAACAGGTTCAGAGCCACAAAATTCAGTTACACTGCAGTAAAATTAATTTAAACAAATGTTTGTGATTTAGGAGCTAAACATTCCATAAAGAATACTTATAAAAGAAAGCTTTATAGTTTTAGAAAAGTATGGATAACAACTTTTTAAATCAAAGAGAAAAGTGAAAACATTTGAAGATGTATTGTCCCCCAAAAACATGAAAAATGAAGGTTAATTAAATCAGACTTTGATAGGTTATTTTGTAGTTTTAATGAAGTCAATCACTTCCATAGAACAAACGGGGAAAAATAATGTTTTCACTTATAAAATAACAAAATAAATGGTTAAATTCAATCAAAAACCCATTAGCTGGCAGACAATTTGACTATGTTTTGCTTTAAATTACATTTTTTTTCAGGTACAGTAAATACATTTTTTAGATAGTTCAGATTTTTGGTCAAAGTGGATAACTATTATGTGACATTAAAATGGAATATTTAACAACAATTTTTTAAAGAATTATTTTTTCAGGGGGACAATATATATTCATATTATACATACTCCTGGTAGACGCAACGAATTTAGGCCGCCACGCCTTACCGTCCTTATTGCAACACCAAAGAGATAGGAAAGGGAAAGGATGTAATAGGAAGACTAGTGAACATAAATTTGGCTTGTAAAAATGAGAATAATATTGTATTTATGCATATGACAGAATGTATTATGGTATCATCATTTGAAACATCCAGGCTCCAAAACATTGGAGATCCTGAGATGATCTGATACCGGTGGTTTTTTTTTGTGTGTGTTTTTTTTATTTCAACTTTTTTTTCCTAATGTGATGCAATTGTATCCGAAATAAAAGTACAATGAAATGAATAGCCAATATAAAAGTCATGCTGTCTCATGCCAAGGAATCCGAGGCATTAGGCCTAGTCTTAGGCCTAGGCTATACAGTACTGTAGTAGGCCTATACAGTATTACATCCTCCTCTGGGACACCCATATTATCACCTTATTGACACTTTCCCCAGCCTGAACGAGGTGAATACATAACACTATGACTCCTATTCAGGGGACACTGATGGGACCGTGTTTAGTTTCCGAAAGTGTCCCCTTAATGAGGATTCTATTCTAGAAAGCCATAAAATGACCATGACGGCTGCGCATTCGTGTTTGTTCGAAAATATCGTTATAATAAAGCAAATCAACCAATTGTTTGTTTACACCAAAGCAAAGTCCAGTAGTGAATTAACAAAAGAAGAAATTCGTCGCTGATTTTATTTAACCATAACTCAGTTGTTATTATTATTCCGAACGTAAATGGAAATTCTATTAAACATTCACTTTATTGAAATCTTTAAAATTTGAATTATTATAATAAAAAATAATCATGATGAATAATCATAATAAAATGCAGATGCTTGATTTCCTCTGATTTACGGTATATAAAAGGCCAATTTACACAGACGAGCGGTAACGGTATACAAATATCGAATCTATGTTATTCATTATGACCATTTACACACAATGTGGACAGGTGGTTTCTGCTCAGGATAGATACAGATTCTACGTGGGACAAGCTACGCGGTTTCCCGCTTACCGTTACCGCCCCCGTCTGTGTAAATTGGCCTTAACGAATAATGTCGAATAAAAAAAATGAAATGCTCTTGTCTGTTGTTCGAAATGCTATTCAAGTTCAAGTGCTTTTCGGCATGATTGAATGAACATGAGCTAGCCGAATATAAATTGTGTGTTCGACATGGAACAATTCCTCGACGCGCAGGAATAATTATGCTGAAAAGAGACTACAGAAGGTGACATTGTTTATGCTGCAGCGTACTGTATCCGGAAAGGAAACATTGTGGACACGGTGATATTTAGGGGAAGTCCTACTGATAGCAGTGACGTCATACACTTTAAACTACAGATACAGATGTATGATAGGTGCTTCCATGCTACAGTCGTACTTCAGTATGCGTAGGCCTACCTGGGCCTACGTTTGTAACCCCATACCAGGGCTCCCTGCCCATACTATCTTTGGGGTACACACATAACATCAGAAATGTGATGATTGTGTCAGACTTAGTATTTGTAAAAGAATAAATATTTTGTCACACATTATCGTATTTCCAGACAAAAATAGAAACTCCACGACTGGTGGTAGAAAGACAAATATTAACCATTACAATCATGGAGCAATAACCGTGCTTCACTCGGGGAAAGTCGACGACGTCTGTAGGCCTACAGTATTGTTGTTTGGTAAACATTAACAATAACATGAAATATAATACATCAGATCAACACATTATAATACAACACAATGAAATTAATACAAATACACAATTTACACAAATGTAATAAAAACACAAACTGTCGAAAAGGGAAAATGTAATAACTGGCCAATCAGCAGTGGTTACAATTAACATTCTTTTTCGCTTCGATACCAAACATGGGGGCGCTATTCAATGCTTTTAAGATTGATCTATTTTGCGTATACTTTTATTAAATTAGCTTTTAAACTTCAACTCACCACGTGATCGGTGACATAAATATGAATAAAATTTAAATAATAAGAAATTTAAATTGGCTATCTAAGTTTTTAAAATGGTTTGCTTCTGTAATTCAAATAAACTTGTTCACTCGTAAATACGTTGGAGAGTAAACCAGAGTATGTCGACGCCCTCTATGATCTTCGTGGTATATTTTGTACTGCAGTGTAATAGAATAATGCAACAGTAATACATTTCGTAGCGGAAAACTACGAGTTTATTTACAGAAAAATAATAACAATAATAAACAAAATACCTGCATATGATATAATATGACTGTTATGAGTCCATTATGAAATAGATAATTATATACCGTTTTGAAACAAGGACGGCCAGTAGGTCTACATCATGCATGAATGAAATAAATTGTGTCACAATCCGAGGATGTATGCATTTTGGAAAGAAGGTTGGCAATTCGATTTTTGTTTCATCAGAATGTAAATATATCAGACAACAGATTTAACCTACTCAACAGTGCACATAACCAGGCAATGTAAGCCTACTAGTTTACCGTGATGACCCCACTAACTCATTCATAATGTCCTTTTAGTGGACAACAATAGCAAACATTTGAATATTATAATTACTGTTCATCTTTTTCTTTTTAACCTAAACGTGTTCTGTAGTGTAGTACCAACAAAGCACGGGTCAAATATCCGGAAGGGTAATCCATTCACCAATCAACTTCTGTATCATCTTCACTTCCTGTTCAATCAGACAGTTTTATTCGTTCAACACCACGTAATATTGAGATAATGAATTATATAGTAGGCCTATTCCATAGAATAGACCTACTACTTAATAATGAATATTAATTGATTTACAACATACACCAGTTTGACAGCTGACATCCGTTATCAGCACAACTTATTTGCTTTCATAGTATCATGGAGAATTTCAGACTTTTTCCATAAGTGTTGATGAGTCCGTTTTCTTTTAGGTACTAAAAATAATTCTCGGCACAGTTTTCCCTTTTATTGAATCGGTTACGTTTCTGCTTCAATAGAAATAATCTAATTTGTCTTTTTTTTTAAGTGCACACTTTTTTTACTATCGGAAGGAATAATTGCATTCAAAATTGCCTACTACTCAACGAGAGAGTTCTAAATTAAATAATTAAATACAAAATACAATAAAGGCTGATCATTTTATATAGGCCTACCATGGCCTAACTAAGAACATTAAAAACCCCAAATAATGACTGTAGAAAAATGTTGCCTGCGCCATCAATGTGTCGTAAATTTAATGCTTTTACCGTTTTAATATATTTTCATACGTATTTTTATTTAACCACACAGGACCATACGTAAAACAGATGCATATACATAATATGTTTTTATCCTGTATTTTTTAATCGAATAAACATTCACCTAAATAATAGCAAACTGGCTATATCTAAAAGATTGTAGGCCCAAGCAAAGAGATTTTGGGCCGAAATCATCTCATTTGAATTTCATAAATTGTAGCCCTAGTACGACACAACACAATAGTCTATTCAATAGGCGCTCCTATAATGGAAATTGTGGATATATGCGCCATAAAAAAGAGAAATATTAAGAAAATTAAATTTTAATTCAATTGTATTGAAAACAGTGCAATGTGGAAGCATGGAAGAATGAGTTCGAGTTCCATGCGCGGGTGAAAGTAAGAAAGTTCATTTAGGGCAGTGAGGCACTGAAAAGAAATAATTATAGAACTCGGACAATGTCACGGAATTCGTCTAAGTGACAAAATCATCCATCATTACAAAAAATGTTGGCCATGAGGTAATTAAATAGATTTTAATGCAAATTTATAATTTCGATGAATACGACTATCGGATCGGTATTCTTTACAGAGATTGAAGAATCGCCGATAGAAAGTTTCGGTTTGAACATGGAGTAAAGAATATTATATTATTCTTCACTCCACGGTTTGAAGCTGGAACAATAACGACTTTTTGAGTAAACACTCCATGGGAAACAACGTCCGAATTATGAACATCATAATTAAGGCCGTAGCAAGAGATCAAAACAGACGAAGCAAAGATGAAATAAAATAAATATAATTATTGATATAAAATATGACTAGAGAATTTGGATCGGATGGGTAGTAAAAATTGAACATTTCAGACTAGCCTCTTGCTGGCTACGGTCCTGATTTTTTGGCTAAAATGTTTGTCGACTATTGTGAAATGAAGATCATTGATATTGATATTATATATTTTTTATTGTGTCCGATCTAGTAGTGACATAGTGCATCTAGTGACATAGTGCATCTAGTTTGATTCCAATTATCTATACTGAATGATGTTTCATCTGGTTACATTTATGAATAATATTACGGAATCTACTATAAATCTATATATATTCTCCTTATAGGCCATTGAAGCAATCAATCAGTTAGGCCTATTTGTTTTATGATGCTCGGAAAATTTGATATACCATACATAATTTTATGTGAAGCAAATTACTATTCAGACATGGAGTGCATTAATTACAAAATGCATTAAAACATTCTCAGTTAAAACGAATGTTCTGAATAATAAGCAATGTTGAAAAAGGGAGGTGTTAGAAACCGATCCATACACTGCCGACCGCCGTACCTCTATCCTACGAATCCTAATTAATCAATGTTTAGTAAAATTATGATGATAGAGGCTAGTTGTGCCTATTGCATTTCTAGTTGTAAACTATTTTTGTTTTTTCTTCCCCTACTTTAATGAAAAGGATAAATTTAAATGGAAAGGTTCTCTATGTGGCTCTTATTATTAGTTTCTAAAAAAAAAGCTTTCGAAATCAACGATGTGTATCTTTATCGAATGGTTTTGTGTTGTTTCACACACGCTACTTCTCAAATTATCGTCTGCTGGCTGTGACGTCACGAGTGATTATTACGGGATGTTACAAAGGCCGTGTGTACGTTTGGCATCCTGTGTGCTATCAATAGCCCTTTCAATAATCTGCTATTGAATTGTGCCTCGCCTGAGCTATCGCCGTCTACAGGCCTTGTAGGCTGCTAACTGACTGTACAGTACATAATGGCAGAACAAGATCAGGTCTTCGCCGCCGAAGCCATCCTACAAAAACGATTTAGAAAGGCTAGTAAACGATTTCTTACGGCTTACATATCTAAAGGAATTAATACTACGAAAATGTAAGATTCTAACTGTAATATTTTTTCGTTTTGTCTGTTACAGGGAAATGCTGAATTTTTAGTGAAATGGAAAGGCTGGTCGAATAAGTGAGTATAGTTTTATTCATAAGTTGAATTCTGCTTCCGTAATTATGCCCGTGTTTATTCGATTATTTAGGCTTATATTTCAATTTGTCTGCTTAAGATATTAATATAATCTGATAAAGAAATATATTCTCTTTTAGACACAATACTTGGGAACCCGAAAACAACATTTTAGATGACCGTTTATTGCGATTTTTCGAGCAACGGTAAGTAAATAATTGATTAGTATAATACAATATGGCGATCCGGTATAACACTTGAATTCGTATTGTTGATTTTAAAGTTCATGCAGTATATACAGGCAACTCTTTATATTTTCGTTTTGTTAATTAGACAGAGAAATCGGGGATTTAGTACAGAACCCAGAAGGGGTAGAAGACCAAAACGTAGAGGTCGACCAGTAAGTAATAAAATTGTGTTTTCACCATGTATTTTGGTTATTTTTTTTGACGTATCGAGCGACAGTACAGAATTGTATGCGCCATTTAACTGGTTTATCTGCTATAAATACAAAACCGTAAACAATACTCAAGTTTTCGTTTTATTTTTACAAAATATAAATATATGGAATTATATTTTTATCGTAGTCTTTAGATTCCAAACGAGAATTTTTAAATACAGAACTTAAACATGCAGTACAAGCAAAAGCTCGTCTTCGTCCGAGAAAGGATGACTTAATGTTGAACGAAAATTCCGACGACGACAGCAACAATGATGCCTTTGATTTGAATATGTTAGATGAGAATTCCAACACAGATTTAAATTTCGTTGAAGATCCACCAAAAGTAGACGATTTAGATGAAGAAGAAAAACGAAAAATCGCAGAAGATGAGGAGCAGCTAAAACTTTTACAAAGTGCTAGCACATGCGCTATACGGTCCCGAAGTACGTCTTTTGACCACCACGAAGTCGAATTTAAAGTGTTTAAAAGGCGAGGACGACCACCTAAAAATGCCTCCCGTAGAGGTGGTGCTAGAGGAGGTGGTGCTAGAGGAGGTGGTAGGCACAAACGGTACCTGCCTAGCGTCATGCTACCACAACACAAAGAAGTTGAATTGAAACAGATATTACCAGATCCCATACCTGTTTCCCCACCGCCATCTCCTAAAGAAATCCCTGTTGTTGAATTTAAACCAAAACCAACGAATGTGTTTATACCACCACTTTGGCGGCCGACACCAAACGTAAAAGTGGATAACGTTGTGGTCACGGAGGTAACGGAACACGAGTTGACCATTACCGTTCGTGAATGTCCAACAAGCGAAGGGTTTTTTGATAAAAGTAATGATGAACGTAATTCTATTCGATAATTATAAGGATGTTGAAAATTGTGATTATGATAATAATATCATTATTAAAATCAAGGGTAATTTGATGAAGATGATGATTAACTAAGAAACTCTGATTATGGAACTAATTTCTTGAAATTACTGTAATAATTTAACAGAATATTTTCAACTTAATTATCTTAAGTTTATTTAATATATAAATTTAATAACATGGGCCGAATAATACAAAATGCTTAAATCTAAATTAATATAAATTAAAGTATTATTAAATACAAATAACAGTGAATTTAAATTATAAAACTCATAATTTTATTGTGCCTAATTTCTTTAAAAAAATGTCTTGATCTATTTTCAAGAATTTGGAAATGATTCCTATATCATTATTACAGTTGAATATAATTGTAAATAGTGTTCGGCAAGCTATTTTATCTCTGGTAGTAACTAAATATTTGCGTTTATTATTAATACTGCCCATTTATATTACCATTGTAATCACGCGTTGTTTTTGTTTGTTGGTGGAATAATTACTGTATATATTTTAACATAATAATTTGTTTTAAGAACACGCCTACATAAAACATTGAAATGATCCATGTATGTGCTTACAATGTATAGTTAATTAGGCTTAACACCCCCACCATACACCTCTACATGTACTCCAGCATCATGTTATTTATATTACGCTTACGTACGCAGTTAAGAATTTCTAATTTGCATAATATTTCCGTTATTATATTTACTGGTCTATAATTCATTCATCATTCAATTCATCTTTTATTGATCTAATTTATATAAAATAAAATCAGAAAATCCTTGTTAATACACTGCAGTTAAAATACATCAACGGTGGTAAAAACAATACAAAGTTATAACTAGAATTTGTATATACTACTACTATATACTAATACTATACTAATAATAATAAAAAAAAACTTGGCAAAATTATTATTATTAGATGATTATATTGTATTACATATTTAATAAACTTATTTTTGGAGATTATTAGTAGGCCTCCGTACGTAAAGTTCGGCAGCCGATTTGTTTTAAGTATGGTGTTATGGTGAAAAAAAAGTATGGATAATATTTGTCCCTCCATTATGTAAACAACGACTACTGAGTTGTTGCACCTGATGGAATACCATTCATATAGTGTTAATTAAATTATTCCACTATACTTTGTATAATTGTAAATAAAATTAAATATAAATATTGAATATATATTTAAATTAATAACCGTGGGTACTTTTCGACTTGCTTTTATTTTTGTGCTATATTTTTCAAAACTGTAAATAAGTCAATCTGTCATGTTAATGAAGCTTTAAGAACAGTGTTTGTGAATTTGTAAATATAGGTAAGATTATTTCAAAATTATTTGCAATTAGAATTAATTATTTCAGGAGGTAATTTTACTTAAAATAATTAATAAGTTCAGTTGATTACCGAATAATTGTCTTTTTCAAGCTTAGATTTTTCTTAATTGTCTGAAAAGGAATTGTACTTTTAATCGTTTATCGGGAACGTGACATGGAGATCCCATGGTAGGATCACACATTTCATATTACATTAATTTACTGTGTGAATGTATATGGTTAAATGCCGATAAATCATCTGTATTATTACTATTAGTTAATTTATTACACGGTTCGTAATAGATACATTATTTTTTAATTCTCAGCTCTTCGTTATTGTAATGGATTCCTATGCAGAAAAATAAAATACGAAAATAAAATATAAAGTACGGTGAATTTGCTTTGTTGAGTACCATCTTGTAACGCGCACAAGCTGTTACGTCACGGTCGTCATAGCATTACGTAACAATCCGTTTATTTGACTGGTATCATATCACAATGGGATATCTAAAATAAAACAATAATGATAAAGATTTCAAATGAACGATCACCTTTTCACAAACGGTTCTTAATTATAGAACATTTTAGTATGTTTAAAAATAAAACACAAAACAAAATATCCGGGAACTTTACAAGAATTGTACTAAAATTAGAATTAGACAATGATAATAATAATACATAGCATCCGTGTTTTTGCTTTATACCATGATGTAGATATTAAATTTGTTATTCTCATGATCCCACACATAGATTCAATTACAAATTGTTAATTATAAACGATATATTGTTACGAAATCTCATCATATACAACATCATTTGACATGGTAAAAACGTTGCACAAACACTGTTTGAAATACGTGTTAACATAAAGCTCTGCCACTAGACTATCAAACATTATGTGACATATATGGTAGTGATATGCCCAAATATAGTAGTGATTTGACATCATCATTTCCATATATTGGGACATCACATTTTTTCGTTTAGTGTAGACAGAGCTTTAGATTGAAACTTTACAGTATACTGTACGTACATTTTGTTGATTTACTTACTAGACTTACTTTCCTAACAAAGACAAATTCATCACTAAGATTCGTTCAATCGCAATACTAATCTGGGACACAGGTGTAAATCTAAATGGAAGACGACGGTGGTGCAAAATTGTTTCGTTCATTAAATATAGAGAAAACATTTGGAAAAGTTCAAAGAAAATATGTGTTTTATTGGATGGAGACATTTTAAGAAACACTTCCACTAACAATGTTTCCAATATTGTATTCTTTATAAGTTTACAGTTTACTGAGCTCCAGGGGTAAGAATCATTTTTATTTAAATAAATAAATCAAGAAGTATTTCTTTACAATACTGAATATACTGAAATACATTAAAACATATTTAGCGTTTACTTTGATGATGAGGGGTAAGTTCTCAATGCGTAACCGGTATATAAGAACACAGTTGCGGATATTTAATTATTCTAATTAATATCACACTATATCTTCATAAATATTTAATTCCCTAGGGTTCATGCATTTTATATGAGAAATATTTTTCTGAGAAAGAGTCAGTCACTTAACCATTACTACCACCACTTCGTTCGATCGTTTAAAGTGAGTGTGGGTTGGTTTTATTTTTGTCTTTCCTTTCCTGGAATATTGGATTTGATCTGATTTGTATTCGGAAAAACTATAACAAGCACTGGATAGTCTACTAAATTTATTATTATAGCTGTCCAAGGTAAAAATATTAAACGTACTTTTAAATAACATTTTCCTCGAAGGCCATAAGGTTGAACATCTTGTGGATGTCGCCATTATGTAATATTGAACATTGTTTTGCTTGTTTAAATTCTGGCCACCAGTCGAAATAAGTGTACCTCAAATATAATTAGAACAAATATAAAATCTTTTCAGTGATAATTTTAACTGACTTCAGCCGTGCTTTTTATTCGTAGTTATAAACTTTTACTAATAGGTTGATTTAATCAAGATCGCTTTAATCGCGATATCGGTAACATGGGAGAATCATGGACCTATTTATAGATCCATGAGAGAATACTGCAAAAATGGGAATCGTACTTGAAGAATGAGGGAAGTTAAGTGACGTTTTTACTATTTCTCTTGTTGTTTTAATCAATGTATACGTAACTGAAAGCAATGATTTACACATTTTGATCATCTTCTGTTTACGCAGCCCACTTCCTGGTCGTTCTTTTAATTTTTCACTTCTGTATTTGTGGTAATGTAATCCATAAATACTCGAAATGAAAGCTCAACTCATCTTGTAAGATACTCATAGGAGTGTACTGTCTTCAAAATATGAAAAAGGATGATTCAATTCGAAAACCACCGAATAAAATTTAAAAACAATTATTTCGCTGATAATAAGGAATAAAACCCACACAAACTAAATAGGGGTGTCAGATGGAAGGGGTTCTACCGTAATTTTCTTTTCAAATGTTTTTCTTTCTTTTTTCGTATTTATATGGTATTTAATTATTTTTGTAATATCAATGTTGATTGAACGAGTTGTACTGTACATCAGTCTCGTGAATAAATGAAGTTTATATATAATCAAATAAGCGATGCACCGAAACCCGTTGCCCTTCCGGTTGACTATTTTTTCTTTAATTACAGTGTTGGGTATACTCTCTCTTTTTATTTTTGATCCGATTTTCTGTCAAAATGAATACCTATTATGTGAAATCAAAATTTTGTAATCAACAAAAAATGTATTTTCAGAGGGAAAATATCTTTAAAATGCCGTTGAACAACAGTAATTTGCAATGTTACAGCCATAGCGTCCTCTATTGACTACGGACGAACACTCGTACGTAATATTACCATACTGCTTATGATCCTTGTGTATTGTTAATTTTCAAATGCATTGACGTCACAAAATACCAAATAAGAATTACAAATAATAAGCCATAATATATTTACATATTCAATTGTGGAACAAAATGGAGGATTATCATCATGGCACGCATCAAAACATCATCATTGTCCAATGGAGTTTTATGACAGTGTAGGCCTAGAGATCGTTATCTTTAAAGATCAGTACAGTGAATTAATACTCTGTAGCCTCCATCATTATGCTACACAAACACTAGTAGAGTAGAGTAGTAGTAGATTTTTATTATATCAACAGGGCTAATAATACTTATTACGCGCGCGTAGGGCCTACTAAAAACCGTACCATTTTGTTGTTGATGATTGTGTCGTTTGTATAGAGTTAATCATATAATGATGTGGTGATCGACCTAAAACATTTTCGCCAAGATTTTGAGACATTTCTGATCATTATTATACGAGCAATATTGATAGACATGTTTGTTATTTAGAAACTATGACACTACACATTGTGTTGACATCGTTTAAAATAACCCATAGATGTATTGTACAACTGGTGATCATAGTTTAATACTATCATCCTATAAACAAGATTGCTCGTGTCCCTTACGTCTCTACGCCAAGTGGTGACGTCATAGGCATGGCATTAGTTTTTAAGTGAAAACAAGTCTAGTTTTCGTCTATACAGTTTTTGTTAATTTCGCATATATTTTCCAGTTTAATCATCCTTCAACTTTTATCTTGAAATTAGTCAGTTAAAAATATAATTGATGTTACTATATTTAGTAATTTTAATTTCTGTAATTGTAGACCTAAATAACTCATCAGGTAATTTCAACTAAATAGTAGCTCAATGATACATTCGTTTGTTTGTTAGCAAATCAACCTTAAACTAAAATCATGCCATTCTTACGGTATTTGTTACCAGAAAACCAACAAAGCAGAAGACAATTTATTAAAACAAAAATTGAGATAGCTTTCTATCGGACGGTATATATTACTTGTTTTTGTTCTGTGTTTATTTGTTTTCTATGTGCTATATGACAATACTGTAATGTACGGTAAGAGTCAATAAAGAATTGAATTGAATTGTAACCAAGCTGGAGTTCGTAATGGAACTTAATCCATCCATTCAAATTGTTATCTTGTCAACAGCCTTTTGAAATATATTGTGATGAAACAGTGGAGAGAGACAGAATCAAACAAAATAAGCGTGCAGACCTTTTTTCATGTTCTTAAAAGGGAAACAAAAAAAGAGAAAAGGGAAAGGGAAGAAAAGAAGAAGAAAAGAGAGAAAGAGAAAGAAAAGTGAAAGGAGAAGTAAGGGAAAAAAATGAAAGAAAGAAAAAAAAAGGAAAGAAAGAAAAAAGAAAAAAGAAAGAGAAAAGGGAGGAAGAAAAGGAAAGAAAAAAAAAATAATAATTATAAATAAATAAGAGAGTCAGTTTCTCTCTGTAAAAGAATAAATAAATAGAATAATACCACACAACCAAATACTGTAGAGGTAGCAAAACAGAGTTGGAGGAGCAGAGTCTTCACACCTGAAGTTGGCTCCAAATACGAAGAAGAAGAAGAAGGGACGTACGTTGTAAGTTGTATGATAATAATAATAATAGCTTACAGCATACATACTATAACATACGCATGTTTCAGAAGTGGTAGACCAGCCAAAATAATATCGGCACCGTATACCGTCTATAAATAAAAATGATAGTATAAAACATATTGTTAATGTTCGAAAAAATAGGCTACTTGGTATCAACTGCCAAAATATATACGGATAGAGGTGCAGTAATACATTTTTCCTGTTCAAAACCGCTTACCGATATGTTTATAGAACGGCCAAATGAACGGTGTTTAAAAGTTGGCCCATATCTGGTGTATCCTATTCGATTCATTTTTTCTTTTGCCCAGCTTAGGTCTATATAATGGTTATAAAACAAACCAAAATAAAATATTCATGGGAGGAAATTTTAATTTTCAGTAATTTAGATTTTTTGCCTCAAATAACCGCTCGGCCATTCGACTTTAGCCAGTGGTTATTGGTATAACATCAATTAGCGATTCCTTGTAAATTAGTGTTCACCACATTTTTATATTTCCGCGATATACTGTATGAAAATATTGAACAAAAGTGATGCCTCTGGCGGCAACAGTTTAAGTTCGATGTACGCTCTAATACGGAACTGTAATACTAAACTGACATTAGGCTGTAATTATTCTGACAGAACAAGATGGGTATACCGTGAGTTTTATTTACTGCAAATATACAACCGTTCCTGCAAGATATCGCGTTCAAATGTCTTCATTCCATCATTATTGTTTAAACGTTAATTGATGTAGAAATATTAGAAAGGTGTACAAACATGAAGAACACACGTGTCTCTTATCCATAGAAACACGTTTCCGTTTTCTTAGATGGGCACCATTCCAAATTCATATTAACAGTTAACAAAGACACCTTTTGGCATGTATTCAAAGATACATTCCAAGATGCACTAATTGCTAACGATAAGGTTTGAACGAGATCAGCTTATAATACGCAACGCAAGGACGCATGCGCAACGCACGTACGTGCCAATAGCCACATAACTGTTGCTTGTTGTTTTACAGGCCTACGTTATGTTTCAAGGATACTACTTCACAAGCCTTCTTCTTTGTAATTTGGCCCCTAAATATAAATATAATTTTTTGATATTGATTAGAACAAACAAACGATAATATAAAATCGACATTAAACTCCCTGTAGGCGATAGATGGAAAGCTAAAATAACTTTCCATTTTAACAAAATTATTTTGTGTGTTCTTTTTTCTATTCGTTAACAAGTTATGTGAATTTGAAATCATGAGAAAACCAACATATTTAATTAGACCTTTTAATGCATTTACGAGTTATTATTCTAATTTATCAATGTGTAGACGCCTATTGTTCACTTATTTAATTCATTTGCTCATTCGTTTCGCCTGTATTCAATATCATAATACTTCTTTCAGAGTTCAGTGTACGAATCCTGCACTCATCCTTAAACATGTCGTAAAAACAATAAAGCCAGTCTACGGGAACCAGGCAATGCCGCCCTCCTTTTGTCTCTATCGCGTTAAATGTTCGATATTTCGTTAATACAAAGTAAACAAAACTGATCCACTAAATTCTCTTTGTTTTGGAATTACTTGTGTCGTCAGGTGACTCTTGAAGCGGGTCATACTTAGCCGGGTAGGATTATCAATGAACAAAGGCATGAACCATCTGTTTCCACGACAACAGCGTAATTCTAATGTTCTTCAACTTTGAATAGAAATAAATACGGCCTTAAAGACGTACGGGGATCCAATATATGTTCCCCTTATAAAGTAAAAGAAATTTGTTGGTGTTGAATATGCCATTTTAATGTCACATAATAGTTATTCACTTTGACCAAAATTTGATCCAAACAAAATACAATTTACCTGAAAAACTGTAATTTAAAGCAGGAAATAGTCCTATGGTAATTTATTTTGTCTCGTTATTTGTGTATTTTTTTTGTCCAGAAGTCAATAACTGTATTAAAACTACACAATGGCCTATCTATACAAAGTCTGCTTTTATTAATTTTCATTTCCTGTTTTGTTGGGGACAATATATCTTTAAATATATATATATATTATATAATTGTCCATTAAGCTGTCGTTATAGTAGGCATATACTATTGTTTGCTTCAACAGTCCTGAAATATAAAATGAGTTGTTGATCGCAATTCATTTCTATGTTTGTCTTTCCCCGTTGATTTCGACATTTTAGTTCTCGGGAAAAATCATTTGGCCGTATTTTTGTTGATATCTGGCCGGTGAAAATTTTTGTTTCCCCTCATATGAAGATAAATGATGTTAACAATGTCCGGGCAGCGATATTTTTTTTGTACATAAGTTGAGGACCCCTCATGAAAAGTCACAAAATAAACACATACTTATGTACGAAAAAAATCGCGTCCGGGCACACACACGGGCGCGTGCTTGACAACAAAGATAGGACGCCAACAACGGTATATAGTTACCAAGTCACGTCTAAAATGAAAACTGATCAATACTCTACTCTTGCACCTGGTATGAACACACTGTTATCCAGTTTACTTTTGTAACATAAACCCAGATTGTGTTACGAAGAACAAGATATAATTCAGAATTATCAACGAAGAAACAAAATCATGGCGGGCAAATTCAAATCGATGCAGTAACAATGAAAGTTAACCAAACAAAAGTTGGAAAATGTTTAAAGGTTTACAATTTCCATTCAACAAAACATATCTATGAACCACAGTCATATAATATGGGCAATGTGGTGTCATCACCGCCGATAGCTCAAAAGATGTACGCGCGCGTCCAAACATGGCCATGACGATAGTCACGCCTACGTGACATGAATTAAGCCTAGTATTATTTTGCCCTACAATAAATTGAGATTCTTTAATTAATGTACATACAAAATCTTCAAATTTTGCCCTTGTAAAAAAACAAGTTACCTGGAAATGACCAGGCGGGAGCTTAATGTCCAGCTGACCGATCAAATCACAGGCAATTAAATGTGAGGTCAATGACCGAGTAACACAAAATCATCATCGTATTATGTAATAACATTTATTGGTAATTAATATTATTGCTTTATCACATTTAGTTAATTTAAATTGAGCCTTGTTAGAGGCATTGCAGAAAATTGAAAAATGCGTGGGATTTTTGTTTCAAAATACGATGTTAAATCAGATTCATGAATTTATTTAAAATTTACGGTTTTTCCTAAAAAAACATGAACAATTAAGAACAGACTTTGAATAGGCCATTTTGCAGTTTTATTAAAGTTATTGACTTCGTAGGAAAAATCAACAATAAAGACATTATTTCACTCATAAAAGACAAAATAAAATGTTTAGCTTTAAATTACTGTTCAGGTAAATACTTTTTGGTGATCCAATTTTTGGTAAAAGTGAACTATTAATGTTAAAATGACATATTAGAAAAAAATAAGAATGATTTTTTCAGGGGACAATATATCTTTAATTTTAAAACTATTATGCCTATGTTGGACACTACATTCGGTAATAAATGACGTCATATACTAAAGTAGATATGACGTAAGTTGTGATTACGTCATCAATTACACATTTCGAGTGGTGAATAAGTGTTATACGGTAGCCTATCAACATACACTCGTGTTGAGGATATTATAGCTAGCTTATCTATTGAGTAATAGAGTAGGCATATTTGATTAGCACTTACTATGAGTTATTGCCATGAGATTAATCTTGTGCGGATGACTAATAAGTCGATTCGTCCCATTTTAGGGTGATTGGGTGTGGGCTCTTACTTTTTCAACAGTGGGTTAGTGCTGTATGTCTAAATGAACCGAGTACACTTATTAGTTATCCGCTTGGTATACCAAGCGGATAACTCCTTGTAATTGTATGAGATCAATATTTTTGGTTATCCGCAACTTAGTTGCGGATAACCCTTGTGATTGTAAATATCTTTTTTTTCATCTTCTTTGTTATTCTTCTTTCTTTCCCGGAATTTTGTTCGCAGCGTATCTCTAATTATGGTCAACATAAGATTGCATAACTTTGTCATAAGATTTACCTGTAGCTGTAGATGTGCAAGAAATTTCGTTATATGACGTTTGAGTCGCGCAGCGTAAGTTACGTGCGATTTTATGAATTTTAATGATTGATCATAGATTATAAACCAAAAGTCATTTTGTATTGACACTTGGTGAAAATTTAAGTCACATTAAGGGCAAACTTTCTATGGATTAAAAATGGCATGTTTCACAAGAAGTTACGCGCGCACGCGCATTTAAAATTTCAAAATGCGCAAAATTAATTTCTAATCAACTTTCTACGCTGATCATGACAATTGAAACATGTCAAAAATTCCCACGCGCGCGAAAAAAATTATGCGTAAGGTGCGCACGGAGCATAAAAATCATGTGTTTTTCTCTTGAATTATGATTTTACAGCCTTTCTTAGTCATTTTTAAAAAGATTTACATCATTTCAAATTAAAATGACGTCATACGAACACGTTGATTTAGACAATTTGCGCGCGTTTTAGTTGCAAAAGTGACAACATATTGTCAAAAATAAGCCTATTTTTAATCTATTATAGCTCCTCAGGATCATCCACGACCCCCAATTTTTTAAATTTAATATGTAAGCAGATATGTTGTAGATATGAATTCATGCAGAACCTTTACCACTCGGATGTTATGACGTCATCGTATGGCCACACGAATGTAAAATATAGGATTTTTTACTCTTTCGTTATTGCTCATCATATTAAATAGAGCGCATCTCACTTTTACGTGCCCAAAATTCTTCAAATTTGATTTAATGTAATTATTTAGATAATTATCTTCTAAAATTGTTATCTTTATATGTCAAATTGATGACGTCATCGTGTTAATAATTGGATTTAAAAGATGGGTCTCATAATTTTGTCTATGCTATATAACATATACAGTTTATTCTGTAAAATACTGTAATATGATGTATGCTACATAATAGGTACAATTCAGCACTGTAAACATATTTATTTCATGTCATAGGATGGCATAATAATTGTTGAGGTTCATATGGTTAAGTATGTGCATGTTGCGTTTGCGCGGATAACCCGAACTCGTCAAAGTGACGAGTTCAAATCTAGTTGGTTATCCGCAACTTAGAAGTTGCGGATAACCCTTGTGATTGTAAAAATCATTTTCATCTTTATTCTTCTTTCTTTCCCGGATTTTTGTGAGCAGCATATCCCCTATTTCTTGTAAATATATCTTTTGTATAACTTTGTCATTATATGGACATTTACCTGAAGTTGTGCACCTCCATATTTTGAATGACGTCAGAGTTGCGCAAAGTGACTTACGCGCGATTTTATGAATTTCAATGATTGATCATAGGATAAAAAATAAAAGTCATTTTGTATTGACACTTGGTGAAAATTTAAGTCATATCAAGGGCAAACTTTCTATGGATTAAAAATGACGTGTTTTACAAGAAATTACGCGCGCACACGCATTTAAAGTTTCAAAATGCGCAAAATTAATTTCTAATCAACTTTCTGCGCTGATCATGACATTTTGAGCATGTCAAAAATTCCCACGCGCGCGAAAAATTTTACGCGTAAGGTGCGCACGGAGCATGAAAAACATGTTTTTTTCTCTTGAATTGTGATTTTCCAGCCTTTCCTAGTCATTTAAAAAAAGATTGACATCATTTCAAATTAAAATGACGTCATACGAACACGTTGATTTATAACATTTGCGCGCGTTTTAGTTGAAAAAGTTACAAAATATTGTCAAATATATGCCTATTTTGAATCTATTATAGCTCTTCAGGATCGAAGGTGACCCCCAATTTTTTTAACTTATTATGCAAGAAGATAAATTGTAGATATGAATTCATGCAGAATTTTTTCCTCTCGGATGTTATGACGTCATCGTATGGCCACACGAATGTAAAATATAGGATTTTTTACTGTTTCGTTATTGCTCATCACATTAAATAGAGCGCATCTCGCTTATACGTATTCCATTTCACCCGATATTTTAATACTGTCTAGGTCAATTAACTATCTTTCGCATGAATTAAAATATTTTAATTTTTATGACGTCATCATGTCTAAAAATGTAAATAACGTGGGTCACCTATTTTCATCTTTACAGTAAATTTCAATCTGTTATAGCTCGTCAGAATAAAAAGTGATAATCATGATTAAAACGTTTTCTGGAAGCTATTGGATTGTAGATACGAATTGATGTGAATATTTTGCCAAACAGATGTTGTGACGTCATCATATGGCCAGTTAAATTCAAAAAGTCATATTTTCATCTCTTGCGTAAAAGTTCATTGCATTTAAACGAGAGCGCATCTCACTTTTACGTGCTCAAAATTCTTCAAATTTGTAATAATGTAATTATTTAGATAATTATCTTCAAAAATTGTTATCTTTATATGTCAATTTGATGACGTCATCTTGTTAATAATTGGATTTAAAAGATGGGTCTCGAAATTTCGTCTATGCTGTACTGTATATAACATACAATGTATTCTGTAAATACTGTAATATGCTGTATGCTACAAAATAGGTACAATTCAGCATGGTAAACATATTTAATTCATGTCATAAGATGGTATAATAATTGTCGGCGTTCATATATTTTAAACGTATGTGCATGTTGCGTTTGCGCGGATAACCCGAACTCGTCAAAGTGACGAGTTCAAATCTAGTTGGTTATCCGCAACTTAGTTGCAGGATAACCCATGTGATTGTAAATATCTTTTTTTTCATCTTCTTCTTTGTTAGTTATCCGCATTTAGCGGATAACTCCTTGTAACTGTCCTGTTTCATCATCTTTTTTTTTTTCTGTATTCTTCTTTCTTTCTGTCATTTTTGTGTCACGCGTAACTCAAAAACGTGTAAACACAACATTTTATAACTTTGTCAACATGTGGGCGTTCACGTGAAGTTGTGCACCCGCTATTGTGAATGACGTCATAGTTGCGCAACGTGACTTACGCGCGTTTTTATGAATTTCGCGTATTTAACATAGATCGAAAACCATATAACATTTTAATTTGAAACTTAGAAAAAGTTTAAGTTATATCTTGCGCTAACTGACTGTGAGAAAAAAATGGCATGTTTTACACGAAGTTACGCGCGCACACGCGTTTAAAATTTCAAAATGCGAAAAATCAATTTCTAATCAACTTTCTACGCGTTTTATGTCATTTTGAGCATGTCAAAAATTCCCACGCGCGCGCATATTTTTATGCGCGCGGTGCGCACGTAGCGTTAAAAACAATTTTTTCCGCGTGATTTATGTTTTTCCAGCCTTTTCAAGTAATTTTACCAACTTTTAAACAATTTCGACTTAAAATTAACGTCATACCAGCACGTCGAATTGGATAATTTACGTACGTTTTTGATGAAAAAGTTCAAAAATTCCTTAAAATTTGTCAAAATTATACCTTTTTTAAAACAGTCGTAGTTTCTAAACTAAACGGTAAAAGTTATTTTTATTACGTATTCTGGAAGATGATGAGTTGTAGATATCGTATCATGCATCAATATTGCTAACAGGACATTGTGACGTCATCGTATGGCCATGCGAATATAAAATATAGGATTTTTGTATCTTTTGTCATAGAGCATCACATTTAATAGAGCGCATCTTCGCTTATCCGTTTTTCATTTTAACCCAGATTTTGATATTTTTTAGGTCAATCAACTATCTTTCGCATGAGTTAAAAATATTTTAATTTTTATAACGTCATCATGCCTAAAAATTTTAATTACGTGGGTCATTAATTTTATCTTTACAGTAAATTTTAATCTGTTATAGCTCGTAAGAATAAAATGTAATAATCACGATTAAAACGTTTTCTGGAAGCTATTGGATTGTAGATACAAAATCATGTAAAAATTTTGCCAATCGGATGTTGTGACGTCATCATATGGCCAGTTAAATAAAAAAAGTCGTATTTTCATATTTTGCGTCATAGTTCATTACATTTAAAAGAGCGCGCATTAATATTTCACGTATTAAAATTTCTTCTACAAGCTAATATGTTGTTGCTGAGATAATATCCTTCCGAAATTGTTATTTTAGTGTTTCATTTTGATACCGTCGCCCTGTTAAAAAATGGAATAAATGGCGGGTCCCGTAATTTCACCTATTCTACACTGTATGTAATATGTATGTACAGATTATACTGTTTATACTGTATATACTATATGACACAAAATTGACAGAATTCAGCACTAACAACATATCATATTCTTCAGATCAGGTCATAATGCCATAATTTTTTTCTGTGTGCAAAATTCTAACGTATGACGTGCACGTGGCGTTTGTCGTGCGGATAACTAACTCGTCAAAGTGACGAGTTTCATGTCTAGTTATTCTTCTTTCTTTCCCGGATTTTTGTGCGTCGCATATCCCCTATTGCTTGTGAATATATCTTTTGTATAACTTTGTCATTATATGGACATTTACCTGAAGTTGTGCACCTCCATATTTTTAATGACGTTAGAGTCGCGCAGCGTAAGTTACGCGCGATTTTATGAATTTCAATGATTGATCATAGATTATAAACCAAAAGTCATTTTGTTTTGACACTTAGTGAAAATTTAAGTCATATCAAGGGCAAACTTTCTATGGATTAAAAATGACATGTTTCACAAGAAGTTACGCGCGCACGCGCATTTAAAATTTAAAAATGCGCAAAATTAATTTCTAATCAACTTTCTACGCTGATCATGACAATTTAAACATGTCAAAAATTCCCACGCGCGCGAAAAAAATTACGCGTAAGGTGCGCACGGAGCATGGAAATCATGTGTTTTTTTCTTGAATTATGATTTTACAGCCTTTCTTAGTCATTTTAAAAAGATTTACATCATTTCAAATTAAAATGACGTCATACGAACACGTTGATTTAGACCATTTGCGCGCGTTTTAGTTGCAAAAGTGACAAAATTTTGTCAAAATTAAGCCTATTTTTAATCTATTATAGCTCCTCAGGATCATCCACGACCCCCAATTTTTTTAATTTAATATGTAAGCAGATATGTTGTAGATATGAATTCATGCAGAACCTTTACCACTCGGATGTTATGACGTCATCGTATGGCCACACGAATGTAAAATATAGGATGTTTTACTCTTTCGTTATTGCTTATCATATTAAATAGAGCGCATCTCACTTTTACGTGCCCAAAATTCTTCAAATTTGATTTAATGTAATTATTTAGATAATTATCTTCTAAAATTGTTATCTTTATATGTCAATTTCATGACGTCATCGTGTTAATAATTGGATTTAAAAGATGGGTCTCATAATTTTGTCTATGCTACACTGTATATAACATACAGTTTATTCTGTAAAATACTGTAATATGATGTATGCTACATAATAGGTACAATTCAGCACTGTAAACATATTTATTTCATGTCATAGGATGGCATAATAATTGTCGAGGTTCATATGGTTAAGTATGTGCATGTTGCGTTTGCGCGGATAACCCGAACTCGTCAAAGTGACGAGTTCAAATCTAGTTGGTTATCCGCAACTTAGTTGCAGGATAACCCATGTGATTGTAAATATCTTTTTCTTCATCATCTTCTTTGTTATTCTTCTTTCTTTCCCGGATTTTTGTCTACAGCATATCCCCTATTGCTTGTGAATATATCTTTTGTATAACTTTGTCATTATATGGACATTTACCTGAAGTTGTGCACCTCCATATTTTTAATGACGTTAGAGTCGCGCAGCGTAAGTTACGCGCAATTTTATGAATTTCAATGATAGGTCATAGATTATAAACCAAAAGTCATTTTGTATTGACACTTGGTAAAAATTTAAGTCATATCAAGGGCAAACTTTCTATGGATTAAAAATGACATGTTTCACAAGAAGTTACGCGCGCACGCGCATTTAAAATTTAAAAATGCGCAAAATTAATTTCTAATCAACTTTCTACGCTGATCATGACATTTTGAGCATGTAAAAAATTCCCACGCGCGCGAAATATTTTACGCGTAAGGCGCGCACGGAGCATGAAAAACATGTTTTTTTCTCTTGAATTGTGATTTTCCAGCCTTTCCTAGTCATTTAAAAAAAGATTGACATCATTTCAAATTAAAATGACGTCATACGAACACGTTGATTTATAACATTTGCGCGCGTTTTAGTTAAAAAAGTTACAAAATATTGTCAAATATATGCCTATTTTGAATCTATTATAGCTCTTCAGGATCGAAGGTGACCCCCAATTTTTTTAACTTATTATGCAAGAAGATAAATTGTAGATATGAATTCATGCAGAATTTTTACCTCTCGGATGTTATGACGTCATCGTATGGCCACACGAATGTAAAATATAGGATTTTTTACTGTTTCGTTATTGCTCATCACATTAAATAGAGCGCATCTCGCTTATACGTATTCCATTTCACCCGATATTTTAATACTGTCTAGGTCAATTAACTATCTTTCGCATGAGTTAAAAATATTTTAATTTTTATGACGTCATCATGTCTAAAAATGTAAATAACGTGGGTCACCTATTTTCATATTTACAGTAAATTTCAATCTGTTATAGTTCGTCAGAATAAAAAGTGATAATCATAATTAAAAGGTTTTCTGGAAGCTATTGGATTGTAGATACGAATTCATGTGAACATTTTTCAAATCAGATGTTGTGACGTCATCATATAGCCAGTTGAATAAAAAAAGTCGTATTTTCATCTCTTGCGTAAAAGTTCATTGCGTTTAAACGAGAGCGCATCTCACTTTCACGTGCCCAAAATTCTTCAAATTTGTATTAATGTAATGATTTAGATAATTATCTTCTAAAATAGTTATCTTTATAAGTCAATTTGATGACGTCATCGTGTTAATAATTGGCTTTAAAAGATGGGTCTCGTAATTTCGTCTATGCTACCACTGTATATAACATATACAGTGTATTCTGTAAATACTGTAATATGCTGTATGCTACAAAATAGGTACAATTCAGCACTGTAAACATATTTAATTCATGTCATAGGATGGCATAATCATTTTCGGCGTTCATATATTTTAAACGTATGTGCATGTTGCGTTTGCGCGGATAACCCGAACTCGTCAAAGTGACGAGTTCAAATCTAGTTGGTTATCCGCAACTTAGAAGTTGCGGATAACCCTTGTGATTGTAAAAATCATTTTCATCTTTATTCTTCTTTCTTTCCCGGATTTTTGTGAGCAGCATATCCCCTATTTCTTGTAAATATATCTTTTGTATAACTTTGTCATTATATGGACATTTACCTGAAGTTGTGCACCTCCATATTTTGAATGACGTCAGAGTTGCGTAACGTGACTTACGCGCGATTTTATGAATTTTAATGATTGATCATAGGATAAAAAATAAAAGTCATTTTGTATTGACACTTGGTGAAAATTTAAGTCATATCAAGCGCAAACTTTCTATGGATTAAAAATTACGTGTTTTACAAGAAATTACGCGCGCACGCGCATTTAAAGTTTCAAAATGCGCAAAATTAATTTCTAATCAACTTTCTGCGCTGATCATGACATTTTGAGCATGTCAAAAATTCCCGCGCGTGCGAAAAATTTTACGCGTAAGGTGCGCACGGAGCATGAAAAACATGTTTTTTTCTCTTGAATTGTGATTTTCCAGCCTTTCCTAGTCATTTAAAAAGAGATTGACATCATTTCAAATTAAAATGACGTCATACGAACACGTTGATTTATAACATTTGCGCGCGTTTTAGTTGAAAAAGTTACAAAATATTGTCAAATATATGCCTATTTTAAATCTATTATAGCTCTTCAGGATCGAAGGTGACCCCCAATTTTTTTAACTTATTATGCAAGAAGATAAATTGTAGATATGAATTCATGCAGAATTTTTACCTCTCGGATGTTATGACGTCATCGTATGGCCACACGAATGTAAAATATAGGATTTTTTACTGTTTCGTTATTGCTCATCACATTAAATAGAGCGCATCTCGCTTATACGTATTCCATTTCACCCGATATTTTAATACTGTCTAGGTCAATTAACTATCTTTCGCATGAGTTAAAAATATTTTAATTTTTATGACGTCATCATGTCTAAAAATGTAAATAACGTGGGTCACCTATTTTCATCTTTACAGTAAATTTCAATCTGTTATAGCTCGTCAGAATAAAAAGTGATAATCATAATTAAAAGGTTTTCTGGAAGCTATTGGATTGTAGATACGAATTCATGTGAACATTTTTCAAATAAGATGTTGTGACGTCATCATATAGCCAGTTGAATAAAAAAAGTCGTATTTTCATCTCTTCCGTAAAAGTTCATTGCGTTTAAACGAGAGCGCATCTCACTTTCACGTGCCCAAAATTCTTCAAATTTGTATTAATGTAATTATTTAGATAATTATCTTCTAAAATAGTTATCTTTATAAGTCAATTTGATGACGTCATCGTGTTAATAATTGGCTTTAAAAGATGGGTCTCGTAATTTCGTCTATGCTACCACTGTATATAACATATACAGTGTATTCTGTAAATACTGTAATATGCTGTATGCTACAAAATAGGTACAATTCAGCACTGTAAACATATTTAATTCATGTCATAGGATGGCATAATAATTTTCGGCGTTCATATATTTTAAACGTATGTGCATGTTGCGTTTGCGCGGATAACCCGAACTCGTCAAAGTGACGAGTTCAAATCTAGTTGGTTATCCGCAACTTAGTTGCGGATAACCCATGTGATTGTAAATATCTTTTTTTTCATCTTCTTCTTTGTTATTCTTCTTTCTTTCCCGGATTTTTGTGCGTCGCATATCCCCTATTGCTTGTGAATATATCTTTTGTATAACTTTGTCATTATATGGACATTTACCTGAAGTTGTGCACCTCCATATTTTTAATGACGTTAGAGTCGCGCAGCGTAAGTTACGCGCAATTTTATGAATTTCAATGATTGGTCATAGATTATAAACCAAAAGTCATTTTGTATTGACACTTGGTAAAAATTTAAGTCATATCAAGGGCAAACTTTCTATGGATTAAAAATGACATGTTTCACAAGAAGTTACGCGCGCACGCGCATTTAAAATTTCAAAATGCGCAAAATTAATTTCTAATCAACTTTCTACGCTGATCATGACATTTTGAGCATGTCAAAAATTCCCACGCGCGCGAAAAAATTTACGCGTAAGGTGCGCACGGAGCATGAAAATCATGTGTTTTTTTCTTGAATTATGATTTTACAGCCTTTCTTAGTCATTTTAAAAAAGATTTACATCATTTCAAATTAAAATGACGTCATACGAACATGTTGATTTAGACCATTTGCGCGCGTTTTTGTTTAAAAAGTTACAAAATATTGTCAAAATAATGCCTATTTTGAATCTATTATAGCTCTTCAGGATCGAAGGTGACCCCCAATTTTTTTAACTTATTATGCAAGAAGATAAATTGTAGAAATGATTTCATGCAGAATTTTCACCTCTCGGATGTTATGACGTCATCGTATGGCCACACGCATGTAAAATATAGGATTTTTGTCTCTTTCGTTATTGCTCATCACATTCAACAGAGCGCATCTCGCTTATACGTATTCCATTTCCCCCGAGATTTTATTATTGTCTACGTCAATCAACTATCTTTCGCATGAGTTAAAAATATTTTAATTTTTATGACGTCATCATGTCTAAAAATGTAAATAACGTAGGGCACTTATTTTTATCATTACAGTAAATTTTAATCTGTTATAGCTCGTCAGAATAAAAAGTGATAATCATGATTAAAACGTTTTCTGGAAGCTATTGGATTTTAGTTACGAATTCATGTGAATATTTTGCCAATTAGATGTTGTGACGTCATCATATGGCCAGTTTAATTCAAAAAGTCATATTTTCATCTCTTGCGTAAAAGTTCATTGCATTTAAACGAGAGCGCATCTCACTTTTACGTGCCCAAAATTCTTCAAATTTGTATTAATGTAATTATTTAGATAATCAGCTTCTAAAATAGTTATGTTTATATGTCAATTTGATGACATCATCGTGTTAATAATTGGATTTAAAAGATGGGTCTCGTAATTTCGTCTATGCTACACTGTATAACATATACAGTGTATTCTGTAAATACTGTAATATGCTGTATGCTACAAAATAGGTACAATTCAGCACTGTAAACATATTTATTTCATGTCATAGGATGGCATAGTAATTGTCGAGGTTCATAGTTTAAAGTATCTGCATGTTGCATTTGCGCGGATAACCCGAACTCGTCAAAGTGACGAGTTCAAATCTAGTTGGTTATCCGCAACTTAGAAGTTGCGGATAACCCTTGTGATTGTAAAAATCATTTTCATCTTTATTCTTCTTTCTTTCCCGGATTTTTGTGAGCAGCATATCCCCTATTTCTTGTAAATATATCTTTTGTATAACTTTGTCATTATATGGACATTTACCTGAAGTTGTGCACCTCCATATTTTGAATGACGTCAGAGTTGCGCAAAGTGACTTACGCGCGATTTTATGAATTTCAATGATTGATCATAGGATAAAAAATAAAAGTAATTTTGTATTGACACTTGGTGAAAATTTAAGTCATATCAAGGGCAAACTTTCTATGGATTAAAAATGGCATGTTTTACAAGAAGTTACGCGCGCACGCGCATTTAAAGTTTCAAAATGCGCAAAAATAATTTCTAATCAACTTTCTGCGCTGATCATGACATTTTAAGCATGTCAAAAATTCCCACGCGCGCGAAAAATTTTACGCGTAAGGTGTGCACGGAGCATGAAATCATGTGTTTTTCTCTTGAATTGTGATTTTCTAGTCTTTCCTAGTCATTAAAAAAAATATTGACATCATTTCAAATTAAAATGACGTCATACGAACACGTTGATTTAGACCATTTGCGCGCATTTTAGTTGCAAAAGTGACAAAATATTGTCAAAATTTTGCCTATTTTTAATCTATTATAGCTCCTCAGGATCATCCACGACCCCCAATTTGTTTATTTTAATATTTAAGCAGATATGTTGTAGATATAAATTCATGCAGAATCTTTACCACTCGGATGTTATGACGTCATCGTATGGCCACACGAATATAAAATATAGGATTTTTTACTCTTTCGTTATTGCTCATCACATTAAATAGAGCGCATCTCGCTTATACGTATTCCATTTCCTCAGATATTTTAATACTGTCTAGGTCAATCAACTATCTTTCGCATGAGTTAAAAATATTTTTAATTTTATGACGGCATCATGTCTAAAAATGTAAATAACGTGGGTCACCTATTTTCATCTTTACAGTAAATTTCAATCTGTTATAGCTCGTCAGAATAAAAAGTGATAATCATGATTAAAACATTTTCTGGAAGCTATTGGATTGTAGATACAAATTCATGTGAATATTTTGCCAATTAGATGTTGTGACGTCATCATATGGCCAGTTGAATTCAAAAAGTCACATTTACATCTCTTGCGTAAAAGTTCATTGCGTTTAAACGAGAGCGCATCTCACTTTTACGTGCCCAACATTTTTCAAATTTGAATCAATGTAATTAATTAGATAATTATCTTCTAAAATTGTTATTTTATATGTCAATTTGATGACGTCATCGTGTTAATAATTGGATTTAAAAGATGGGTCTCGTAATTTCGTCTATGCTACACTGTATATAACATATACAGTGTATTCTGTAAATACTGTAATATGCTGTATGCTACATATTAGGTACAATTCAGCACTTTCAACATATTTATTTCATGTCATAGGATGGCATAATAATTGTCGAGGTTCATAGTTTAAAGTATGTGCATGTTGCGTTTGCGCGGATAACCCGAACTCGTCAAAGTGACGAGTTCAAATCTAGTTTTTCTGTATTATTCTTCTTTCCTTCCTTCCTTTTTGTGAGTCGTGTTCCTCTAAAATGTGTAAACATAACATTTCATAACTTTGACAACATATGGGCATTTACGTGAAGTTGTGCACCTCCTATTTTTGAATGACGTCATAGTTGCGCAACGTGACTTATGCGCAATTTTATGAATTTCAATGATTGATCATAGATTAAAAACCAAAAGTCATTTAGTATTGACACTTTGACAAAATTTAAGTCATATCAGGGGCAAACTTTCTACGGATTAAAAATGGCATGTTTGACAAGAAGTTACGCGCGTACGCGCATTTAAAATTTCAAAATGCGCAAAATTAATTTCTAATCAACTTTTTACGCGTTTCTTGTCATTTTGAGCATGTCAAAAATTCCCACGGGCGCGCAATTTTTTATGCGCGCGGTGCGCACATAGCGTTAAAAACATATTTTTTTCTCTTGAATTATATTTTTCAAGCCTTTCCCAGTGATTTTGAAAACAATTTAGACCTTTTCCAGTTTAAATAACGCCATACGAACACGTTGAATTAGACAATTCGTGCGCGTTTTTTATGAAAAAGCTTAAAAAATCGTCAAAATTATGTCTTTTTTTAAACAGTCATAGTTTCTAAAGTAAACCGTTAACCGTTTATTTTTATTACAAAATCTAGAAGTTGATGAGTTGTAGATATCGGATCATGCATCAATAAGGCTAAAAAAACATTGTGACGTCATCGTATGGCCACACGAATGTAAAATATAGGATTTTTGTCTCTTTCGTTATTGCTCATCACATTCAATGGAGCGCATCGCGCTTATCTGTATTCCTTTTTCTCCTACATTTATATATTGTGTAGGTCAATCAACTTTCTTTAGCATGAGATAAAAATATTTTAATTTTTATGACGTCATCATGCCTAAAAATTTTAATTACGTGGGTCATTAATTTCATCTTTACAGTAAATTTTAATCTGTAATAGCTCGTAAGAATAAAATGTGATAATCACGATTAAAACGTTTTCTGGAAGCTATTGGATTGTAGATACGAATTCATGTAAACATTTTGCCAATCGGATGTTGTGACGTCATCATATGGCCAGTTGAATAAAAAAAGTCGTATTTTCATATTTTGCGTAATAGTTCATCACATTTAAAAGGGTGCGCATCTATATTTTACGTATTCAAATTTCTTCTACACGTTAATATGTTGTTCCTGAGATAATTTCCTTCTGAAATTGCTATCTAAGTGTTTCATTTTGATACCGTCGCCATGTTAAAAATTGGAATAAATGGCGGGTCCCGTAATTTCACCTATTCTACACTGTATGTAATATGTATACAGCTTATACTGTTTGCATGTATATACTATATGACACAAAATTCAGCACTAACAGCATGTCATATTCTTCAGTTCTTGTCATATTGCCATAATCTTTATCTGTGTGCAATATTCCAACGTATGACGTGCACGTGGCGTTTGTCGTGGTGCGGATAACTAACTCGTCAAAGTGACGAGTTTCATGTCTAGTTAAACATGTTACATGAGTGGAATTGCTAAAAATTGGTAACTTTGGTGGGATATGGTTATAACACCACACAACTCATTTGTATTAATTATCAAGTCACATAAAATTACGTTATTACTACAGTAGGCCTACTCATGGTCGTAAACAACTCAGCCTATCTTCTATTTTAAAAACTACAACTTAGTAAATTATGTTTTATTTTTTATAGTCTGTGTTGCTGATTCAGCTTCAAATTGTTCTTAACTAAACATAGATAAAATATGATTTGTTCTCATTTTGTGTAGCCCCATTCTACGTGGGTGGATTACTAAACGCCCTTATAATATCGATGGAAGGTTACGCCCAAAAGCCTAATCTAATCATTTAGCGTTTAAAGTTTAGAAATAGGCCTAGCTTCACTATGGGTCGCATGATTCCCCCGCTATCGTTATCATTACACTTCCAACATAAATTATTATTTCATTTATTTCAAAGAAATCAACATATCGTTCATCAATCGTTTTAATCCGATTTCACAATCGTTTTTCTAATCACGGGACCGATACATTCACATGACCTGATAGTTTCGTAGGCCTACCACATGATCAACAATCATGCGACCAAACTACTTGCTAAATGTACTAAAGATGAAATATTGAATGCTAAAGTATTTCCGTATAATTATACCCTAGTATTACATTCCTAGTTAACCTCTCTTTAAAACAGGAAACCGAAAGATATTAAGTGAAAGTTATGGATGGAAAATGACGATCACAACAAATGGACCTTGGTTTGATAATCATAATGGTCAAATGAATGATCTACTGTGGTATACATTGCCCCGTGAGCATGTTTAGCTAAACTGGCTGGCTAAACCTACCGGTATTAAACGAATGTTTTGTCTCGATGTGCCCAATACGTTACTTATTAAAACAGAAGGAGCGGGTTTAGGATTGACTTTAAATAAACTTGGGCCAATATGCATATCGGCCGCATAACAGTTTATTTCGGTCCGTAAGTTAATTTTAAAACAAATGTGTAGGCAATGGTGATAAAATTAATAAAGCCAGCCTAACCATTGTACATACTCAATAACTATGGTAACGGTAAGTACATAAAGTTATGGATTTAGGAGTTTTTTTAACGCGGCCGAAATCATCAGACATCCTAAAAACTGAAATCTCGGACATTTTGAAAAAAAGAAACCTAAAATGACTGTGAAAGGTTATCATGAAAGATCGAACCGACATAAAAAAGTTAATTTAGCTTACATTTTAAGGAAGTGGAAAGAGAAAATTTGCCTATTGGTACCATTGCGGTACATGTGGTTCCATCACCCGATAAAGTTTGCGGAACAATTATGAGGGTATGACGTCATTGTAATAGACGTAAAAGCAATAACAACATACAGTGCGGTAAGGAACTCTGATCAGAGGTAACTTTGGTGATTACAATTTTTACAAACCCGCAATTTCTTTTCGCTGATATTCGAAATAAGTAAAAACGAGTTCAAATCAATAACTAACAATATGTACCCTAGAGTTACAACCAGTTTATCTATTATTAAATAATAGTATACATGATTTTCTAATCAATGTCAACAACATCGTAATAATATCTCCAAGAAATTTCCCAAGAATCTACATCGATGAAACAATGAGCGTTTTCAATCTTATAATTACAGCTGATTAATACAGAGGCAGTATATCGAGAGCATTAAAGATAAGTAGATTTTTGTAGCTTTATTAAGTCAAATATGGACCACTGCCGAGGTATTATTAATTGCGTGTGTTTTGTGAATAGATCATCAGAAGGCCGCGAGGGTTTGATGAAGACAGCAGCTGCTGCCAATGCGCGCGCCTGTAGCATGGCACGTGCTCACTGGCAGAATATCATCTGCGTTCAAAGCGGGTAGATTTGTTTAACGAATTAATGAGTAATCGAGATTGAAACAGCCGGAAATGTTTAGCAATTTAGGATTACAGTTGTTACACAACACAACTGGGAAGATATTATATATACCCTGCAGTAATTAACTGTTATGGATATAACGTGTTATTAATCTAAGTGTATGATGAAATAGTTATCTTCTAAGATAATAATTTGCTACGTAATGCACCTCGTAAGCTTGGTTCTCACTGATTGGTCAACTCACTTACGTTACGCGTACGCCGCATTACGTCAAAACAAGGCAACTGACCAAAGTGAGAGAGCCAAGAGTACGAATCTGAGTACGGTACTGTACCAATGTGATATTTTAGCAGGAAGGAAATATAAAATAATAATTAAAGATGCTAATATATTATTATAATTTGTGTGTCTACACTTATTATCAAATTGTTAATGCAATGATTGCTATATCTACTCTAATTGGCGTAAACAAAACACACACAACGAACCATTTGCAATAAAAGCATCAGAACTAACGTCGATTACATAAACAACAATATGCACGGCTTCATAACCTTGGCAAAGCATGATAATTGATATCAATATTATTTTAACAAACTTCCCAGAGGAAGCCAATTACATCAAATAGCTGCCGTCTAGGGTTCATTAATCGATGCAAAAATGTTTTTTAGCCCCATACTTTTTTGAAAATTAAACAAAAATCAATCAAATCGTTCGTGTCTATACAGTATATATAGTACCCAATCCAATTTAACGTTTGCGTAATGCCAATATTAGGCCACATCAAGCCACATGTCACTTTTATTGTTGTTAATTCTTAATACTATAATGCATTTTGTCCACTTTAAACAATTAGATGACATATCTATTAGCGCCGATTTTAACGGTTGTTGAAGAATTACGCGCGAATTCAGAAGAAAGAAATTCTAAGGCTGAGTATAATTGTATCAACGGTCTTTTGTCAAATATACTCACTTAATGATCGCTTGCTTTTATTGCTTGCTTCTTTGTAAAACCATGGAATTGACATTACCTCGGGTGGTAAGACATTTTATGTATCTAAAAAATCATTTATTTTATTCTTGGTAACTTATTTTTGTTCATCATGTACAATCGCTTTCCTTAGTCATTCTGTACTCATTGGCTTTAATATTCATTCATTAATATTATTCATTTTATTTTCACTTTAGGCCTAATGTCTTACAAATAAAGTAATGGCTTTGATTATATATTATTACGTAATAAATATTAACTCCCAATTATGAAAGTAGGCATATGGCATACGTGCATAGATTACATAATATCGAAACCCAAAATGACTAATGTTCTTATTTATCACAGTTTAAACCAAAGCATGTAACATATTCGTTAATTTAGATTCGCGGCCTATGGATTATTAAATTAATATCATTTATTTCCTGTCTTCCTCGTCTAAGCTATTATCTGATTCATAATTGTTTTGTATTAATTACGCCATCATAAATTAAATAATGATTCTGCAAAGTCTGTTAGTTTAATTAACAGGGAGCTTCATCAATTATCGATTCAACTTGAACTTGAACGAGGTTTACTAGATGGCATTGACGGCCTAATTCGAGGTTTCATTGTAAACAAACTCCTCGTTTAACCTTTCAAAGATACATTGTTTGATCGTAATACCTTCTTGTTGGAAAAGACACTTTTGTGGATATTTAAGTGCTTGAATCACGTGAAAATTAATAACAAATCAAGCCTTGACGACGACAATGTTTTTGTTTGTTGAGTTTGTTGAGATTTACAGTTTTTGACAAAACATGCAGGTGTCGTCGAATATAATTTCTTTTTCGTTTTCTAATAGCGATCAAAAATGAATAAGTCAAGAAATCATTAAACGAGTAGGCATATGCCTCAAATGTGGAATTAATGTGCTTTTCTTATATCCCCCGTGCACCCCCTCCTCCAGGTTCGGGTGTTGTTATTTTTCGGTTTTGGAAGCAGATGAGTAATGGCCTAATAACGAGCTTGCTGAAAAGAGTATTGTATAGAAGGCAATCTCCGCCGCCAAACATAAATTGAAATAAAACTATTAGGGCTATGACGCATTGCCAATATAATACTATTTATTCTCCCTGAAACAACGATGTGTTTGATTCTTTGGTCTCCTAAAAGTGTAAAACGCAAAACAATAATTGGTTTATTAAAATGCTGCACACAGGCGTTCCTCATTAGATAAATTATTGTTTCATTTCATGTCCTACTTAATAAATATGTTAATATAATCTGGTGTACTGATTTATATACTTTGGGGATAGGCTGTAAATGTTGTGCACATGAATACGCGTCGTCATTATCCAAACATTTATTTTCGATACAGTACGGTACATTTTTTGAGTCATCATCGATAACAACAACATTCTCAAAGCTGTAAATATCATAAATTTGTGACGTGATACGAATGAGGAATTAGAAGTCATAAACGAGTCCCTTGATATGAGTTGCGTTCATGAACCTTTAGAAACGCGTTAGAGATATCAGATACATTCTCATGCGTGTCGTTGTTTTGATTGTATCCTTTACATTTCATTATTTTGCAACAACGTTTTTTCAGATCTTTGAAATAAAATTTAAACTTACATATCATCACATTCACAATGATAAATATATTAAAATTATGTCTCTATTTATCAATGAAATAATAAACCAATAACAAGATATATTTATTGACTCGGCCTATTTTTTATTGATCGTGTTTTAGGTAAGCTAATTAAAAGCCTCCAAAGCTTTATTCATTAAAAAAAAATAAAAGCGCCGGAAATGAAAGAAAACCATATTCAATTTTAAAACGTACTATTAATCTATATCGGAACTGTACAATCATCATTTTAAAAAAAGTAACAAACAATTTATATACGTACTTGACTAATGCAAAAAAGAGGCCTATTTAATCTAGTCGAATGAATAATTGTAAAAGATAACGCATAGGGCAAAGTAGGACGATTACAACCCACCTACAGTTATTATGAGTTATAAATACAACGTATCATAATTATATTTAGAAAAATTGAGTCATTTTGGCTTTATAGAATCTTGAGTAAATACTAACTAAATCCTATTTATTTCAAGTATTTTTTTAGGATTATGACTGCATCTTAAAATCCTTTTACTATCATTTTATATGAAGTATTATGCTGCTAGCTATATTGTAATACATACATCTTACTGACTGGTATATACATATTACTTTTCTAAAGAATGTTGGTGCATTTTAGAGTGTCGCAAAACAGTATTCGAGTCGCACAAAATACATTTTATAAGAAACTAAACAATTAGATAAAATTAAGAACACTATATTGAAACACCCACACATTTCTTTGAAAGTCTGAGTCTTTCTATAGGAAAATGTGTCCGACCTAAAACAAAAAAAAATGGTAAAACAAATCTGAGAATACTATTTTACGTATTCCGTCTTATGACCGGCCAAGCAATAGTTTAAAAACTACTTAGGCCTATAATGTATAAAGCCCTGTCTACACTATCAAACTAGTTTGACAAAAAAGTGTGATGTGTCCAAATATGGTAGTGATATGCCCAAATATGGTAGTGATATGACATCATCATGTCCATATATGGGCACATCACATTTTTTTTGTCACATAAAGTTTGATAGTGTAGACAGAGCTTTACAGATAAAGTGTAAACCATGAGGCGTAACCTTTAGCTTACTGAATATGGCTGTTTTTTTTCTGATAAATTCTATTGTATTGGTATTAACCAGAAAGCGACTCCACGTATTGAATAAGATCTTCCTAGAGATAACCTACTTTAATTGAATCATTCAATTATTAATTCTGGCCAAATCACCGAATCAAGATGCATTGTTAGCTCAGATGCAGATATGTGAATCCGAATAAGCTTTTACGTTGCAATTAAAATAAACGATAGTTGATATCTGTTTGGATTGACATGTTCGGAGTAATTACAAAGTGTGCCATAAAGTGGTTGACAGAATTATGTGGTATAACAGTATACTTGAGAATTGCATCCGGGAAATAATTATCAAATTCCGAGAAATTTGGAAAATCAAACATCGATTTGATATACATCCTGGTTCATCAGTCTCCTACAACAAAATAATTCTTGTTTTCACGGAAACAAATCGAAAAGTTTGACGCTTTTAGTCGATTTCCTTTTCCCATTAAATGAAAAAACAAACTCAGCATATTTTTGTTTGTACCTGACTCAAGGTGGGGAACCCCCTCTCCAGCAGTATTTGCATTTGATTTGAGATGGGAAATTAAATGGGCTTGTCGAAATCTGTCTTTATGGTTAACGTTATCACAATTTGATAAAAGCTATTACAATTTGATATAATTTCATTTTCTTGAAGATTTGCAGTGGTGCGATAGATAGATTTACAGGCACTAATTCACTAACGTCACCTTGTGTGTATGTTTGTCTTGTGAATCTCTGAGAGTCCCTAATGATCAGAAATTGCTGGATGGATCACCCTCATTAAATATGGTCAAAAAGAAAAAAAAACAAAACAAAAAAAATAAACTAAATTTAACTCTTTTTTCGCTTCCCGCGGTTCTCTTATTGTTGAGTTTTTGACAACCGATCATATTGATATCATAACCAGAAAGATATTGCGTTAATGATCCTTGTTTTATCACGTATAGGCTAAATAGATACAACAATATTAATTATAGCTTGCTATTTTATCCTATTTTCCACTGATTTCTCACTTTTGTGAATGATTACACGGTCGCCTTACAGGAAAGATTGATTTGTATATATAGTTGAAGTTAAAAGGCTTCTGAAATTTATGAGAACACTGAAAATGAATGGATTTCTTAGAGATTTTCTTTTTTTTCTTGTAACCGTAATTTTGTTTTTCTTAGACTAAACATAACTGGCCTACAACTAATACCGGTTATGGGTGTTTTATATTATGATGTCTTTTTCATGATTTAGCCTATCTTTGTATTGATGCCGATGTTAAATCTACAACTAACGAGATGGAGACCAAAACAGTTTTTTCAATGCAATCTAACAGTTTGATTTGGGGTAAATTAACTACTGGAAAAGAATGCATCAAAGAAAGTTGGCATACTGTGTCAATTGTCAACATGAAAATAAACTCCTTCGTTGAAATACGGTACCCCTTTCAGTGAATAACAATGCCACTTGTAAACTCTCCAGTTTTAAATGAAGTGGAAACTAGAATTCAGGGCGTTTGTATGGATTATGCAATAGCTGTAATTATGACAATCAACGAATGATGCTTGTAAATTTATGTAGTAAGCTTGGTTGCTACTAGGACCCAACGCAAGGGCGCGCGTACACGCTGAGCATTTTGACCAATCACAAACAAAGAATATCCGACTGTTGCTTGTGATTGGTCAAATTAATTGCGTTGCGCGTACGTAGTTACGTTGCGTCCTAATAGGGAACTAAGCTTTAAAGTTGCATGGGTTGAAACGAAATTAGAAAAATAATTTATGCTTTGGTCTTATTTTCTTTTCTTGATCGTAAATATGTTAGAGGAAATCGAAAATGGCTGAAGGAAATACAACTATTGTCACTAATCTAATAATTCAAAATAAATATTTGGCGGATTATGAATTAAAACCGTTAAAATGTAGACGATAGCTCCAAATGACATGATTCTATGCATCCTGTTTGTAATAATATCTTCACTTGTTATTTCCAGATGAATTCAG
This sequence comes from Antedon bifida, assembly GCF_963402885.1. Classification (NCBI taxonomy): domain Eukaryota; kingdom Metazoa; phylum Echinodermata; class Crinoidea; order Comatulida; family Antedonidae; genus Antedon; species Antedon bifida. The sequence goes on along the minus strand of NC_136229.1, from coordinate 33,343,480 downwards.
AAATTTCTAGTCAACTTGACACGTTCGAGGCTAACTCCACCTGCTGCCTTGCACAATAATCCATGACGTCATCATCGGATAAATTTCTGACGTCACATGAGGCCATTGATTCAGCCATTGGCTGATGAAAGGCTGAGTGAATCAGCGAGTCATTCACCCACACAACAGCGTGCTCACAATCAACAAACCATGTACACACTGTCAGCGTTATTATTATCTCAAGTATCTGAAGCGAGCAGACGAATACAAATTCGACGGACGATATAATATAAGTATTTTTACGCGCATGGACTTCTACGGACGGACGTATATTGCATAACCAACGCGTGGATTTATAATAGCTATTCAACCAACGACTTCCTATATCTTGGTTTTATATGGATTTAAATTAATATATTTGTATTGTATGCCTTTTTTGGGGATTTATATATTTTGTTTCTAGAAATTTTAACAAAATGGAATTACCAAGTTTGGGTGAGCAGGTATTTGTTGCTGATTATATACAGAAACGACGAATACGCGGAGTAAGTAGTTGTTTTGTTTACATATTTATTGGGGAGATATAGAGTTTTCTGTTGCTAGCAGACGATTGAATTCTGATTGGTCTACCCAGCGTAAACGTGCTGTGACCGAGAGTTCGTTGTAACATGCTGGTTTGTTTTGATTTTGCAAGGCATAACCAAATTACCTTGTCGCTGTTAGCAAGTTAATGTAATACTAATTAAAAACATATCACACACGCACTTGTTAATGATATATTTCCCTGAGTGGACTAGGCTCGTTAGAAACAGTTTCAGAAGATAAAGATAAAGAATCTTTTTGGTGCATTAAAGATTTCATCAAAAATCATAGGAAGAATTATCGACAAAATGAATTAACATGGAGTAGGACTCATGTCTTAGCAGGAGTACATTTAAAATAGAAAAATTATACAAAAAAAATATCTAAACCTATTATTCGGTTAATAATCCCACCCCACACACTCTAAATATTAATAATATGATTTGAACTACAATAAACGTCAGCAGATTATAACATACGTAAATTAAAATATATTTAGATCTGAACAAATGTTAGCAGGTTTAATCGTACCTACTACTGGCGTACAATTCTAAATAATATTTTTATTTGTGGGATAACGAAATACTTCTCAAGGCCTTATTACCTTGTTTACACAGAGGACATGGGGGCCGAATAAAAATTGAATTATACCATTTATGTTCTCAATGTTGACACTGAACACCATGTTTTGAATTTATTTATGAATAACATTGACTATGTACATGGACCTTTTTATGCAATAATATTTTATACTTTTTTAGGTCAATGTAATTCCTGAAAAATCCCTTCGTCAGCGTAAACATTGACATTTCTATTTTATGATGTCACATGAATTGCGTTTTATAGTATAAAGACGATCATTCTAGAATCTTCTCTAGTTGTCGTTAAGAATTGTGTTAAAGTACTGCATTTGATTGGTGCTTTTAAGAAACTTCAAGATCTAATCTAAAGCTTTGTCTACACAATCAAACTAGTGTGACAAAAAAGTGTGATGTACCCAAATATGGTAGTGATATTCCAAAATATGGTAGTGTTATGACATCATCATGTCCATATATGGGCACATCACATTTTTTGTCACATAAAATTTGATAGTGTAGACAGCTTTAGTTAAATCTGTATACAATACAATTAATAATTATTCAATGTTTACCAAAAAGTTTAATCCTATTAGTACTGTAGACCTAATTAGAACTCATTCAAGATTCATTCTATAATAATTGTGTTTCTTTGTTGTAATTATTTTTCTTTCTAACATATCATGAATTTAATTTCTGATTCAATTGAATTGATCAATACATTAGCTTACACATTTGTCAAGAAGTAAATTGAGAGAATATAAATTGATTTTATGAGATCGTATGAGAAACAAAATAACATCTTCTTACAATTTTGTTTTCAATCACGAAGAAAATAATTTACAGTATGTATTTGTAACGTAAGTTGTTTAACCTTGACAGTGGATTCAACAGAGCCCGGTGAATATTAAGTCCGCAAATTACATTAATTGGGTGGTAAATTATTTCCAACAGTATTAATCGAACTTCCTGGATATAGTAGATTTAATTGTTTAGGTTGCAACAACCAGCGTCCCTAGAAAAAAGGTCATGGCCTCTGACCCGGATGCGCCTGTCTCCCGAGGGTGTTGGGATTACGTTGTGCATCACCCATACAATTCCTTCCGTTTCGGTCGCTGAAAATTATGGAACTGGTGCGTGAATTAGCTCACATCATGACCAGAACTTAATCTTAAACAAGAATATATCAACTTAATTCTGTAGGCATGGACATTTACTTTGAAGTTGTTAGTAATATTATTAATATTGCAAACGATCACTTATATTAATAACAAATAATTGTCGATGTGATCATCCACACGTACGTCCCAATCTACATCACTTCTACGAATATGGTCTGCCAAAGAACACTGATAACAATGCAATGATATCCATTGAAGCAGTGAGAGAGAGGGGTTTGGAATTATCATCCCCAACATTTTGTAGAAAGGCGGGGAGCAATAACATTGTCAAAAACCTTGCTCTAGGGTTTTAGGGGGTTTTTGCTTTGGGGTATCCACCTAAAACTCTATCGGCGGCCTTTTTCCTACCTTAAAAAAGATCAATTTAAAATCCCTATTTTTATTATGTGGTTTTATGACGAGAGACCTGTTGCTATCTATTTGTAGGCTTACATATTGACATGACCTTTGACATTATGTTTAGTGCGTGTTTTTCTCGGTCGATATTTTGTAAGGCTTTTATTTACGATCCATTAATACCCATTATATAATACTTTATCTTCGATTGTTTCTTTCCAGAGAAAAATTGAATACTTGGTCAAGTGGAAAGGTTGTTCAATAAAGTAAGTTAATCATTCATTACAGTAGGAATGACATCAATCGTAGTAACGATGTATTATCAATCTCCTTGGAGATTGTAGCATAATACCAAGAATGATAAAGTGTGTGTTTCTACAGTTTTTTTTATCGCATTCTGTATATCTTTATTTATATATTTATAATATAAAGGGCTAGTGTTGCCCGAAAGCTCTGCTAATTTTTCTAGCTGTTTACTTAATCTTTTTGATTTAACTTTTTGCTTATTTTATTTTGTATCTCCATTGAGATCCAGCCACTAATACCCACATCATTGCCATTTATTAAGTAATGGATTCATATATATCTTTATATTATTCTCATCATTATATGATGGCACTGGAGGATAGGTGGTTATATCATGGAGGTATACTGCCTCCATGGTGATACTAAGATCAATGGTGAATTGTCCGCCATCATTAAAAGTTAGGTCTATAGTCAAATTAGGCGACATCATGGTCATTAGCAAAGACTATGGCATAATATTAAATAATATCGAATTATTATTGAATCTTGACACGATGGATTACAATGATTGTTTGATACAATTCGATATGGTTGATTGGACAGGAGAGAAGGCCTACACCAAAATTATAATAAATCAGCATGTCGTTGATGGCGACAAACAGTTGGACAAATAATTATATTTACGACATAAGCATGTTGTTGATTTAAAAAAGAAACATAATTTATCAAAACACATCGAAACACAAACCAGTTTTGGTGACACAAATTGATATGATCCATTCCGTGTACTATTATTGATTGTTTTAGAGCAAGTTGTGAGAACTTACACACAGAGAGGAGTGTTTGGGTTATTTTAATTTCACCTTTTTAAATAGCAATTTGTGTGAAAATGCCTTTAGATAGTAAACAACGTACAGTAACATATCTTGCGGGATTATGTTAGTGAATAATGCTTGGCAAACCTCCAAATATCATGCATTATTTTTGCTGCGTGAGCTTTCTTTAATTCGTTATTCTAATCTGAAAGGCATGTACGTCATTTAACAAGGAACATAATGGGTTCAAATGAAATCAATAATTCTATGTTTAAAATAAATGGTAAACATACTTCAAATAATAATGTTGATGTGTTAACATCACGTGTGTATATGGAATGATGGAAAGGATACAATATTTATTTATTGGTAGGCCTATCTTAACACAGCCGCATGGGATGGTAAACAAAATGGTTCAAATTAAAACGCAAAAAAGGTGCATAAAACAAAAATTAATCAAATTGAAACATAAAATGTTATTATCAGCTAAGGTTCTATAATCAAATTCATTAAATTAATTTACTTAAAAAAAACACCAAAAATGAAAAACGAAAGTTATTTATTTGACCTTTACAATAATAACGGTTTAAAGAAGAACTCCTCCTTTTCCATGAAATGAACGAACATATATATGTACTCAAGAGGACATGTGTTCAGAAGGTGTCCCCTTCTACTGTATTCAATGTTGGTATCATTCTTTACTCACTTTATAAAATAACATAATCAGAATTTAAATTGGTTAAATTTATATATTTTGATTTTTTGGTTATGAAATAATAGTGAAACCATAGAGTGTACGGCGCCATTTTGTAAGATGCTGTAATTGCCTACTTAAAACATAATACACATATTATACATTGGAGTATATTGACACATTGTACATTCAGTTTATTTCAAAATGTCAATCTTTTGTTGCACATATCAACCTCGATATTCATTAATACAATAAACAATATCTCTATTTTTCTATTAAAATATTCTATATATATTCTATATTATATTTAGTTAATTATATAGCGGATAATAATTGTTTAATAATTATCAATTAATTTTTTATTAAGTTATTGTAAAGAATAACTAAACCAGTTTTCTTTTGGGTAATACATCTTACTCAAAAAGGTAAATTATTAATTTAAGACTATAATAATATTTTCAATCTAATTGTTCACTATTGTCTTCAATATTGATCATCAACAAGTGCGAGAGATGGACGCGCGCGCAACCACACACACAATCGTGTTTTTTTTAATGTCGAGTTTATTTCGGATACTATATAATATACAAACAATATCTTGACTTGTATCGCTATGAACGGTCATGACAATTAGTTTATCTTTCTATTTCATCCAAGCTGTACACAGGCAATTTACCACTCTATATTTTATTTACTCATTAAAAATGTCCGAAAATTTAAACAGACATTGAAATATAAGTAGTTCTTCCACAATGTTTTACAAATCAATCTAATAAATGTTATTGAATAATAAGATGATCACGTGGCTTTCACGAAAGCACTAATAACGCGAATCAATTGACTCGGGTCAGTGATGACTCGGGTCAGCGAATCAATTGACTCGGGTCAGCGAATCAATTGACTCGGGTCAGTGAAGTCAATGACCAGATTTGCTTTGATCTAATTGAGTCATTTTGTGACAAACGTGTAATATGATTAATTAACCAGTTATTTATTAACTGCATTGCATCGTATATCATATATAGTAATATCATACGACGGTACCGTAAGTGTAATGAGTGAGATTGATTGGCTAATAACTTATTTTCCGCGAATTCGATGCGCGTTTTTCCAAAGGTATATGGAAATATGAATACGCATGCGTATAATTACGCCACATTCGATAAATGGAATATGACATTAATTTATTACAAAATTAGTGTTTATTACTATGCTAAAACTTTCACCTTTGACCCTTTAATCTGCTCATAGGGGCTTAGATATGAAATGTGTTGTAATTCAATTTCTTTATGTTTATCTTTAGGGCAAGCACATGGGAACCGGAATCAAACATTCTTGATCCAACTCTCATCCGAGATTTAGAAGAAAGGTAAGCTAATCTTTTATGCACAAGCACATTTTAAATTCTAACATTTTGTAAAGCAAAATGATAGTTTAATAATATCAGTACTGGTTGTCTTATCATGCCTACGTTGCTTTACATAAAAGAGAGAAAAAGTCCAAAAATAACTCTGTTCTTTAGCTCCACCCACGAGAGATCGCCGAAACAGAATTCACGGATGCTCCAGTGAAAAGAGTATCCTACTACTCCTATCCTAGAGAAAAAACGGATTAATTATATTAACTGAGAACCAACCTTTGAAAAAAAAGAGTTGTTAAAGACTAAATCAACGGACGCACTCTTTTATAGAATGTGGCAGATAACTTTATGTTTGCGGTTGTCTGGGTTTTACCTAGGTCAGCATTTGTTACTTGTGCAATCAGAAATGAGATCAAAAACCACGATGGTAGTATTAAGACATGACGAAACAAAAGCGACTGAGCTGTTCTTGAAGCACGTTTTCATCTCCCAAAGATGTTAAAAGTGAAGAAATCTGTTGGCACTACGTGAAACTGCAGCAGACGACGGAAGTGTTGTATGCAATCTGAGCGCGTTTTTGGCAGTTATTGTTCACTTAAGAGCAACAATTTGGCAGATAACCAAGTTGCTTTTCTTGTGTTTACTTTATATCATTTATTATATCATTGTGTACATCGTAATTTCTACGTAATTTATAGGCGTACTTAAGCAGGAGTTACCGTGTGAGAGTACCGGTATCGTAAGTGAATGCGATGAAACGAAAATGTGCGTGTAAAAACGTTGCTAAATTGCTTTTCTTCAGTACGGTACGCGCGCGTAAAATTAGCAAAACCAAATCCGTGAATAAAAAGGTCGTAGAAATTATGCAATATCAGCATGAGTTAACAGTATAGGCTTACAGTTACATAATTTGAACTAAAACATTGTATCAACATAGAACATCATACACATTTGTTTACGTTTGTCACATAGAACGAAAGAAGATTGTTAGTGGTGAGTTGTGACGTAAGTAATCGATATGTATACCCGCCGGATTGAATAAACGATGTTGAAAACATCAATCCAAGTGTTACTTGGGATAGATAAAGCGATAGAATTAATTTGTATCAAATTACTCAACAATTACTCGACTCAAAGACAAGATTCTTAAAACGGTTAATAAATTAAAATCTGACTATAGTTACTTTTTTGCGAAGATGGCGTGCATAATTCCATGAAAAGACACAATGTCGATAATATATTTACACATTCAGGTCAACTTTGGCTTTTTTTGGCCAGATTTAGATACACCCATTTCTGTTATTTTATTCCGAAAATTTGGGGACAGACTATTGAGAAACGTAAAACATAAAACAGATCTCAGACTACTGTATAGTAAAACACTATAGAAGTATCGATAATATTTTGTTTTAACATTTGTATTAATTCCATCATTTTATATAAAATATGAATCAAATAAATAATAAAATAAACACACACCATCGTCAGCGGACTTGTTTCAGGTTCTAGCAAAATAACCGAATAATAACCACGTGAATAAATTAGTTAAGGGTTAAGGGTTATTTTGGTATAATTATGTAATTAAGCCTATATTAGAACTTTCGACAGCCTTGAACGATTTTCACCGAAATATTTGTTTGTGAAAACTAGCGATAGTGGTGGTTTAGTTATTGTGACGTAATTGTTTGTGATTGTTCAATTGTGGAACGACCGCGGATTTTGAAATTAGTTTTAAGAAAGAAAGATGTTTTACTTACCAAAGCAAGAAAATGGCCAATATTACTCAAATAAAGGACGATAAACACGAGACAAAATGTAATGTTTGTGGTTACCTAACCCGTTTGTTGTGTGCCTGTCTTGGGTGATGGGATTTTCAAATTGTGTGGCTTAGCAAAATCTGGTAAAAGATCCTCCATAACGTAACTTATCTATATTTTTAGAGGGTTTTTTCTGGAGTCAGCAGAATACCAGCTGTTGACATTGTTTGTACTTGTAGTAATTTGGGACATATTATATGAGCCGGTAAATTTTTAGAGAGTTCTTTTCTGTGCTGATCACATAACCACCGTATAGTAGATTATTACGTGGGTTTATTTTAAGTTCAGAAGGTCTCCTTCTTCGTGTTTCCATCACTTTTGATTTAACAAGCTTATTATAAATCTAACAGGGATAGAATGTGATTAACTGAGTGTGGCATTCGAAGGAAATAGGTCACTTTACATAAGATAATGGATTAAGACATAGACGTAGTTATAGACGTTTATAGCAATATTATTATGTTAAATTGGGAGATACACTCTTAAATTGTACTTAACAAGAAAAGTTCACTTGTCTGCCTGCGTTGAAAAAATTAATAAGTTACGAGTTAATGTTGAAACATTTTCATGACGTCAAGGATGACGTTTTATGATTCAATTCAATAATTTAAGTATAGAGTATTGTAAATGATACAACGATGTTGTCGAAATAGCAATTTAATTTAAAAAGAAAAACTGAAGCAGATGTTACTAGAAGTTTTATAAAACATTTTTTTTGATCAGTGATTTTCTTCATTGTGAACCAAAATTTACTTTAGTTTTTAACAGGTTGCGGAGACCAATACCATTTTTTTTTATTGTTCGCCAGCTCAATCTATGTTTTTCAGAGGTAAAACAGGTATTATGAATATCATAGACATGACTAGAAAAACAGTTCAAAGCCCAAAATAGCTATAAGTCTAAATGCATTAGAGAAATAATTTTTCTTTATTAAAATAAAGATACCGTACTTTTCAATATGGTCACTTTTAAGTTTTTTTCTACATGTCGTTATACCATGTCTGAAAAATTCACATGAATGCGGAAGACTGGGTGACTCAAGCCATAATTACTCCTTAATTAGTGTTACAAAAGTGATAGATTAATTATACAATGATTTGCAACTACCTACTCACTGATTAAATTACGATTTCGTGGAATCCTGATCTGAGCTGGCTAGATAGATGGGTGAATCAAATCTTGATTTCAAATAGAGAAAGTTAGACGTGTATCATGTAGAGCGCAGAAATGTCTTAAAGTTTTGGTTAAAAAACAAATTAAACGTTTATACACTGTCACACCCTTCTATCAGAAGAGAGGGGGACAACAGATCTCTTAGCCCGCATGACGGACGGGACCCAAAGGTAATATATTAATACTCCAAAGTGAATTTAAATTGGTAGTCTATGGATGATAAAGGCTGTTGAATTTTGGTGGTATACCATTTTTGGCTGACTCTTGACCATACATCTAGTAGGCCTACATACGTTTTATAAGCAAGGAAATATCGTATTCGATTGGGAATGAAGACAGTTCTGTACGTGTTGTTAATTCAAATGTGCGCATGTCCGTGACCTTTGCATTCAAAATTAGCACACAAATGTCACTTCGAGCGCATCTGAAACTAGAAGCTGATATTAATTGATGTTTAATTTATAATTATTAATAATATACTATTTTTGTGTGTTACTGATTAGTGTAATCTCTACAAGGTTGTTCATCAATACCTTTAACAGAAATACTGTGAAGTATTAGTTTCCGTTGTCATGGTTACACTTTATGGATTTCTAAAAATCAATAATCGGATGACATTTATTATTTAAATGTAATAGATCCGCCGGTATAAATACGAAATATGTCTAATTTACATGAATAATAAGCTAGATATAAATCACGTGTAAACCACGCGTACATACGTATAGTTGACAATGTGTAGCCTACACATACGACTTGTCGCGCGCGTTCAAAAATCTGATGAAAATGCGCGTGATATTAATTAACAACGGATAGGCGCGCCAAAACATTTTAAATAGATTTCAGAAGATGATATAAGTTCCAGATATTCAATGTAGTAGGCTTAAGACAACTAGGCCTAAATATTAATGATCGATGTTTTCAATTTGAGAAAGTGTTTAATGTGTTATATATTTCCTTTACAGATTACAGCTTAGTTGGTCTCAGCACAGAAGAGGACGAAAACCAAAGTTAACACACAATAAGGTATTTATATAATTATTAATTTCCTGATATTTGTTGTCAAGGAATATAAAAGCTTGCTAATTTCAATACACAGCGGAGGAGGAAGATTTCTATACATTTTTAGGGAAATAACCAACCGTTTTTTACTTCAAAATTCTCTAAACCGTTATTACTTGAAGTATGTGGTGACAAATCGTAGTGACACCACCACAAAGAAACAATATTATTTTACGCGTCTGTACAAAACTATACTCATCAATATATGGACGCGCACGTATTTTGTTCTGTATCAAATGTCTGTCCTCAATACTTTATTTCTGTTGCTGAGCCGCGGAGTTGCACTGGTCGACTGGCAATATCAAACCACAATTTAATAACAATAATAATATTTTATGTGCATTACTATCCTTTTACTAACGGTAGTTATATAACTAGTTTATTGAAAGAAATTAACCTTTACAATCTAACACGAACAAAGAGCAAGACGATTGTGTATTCGACGATGTAATAATACAAAATTCGAGGAAGGAATTATCTCTGTAGACATTGTACTAATATTCCATACAGGCTGATTCCCTTAAAGATTTTCCGAGTTAACTTATTAAAGAGCAATAATTAGGAAGGCTCGGGATAGACTATAATTATCAGGAAAGATATCATGCAACCCACATATTTGAGTACGAGTTTCATGATTGGCTATTAATAATATTTTGAATTCGTTTCAATTGTGGTTTAAAACAGCATCCTCACCCACCCATGTTCAAAGCCGTATATTTTTGGAAATCTAAAAAATAAACCATAAACCAGCATATAATGGACGGTATAATAATGGGGTTTAGGCGGGTCCGTAGGATGGTGAGTCAGACGTGCAGGGGAACAAACTGAGGTGAAAAGGCGACAGGAAAATGTGGCTTTGGCAAATGAACAAGATTAGGCCCACACATAATTCTTCTGTGAGTACTTTTACTATAGTGCTAGAAGAGATGAAATTGGCAGACAATCATGAAAAATATAAATCTTTCAAGATTGGCATCATATAATAATTTTGACGAAGTTCGCGCGTGTCTAGCAGACGATATTGATGTAATTCAGTTATAACCGCCAGAACAATTGAATTAATCTAAGCTATTTACTATAGGTTCATTTTAATTAAAATGCATTTACTTTAATTTGTTAACGAGATGGCGATTTATTTTTTTAGTTTTAATTTATATCACATTTATTATGATTTTGTCTGAAAATTACCGACATCAGTCCCATTTGATTAACTAACGAATAAAATGTTAGTCCAAAATGGTCACGAGATTCAGACAGCAGATTTTAAATTTATTTATTGTGACTGGAATTGGAATATTATATAAAATTGCTATTCAACTCATGCACAATAAAATTTGACAAACAATTACAAATATTAGGCATGTATATACAGTACAGTAATCAAATACGCCTACATATTGATAAATGAAAAGTGGAGATGCTTAGTTGCCAGATTACTCATAATTATTCGACCCTATTTGCATTGTCCCTTGTAGGGCGGTGATCGTCAACACCCGACTTAGTTCACTACCATCAATACATAATAATAGCTTAGGTCCCACATATCAATGCAAACTTATTAGTCACGAATTGATGTTGTTACTTTTTATTTATTGCCCGTTAAATGCAGATTATTGGCATGGAAAATGAAATGAATCGCTATCACTTAGAATGTTATGAGTTATGTAGATTACAATGTATTTTTAACATGGTAACAATTTTCTGTTAATTAAATGTATACTTGTTTTTTATAGTGTTATGTTTTCTGGAAAATAAATGAATAAATGCGTGAATATAAAGCAAATGCTTTAAGCTTGGTTCCGAAGAGACGCAACGTAAGGACGACGTAGACGCAACGCAAGCAAGTTGACCAATTACAAGCGACAGTTCGAACAAGAATCCATCGTTTGTGATTGGTCAAAACACTTACGCTACGCTTATGTCCTTGCGTTGCATCTCTATTTGGAAACAAACATAGCGGTAATAGGATAGAAAAAAGACAATCTTGTTACACTCTGCAACTATGAATAAATTGCAGTTGAACAATATTACAAGATTCCAATGTAACTAATTCCAATAAATCACAATAAAGTTGTAAGAAATGGATAAACTTACTTAACCATGATGTGGATTTGGGCATACATGCATTATTGTACCATTATAATAGATTTCTATTTTCTAACAATGACGAGGTCCCTTTGCGAGTATAATTTCTAGGAAATAGATGGGTGATTACGGGTTAAATGAAATGAATACAGAATAAAACTTATATCTGTAACAGAGCATTGTGATTGGGAATAATAGCATAATGTACACCCTCAATATAACACTACCGGTACATTATTAATTACCGATATATCGCAAGTTATCTAGAATTGGATTAAATTCTTAGAAGTAATCCGTAAATCATGAATACATGAATAAAATACAGATTTGACAAACGTTGTTACGCTATTTTATTTGTGGAGAAGGTTTCACAACAACAATATTAAAGGATGGATGGACCACCATCGTAAAATATTGTTGAAGCAAAAATAAAATATTATCTCAGTACGCACAATAAAAATTTAAAATTAATAATAATCTATTTGATCAAAGATTCTGGTGAATCCCGATTTAATGTGTGATAATTATTGATTAAAACAAATTATTGATAACATTATGATGTGATATTTACATCCGGGCTTTTGAAAGATAAATCGTGTCGGTATCACGTGTTTTGTAGAGAAGTATACATTCCCTGTCTAATTACACAATTATCATATGATGAATTTCCATCATTTAACTATAATATATAATTTGTCTAATTCAGTATTATCACAGAAATTCGATTGTTGACGCATTTGCTGTTTATTTTGTGCTAATAATAGAAATTACCGGAAAGTGAAAAACCAATCAATCGCAACCTTGTCGATAGAAAAGATCCGATCTAATAAATTTCTAGGAGATAAAATCTGGCATGAGATAAAGGAAGTAATACAATCGAAGGATCCGATTAAAATATTATTATTACGCGATGAAACATTAGCCTAATACGCAATTAATACCATTTGAGTATCATTTCGTTGTCGATATAAGCATTATTTCGTCCCCAACAAATAGTTCAAAATGGTTCAAACGTCACCAATCTGAATGATCAGTAGGCCTATGTACGTAGCTAAATTTCCGAACAGTATTAGTAATGTATAAATCATATTTATTCTTGCAGATTTTGGCGAGAGTAAGAAAATTATCAGATGTAAGTGATCTCGCATCTAGATTTCATTCAAGCAATATCAAGCCACGTAAACTGTCCGTAGAAGAGGTTTACGGAAGTGACGACAGTGATTGCGTCATGTCACCCACACTCGGTGACGGTAAATGGGATTCAGATTATTTCTCTGCGGACCACAATGAAAACACAGACCCAATTAATAGGAACATATCATGCGCGACGACAGACGCAGATGAACGCAAACCAAACTACGCAACACCTTTACCGCCAATTGATACCAATTTTCTGTTCAGCGCACCGCTTTCACCGGATGAGGGCTGCGTCACTTCACCAACCAGCGCGTATTCTTCATCATCATCAGACGGATATGGTACCAACCAAAGCAATCTACCACACACCGGTACCAATAACAATTCAGCTGTCACTCCGACTACCCTTAAAATGGGAAAGTTCTCACTTTTGAGAAAATATAGAAACTCATTGGAAGCCGAAAATAGGGTCACGGTGACGAATGTTACCGTCGGAGACATTACGGTAGCGATCAAGGAGAGCGTATCAAGTGACGGGTTCTTTAGGGATATGGAAGATTGAACGAGGAAAGAGGAAGCAAAGAGTAAACAATGCATTACAGAAAGTAAAAGACTGAAATACACTATGCAAGAAATACGATGTTTGTGAAAGACAGGGACTTGTTTGAAGAATTGCTTATAATAATTATGTACCTCAATTTGGTTTTGAAATGTGTACATAATGTTAGTAAATTGGAAGGTGATAGAGGGCGGTATTATTAGAGTTAAAGCAGAAGATGTTGAGGAAAAAACAGCAGATTATTGAGTCATGTTTGAATTTTATGAATGGAGATTGAGAGGTTAGAATAGTGAAGACAAATCTTGAATATTATTATTATACCGGAGTTATTGTTAAATTAGTTTTCATATTTGTTTATGTAAGAATAAAGTAGAACCCGGATGGGAAATGTAACATTAATCACCGATTGCAGAGAAGAATAACAACGAACCTTATGAACAACAATAATATAGCACTGGACCCACTGTATTGGTAGTTTAGTTGCACAAGAATAAATAAGATCAACATTAATTTTGTTAGTATTAATTGTTTAGGTTTATTGGTATAACTACTTTAATCTTGTTGTCAATGTCAACAACACAGAGAAAAAAAGATCTTTTAAAAATAGTGTAATCTATTAATAGGGAGCTATTGATTTGCGACGGCCGCTTGGAGACCTTATAGAAACCACCAAACAAACCTGACGATGAATAGAGAGCGAGAATCCAAATCACAACCTCTCAGCATGCGCACAATTGACTAATTTCTAACTAACCTTTGCTCCAGTCGTCGATCGTCAAAAGTTTCATATAATATGACAAGTAAAGTAGGGTTTAGTTTTAAAAATGAAAAAGTGAAAGAAATATATCGCCACCGATTTGTTGGTAGTAGGCCTATTCTGTAAAAAGCAAAACGTGTCGATGAAGGCAGACATTTTGCTGAATATTGTGAATTACTGGTGGGATTCTAGTCCCCACTCTCAACGTGGTGTACATTTTACAGTGGCAGGCCTACATAATGATAATATGCTAGTGAAAAATATTTCCATGAGAGGCAAAAAAAAAAAGGTTTACTACTACTGTAATTTGGTTTGGATAATGTTAAACTCAAGAAATGTGTACAAATTGTTTTTATTGTTTTATTTCTTTATTTGTACTGGTACTGTCACGTGAACAGGCAGAGGCTAAGCATGCAAGGTTCATGATTAAGTCATTCATTAGGCTTGGTTTTTAAAAAAACTTGAATTAAACACTCAAACATATCAGACCCAGGGGTACTAGTATATCGTCTGGGATATTCGAGCCTACCGTTTTACTAAATAAAATGAAGAGTTAATGGTAATCGAGAAAATAAGAATTCATTTTTAAACAACTTTTTAATTCATTTTTTCAAAGAACGAAATCCATGATCGATGAAAGAAAAATAAATATTGAAAAAAAAATAACTATGGTTTAAGGTGCGTTTGTTTTTTATTTTATTCAGCAGAGACAAAAACCTCCACTAACAAAGAGGCTGGGAGAGGCTTATTTTTCTTTGTTTAATTTAGGACTATCAATTATTGATAATAAATACGGAAATTGAAATTATAAATATTGATCAAATTAAATTAAAACGACATAATCTAGATAACGTTTGATTAACTTTCCAGTGTTGTTTGTTATATGCAGCAAGTAGTGTAGTTTGTTACTACAGTAAATAATTTCGCTAAAAACGCTCGATCAATTGTTCTGCCCAAGAGGAGTAGTCGATTTATCATTTTAAAGCGAGTAGTATAAAAGTACAGTTTTGTAGATTTAATTTATTTAATGTAAAAACTAAATAAACTAAAAAGACCTTCTTTGTAACATCGATATATAGGACTATATTGCCCGAACATTTTAGAGTAATGAATATAATCTGTGATAAGGGACGCGTCTCGGGGAAGACTCTAGACTTGCTCCAAGTCTATTGTATGTATTTTTACTTTTTTATGTCGGCGTTTCGATTTTTGTCTGGAAAACAAGTTAAGGTATTATATATATGAAACGCCATATGTGCCAAAATATTTATCTTTTTTTACTCATATTCGAAATACGGTTTAGAACCTAGACTAGGAATGTTCATGTTTTTGATATCAATATAACGATCGACCAATACTCAGTTTTATAGATCTAGACTCTTTCACGTATCAATATAACGATCGACCAATACTCAGTTTTATAGATCTAGACTAAATATAGACTTTCACGTGACGATATGTTTGTATTAATTTAGGCCTGATTTGTTTCCGAGATTCGCTAGACTGTATTAAACTTTATATACAACCAGCCATGCAAACCAAACACATATAGAGCTGTAATATTAGTATGTGATGATTTGGACCAAAAATGTGATGATTTTGTGTTAGTTCTTACTATGTTTGAGGATTTCCTCTTCAAAGGTAAATTCCAAGTTCTTGATATCAAAAGTAAAAATCCAAACCAGTATCTTGATGATCAAAGGTAAAAATCTTGATATCAAAAGTAAAAATCCAAACCAGAATCTGGATCAAAGGTAAAAATCTTGATATTAAAAGTAAAAATCCAAACCAGAATCTTGATGATCATAGGTTAAAATCTTGATATCAAAAATAAAAATCAAATTAGAAACTTGATGATCAAAGGCAGGCCTAACATCTTGATACCAAAAGTAAAAATCCAAAGTATAGAATCTTGATGAAAACAAGCTTAATGATCCAAAATAAAATCTTCTGAACTAATAGAGTAGGTAGGCCTAATCGTCTGATCCTCTTGAACTAATAGAGTAGGTAGGCCTAATCGTCTGATCCTCTTGAACTAATAGAGTAGGTAGGCCTAATCGTCTGATCCTCTTGAACTAATAGAGTAGGTAGGCCTAATCGTCTGATCCTCTTGAACTAATAGAGTAGGTAGGCCTAATCGTCTGATCCTCTTGAACTAATAGAGTAGGTAGGCCTAATCGTCTGATCCTCTTGAACTAATAGAGTAGGTAGGCCTAATCGTCTGATCCTCTTGAACTAATAGAGTAGGTAGGCCTAATCGTCTGATCCTCTTGAACTAATAGAGTAGGTAGGCCTAA
Organism: Antedon bifida; assembly: GCF_963402885.1. Lineage (NCBI taxonomy): Eukaryota > Metazoa > Echinodermata > Crinoidea > Comatulida > Antedonidae > Antedon > Antedon bifida. The sequence continues at coordinate 33,326,822 of NC_136229.1, read as the reverse complement.
TCGTCTGATCCTCTTGAACTAATAGAGTAGGTAGGCCTAATCGTCTGATCCTCTTGAACTAATAGAGTAGGTAGGCCTAATCGTCTGATCCTCTTTAACTAATAGAGTAGGTAGGCCTAATCGTCTGATCCTCTTGAACTAATAGAGTAGGTAGGCCTAATCGTCTGATCCTCTTTAACTAATAGAGTAGGTAGGCCTAATCGTCTGATCCTCTTGAACTAATAGAGTAGGTAGGCCTAATCGTCTGATCCTCTTGAACTAATAGAGTAGGTAGGCCTAATCGTCTGATCCTCTTGAACTAATAGAGTAGGTAGGCCTAATCGTCTGATCCTCTTTAACTTATAAGCTGTTTCTTGTTGGTATTAGACGCATAAGGAGGTGTCGATAGGATTTCGCCATGATTAAAAAATGCACAGTAAACAATTAATTAATATGCATCATAAACGCTTTATCTATGTCACAGTGGATATTCGTCCGGCATGACGTTAGCCTCATGGAATTCTTACGAAGGTGCAATGTGTGTCGGGTGAATAGCGGGTATATTTGAAACTGATCTAGTACTGCACTGCAAATAACTCATGGTAGCATTATTATCCTTCTCTCGCCGCACAACACGAATGGAATGAGACCCACGACCCAAACGACTCTCGAGCAATAATATTTAAAACTTGGCGCGATCTGAACAATTTGATTGGGTGAAACGTTAATAAATGCAAATTTTGAGTCCCATCTGTGTCGCGGTTCACGTAAATTATTACCGTATATTTACAGGTTAACATTGAGTGTCTCAATACCGCTAATTAACATAGTTCAGATAAGCCATGGTTTTATGCTTAATAAATTCGTTTCAATTTTAATTAAATTTAATTAAATTCTAAATTGAAAATACCATAATATCTACAAAACAATCAATATAAAATTCGTTGCGGAGGTGCGTTTGTCTCGGGGGAAAAAAGAACAAGGTTTTACATTTAAGTAGCGAAAATGGTTTCCCGCGTCGTCGTCCCAGCAGACGACACCCGTCACAGAAGACGACACCCTTCACAGCAGACGACACCCGTCACAGCAGACCAGACAAACATGACAGTAACAAAGAATGTTCTTTTGACTGTTTCTTTTGAAGTTTTATTGAACAGAGAGAGTATCGACATTATCTGCGCACAAAACAAAAATTCGTACTAGCACACAATAAAGACGGTCTGAGATCACACTTTCATACAACAGTAACAAGTTAAGAAGGGATGTTTCACATGGGACAATGCTGTACTTGACAAAACGGTAAGGTAGATATAATCAGGGAAGAGTGAAATTTCAGTCTTCCCTGATATAATAGTATCGGCGCAAGCGCAGTATAGTAGTACTTGTCCCTATGAAAGAGACGAATGCGAGCCGCCCATAAAGATACTAACATTCACACACTACGTTCCACCAAATAACGAATTGTTGAATGACGATGTTGAATTTGAATCATTATATTTACACACCCTGGTTTTACGAACCAAAATAAGAATGTTTGATTGTATGTAGGCCTATGCCCTAAGCTTATCAAGGTGAGAACACATTTACAGTATAAAGGGAGACAACAATTAAAAGAGAGTTACACACAAAAATGCATATTCAACTCGTTCAAAAAATATATACAAGTTCAGTAAATAGGTATACAAGCAGCACATATTCATTTTTATAGCACCATGCAATATTAAAATATTTTAAATATGTTTTAATTACTTAACTTATGACCAAGGTATAAAGGTACATAGGAAGTAGGCTTGTATATTACACAAAAGGAGCGATAATTTTACTTCCAATTCCTAGGACACGCAAGTTATTTGATCAATCAACCGAGACAACCACGAGTCATCTAGACTGCCGATTGTTGTGATTGGTCAAATTACTTAGGTTGCGCGTACGACGTCGCCCTTGCGTTACGCGTCTTGTGGGAACCAAGCGCGCGTACGAGGATACAAAACACGCCTACTATTAGTCTACAATAAATTAGCGGTATTTTCAACAGATCGTTATACAGTACTTTAAAAAAAGTAAGTTCAAACCTAATGTTTTGCTCGTAATTAAATATAAAATTAAAAACATGATCAAATTTTGCGATTCTCGTAATTAATATAGCAATTCTGTAATTTTAAAAGTATATGTATAAAAACACAATTGGCAGTGAGGTAAAAAGGAGGCTTTTGTAATTACATTTCATAACTAGTAACGTTAGCGAAACTAATCTAATTCCTCTATTATAATTCAAACATACAATTTAAAGACAGACTATAATAAATATATAGGGCTAATAACATATTATTTTAAGTAAAAATTCTTACAAAATTCTATTACTGGTTTTTTTTGTTAAAACGTATTAACTTCTATAGCTACATTAACGTGACATACAAATATATTGTTTGAATCACCTCTGTACAGTAAAATGCAGTAGTAATACTCTGTCACCAAGTTCAAAAAGAGACACCATGTAGCATGCGCGTTAAAAAGATGATGAAATCAGCACAGCTTTTGTACGCGCGTTAAATTTGTGTTTCTTCATGCTTTCTTGTCACCGAAATTATAAAACCTGTATTATATAATCCATCTTTTCAGTTTTTTTCCAAGAGCATGCATTGTGATCACCATACATCAAGATTGTCACCCACAGTATAGTAAACAAATATAACTAAATCGCATATGAAATTATCCAACTTTAAAATAGAAATACCTTTTAATATCCTACCAACAACAGCGCGTTCCTTTTTCGCAATCGAGGGTAATTCCCCTTTCATCGTCGGGCGACTACGCAGTGCTATATTATCGTACATTTTCTTTAATGGTGACCATGATGCCACCAACAGATACATCTGTAACAAGTACACTGTTGAGAAGTTCATTTGGTGGTCTCCACACACTCATTTTATTGCGATTGCTATGGAGGGCGCGCTTTTCCGCCATTAGTTTATAGTCTGGGAAACGTCTTTGTTTCTGTGTATTTACTGGGCTTATCACCTGCTCGACTGGTGGTGTTGGCGGAACTACCGTTGTTGGAGCAGTCTTCAACGGGTACTTCCGCGGTCGTCCACGTTTTCTCTTCTCTTTTTGTACGGGTTCTACCGATGTAGGCTGCGAGGAAAGCGCGGGAATTAACGCGGTTGTGTTGACTGTCGGCGCACCCGATACTCTCACTTCTTCCTGCCTGCCAACCAGGCTTTCCTTCTTGGCAATTTCTGCTGCCAAAAGTGACGCTTTAAATTGGGCCTCTAACTTAGCCCGCTGTTTCCAATGTAATTTCTTTTTCTTTTGAACAGGATGTTTCTTTTCTTTGACCTCCTTTATCTTCTTATTCACAAATTTTATCAATAGTTTTGGTCGACCTCGTTTTGCTTTAGGTTTTGCTTCAACAATAGATACCTTTTCCCTTTTCTTCTTCAGCTCCTCCTCACTGTCCTTAGATTCGTCTATAACTGACGCAAGTTCGTAACACGTTGGAATCTCATGCGTAGGAGCATTTGTCACAGGACATTTGATTGTGGCCTCGTTTTGGTATGAGGCCGCCTCCTTTTCGTAAGAGGCTTCGCCATTCACCACCACCGCCGCGTCGGTAGGATTGATGTGTTGTTTTTGGGGGATCAGTACCCGGTCTTCTGTTTCTGGGGGTGGTGTGTCGGTCCCGGTGCACTGATCGTGAGTTTCCACCTGTCTTCGGGCTGGTATGGGTAGAAAATCTTCATCGAACGATGCAATTGACTGACTTGCCTGAAAAAGATAAATTTACGACATTGAACATTGTTTAGCTCCTTCAATTAGTATTTCCTGTGAATCGAACTGAGGTCGACGAATGCCAATGTCATTCCCGACTAGCCACTCTAAAAGGTCATGAAAACTTGTGGATAAGATAAATTATTACACAGTAGCCTAGTATTAAGTAAAATCTAAACATTTATATGAATGGGTGAATTAATGAGTTTATCCATTGCACATTATTAGGCCTACACAAGCGGATACAACTAACATAATTAAATGATGAATGTATTGTACAACTTAAGCAAACACACAGAGTAATTAAATGATCAGTACTATTCTATTTACTTTGTTTGGAACCAGCATTTACTAGCTTGTAGACCTTTGCTATTATAATTTATCCACCACGTGATATAATATTGTAATTTGCTATATCTTTTTTAAAGGGTAGGCTTGAATAAGAATGGTGGTCATAGTATATGTACTATTTTTTTGTATTTCGATGTTTTTTAAGGGGCAACTGACTCTAATTGTTTTGCTTTAGTTGCCCCTGACCATTGTGCTTTGTTTCTGTTCTGTTCTGTAGGTGTATTGGTCGAATAAATAAATGAAATGAAATGAAACAATATGTGTATATTAAAGTAGGTCTATGCATACTCAATCATTATTTTTACTTAAATAAACCTACAATTATGTTTTTAATTGTGATTGAGATAAACTCAATAAATAACAGTTAAATAATGACAGGCCTAGTAGTAGTAAGTAGGATGTTTACAGTGACTGACCTGTAGTTTTCGCCTTCGTCGTCTTTTTTTCTTTGGCTGTTCATCGAGTTCTTCCTGCCTATAATAATAGATAGAGTAATAACAACATGCATTGTAAAATAGAATGGATAAAATAGCGTTCATTTTGCTACAACAACACATACTGTATGTTTTTAATTACGCCATAAGCTAGGCTCACTGAGCTAGGCCCGTAACAGATGGCTCAACTTACCGTTCGAAGGCCTTGAACAGTCGTTCGTCCAATATATTTTCCTTCGGTTCCCATGTGCTGTACCTACAGCAGTGAGAAAATATCGTTTAAATAATAATACATGAACTTATATTATAATATTTAAAGAAAATATCAAAGAAAAATATTTACTTTATTGACCAGCCTTTCCATTTGATTAGATATTCCTCTTGATCCTACGGAAAGAAGAGTACAAAGAACGCAATTATTACCCGGGTAAAACAAAGAATAGGACAAAAAGCTCGATACGCTAGGCCTAGCTATAGAAATAATTTGTTACCCAAATACGTACATTTACTATCCTTTTCTTGAGCACAGCTTCAGCGGCATAAACGCTTTCACCTATACTGCTGAGCTCCATGCTCTCTTCATGCCTAGCCCTTCGAACCATCTCTATTTTAGCGACCTCTGACACTAATATAAATGCAGCAGACGATATCTCTTATGAAGCTAGGCTTACCAAACAATTCTTCTAGGCTACTCTACTCGTTCGTTCTTACGCTGTGTTCATTGACCTACATTTACCACCCTGACACATGCAATATAAACATACTGTCAAATCAATTTGGGATATTTAAGTTCGAAAAGACATGTATTCGTCGGCTGACCTAGTCTTGTAGGCCTATTTCATATATTATCATAATAATAATATGTTTAAAAAACATTCTTCCTGTACACTATATATAGCTACAGTATTGTCTTGGGGAAAAGTTGTTAAGTTCATATAGCAAATTTATTTTTACAGATTAAAGTATTTAGAATTAGATATATTTTCCTTATCACATTTTGTGATATTGATATAAAAAAACATGTTTACACATCGGTCAAAGATGTGACGTAGGCATATGGTATCACACGGAGCAGCCAATGATGCCAACTGCATGATTTCATGTGTTTGTTGTAGGTTTGTGTATGTGAATAGTGAAATGTTAACATTATTTTGAAGTTTAAGATTTGGGAAACGTACCTTTGTTTGCTATCGGCGTTGCCTAAGAGAGCGGCCTTAGTTTTGTTTTTATTGTGTAGGCTATTGTATTGTTTTTGTTGATGATAAATAAAGAGATTAATTTGATGAGTTGATATATTTTTTTATGAGTTGAAAGATTATCCTACGTGGTGAAGCCGATTTTATAGCAACAAAATTACAAAACGATCAATAAAACTGCGCTAAACTTGTATAAAATCACAGTACTCCCAGTCCATCTTGATCGTTAGATTTGTTCAAACCTCGGATCCGACAATCGACGCTCGGACAGCTACAACAATTTCCAATCAAAAGAGAATACACCAAAAACAATAAATACCAAAGAAAAATAATTTAAATTATAGCCTCAGTGAAAACTTTACAACATTGTTAATCAAATATAAATGTTACTGTTCATAGCAAATGATTAACAATAAAGCAATTAGTTACAGTAATTTTATTATATAATACGAACACAATGAACTTTATGAGTGTGTAAATTGCGCCCTCTATGTGGAAAATGCACATGACTTGAGCTTACCGTTACGTGATATTGGAAAACATGGGAACGAAGAAAAATTCAATGATGTTTCTCTCAAAATGCATTCGTATTAGCTAAACAAAAAACACAATATCATTTTTTTTTACAGATTATCGACTATAATGTGACAAATTCAAAGAAAATGAAAGTCAAGCCATTGAGATTTCGTCCGATCTTTATTGTAAACCAATTAATTTAAATAACCCTCCCTTTGTGTCAAGAAAAAGAATTTATCAAAATCTTTAATTTAGGAAGATTCACAATAAACATGGTCACATGGGATGAGTACGGTGTTTTGTATCTATATTTCTGAATTTTCAAACATTAATTTATATTTGACTATAGGCCCTAAATATATATATCTCGGTATTTTATTCAAACATTCACATTTAAAAGTACATACATGGCAGCACATGGCTGAATTGCATATGTATTACACAATAAAAAACACTATCAACTATATATAAATATATGAATAAGAATAATTTTGGTTATTTAGGCTATTCATATCAATTTATATATATTTATTTTATATTTATTTATTACACTTGCACCGATGAAGGGCTAGTGTTGCCCGAAATCTCTGCTAACTTTTCTGGCTGTTTACTTTTCGCTTTTTTTTTGCATCTCCATTGAGATCCAGCCATTGTCATTTTTTCAGTAATTTGCCTTTGGATTTATAGATCTATAGGCCTTATATTTTGTTTTTGTTCTGTGTTTTATTTGTGTTATATGTATATGACAAACTGCATTAACGTACGGTGAGAGTCAATAAAGAATTGAATATTGTGTAAGTCTAAAATGTTTGCGAACACAGAATATACTGTAGTATTGTACATCTTTTAGTATCCCGCCTAAAATCCCGACCGACTGCACGGCGGCAGTTTCGATAGCGATTCAGTAGTGGTGGAGAAGATGAGTAAGTTTGGTGATAGAGACTGAATTCTACAGTTCGTAAATAATAATCTTGTTCTATCTTTCTGTGCGAATAAGCGATGTTTGTAAAAAAAGTCACCTCCCCGGGTCACTCCATTTTAGGGTTTCTGGTAGCACGTGTGTAAGCTAGTAGGCCTAGGCCTACTAAGTACGTGATGAAACCGAAGTCAGTGTGTTTCTACTTATAATAAATATCGGTTGTGCATAATGTAAACAAAACAGGAAATGACACTTATACGTCGAACTCCAAGTAATATTCTGTAACAATACGGAAATGAGGCGTAGAATATAGATTTTATTGAACGTGAAAGATGTGTGGCCTATGTAATACAGTGTAGTAGTCTAGGGCCGTGGGCTTCTGATAGTCCAGGCTAACCATTTAGAAGGCCCATTTTCTCCAAAACTTGAGCAACTTCCGTATCCGTCCCAATGGTCGTCGAACCCGATGCTAGATGATTCATTTGGGGTTAATGCTAGGACTGGATGTGCTCTGCATCTGGCGTTTAAATCGATAAACTACTCTAAATTTATACAACAAACATTTAACAAAAATAAATAAAAAATGCTATCCATTTGCCATTTAATATTTTTATAATTGAAAGCGCTGCCAAAATAGCGAACAAATGAAATTTATATCCAGATTATACTAGACTACATAAATAAACAAATGTAAGATTATATTATACAAATATCGTTTTCCACATAAATGTCTATTTCAGAAAGAATAATAATCGGTCCATTTCAGAACACGTGTTACTCTTAAGCAATGCTAATAAGTATATCCATGCGTAATCCAGCTATCTATCGTTTCCGTTAGTCTCCATGAAAAAAAGATCCAATTTGATAAGATTGTTATCCAGAACATTTATTGCATTGACCTTTGGATTAGTGAAGTTCCTGTTTCTGGAATCAACTGGTAGAAAAGAACAAAATTGCTCATAACATTTATGTTCTAATTTTAAATGAATCCGGGTGGCGGTTAATGTATTTATAATTCCAAGTTGTCTTCAACAAAATATTATAATTATGATAAACGATCCAGTGGCTGTTTTGAACAGATACAATGTTTTCGTTAATTCGAATAAGATTAATTAATTTTTCCTCACAAAAAAACTCCTTTGAAAAAAAATTAGGCCTATAGCATATATATAAAGTTTGTTTGTTGAGTATAAATTTATAGTGGGTGATTTTCCCAACAATATTGTAATTTTAACTCCTGAGTAAAATACTGAATGACATTTGCTATTCACAGTTAATTAATCCAACAACCGGTAAAAATAACCTTCATCGACTCTCAGTACGGAAACAATATCATGATTTTTCGTCAGAAGGTTAGTGTCAATGTTTAGTAGTTGATAAAAGCTGAGCACAAACTGCCAATGAGACAACTGATCCTGGTGCGTCCACGATACGAGGAACACAACATATTACATTTTGTAAATATATTCTAAAGCTGTCATGGAGTCTTGCTTGACAACGTGGAAATTCCAATACAAAAACGAAATATATGTATGTGTTTTCCGTAGCATCGCTACCGCGCTCACTCGCTCTACATATTGTCTCCGATGCAATCAGGAAGGCACGCCGATCCGTCGTGCTGATATGAATCGACAAATTTGAAATAAGTACTGATATAGCTTTTCTTATCTTTCAGAATTTTTTCGTATTAAGTTATTGTTGAGTGCATATGTATAATCCATAATATTGATAAATGCTGTAGAATCGTTAGCTGAAATGTTTGTCTGTGGTGCTACCATTGAGTGTGATGAAGTAGCAACATGTTGTCTACTTGCTACATCATTTGATGTAGGGTCAAATAATCTAGGCTTCTTAATACTAAGGTCTAGAGGTTCGTCTTGTAGTGGGAGAGAAGCCTTTCTTTTAGGGTGAATATCAGCGCTGCGTAACGACTGCGCAGAGCCTACGTTCGAATAATTCCATGTAGTAGGATACGCGGCCAGATCACCATGTGACCGGAATTTATTTTTGTGATTGGTTGAATTGTACGATGTTTTTGAATACGTGCTGTATCTGTTTAGACCTTTCCAGAAATTCATATTTACAACGTAAGCTTCCTTTGGTGATACGGATGGTGGTTTTCCGGATTTTCGCTTGCAGGTCGTCATGCCTGAATACATATTTTTAGGTGTAGGCCTACTACTAACATTTGATAAAATCTTGGTCGCTAGGCCTACACTTGACTCTTGGTCTACACTTGCTTCTTGGCCTAAACGTGATTCTTTTACCTGGGACGCACTTTTAACCAAATCCAATGTGCAATATTTTCCAATTTTCTCCGTAGGGCTACAATTATCATCTGCATTTTTGCATGATTTATGTTTAGTGGATATGTCCGCTATGACGTCACCTTGTGTGGCATCATTCTCAACATCTTTATCGATGTTAGTCTTTGCATCTGTTTGGTGTTTGTGATAAGGAAATACTAATCCCTTTCGTTTCCCCTGGAAAAAGAAGAGAAAATTAAAACAGTGCGTCAAAGTTAGTCGAACATTTCACGCATTTCCGCAACATTGATGGTCATAATGAGCCAGGAATGACTAATTCAATGTTTTGCTATGAGCTGAGTATAGGTATCAGCGGTAGCTCACCAATTAATCATATATAATTCAGAAAAGGTTATGGCCTAACTTTGTAAAAGTTAAAAAATGTTAACTTCTTCAGATCATAACATCTAGACTACTACAATCTTGCGGCTACTAAATTATAAACGTCTTGTTCACAAGCAGGGGCCTACATTACAGATATGTGCTGTTGCCTAGCGTTAGAATACTTTTTATACCCACCTTTGGTTTCATGACTAGACTTTCTGCTTCTTTCGTAACTTTCATTCTGTGGAAAAGAAAAAGATAAGTATAAATAATAATAATTAAATGATTTCGATATATTAACGCCCCTATCTCGTACATTTTTGTAACACAGTGACGTCACGTAGGTTGATGGCTTAGACTTTCATGATTCGCATGGCTTGCGTGAATCGCATGCCTCGATTTGCATCTTGCCCTTTGCAGTACGCTTTTGTTCGATAAATCCCCGCAGAAACCGGGTTTAATGTATTAGGCCAACGATATTAAACGTACGTGGGCAGCAGTGACTAAGCTAGGTCAATTATAGGCCCGGATGCACAAAGAAAATTTGGAAAAATAGCAATGTTATACCATGGTTATACGAACGCCTTTGTTTGCACAAGAGTGGCATTTTCATTGAATTTACTGTAGCAGGAAATACACAAAAATGTAATGTAATCAACGTCGTGCGTCCATCACAATAATATGTTTTAAACTGAACGAAAGTTAGAACAGCAGATGCGTAACTGAGTTGTTTAATGGATTTCGTAAGCACTAAATCAAAATGAAATAATATGCCGTTTGACACAAGGAAGAATCCGATAAGGCTGCGCTAGTGTGAACACATGCCGCCTACAAAAGAAAAAGTGAACCACCGTATCGTTGCTTTGCTTTGAGTATCTGCAAATGTGTCTGTGGTCGGGACACTGGTAGTTAACGGTTTTGTTCCCTCTGTCCCTTTTATGTTATTATTCCTTCTAGTCGTGGGCAGATACGTGGGTGTGAAAACGGCCTCATAACATATTACAGTACTCTGTCAGTGCAGCCAAACATTTCTTTATCTTTTTTATTTAGGCTTACTTTGCTTAATGCTGTTAATTAGGGAGGATAGTATTTCATTCTAATTCGCCAAAACGGTGTCTTTTATCAGTTTATATATGATATTCAACTTGATATAAACAAATCTCGTTGCAAACATACCTTTGTTCATAACGCTCAAATAGTCGAGCATCCAAAATATTGCCTTCTGGTTCCCACGTGTTGTGCCTAATGAAAAACAAAAAAAACAATGTCATTTTACATGAGTATCTCAGTGTAGAAAAAGTACTCGAGCTTTGCTAGTCAGCGGGGCAGTTTCATAGGGTATGCGATCGAGTTATAAAACTCACGTGTGCCTCTATCCTCCCCGAGAACCAGACATGTCTGGGTGTGCAAGTGCCTTTTGTATCAGTGTATGTTAGGCCTATATGATTTATTTTGAATGTATCTGTGTATAAAGACACTAAAGTCGCTATGCCAATATTAATACTACTAAACAGCATCTGATAATGCCTACATAGCATCTAATTACTCACTCATATTAGTTAGAATTGATTTATTTATGTCTTTCTTCGACAGCTGATGTTGAGAACAACATTTCATAGTTATCCTTTAAAAACTAGCATACTTTAGTTTATTAAAGGTCTAGGGGATCTATGTCTGCAAACAACTTTCGTTTGTACCGGAGACGCCTCTACGGACAGTCTGTCTGTCGAGAGGCTTTCCGCCTGCTCCTACCTTCTAGTTTGAAATAACGAAACGACAACGAAGGTAGCAAATTACGCAACCTACAAATAAACTGAATTCTATGGCCATTTCAGCCAATAATTAATTACCTCTCAAATTTGAGCTTTGTTAATCTGAATGTTTTGCTACAAGTCCCAATTACGTGTAATTTATTATGTGTAAAACCAATCATCTAATTAATATACTACTTTACTATTGGCTCAATTCCAAACCATGTATTAAAAATCAGTTTATTAAAAGAAAACCACACTAACGGTAGAGACAGAGAGTGCGCGCGCGCGTAAAAAACTGCACCATTATTATTGGATCCGTTTGCAAATAATAGACGCTACTGTAGAATATTATGTTTAAAAAAATAAAGTTCGTACTTATCGATATCTACGTCATTAGCACTATATTTTCTCAAGCTTAAATTGTTCAATTATTACATTACAGAAACGAGGTGCAATGGCTTTGGACTTTAGCAGGTCTGATACTAAGGCTCATTTACATCCTATAATGTTGTTATCATATTATGCATTTATGATGTATAGAATGTGGTATCATGATCTACAACTACAAATGTCAATGAAGAATATCAACGATCGATTCCTTCAACGTTTACCGCACACACTTAACAATGGCCTATTGTTTAACAGTCACGTTAACATCATCCCAGTCACAATATTCATTTGCATATTAATATTTCCGTCAAACTAGTAATACATCACTTTTGGTTTATCAACCATACAGTTGTTCCAAATTATGTTTTATTTATTTATATTACACAAGACTAAAGTTGTGAAAAAAAATTGATAACCGGTAATTAATTTGCTACTGTCGAAACATGACACGATCATGCTGACAACATTAGTACGCAATGACGGGTTACCAAACCGACGCGACCTTACGCTTTAAACGCGCGCGTCCGAAGTCATGACGTAATAACAATAATTTACTTTAAAGGCCCATTTACACTAGGGCGATAACGATCGACGATAAATAGATAAACATACATTTTTCTTAGATAAAACAAAAGAAATTAGAACAGTTTTCGTTCTAGAACTATTGCTGTATTTGATAAAAATAATATTTTTGAAAATCCAATCAAATGACGTCATGATCAATAAAAACAATAAAATCGTTGTATTGTAACGATATTATTGCTCTTACTAATCATGACGTCATTTGATTGGACGTGTGGAAATATTATTTTCATCAAAGGCAACATAGATAATAATCCTATAGTTCTAGGATGACAACTTTTTAAAATTCTTATGTTTCGGGTACGAAAAATGTATATTTATCTTTTTATCGTCGATCGTTATCGCCCTAGTGTAAATGGGCCTTTATTAATAAAAATGATTCGTATGCTTATGTTTATATGGCTATTAGTATTATTTTGTTAATAATATCTTTTGAAAAATCACTTTGGAACCATGAATTAGATAATTTAATTCGTTTTTATTTGGTCTAATGAAAACACTGACCCAAATCACAATAGTTGACACTACCTCTCCCAATGAATAAGGTCTAAACAACTCAAGCGATAATCTACCTAAATGAGGCTTAGAAGGATTAAGTTCTTCCTTCTGGTGAATCAAAAGGGAACTTCGATTAATCGATGATCTTTTCCCCATTTAGACCTAGTTTAAAAAAAATATTTATAGGAAATTTTCGAAAAAATTCCAACTTATTTGACATGACAAAAATCAAATAGCGAGCAATCAATCTTCCCATCGTTTACAAAATGTTCACTAAAGCCGGTGTCAGGATCAGGATCATGTGAAAAGTTGATCCAATCCGCATTATTATCCCAGTACACTCTCTAATAAACATTAGAAATACATTAATATGCTATACACGTCTTACGCATGCGCTTATGCTGCAGGTAATAGACTTTTGCGATATTTCATTCTGCCTCAATTACTCCCGTTCTTCCTCAACAATCAATAAAATAAATTACTTTAAATGCTACGTTAATGCATAGTTGCAATCATATCTAAGTGAGATAGTCAGTCTTCTCTATCAATTAAGTATCTAAAGGCGACATGATATGATAGCGCTGGTGATGACCACACGATCATTTTGAACAGTGACGTCATCATCGTATTATAATACAGTGATCACGAGAAATAATTTCCTATTATAAAATATTATACAATATGACTTGGCTAATTTAATCATTTCTATGTAAATAAATGATTAATTTAATCCTAGAAGTCTTCTAACCAACGCAGTAGGCCTATCCATTCATACACGGTATAAGTATGTATTTTGTATTATAAAAAGTGATGATGAACACCCCACATGGTTCGATAAACATAAATAATAAGAAAATAATAAAACACGTAAATACGTTTTTTATTGCGGTGATTGCCCTATATCCATAAAGATTTAAACTTATGTAATACGGTATTAATTAAAGGGTGAATTCCAACTTTTAAAATAAACTTCCACTTTTTAGGAATGTTTTAATCATTTTTCATCATATTTCCTGTTTTAGCACTTATAGGCCTACAATAAAAGGTCTCCTGACGGTTTTTAGCTTTTGAAATTACATAATAATAATATTGTTGGGAATTTCAGATAATTCTTGCTCTTTGTGCTTTAACAAAGTTAAAAGTGCAACCAGGAAGTAGCTACTTTAACTTGTAATTCAGTAATTTTTTCCAGTCATTTTTAGGGCGTGTAAATTATTTTGTGACCATTTAGGCCTACTGATACTTGTTTTAATTCCGAAACTCGCATTGAGTTGCTGAAGCTGAAGTTGGTTTAAAGTAGTAGACTTAAGAAGTTTAAATTTAATATTGTTTCATTTATAAATGTATTTATTGAAAATTCAGCAAACAGCCAAAGATAAAACAATGGACTAAGGGCCCAATATTGGGAACCTCTTTTTATTGGAACTTACAGGGATGGAGGATTTTATTTCAAAACAGTAAAAGAAACCGGTGGTACAATCCATCTCACATTTTTAATACTCACAGCAGACAAGCGGATTCATCTACAACTCTAAGTATATTCATAAGTTATACAAGCATGTGACGACTGTGTTTAAAGGAAGGCTCCAGAATGGTGACATGTCATTTAGCATATGATATTTGCCACAACTGTATACGTGTTTCAGTTTTTATTGGAATCGGATAAGGTGTTACCGGTTATGGTCAAAATCTACACGCGTAATTTGGCGATGATGACGTAAGAGAAATTCTCTTATTATGGTACCATATTCAAAGTGTCATGACGTCACTTGTTCTATTTATTCACGTCACGTTTCTTTAATTTTCTACTTCATTAATAATGGATAATTAATGTTGTAAACTAAGGCCTACATTACTTGAGTAATAATTAACATATACAGTACTTAGATATGATTGTTAAGTACGGACTTATTTTAAAAGGCCTGCTATACTCTTTTTTTAGTTTTTCAGAAGAAAAAAATAATGTAAACGATCTAGGCTAATTAATAACGGTTCAGAATTCTATACAGATTTTACATAATACGCGCAGAGAAACCGGATTTTTAAAACTTGGTAAAAAAAAAAACAATCGAAAAGCGTCCAAGGGGATGATTAAAATAATACATTTGCTATAGAACAAACACATTTAGTGGATTCGTTGCAACCAGATGTCCATAATGACTATTGTCAAATGCTGCTGTGAACAGTTACAGGATGTATGATCCAAGGTTCAAATCATATCGGCGGCGGATATGTTCCGATCTTAACAATTCATCTTTGTAATTATGATGAGTTGTTATATGGTCGTAAAGCTTCGTTCTCACTAGGACACAACAATGTAGGCGCAACGCTGACCAATCACAAGTCTGATGATCCATCGCGTCGTGATTGGTTAAATTACTTGCGTTGCTCTTACGCCCTTGCGTTGCGTTCAAAAGTGGGAACCCTATAGTTATTTATTTATTACCATCTTTAATGAGGGTGGCCTACCCAGTTCCAGTGAAGGAACTGATAATTGAGGGCCCGAAAAAACATATAAATTCAAACATATAAAATATACAGACCAAGTTAAGTATATAAAATCTGTACATCGAATAGCTATGCTTTACAGATTCATTTTGCAACAGAAGAAATTGCTGTGCACGGCCTAATTCTTACATTTTAACATTCCATTCATGCTAACGAATATTCATCTTGTTTTACTAAACCATTAATTCATCCTCCATGTTTACCGACAGAATGAGAAGCTATACAAAGTTATCGATATTATTATGAACGGCGTTTCTTGTAACAACAATCCACGAAATCCGATAAGAGTAATCTTCATATACACACACTAATTAGACTAATCTTAGCAATGACAACATATAACAAGATAGACTACCGGTATACCGATAAAGTACACAGTCGGTCCGGCCTTAACACACAGTCCACGATACTAATGTCGTTACCACCCGGAAATGATTCTCTTTTGTTTTGAAAACTCATTTCCCGATTCATTAGATTCTTTATTCGATAGAAACATCTAATTGTATATTTATGTGGTTAACTATTATTTACTTGAATAGGCTATCGAGCTTTGTTCCCAATTGGACGCAACGACGCGTTGCGTTGCGCAGTGCCTACTCACGACGTAGGCGCGGCGCAAGTGAGTTGACCAATCACAAGCAATTGACAGTGTGGATGAACTATCCCGTCATGATTGGTAAAATTGTTAGGGCTGCGCTTAAGCTGTTGCTTCAACGTGGGAACCAAGTTTCAAATAAGATGATAACGTACATTTACGTGCGTTTTTATTTTTTAAACAAAAGGAAATACTGGACATTATTTTATGTCTATACTTACAGATCTATATATTCCAAATTTTGTGTTATCAAGTTTTTTAAAAAATCCCGAAAACCTCTTCATGAACAATCATTAAAGTGTTCCTTTCATCATCGCGAACATTACAGATCGCGAAACTAAAGTGCTTTAGACTTTTGCAAAACGGAGTTATTGAGCATATTAACCGGATTATAATAATAATAATATATCACATGTACAATTCCTGTTTTGTTCTATTAACCGTAAAGCTTTTAATACTGTACTACACGGGTGGTTCTTGGAATCTACTTTCAAAGTACTGTTTAGTGGCCCAGTATTTATTTAGTCGACATTTTTCGTCAGCAAGCGTATGTGATGGTTGTAAACCGGTCATTGCCTGGTTTGGGCTTGGCTGCTAAATAAGTCGGAAGCGACAGACGGATCAGTTACACAATAGCAAACCACACCCAAAATAATTTGGGCCGATCCATGGTAATACAAAAATACGGGCACCATGAGAGAAACCATAAACTGCTAAATATTGGACGCCATTTATGCCTAATAACATTTTAGTATAAATATATATATTGAATAATTATATTTTATTTCTAATTTTATGTATTTTTCATACAGAATTTGACCAACTTATATACTGTTCACTATTGATTTCGTATTCCGTTAGATACGCACCAATTCGCGCTTTCCTTTATCCTGTTGAGAACACAGAATATAACGTGTCCTTATTGTCAACCTATAATCGTATTATCGCATTTAAGTGCCGTTAGGGAGTAAATGTCATTCTTTACTTGGAAATCTAAATTACTAAACCAGAATAGTTACAAGATCCGGCACTGTCATCTTAATCATGTTTGATAATTATATTCAAACCTCGGTATCAACCTATGTAACAAACACGTTGTTCATCAATGTTATTACATAATTCAGGTGGGTGTCCCAGGTGGGTGTCCCAGGTGCGTACATAACCCAAAATGTGCGTAAAGCATGTCATGTCCCTTGGATTTTAACGAACTTGCCGATTGAAGGAACGACCGAGAAAACGAAATAATGATCAAAGGAACGCAAAATGAATTATTTGAATGATGATGTATGAAACGAAAATAAAAAATATAAAGTATATGAAACACATCGTAATGCTCGGTCGCGATAATGTTTAAAAAATGCGTAGGTCAATTGCAAAAATGGTAGCCTACAATCACCTTCTGTCAGTGTGTCCCCTCCTCATCGATTAGAATTCCGTTCTTTCAACTAAAAGGGGCAATAGTGGTTGGGATGACTATAAAAACTATTAAACGTTAGGATATGTATTAAAACAGATTCTTTTACCTGATTGTGAAATCCTGGAAAACCCACGATTTTAAAACTCATAACTTCAATCATTATTGCAATTTGTTGTTCAATTGTTCAAGTGTATAAGAAAGGAAATGTAAATATGCCTATAAAAATGTCCAACACAAATTTTCAAACCACATAATGTTGTTTCTTTTCTGGTCGATTACAGGCGGGGGGATATTTATTATATTCCGAACTGTAGGCCTATATGCACACGAATAATAAAAGTGAGATGGTTTTGTATACCGACCTTAAAGACCAACCTCTCCATTTCACAAGATATTCCACCTTTCCCTAGAAAAACAACAAGATTAGCGTGCACGTTATCTGGTAGACCTAGATAAGTTGAAGGAGCATGCGAATTAACTAAATACAGTCAATTTAGACAACATGCCCTGGAGTATTGTATTTGTATACGTATCCGTGACAGACTGAGTGAAGCTGAACGTGTAACGATCAAATGTGATGAGATATTGAAAATTGCCACAAAATAACTTACCTTTCGAATACGTCGTTTTAACAGTCTCTCGGCGGCAAAAACATTCTCTCCCATGTCTTCCATAATCAACCAACAATATAGTAGGCTGACTGAGGCAGCAGTAGCAGACGATAGCTGTTCACGGCTTCACGCTAGGCAGACGATGGCAGGAAATCGATCAATCGCATTGAAATGAAACTAGAAACAAAAATTCCGATGTTGGCGCTACACTATTTTATGGATTTCACAATAGATTTTCTGGTCGATTGGACGCTGTAATGATTGGGCGCGGCAGAAGACAAGCCCACACATTCACGAAAATTGTACACAACGTTCAAACAGATAGATCACAGTTCTGTTCAATATTATCTATCGTCGAAATAGAATTAAGATCATGTTTACATTTTGTATACACACATTTGGCCTATTCTATTATGAATACATTGGTGAACCAGCTACTGTTAATAAATTCATAATGCCGGGTTTCCCAAAATTTATTTTAATTTATGACGATAACCTAATACACCGAACCGGATGACTATATGCTCATGATTTTATCGAAATGTATGTTTTTCCTATTTTGGTGATAATCAATGTTTCATAAAATCAGATCCGTAAAATAAGAATTTACGTTTGGATAAATGTCAGTTCTGAAAATGAGTAGGCCTACTGAATACTATAAATAGATCAAAAAATCGCCCATGCCTATTGACTGCGGAACATTGCAGATCTAACATTTACAGTACTTACAATGTTTGGTCATAACATTGTCTGGTACTACTGCATTGGAAATTCCAGCGCGCTCCAAGTAGATATTGCACGGGTATTGCATGCCTTTATTTTAAAATGTATGTCAATTGCGTAATACGTTGTAAACGTCCGTATTGTTCTAACGGTATCACAATTTGATCATCGAAGCAACAATGAAACATGATTGTTATAGCAGGGAAGAGTTAAATTACAATTTAACTCTTCCCTGGTTATAGGTAGGGCTATATTTGAAATGTTTAAATGACGTATTTCCTTTATTGTCAAACATTAATACATTTTTGGTCAAAAAACCGACGGGAAAAAGTTCAATGCAATGAATATTTTTTCAATACTTCCGTATATTTTAAAACCATTAATAATTATTAGTAATAATTATAACATATTTTTGGCAATAAATTACTTGAACATTTAGGTAATAATTCCCTTTTTAGAGCATCTAATATATAAATACGAAAACCACGATGCAGGCCGATATCTATAATAGAAAATTAACCTAAATATGATATGCAGGGACTTCCCCAATATTCTTTTGATTGTATAAACAGCAAACCATAACCAACAAGAAAGCCATAATGGTTTTCGATTAACGCGGTTGTTCAGGCCGATTGGTCATGTTTGGTAGCCTACGCAAGAAGAATAGGCCTACTTTAAACTGGTTTGGAAAGTTGGTTTCACTAAAGCATGCCAGGCCTACGTAGTACAGTTGACTTAAGAGGCACCTCTTATCTACAGAAAATTCAAATTTAAAACATTTAATTATCTTGCTCTGTGTTGTTTGATATAGGCTGGCCCAACTCAAGATGTTGTTATCTTCTCGAGTATCTGTCTGCTTCCTTTAATGATTGCTCCCTACTTAATTCACAGTTTAAATGTAATATAATTTGTTACTAACTTTTTTTTCTATTTTATATGATGTTAAAAGAAAATAATTATTTGAAATAAAATACAATAAAACATCAAGGTAGGCCTAATACTATTTACTGCATTAAACAATTGGTCTCTTCCTGGAAAGACCAAATTGTTTAATGCAGTAAATACTATTACTTTGATGTTTTATTATTATTTTCTTTTAGGGGTCGACGGGATGGGTCACTTAGAGACCGGCGAAAGCCTTCCCAAATTAATATAGTCAGTGGCCATCAGAAATCTGTATTTTCAATTCTTTAAACTTATTCTAAACGTATTTTAGACAAAAAGTGCGAAAATTCAATTTGTATTGAGACTTTCATTGAAAAAACAGTACACTGTGCATATAGTATGCATCCTAAACGATTACACCGCCCCCTCTATCTTTCATACCAGCTATTCAGTAACGGTAGGCTTAACCATAACATTAAACCAAATAGTATACGATCTAGACTGTGCTTCGACTTCGCCTTTGTATAGTAAAGAGATAAATATTTTGAAACATATGGCGTTTCATACGTATAAAACTTGAGCTCCCAGACAAAAATTAATTAATTTTTAAAAATCTAATTTAAATTGGTCTAAAAAATACACAACGCCCTCTAAATTTAAAAGCGAATTTCACGTTATGTTGGTTCATTGTGCGCATGTGTATATATTGGAATGTACGTATCCTCGGCGACGCTCCCCCTCACCTCCTCGACGAGGTTTGAAGATTTCTAGATCCATACGACGACCGACGACTCATCGATTGACCTGAGGTCCCCCGTCCGTGGTCGCAAATCGAAACCTCCCTAATCCAGGAACAACTCCCTACCTAATCAGGGCCAGAGTTGTTAAGTTCGGGTTTCAAATACACAGAAATGGCGAACAAACATCTAAAATTGAAATGGGTATGGAACAAATTGCTTGGGGCGCTAATTGTTTAGTGTACATAGTGCCTGCCGTCTCAATTTGGACTACTTGAGCTTGTCAGGTGTAAAGTAACAATTGCAGAATAAATAAATAACTGTTAAGTGCCAATACACATTAATTCACGATCTGTAAGCGATAGTAATCATCTACAATAATTGAAACTAATTTAAACCTCACAAATCATATTTATAAACCAATTTTCAAACAGACAGTTATAAATGATATCTCTAAATTCCATGTGCAAATAATCAATTTAAACAAATTCGTCACGGGTGTAACAAGATTGACACATCTTGTAACCCTATTGATAACAACAGATACTGTGCAGTACTTAACTCCAGTGACTTACATGTTTAAATATGATTCTTGACACTAAAGTACACTTTGCCCCTCTTGACAACATTGTATCAATGTTATTCCTATTGTCGGTGTTTTTGTCCGTTTGCACTCAAATCGATTTTCGATAGCGGTTGTAGGCGGGTAATAACAGCGGTCGCAATAGGTTATCTTAGCCTCCTGTTTCTTGTTGTTCTATGGCTGGTACACTTGACTGTCAAGGGGTGTATAACCAGCACGCTATGGCCCAATGTTTGTTTTAATTAACTGGTACATACGCTTCATGTAGATAGCACATACAAATATTAGCGACTAGTTACTTGTACGGGTACATGCGTAATTCATGCAGGATAGGGTCACTGTGTTATCCAACCATTAGCATCACTATCTAATGTGGTCATATACTATACCACATTAAACCGTTATAAATTTAACTACGATAATTGGAAAGCAAACAGAATAATGAACCTTATCAGCAGCCTCCGAATGTAAGACGAAAAAACATGACCGGACCAGACTGGACGTACACGTGCGCTGCACAAACGCACTGTCTACTTAACCAGTCAAATTTGGTTCACACTTAAGCACAATGACGCAATCAGCAACGCAAGCAAGGTTGACAAATCACAGCGGCGATATGATTTTAAAACTGTCGCTAATTACTTGCGTTGCACGTGCGTTATTTGCGTTGCACAATGACATGTCGGTATTGAAAATAATACGATAAAAGGTATAGGCATATTGTTAAAATACAGCTGCTTTATCGGATATTTTAAATATACAACTGTACTGTTTGGAAATTTACATGAAAAAGAATGTGTCGACTATTATACGGTAACACCAACTAATTTAGTTTAAATCAATGACAAAATTCCGGCGTTTGTTGAAAATCAACTGTGTTGTGTAGAAAAGTTGACAAACTGCAGGAAACAAGATTACATAAGTGTACAACTCGAGTTTTGCAAACACAAGTTTGCTAACGGGTGGGTTACGTGAGAGAAATGAAAATAGTACCTGAATGAACCATCGACATAGTGATAAACGCCCTACTGACGAAACCCGATATCAGAGACCCAATCTGATGCAAAAATCAATATTTCCTACAACAGTGACAGTAAAGGTGATTAATTGTACTGAAATCACCCTACACTAAACAAGGTTTGGAATCGATCGATACTAAATGGTTTTAAATAGAATATTTAAAAAATTACTCGGCGATTCCAGCTGAGGCAATGCCAAAACTGTTTAAAGGTCGTGTGGTATCATTCTAATTGGGTGTCTAAATATTATAATATCTGGAATACGCTATAAAAATATAATTTAAATTTTCCAGAAAGATATAGGCCTAGAGTGTTATGTCTGTTTAACTAGAAGCAACGCTTAACTTATCAAAAGTTAAACAATGTAAAAAATGAGTGAAATTACTGCACTTTGTCGCTCTCTCCTTGCCAAAATAAATGAAGATTCATATTTTGTACAATATTAAAGATATGCTACAAGTTTCTGTTTAAAAAGAAATGAAAAATAAACCAAAGCAACAGCAAAATGAATTTCAAACAAAATATGAAGATCTCATAATTGTATTTTTTTATTTATTGAGTGATGCGCATCGGTTGGACGGAGTATCCAGTAGCCTACGGTACTTAAAACAACATGCTTTTTTTAAAAGCAAGTAGGCCTAGGCCTAATGGATGATTCAAAGGTACACATAAAATAGTAATGGCAATTCTATCCTTTCTAAGGAGAACAATTTATTTACAACAGCTAAACAATTTTAATTAAATATCTAACTATTTTTTTGAGTTTACAAACTCTGGAACGACATGTCATCCGTGGAAGAATTAAACTCACTGGAGCCGCCTGGACTCGTGTCCTCATCCACCATCCAGTGGGCTAACAAATCACTAAAATCTAAGGTGTTAGAAAATTTACTTGCATGCTTACTATCACCACTGCCACTGTTTATAGTTTGTCCTATATGGGGTTCATTAAAGAAACTAGTTGGTAATTTACGTTTCTTCCAAGGTAAGGTATAATTATCAGTACATGTTTCCATTCTATGGCACGTTGTATCCCCGTCTTGTTCTTGAGCAGTAAATGAAGATACATTTCTTACTTCGTTTGTCTTAAAAAGATCACCAAATGGTCCTAAACTTGAAGAAGATACTTTTCCATTATGAGTTTTATCTTGCCAGCTAATTTTATGAATAGTTTCTGTCTTTTCTCCTCCATTCTCTCCATTTTCATCAGCACCGTTTACGTCACTAATTTTGGCAATTCGTAAAAGATCAGCATAATATAGTTCTGGACCAGTTTTCCTTTTCTTAGTTGATTTATTATCAACATCATCTAGAAATTTACTTTTTCCGAAATATTTCTGAATATCTTTGTTCACAATATCAACATAATTCAGAAGCTGCTGACAAATATTTGGTTGAAATTCAACATCCTCATCCTCCTCCTCTTCGCTATCGAAGTCATCTTCCCAGCTCGCTTCATCGTCACTTTCAGGCAAAAATGCTCGATTTGAAACGGTAGTCTGTAAATTTTGCAACGTTCCTGTTTCATCTAACTCGCCGACTTGAAGAGAGAAACTGGCCATTTCATGTTCGTTTAAATCCACGGTGAAAGCTTGCTAATCTACCAAGTTCGATAAATCAAGAGATGATGTCACTTGGTGTTTCTAAGCCTTATTGTTATCAATGTGGCTCCAGCAGAATCGTTGCTTTAAATGACCAGTTTTCTCAACAAACTTTAGGAAAAATCGCGAATGTACGCGCAATTTTGAATTTCATCAAACAATAAGATAGTTTTTATGAAAATGTTTTCAATGTGGCTTCAAGCAGACTCTTTTCAATCAGTCCTCAGTAAATAACATGACTTCTTGAAAAATGCATCATTAACAAGACTCGTGGATTGAATGCTAGCGGTCCTTAATGTTAAGGCGAATACAGAAAAAATCTCATAAAGAATCGAATACCAACAGGAAGACTCGCCAACCAGACTAAATCAAATCCAGTATAGGTCTATTAGAGTACATTTACAGCAAACATGACTTTGATCCGTGGCTACTCGTCAATACTTTATTAAATGTGTCGGTTATACCTGGAAACGTCAAGAGAATAAATACATTCATTAAACATAGACTGCTGCCGATTGCGGATCTAGTTATTAATTTCTTCGACAATACAATGATCACATTCATACATTAAGTGCGCATTTGACGTCATAAACAAAAGGAGAATAAAACATAATTACTGAAGCAACATTGTTTAAAATTTAAAGCGTCATAAATTTTGAAAAGTGTTAATATCATTATGAAGCAGCAACGAAAACAACCCAGTGTATTACAGTTTAATGTTACATTACATTCAATAATGTTCTTGATAATATGTACAAAATTTAACAACATTCACATTAATTTTCATTATTTTTTAATGAAATTAATAAGGTCTATTATTAAATATTGCTCAGACGATATTGCTCAGATTTTCAGACTGTTAAATAACTTGTAGGCCTATTTAATTTATAGGTGATTATGCGGCAAACAATGATACTTAAGCCTAAACTAATTAAGGAAATACTTACATTCGTACTAACACCAAATGTTAGCAAACTACAGTACCAAAAATAATTCCGGTAAGTCGAAAGCTTGAATTGATTTAAGTAAAATTCAGCTAATCGCCGTCGTCACCGGCGGTTTGATCTCAGTCTTGCAATACACGACATCTAATCGATGGTCAAGTGATATGCCGACAACTGATGCCGTATTCATGTACTAACCGTTTAAATAGTCTGTATTTACCGGTTGCATTATTGACAATACAAGTTTGCTAGATAGGCCTCTACATCAATATTCAGACAACAAACAGCGATAACGAGCGATCGAGCTTGGGCGCATTTTAATAGCTTGTACTAGGCTAATTATTACAGTAAGTGTGGGTTTATTAGGTGAATGAAATTGAAGTATAGTGTGGTCATATGCTAAGCGAATATTCATTTGTTGCTGATGATGAAAAGAGGGGTCAATGTCTACTAGTCTGTAAATGATTTCTTACAATAAGGATGATAAATTTAATTTCAAATTTACGCTTGGGAAGCATGTTTGTAAAAATAAATTTGGTGACACACCATCTTATATAATACAAAATAACAATAGCAAAAATACAACTTGTACCGATTTCGTAAATGAGAGATCTTAGCCGCCCCGCGGAAGATATTGCTGTAATTACTAACATTGATTAAACCAAGGACGTACGCGTAACAGACTGCGGCAGATCATTCGCTTGTGATTGGGCAAATTACTTGCATTGTGCGTGCGTCCTTACGTTACGTCCAAGCTTCACGACGACGACGTTGACGACACAATGCAATATGAAGCTTTAAATTCAATTTCGTTTTATTTTTAAACGACAACCTATGACGTCATTTTAATTTAATGTGCGTTTGTGTTTGGTTTGGCACGTAGGCTAGGCCTAGTCGGACCAATTTTTGTTTTGCACGGTCGTCATGATTTAAAAGCGACGTTTACGTTGTTGCATTACGTCCAAGTAGGAGCCAACTCTTGTCAATGGTACATATAATTTTTCTTACATACATGAGATACATAGGCCTACTCATCATAAACACTATTATGTATACATCATGAAACACTTTATTAACCGACCATCAATCATATTCCAACAGACGAGGTATATTGTATGATTACCACTTGACATGTCTATGTGTAATTGATATTGTGGTTTATAGGATGGTCCACAGTAAAACGTGTTTAATCTTGATGTAGGCATGGATAGAACATGTTAATTACTATACCACTTAAGAAAAGCAAACATTATACGATACATTCGTACAAAACGCTAATCGTCGCCAACGACAAATTGAAGACCAATAATTCCCTTACGCACATCGCTTACAAATTACGCACGATAGCAACACTTTGGAAGCGGGCATGCCTACACTAGCATACGCACGTATAATATGCGCACAGCAACTATTCACAAACGACAGTTCGGATGGTTCGTCGCTGATTGGTAAATACATGCGTTGTGTGCACGTCGTTATTGCGTAGCCTGCCAAAGTTCACCGAACGTCGTTTTGTTACATTTAACTGAAAATCGGTGTGTGTTTCGTCCGATTGTTGGTTTTTGTTTAACTTTCTTGCTGAATTTTTTAATTTTTTTTAATGTTTTTTTATATGATGTACTATTCAAAATATAAGAAATGAATGAATAATAGAGTATACTAGTGAAATGGTAGGCTGCCCGATGTAAATCTAATTTCAATACAGTACAGTACTGTCACTTTCGAAAGTAAAGAGACAATCAATTGTGTAATTTATAATAATCGCACTGGACAATTGACGTTAGGCAAACAAAACAATTCGAATAAGTGACGGTTGGAGAATTATTAACTAAAACACTTGTGCCGAAGTCACGCTACAAATACGCTAGCGTTCTCAAGTGTGTGTTACGATCATTAGACCTATACTTGCAATCAAATGTGTCAACACAATAAATCAAAAAGAAAAACACAAAGAAATAAGACTATCAAGAAATCGTACGCTGTTCAGTGGTGGTATTGTTTTTGTCCGAATAGATTTATGTGTCACATAATTGTATCATTTCGACAAAATTAGCAATGTTCCGAACGGCGCCCCGTAGTGGTAACTAGTGGTGAAGCGAGAAGCTTCACCCAATTTACCCAATATACAGAAAATGAGTTCGTGTATCGACATAAAATACGCGGTCTTTACGTTCTTTTTTCAGACACAATTATTAACAGTATTTCTAGACTCGACAACGCAGAATCAGATTTATTTTATAATTAAAATTATAAAAATTAATTGATTATAAAATTTAATAATTATCGGTTGTATATTTATTATGTTACTCTGTATTTTGCTCTATTATTTGTGGAAATAAATATTATTATTATTATTATTATAATGATATAAATATGATATTGAAATTTAATATTTACATGATTTACAATCAGCTATGTACAGAGGATAAGTTTCCACATATATATGAAATATATTAACAAGATGAGTATAGGCCTATAGGCCTTGCACACATTTTATGAAAACCTACTTTACTGGTAAGTACATGCTAGCAATAGAGCGAAAACAGATGTTTAACTCTCCAAGTTTTTCATATATAGTGATTTGGAAATTGCGGCCATCAGAAGCATGAGCCTGTGATCTGGAGCCTGCAGCCATGAGTCGAGTGATCTGGAGCAACTTTACTGTCAAACAAACCTACTCTATTGCAGATATTTTAAATTAATTAAATTTATTTTATTGTTTTTCTTCTTTACTTTTTACAGTCGTTTTGAATAAATTGAATATTTATTTAGAATCCTTGTATTCAATTGGCTGCCCATGTACAAATAATTTGAATAAGTTGTATCAAATTCCAGTGAATTGCTTGTTTCCATTTCTTGTTTCCATTCTACAGTTCAAATACATCAAATCTTGATCCAATAAAATACTTTCATTCTCATTGGACGCAACAAGTAGATTTGAACAGATGAATGTAGAGCAAGCCTGATGTTTTCTCCAATCAGACAGCATGCCTGATGTTTTCTCCAATCAGACAGCATGCCTGATGTAGAGTTTTCTTCAATCAGACAGCAAGCCTGATGTTTTCTCCAATCAGACAGCATGCCTGATGTAGAGTTTTCTTCAATCAGACAGCAGGCCTGGTGTAGAGTTTTCTTCAATCAGACAGCAGGCCTGATGTGGAGTTTTCTTCAATCATACAGCAGGCCTGATGTAGAGTTTTCTCCAATCAGACAGCAGGCCTGATGTAGAGTTTTCTCCAATCAGACAGCATGCCTGATGTAGAGTTTTCTTCAATCAGACAGCAGGCGTGGTGTAGAGTTTTCTTCAATCAGACAGCAGGCCTGATGTAGAGTTTTCTTCAATCAGACAGCAGGCCTGATGTAGAGTTTTCTTCAATCAGACAGCAGGCCTGATGTAGAGTTTTCTCCAATAAGACAGCAGGCCTGATGTAGAGTTTTCTTCAATCAGACAGCAGGCCTGATGTAGAGTTTTCTCCAATAAGACAGCAGGCGTGGTGTAGAGTTTTCTTCAATCAGACAGCAGGCCTGATGTAGAGTTTTCTTCAATCAGACAGCAGGCGTGGTGTAGAGTTTTCTTCAATCAGACAGCAGGCCTGATGTAGAGTTTTCTTCAATCAGACAGCAGGCGTGGTGTAGAGTTTTCTTCAATCAGACAGCAGGCCTGATGTAGAGTTTTCTTCAATCAGACAGCAGGCCTGATGTAGAGTTTTCTTCAATCAGACAGCAGGCCTGGTGTAGAGTTTTCTTCAATCAGACAGCAGGCCTGATGTAGAGTTTTCTTCAATCAGACAGCAGGCCTGATGTAGAGTTTTCTCCAATAAGACAGCAGGCCTGATGTAGAGTTTTCTTCAATCAGACAGCAGGCCTGATGTAGAGTTTTCTCCAATAAGACAGCAGGCGTGGTGTAGAGTTTTCTTCAATCAGACAGCAGGCCTGATGTAGAGTTTTCTTCAATCAGACAGCAGGCCTGGTGTAGAGTTTTCTTCAATCAGACAGCATGCCTGATGTAGAGTTTTCTCCAATCAGACAGCATGCCTGGTGTACAGTTTTCTTCAATCAGACAGCAGGCGTGGTGTAGAGTTTTCTTCAATCAGACAGCAGGCCTGGTGTAGACCAGCCTTGTTATTATTCCTCAGATTCCTCTCATACAGACATTCAGCTGCTTATTTATCATCATTACACTCTAGGAAGATTCCAACTTGAAAACCAATTTTTCATAAACGATCTGGTTTAAGAAGACTTCATATACATCTCAATAATATACATCCTTCAATAAAAATTCAATCGCTTAACCACAATCCCAGCCATAATGTGGTGAACCGTAATGTGTGATGTCAGACAATGTTTTCCCAGTTGATATTCATAGTCCCAGTTTTATCAGAGCTGCAGCACACATTTCATATAAGAGGTTCTAACTGAGGTGAACCGTACCTACCTCTACCTCTTAACCTTGTATGCCGTTTAGGAAATATTCTGTCATCTTCATCGTCATCCTGCATTACAAATAATATAATCATAATTAGTAAAACTGAAAATGAAATAATTTCATGACTTAATAAATATTTATAATATTTTATATTTATTATTTTTTTTATTTTAAGCAATTTTTTTAATCTTGTAAATATCTGATAGACTACAGTATATTGTAATTTTTAATGTTTTTAGAGTTTTTTAATTAAATTTCATTTTCTGAGATGGAGTAACCGGCCCGTGGGTCGAAGTTTTATTTTAAACTGTGGTTATTCCTTGCCTTCTCAGATTGTGTATTTTTATATTATTATGGCTAATAAAAAATTGAAATATTTAAAGTATAAAAAGAAAGGAATATCAGAATAATTCTTTAATCCAGCACATACAATCAAATCAATGGTTGTATCTGAAAGAAGACATGCCATCAATACACCATATCACAAAAATATAAAGAGATCAAAACATGAGGTAACATCTTACATATCGGTAGTAACTTCTGTTTAATGGCGGTAAAGATGGCCGATGACTTTGCTCATTCAACCGTAACAATAGATCTTCCTTTTCTTGACCCCATTTTCTTGCATTTTCTCGTACCTTTGTACAGAAGCAAAAGGTATGTCACATTTACAATACAAACACAGGATGATAAACAAACAAAAGGAAAAGAGAGAGAGAGAGAGCAGACATAGTGATCCAATGGTGACATTTATGTAAGAGCAATCAACTCATAGACTTGTTCAGCTGTATATCGTTTTTAACGTTGTAATTTGTTTACAAAAAGTTTTCCTTTCTCTCCTAGGCCTGACCTAGGACATATATACATGTATTTTTTACATTAAAATTGAAAAAAATAAATATAGCATTTATTTATTAATTTATTTCACAGTAAATAAATTTCACTTACTGCTCTTTCTAATGTTCGTATGCGACCATCTGACCTATCAAGTTTACTATACAGTTCCATTCTCTCGGCATCGTCAAAAGATGAATCCTAGAAGAAGAAGACGTAAACAATTTGGTCTTTATAGCTATATTACCACAAATCATTAACCCATGGTAGGAACAAAAAGTGCCATGACTTACCTGTACTTGTACTTTATTTTTCATTTGGTTAATTTCACCTCTAAGCCGTGCGTTTTCTGATAAGAATGCTTCTTTAGCATCTAATCTGGGTGCTAAAACAAAATTGTTAAAGAACAATATTATTACAATTTTAAAATCTGCTAAAATCTTCAGAACTATTGATTTTGGTCAATGCAACAAAGATTAAAAAAGTTCTTTAATAATATGAGTGTATAAAATAGGGTAAAAAATGTAAAAACTGTATACACTTTAATTATTTAATTTCTTACATTCATCTTTTCCTTTTTTTATTTTACTTCTCAAAATTTTCTCCATTTTCTCAATGACTTCTTCCTGTTTTTTACACGTTTCTTCCAGTTTCTTAATTTTCTGTTGTTTTTCTTGTAACCGCTGAAGTATTGCTGATTGCTTTGAGTGGGCATCCTGTAGGTTAATGAACTCCTTTTCTCTGTCATTATGCTACATGAACACAAAAGAAATGCTTAAGAACAAAATGGAAGACAGTTTATACACAAGAGTTTAAGAACACAGGAAGGACCAGAGTATTTTATTTAAATGAGAGCAAGTGGCAAACAAGAAAGAGAATTGTGTTCACAACATGTTTTCCCAAAAAATGGTGGTGACATTAATCTGGTGTATACCTGTGATACCACTACCTAAAGCCTGTTTTCTAGTCGACGTAACATTACGGTGAGTTGTGTTGAATTTTCAATTCGTTAAAGTTGAAAATAAATAAAGATAACGACGATCGAGCCGGATGGCAAATATTTACACATTTTTACCTTATAATGAAACTTAGTATGGATTTAAGTGTTAAGTTAAGTGTAACTTACAGCAGTTGGGACAATTCTAAATACTTACCCTAATAAGTTCATTTTGAAGTTGTAATAATTTGTCTCTGTAAGAAGTTGCTTCTCTTACTTGACTAGATAATTTATCCCGTAAAGATGCTTCATGGGAAATAAAAACAATAATACAAATTATAAATTTTGTTGAAGAGCATGTTATTAAACTATTAATTTAAAATTTTAAAATTGAAATTTTAAAAATAATTTATTTTAAAGAGAATAATGTCAATGTCGTGAGAAAAAATCTTGTGGGATTGTTACTAAAGTCCTTTAACCACAAACTACAACCACTACTGAATAAATAGAACATCATCCTCATGGAATTCATTACCATATCACGTTGTTTCAAGCCCAACACTCAACACTTTCAAACGAACATATCATATACAAGTAATACTCTTTGCCTCCTAATTTCACTTAAGGTAAGCATTATTTAACTACCTACCATATCTCTGTATTAACTCATTTCTTGGAATATCTGCGAGGTCTGAATCACGTAGTAGTGCCTTCGTTGTGTCTTCATGCATGTTTATTTGTTGACGTAACCTACTGTTAACCACTTCTAACCTTGTGACCTCCTCCTGTAATCTCACAATCTCATCCCCCATTCGCTAAAATAATTCAAATGAAAAATATTCATAAACAAAGGCCACGAAAATAATTTGTAAACAACTTTTAAAATGCATTCATATATAATAGATCAAAGTATGATGACTTTCTTCTGGAAATTGTACTGATTTATTGTTTCAATAAAAAATAAACTTTTCAAAGTTTTGGGAGAGTGTAAGACTGTGCTGAACTTTGTTTGACATAAAACTACAAAAGATTAAGTTAAATGTCAATGTAACAAACCTTCATTGCTGATCTATAGTTATCTAGCTCCCTCTGTTGGTGATCAAGTAAGGTCATTGCATACCGGTCTGGTGGAGTCTTGAGACTAGATCTGTAGATGAAAATGAAAATGTTAAACAAATGAAAATGTTGAAAAATATGAAGATTAGTAAACTTTAAGACTTTTATAAATTGTTTGTATTTTCTAATGAAATCATACATTCATATTGCATAGATATATTATGTTTGTTTGTTCCTTTATTCTTTATATATGTGTTAATTTATCCAATTTTTCATTTATTCATCCACTTTGTATTTATTCACTTACTTTGGTTTATTTTCCTGAGGTATTTCATTACGATTAAGGTCTTTAGGTGGTAATCTGGTTGGAATTAATCCTGGATGATCCTGATATCTTTGATCTGGATCCAGAAGTACCCGTTGGGGATCTGGAAGAAGATTGTGCACTGCATCTAGTGGTGGCAGTTCACCCTCTTGTAAGACCTAAAACACAAAAAGTTATATTAGGGCAATTTGTATCTTTCAAAAATTTAAGATTAATTTCCAAAGCAGAGGAAATTATATTAAGAGTACCTACCAGTCAATAAATATCAATTGAGAAATGTGATTATTTTATACATACAATCTTAAGAACTTATCATTAAAGGCTCAGTCATACACAATCTAAATTGAAAGCTGGCGATATCAGTTTTTCTGCCGCCCGTTCTGTCACTTACTAAATATCTGTATCTATCAAAAGCACTCAATCTATTCCAAGCAATCATGGTGTTCAATACTGTAGATGAGCAGAGAAGCAATAACAAAAACCAGGATTTAAACCATCATCCCATAAAATAGGTCAGTGGTCATTTACAGTAAACCAGTAGGGGCACAACAGCAACAATTGCATCTGCTACCTCTACATGTAACCAAATCCGATCCGCAAATAGCACTAAGAAAAATGTCTAATGGTTGCGAGTATGAACCAAGTGCGTAGAGTGATTCTTTATTAGATGATAGTTTGTACTTTGACAGCCCTAGTTATAATTTACTACACTGTTGTTCTCACAACACATCTACTACGTAAATGCTATATTATTTACTACACTGTTGTTCTCACAACACATCTACTACGTAAATGCTATATTATTTACTACACTGTTGTTCTCACAACACATCTACCTCCTGTAAATGCTATATTATTTACTACACTGTTGTTCTCACAACACATCTACCTCCTGTAAATGCTATATTATTTACTACACTGTTGTTCTCACAACACATCTACTACGTAAATGCTATATTATTTACTACACTGTTGTTCTCACAACACATCTACCTCCTGTAAATGCTATATTATTTACTACACTGTTGTTCTCACTTCACATCTACCTCCTGTAAATGCTATATTATTTACTACACTGTTGTTCTCACTTCACATCTACCTCCTGTAAATGCTATATTATTTACTACACTGTTGTTCTCACAACACATCTACCTCCTGTAAATGCTATATTATTTACTACACTGTTGTTCTCACAACACATCTACCTCCTGTAAATGCTATATTATTTCATTAGACTTTCTTTGTGGCAATATCTTGTGTTACAGATATACAATGTAATCTGAGAAATTAATCTAATTTTTCTTTCATTAAATTTCTTGTTTTTAAAAAGGTGACATCTAGTTTAGATACCAACGAACAGTTTAAAGTGTATGCTTTCTTATTGGCAAAATTGGCCATAGAGGAAGAAAGGAGTAAATAAATGAACCGACTGAACACATACTGTAAATGAATAAATGACCTGAACAAATAAACAAAATAAATAAATTACTAGGATTAAAACATTATGAAGAATTTAAACGAATGAATATTTTTAGAGTAATAAATAGCAACTCATTGTATGTTCAAAGATTAATTAAAGATTATTGTAAATTATTTATAAATAGGCTGAATGAATTACTGTACACAGTGGCTCATTGTATTGCATGATTAAGAAAGAAAAACAGTTTTAAAAAAACATATACAAAATATAATTGGCCCCCAACCAGAAGAATAATTCATAAATTGAAGGAATGCACCCACAGCTGATGGTAAGATTATATTCAAATAATAGAACCCTACTGAGATACACCCAACTACATGATAAAACGTCTGATCCCACCACAATGTACCCTGTATTTGTGAACACTTTGTCACTAAGTCTCCATTGCTCTAAACTAAGTCTCCATTGCTCTAAACTAAGTCTCCATTGCTCTAAACTAAGTCTTCATTGCTCTAAACCAAGTCTCCATTGCTCTAAACCAAGTCTCCATTGCTCTAAACCAAGTCTCCATTGCTCTAAACCAAGTCTCCATTGCTCTAAACCAAGTCTCCATTGCTCTAAACCAAGTCTCCATTGCTCTAAACCAAGTCTCCATTGCTCTAATAAACTAAGTCTCCATTGCTCTAAACTAAGTCTCCCATTACCAATTTTCTAAACAATACTGTACTAACAGATTTCATATACAAAAGAATGAACCTTTTAAAGTTGATATGTGATACAACAGCAAATACTGAAATAATCTCTCAATCAATTCATTTAAATAATAATGATGTAGATTTTAGATTAAATGAATTGCAAAAGCCTCATACAAACCCTTTTAAAGAAATTGGTTTATAAATAAAACTAGTTTATTCAATGCCATTTTCTATCATACTTATTTATTGTGATAATGTAAATAAATTGCTTTAATTAAATCACTTAATTGACAATTTTTTAGCTTAAAGTGTACAGAATCTGAAAACTGTGAATTAAAATGTCAACACCATTTTACTAACTTACAGTCACTTAATTAAAAAGTGACAGTTGTCAAGGAAATAAGAAAACAGTTCTAAACACTGAAAAATCAATAGAATTCATATGGCTTTGAGTTCAGAATAAATAATGACCTTTTTACAATAAAAATATCTGTATTAATTACTATATTTGACTATTTCATCTTTTATGATAAATCACCATAAGAACAAATAAAATCTAAATATAGTGGGTCGATTCGATTGCAATTCTCTAATAAAACATAAAAAACATCATACCATTATAAGAATAGTATTTTCTTGAAAAAAACAGGAATTACATTTATAAATATTAAGTCACTATGGCTAAGAAGTGGTTCAGTTAAAAACTGAATATTTATTTGTAAAATCAGTTCTTTCTTTTTAATTGAATCTGTCTAAAAGTATACATAATAATTTTAAACTGAAAAGTTAAGATGTTTTGCTAAGCAAATACGACCCCAGGTCTAACACTGGTAATAGCAAAATAGTTATATTTATTTCATTAGCCAAGTGCAGTCATAAAGTTTTGATGTTCAGGTAGTTAAATATGAGGAACGTTGTATGCTACTACAAATATGACCTACTAAATACCAATGTTATTCAAACTAACCCACCATTGCTTTATTGATTTGGGAGTTCATTGTAAAACCTTCAAAAGAGAACTTTTTAACTCTGAAGATTAACAAACAATTGAGATCGGACCACCAACAATAGACACGTCATTTAAGTACAATACAAAACAACAAAGTACTATACAGTGAAGTGTACTAAATGCTGTAGTAGTAGTAAATTACCACCCTAACAGTTACAACTAGACTTTGGGATCGTATGATCTAAAACCGAGTCACCAGAATGTAATCAGTGAAAAATAAACACAAACAATAGTATAGACTTAGAATGGTACTTTTAACATATTGCATAAGGGCAAAGTATAGTGTTAAGGAGATTTTTATTTTCAATACAAACAATGAAGATATGAACAACAGAAACATTCCAATAATAAAAGAGTTTGGTTATGTCTAATTAAAACTGTTTTTGTTCTTTAATCAGTGCTTTTGAACTAAGTTTTAATTATTTTTAATTAATTGAGAGCCTGATAAATAGCATGATAGAACATTAAACATAAAGACATCTTTACCTAAAAACCATGATTTGTTTGGATTGTCCTCTTTCTATTTTGTTACAGGAAATACCAGAAACTTTCAAATAAAGAAATAAAATATTGGACAGAAAAAAAGCTAACAAATTGACATGCAACTATCTATTTTTGTAAAAAAAAAATACACAGTCAAGCAATTTAGGTGAGATGCATTGTGAACAAAATAATCTAACATTAAACTTCTCACTGATCATTAAGAGAAGTGCAGAAAACATTAAGACAATATTATGGTAAAAGTAATACAGTACAATAATAAAGTATACTTAGAGAGAAGATGAAGAATACAAGTATAAATGAATAATAAAAGTTCTTCTATATTTGAAAAAAATACAAGACACAATATGAACCATAAACAGCATAATAATAAGCGCTAAAATATCTCTAAAATATTCTGTATAAAACACTTTCTCATACCTCTGATGTGTAAGGTCTATAGTAAGCAGTGGCCATAGTACTACCATGAACAGTATATCCAATTAAAATCAAACATCAGATTGATAGAAAATAAATTGAAACAAGAAAAACAACAGGTAAACTGATCAGTTAGAATTCACACTGATTTTTCTAATAAATATTTCGCTTCAGGTAACACAAATGGGACAGTTAGGGGTCAAAGTTTATAACTATTATATTAATAATAGAAAGGGAAGTTTACAGGTATCTTAGCAACAAGTATGTTAGACTGATCCATTATTTATGTAGGGGATGTAAACAATTGGCAGCAGGTGTTTCTAATGCAGATTATTAATCAGTTTATGCACATATCATTTCACAAGAGACGTAATTACACATTTTAGAATCATTTATTACTATTGGAATTAACATAGATGATGTTTGAAGACCCAATTATAAACCAAACGCTAAGGTTATAAAAACTGATCTAAAAATACACACTTTCCAAAATTCAATTATCAGACCACTTGAGTAGAAGAAAAAATTATTCTATGAATTAGGTTTAAAGATCTTGTTTTTTCTTTAAACATAAATGTTGATATCTTGAGCAATAAATTGGTGATAGTCTAATTAATACCTGATATTAATATTGAGCAAAAGAAAGGATATGTTTGGTTTGATTGATTTCAGTTTTTGTGCCATGCATTCCTTATTGTGCAATTGTAAAGTTAAAGATAAAACTGATTAATATGTGCATATGTTCTAGCAACTCAATTATATCTTGATATGGATTCTACAGTTGTGACAGATACTCTCTCTCTCTTGATGAATCTTAATCATGTAAATCAACAAATCTAATACAGTTATGTAATAATATCTACATATTATACTTTTTGTTGTATTATAATCTTTGATTACTTTTCCAATACATTGTCCAATTACTTTTCTAATATTGTTTGCCCCTGAATGATTGATCCACTTGATAAATAATTGACTTTCAGAAATGCGGCCAAATCATGAATAGGGATATCTTGACATAATGATGAATCAATATCAGTGTTTGGTACAACTAAACATTAAGCTTGGATAGATTATTATTGCTAAATTCAATACACCCACAGTTTGTGAATTTAAAAGAAAATTTTAAAAATATCTTATTCTTATGAAAATGAGAACAAAAAATAAACGGACAGAAAAAAAAATGAACAAAAGAATCTACCATTAAACTTCTCAATAATCATCAAGAGAAGTGCACAAAACATTAAGACAATATTATGGTAATGTATTACAACAAAGAGATAAAGAAGATGGAGAATACAAGTCTAAATGAATAATAAATATCTTATTCTTATATACCATTAATTTATTTAACAGTAATTTTATTTAAATAGTAATTGTATAGATATATCTTTTAATAATAATGTACAGTATCTTTTTTTTAAAACAAATTGTCTTTTTACATAGGGTTTGTAAAATCATGTTTTTGTATAATTCATTTTTAAAGGATCACTGACGATTGCCTATTATTTCTCTTTCATTTCAATTTATTTGAAATTCATTAAAATAAATCACAAAAAAACTTACCATTTTTTTAGGTCTTGTTTTTGGTGGCGAATGATTCACTTTGTTGTTATACAATGGTATGGGCAGTGGTGTCTGTCCATCTCTAAATGGAATGTTCGACTCTACCAGTACTGTGTCTTGTTGTGTTGGAAGTCTTGGTGGGGACTTCTTTGGCGGGGAACGCATTGGGGATGGTTGCTTTTGTGGTGAAGGTGGAAGTACTCTCTCAGCTTCCATTGAGAAGCTCTCTAACTTTGGAAGATCATTTACGTAGCTGGCGTTTAGAAGAGAACTTGGATGCTAAAACACAATAAATAGTGCTGTCATATTAAACTCTTCTTTTGAAATGAAAACTCTCCAAAATGAGATAAAAGAGTGGCGTAAAAGAGTTTAAAAAAAAGAGGACATGAAAAATACAGTGAAGAAAAAAGAATCAAATAAATGATGTGCAAGAGAGAAAAAATGGTCGTATACTGTAGCAATCATGAACCCATTTGAAAGAAAAAGACATTTATTTAATAATGATTAATAAACAGTTATTTTACTTAGTTTCTAATATCCAGAATGTCACTACTGTAGTAAATTAGTTTAACTTGAAGAATGTATTAATTACCTCTTCTGAAATAAGGCGTAGAATGAGATTGACAGCTGGAACGTGGTTGTTCTCAGTTTCCAAACTCGTCTCCTAAAACAATTAAACATATAATACAGAAAATATATCAAACAGTAATTCATTAGGAGTTTCTTTTTTGAGAAAGTGCTTAATTTTGTAAAAATGTTAAACTTCATATTTTGTTTAATATAATAAAATTAAAAATTGCTTTGTGTGCAATATCATATTATTTGGCGAACAAGGCGGTTCAAACTTATATAAATCAAATTTCATCAAATAGATTTGTACAGTACACACGCTTAAATTGAAAACACTTGGATTTGTGTTTAGCTAAAGACACGATCTACTACACACATTTGAATTAGGTGTTTGCTCAAAATATTTATTTGTTAAATAAATTTACAAGAGGTTAAATAGAAGATTTTATAGTATACATATTGACTTGTATAAAGCATTAAAAATACTAATTAATAACTGGATCAATGATAACTTACCAACTAACAATAGTTTATATTTTTTATTTTTCACCTCATGAAATATTAGTACCATTGCACTCATATTATTTGTATACTAATCACTGGATCAGTGATCACTCTTACAAAGCAACAATTGCATATTCATTTATGAGAGCTG
Organism: Antedon bifida; assembly: GCF_963402885.1. Taxonomy (NCBI): domain Eukaryota; kingdom Metazoa; phylum Echinodermata; class Crinoidea; order Comatulida; family Antedonidae; genus Antedon; species Antedon bifida. Next base: position 33,287,771 of record NC_136229.1, on the reverse strand, counting down.
CATACAGTAAATCAATTTATTTACATACTTATAATACTGTACTATCATTAGCTTAATAATTAGAGAGCGTGCTGATTCGGTCAAAGTACATGTGGAATGAATTAACGCATATAATCATACTATAATGAACAATTTAAAAACATTTGTGCCCTAAAGCCTTTCTACCCATGTGAATTGAAGAAAGTAAATTCCTGAATCTTTCTGGACACAACAAAGGGTTTTCCTGAATATGGATTGGTAGTGTTATATAACTCTATAGTGCCCCTTGTTTTTTCTTGGGTTCAGTGGGGTATACTAAATGTTGTATTTTACTGTAGTAAATGATGATGTTAACCATAACTATTGGAGGCAGGTCAATGTCTAGATATCCTAACTCTCATCACTGCTTAAGAATTAATAACCTTGTACTTACTCTTATGGACAGGTTTTCAACACGGATACCTTTTCTACCACGTTCTGATCTGAGAGCATTGAAGACATGCTTGTTAAGCAACATTGTTGAATATCCAACACTTTTACTCAAATACCATTTATTGCTTTCGAAAACTTTAAAAAAAAGAGATCATGTTTTCTTGAAACAAATAAACTAACTCTCAGGGGAAATTCACAATTACTGACTTTTTAATATTTTCCTTGATCTATAGTTCCAGATTACTTGGTTAAACCAAGGCAATCCAACAACAGAATGCTGAGCTCCGGAGATCAAAGGGTTTATCTGTGGCTGCGACACAATCAGTTTCACGCCCCATAACAGACATAGCACGCTGCAGAGAATATGTATACATAGTACAGTACTGTTGGTATTTGTCGTAGCCAGACATAAGAATCAAAGGACGAGTTCCTATCTTGGCAAGGCAAGCTCAGTGTCCTGTTGTTAGATTGCCTTGGTTAACCTACATAAAAGACGGTAAGAAAAGTTACTATTGTAACAACACAGCAGTAGACGCATGTCTACTACCTGATATATACCTGAGATTACACTGTAGTATTCAATGACAAGAGCAGAGACGGCAGTAAAGGTGGATGCCATTTGACGAGCTTCACAAAAGAGGAGTTGCTGGTTCCAGTGTGATTGGTCATCCAGTGGAAGTGAAATCTGAGGAAAAGAATAATAAACAAATGATTGCACTACAAAGTAAATTTGTTTTTTCTTTTGCCATTTTAAGAAATTGAATTCAAGTACATGGGGCTTTCTAATGAAAAAAATATTGACCATAATCAAAGATAATTATTTCTTCTTTCAAAAGCAAAGTAGACATATTTCCAAAATTTTAGTAGAGTTTTAATATAAAGTATATGCATGGAGAAATAATTTCTCCATGGTATATGTAAAGAATCATAACCGTATACATATATTTCAATAAAACTTCCATTTGTGAACACTCACCTGTGGATTGGTATGTTTTAAATTGGAAGGACTAAAGTCAAGCTCTTGGACTGGACAGAGAACAGGACGAGGGTGAAGCTCACTAAAATGATGGTTCACCTCATGGTCCTTTCTGTTAACAAAAAAATGTTAATAAATGTAGTTGGTTATTGTATGCTGCCAGTTTTTTAAATTCATTTTCTTCGGCATCCGTTTCTCTATGGAATGCGTTGCCTATTGAAATCCGTCAGGCTACTTCCACCAGTGTCTTCAAATCTCTCCTCAAAACCCACCTTTTTAATTTGTAATTTTTCTAAATTTTCTGTCTTTGTAAAGCGCATTGAGGCTTTCAGCATAATGCGCTATATCAAGTACCAGTTATTATTATTATTATTATTAAAATGAATTGTTGTTAATCATTATGTTAGGTCCTTGAAAGATATATCTTCCATAATCTTTCATAATAATAATGTATAATTATATTATGGAAGAAAATAGGAAGGGGAAATTTTTTTGCTGTCAACTTCCACAGAGGTAATTAGTTTTATGCAAATTAGTTTATGTAAATTAGTTTTATGCAAATTAGTTTTATGCAATTTCTCACCTCAAAGCATAATAATTTGGCACGATTCTTACAACAGCCATCACAGGACAGGATAAGTTTGATATTGCACGAGAAAATGAGCATAGGGTAATTTCAACACCATTGTACACAAGTGCATCAAAGAGCTGCAAATGGCATGTACGTCGTAGTACAGACACATACAAATGTGTTTCATATCCTACGCCCTCCTGAAAAAGAAAGTTATATTAGGAGTGAAGAAACAAAATCCATATGGGGGAGTATTAGTACATATTTGAAATTCTAAGACATTAAAAGATTTAGGATTAGGATCTTTTCTCAATAGAAACATAATAATTAATTGATTAATTGTTTTCCTCCTATGTTACACAACTCACCTGAATGAGATCCAAGTGATACTGATAAAAAGGCTGCAGGTAAACAAATGGCAGTGAAAACCTAATCAAGGTCTTCTTACTTGTTAGGTCAATGACCAACAGAACAACAACTGAAAACAAAAAAGGCATAAATCTTAATATTCTATATCAGAGTTAAGTAAGTATAAATTTAAACCATAATTGAATAAATGAAATGAAATCAAGAATTTTGGCAAAAAATGTAAATCAATACAAGCCATTCACACACACAAAATAAAAATAATTTTACCTTCTGTATCTGCATCTTCTTCTTGTGTTGTTATGACAACTGTGTTTTCCCAACTTGGAAAACTTGTTGCAGACGTTGCTATGCTTGTTGTTTGTTGAGGAGCAATCCCTGCTTCTTCTTCAGATTTTGTTGTTCTTAAATAGAATACAAACCATGTTTTGCACTCGTCAACAAAACAAAATACTGTACATATTACAAGCCAAATGGATTTTGAAGACTAATTGACTAATACCCTAAAACCTTACTCTCCTGACATGGTGCAATACTAAGATGTGTATAAAGAACATCTCCTACTAGCACAGCGAGTCAAATGGCCGAGCGGTTAAGGTAGGGGCGCTGTTTACCGTACCTAAAGAGCCAACAACATCGGCAAGGGTTCGAGGCCGACTCGCTCCTAGTTCTGGTGGTGGAACAAGTCTTCTCGGATAAGGACTATAAACCGTAGGTCCAGTGTACACAGTTATAACCTGTGTGCACTTTAAAGAACCCAGTTCATCATTCGAAAAGAGTAGGGGTTACTCCGGTGAACTGGTTCACAAAATAGCCTCTGTATCACAGGGATTACCACCTATATGATATGACAGTGATTAATTCACTATTGGTAATCCTTGGCCACATTGCCTAAAGACATAAAATAAAAATAATGTATATTTTTGCTCATGGTTAAAAAAAAAACTTTGTCATTAACAACTTGCTGAATAGAAATTGATAACTAATAAAAAAAACATACCCCGCAACATATGGCAAAGGTGGGTGTGAATCTTGTGAAACTTTTGGAAGTCCACTGGCAGCATGCACATGCACTATGACTTCTTCTTTACCAAGTTTTGAAACAATTTGTCTACGATAATTTTGAGAACCTTTTGTCTTTGGCAACATTTTCTTCTTCTTCTGAAAAAAAAAACAACTAAAGAGTTACTTAATAGTACTTCATTGTCATTAACTAATTATTATAGAAGATGACATTTTTTTTATATGTCATTTTTGTTTGGTACAGTATAATTCCACATACAGTAATCACTTGGACAAATTTGTTAAAATTCAATAAAGCACTGTAATTGGAAAAACAACAACAAAAAACAATTTTTTACTTGAACATCTTGCTTTGGTGCTGTTTCCACAGGAATCAGAGGAGGTAGTGGTGGCACTGATTCTGGTGTTGTTTTAACATCTTCAGGTTCTGGTGTTGGTGTTTTCGGTTCTTGCTCAGGCTCTGGTGTTGGCTCTTTAATTGGTTCGGGTGTTGGCTCTTTAACCGGTTCGGGTTCTGGACTTGGTTCAGGAGTCGGTTCAACTTCAATAGCTTTAAGCGTGTAACTCCAAATAATGCGACCAACATGAATAGAAATATCTTCATCCAAGAGCTTACTGGTTAAGTTGAGACTGTTCCGGGTCGTGTTCTTCACAATTTTATTGGAATCAGGGTTTGGAAGGTTAGCAGGAGATTGAAAGATGAGAACACGAGATGAAGCTACATTTGCTTGAGTATCCTCAGCTTTAGCAATATCAACCAAAAGTAAGAGTGAGGAGTCATCCTGTTGTGTAAAAGTACCTTTAGTTTAAAAAAGATATTAAACGTTACCATGGAGGTCAACAGACGCTTTTAGTGGAATAAGCACAGATCTTAGTCTTAAAAAAGTGATCATATTCTGTGTTTCAGATACTGTAAGTGTAACAATAGTTAATCCATAGAGTACAAATTTAGAGACAACACATGGACAGAAATTGCTAGTTTGCCCTGCAAAAGTAAGTGAAGCAAAAAGGAAAAAGGCATTTTAAAAACATTACAAAGCAATAATTGATACTGTACAGTATGTACTTTTATACATTACCCTTTGGAATGTAAAATGTCACATTCTTCTGAAATTGCACCACTTTTCTCAAAAGGTCATCTGTTACTTCAATATGACCTAAGTTTGTACGATAACCTTGTTCCTTTCCTTTATGGTCAACTTCAACAGAAACTCCATTTAGTTTCTCTTTATCTGAACTTTCTAACGCTAAAGCAACAGAAAATGTACCGGCAATGTTTAAACTCAATTCACTGAGTTCTACATAAAACTCTAGTTCAACATGATCAGAATTCATTGCATCTCATTGAATTTATTCTGAAATTTAAAGTAGTTATTTAGAGTAGTCAGTTTCAGGTGTGGTCTCAATTTCAACAAAAAATATAGATTTTCTTGTTTCCATTAAACATTCATTCTAACTATATTATAATTATAATCCAGACATATTTTATTCATAAGAAATCGTACACAGAAGGCAGCCAAAGGCTGACAAATTCTAGACACAATGTAAAATGACAAGCAATAAAAAGGGCCGGGCAGAGCACAAGTAAGACAAGTAGTTATATAAAAATATTTATAAAATTGTAAACAGTTTAAAATATTATACCATTAAATCATATTCTAAGATTTTGCCTTAGCCTTAGGAATATTATTCATATATTTATCTCCACAACACAATACAAGGCACAAATATTATAGGCCCCTACTAGAAAAAAATGAGAATGGCAATGAAGGGAGGGAGAAGCTAAAACAGCAGCTAACAAATATCCAATCCAGCCACCCCAAAAACGAGAAATAAATAAATTTGTATATAAATTTTATTCCTGCATCTTATAGTATTCCCAGGCCCAACTAGCCTCTACTACTCTACTGGTTTATAATCTAGGTAGGCTATGTTTCTCTACACACAGTTTCAGTTCTAGCCTATCACCCTCTATTTTCTTTACTACTAGCCTACTTGCTGCTGTCTCAGTCCGACTACTACTACAGTACGTAACGTACTACTACTACTATCGATCGAGTACTAATTAATGGGTAGGCCTAGCCTTACTAGGCCTAGGCTAGAAACAATTCGGCGCTACCAACTCAAGAGAACACATATAGGCACCGAATTAAACAGTGTGCTGTATTGTTATACCTATACTCTGCTAGTTTCCTTCGTCCTAAACCCTTCACCCCGTCACCTTACCACACCACCCCCACACAGCAGCGCAGAGGTATATTCAGAGCGTCATTCTGACGACTGGAGCATTCTCTACTTCTCTACGGAGCGCCATTTATGCCTTTATTAACTTCAATAATAGAAATAGTACTACGGTAACTGCTCAAGTGGACCCAATTTAGTACCAGGGTAGCACAGTGATATAAATAGAAATAAAAGTCACTACTTTTAATATCGTTTCGTATATACCCATATCACAAACTGACAAACATCTTGGCATTCACATTGATTCAAATTTATCTTTTTCTTTTCATGTAAATAAACTCCGTTCCAAACTTGTCCATCTCCATCTTATCGCGTGCTCGGTCATTTCATTAATAAACACACATCCATACTCCTCTATAACACTATAATCCTCCCACACATTGGCTATTGATGTAGTGTTTGGGGAATCAGATCGAATATTGACCGAATACAGACCATTCAAAATAGAGCACTTCGCATTATGTTTAAAGCTCATCCTCTCACACCACGAACTAACATTTACAACACCTTAAATCTTCATACAGTCCAAGATCGCAGGCATCTACAACTGGGCTGCCTTGCCTACAGGTCTGCAAATGGTCTTGCTCCGGAATACCTTGCCCTGCGTCTTGCCAGAATTCCAAATCATCGATGTACCCAAAGTGTCAGTGAGAGGAAAAACTGAAACTTTTAAGAACAGCTTCATCTATAGAGCACCAACATACCTGAATTTGCTACCCACCAAACTAAGAAATGCGGTAACAATAAATAATTTTTAAGTCTGCTCTAAAAAAATATTTAATCCCAAAAGAAAAAACTCAACGTTTTGTATAGTATTGTAGGCTATATTTTTGTATAGTACATATATATTATATATTTTTATATTTTTTGAACATAGTTCATCCGTTTTTTCATATATGTTTTTGACTGTCTGCATATGCTGTTTAGGGTCAACCTCACAAAATAAGGTTTAATAAAAAAATAAAATAGAAATAAAGTCACTAAATTTTAATATCTTTTCGTATAAAACACTGTGCTCAAGTGGACACAATTTGGTACCAGGGGAGCAGTGATATAAAATAGAAATAAAGTCACTCAAGGAGTGAAGTGGACCCATTGGCACCAGTGGATTTTTTTTTAAATGGAAAATAATGAATGTTGTTTTTCTTTTATTTTGAAAGAGAGATATTTTGAGGATTGTAAATGTCAAGTGGAAGTTTTTTTAAATCAGAATCAAAGTTTTATGGCATTATTTTCCATTTTCCAGACTGCCATAAAACCTCGAAAAGAAGCCCATGTGCTCCTTCATTTTTACTCTTGGGTGGGCTTCTTTTCCACATGGAGTTATTTTCGAAATTACTTTTGCAAACTAAACGAGGGGAACTGCTAGCTTCCCGCCCGTAAAATATTTTATTTACATGATTTGAAACATCTTCTAATGTAAATAATTAACAGCATCAAAATTTAACAGTGTGGCGTGTTGACCGCGAATGACTAACATACCATCTTTACCATAATACACCTGCACAGACTCATTTGCATAACAACGCACGCACATACCAAACTGTTTAAAATACCCGAAAATAACATCTATTATGTTTTCAAACAACATGCATAAGAATCTTCAGTACCCCACGATGCTTGGGGCTGAGCAAAGACAATTTTGAAAAAAAGAGCTGTATACAGTAGGTTCCCGCCCGAAAAAATGGCGTTACATGATTTGAATGAAACATACTATATAAGACTCACCAGGACAATATATGAGCTTGTCCCCGGAAAGTGCACCTATTCATTGAAATATAAAATTAAATATTAAGTCTCCAGTACTAGCCCATCCATAGTTGAGGCAGAGCAATGAAAATAGAGTCCAGAAATGCACTTACTTATACTTATTACTATACATAGTCACCTATGATAATTATGATAATGTTAAAATTTCAATATCCAGATGCGACTTCAACATTTTAGGTGGAGTTTTCTACTTTAAAAACTCGACTTCGTATATGCCTATGGCCGGCCTAGCCCGGCGGCGGAATTAGTCTAAGCTTCGAAATTGGTCTGGAAATCGGCATCTTTGCAACCTCATACAAAAACCATCGGAGACTATCTGTTATCATGTTTATTCTGGGACGGCGCGGCCATACACACCAACTACTATGAAGAATCGGACATTTCGCTACCAATGTTGCAACATTGATTAACAAAATCAAAATTTAACGGTGGGGCGCGTTGACCGCGAATGACTAACAATACCATCTTTTCCACTACACCTGCACAAACTTATTTGTATAACAACGAACGGCATACCAAACTATGATGAGAGATACATTCTCTTCTCAACACGTAACGCGTAACGAAGATAATTAATTCCTTTTTTACATTAAAATTGAGGCCGCTAAACATAAAATTTACGAGATCAAATACATGTAGCGAAAGCCAAAAAAAAGAGTAAAAATTCAAAAACTCATTTGCATAACAACGCAGGGCTTACCAAACTGTTTAAAATAGCTACAAGGTCCCCAGAAATGACACCTATAGTATTTTGAAACATGATATATAAGAGTCTTCACTACCCCACAATGATTGGGGCTGAGCAAAGACAATTTTGAAAAAAATATTTATTGAAATATGAAATTAAAATATTAAGTCTCCAGTTAAGCTCACCATGGTTGGGGCAGAGCTAAGAATGAAAGCTTAGTCCTCGGAAATTATTGAACGAAATATAAAAGTCTTCAGGACCAGCCATACAATGGTGATTGTTTCCCAAGTGTGAGACATGCAATGCACGCGGCCGTGAACGGTGATTCAACAAAACAAAATTATGAAATACAAACAGAGCTAGCACACAAAAGCCTACTTACTAATTTTAATATTTCTATAATTTAGAAAACAATTAGAATTATCATATCACCTTTGATAATTATACTGTTAAATTTCAACTATCCAGATGCGAATTTTAGGTTGGGTTTTAAAAAACTCGATTTCATAATTATGCTTTAATTTCGAAGATCTGCTTAAAACATGTTTATTTATTTATTCTACCATAAACTTTTATTCACAACATATTAGTAGGCCTACAATACAATATCTTGCATGAAACGGATATTTAAAAGTACACTATAATGTGTAACGGTAGAATTACAATTCTAATGTAATATTAACAAAATAAAAATTGAACAGTGTTGTGTGTTGATCGCGAATGACTAACAATACCATCTTTCCCACAGCACATGTACACACTCATTTGCATAACAAACGCACGGCATACCAAACTACGATGAGATAAAATTAATTTTCTTCTAAACACGTAAGGAAGAGAATTAATTCCCTTTTTTTTACATTAAAATAAATTGAGGGCGCTAAGCATAAAATTTAAACCACCAAAGCAGTTTGCGAGAGCCAAAAAAAAAAAAAAAGATGGTAAATGTGCTCTCCCTGCCTCAGCACTAAGGCCCTGCCACAGCCTTTTGGGGTCGTTTCCACCACATCACCAGATGCATTGATGTTGTCGCCTCATGATGTGTGGTGGAAAGGGGGACGTATGATCTGTGAACCCCAAACACAGTGGCCGCATGCCTTTAACTCTATTCCACCGACCAGCGTGGGAATCGAACCCACGACATACGTGTTGTTAACACGACGCTCAGACGACTGAGCTAACTGATCATTTTGGTTTTAGCAAGATTAATAGGATATTTATGACGTAATGATCAATTACGTAATACACGTATAAATAGACTATTATCAGCTTTTCAGTCATGTACTTGATGGCGTAACGGGTAATGCTCAGTTTTGAGTGCTATCGGCTGGGGTTCAAACCTCGACGGATATTTTTTTTTTTTAATATTGTTTTTTTTTTTTAATAGAGATATGTGACACTGTATTGTCGAACATGTATGGTACCATACCGGTAGGTATTCAAATATGCTTAATACGAAAAGATATTAAAATTCAGTGACTTATTTCTATTTTATATCACTGTGCTCCACTGGCTCCAAGTTGGGTCCACTTGAGCACAGTGTAGTAACATACGAAAAGATATTAAAATTCCGTGAATTATTTCTATTTTATATCACTGTGCTCGCCTGGTGCCAAATTGGGTCCACTTGAGCACAGTGTGTATTAACATACGAAAAGATATTAAAATTCAGTGACTTATTTCTATTTTATATCACTATGCTCCCCTGGCTCCAAATTGGGTCCACATTAGCACAATGTAATAACATACGAAACGATATTAAAATTAGTGACTTATTTCTATTTTATATCACTGTGCTCCACTGGTGCTAAATTTGGTCCACTGAACCAGTTACCGTAGTACTATTTCTAATTCGGAAGTAAATAAAGGCATAAATGGCGCTCCGTAGAAGTAGAGAATGCTCGATCGTCGAAATGACGCTCTGAATATACCTCCACAGCATGGCTATCATGAGCAAAAACATTGGGCAAAGGTTATAAATTAAGCTCCGCCCACTACATCCTATGCATCATGCTATTGCTAAGCGACGAAGTGTGAAGCATGGTGTCTATTAATGTATTTATTTTAAAGAACGCAACGTTGTAAAGGTGTAGCTTCAATAAATATTTAATATTATAAAATATCTAAGATCTATGAGAATACTTTGAATTGAAAAACCTGGCATAGGATTATTATTAGGTGAGAAAGAATATTTTAATTGCAGATTTGGTTAAATTTGTTAGAGAACTAAGATTTAATTGTCTGAAAAAACACTTTTTGGGCTTATTCGGGTACTTGTGCAATTAAATAATCTGGTATCAACTAATATTAAAAGTATTGCCGATTAAATACTGAATTATTCAAATTAATTTTAGCAAGCATTACAGTATTATGCGCATACGCTCTGTGATTATAATTTAGTAGTACTGTAATTAGGTAATTGTATTAGAAAACGCCTGGTTTCAGTAATATTTAACTAGAGAAAACACGTATAACAAAATAAATACACAGAATACTACAAATCAAATCTCTTTTGAACATTTGGGTGGCTCTGAAAAGAGCCGTTTGGTTTGAAATGAGACTGCAACGATGTTTACTTGGAGCTTGTGTATTTGGTGACAGCTTTGGTACCCTCGGAGACAGCATGTTTGGCCAATTCACCGGGCAACAAGAGACGGACAGCAGTCTGGACTTCCCTGCTGGTGATGGTAGATTTCTTGTTGTAGTGAGCAAGACGAGATGCTTCTCCTGCAATACGTTCGAAGATATCGTTTACGAAACTGTTCATGATTCCCATGGCTCTGCTTGAGATACCAGTGTCTGGGTGAACTTGCTTCAACACCTTGTAGATGTAGATGCTGTAGCTTTCCTTTCGCTTACGTTTTCTTTTCTTGTCTGTTGTTCTTACAGCTTTAGCCTTACCGGCTTTTTTAGCAGCTTTTCCTGAAGTTTTTGGTGGCATGATTATACGATCTAATTCACAATCAAAATCGAAGTGAAGAACTGCTAACGAAAACTGTTCAATATATAGCCTTTGATATGCTAATGAGGACTTCGATGTTGGGTTTTTTAAAATAGCGTTTCCTATTGGCTGTCGACACTGCGCGGTAGTGTTGAATAGTCTTCATTGTCTAAAAGGCGGAATATTGTTTTATTTGAACCTAAGCTTGGTATATTTTCTTTATTCAACATAAAAGGTAAATACATTGGCAGCCAAAAGCTGAATTGCTGCATTTTTTACAGTATATTACCATGGGGAAATAATAATTAATTTCTCCATGATATTACAAATACTGTATCAATTATATACAGTATATATATAAATGACATAAAAACGGTAAATAATATATATAAACATAATTGATGATCATAGCCAATTCGGTTATTGAGTAAGGTTGTGAGGTATGGTATTTATAAAAGTTTGCAACAAAAACAATTATAATTACTTAATTTTCTATGATTTAGTTAGTTCTCGTCGATACGATAAAATACACAACACATAAGAACAGTTTTATCAAACATTCTGCAAACTAGTCGGAACATTTAGCCTTCTTTAGTCCCGTGGTGAAAGTCACAAATTATTGTCTTGGCTCTAACGTCGACAGATAAATAATGAATATAATGGGCCTACCCTGATGTAGTGAGTGGTACCATAGATTGATGTTGGTTTATAGTTAAAAAGACATGGTACTGTAGTACAAAACTGAATTGATGATATAACTTATAAGACAAAACAGTTAAATTTGACTGAAAATTAGTTAGTCATGTAAATAATTTTGGTTTTTGATCTGTATATGACATTAAAATGGCATCATGGGGAAACTATATCTTTAACATTTCAGTATAACATGAACTAACTCCAAATAATGAGAGGTGAAAGAGGGACCAGGTCTATAATATAGAATACAATAAGAAATACATACAGTACTGAAAATATATATCTGAGTAGACACCCGTTTTTTATGAATAGTATTAGGATAGGACCTTTTTTAAATCTATTTTAAACCTATACTTTACTGTACCTATATGTGATGTGTGTACTTTTTTTTAAATGTAGGCTTATTATGTTTTCTCTTGTACAGTCATGATATTTGTTCAAAGGATGTAGATAGAGGTACTTTATGCTAAAATCATTAATACAGTATATTGTGAAATTTATATAGCACTTTTAACAATCACTAACAGATTGTCCTAAGGCGCTTAAAATAAAAATAAGAGAACAAGAGATTGAAATTACAGAAAAGGGGGATTTTAAAAGGCGATTGAAAACTTCAATAGAAGTTGCATTATGAAGTTTATAAGGAATTTTGATGCGTTATTAGTGTGGTTATTGTGTACATTCATTATTTCTATTTTACTTACCTGTATATTTGAATGAGGCGCTATTTAATCCAGTATATATTTAAAAAAAGTAATAGAAATAGAACAAAAGAACACATGACAAAGAAAGAACAAAAACCCGCCTTTTATTTCCCTCCAAAATTAAATACAAAGCTGTTACTAATTACTTCTTGCCAAAGCACTAGGTCGTTAGGCCAAAGGTCACGCCCAACAGAATGACGTCCGCATTTGCTCTATAAATTTGTCTATTTTCTAAACGATCAGTACATTTCGAATTCATCGAATAACCTAAAAATTTGAAACATGTCTGGACGTGGTAAAGGAGGAAAGGGTCTAGGAAAAGGAGGCGCTAAACGTCATCGTAAGGTGTTGCGTGATAACATCCAGGGTATCACTAAACCAGCTATCCGTCGTCTTGCTCGTCGTGGTGGTGTTAAACGTATCTCTGGTCTTATCTACGAAGAAACACGTGGGGTACTGAAGGTATTCCTTGAGAATGTTATCCGTGATGCTGTAACATACACTGAGCATGCCAAAAGAAAGACCGTCACCGCCATGGATGTCGTCTACGCCCTGAAGAGACAAGGCCGAACCCTGTACGGATTCGGTGGATAAACAGTTTAACCACTTAACTCAAACCAAACGGCTCTTTTCAGAGCCAACATTTGTACAAAAGAGATTTGAAAGCTTTCTATTTAATAATTTAAAATAGGCTACTGTAAATCCCAATGCCAATATATCAATAAATACATTCTCTTTGACTGTATCATGATTTTCAATTTATGTGCAGCACTATGCACAATTTTTATAACTGTATATACAGTACAACAATACATTTCACATTTGTAGATTTGTAAATGTTACGTACGTCCAGGTCCTCATAGATTATCCGGACACTTATCGTTTTCATTTACAGTAGTTTACACACCATGTGCTGAATAACGCAGCTATCTGTACCATTTTGTCCCACTTACGATTTACGTAAACATACAATATTCTATATGTCTATTATCAATACTGTACCTTTTTTATTTACAAACTTGTACGCAAGGCTTGTAATTACAGTACTTACTTAATTAACTTAAAATAAAACATTCAATATTTCTTCATAATGAATGACAACTTAAAGTATTGAATCAAAATGTCCCCACTTTCATTCATAATAATTATTTCTTTTTCTCTTTCAAGGTAGCAAAATAAAAAAAAAAACAAATAATAAACAGGCAAAACCCAGAAAGTAAACAAATTTAAAGTTATATTTGGATTTCTTTTACTTTTTAGATTAAAAGAAAATATTTTTTGTTAAGGTGTCATTTTAATTTCGTAGAGGAGATATAACGGATATTATGTTACATTAATGTTAATTTGGTAAGTGGAGGTTACAAGAGGATCTAGTGTTATGGGTATGAATATACTGTATTTTATAAAGCTGCAAGTAGACTTGGAAGTAGACTTTTTCTAACTTTTTGTTCTATTATAATTGTAAACCTTATAACAATATTTTAACATTCATAATACAATTTTATCATTTTACATTTAATGATACATTACTTTACAGTGTAATTTTGTTTGACTTACAGTATTATTTACTTAATAATGTACTTATAACGTAATATAATGTAGCAATTAATATCACAATGCTGCAGTATTTTTTTACATTGAAAATTGCTGAATTATTGTTATACTGTGGATTCAATACGTAATACTTTAGTTAGTGGTACAGTATAATACAAAACAAAAAACACATTTCCCACCAAAAATGACAAAAAATGCGGATTAATTGTTGAAACGTAGTACAGATAATACTTTAGTATGGGGAATACAGTACTGTATTGTATTATCACGTACAGAACATACAAAGCAAAAAAACACATTTCCCACCTAAAATGAACAAAAGAAACAGAAACAAAGGCGGTTTGTTTGTTGTTCAAAACGATCCGCCAGTTCCAAGTACAAAAAAAGTGCGGACGTGTTATAAGCTGCATAATTTAACCAATCATATGAATTCATTTTAATCGCCAAGAAGGAAACATAACCTACGCTTAGCCAATCATATTACTTGAACTAATCGCGTAGGTTCTTAAAAGGCCACAAATTTTAAATTCTATCATCATTCAAATTGATATACGAAATCGAAAATGGCTCGTACTAAGCAAACAGCCCGTAAATCTACCGGAGGAAAAGCTCCCCGAAAACAACTTGCCACCAAGGCAGCACGAAAAAGTGCACCAGCCACCGGTGGTGTCAAGAAGCCTCATCGTTACAGGCCTGGAACCGTCGCTCTCCGTGAGATCCGTCGCTACCAGAAAAGCACTGAGCTTCTCATCCGAAAGCTCCCATTCCAACGTCTTGTCCGTGAAATCGCCCAAGATTTCAAGACAGATCTTCGATTCCAGAGTTCTGCTGTCATGGCTCTTCAGGAGGCTAGCGAAGCCTACTTGGTTGGCCTTTTCGAAGATACCAATCTGTGTGCCATCCACGCCAAACGTGTGACCATCATGCCAAAGGACATCCAACTTGCCCGTCGTATCCGTGGTGAACGTGCATAAGAAAATATATACTTACTTTTTCTCAAACCAAAAGGCTCTTTTCAGAGCCACTACTTGTTCAAAAGAGATTTCAATAGCTTCTGTCTTGTCTTTTATTTCAAAAGTATTATTAACAGTAACTATTTAATAAAATACATTATATATATATATTTACTACTGTATATCATTTAAATCGCCCATATAATATGTAAGGCCTAATATCCAAACCAAAAGGCTCTTTTCTTTACTTGTTCAAAAGAGATTGATAGCATTCTTATGTAGGCCTTGTATAAAATGTATATACAATAATATAAATAGTACACAAAAAAACGTTTCAATGTACAGTATTTCCAAATTATAATTCCTGTAGGCAATTGAATCAGGGAATAGATCTATACCAAGAAAATAAAGATAAAACATAATGCCATTTTTTCCAGACCAATTGTCGCAGTTTGCACGTCAAAGCGGATTTTTCTCGTTCCAGTTTTTATTATTTCATTTTGCATTATTTAATGTATTATAATATTTCTCTATATATTCTGGCTCTTGATAGAAAATAAACAACAATATTTATATTAAAAGGCATGTTCTCTATTTTTGCTTGAAAAAAAGCCAATGAAAACACTTAATTCCTACATACAGTATACAACCTGATCGAAAGTTACATTTAACATCACATTATTATATTAAAACAAAGCGGGATTTAATTCATCCATGAAAAATAGATTTGAAATCATTTCATCATAATCAGTACGCCATTTTATAATAATGTATCGTATTCACTTCAACATTGAATTGGAAACAAAAATGAATTACTTTAATAAAACTACAGCACAACATGTCCTATTCAAAGTTTGATATTTACAGTACAGTATTTTATGTTTCGTGTTTTGGTGAACAAATTAAATTTAGGCCCAAATAAATACGCATTAATGAACTACAGTGGTAATAATTAAATATAGGTAAAAACAGTATTTAAAATGTATCTATAAATTATTTAGCGCCAACAATGTAACTGCCAATATATCTAATCCCTACTCATAACATAATATTGATTCAATTTCGAAAGGTAAGTTCTCTCATTTAATCTTTCTATTATTTAGCGCTAACAATGTAACTGCCAGGTCAGCATTATTCAATCAATATTCCAGGCGGGAATGACTTCTATTGGTTGATAAAATCAGACATACGCCCAAGCCACTTCAAGCGCGAACGTCTAGCATTGGTCAATCAAAAACAGGCTACAAACCATTGACAGGGTATATAAACTTGAGTACATTACAAAACTACTTTACTTTATTCTTGTTCGATTTCTAACCGAAAAAGAAAATAACTGTAGTACAGAATGTCTGGACGTGGTAAAGGAGGCAAAGCTAAAGGAAAGGCCAAGAGCCGATCAAGCCGTGCTGGACTTCAGTTCCCAGTCGGTCGTGTTCACCGATTTTTGCGAAAGGGTAACTACGCATCCCGTGTCGGTGCTGGTGCCCCAGTCTACATGGCTGCCGTACTTGAATACTTGACTGCTGAAATCTTGGAGTTGGCTGGTAACGCTGCCCGTGACAACAAGAAGAGCAGAATCATCCCTCGTCATCTTCAACTTGCCATCCGTAACGATGAAGAGTTAAACCGTCTTCTTGGAAGTGTGACCATCGCACAAGGTGGTGTACTACCAAACATCCAAGCTGTACTTCTACCAAAGAAGACCCAGGCCAAAGCCAAGTAAAGAAAACCATCCATTTTCAAACCAAACGGCTCTTTTCAGGGCCACCAAATGTTCAAAAGAGATTTAAAAGCATTTTTACTATACTGTAGTATATATTATTTCCCCTTCTTACTGTATTATTATATATAAAAATACGAATTCATTCATAACAATATATATATACACTATACAAAAAGGAAAATTACTGAAAAATTACAATAATGTGGGTATCAGTGGCTGGTACAATGGAGATAACCTAAATCCAAACGATAAAGTCAAACATCCAGAAAAATGAGTTTTATATACATTCTCACATGGAAGGCTTGATTAAAGCATAGTACTGTACTATACAGTATTTTAATTTTTTTCATTTAGGTCTATCGACCAATACACAGATACAGAACAGAAACAGAGCACAATGGTCAGGGGCAACTAAAGCAAAACAATTACTATAACACAAAGAGTCAGTTGCCCCTTAAAAAACATCGAAATACAAAAAATATTGCACCAAGTAAAACATTTATATTACATAACACTTATATAAGAATGCAAACATGATTACATATTATAATGCATCAGGGTAGGGCATTACTTGCCTGTTTAATTTTGTCGAATTAGGCACAAAGGAAGCCTGTATTAAACCTGTATACATATTCAAATTAACGTGTTTTCTTGTGGACCAGAGGTAAATTATTTCACATTCATTTCAATGCACGGTGCAACATAAATACTAATACACAATATTAAGTATTAGTGGCACTTAATTTAATATCATTTTTTAAATGTCTGATTCAATAAAGAATTTTAAAATGGTTTCAATGTTGAAGTTGGTTCATTCCTTATAAACGTTTATATTCGTCGACATATGTGTTTGCTGGTATATCTGTTTTATGCAGAAAGAAGGCAAATCTATAGTAAACATCTTTAAAAAAAAACATGACATCAATACTGAAATCAACTCTCCTCGGATTGTGTCCAAGCTATTTACACAAACAAACAAAACACAAATATTATTATATTTATAATATTATACATTTTGAAATGTTTTAACACAGCCGAATATTTAGTGAAAGTTTCCAAATCCGTACAATTTTTTGGTCATTAATGTTGTTTAATTACCCTTAATGAATAATAATGTGTGTTTATAATGTCTAAAACATACTACAAGTGTAATTGTACGTTTAATGGCGTTAGAAATAAATACATTTTGAAAGAAAAAAATATGCTGTATCATAAAATAACTTTTATATAATAGTATGATTGAAGCATTTATTGAGGAAAAATAAAAATATAGTTTAAAATTAGTTTTAAAGTTAATGAAAAAACACATTTTTTCATAAAATTATCTTTTACCAGAGATTATAATAAAGCGCGGAGTCTCCAATACTGTATATACAGTGCTTACAATGCGGTCCGCAACATAATGGCGGCCTATATAAGAACAGAATCCGGCTAAACTTTCACAATTCGTTCGTTTCGTTCGTACATTTGAAGAATATTAAAATGGCTGATCAAACCAAAGTTAAAAAGAAGGCTGCACCCAAGAAGCCGGCATCTCACCCGACTTATATCGACATGGTGACTGCTGCAATTGGAGCATTAAAGGAGAGAAATGGTTCATCTCGTCAAGCTATTGTAAAATATATCTTAGCTAACTACAAAGTTGATGCGGACAAAATGAAGACTCATCTCCGTATGGCTCTGAAGAGAGGTGTCGACAATGGTAAACTTGTTCAACCTAAAGGTAGCGGTGCCAGTGGTTCATTTAAGCTAAACCAGGCTGCAGCCAAGGCTGATGCAACTGCCAAAGCAAAGAAAGAAAAAGCAAAGAAAAAGGCAGTCGCAGATAAGGAAAAGAAAGTGGCAAAGAAACCAGCTGCAAAGAAGGCTAAGAAACCAGCAGCTAAGAAGGCTAGCACTAAGTCACCCAAGAAGGCTAAGAAGTCCGAGAAGAAGGCTGCCAAGCCAAAGAAGGCCAAGTCTCCTGCGAAGAAGCCAAAAACCAAGAAGCCCAAAAAGCCAAAGGCTAAGAAGGCTTCCAAGTCACCAAAGAAGCCCGCCAAGAAGTAAATTTCATCGACTCACAATTTCAAACCAAACGGCTCTTTTCAGAGCCACCAAATATACTAGAGAGATTTTATAGTTTTTTTCCAATAACTTGTTTTCATCCAATAATCATTGTTTCATACGCTAAATTTTGAAAGGCATTATTATGAAAAATATTAAACTCTACACATTGCAGTCCCCAAAAACTACATAGAGGGAATTATGCTAAATACTACAATACATACTGAAAGACACTATTATAAAAAAAATATGACTCTATACATTGCAACCAGAAGAAATTTACATATAGGAAATTATGTTACAGTACATTCAATTTTACCATTACAGTAACCAACCAAATGTTTAAACAATACTTATACCTTAAAAGAAAAAAGAATTATACTAAATACTGTATTAATTGAAAAAGTATTTTCAGTCCAAATGTACGTATCGTAAAAAAGATGAATATTATTTACTTTTATAAATAACCTAACCACAATATACATTAGAATATGACCAATTATTTACGACAGTGTAACGATTTAGAGAGAGAATGTTGTACAGTATATATATGATATGACATTTTTTCATTCATTATAAATATTAAAGTTACACTTAAATGAACTTAGTTGGTTACATTCATTTGAATTATATTCAATATGTATTTGAATGCTTTCGAGTACAGTATTATTAACAGCAAACGTAATATAAAAGAAATAGAATAAAAGATCTCATGACAAAGGACAAAAAACCGCCATTATTTGTGTTTCCCACCAAAATTAAAAACAAAAGATGTGCCTTCCTGTTACATTGATAGGCTGAAGTTACAAAGGTCATGTACAACACTCAGAATTACGTCCGCATTTGCTCTATAAATCTGTCTATTTTCGAAACGATCAATCAATCATTCAATTCAATCAGTACAGTTTGAGTTTGTCAAAAAATCTGAAACATGTCTGGACGTGGTAAAGGAGGAAAGGGTCTAGGAAAAGGAGGCGCTAAACGTCATCGAAAGGTGTTGCGTGATAACATCCAGGGTATCACTAAACCAGCTATCCGTCGTCTTGCTCGTCGTGGTGGTGTTAAACGTATCTCTGGTCTTATCTACGAAGAAACCCGTGGGGTACTGAAGGTATTCCTTGAGAATGTTATCCGTGATGCTGTAACATACACCGAGCATGCCAAGAGAAAGACCGTCACCGCCATGGATGTCGTCTACGCCCTGAAGAGACAAGGCCGAACCCTGTACGGATTCGGTGGATAAACAGTCAACAACCACAATCTACTCAAACCAAACGGCTCTTTTCAGAGCCAACATTTGTACAAAAGAGATTTGAATGCTTGCTATTTTGTTTATTGCACAACAATTATGGGTTTTTATTGTATTTGATTTTTTAATTTAAAGTATCCATATACAGTAGCCTACCGTACAGCCTTGCACCTTACAGCACATCGAACGAGATGTACCCTGTAAATGTTGACCAATCATATTACTTTTCTTAAGCGCTTGACCAATAATATTCATTTTGGCCAATCATAGGTAATCTACGATCTTAGATCCTTATAAATAAACCCACACGTTTCAAAATTCAGTCGGAGCAGAAGAATTAGGCAGTGAAAGATATGGCCCGTACAGAGAGTGTACCACCAGACACCAGCGATATCATGGAGCCTCAATGTTACGGGCCCGGTGCTATTCGCTATGATTTCTATATTATTAGCGACGATATTGAATGGGAGAGTAGAATTTTACGTAAAATTGAGGAAAAAGGCCACCGAGGCTATGACAGAGGAAAATTTATTCTTGGTGGAATGAATTCTCGGGCAAGGCTGTATGGCGTCCAAAACTGCGATGTTGTGATTATTGGATTTGTTTCTCAAGCGAAGAAAATGGAGGGTGACCATGCTCATTACGTGGCAGGCTTAGCTTTAGAGTTTTGGAGGGATGGCAGGTATCTGATATGCATTCCAACATCGAAGGATTCCATAGTACCCAAAGATTTCTCTGCTTTCAGTTGGGGTTGTTCAAGCATGGAGGAAGATGAGCTATGTAATCGTATTTCTGATACCATCAACAGTGCCAAATTCGAACGTGTCAAAGCAGCAGATGACGAGAGTTCCTGAAATTGTTGTTTTATAAAAATGTAATAAAACAATTAAAAAAATTAATGAAAATCTGACTTGTAGACTGCGTTTTAATGATGTACTGTACTAGTAGAGACTGAGACAAAACGACGACGTAAATAAATGTCTTCCATACGCGTTGACGTTACACACAGCCGCGGAAAATGTATTGGTTACCGATTGCCTAAGCTCGATCAACCGTAGTCCAGAATCTAGATGAGGATACAGTACTGGGAGTGGTACTACGGTACATTGCAGCTCAAGTTTTCGAATTATCTTTACAATAATCATAAATATATACAATACAACTATACTCATTGCCTCAGTTTACATTTTCAAATTTTCTTTACAATAATCATAAATATATACAACTATACTCATCGCCTCAGATTTACAAATTACAAAACATACAAATTTAAAGTATATACTGTATAAAAACAATTGGAAACATCGAAACAATATGTATTAACATTCATAATACAATGAGAGGTCTACAATATAATAATCTACATCAATATTGTTTATAGTAACAACATTTACTTAGATTCCAATGTAAAAAATAACCAATAAATACTGAAATGATTGTAATACAGTACCAATTACAGTACAGTGCAAATAGCTATTGTTTGTTTGTACAAGATGCCGCCAAAAAATATTCCCGCCTCAACAGACAAAGAAACAAAGGAATATTATTAAAAAACAACCGCGAGTTTCAATGAAAAAGATGCGGACGTGTTATAAGCTACACATTTTAACCAATCATTTGACGTTGTCCTAATCGTCTATAAAGAAACCTCAGCCAATCATATTACCTTAACTAATCGCCCAAGTTCTTAAAAGGCCACATTTTTTTAAATTCAAACATCATTCAATTTGAGATTCTAAATCGAAAATGGCTCGTACTAAGCAAACAGCCCGTAAATCTACCGGAGGAAAAGCTCCCCGAAAACAACTTGCCACCAAGGCAGCACGAAAGAGTGCACCAGCCACCGGTGGTGTCAAGAAGCCTCATCGTTACAGGCCTGGAACCGTCGCTCTCCGTGAGATCCGTCGCTACCAAAAAAGCACTGAGCTTCTCATCCGAAAGCTCCCATTCCAACGTCTTGTCCGTGAAATCGCCCAAGATTTCAAGACAGATCTTCGATTCCAGAGTTCTGCTGTCATGGCTCTTCAGGAGGCTAGCGAAGCCTACTTGGTTGGCCTTTTCGAAGATACCAATCTGTGCGCCATCCACGCCAAACGTGTGACCATCATGCCAAAGGACATCCAACTTGCCCGTCGTATCCGTGGTGAACGTGCATAAGAAAATATCTACTTTTTCTCAAACCAAAAGGCTCTTTTCAGAGCCACTACTTGTTCAAAAGAGATTTTAATAGCTTTTGTCTTTTATTAACAGTAACTATTAAATAAAATACATTTTAAATATATATACAGTATATACTACTGGGTACTGTAACATTTAAATCGCCCATATAATATGTAAGGTCTAATATACAATAATTTCATTGAACAGCACAATTCAAAATGAATATGCGTTGACTTAAAAGTAACCAATACAGTTAATATTTAGATATATACACCACACCTACATACATTACAAGTGGTTAAAGTTACAATAAAAGACTTATACTATAATTATACTTACTGAATTTACGCGCAGCAATGAAATGTTAAAACCATTTATTTAGTCATCTATTCAAACCAGAAATTTAGTATGAAAAGATTCCTTTATACATGTAATAATATAAGATTTAATCTTATATGATAGACATATTTATTAAAACCAATAGATACTGATTATGTTTCAATAACATATTATAAAACTTACTCTAAATTATGACGAAGGAAGTAAATGATTCTTTCAGCAATGAGTAAGATGTACATATACATTTTGGGATCATCCTACATTTTGTATACATATAACATTTTCAAAACATTATGTATTAACATTTAATGAGATCTCCAAAACTAGCAGTGTATATATTCCAGCACAAACTTACAAGATGATTATTCAAAAACATCCTTTTATTTTTTACCACTGTATACTTATTCAAATCACAAGCTTATTTATTCAGAAAAGAACCGTTTGTATTTCTAATACATTAAAGAATAAATAAGAAGATATTTAAATTTAAAAAAACAATCGATTATCAACATCCGAAATGGGAAATTTTGTAACAAAGAAAGCAAATGTGTGTATTGTTCCCGCCAATTACATTAAATAAATTGCGGTCAATCAACAACCAATAAAAGCGCTTGGAACCATGAAACCTACCGGAACACCTCATTAGCATATCAAAATCTATAAATACACTGGCTAACAAGGAAATCATCACTTTTATTTACTGTACACGTATCGTAGACATCCAAACTTTCAACATGCCACCAAAAACTTCAGGAAAAGCTGCTAAAAAAGCCGGTAAGGCTAAAGCTGTAAGAACTACTGACAAGAAAAGAAGACGTAAGCGAAAGGAAAGCTACAGCATCTACATCTACAAGGTGTTGAAGCAAGTTCACCCAGACACTGGTATCTCAAGCAGAGCCATGGGAATCATGAACAGTTTCGTCAACGATATCTTCGAACGTATTGCAGGAGAAGCATCTCGTCTTGCTCACTACAACAAAAAATCTACCATCACCAGCAGGGAAGTCCAGACTGCTGTCCGTCTCTTGTTGCCCGGTGAATTGGCCAAACATGCTGTCTCTGAGGGTACCAAAGCTGTCACCAAATACACAAGCTCCAAGTAAACGTCGTTGCAGTCTCATTTCAAACCAAACGGCTCTTTTCAGAGCCACCCACATGTTCTAAAGAGATTTGATTTGTAGTTTCTGTGTCTTGTTTGTTTTATATTATAATCTTGTTAATATAAATTTTATATAAACATAATAAACAATTTTATAAAAACATAATTATCCCTAATACAGTATTATTGCAATACCTAGTGAATACAGTCTCCCTGCTACCACGACTCATCTGTACTGTATGAAAAATTGTAATTAACAAACTAATATTTAATTTAAAAGCCAATAAGTGGACGTAATATGGTAAAGCACAGTACGTATCATAAATCGGCTATTTCTATAAGAACGTTGAATACACATTATAATATATATGATAGACCTACAGTAAACATAAATAATATATAGTTGTGTGCATAATACTGTAATGATATTTATTTGAACTCAATGGTAAAGGGATTTTTTTCTCGTCCCACTTTTTATTATTTCATGTTACATTAATGTATTTTAATATTTCTCTATAATAATATTCTGGCTCTTGATGGAAAATAAACAACAGTATTGCTAAAAGGCATGTTCTCTATCTTTGCTTGAAAAAATCCAATGAAAACACTTATTATCTACATACAGTATACAATTGTCTAAAACTTGATCGAAAGTTACATTTAAAATCACATTATTATATTAAAACAAAGCGGAAATTAATTCATCCCTATAAAATAGATTTGAAATAATTTTTGTTGAATACTATACTATTATAATTAATATACCATTCGAATGTATCGTATTCATTTCATCATTGGATTGGAAACAAAAATGAATTAGCAGTGAATGATCATTACTTTATTAAAACTACAGCACATGTTTGATATTTACAGTACAGTATTTTATGCTTCATGTTTTGGGGGACAATGAAATGTAGGCCTATATAAATACAATGAGTGGTAATAATTAAATATAGGTAAATACCAAAACCTATATTATTTAGCGCCAACAATGTAACCTCTCCCTACACAAAATATTTCAAACGGTAAGTTCTCTATTATTTAGCGCCAACCATGTAACTGCCTAGTCATAAAATAATGATTAAATTTTAAACGCCATGTTCTCAATTATTCTATTATTTAGCGCCAACACTGTAACTGCCAATTAGTCAACATTGAATTCAATCAATATTCCAGGCGGGAATGTCTTCTATTGGTTGATAAAATCAGACATACGCCCAAGCCACTTCAAGCGCGAACGTCTAGCATTGGTCAATCAAAAACAGGATACAAACCATTGACAGGGTATATAAACTTGAGTACATTACAAAACTACTTTACTGTATTCTTGTTCGATTTCTAACCGAAAAAGAAAATAACTGTATTAATACAGAATGTCTGGACGTGGTAAAGGAGGCAAAGCTAAAGGAAAGGCCAAGAGCCGATCAAGCCGTGCTGGACTTCAGTTCCCAGTCGGTCGTGTTCACCGATTTTTGCGAAAGGGTAACTACGCATCCCGTGTCGGTGCTGGTGCCCCAGTCTACATGGCTGCCGTACTTGAATACTTGACTGCCGAAATCTTGGAGTTGGCTGGCAACGCTGCTCGTGACAACAAGAAGAGCAGAATCATCCCCCGTCATCTTCAACTTGCCATCCGTAACGATGAAGAGTTGAACCGTCTTCTCGGAAGTGTGACCATTGCACAGGGAGGTGTACTACCAAACATCCAAGCTGTACTTCTACCAAAGAAGACCCAGGCCAAAGCCAAGTAAAAGAAAACATCGATAAATTTCCAAACCAAACGGCTCTTTTCAGAGCCACCAAATATACAAAAGAGATTTTATTGCACTGTACATTGTTGTTTACTACTACTGTCTTTATGTCACAGTACAGTATTTATCCTTATACTGTATATATTATATATTGGTATTTATTCAAATTCAAGATATATATTAAACCATAGCAGCAAAAAATGCTGAATTTAGTTCTAATTTACCTGAGGTAAAAACTACAGCAAATATAAAAAAACAGTACAAATTAATTCATAACAATATATAGATATACTATACAAAAAATTACTGAAAAATGACAATGATGTGGGTAACAGTGGCTGGTACAATACCAGTCAAACAGCCACAAAAATGAGTTCTATATACATTCACGGCTTGATTAAAGCATAGTACTGTACTGTACAGTATTTCCTATATAAGATTGAATGCAAACTTGATTACATATTATAATGCATCAGGGTAGGGCATTACCTTGCCTTCCACATTTTTACATAACACTGTACAATTTAATTTTGTCGAATTAGGCACAAAGGAAGCCTGTATTAAACCTGTATACATATTTAAATTAACGTTTTTTTCTTGTTGACCAGAGGTAATTTACTTCACATTCATTTCAATATACGATGCAACAAAAATACCAATATACAATATTAAGTATTAGTGGTAATAAATATCATTATTTTTGTTTGAATGTATGATTCAAAAACGAACGTATTAACAGTTTATAACATGGTTTCAATGTTGAAGTTGCTCAGTTTCTTATAAACGTTTATATTCGTCGACATATGTATTTGCTGGTATATCTGTTTTATGCAGAAAGAAGAAACATCTATAGTAAACATCTTTAAAAAAAATAAAACATGACATCAATACAGAAATAAACTTTTCTCAGATTGTGTCCAAGCTATTTACATAATCAAGCAAAACACAACACAAATATTATTATACATCTTTAAATGCTTTTAACACAACAGAATATTTATTGAAAGATTCCAAATTCGAACATTTGTTGGTCATTAATGTTGTTTAATTACCTTTATTGAATAATAATGTATGTTTATAATGTCTAAAACATACTACAAGTGTAATTGTACGTATAATGGCGTTAGAAATAAACACATTTTGAAAGAAAAAAATATGCTGTATCATAAAATAACTTTTATATAATAGTATGATTGAAGCATTTATTGAGGAAAAATAAAAATATAGTTTAAAATTAGTTTTAAAGTTAATGAAAAAACACACTTTTTATGAAATTATCTTTTAGCAGAGATTATAACAAAGCGCGGAGTCTCCAATACCGTACAAACAGTGCTTACAATGCGGTCCGCAACATAATGGCGGCCTATATAAGAACAGAATCCGGCTAAACTTTCACAATTCGTTCGTACATTTGAAGAATATTGAAATGGCTGATCAAACCAAAGTTAAAAAGAAGGCTGCGCCCAAGAAGCCGGCATCTCACCCGACTTATATCGACATGGTGACTGCTGCAATTGGAGCATTAAAGGAGAGAAATGGTTCATCTCGTCAAGCTATTGTCAAATATATCGTAGCTAACTACAAAGTTGATGCGGACAAAATGAAGACTCATCTCCGTATGGCTCTGAAGAGAGGTGTCGACAACGGTAAACTTGTTCAACCTAAAGGTAGTGGTGCCAGTGGTTCATTTAAGCTAAACCAGGCTGCAGCCAAGGCTGATGCAGCTGCTAAAGTAAAGAAAGAAAAAGCAAAGAAAAAGGCAGTCGCAGATAAGGAAAAGAAAGTAGCCAAGAAGGCCAAGAAACCAGCTGCAAAGAAGGCTAAGAAACCAGCAGCTAAGAAGGCTAGTACTAAGTCACCCAAGAAGGCTAAGAAGTCCGAGAAGAAGGCTGCCAAGCCAAAGAAAGCCAAGTCTCCTGCGAAGAAGCCAAAAACCAAGAAGCCCAAAAAGCCAAAGGCTAAGAAGGCTTCCAAGTCACCAAAGAAGGCAGCCAAGAAGTAAATTTCATCGACTCACAATTTCAAACCAAACGGCTCTTTTCAGAGCCACCAAATATACTAGAGAGATTTTATAGCTTTTTTCCAATAACTTGTTTTTTCTTTAAAAAACTGAATCATTGTTTCATATGCTAAATTTTGAAAGGCATTATTATAAAATATATTAAACTCTACACATTGCAATCCCAAAAAATACATATAGGGAATTATGCTAAATACTACAATACATACTGAAAGACACTATTATAAAAAAATATGACTCCAAATTATGATACAGTACATTCAATTTTACCATTACAGTAACCAACACAATACATATACCTGTAAAAGAAAAAAGAATTATACTAAATACTGTATTAATTGATAAGTATTTTCAGTCCAAATGTCTATCAGCAAAAAAGATGAATATTATTTACTTTTATAAATAACCTAACCACAATATACATTAGAATATTACTTCAATTATTAGTATTATTTACGACAGTGTAACGATTTAGAGAGAATGTTGTACAGTATATGTATAGTATGACATTTTTTCATTCATTATAAATAAGTCTACACTTAAATGAACTTAGTTGGTTACATTCATTTGAATTATATTCAATGTGTATTTGAATGCTTTCGAGTACAGTATTATTAACAGCAAACGTAATATAAAAGAAATAGAATAAAAGATCTCATGACAAAGGACAAAAAACCGCCATTATTTGTGTTTCCCACCAAAATTAAAAACAAAAGATGTGGCTTCCTGTTACGCTGAAGTTACAAAGGTCATGTACAACACTCAGAATTACGTCCGCATTTGCTCTATAAATTTGTCTATTTTCTAAACGATCAGTACATTTCGAATTCATCGAATAACCTAAAAACTTGAAACATGTCTGGACGTGGTAAAGGAGGAAAGGGTCTAGGAAAAGGAGGCGCTAAACGTCATCGAAAGGTGTTGCGTGATAACATCCAGGGTATCACTAAACCAGCTATCCGTCGTCTTGCTCGTCGTGGTGGTGTTAAACGTATCTCTGGTCTTATCTACGAAGAAACCCGTGGGGTACTAAAGGTATTCCTTGAGAATGTTATCCGTGATGCTGTAACATACACCGAGCATGCCAAGAGAAAGACCGTCACCGCCATGGATGTCGTCTACGCCCTGAAGAGACAAGGCCGAACCCTGTACGGATTCGGTGGATAAACAGTTAACAACCACTCTACTCAAACCAAACGGCTCTTTTCAGAGCCAACATTTGTACAAAAGAGATTTGAAAGCTTTCTATTTTCTAATTTAAAATAGGCTACAGCACATTTATGTAAATAGGACTGATGAATAATGCAATAATAAATACATTCTCTTTGACTGTATCATGATTTTCAATGTATGTGCAGTACAATTTTTATAACGGTATACTATACTACAATATATTTCACATTTGTAGTCTGTAAATGTTACATACAGTCTACATATAAAATACATTTTTTTAAATAAATGAAATTGTGACTTGTAGACTGCTTTTTAAATGACGTACTGTACTATGTAGAGACAAAACGACGACGTATATAAATGTCTGTAAAACTTCCATATACGCGTTGACGTTACACACAGCCGCGGAAAATGTATTGGTTACCAATTGCCTAAGCTCGATCAACCGTAGCCGTAGTCCAGAATCTAGATGAGGATGCAGTACTGGGAGTGGTACTACGGTACATTGCAGCTCAAGTTTTCGAATTATTTTTACAATTAATCATCAATATATACAATACAATTATACTCATTGCCTCAGATTTACACATTACAAAACATACATATTTTCAATTTAAAGTATATACTGTATAAATACAATTGTAAACCTCTAAACAATATGTATTAACATTCATAATACAATCAGAGGTCCAACATTTAAAGCAATTATATTCAGAAGTAAATATACTGTAATACAAATACTCGATCAAATACAGTAGGAGTATTTATAAATACAATGCAGATAGCCAATGTCTACAAAATGCAACCAAAATAATAATTCCCACCTATACTATGGCTATTCAAAAAGAACAGCGAGTTTCAGTTAACTTTATTCACTTCAAATGCATTTACGAATACAGTACAACATTAAAGATGTACATAAAATGTTTATACACACAGTATAATATTAATAACTTTCAAATAACTAAAACAATGAGAGGTCTACAATATATAATCTACATCAATATTGTTTATAATAACAATATTTACTTAGATTCCAATGTAAAAAATATACAATAAAAACTAAATTATTGTACTGTGCTACAGTAGTACCAATCACAGTACAGTGCATGTGCAAATAGCTGTCTGTTTCCCGCCTAAACAGACTAAGAAACAAAGGATTAAACAACCGCGAGTTTCAATTACAATGATGCGGACGCGTTATAAGCTACACATTTTAACCAATCATTTGACGTTGTCCTAATCGTCAATAAAGAAACCTCAGCCAATCATTTTACCTTAACTTCTTCGCCGAAGTTCTTAAAAGGCCACCATTTTTTAATTCAAACATCAATCAATTTAAGATACGATATCGAAAATGGCCCGTACCAAGCAAACAGCCCGTAAATCTACCGGAGGAAAAGCTCCCCGAAAACAACTTGCCACCAAGGCAGCACGAAAAAGTGCTCCAGCAACCGGTGGTGTCAAGAAGCCTCATCGTTACAGGCCTGGAACCGTCGCTCTCCGTGAGATCCGTCGCTACCAGAAAAGTACTGAGCTTCTTATCCGAAAGCTCCCATTCCAACGTCTTGTCCGTGAAATCGCCCAAGATTTTAAGACAGATCTTCGATTCCAGAGTTCTGCTGTCATGGCTCTTCAGGAGGCTAGCGAAGCCTACTTGGTTGGCCTTTTCGAAGATACCAATCTGTGCGCCATCCACGCCAAACGTGTGACCATCATGCCAAAGGATATCCAACTTGCCCGTCGTATCCGTGGAGAACGTGCATAAGAAAATATCAACTTTTCTCAAACCAAAAGGCTCTTTTCAGAGCCACTACTTGTTCAAAAGAGATTTTAATAGCTTCTGTCTTGTTTTTTATTTCTAAAGTGTTAATAACAGTAACTATTAAGTAAAATACATTTTAAATACATATATATATTTACTACTGTATAGCATTTAAATCTCCCATACAATTTGTAAGGTATAATACACAATAATTTTTTTGAACAGCACAATTCAAAATGAAGGTGCGTTGACTACTAAAGTTACTAATATTTAGATAAATAACCCTAACTACTATATACACCACACACACCTACGTACATTACAAGTGGTTAAAGTTACAATAAAAGACTTATACTATAATTATATAGGGACTTTTATTTTGACTGAATTTATATACGCACGTGTAAGTCATTTAAATGAAGGTGCGTTGATATTATATTATTACTATATTTATATAAAAATGTTCCCAATTAAACTACTATATACTTACATACATTACGATATTACAAGTGAAGTTAAAATTACAATAACAGATCTACAATTATATAGATGAGGGACTTTTATTTTGACTGAATTTATATACGTACGCGTAAGTAATTAAAATGTCTGTTATAAACGTTTTTTTAGTCGATATAAAAATCCCAATTTGTCGTTTATAACATGTAACCAGACAATTACATGTTATTCAAACTAGAAGTTTATTATGAGAAGATTCCTTTGTATCATATCTACAGCAAAATAAAATATTTAAAAAATATGAAACATTGCATCTTTAAAACCGATAGATGTCAGTGCACTGTAACATTCTGTACTATAAAACTTACTCCAAATTACGACGAAGAATAATGATTCAACGAAAGATGTACATATAACATTTTGTATACATATACACATTTTCAAAATAATATGTATTAACATTTATAATACAATGAGATCTACAAAACTAGCATACATGTATATAACATTTGTATTTCTAATACCTTAAAGAATAAATAGGAAGATACGATAAAAAAAACCAGAAAAAAACAATCGGTTATCAACATCCGAAATGGGAAATTTTGTAACAAAGAAAGCAGATTTGTGTATTGTTGCCGCCAATTACATTAAATAAATTGCGGACAATCAACAACCAATGAAAACGCTTGGAACCATGAAACCTATCGCAACACCTCATTAGCATATCAAAGTCTATAAATACACTGGTCAACCAGGAAATTATCACTTTTACCTACTGTACTCGTATCGTAGACATCCAAACTTTCAATATGCCACCAAAAACTTCAGGAAAAGCTGCTAAAAAAGCCGGTAAGGCTAAAGCTGTAAGAACTACTGACAAGAAAAGAAGACGTAAGCGAAAGGAAAGCTACAGTATTTACATCTACAAGGTGTTGAAGCAAGTTCACCCAGACACTGGTATCTCAAGCAGAGCCATGGGAATCATGAACAGTTTCGTAAACGACATCTTCGAACGTATTGCAGGAGAAGCATCTCGTCTTGCTCACTACAACAAGAAATCTACGATCACCAGCAGGGAAGTCCAGACTGCTGTCCGTCTCTTGTTGCCCGGTGAATTGGCCAAACATGCTGTCTCTGAGGGTACCAAAGCTGTCACCAAATACACAAGCTCCAAGTAAACGTCGTTGCAGTCTAATTTCAAACCAAACGGCTCTTTTCAGAGCCACCCACATGTTCAAAAGAGATTTGATTTGTAGTTTCTGTGTCTTGTTTGTTTTATATAATATTATACTCTTTATACATTTTATAAAACATAAATATCTATCATCTTCCTGGTATACTCTATAGTATTGCAATACATAGTGAATATTATTATAATAATTGATTTCAAAAGCCGATCGTCACATCAGTGGACGTAATGATAAAGAACAGTACATGTATCATAAATACACATACATTATATGATATTAAATGATGGACCTACAGTATTTTAAATAATATAGCTGTGTGTGTTTAACAGCATAATAATACTTTAATGATATTTTTAACAGCACTTACTGGAAATATGTCGGGACATAAACAAGAATACCTACCTTATCATACTAACAATACAATAATATATTCTGACAATGATTAAAATAGTACTAACAATACAAACAAAGGTAATTTATACTTCTGGAATAGGACTTATTATACTGTAAATAAATCTATAAACACAATACATTATACAAATCAATACATATTTTAAAATATACGAAGCAAGTTTTACACAAGAAATCAAAGATCTTAGGTAGGAATATCGTTTTTAACTCTATACATAATATACTATAGTTTATTTTCGATAGATAATAAAAAAAATTGTGTAGGGTTTTATTATTTTTTACTGGAAAAGTGAAATTTCACTCTTCTTGCATTTATTACAATTTATTTATATTCAAACCATGGACCTTCAAACTGCTAACGTGACGATTTGTCCGAAGCTAAATTAACAAAGAACATCGGGTTTGGGCGCGGTGGACATTGATTGGCTAATCCAAGGTCCAATAGAAACTGGTATTGTGATTATTATTTACAACAAATCAAATAGCTTGCTTTATAATCATAAGGACACGCATACGATTGGTCAGTGTAATAATCCTAGGTACCTAACAAAACCGTGACACGCTATATAAACTCGACTCCTTTTTAACCTTTAATCATTTTTATTTCTCAAACTCGAAGAACGTAAACTCTGAATCAAAATGTCTGGACGTGGTAAAGGAGGCAAAGCTAAAGGAAAGGCCAAGAGCCGATCAAGCCGTGCTGGACTTCAGTTCCCAGTCGGTCGTGTTCACCGATTTTTGCGAAAAGGTAACTACGCATCCCGTGTCGGTGCTGGTGCCCCAGTCTACATGGCTGCCGTACTTGAATACTTGACTGCCGAAATCTTGGAGTTGGCTGGCAACGCTGCCCGTGACAACAAGAAGAGCAGAATCATCCCTCGTCATCTTCAACTTGCCATCCGTAACGATGAAGAGTTAAACCGTCTTCTTGGAAGTGTGACCATCGCACAGGGAGGTGTACTACCAAACATCCAAGCTGTACTTCTACCAAAGAAGACTCAAGCCAAAGCCAAGTAAAGGACACCATCCATTTTCAAACCAAACGGCTCTTTTCAGGGCCACCAAATGTTCAAAAGAGATTTAAAAGCATTTTTACTATACTACTTTAGTACATTTCTTATTGTATTATATATAAAAATACAAATTCATTCATAACAATATATAGATACACTATACAAAAAAGAAAATTAATGCTGTGGGTATCAGTGGCTGGTACAATGGAGATAAACTAACAACTGAAACATTGTTTCATGCTAAATACATTTTGACATAAAAAATATGAAACACATTGCGCCCCCAAAAAATACATATAGGGAATTATGCTACAATGATGATATAATGATACTACAATACATACTGAAAGACACTATTATAAACAAATATGACTTCATACATTGCAACCAGAAGAAATTTACATATAGGAAATTATGGTACAGTAGATTCAATTTTACCATTGCAGTATAAATCAACCAAATGTTTACAAAATACATATACCTAAAAGGAATTATACTGTATTAATTGAAAAGTATTTTCAGTCCAAATGTACGTATCTTCTATCAGCAAAAAAAAGATGAATATTATTTACTTTTATAAATAACCTAACCACAATATACATTAGAATATTACTTCAATTATTAGCATTATTTACGACAGTGTAACGATTTAGAGAGAATGTTGTACAGTATATAATGACATTTTTTCATTCATTATAAATAAGTCTACACTTAAATGAACTTAGTTGGTTACATTCATTTGAATTATATTCAATATGTATTTGAATGCTTTCGAGTACAGTATTATTAACAACAAACATAATATAAAAGAAATAGAATAAAAGATCCCATAACAAAGAACAAAAACCGCCATTATTTTCGTTTCCCACCAAAATTAAAAACAAAAGGTGTGGCTTCCTGATACGTTGATAACCTGAAGTTACAAAGGTCATGTACAACACTCAGAATTACGTCCGCATTTGCTCTATAAATTCGTCTGTTTTCGAAACGAAATCATTCAATTCAATCAGTACAGTTTGAATTTGTCAAATAATCTGAAACATGTCTGGACGTGGTAAAGGAGGAAAGGGTCTAGGAAAAGGAGGCGCTAAACGTCATCGAAAGGTGTTGCGTGATAACATCCAGGGTATCACTAAACCAGCTATCCGTCGTCTTGCTCGTCGTGGTGGTGTTAAACGTATCTCAGGTCTTATCTACGAAGAAACCCGTGGGGTACTGAAGGTATTCCTTGAAAATGTTATCCGTGATGCTGTAACATACACTGAGCATGCCAAAAGAAAGACCGTCACCGCCATGGATGTCGTCTACGCCCTGAAGAGACAAGGCCGAACCCTGTACGGATTCGGTGGATAAACAGTTAACAACCACTCTACTCAAACCAAACGGCTCTTTTCAGAGCCAACATTTGTACAAAAGAGATTTAAAAGCTTGCTTTTTTTTTTTCAATTGCCAAATTGGTGTTTTGTAATAATGTTTACAATAATCATAAATATATACAACTATACTCATCGCCTCAGATTTACACATTACAAAACATACATATTTTCAATTTAAAGCATACTGTATAAATACAATTGTAAACCTCGAATCAATATGTATAATAATAAGCTTTATTTAATCACGGATACTTAACTCAACTGAAAGTTGTTTTTCAGTAAGACCGTGCTCAAAGGAAACACAAACAAAAAATAAATGTAAAAAGACCTTAAATAACTACATAATACAATGAGACATACATTCAGAATCATAATACAATGAGAGGTCCAATATTTACAGCAATTATATACAGATGTAAAGATACTGTAATGCAAAATATCAAATACAGTACAGTACTTATACATACAGTGCAAATAGCCAATGTCTGCAACCAAAAAAAAATATTCCCACCTATACTATGGCTATTCAAAAAGAACCGCGAGTTTCAGTTAACTTTATTCACTTCAAATGCATTTACGAATACAGTATAATGGCAACATTAAAGATGTACATAAAATGTTTATACATACAATAATATTAATAACTTTCTAATACCTAAAACCTCGAAACAATATGTATTAACATACATAATACAATTAGTAGGTTTTAAAAATAGATTTATCATTTTAGATTTAATCTTACATTACTTTAAAGTGTAATTTTGTTGGACTTATTATTTACATAATGATGTACTTCGTCTACTTAAATATAATACTGTAGTATATACTACAGTATTATCGTGTACAGTACTATAATGTAGCAATTAATATCACAATGCTGCTCTATTGTATTTACAGTGAAACTTGTAGATTCAATACGTAATACCATAGGTTAGTGGTACAGTATATCATACAAAACAAAAAACACATTTCCCACCTAAAATGACAAAAGAAACTGAAATAAAGGAGATTTTGTTTGTTGTTCAAAACGAACCGCCAATTCGAATAAAAAAAAGTGCGGACGTGTTATAAGCTGCACAATTTAACCAATCATATGACTTTGTCCTAATCGCAAATAAAGAAACCTCAGCCAATCATATTACCTTAACTAATCGCTCAGGTTCTTAAAATGCCACAAATTTTAAATTCAAACATCATTCATTTTGAGATTCTAAATCGAAAATGGCCCGTACCAAGCAAACAGCCCGTAAATCTACCGGAGGAAAAGCTCCCCGAAAACAACTTGCCACCAAGGCAGCACGAAAAAGTGCTCCAGCAACCGGTGGTGTCAAGAAGCCTCATCGTTACAGGCCTGGAACTGTCGCTCTCCGTGAGATCCGTCGCTATCAGAAAAGCACTGAGCTTCTTATCCGAAAGCTCCCATTCCAACGTCTTGTCCGTGAAATCGCCCAAGATTTCAAGACAGATCTTCGATTCCAGAGTTCTGCAGTCATGGCTCTTCAGGAGGCCAGCGAAGCCTACTTGGTTGGCCTTTTCGAAGATACCAATCTGTGCGCCATCCACGCTAAACGTGTGACCATCATGCCAAAGGACATCCAACTTGCCCGTCGTATCCGTGGTGAACGTGCATAAGAAAATACCAACTTTTTCTCAAACCAAAAGGCTCTTTTCAGAGCCACTACTTGTTTAAAAGAGATTTTAATAGCTTCTGTCTTGTTTTTTTTATTTCTAAAGTATTATTAGCAGTAACATTATTATACAGTATTGGTATTTACTTCTTTACTATAACATTTAAATAGGCCTAATATATAATAATTTTATTGAACGGCACAATTTGAAATGAAGTTGCGTTGACTTAAAAATACTAATTTTTAGATACAGTAGATAAAAAGTACACAATATACCAACACTATTATATACACCACACCTACATACATACGATATTACAAGTGGTTAAAGTTACAATAAAAGACTTATACTGTACTATAATTATATAGATGAGTAACTTTTATTTTGACTCAATTTATATATACGTACGCGCAGTATTGAAATGTTATAAATGTAACCAGACAATTACTGTACATGTTATTCAAACTAGAATTTTATTATGAAAAGATTCCATTGTATCATATTTAAGCGAAATAAGATTTTAAAAATATGATTATTCAAAAACATCCTTTTATTTTATACATATTCAAATCAAAAGCTTATTTATTCTGAAAAGAACCGTTTGTATTTCTAATACCTTTAAGAATAAATAGGAAGATAAGATTAAAAAAAAACCAGAAAAAACAATCGGTTATCAACATCCGAAATGGGAAATTTTGTAACAAAGAAAGCAGATTTGTGTATTGTTCCCGCCAATTACATTAAATAAATTGCGGGCAATCAACAACCAATGAAAACGCTTGGAACCATGAAACCTATCGCAACACCTCATTAGCATATCAAAGTCTATAAATACACTGGCTAACAAGGAATTCGTCACTTTTATCTACTGTACTCGTATCGTAAACATTTAAACGTTCAACATGCCACCAAAAACTTCAGGAAAAGCTGCTAAAAAAGCCGGCAAGGCTAAAGCTGTAAGAACAA
This sequence comes from Antedon bifida, assembly GCF_963402885.1. Taxonomy (NCBI): domain Eukaryota; kingdom Metazoa; phylum Echinodermata; class Crinoidea; order Comatulida; family Antedonidae; genus Antedon; species Antedon bifida. Next base: position 33,250,508 of record NC_136229.1, on the reverse strand, counting down.
CAGACAAGAAAAGAAAACGTAAGCGAAAGGAAAGCTACAGCATCTACATCTACAAGGTGTTGAAGCAAGTTCACCCAGACACTGGTATCTCAAGCAGAGCCATGGGAATCATGAACAGTTTCGTAAACGACATCTTCGAACGTATTGCAGGAGAAGCATCCCGTCTTGCTCACTACAACAAGAAATCTACCATCACCAGCAGGGAAGTCCAGACTGCTGTCCGTCTCTTGTTGCCCGGTGAATTGGCCAAACATGCTGTCTCTGAGGGTACCAAAGCTGTCACCAAATACACAAGCTCCAAGTAAACATCGTTGCAGTCTAATTTCAAACCAAACGGCTCTTTTCAGAGCCACCCAAATGTTCAAAAGAGATTTGATTTGTAGTTTCTGTGTCTTGTTTGTTTTATATAATATTATACTCTTTTTAATGAAATTTTATAAAACATAAATATCTATTATCTCCCTGGTATAGACTATAGTATTATTGCAATACATAGTGAATATTATTATAATAATTGAATTCAAAAGCCGATCATCACATCAGTGGACGTAATGATAAAGAACAGTACGTGTGTCATAAATCGGCTATTTCTATAAGAACGTTGAATACACATACATTAGAAGATATAATGATGGACCTACAGTATTATAAATAATATAGCTGTGTGTTTAACAGCATAATAATACTTTAATGATATTTATAACAGCACTTACTGGAAATATGTCGGGACATAAACAAGAATACCTACCTTATCATACTAACAATACAATAATATATTCTGACAATGATTAAAATAGTACTAACAATACAAACAAAGGTAATTTATACTTCTGCAATAGGACTTATTATACTGTAAATAAATCTATAAACACATAATACATTAAAGCATTTATATAAATCCAAAGGCAAATTACTGAAAAAATGACAATGCTGTGGGTATCAGTGGCTGGATCTCAATGGAGATACAAAAAAAAAAGCGAAAAGCTAAATCAAAACGATAAGTAAAACAGCCAGAAAAGTTAGCAGAGCTTTTGGGCTCTGCATCAGTGCATACATATTTTAAACTATACGAAGCAAGTTTTACACAAGAAATCACAGATCTTAGTTAGGGATATCGTTTTTAACTCTTTACATAATATACTATAGTTTATTTTCGATAGATAATTAAAAACTGTGTAGGGTCTTATTTTTTACAGGAAAAGTGAAATTTCACTTTTCTTGTATTTTATTACAATTATATTATTTTAATTCAAAATTATACATGTTCAAACCATGGACCTTCAAACTGTTAACGTGACGATTTGTCCGAAGCTAAATTAACAAAGAACATCGGGTTTGGGCGCGGTTGACATTGATTGGCTAATCCAAGGGCCAATAGAAACTGGTATTGTGATTATTATTTTCAACAAATCAAAGAGCGTGCTTTATTATCATAAGGACACGCACACGATTGGTCAGTGTAATAATCCTAGTTACCTAACGAAACCGTGACAGGCTATATAAACTCGACTCATTTTTAACCTTTATTTATTTTCATTTCTCAAACTCGAAGAACGTAAGCTCTGAATCAAAATGTCTGGACGTGGTAAAGGAGGCAAAGCTAAAGGAAAGGCCAAGAGCCGATCAAGCCGTGCTGGACTTCAGTTCCCAGTCGGTCGTGTTCACCGATTTTTGCGAAAGGGTAACTACGCATCCCGTGTCGGTGCTGGTGCCCCAGTCTACATGGCTGCCGTACTTGAATACTTGACTGCCGAAATCTTGGAGTTGGCTGGCAACGCTGCTCGTGACAACAAGAAGAGCAGAATCATCCCCCGTCATCTTCAACTTGCCATCCGTAACGATGAAGAGTTAAACCGTCTTCTTGGAAGTGTGACCATCGCACAGGGAGGTGTACTACCAAACATCCAAGCTGTACTTCTACCAAAGAAGACCCAGGCCAAAGCCAAGTAAAGAACACTATCAATTTTCAAACCAAACGGCTCTTTTCAGGGCCACCAAATGTTCAAAAGAGATTTAAAAGCATTTTTACTATACTGTAGCATATATTATTTCACTTTCATACTGTATTATATAGCATGGCAATATTGTTAGGTGGAAAATGTTACAGAGTTGTCAAAACAATATAGACTATCTGATAACTTGGCCACACAACAAACTCATAGAAAGTAGGAAGCCTTTTAATTGACTGTAAATTAAAGGATAATTACTGTATTACTAATACTATCCATAATTAAATAAATTTATTTGGAAACTACTTTTAGACACGATTCTTGAATGAAGGAGTAATTAAAAAATAAAAGTGATTTAACAATAGGCCTATTTACAAGAAAACTAAATTATTTACAAAATATAAAATTAACAATAATACAGGATTTTAGTGACAAAGAACTATTTGGAACTCAAAATTAACCACAACAGAGAAATGTCACATTCACAATAACCTTCGATAATGGACTCAACCATTGTTGGGAATGGGTGGTGAGAACAGTAATTAGATTAATTGTTACACATTTAATTTTAATCAGTACATTGCCATTGTTGACATTCCATCTTATTCATATTATAAATTTATTTTTATTATGAGTCTCTCTCCGTCTTTATTAAGGTAATTTTATTTTAAAATACTTTTATAAACGTAAACTGTTTTTTCTATAATGGATTTCTAATTTTTTCAAAAACAAAAAACTTGTCCTATACAATCTTGGAATTGAATTGTGGAATTGTAAAATAATTGCAGGCGTATAAACATACAGTATAGATGTAATAGTTATGGCACAACTAAGAGACCCCACCCTCTAGCAACCTTTGAGTTATTGTTTTGGATTCACCTTCAAATAGTTGTTCAAAAAATTGTATTTCATAAAAACATAAATTTAATACTTAATACAAATTAAGTACATATCAATAAGCAATAATTAGAAATGTTTGGCTGTACCAAGAATATTGTACAGTTACATTATATAGGTATAAAAACATTCATAACAGGTATATAAAACATCCCGCCAGGGACATTTTTTCATACAACGAAAAATATGGAACTTTCGCCGATGAGCTATGCCCAACACGATTATAAGATCATGTTCCGAATATGAGCACTGTTTCTATAATTTGACAGTATGATTTATATATAAAAACATTCAAGCTTGGTTCCTACTTAGATGCAATGCAAGTGCGCCACAAGTAAGTTGGTTTGTGATTGGTCAACTCGCTTGCGTTGTGCCTACGTTGTTGTGTTGAGTTTGAGTGGGAACCAGGCTTTAAAAGTACAGTAGTTATTAATACTAGGCCTACTGATCATATTGTTAATACTGTAGTATTTTAAATAATGTATGACAATTATTTATATGTTTATATACTGTAGGACAGTTGGCCTCATAACCAAACATAATAATTATTAGGTCATATAATATCTTGTGGTTATCTATCTGCTAACTTTTACCTGAAAGAAATAATTCATAAACATTAATTACAATACAGTTGAAAGTAAATAAAAGATTGACTATACTTCCATGTTAAAATAGCTCAAATACTAAATTATCAACAAAGAGGGCAGTAGACAGATTTTAAATATAACCATAAGTGTACAAACTAAAAACAAAAATAAAAATCATGGTATAGTACTGTACTTACTATTCATTGTTAGATCATCACTGGCATGCCTTTGTACATGCATGGTATCTATATCTATACTATTTTATAATATGATCATATCATAGAGCCAGGCAGAAAAATATTCAAAATTTATATTCTGATAACAAGAGGTTAACAAACTATCACATTTGAAAATACCTATTAAAATACATTGTACATGTATGTACTCCGATTGAAAACATTTGTTAATGTTTTTTTTGGTGAACTATTACATTTTTTGTTTGTAAAATACAACACAAATCATCATAGTTTTAGGCCTACCTACCAATCCGTTGAGCCAGCAGGTACTACTAGGCTGTGTAATATATTGTGTATTTTTATAATACTGACATACCTGGTAAGCCTTATTTATTGGTCACTACCTGGGCTGATGAGATAACATTATCCTCCTACCGAATACAGATCACCCAGCCAGCCAGGCCGCCTCTCTAAACACCTGACCACGTGTAAAGGAGGGATGACTGAAATGAATAAATAGTGGCACCCCTCCACACACGTACAGACATGTCCACATTCCGCGGGCGCTACAACCCAAGGATGTTGTTATTTACCCGCAAGTTCTGGCCTAAAATACTTACCAATAGTAGTAAGGAACTTTATCATGCATTCTCAGTTCTACATGTCGTTATCATATCATACATAAAAACAATGCTCTTTTCAGTCAGCCTGAATCCAAACTATTAGGCAATTTCCTTACTCACAATAATGACGGCGTGTGATGGTGGTGGAGTCGTAGTGGAGAGAGAGGATCATGTGCGTGCGCGCTCTCAGATATCAGGCACGGGGCGGGAAAGTTTGGTTGTAATTTAAGTATAGAGGGCGCCCGGACAGTTTTTACGGCAGTCATATGGCTCTGTTTTACGGCAGTCATATGGCTCTGTTTTACGGCAGTCATAATTATATTGAAAATATGGCTCTGCTTTACGGCACAGCCATACAGTATACAGTATTATACTATTACTGTTTATTTAAATTTTTTTTTTCATTTTACTGTTTTACATATTATAGGCCAAGTAGCTTTGAATTTATCGTAAAACAGACTATAATAGGCCTTATATAATAACATTACTAGATCAGTGTCAACTAATAAACTATACATACAATTAAAACGTTATAAACCAAAAAAAAAACACATTTAAAAAGAAATATATATGTACACTCAGCGATACATATATAGACATTAAATACAATAATAATAATAAAAACAATGTAATGGCTTTTCTTGACTTTAGTATTTAAGACATTAAAATTAATAATGAACAAAAGAAAATAAGAATAAACAAAATTATATAAGCAACAAAGCAAATTAGCTCTTTTTAAACTCAGTTCTTTTTTTCAAGGCAACTTTAAGAAATAAAGTATAAATAAATAAATAATATAAATATTTGTCAAATGATTGCCGTCGTCAAGACAGACTGCAGAGCCATATAATTTAATTTTAATGTTTAGTAGATGCAAGGTACATATCATATCTTGTACATATTTAATTTTGAAATGATGTACAGTCGTTATTTTGGTAACGATGGCATTTCAATTATATAAACAATTGAATTGATAAAATGGACATGACCATTTATTTTGTAAACTGAATGTATCCTACATAGATATTTAATTTTTAAAATCAAAAGGAAATTACTGAAATGACAATGTTGTGGGTAGGCCTATCAGATATATAATTAAAAAAATAAATGGTAATTTGAAGAAAAACAAGTTTTAAATTTAATTTACTAAGGATACACATCAAAATACTGTTAATTACTATCAGATTTGGCAGTCGGAAAAAAAGATGACATCCCTCAAAGCAATTCCGCCCTCTATGTGAGCTAGCTAAATGACTGGAGAAAAGGCGAAGGAGAACACTCGTCGTCCCCACGTACCAGAGTTGGTCTAGGCCTCCTGACAGTAGGCACAATATACTTGAATTATGCTACCTATATTTCCACTTTATCAGTGAAGATTGTTAATTTGGATACAACCAGTTCGAAATATAATAGTTGAACTGTGCTCAGATCTTCATAAATAATTACAGATGGCTTTTGACGGTAAGATATTAATGATAATCATTTGGAGTAAATTTTGACTGAATAAATAAAAAGGGGATTTCCCATTTCATATGACCGGCATATTAATAGCACGTACAGTACAGTACATTTAGTACAGTGCTTTTATTAGTAGAATAGGTGAAACATATTTTCATTGTAGGTCTATATTGTAGCAGGAAGGGTAGAGTAGGCTTTTGCTATTTCCTAGATATCTGCATTTTATGTTTATATTTATATCGTATTTACATTAATTCAAAATCAATTATTATTTCATATTAGTGAAAATAGGATACTGTACTGTAGTACTACCATCCATGGACCTATAAATCCATAATGGTCCATGGTACTATCTACTCAGTAGTAAATATAAATATAAACTTAAAATTGGGAACTTTAAAAAGGGTTAGTTCCTGTAAAATTCTATTAAATTGATTAATTTAAGTTTTTGGTTACAGGTTATTATGAATATGATTTTTACATTACAAGCGATGACTATGATTGGGAGACCAGAATACTGCGAAAATTAGAAGCAAAGGGTCTCCGTGGTTACCACAGAAACACTTTTACCCTTGGAAGTTTGAAGTCCACCAGCAGACTGAATGGGATCAAGAACAGTAAAGTCACCATTGTTGGTTTTGTACCACCATCAAAAACAAAATCAGGCGTTGACAAATACCTCGCTAGTTTGTCATTTGAAGTTACAGAAGAACGGTTGATATGCGTGCAGATAACAGAAGATTCTGTAATTCCTGAAGAGTATGCAGGTCTTGTACATTACCGTGGTTCGGACGACGAAGCCCTATGTTGTCAAATTGCAGAAGTTATAAAGAGTTTCTCTCCAGGTTGGTCCAATCAAACTCTGTCTACACTATCAAATTAGTCTGACAAAAGAGTGAAATACTCAAATACGGTAGTGATATGACATCATGTCCATATGTGGCACATCACATTTTTTGTCACATAAAGTTTGATAGCTGTCTACACTCTACACTATCAAACTAGTCTGAAAAAAGTGTGATATACTCAAATATGGTAGTGATATTCCCAAATATGGTAGTGCTATGACATCATGTCCATATGTGGCACATCACATTTTGCTGTTACATAAAGTTTGATAGTGTTAAAGATGTATTGTCCCCCAAAATCATGAAAAATAAAGATTTTTAAAATCGGACTTTGAATAGGCCATTTTGCAGTTTTAATGAAGTTGTTCACTTCCATAAGAAAAAAAACGGGGGAAAAAAATTATTTCACCTATAAAAAGACAAAATAAACAGTTAAATTAACCAAAAAACTCATTGTCTTCCAGACAACTTGACCATTTTTTGCTTTAAATTATATTTTTCTCAGGTAAATACATTTTTTTCAGACCCAATTTTTTGTGAGAGTGAATAACTATTATGTGACATTAAAATAACATATTCAACAAAAAAATTTAAAAAAATATTTTTTTAGGGGGACAATATATCTTTAAACGAAATGTCAAAGCTTCATGAATTACCATGTTTTCTGTCTTTGAATGTATTGTATAAATGTATATAAAGCCTGTTTAGCCCCCGCCTAAATCCGTGCCTGTATTGTTATGAAATTATTGCATATTATATTCTTCTGAACTCTTTGGCTAATAATGTTGATTATTTTATATCTTTTTAAGGAGGATACAATTCTTTAATGGAAACTGGTATGTATTATTCATTACAGTATGAACTATTCACTATACAGCAGGTAGTCAGAATAGTACTTACAGTGTGCCTCTCAACTCCACATTGAGTAATTCTGCAAATGCTCATCTTTCTAAGAAAATGTAAAATTACTTTTCGACTTGACAGCTGCATGTTAGTTGAGTGGCAGAAATGAAAGGTTACCACCATGTGAAGACTAATATGATCTCCCCACCTCTACGTTTCAACATAATTTGCCATTTACCCCCATCCCATCCCTCAACATACTCTAAATTTTGAGCTGATACAATAAAGTGCTAACATTACATTGTATAAATACCTGTATGTGATTATATCTTAACATTGTCTCATTTTTTTAGGGGATGTCATGGATTCAAGTCGTCCGCCATCAGGTAAGACTACTGTTTAAAATGTACATGTGTTATGAATCGTCATCAAAGCCAGCAGCCACAGTGCAGCACACTGGGAGCAGATGCCCATCTCTTTTTGAATTTATGCCATGTGCATTGTATGTACACATAGGCTTTACATCCCAGTGGAAGGACAAGGCAAAGGATAAGAGTAAAGTATCTTGTCTTAAAAGATAGAAGCAATGTGGCACAGCTCTTTCTTTATGCCTTTCACTTGCTAGTCCAATACTGTATACATCACTCTTACTGCTCTTACTGCAAAATAAATTGAAATTTCAAAATTCTACATTCTATTGTTGGCAATAGCTTATGCATATTGTTTTTCTGTTCTAGAAGACTTTGGACCACTCACAGACCTGCATATTGCCGAGTTGGCAAGAGAGCTTGGTAATGATTGGTCAATGTTGGCAACGTATTTAGGGATTTCACTCGCTCAACAACAAGATTTACGCCGGGATCATCAAATCTGTAGTCGTGAACGCAATCAAGAAATGTTGGTTTTATGGCGCAAGAGAGATTCATGCTCGCCATCACAGAAACTACAAACGCTAATGACTGCATTGGAAAAAAGTGATAGAACGGACTTAAAAGAAATGGTTAGCCTATGGCAATGAAATGTTTCTATGAATGTCGTCTCATAGTAAATCAACGAATATTAAATTTTAAACTTTCCGAATTTATTATTGAGAAAAACCAAAACCAATTTGGTTAGTTCACTTTTTATACCATACCTACCTGTGAATGTCTGGACTATTATAACTGGAGGTCTCCTTTATGGATAAAAAGACCAGGAAAGTACTTGTATTTTAATTGAGGTCCATGATGTGACTACTTACGTTGAAACTGGTATCAATCTAAGTGGGGGTCATACTGTACTTGTGATGATGTTATTAAAAAATGTGTGATGTTACCAAAAATGGTAGTGATAAGGCATGATCGTGTCCATAAATGGCCACAGGCACATCACATTTTTTTGTCACATAAAGTTTGATAGTGTACACAGAGCTTAAGTGCGAGTTCCTACCACTAAATCCTTTAATTTAATTGGTTTAAACAGGAATACAGTTTCTCACATAAGTGTGATTGGTGAATACTGCCTCTGGACCCTGATTCTGTCACTGGCTCAGGATGTTTCTGGGCTAACCACTGCCACTTTCTAATGATGTGTGTGACAGAAGCATGGATTTGTCTCCCATCTTGTCATTGAAAAGGTACTCTATGTACTGGCAGTTGGATAATGTGAAAAAAAAAATGTGAAAAATACTCTATTTTACAGTAGTTAATGATGATAAATAAATATTCTCAAATGAAAAAGTTATTGATTATTTTTTGTTTATTGAAATTTGTAATACAGTTTATATTACATTATGTATAGTTTATGAAACAAGCATGATTGAATATATTTTGTGTCAATATGGAAAGTTCAGGTGGAAATCTGTTCACTAGTAAACAGTCTGGCCTCTACATTAACGTTGATAACGTCTTACTGTTCCCAGGCACTGCGATGTTTCATTGGTTCATGGACCTATTATAGGTCCATGATTGGTGTCATTCTTTATGGGTGAATTACCAAACTGCATATAAACTCTGTGTACTGTATTGCATAATAAGTTCAGGCTAAAACAAATCCACAACGTTCAGATTGTCTAAGTTCCATCCAGTTTTTTTTGTGTTACCATGTTCAAAGATATTAAGCTGGTAACTCATTGCATATTAAAGACCTGTCTGTGGACATCAGGGACCACCTACTAATTAATTTTGATTCTTTTAAACATAGTATTAAGAAATATTTTACTAATTTAAGGTAAACACATTAGGCATAGAACAATAATTCTAAACCGCCCAGTGATATACTGAAATTTAATTAATTAATTTAAAACAATAAGATGAGGAAATCTGAGAATGAGAAAATATTTTTTATGCAATTTTAATCCTATTTAAATATTTTTAAAATATTTAATTATTTGTATGTATTTCTTTGTGGAGATACTCTCAACTGTTATTTTTGTTATAACATTTAGGTAATCATGTCTCATTGATTTACATTTGTTCTGTATGTTTGTTTTTGTTTTCTATATGGCGAAATAACTGATATATGATATACATCATATCCAATGCATGTACTAGGTTAATCAGATTTCAATTTAACATGATAAAGATACTTTAATTAATTTTGAGTTATCTTGTATTTGTAGAGTCAATGTCAAGATACTCTAGTTAGTATAGTATCTTGGACTGGTTTACTGCATTTGAAAGTAACCATTGTTAGTGTGTCATCTCAATAAAAGATAAATTGTATAGATAATTGTGTTGTTATAGATTTCATTAAAAATAATTCACTATAAAATATCAAGTTACTTTGTGGCAGACTTTCTTCGTTTTTTTCCTTGAGATTTTCTCAATTTGTCTTTGTTTTGTTTTTGGTCTTCTTTCATCTTCTTTACAAGTGTTTGTAGCTAAAAAAGGAAATCAATGAAGAAAAAATAATATAAACATATAACTATAATAATACTACATTTATATAGCTTTTCATGGTTTATCACTATTACCCTGGTCATTTTTTGGATCAAACACAGCGCAAAGTGTCTTGATCCAACCGGGTACCCATTTATACACATGGGTGGAGAGTGTCTTGCCTAAGGATACAAGCAATGCAGAGAGAGTTGGATTCGAACCACAATCACACTGCGCCTTCTCATTAAATTAATTTGTTTAATTTGATCAACTAATAAAACAATACTTCATTTGAATTCCATCACAATATTAAATAAATTTTAATTTTTTTAAATTTTTAACTTTTTATTTACTGAACTTAAACACTTTATAATTCTGAAAGAGTTCTATATTTTATGTTGAAATTTGTACTTTTTATTGTAAGCTGAATCTTTCTACACTATCAAACTTTATATGACAAAAAAATGTGATGTGCCCATATATGGACATGATGATGTCATATCACTAACATGTTTGGGCACATCACACTTTTTTCGTCAAACTAGTTTGATAGTGTAGACACAGCTTGCTGTAATCCATCTCCTTCTTTTGTTAATTGCCCCATGAGGAATGAATACAGATATATATACTAATACTGATAGCATTTAAAATAAAGATATAGATAATGTATGTGTACTGTAAAACAAGTGTGATGCTGTGATAGGCTCAACACCAATTCACACTTACCGACTTCCTGGACTTTTTCTTAACAAGCTCTTCATCAGTTGTGTCCATCTCATTGTCTCTGTCGCTCCAATTATGCGTCATTTCATCCCATTCAAAATCAACTGGAGATGTTTCTTCTAAACGGTTATTATTTTGATTGTTTTTCACCTCTGGATTTGAGTCCTTTGTTGACAAGTATTTACCATTTGTTTGAGATAATCTATCAGACTTCTTTAATTTCTTTTGTGATTTGTCTTTAATGTCTGTTTCAGAAGCTGATCTCTTTTGAACAGAAATGTCTGTTTCAGAAGGAGTTACCTTTTCTACAGTTTCAGCAACATTTTCTTTCTCTACAACATTTTCTGACGTGCCTTGGATTGGTTTTACAGAAGTTGACGGAATATCTTGTACTTGTGTAGATGTGGAAGGAACACTCATTGTCTTCCGTAAGGAAAATTGCTCAGCATCAATGTAATAACTTTCTTCTGCGTTAATTTCTCTTTTTTCATCAACATTTCTATGGATATAAACATTTATTTAAAATAATAATGTATTGGAAGCTACACAGTAATAAAAATAAAAGTGATTTAACAATAGGCCTATTTACAAGAAAACTAAGACTAAATTATGTACAAATATAAAACTAATACAGGGGTCAAAAACAAAGAACTAAGCATTTCCAATGTTGCTTTCCCTTCTCTTTTTCCACAAACTGCACTTCAACTACAAACTAGAAGCTGATGTTGGGTCTGCACAAACACTTTACTCTTCCCCCTTACACACACCCAACCATTTCTAAAGCTCTGTCTACACTATAACACTTTATGTGATAACAAAATGTGATGTGTCCATATATGAATATGATGATGGATATGATGATGTCATATCACTACCATATTTGGGTATATTACTACCATATTTTGGGCACATCACATTTTTTTTGTCAAACTAGTTTGATAGTGTAGAGGACAGAGGTTTAGTAAAAATGTATTAATTATTTATTTATTCAACTCACTGTATAGAGGGTGCTGTTACTGTTCGTAATCTATGCCAAGTGTAATCAACAAACATCGACTGCTCCATTAAACGATTCATTCGTGAGAAATGTCTCTCTAAAATAAAATAGAAATTATGGTAAAAATTGTTTCAAACATTGAAAAATGTTTTCTTGGTTTCCGAATCAAATATTAAAAATGGGTCTAATATTCTTTCAATAAAAATAAAGTGATATAATTGTTGAATATTACTATAGTTAACGTACGAGTGTAAGGTAACAAGCCTTCAAGACTCTCTGTAATATTGACACACTCCAAAAGCTGGGCATGTGAAAACTGACTGATCACCGTGTTCACTACAGCTTGGGCTACGTGACAATGCTTGGAGTTGGTGTTCCATTGAACGGCAAATTTCAGTAATGCATCTAAATAAAAACAATTGAAAGTTAAGCCTACATTATCAAATAGTTTGACAAAAAGTGTGATGTGTATAAATATGGTAGTGATATGATGTCATTGTGTCCATATATGGGCACACACATCACATTTTTTTGTCACATAAAGTTTGGTAGTTTAGACAATGAAAATCACAATGTAATGCTATGGTTAGAAATTGGCATAGCAATGGATTCAATAAAAATGGAAATCTGTACAAAGTAGTTTTAATTTTATTAAGTTGTCTACTAAATGATGTCATAGTCATGATTTAAATAACTAGGTTTGCCAATAGAGGGTGCTGCTCTACAACTAACATCCAGTCATTGCCGGATGAAGATTTGTTGATAACAAACAAACACATATGCATCTTATTACTGGTTTATCATAAAGAATTATATACAGATAGTAGCTTATTAGTGTTTAGTCAGTAATTACGCAATTGTCTGTATGGTATTGGTACACTTAAGTAATAAAAAAGGTTTAAAAATTAAATGTTTGTCTTACCTATTTGATCAAGTCTGAGTTTTGCAATAATATTTGCAAGACATGCTTTGCCATCAGATTCATTTAACATCCCTGCAGAAATAAACAAATTTTTGTTTGTGATAAAAGCAATAAAGCTTACTTAGTCTGTCTCACTCAATATATCAATCTTTTTTTTATATCATGTTAAGAAATAAAAGATGGCAGATGACTAATGTTTCACTCGCTCCATGGTTCTGGTGGCAGAATGAGTCTTAGATACAAGCGCATGCATGTTACTGTTTTATTGTTTGTATCGCACACAAAAATGATCAAAATGACGGCAACCAAAACTATGTAATTAAGTCCATAAAACACCTTGTATTACTAACCTTTTAAAATATTAAGAAGTCTAAATGGTTGTTCCAACGTTAGAGCCAACCCGATTGCTTTCTTGAAATTTTTACCAATAATCATGTTTGATAATTGCTGTAGTCTGCGAAAAAAAAACAAGTAATTGTCTTGAATATTCTACAAAATTCTGTCATAGAAGAAAAGATTTTAAAAATAAGGTTACCTAATATAAATAAATCGTAATAAAGAAGAAATCATTGCAGATGTTCTGATGTAGCAGCCAAAACATGGGCTTGCAAAACAAGGAAGACCAGCTCTCAAATACATTAATGTACTAGAGACGGATACTGGTATGCAGAGAGAGGAACTTGCTGTCACAATGATAGGAAGTTATGGAGGAATCTAGTCATATAAGTTCGGGTATGTCCCGGACTAAGTAAGTAATATTACTTTATGATAAATATATAAGCATGAAGTATATGGACACATCAAGGATCCATACTAACAAAAAATTGTAATAACATTGAGCTCTAAAAATAAAAGCAGTTTGTCTCACTTGATAACTTGATCCTCTTCTTTTGATTGGTTCTCTTCCCATTCCTTTTCTGTTACATCCTACACACAAACAATTTTAAATAATATTCAAATTGGTTTATACAAATCTATAAAATCCCTATCAATATCGGTGAAAATGTCAACCAATCCGATGTGAATACATTAACTATCTGTACTGTATCACCACATGGTATTACCTGTCCAGTACCATAGGCAAGTTCTGTAATACAGTTTCATATATGTATCACATGTGATGTCTGTATTAGAGTTAAGCTAGGCTTATTGCCTATAATTAGAGACAAGGACAGGCTAGAATATGTACTGTATCTCAGGAAAGATTTACCCACACTACCAATCCTACTCTCAAATGTTTAGATCAAAAAATGTGTGTATGAAAATAAAAAGATTTCTAACCTTCCAGAAAGCAATGACAGAGTCTGCCCCTCCCGTAGCAATTGTATCTTCTGATGAATTGACGGTAAGCGCCCAGAGCTTGTCGTTATGTTCATCATATGTTGTAAGACATTCGTTGTCTTTGATCGACCAAATCTTTAAAAGTCCATCTGATCCACTGTAAAAAAAAACATGACAAGAACTACTTTAAAATGAGACGTTAAAGAAGTTTAGCAGGCAGGGGGTTCCTAATCCGGTAATTTTTTAATAAAAGGATGAAAATTATGACACAAAATAACATACCTGGACAATAACTGCATTCCTCTTGTAAGGAAAGCGACTCGTAACACTGAAGTGTCATGTCCTTGAAAAGTCTGCAATAATAAAAGAAATTATTCTACATGTATAAGTATTTGGCATAAACAAAAGTCCTCTCAATTACTGTATTTAGTTGGTAGGATCAACTCTTACAAGGGAGAACATTAAAATTAGATCATCGTCAGTCAAGTGGACAAAAAAAGGATTCAAACTTCTTGCAGTCAAAAAACTGTAGGAAAAATATAACAGGCCTAGGGCGTGATATAACAGGCCAAGAATTTGGAGACCAGACTACAACCAATTGGAATTAGAATTTGATTATTTTAAGTAACTAACCTTAACACAACTAAAATCTGTAATTGACCAAATCTTGATTGTGCCATCAGCTGAGCTAGTGGCTACAACCTGATCTGCTGGAGAGAACTGAACACACCAGATGCTTCTCTTGTGACCTCGGAAGGTTCCCAAGAATGTGTGGTTCTCCAAATTCCAAAGCTTAGCAGTTTTGTCGAGAGAGGCAGTTACCAGAAGTTTATCATTCGGTGCTACGGCGACGCTGTTGATGTCCTATAAATTGGAACATTCATAAGAATCCAAGGATTATTTATAGAAATTATTGATTATTTATAGAAATAAATTTTAATCAATGTTTTATTAAATAAACAATGTTAAATTAAATACATCTTGACTTGACCTGATGGTTTAAGCTCTGTCTACACTATCAAACTTTATGTAATAAAAAAAATGTGATGTCATATTACTACCATATATGGGCACATTTTTTTGTGACATAAAGTTTGATAGTGTAGACAGAGCTGTAGACAGAGCTTTAGAGATTCACCACAAGATTTCAATTTGATGTCACAACAACAAAAACATTGATATTCACATTCACATACAATTGAAGCAAAGATGTATTAATGTGTTTGATTAAGTTACCTTTTCATGAGCTCGGTGTGTAAAGTTAACTGCTAAGTGTTGTGGTGAATTACTTGGTTTTAGGTTTTCTGGAATATTCCAAACTTTGACAGTGCAGTCTTCACTGCCAGACACAATGAAGTTACCTGACAACCTATTTTAAAAAGTGGTGGGTAAGGCACATTCAACAAGAGTTCATAGTTTATTTTATTTGTCCAATAGGAAATTCATGTCTACATAAAATTGCTCAAATTAAGTACCACTGAAAAAGACAATAATATTTTAATACAACAGAGCTACAACATTACTCTGATAAACAATGAATGAGTCATACAGCTATTTCAAAATCATGCTGACATTCAAAATGTTTGACCTACCTAGACAAAGCAATTGCTCCTACTGAGTGGGTATGACCAAATGCAACTCCTACGCACTCAAACTTCTGCTCAGTGTTCATTTTCCAAAGCCTAACTGTATTATCCTACCGAAAGTAAACAAGTTTTTAAATAACAAAGATGTTACTCGACAACATATTTCTAGAGTGTGAGTAACCATAAAGTAAAAGTAACGTACTAAGTAATTATAGAGTAACAAAAGTGGAGTGTAATGTAATTTAATGGTAATAAAAACAAGCATCTTGAAAGAGGATAAATTATTTCAATTTAATTCAAAGCAACATTTATTTTCTCCTTTCGTATACAAAATTGATTTCAATGAACAATATATATTTAAACAAAATTTCGAAAGAAGAAGGTACACGCCCGGAAAGATGAAAAACACATCTTGTGGAGGGCGTACCTATTACTGACACAGACAATAAAAATTTAAAAAAATAAATAATAAATAAATAAATAAAAAATTGACCGAAGAATAGTTAATATTTGGAAATAAGGTGACTTTTAAGTTTAGATAAAAATGATTTACTTGAAACAGAGTTTAAGATGGGGAGTGGCAGATCATTCCAAAAAGTGGGTCCGGAATACCTAATGTTGAATAATATATGAGAATATAGTTAACTTAATTTACCTTAGAGCTACTTGCCATAGTCTTCTTATCATTAAAAACATCAACAGACAACACAATGTCTACAATCAAATGATACCAATAAAACAAAATGTTATTGAATTTGTCTTGAAATGAAAGCTTGCACAGTTATGTTATCAACATATCAAAGAAATCTAACACATACATACCTGTATGACCTCGCAAAATTTGACAGTTCAGAGTTGAAATGTCATAAACTTTGACATATTCACTGTTTGTTGCTACGACGAGGTGAGAATCATCAGAACCAGCAAACTTTACATCTAGAACTTCATCATTAAATCCAACAAACTAAAAGTAGGAATAATTTAAATTAGTTAATTTGTGATTGTTAAACAGAAAATAGGTAGGTCTTATCATGTGTACAGCTGGTATTGCAAACGATCACTGTAGACACCTCCCTACCAACATACTTTTTTTTTTTATTTTACACAGACGAGCGGTAACGGTAAGCAGAAAACCGCATAGTTGTCCGCATAGAATCTGTATTTATCCTCAGCGGAAACCACCTGTCCACTCCGCGTTGTGTAAATGGTCATAAGGAATAACATAGATTCGATATTTTTATCACCGTTACTGCTTATCTGTGTAAATTGGCCTTAAGTGAGCTGGACTATTTGTTTGTAACAATCTGCCCAATACATAATCAAATTTTCATTGTCATAATCTGTAACACATACTACCAACCTGTTTGTGCAAATCGCCACCATCAACATTGTAAAAAAGAATATGATGATCATAGGTGACTAGCATGATCTGACCAATAGCTGGACACAATTCTGCACATGTGATCACACTGGTTAACTCGCCATTCTCACCACGAACCGGTATCGTCGTGGCAACCGTTGTCTGTTGATAAACTACCTGACCATTTACAGAATCAATTCCTCGAAGGTACCCTGATTTTAAAGAAATATACATTAATACAATGTTTTATAAGAGTTAATGCATGTTATACAGGCATAGATCTTGGGAAATGGACTCTTCCATTAATATTGAAGGGTTTTTAATTGTTGATTTATCTATTTAATAATGAAATAATAATACTGAAATGTTACTTAAAAACCTAAACATGCTTGAATTACCCAGTGATCCACCGATCATCACTACAGGATTATTGCAGGAAAAACCAAGTCTCTCTTGACAATCTGGTGGTATCCAAAAAGCACTCTCAACCACCTAATAAAAAAGGAAGTATTTAATTATATACAGAGACTAATAACCACTGCCATAAGGCTTTCTTTAATGGTTTAATGGTTTAAATTTATACAGCGCAAAACACAAATAGTCTCTATGCACTGTTTAGCACAAGTGTAAAAATGAAAAAGTTGATGTAAAATAAACCAGGAAAAAGCCTAATAAACCGAATAAATTGACCAAGACAACAGAAAAAATTCACACGGAACAAAACAAGTGAGTCTTCAAGTGAGCTTTGATGATCGAAACGGAGGGAGACTCACGAATCACCAAAAGCAAAGAGTTCCACAAGTTTGGAGTACAACAATCTGAATCATGGCTCCATTATATTTTGAGTGGTATAGAGGAGCTGAACACCTTACCTCCATTACAGGGATGGTGTTGATTGGTTCAAGTGTTTCTACATTCCATATTACAACAACTTTGTCTCTTCCACCAGACACCATTCTGTGTCCTTCCCAAGAGAAATCTAAACTTGTGACTGTTCCATAATGGGTCTCTAAGCCGACCTTCAACCTGAAAATACCGTTTTACATAAAAATAATTCATTCATTCACATTTATTTAGTCATCGTTTATAACAAATTACAGTATATAAATGATGGCAAGGATCCTGCATAAAGAAGTTTCTGTTCTGTAGGACACATTTACATAAAACATAAAAAAAATAAAAGTGAGAAAGAAATGTTGTTTCCTATATACACATACACATTGCTTATAATTATAGCATTTATATTTACATGCATAAACTTATAAAGAAACTCACTTGCTATGTTGTAGATCCCAAACATATATAAAGGAGCCAGCACAAGAAAACAACAGTAATTTCTCAATATTTGGATGAAACTTCAGATAACTATGAACAAACAATGTACAAAGAAAGTTATTTGTTAGGCCTAGCTGGATACATGTGTATCCTGTATGAATTTAAAGCAAGGCTCAGCGTACTTAACAAGCCAGTGTTGTTGCTCATAGTAACACAGCGACAACGTGTGTATTTCGGAAGTCCGTATCAACAGATTACAAATATTATAACAATACAAATAAATAGTGGCAAAAACAGTTTTGACTACAAAACAAGGTTTGAAACCTTAAAAATAGATTGTTATATGAATATAGTATTCCATTTCCTATACAGTTTTGAATTCAACTATCTCAACAGTGTGCTCACAGGAATTGACCTCACTGGACACTGTGCTAGGCATGTTAACTACTAAAACACAGTTCCACAATCAGTCTCTGCACATAGTATTTATGATTTTTTGTTCTGAATTTAATGGTATTGAAACCATATTAGAACCAAGTATACTGGGTTTGAAAGGGAAGCACCATAACATTGGACCATTATATCAATTTAAATCAATTATTAAAATAACAAAAATAATGTACAGTTTTCACATGTACCTTACAACCGAGTGACTACCCTTCAAGTTGTGTGTGCAGTACTGGTGAACAATGTCCCAAATTTTAATTGTGTGGTCACCACTGCCAGTGGCTAAGAGTGTAGAGGTTGCATCAAATGCCATACTGACAATCGGGGCGGTGTGAATTGCCTAAGTAAATAATGACAACGAAAGTGGTATTCATTTCATAGCATATTATTATTATTTCATAGCATATTATAATACAAGAAGCTACTAGAAAAGTTGCTCACAAAGTTGCAAAAACTATTTTCAGCAGGATCCCTGGAAATGCAACTCTTTGAAATTATCCAATCCTAACTTGCCTACTTTGCTTATGAATGTAAACATGTATTGAATAGATTGCTGAAGAAGTTTAAATAATATCATAAATCCAGATCATTTGCACAATATTACCTTCCAGGTGCGGACACATGTCTCTTCCTTCCAATTCCACTGACGAATAAGAAGACTCCTATAGGCAATCACTACAATCTATTTTTAGAAGATAAAATTAAATCTACGGGTAACAGAGAGATTGGTAAAACATTTGAATTAACACAACTAAAGTCCGTCCTCATCTAAGGGCGTGTGGCGCTGTGTGTTGGACGTTCGACTACTGATCGTTAGACCGAGGTTCGAATCCAACTCTCGCCGCATTGCTTGTATCCTTAGGCAAGATACTTTACTTACGTTTGCCTCTCTCCACCCAGGTGTATAAATGGGTACCCGGTTAGATCAAGACACAACTTTGCGCTGATTACTAGCTGCATATATGGGAGTATGTTTCCATAGGTGTTTGATCAGGAAATGACTGGGGTAATAATGTTCAGCGCATTGAGAGCTTGCTTATATGCGCTATATAAGAATGAACTATTATTATTATTATCTAAAGTCCACCCTCATCTAAAGTCTGTCCTCATTTTATTAATTTTTAAGTTCATCCTCATCTAAGTTCTCCCTAAAAGGCAGTCAGCTTACCTGATCATCTGGACTGACACTAAAACAAGTCACTTCATCATCATCCTGTAGAAATAATACATAAAGAGGTTAAAAGAGAAATAGTTCAGAACAGTTTGAGGTGACATTCATTTAAATGTTTTGATGCCAATCACAGAGATTTCTGGATGGGATTTGCCATTTATATTGAGTCCATCATGATTTTAAATTTTATAAAAATGATGCAGTTTTCCCTTTTTGTAGACCTTTACTGACCTGTTTTAGAGAATGTAGAACTTTGCCAGATGTGGCTTCTAATATTTTGACTGCTTCCCCGCAAGTACAGAAAATATACTGACCATCCTTAGATATTTCTACCTTGCCACCAGTGTAAACAGACTCAATTTTATGCACCACACTCAAGCTGAAAAAAAGTAAAAGTTTGAATCATAAACTCTAGGTAGGCACCCCCTAGTAGTAGGCCTAATAAACTAATAATAGTATTAAGTAATACAATTCGACATTGGTGTTGGTTGGATGGAAATATTATTTTTATATAGTAAATAATATTTCCATCCAACATCAATTAAATTAAATCTCTCATCCCTAGGAATACCCTTCTCTAGCTAGGCCTAGGTAGTAGTTAGTAGGCCTAGGCAAGATAGGCCTAGATAGAACGGTTTGGTGCGCAGCGTGTAGCGTGAGTATGGTTGGTGGGGAGGCCTAACTATTATTAAGTAAGCTAAACATATTTATAGGCTCGAAATACCCATATTAATATAAATTTGTAATATATTATTTATCTTTACAAATTTCTTACCTTTGTTTTAACAACGGCGGTGTCATTTTGGTGATTTATCTTATTTTACAGATTGTTTTCTAAAAAGGCGCACGTGGGAGCTACCATTTAATTTTACATGGCATGCACAACAGAGAGAATATATGTTTCGTTTTTCTGTACAGGCGTATTCGAATATCGTTTTGGACCGCTCAACTGGACTCTTTATTCACTAACAATTTATGATGGTTTAGTTCATTTTAGTGGAAGGTAAACAGTGAATATACACATGCATAAGTTTAACCAAGGCTTAAAATATATAAAACGTAAATTAATTAACAAGTCAATTACATTAATTAGTATTTGTTAAGATTAATCGTTTCTAAAAGTAATAGAAAAAGGGAATAAACGGAAGTGTACCTATTTGCGAATGGACGAGTCTTTACATTATGCAATTCACTTTGGAAACGTAAACAACAAAATCACAGTCACTGTCACTTCTCTTCACTTCAGTTGTTGTGCTTCTGGTGTCTTTATAATTTTATAATCATTTTATATTGTTCAGCAGTAGGTCTGTTGCTTGGTGCGTACTCATTTTCCCCCATAAAATCTTTTTTTGGTGTGTTTATTTTTGTGTAGATAGGCTAGGCAGACCTAACAAAATACTAGTGAAGATTGAGTAGCCTGCCTGGAGATGATGTCATCTGATAATTAATTAAAATCCTCACAGACTTGTTTACAATCTGGAGTACAGTAGACCTATATCACCATTGTTCCAAGTTGATTAATGCAGACTGCTGCCTGTCAACAACTCATTTTCCAAAATGTATCAACAAGCTAACGAAGCCGGTAAGAATTGTTCTTGTTTTCTACGTTTTTGTAAAATAATTACGTCACCTTTCCCCTTTTTCATCCATTTTACACAACAATCTTCATTATACTTTCGTTGTTTTGCTGTTTAATTTTTATATTTTTCATTTACCTTTTAATTCGTAAAATGTCGTTTATCATGTCGAGTTTTCTCATAAATCTTGTGTTTATATCTTAAAAGAATGAATTATAGTTTGATGATGTTTCATATTTTTCAGCTATTATGGGATCATTACAAGTAATTAAAGACCATTTGAATCATGGAGAGGTAATTACGTATATGAAACTATTCATTCTTGTAATTATATATCTTGTTAATAGGCCCAGCAGCAGGAGGTCACAATTATCTAAAGTAATGTACAATGACTTGCGTCATAGTAGGCCTTGTAAAGTTATAATTAAAATACAAAGCCGTTTTTTAAGTCTTGAAAATGATAAAATATATAAAAATGTTTTTTTAACATTCACACTGAATATTGTTTTGGAAGAAATTGATGGTCTGTATCTTGCACAGTCTAAGATTATACCAAATTGGAATAAAAAAAATAAAGTACCAATATTGTTTAAGAACAATGTAGTCACTGGGTCAATCCTTGACAGATGCCCGTATTCTGAAACTGAACTTTAGTCGTAGTTCAGGCTTTTTTTTAAATCAATCAAATCTGTGACTGAATCAAGAAAACCTAGACTAAATCGAGACGGATTTTGATGGATTTTTTAAGCAGGATAAGGACACGCTAAATGTTAGACCCAGGCATTGGTATTAATCAACTACAGTACATTTGTTGTTAATTTACAGGATCCAAATTACAAGTACCCATACAACTTGACTCTGTTGCATAGAGCAGCAATGAATGGTAATTTGGATTGTGTGCAATGTTTGGTGCAAAGAGGCTCCAACATTGATTCTACAGATATAACAGGTAAGCTAATTATTCAATTTATGCTTTTATTTTTAAATGCTTAGCTTACAATTTACTAGTACAGGTATATTGTTGCCCCCACCCCCAAATAATTATTTTTTTTGTTCTGAATATGCCATTTTATGCCAGTTATATTGACCAAAAATTGGGGAAACAATATTAGTACCTGAAAAAACCGTCATTAAAAAATATCCAACCAGAAGTCAATTTTCCAGGTCTCAGAAGTCTCAGGTTTTTGGTTAAATTTACCCATTTAAATTATTTTTGGAATTTTTTTGACAAAAGTGAAAAACTTTATTTTAAAACTACCAAATTTCCTATTCAAACTTTGATTTATTCATCTTTATTTTTGTACACGGACAATACACTCTTTAAACATCTTTTTCCTACAATAGGCAGAACAGCCCTACACCACGCCGCAGGAAATGGACATCTAACAGTAGTGAAATGGTTGATAGATGTGGCAAAAGTAGATGATACTTGTAAGACAGTTAAAGGACGAACACCCAAGATTTTGGCAGCCAAGAATGGTCATAAAAAAGTTGTCAACTTCTTGAATGAGTCAGGTTTGTTTCACAATAACATTATTTTTATAATTTTGACCCCCGCAGCATTGTCATTTTTTCCAGTAATTTGCATTTATAATTCTCAATTATAAACATATTGTAGAAGAGGGGCTAGTGTTGTCCGAAATATCTGCACATTTTTCTGGCCGTACTTTCATCTTTTTTATTTAGCTTTTACTTATTTTATTTTTTATTTATCTGCATTGATATCCAGCCACTGATACCCACAGCATTCTTTTGTATTATTTTTGTATTGTTTTATTATGTAAATTAGTTAGAGAGCTTTGTATCTGCAGGGAGTTGTTATTATCTGTAATACTGTATATGAAAATTGGATTACAAAATAAAGAATAAATAAATATAATTATAATAAACATTTATTACATCATGAACCAAGAATATAATTAGATTAATGCTGTAACAAATAATAACAAACAACAACAAACGTTTTCTTTTAGAATGCAAGTTAGCCTGGACATAACTATATGCTACCTTCCATATTTGCATATAATCCCAGTACAGCTTCTCAGCCTCAGTGTCGGTGCTCCTAGATAAGATACTTAATGTAGATGTCTTCCACACTTCTTCATTTAAGTACTACTGATTGCTTGTCCAACCTACTGGTTCCCAGAAAACTGTATTTATGTGTTATTAATATTAAAGTGTAACATTAAGGCCAAGTGCTGAGCAAGTGTCTATAACCAGAGATTGGTGTGTAAGAATCTTTAACAGTAAGCCATAACAACTCCAGTTATATAAAGGTCCCTCCAGCAACTTCAAACACTCAAGTTGTTACTTAATGTGCTGTGCAATTGTATTGGTGCTTAAATTTGCCATGTGTGTGTAATGTAAATAATGTAATAAAAAATAAAATGTTATATTTCTGTTCATAATAATATATACTGTAAAAATGTTAATCTCAACATTGTCAATCAGCGTATTTAGTAATAATATTTAGCATGTTTTGCAATATCCATGTTAATGCCTTATTCCTGATCATGACCTAATAAATGATTAAATGTTTAAATTGTGGCGTCTCTCTCTTTTTAAAAAATGATCTGTCTTGTTAATTTTAATGTGATGTCAAACCAAGTAATGCTGTCTGTGTATGCTTCCCCAATTTACTTCCACAACAAATTCCTAATTTCAGAGTTACAATCGCTACACAATACATAAAATGACCAACAGGATTTAATAGTATTTCAACTATAAAAGAACATTTTATTCAAAAATATGTTGATCAATAACAAGAAATTAAGAATCCAATCTGACTGACAATTCTGAGCTCAATAATATCTCCCACTTTCAAATACAGTAGGACCTACATTTTATGCACCCTGATTATGTATAGTGACCGATGACATCATCATTTTTTGTAATACACATTTGGGACTTTCATGGGCTATCCTGCATATCTGTATTCTTTTTAAATTTAAATTGTATATATATATATCATGTTTTGATTTTGATGCAAATAAATCAAATCAAAATTATTATTATCATTATTTTGTATTGAAAAAACTCAACCAATAATGGGATAAAATAATAAGTAAGGGCTAAATTTTTTGTAATACACAATAATACAATACATAATATGTTTTCAGTAATTTTTATTGAAAAAAAACCAATATTGGGATAACAGTAAGGGGCCTATGGTAAATTTTAAACGTTATCTATCGTTACGAGATGAACGTCTTGTGGACTGACCATTTGGCCACGTGTCATCTGTCTCACTGGAATTATAATCGTTATCAAGCAATAATGTGGTCAAGTTATCTTGGTCTGTGGTCAAGTTATCTTGATCCGTACTAGAGAAGTCATTACTAAAAGCATCTAAAAAATCTTCGTCATCGATGCTCGAGTCGGACAGAGATGCGTCGGTAAACGGCGCCCAACTTGATTCATCCGAGCTAGAATTGGCCAGTGCATCAACAAGTTCTTCAATTGTGTTTCTGGATAGGATAGGTTCAGTGGACAGCAATGAAGAACTTTGTTGTTTACTTTTCACTTTCCCACTTTCAGGATTGGTCTCCGATGAAGAACCTCTACGAGCAGAAATTCTTGATGATCTGCGCACATTAACAATCATAACGTCTCTGTCTTCCTGGTTTTCAGATTCAAGAGACAACAAATCGACTTCGCTGGAAGTGTTCATCCTATCTGGTTGAGGGTTACCAGCATCTAATTGGTGACTAGTGTTCATCCTATCTGGTTGAGGGTTACCAGCATCTAATTGGTGACTACTATTGGCTTGATTGCTAGTTGCTTGATTCAGGTTAACAGTTTCTTCTGCTTGACATGTTGGTGAGTCATTGTTTAACATTATCTCTGATGATGACCCTCTTTCTATATTTTCTACTGCACTACTAAAAACTACATCAGTCGTCAAGGATCCACTGCTAAAAGATCTGTTCATCTCGGAATAGAATGACTCATCTCCAGAGGTTATTGGTGTGCCATTGAAACTAGACAACTGAAGAGTTGAGGTATCTGAAAATGATGATGATATCTCCGATTCATTATCATCAGATGACCAAATTAGGGGAGACCTACTACGACTTCTGGAAATGCTGGTGTCAAAAGGTGATGATCTTCTTCCGCTTCTAATCTGTTGTAATCGTTGTCGTATACCTCTTAACAAGGGATTTGAAAAGTCTACATTGGAATCACGTCGTCCTCGTCTTCGTCTATTGCTTTGTACGTTTCGATTATTATTGCGAAGATCATCAGATCTTCTACGATTTGGACCACTTGGAGAATACCAAGGCGATAGAGGGCTCCCTGGTGGTGAAATTGAAGGTGACCTATCTGACGTTTCATTAGGAGCACTTGGTGAAAACCAGGGCATTGGAGGGCTCTCTCTCCTAGACATTGGAGAAATGGAACGGGTTCTCGACCTCCGAAGTCTTCTGTGACGTTCTAACTCTTTAACTCGTTTTTCTAAGTTTGACAATTCAGTTGTCACTGTCTGATAGTTATTTTCTACTACTGTAAAATAAGAAAAAAAGACAGAGAGCTTAATTTATTGGACTAAATTTTCTTTTACTTTATTTTAATTTATCAATTAAACATCAGTTAACCCACTGGGCTAAACTGGAAGGGTTACCCTCTTTAAAGATGGTGAAATATTTTTTTTTCCAATTTAGTAATAATAAAGTCTAAAGCAATAATAAAGAAATAGTACCTACTTTGTAGTTTAACCTTCAATTCTGACATACAGTTATGCTCTCTGAGTTTGCCAAGAGGAAGCATCAGGTCACATCCCTTGTTACATTTTGTTAATCGATGACAACATTCATTCTCATGTTCACTTAAATGTTTGCGTAATACTTCTACGTCACATTCATTGTTTTTACACTTAACCATTGAATACTCGCAAACATCTATGTGATTGTTGTTATAGGTTTCCAACTGGGATGTATATACACAACCAGTTTCAGCGTTCTCACAACGTACTTGTAATCTGTTTATCATGTTGCATAATATTGGAAGAACTGGCTTTAGACGTGATGAATGTAAATAGGCTCGACAGTTTGGACAGCTTCTATGGTTGCGAAGCCACGTAGAGATGCAGACTTTACAGAAGACGTGTTGGCAGGGGCTTACCATGGGATTATCCAGCACACAGCAACAAACGCAACAGATCAAATCAGGATCGGGGGCAGTGACAAAACGATGTACTTCAAACCTACCCATATTGATGTTTGGTCTGAGAACAAATCAACATTTAAATGCTTTAATTAAATAGTATTAACAATAAATATGAATAAAGTATTTTCAGTTTCATTTAAAAAACATTTTTTTTTAAACGTTTATTTACGAATTCTGACAAAAAAGGATAATAAAATACAATTAAAATGCAAGAAAATATAAATGATAAATTTAAAGGGTCAGAGTTTGAAGGCAGATGGAGCTTTAAAAAAGAAATATATAAAAGAGACATTCGATTCTTTAATGGGGCCGAGTTGACCGATTAGTTTTCAGGCAAGTTGAGACCGAGTTGAGTTGACTTCTATCTAGGCTAGGCCTAGAGAGGCTAGAGGGGCCGACTTGAATTTGGCTGAGACGGTTTAGTTAGGGCCAAGCGAATTGAGATAGTCTACTGTACTACCGTACCTAGCTAGCCTAGCTAGTTAGTTAGGCCTTAGTTAGTTAGTAGCCTAACCCTACCCTCTAGTAGGCTAGGAGGTGCCCCTAGCTACCTAGTAGAGCCGTCACTTCAAGATTAATTATAATAAAAAAATCAAAAATATAAATACAACAATCTAATAGATGGAAAAAGACAATAGGCCGCCCTCCGAAATTCACTTACTCAAAGAAAAGCACGTTTTTATTGATGAGAATGTTGACAATCCTGTGACTTGTGTAGGCCTAAAGTGAGGGCCGACCGCAGGCGGCAGCAGAGAGAGTGAAAAGATCAAAGGCGACACCGCCCCACGCGTAATAATGGGGCTATTTACTTTGTTTAATGAAGCGTGACTCGACCGTGCACACTTTTGGGTGGCTTACACAATATAAAAATAATAACAAGCTCATATTTAAGCATTTATGGGGAAAAATAAAATCCCTGTACTACTACTTTGCCAGTATTTTTTTTTCAAATTCGGATCGATCCTCAAATTCATTTGCTATGTCATAATTGCCACACATTTTCTTGCCAATTGACCAGTTTATATAAAAAAAAGACTATAAAAATTATTGCAATAATTGCCATAATATTATATGCGCATATATTGTGTTAGCATCATCTACTATCAAAAGCATTTGTCACAAAATAAAAAGGCCATTAAAACATTTTTTTTTTATTGACTATAATAATATGGTGTGAATCATGACAGAAACATGTCACAAAGGGTACAGGAGACGCTCATGAGAGAGTGCCTTGGAATTTCAGTTATGAAACGCCTTGTGTGCCTTATTTATGGTTCTACCACCACATGAGTCTAACCAGGGAAGAGTTAAATTCCTCTTCACTGGTCTAACACATTATTTGTTTTTCAAATGACCAAAAAAAAAACACCACAAAATCATTCAATCACAATTTCTTTATTTTACACATAGATACAAGTTAGTTTTCCTCTAGTTAAATAACATCATAAAACACATTGAAGATTTACATTAATATATGAAAAAAAAAGATTTTAGGTGGTTAGAATGGAGGAGTCATGTGACTAGGATGCAGGAAGTAGTTTATAATGCTCATCATATGACATACATTCATGATGATTGACATCAGTTATGCAAGTGTTAATGTGAACACACGTCAACATTTATGACATGAATTAACTGTATATGGCAGTCATTATATCTCAGCAGTGTGGACACAGCCTAGACATTGAATGTAACAAGGGTTACTATAGGCCACAGTATCTTTTTTTAGCAGGTGTGCGAACACAGCCTACAAATTGAATGTAATCAGGATTTTTCTATAGGCCATTATCATAATATCTTACTTTATTAGTGTGGACACAACCTATAAATTGAATGTAATCATGATTCTCTATAGGCCATAGAATCTTACTTTACCAGTGTGGACACAGCCTATAAATTGAATGTAAATATGATTTTCTATAGGCCATAGTATCTACATTTTCAAATCATTGCTTGACAAGTACAAGTAAGTTATCCACAATTGTTTTTGTAATAATTATAACAATAATAACAAAATATTAAGAAAATCACTGCACAGAATATAAAAAATAAATTGCACTGAAATTTCCATAAAACATCAGTGGAGTCATCTGGTGGGATAATGTGGATATATAATAAACTTGTTCCTGCCTAAAAAATGGCCTAAGCTTGAGACATCTCAGATCATGTAGCTAACCTTATATAAATGAAAACAGAGATTTAAATATTTAATAAAATACAATTATAAATAAATAAAATACAATTATAAATAAATAAATAATAAAATACAATTAGAGACGAAGAAGAACTCAATATTCATACGTAAAAGAGTAAATAGAATTTAAATCTAAGAAAAAACAAGCATTGACATGGAAATATTGCAATTAATTATAATATTATAAACAGACTATAGATTATTTTACTAAATTATAATAACAAATAATCATGTACCGATTGACAACAAAAATATATATTAACAGTATACAACATGTAAAGGCCATTAATATCAAACTAACTCAACAATAAGAATATTTCAATTATCTATACCATATTTGGGTATGATGACATCATCACAACCATGGGAATGTTGACCAATTCATTAATACTTTAGTTCAAGCAATTTACACTTCCCCTCGGAAAAGTCTTTACACAAAATTGTAATTTATACATAAAAGGTAGAATATTTGCCGC
Organism: Antedon bifida; assembly: GCF_963402885.1. Classification (NCBI taxonomy): domain Eukaryota; kingdom Metazoa; phylum Echinodermata; class Crinoidea; order Comatulida; family Antedonidae; genus Antedon; species Antedon bifida. The sequence continues at coordinate 33,221,094 of NC_136229.1, read as the reverse complement.
CAAATCATCGACACATTTTAATACTAAAGACATGATTTATAATTATAAAAAAAGTAATACAATAGATTCAATAGATTGGTGAGCACCATTAACTTTCATGATTGACATGTTCCAATCCACAAAATCAACACTCTTTCTGTAATCTAGTATTTAGTATACAACTTAAATCATCTGTAATTACTTTGTATTTTACCATAGAGATATTATAGTTCACTATAATATCTCTATGATTTTACCTATGATGTAAGTATTTGTAGTATATGCTAGCATATTTAGATTTGTTTGTCTTTATTGCTAAGGATAAACCATAAGCAAATTCATTAACTGTCCTTAAATTAAAGGTGGAAATCCTGACAAAAATATGCAAGATGCTCTAAATAAGCAAAAAGTTTTAATCAAGTCTTTGGGAATAGAGTTGTAGAGCTGACAGAATTTGAACCGAGCAGAGCTGCGGCATCTTAACACCAAGCTACAATTCTATTACAGCACTGATATTTGCACCTAGTAAATATATTACTGAACTGGAAACATACCATAGTAACTTTTTAAAATGTTACTGAAAGAGTGGTTACTGCAGTAAACTATTTTCTGCAGGTTTTGTCTTCTCACAAAAACATACAATATTATAGTGTGACAAACAAATAAATACTAAATAGATAGTTGTGAGATAGTTGTTTTACTTACATACTTAATTTTTGAATACAAATTAAATGAATTAGTAATGGCTTATGCAATAGTCAACCTCACATCAACACAAACCTCAATCTTCTTCTCTGGCATCAATACAACAGAACTAGAATTCAACTGCAAAAAGTGAATGTTGCTACTACACCAAGGATTAAGATATTATGGGCCAGTGGCCTACATACTGGTGAATAATGTCTTAGGTAACTAACAACTGGAGTATGTTTGACCATCAGCACAAATCCAGAGCTGTATATTGAAAGAGTTACAACAAAAACAATGTATTAACTTTAGAGAATCACGATCTAAACTAAATGTGCACGTGTAAAGCGTGAATGGAGAGCGCAATATTTTGGACACAAAAATGGCTTTTAATCCATTTAATGTCAGAACTCTTTCAATATATGGCTCTACACAAATGGGTATAATACTGCCCTCAATCATCCAAACAACTCACTTACTGGTGACAGAGCCAAATTAATATCAAACACATACATAATTATAACAGATACATGTACTATTCTGGATCTTGTTCACTCTCTCTTTGGGAATTGTGGTTAAACAATATTAGTATCTAAAAAAAAAACAAATAGAAAAAAAAATGTCATAGTGATCATATTGCAAATTATGGAGTGGAGTTGTGGCTTGGTGGTTATGATGCTTGGCTGCCACTCTAAGGGTCCTGGGTTCAAGTCCCGTCACATGTCAGGACCAAATTACAACTCCACTCCCAAAGACTTGTAATAAGACTTTGTTTATGTAGAGCATCAAGTGTATATGTTTGTACTGTGAACCTCTGAGGGTCCCTAATGATCAGCAATTGCTGGATGGATCACCCTCATTAAATATGGTGTAAAAAAAAAAAAAAAAAAAAAAAAAAAAAAAAAAAAAAAAAAAAAAAAAAAAAATTAACTTCCATGTTATGAATCACAATTTGGTTTCTATTAAGAATATTGCAAATGTACGGTTTCATCTATTACACATTTAGAAATATTTACAAATAAGTTAGTTAAATTAAATTATGATTGTCAATCAGACAATGGAATGAAGGATTTAATCAAGCAATTTATATTAGTACTAATTAATATAATTTAAATACAAAAAAATAATGTTGAAAAAAAGACGACATTTTTAAGATTATAAGATGTTATAACATGGTTATAATTGAATATTTTGAAGTTATTTTTTATAACTGAATTATAGAATGTTTCAAATTGCAATACAGTGATATCATTACTATTGATTTCTACCTATAATCTGTATTCTTACTATATTATATTCTTATTTATAAGAGTTTTAAATTTACATCGAAGAGTGGCAGTGGCGATAAATACACATTGAAATTAGAGTAAGTAAGTACAGTTAACAATTACACAATAAACATTCTGATTGTAATAGTAGTAAGCAGTCATCAAGCCTTTCTGATTTAGTGTTCTACTTTTTACCAGTGGTCACTGTGTCATTTGGTGCCTTTCACTGCCTCAACAAGCTACAATTACTGCCACAATTGGCTGCAATCACTACCCCAAATGATAATACAATCACAACCCACATTGGTTACAATTACTACCCCAACTGGTTGAAATCACTACCCCAAATGGTTGCAATCACTACCCCAAATGGTTGCAATCACTACCGCAAATGGTTGCAATCACTACCGCAAATGGTTGCAATCACTACCCCAAATGGTTGCAATCAATACTCCACATTGGCTGCAATTGCTACCCCAACTGGTTGCAATTACTACCCTAACTGGTTACAATTACTGCCCATCCCCAATTTCCTACAATCACTGCCCACAGTACTGTACATACACACACACTCCTATCAAATACTGCCACAGGATTTGAACATTGAATCATTGAATTGTAGACAAGCACTTTAACCTCACAATCACAATACGTATCCACTTTCAAACACTGTGCTGATGAATTTAAAAAAATAAAAAGTTTTGTTGTTAATGCTATTAGTATTAGATATTCTATTGTATTTCTATCATATATTATCCTTTTATGTCTTTTCAATATTGGTGTTTTTTTTTCCTTTTAAGTGCTTGTAAATGTTACACGTCATTGGCCACACTTTGTAACATATTGCTACATTGTTTTTGAATACAGTAAATCAAGTGTAAGTAAGATGCTTTCTTCATCACAACACTTTATATATAACTATATACATGTATGAAGATGAATGATATCACTCAATTTAGTATCTCAAACTAAAGAGTGACATTTTTTAGTAATTCTAAGATAGAATTTATAAACAAGCTCTTCCAAATGATGTCATTAAGTAATTTACGCACTTAATTTAAATGTTATCATTAATAGCCAACTGCAGAGCTGATACTGCATGGAACAGTTACAGACCAAAAAAGTATCTAAAAATTAACCTTAATTTCATCTTACAAATATTTTATATATACATCTCTATTTAAAAAAAGGATTTTCTTCACTTCATAATCTTTGTATTATATTTGATTTACCAATCATATCATAACAACCTCCAATGGATCTGATGCTTTGTTATCACTAGCAAGAAGACATTGAAACCATATGAAGTAGACCTGTACCGGATCCATTCTCTGCTGCTAATTAAGTGCAACAATTAGCAGGGTTTACTTTTTGTTCATCTACATACTGTTTTACGCTGAATGATGGGTCGTTGGCTTTTCTTGTTTTCTTTGAACGAAGGTCTCTGCAAGACAAATTTAATGCTTTTATTATTGTTCACAACAGTTCTAAATATTGGCTTATAACTTTTGAACAAATGATGATAAGAAAAAATCCAGATTATCTTTTTAATTTAGCAGGTCAACACTCTGGCTCTGCACTTCTGGTGGATGAGAAACTAAACCCATGTTATCTTCTAAAATATGTTTAATGAGACATTTTTAAGTGCACTTATAATAATGATAATAATAATAAAATCTTTATTTTTGCAACAGAAAAACTTTGAACTTTTACTAGTAGTAGTCATTCCTAGTAAAGGACTTGAATCCAGGACCTTGAGGTTTAAAAGTATGCCAACCACAAAGTGCCATTACATTTGAACATAGTGACCTAAAATAAACAACTAAATAATGTACATACTTTGCTACTGCTATAAAGGCAAGTTCAACATTCAAACCAGTTTTTGCTGATGTTTCCATAAATGCTATTCCATGGTCCTAAGAAAATAAAAACAAGTAAAAGTAAATTTGTATTTAAAAAAGAGATGACATTTTGAAATAAAACGCTTTTCATTTTAGTAACTTATTGGAGTTAAATAGCCATATCTTTTTCAACAATTCATAAAAATCCGATTCAGTCAATTGTTAAAAATGACACCCTCTACAGTTTGCATTTTAAGACAATTTTGCAGAATGGATTTGATGAGATTAGAAGAATGATTTCAACAACAACTGGTCTATGGCTCTATAATTGTTTCCGATATACCAACTATTATTATCAAATAGCTACATTTCACAAAACGTGCAATACAGTAGTAGTTGTATAAATATTTTGAAAATCAAAAGTTTTGGTTTTAATTAATAAATTTAATATAACGGTAGATATCTCCTGCAATCAATATAAGGCTTTTAGGACAAAGTTATGGAAATGAAAATATAAATTAAAAAGTCACATTACAGAACTGTAAAAATAATCTATAAAACAGGAATATAAATATTAATTTAAATACATTTAGACAGTTTTTAATTGCCTAAATCTTACTTACCCTAGCTAGTTTTTCGCCTTCATCTCGCCTGACTACCCTGTCTGAAGATATATCAGCTTTGTTGCCTAGTAACATGACAACAACATCATCGCTAGCATACTCTTTGATTTCTGCCACCCACGACTGCAAGAAAAAGAAGAAAACAAACCTTTAATTCAATATTGAATTATAACAGAGTGACATATAAACCAAGGCAATCTAACAACAGGATGCTGAGCTCCGGAGATCTTCTTCAAAATCAAAGGTTTTATCTCTGGCTGCGACATGATGACACGGTTGCGGAAAATATGTACATAGATCCTTCACTCACCCGAATATGATCAAACGATTGGCGATTAGCAACATCGTACAGTAAAAGTAGAGCATGTGCATCACGGTAGTATGCATGTGTTACACTGCGAAACCTTTCTTGGCCTGCAGTGTCCCATATCTGTAATGATAAAACACAATTAAAGTCAGTGACATACACAGGTACATCCAATCTAATAATGGACTTTTAAAAGTTGTTTTTGTACTTAAATCACATTTTGAATCAGGACTTTGAAAACAGACGATGCTGAATTGGGGATAGGAGGAGGTGGCTTAGGAGCTTCTAATAGTTACTGTTAATTTTTTTAAATGGTACAAATTAGAAGTAAAAATCCTCTGTTATTCTGACTTTCAATAATAAATCAATTGAATTTTCAACCTGGTTTTGATAACAGTTCATATTCACTGTTCGACAGGCTATTTTTTTTATTATCAAACTCTAAATTGGTCACATTTCCAAATGTTCTGTTAAGTACAGTAGTCCAAAAATATAAATTACCATAGCATTTACAAGACACCTGTTCAAGTGTAAAGTAGACTGTATCTGTGTCTATTAGGCCTACAACTAATTGCCATTGTTATTATTTTAAAATAACAGTGCTTTCAAAGGGGTTTGGCTTTAATGGAAAATAGACACTTTGACCAAAGCAATATTATTATGTAACATTTCATAAAAGAATAATGTATATCTTGTCAGCGTCTTTATATAACTTCACTTCAAAATGGCTTAAAAATATCTTAAAATTAATAAGACTAACAGATATATTTATATTCAAAATAATATGATACAATGCATTTCTTTGAATAAAATGTAAATTATCAGAATACTCAATGGAGCAGTGAAACATGTTTAGTGACATTTAAAAAAGAAACCTCCTTTGAGACTTTAAGTGACATTTTCACTATGAAATATTCCAGCAAAGAGACTATTGAAATTGATACTTCAATAAGTGTGAACTACGACCTTTACAATAAAAAAGATTTTCCATGGAAACTTGTTTTTACAATAAACCTTTTAACTAACAAGTATGAATGTTCAACATTTTTGTCACATCTGCATGTAGACTACTGTAACATAGATACTAGCCTAGTAGTATTTAAATATAAAAAAACGGTACACACCCCTGTACAGACTGTACTTAGAGGATGCTTCTACCATGCTTAATTATTCATGATAAGTTTACTGACATTTTAAATCATAAAAACACCTGCATGAAAACTAATTTACAGTATTTACATACAACACACAAGTTTCTAGCATTTTCAATAATACTTGTGTATGACAGTGGATATTCATCCATAAATAACACGTACTGACATTTTATTAAAAAAAAAAAAAAAATGCAGTGATGTACGTGTAATATATATTATTGCGGTTCTTTGAGTAGTCTCAAATTCCAGTTCCTAAACTGTTATGCCATAATTGTACCATTGACATTTTAGATGTTTCAACTCAATGAATAAGATACAAATTTATAGCAAATTATGAAGTCTCCCAAGATGATGTCGCTACCGTGTTTCTATTTTCTTTGCATGCATTATATACAATAACCATGTTATATACTAGGTTAAAACATCATCACTTAACACAACTACTTAGCATAGAGTAGCTTGCTGACCCTGAACCATACAGTGTTTACATTAAAGCAATCTACCACTATCAGATGAACATGACAATGCACTGAAATATTATACAAATAATGTATGTCTATGAGTGCGATGGTACAATTAATTTCATTCAGTAAAAGATGAAAATCTATTTTTACAAAATGAAGATCAACTTTCTTATACATGAGAATGTAATTTGAGAATTTGATTATGTAATAATCTATCTGCATAAAGGTGGTTTTCTTCAAGTTTTATTCAAGTAGAGGTGACTCAATGTGCAGTGAAATCGGCTATCAATCAAGGGAAAATTCTCAGAAATAAATAAGATTCTGACATATAATCAATCAATATGTATATCTTTATTCTAAAAAAAATCAATAAATCTTTATTTAAAGCAACATGCATACAGTACACCTAAAATTTGTGACGAATTAAATCTGGTTTTAATTGCAATAATTGTAATACTGTAACTAACCTGTAATTTAATCTTGGAGCCATCCACATCAACTATTTTATTCTGTAAAAATTAAAAGAGAATGGTTAACAATAAACAAAACTACAGTACATAACAAATATTACAATAATCATAGATATGGGTGTGATGGTACCTGTAGTAGAACTTGAAGGCCCAGTGTACATCATCAGTATGGGGTTCTTACTGGTCCTCCACATACTGCTGGTAGAGGATATTGTCTCCCGGAGGAGTAGCACCAACATTCAATCATTAATTAATAATATTTTTTTAAATGCATATTGTATTGTATGATATTTCTTTGTCATAATATAAAATATAGTACATTCGATGCCATTGCATAATATCATAATAAATTCTTCATATTTGTTTTATTAATAAATGAATATGAGTGGGTGGTTTGCAAAGTAATCTTTGCATACCTAGTACTGTACTAAACTGTTTATCAATGATTAGCTCAAGCTGTTAGTGGGTGAGCTACACACTTAAACTGATCTAAATCTGGTTATTAATCTCAGCAGAAACAGGACCATAGTTTATTATTTTTGTACAAAGGTTCTTCTACAGTCTGTGATGTGATACATAGACTTTGGACACAATAAAATTGACCAATCATGATACAGTAGACAAACACTAAATGTTGACAGGTCTACTACAAGGGTTCAAAGTTCAATTGATTTCACACTTTCATCAGAATCATTTTAAATTTGAACCTACAAACACAGTAGTAAACTACATACAGTAGAAAGCAGAAGGACAGAGACTAGGATTTCCTCTCAACACACCTTGTTATCACTATCAGTACTGTAGTTCAATTACAACTAAATCATCAATCATATTATTGATTGTATACTAATCCTTCCCTAAAGCTTGGTTCCCACTTGCACGTAATGCAAGAAAGTGAGCGCACCGTTAAAGTGATTCACCAATCACGACGTGATGGATCATCCGAACTGTCGCTTGGGCACACTCACTTTCGTCCATGTGGGAACAACGCTTTACCCTTTCTTGAGTAAGCCTACTGGCTATAGAGTATGGAACTGAACATACACTTAATGAAGATGAATGAATTAAATGAAGTGAACATGCCAGACCATTACACGTTGGTCTTTCTCTTAAACATGTACTTACTATACAGTTAGTCCACAACACGCCTTAATGTTACAACGTGCCTTAAATCTATTTTTAAAGAATATGCACAGCAAACAAATGGATTATATGGACATTATGTCAACATTGCTAAAGCATTGTCAGACAGCGTGGGAGCAACTTCATATAGAAAATGAAAATAAGTGTTCAGCAAACAGAAGGGGTACACCTGTTTTGTCATTTCAACAGTTTTAAAACAAGAGATTTACAAACAGAAGCTAGGACAGCTGATAAAACATTCTGCAAAATTGTATTACCGAGTATACTGTACATCCACCCCATTTTTAGCTCAATAAAGATATGAGAAATTATTGTCATTTCGGTCAAAATAAATGCCTTTTTTGCTAAATTTTTGTGTAAATAATGTTTTCAGGTTTTTTTATTATGTAAACTGTACCATAGCACTCAATCCACAAGCAGAAATTAAAAATTGATTTTATTGCCTAGAATCGTGTGGATTTAACATCATTATCTATCTTGAAATTAGCTTTTTATAAAATAGATTGACTAGATTATTTATACATTACTTGTATTATACAGTACAAACAGTATAATGGAATAATAATGGATTAAATACTTAGATGGCAAAATCTGATTGGATAAAACCAGGTGCTGTGTATGCAAAATGCAAACACTAATGCTGCCAGATAACTTATTTAAAACGAAGGGTTTTTGTTGTTTAAACTTTTCCATTTCCATTGAGTGATTGTCCAACTTTCATAGATCTAATCCTTGGTGTGAATGTGGGCAAGAAGAAACACAAGTTATAAAATTTCTTTTTATCAGGTTATCCATCTATCATTTAGCAACAAACATGAAAGAAAATCCTCGCTCACTTTTTCATCCTTCAATGGATCTAACAACAAGAGGTTTGCAAACACCTACGTATTTTACCAAAGTGTTAGAAACAAATTATTGTTTAATGTACTATAGATTACTAGAAAATGAAATTTGAAACATCAAATCGCAATAATTTCCACCCACACATCATACCATAGTTGAAAAATGAGGGGTGGTCAGGTTGATTCGGAGGACGTTTATCATCAAGAACAAACGAGTAGCACAGTAACAAGCGGTTGTGTACATGACTACAGAATTAGAACCGCAAATGGTCGTACAATGACTTAAAAATAGTAAACTTGAGATCATTTGAGATCATTTTTGTCACACTTTAATGCAGAAAAAACACATTAAAATGTGAACATAACTCTGAGAAAAGAAGTAATTTTTGAGTCAAAACTATGGATACCATAGTTATCAAAATATTAAGCATTTACACAGTAAAAACTAGGGTGCCTACAGTATCATTTTGTTCAGTATTTGGTAAAATACACATTAAAATTAATAAAGAGTTTTAAAATCAATTTCCCAGGGTACTTTTTGTGACGTGTGAAGTTTAAAGATTTCAACTTACTCCCAAAATAGGTTTGTGATACAGTCTCATGGAATATGGATTCATTGTTTTATATTTAAGTCATTTGAAATGATTGATCATCAATGTATGAGTGCATAATTTGAATATTAAGACAATTAGGAAACTAAGCTTTAGCGTGTGATTTGGAATTTCTGCAATCTGGTAAAAATGTTTTTATAGTAGAAGTAGATTTGCTTCTACTATCTCAATCTTATTTTTCAAGATTCTTGAAATTAATAACATTAAAAATCAGATATTTTAAAGCTTTGAATACTAAAACCATCTCCCATTTTTTAGTGGGAGGGACTTTGCTAATTCAGTTCAGTTATCAATCTGGTTAGCAATAGAAATAGTAAGTACAGGGTGCATCTACAAAAAATAAAATGACGAAGTACAGTATTAATAATATCTAGATTTGAGTATTATTGTTTTATTGACTGGTATATCTTTATTCAAAAATGAAAACAACAAATTTACAAAACAAAATTCATAAAATATAGCAGCATTTAGGGACGCATGCGTCCCAAGCTGAATTGCATTTCATGATAACATTAAAATAAGTGATTACAATTTTTTAAAAAAAAGGATCGAAGGGTGCAACTCACAAATACTAAGCTTAAAGGTGTATTGTCCCCCTGAAAAAATAATTCTTGAAAAAAATGATTTTGAATATTCCATTTTAATGTAATATAATAGTTATCCACCTTGACCAAAAATTTGATCGAAAAAAATGTATTTACCTGAAAAAATGTAATTGAAAGCAAAAAATTGTCAAATTGGCTGCCAGCCAATTGATTTTTGGTTGAATTTAATCATTTATTTTGTCATTTTATAAGTGAAAAGATTATTTGTTTTCATTTTCTATGGATGGAAGTGATTAACTTTATTAAAACTACAAAATAACATTCAAAGTCTGATTTTATTAATCTTCATTTTTCATGTTTTTGGGGGACAATACATCTTTAAATAACATTAAATAATTAGCTTAAATAATTTGATTAGATCAATTTAGTCATTACTACAGTATTGCACATTATCTACTTATTTATCTATTTTCATCTCATTAATAATTCTTGGTAGGTTTTTATGATCGAATGCAATCATTTCCATAACAACTATAAACCATATTTTCTCTTTCTTTTCTCCTTTGTAGTATCACCCACCTTTATTGTTCTCATTGTTATATTGCATGCAGTATATTACTATTATCACAATACACACGCATCCATATTTTCAATTGATCATTAAAAACCAACAGTAAATCTTTGATAGATATATAGTCAATCATAAAATGAGACTTGATAGACATTGAATATACTGTGTATTGATTTGATTGATCTGAAATTAGCTTTCTAGAAATAATATCATAATTTAATACTTTTTTATTTGGATAGCTTATGGATGCTTACATTAAGCACTGCAACAAACATCTATTCAACAACACAATTAATTTTTTCAACTTGCTAGCCCAATGTCATTTTGCAAGCTCCAACTAATTGTTTTTGCTTTATAACGTCGAATAAAAAGTTGATTTAAATTAAATTATTTTAAAACAAGATTTAAATATAATTTGTATATATACTGTATATATTCTGCTAAATTTATTCTCCCAAATAACCATTTAAATCAGTGAGTGGTCGTCAACATAAATTGTTACCCAAAATGCAAAGTGCTCTGGAATAAATCATTAATTGAATATTATAAATGAATGGCTATTAATTGGATATTAACTCTAATGGATATTAGTGCACTATTGCAATGAAATAAGACACTGTATCAGTCATTGTGAACGTTCTAAAAGTGTTGCCATTTTTATTAACAAATATCGTGGATAAAATACTGTGCTACAATAGGTGGGGACACCTATCTTTTTAATGTCAACATGAAGTATTTTAAGTTTCTTTCCATCAGCTACTGTACACCAGCCTAATTTCAGTACAGTAATCAACATTAGAAAACACCTTATATTAAAGATATATTGTCCCCCTAAAAAAATATTTTTTTTTAAATTTTTGTTGAATATGTTATTTTAATGTCACATAATAGTTATTCACTTTCACAAAAAATTGGGTCTGAAAAAAATTTATTTACCTGAGAAAAATGTAATTTAAAGCAAAAAATGGTCAAATTGTCTGGAAGACAATGAGTTTTTGGGTAATTTAACTGTTTATTTTGTCTTTTTATAGGTGAAATAATTTTTTTCCCCCGTTTTTTTTCTGATGGAAGTGAACAACTTCATTAAAACTGCAAAATGGCCTTTTCAAAGTCCGATTTTAAAAATCTTTATTTTTCATGATTTTGGGGGACAATACATCTTTAACTATTTTTCCAAACCCACCATTAAATGCAATGGAGACTTCTGAAGCTATCCTCACATCATGTGTGCCATTTATTCCACCATTAAAATGATAATATCATATATTTGTGAAGGTGATCATGCACACCCTTGTTCCTCTGGTGTTGAGGCATTTATTACATACAGCGAAAACAGCACAGGACATGAATTGGCAACCAATGAATAATAATATCAACATTTCTATTTGTACATAATTTTAACATTGTATTCAATCCAGCTACAGATCTACAAATACAGTTCAAATAAATGTTAGATTGTAATTATATCTTGACAAATAAATTTGAATGAATTCTATTTGAGTGAAACAATTTAAGCATTTGATAACCCCCTATTATTCCCTGTCAATCAGCTTGACATAAAGTATGGATAATAATATTTTAGTACTGTGGATTTTTTGTTAATAGAGTTAAATTGTTAGAGTGATAGAGGTACTGTACAGTTTTCAAGAATGGGTCTGTAGGAAAAAGATTTTACATTATGTTGATCTCCAAAATAAGCATAATTTTATCCAAGTTTAAGTTTGGCTTTGATTATACAAGAAGAATATGAGAAGAATAGTGAACACAAATATCATGTTGACAATTAGTAAGAATTATAATTACAGTCTTTGTAAAAGCACTTTAGATATTTCCCTAGAGAAACAATTAGAGATAGCAGCGGTGAACACAAGAGAAGAAAAGGTTTCCCACAATAAACGCCTCGGCTATGAACAAAATTCTCAAGGCTCTTAAACTTTAGTGCGGCAGATATTAACATTTTACAGATTAGCTAATGCAATTCAATGCAATGATTTAGGGCAATAGGAAAGTTGGAAAATTAAAGGTTAATAATAATTGTATTATTTATAGATAGATAATAGATTTCTTCCTAAAAAATAGTATTACATATTACATTATAATAAGTAATATAGTAATCTGTAGTATTCACAATTGTAATATATGTTAATCTGCCAAAATACTCTGTAATTTAAAGGAAAAAAAATCCACTTTCAACAAGTCCATTGTCTATCAGAGAACAGGTTTTTGGTTAAATTTTGATTTTTTGTAAGTGAAATCATCATTTTTTTTTTTTTTTTTAAACGGCATTAATTAAAGTCAACTTTTTTATAATGTACACATACTTACAGTTGTGAAGAAGATATCAGAAAGTAGTAGAAACAGGCAGGAATTGACTACACAATAATGATATGCATGGTGTGTGGGTGTATGCAAGATATTATGCCTGCTGCTGCCACACGTTACTCAATGCAAAAGAACTTGACCAGAACTGTTTATTATTATCGTATCACATTCTGATAAATTGCTATCATTTAGATTTCCTAATGTTTGTTTATTATTCAAGTAGGCGTCTTACAGGCCAACATTAAATGTAACGTTTAATTAAAGGTTTATTCATAAAATAGATCAGAAATCAAAATAAAAGTGTTTTTGTAGTACATCAGTACCTTTATTGCAAACAATGTCATAAAAAATATTGAAAATGAAATAAAGAGTATTTAATGAGTTTAACCTCTACATGGATGTACTGTACCGTAGCTAGAACGAAGGGATAATGTGGTATACAAGTTTAATCTTTGTTCCCACTAAGACGCAACGCAAGTAATTTGACCAATCATGACACGATTGATCATCCATAATCGACTCATTATTGGGTGGGTGGGAAAAAGGCAGTACAATCTTATATAGCTATAATTATAGCTATTCGGACTGAGGCTTTGTGGAAATTAGCCGGATTGGAAGACCTACAGTAAAAGAGTTTTTTTTAGGCTGAGTGGACAAACAACTATCTAAGCCCTCTCTCTGGAGAACATGGGCTATTGTTGGTTTATCCAGGTAAGCTAGGCACGAAATAGACAACAATTTTCAAGATTACTGGGATACTCACCCTAAAATCAATTCCAACGGTGGAGATAAAACTTCCAGCAAGAAAAGCGCCATCTTTGAAGCGAACGAGCAGACACGTCTTACCAACACCGGAATCACCTATCAACATCACCTGTCAAATGACAAATGTCAATCCCATTATTATTTATTACGAAAATGTAATCAATAAAATTAATTACCAGTAAAATAACAATTACTCAACAACACATACAGACTGTACACTCAATATTTGGAGTTCATGGTAAGGATGCAAACAAGCAATATGGGAGCGACGACAGGTCATGAACCCATGCCACTCACATGTTAGCCTGATTCATAACATTTGGCCATGCTAATCTCTCAGTATAGTACATTAGTAGAGATAGTGGAAGAAGAGGATACAAAGCAACCATGAACAGATTAGGTTGAATCCTGTTTGCTTATTCGTGTCAAACAATTTACAGGTAATAGAATCATGAAGCAGTGTTAAATCATATAGTAGTACTGTAAAACAAGAAACTTTCACGCACATTAAACTTTCGCGAATTGAGCGACTGATTGAAATTCGAGGAAGTTTCATGCCACAAATAATTTTTGTAACGTACAGTAGGCCTACAGTATGTAGCTTACATATTAGCATCCTTATAACATAAAGGTCACGCATACACGATCTTGTTACAGTATTTACTTGCACTTTATTTTTCAAATTCGCAAAAATTTCATGTCTCGAAAGTTTCTGGTTTTACAGTAATATGCGTCCTCTTGTTTATCAAAGCAGAATGTTGTGCATTATGGAGAAATGAGTATCAAGTTGTTTTAAATAAAACTAGTAATTTATCTGCTAGGTGTATAGTTACTATACTACAATAAAATATTAATTTAATACAATATTAAGTATCTACACCTACAGCACAGCAGGCCTTGTCTTTTGAGGCGTGGGATTACATAATCCTAAAATTCCCCTGAGGTGTGGTATTTACAGCAGACTTAAGTTTTGGTAAACTTGTATTCTACACACTAAGATACGAACAGAAAATCTAAAGCACCCCTGAATGTGTTAAAGAGTGCAATTTGTAGCACAACATTTACAAGGACCTGGCACAGAGTATCGTAACAATAATTCTTGGCTCTCAAGTTGTAAAAACTTAAATCTAATTGTTTTCATACTGAGCCATGAGTTTAAATGGTTTCAATAAAAGGGTACTCATCATAATCATTTTTTATTGAAATATTTTCATTTTCACTGAGCAAAGAAAGGTCCAACAAGCACATTTACTGCTTTGACTATATTGCTCAATTAACAATTTGTTAATACCTTGTTAAGCTCTGTCTACACTATCAAACTAGTTTGAAAAGTGTGATGTCCCCAAATATGATAGTGATATACCCAAATATGGTAGTGGTATAACATCATCATGTCCATATATGGGCACATCACATTTTTTTATCACATATAGTTTGATTGTGTGTAGACAAAGCTTTACTTAGCATTTGAAATTGTACTAATGAGAAAACCACATACAAAACACCATGTTTTAGTTGATTAATATTCATCTTTACTAGCACATTCTAGGATTTCTAGGAACACTGAAATTCAGTGTTCCTAGAAATCCTAGAATGTGCTAGTAAAGATAAGTACTGTAGATCTGTGAGTTAAGCGTGACTTAAATGTCACGCTAGGCCGTTTCACAGGTGCTGCTAACAACCCACATACGCTTATCCTCCCACAGTTTTTATTCGATATTGTTATGAGATAGAAGAAGGATAATATTAACAACGTGTAATTAAGAAAATAGATTTCCTCAATCTGAAAACAAATCAAGTGTAAAGTTCTACCTCAGGTTTATATGTAACATTGACAATCTGTATACTATCTAGTGGTTGCGGTCACTGTACTGCACTTTGTATCTATTGCTAGTAATAGTATGCACACTAATTACAAACTGGTCAATTACAGCAATGCCTGGCTTGGCTAATTCAGTAATATACCTTAATGTCCTAATTGACTACAGTAACGTAATGTAATTTCACATATTTAATGTATCAATAAAATGTTATTTGTGTGTGGTAAACATAGAATAACTACAGATGGTTTTCAAATTGCTATAAAGGTGCTATACTTAAAATAATATTTATTTATTGTACAAATAATGTGCCAATGTGATCATTACCATGAGATTATTAATGCATAATCACCATCAGTCTCAGACTACTGTACCTGGAATAGGCTACAACAATAAGCTATTGAATAGCCTGCTTAGGTGATACAAAGTGATCATTAGATACAATTTATTGAGTTAAATTGCACTTAGCTTGTAATATGAAAGTTCCTCGACATCATTGATCAAAATGGTTTGGTAGATTAGTACGCATTTAGTACTTGGGGGCATACCACCATTGGTGTATATGTTGTGCGCAATTTGAATGATTTGCGCAATTTGAAATTGCTCCTTCGGATCGAAGTGTATTATTATTATTACAAATTACCGACTTTGGGAATCATAATCAAATGTGCTGATTTAGTAGAAATGCTTAAATTTAATGAGTAAGTCAGTAATAATGCCATGTATTTTGCTGTAAGAATCAATTGAAATGACCAGGAAGATGTAAAATAGTTGAATTATTTTACATCTTTTTGATAATAGTAAGACTATAGGGCCTATACTGCATTACATCTCTAATCCATCATCATAAAATACAGTAGTAGTATAGATGGCATGACGGAATGTTATTAGTATACCATTGACCGTGCACGTATGTAAAGTTTCTATCGTTATGGTCAACTGTTAAAGGTTCACCGCTTGGTTGACCGCTACAATATTGTATATATTTTTGTACACAACGTAACGCAACCTACGCAGCATAAGCAAATACCCTTCCAATAATTGTGTTTGCCCTCGCCTTTGTGAAATCAAACCTGCTTATTGCGTGTCAATGTTAGCATGTCGTAGACTTTGAGTACGCGCTGTACTATGTTTTCCAGTACGTGTTCTTTTGCCTTGCGTTGCTGTGTGAAATCAAACTGATTTGATTTCCCCTGGCGATGTTTGCAGCACTGTTGCGTTGTCGGTTCCCACTTGTGATTAATACGCAATACGGTACTTTGCGTCGATACGTCGCGTCTATACGCCGCTGCGCTACATTGCGTTCTTGTGGGAACCACGCTTAAGCCATACCGTACCGATAGAATGTATTAAATTACACACAGGGTTGACCGTGCCGATAGCCGATATATTATTATTAAATATTATTATTTATTATCCAAATTGTTAATAGATAATCATTCATTAGTGTAAAATCTCGCACTTTATTGATGATTGTACTTTGCAGTGAAGTTAATTGTTATTAGAGCGACACCAAGGACAACACTATGTTTTTTTAGGCCCATTGAACAACAAAAACCACCTGTCGACCTGCACCGACCTCCAGCATCAGCAGTCACCACCTGATGTTGTTTTGACTGGCATCATCATCTCATTTTTTTGTAGCTAACTTACCTTACATGAGAAATCGTAAAATTCTCCTCCGATGGAGCCACTACGCACGACTCCGTTACTTGTGGACGACATAACATTAAATACCAACCAAATGATAAAATTCTCACATAAACAAGCAAAAAATACTGAAATTACGGTCAAATTCAATGCAACATATTGATATTCCAGAAATAAGCCCCTGAATTTCCAAGAGATTCTGCTCATTTAGCGCCACCTATAGTTTCAAAATATTACGTCGTCAATGTAAAACTCATGTTGGCGCCAGATTCGTACAGCTGAAGACTTTTAAAATAATGTTTATGGTGTACTGTACATTAGTGAACTTTAACCATGCCATTAAAATCCATTCTTTTTAAATCCAAATACGTCCACAATAATTTAATACTGATGGCGTGCAGCTAGATTGCTATGGAACCACAATCTTTTAGTAAAATACAGTAATCGAAATTGAATGTCAAAGTCTAAATTACTTTTGCTTTTGAACTAAATACACAACTCTCCTTTTTCCTTCCTATTTGGGATGGCCTAATATTGTCTGTAATACAAAGAAAAAGTAGGAAAACTGAATAGAAAAGATTGTAATCTTATGCACGTCAATGAACAAAGAGGTCGAGGGTCAATGAACAAAGAGGTCGAGGGTCAATGAACAAAGAGGTCGAGGATCAATGACATTTTTGTATGAGGAACAAACAAAGGATGCGACTTATTAAGATTGACATCGCGTTATAAGATCATTGGTACAAGAACCATTGTACCCGCAAAGCTCTGGTTTAATATTATGTATCCTATAAATTTTCTCTAATACTGCAGTATTTTCAAATCCAGCTTTTCAAAACCTGTGGTCTGTATTTATACAGTACAGAATGCAAGGTCTGCACCATACATCCACTCCACACCACCAGTTCACTGAAGTTTCCACTCCACCCCACTCACACCACCAGTTCACTGAAGTTTCCATTCCACACCACTCACCAACAGTTCATCTAAGTCATCGCTTAGTTATTAGAAGGGCATTTTCTTACGTTGCATCGCTAGTGGGAACCAAGCTTTAGTCATAATAAAGTAACACAGTGAATAAAGACAACAATTGTTCAGTAGACACAAATACAGGCTTTTAATTCTACATTAAGTGCATTGTCAGGTGAACACCCGATTCATTCTCCATCGTATTATTTGTCATAAATGCTCATTTTAACAATTGTTCTAATATCAATGATGTGCAAGATAAAGCAGTGTGAACGACGACGTTGCCTGGCAAAATGTATCGCTATGGAAACCCCATACATATTCCTCCAAGAAATAATATTAGATAATATAACAAGTTTTAAAAACATTTACTAAAACAAACAAGAAAAACATTTATTATAAGATGGTCCCATAATATTCTGAATAACTTAGAAATATATATCGAGTTGCGCAAGAATAAATAAACGATATAAAATACCAGCGATACACAACTTACTAACCTCAAGAGGGTGGTATACATTGTAACTACATAGTCACATACCAGCCGTAAGAGGGCAGTATACATATTCTAACTGTCAAGGCTATGATTATGATAAAAATGTTATTATTAAACATTACTGTAAACTAGTCAACAAAAATGTTGCGGAATCAATTATTAAGGAATGTTTATACTCTTTCAATCTTGATTGTCTAAAGTTTGGTCAATTTCTTTTTTTTTTCATTTGATTGTCTCTTTTCAAATCCTAAACATTTACAATAATTATGTCATATAAATTAGCAGCCATGTCATTCATGACATCATAATATTCACATCACGACCTATCATCAAGTTCATTGAAGCCTGATCACATACAAACTAATTTTTCAAACCATTTATCAAATTCTTATAGAAATTGTCAGTCACAAATAAAGCCAATAATTTTAAGTTCATGATACCGTATTCATAATGGAAAAAGTGTCAAATACAGACATTTTTTTCACCAGTTTTTACAAAAATCAACAACCTACCTCTATGCCTAGCCTATTATACTAAATCTAATGTAAGCAAACATCTTATATTTTTCCCACATACCAATGAAAAAAAAAATTAATAAAACAAAATCAGCTTGTTATTCTATTTGAAAGTTTGTTGGCTTTACTTGCAGTCTATCCTCCCTTTTCACGATTACTGCAGAAATTAAGCAGTTAACACCAAGTTGCTGCAGTAATACAACTCTAGCTGCTGCAGTAATACAACTCTAGCTGCTGCAGTAATACAACTCTAGCTGCTGCAGTAATACAACTCTAGCTGCTGCAGTAATACAACTCTAGCTGCTGCAGTAATACAACTCTAGCTGCTGCAGTCACATTACTGCAGTTGATGCAGCAATAACTCTTATAGTGTGTTCCTGTTTATTGTACATCAAATGTTGAAGCTATTTACTCTTAATAAACTGAATTCATTTATTTACTGCAGCAAACTACATATGTACTGCAGTAGAAGCTATCAACATTGGAATGCAACACTGCGGATATCATCATTAGACGTTGGGTGAATTGGTTCACCATATATTCTCCTAATTTGGGCGTTTACTCATTTTTCAATTATCATTAACATTCAGTCATTTCACAAATAATTCTATTTTAGGAACTACAGTGCATTGTGAACCTTGCTGGGTGATACCAGTCGTAGCGGGGGCTGCTGTGCATTCACTGATCAGCAAAACCTTCAATGTAAGGTTGAATTTCCTGGCAACTGCACACTGATAGCGTTACAAGACAATCACAGACATCTTCATTCAGTATCTTCTTTTATTTGTAGTTCTGGCAATTCTTGTTTGGGTCCATTAGGCTAAAAAAAAATAAAAAATTCAGTTAATGAGTGAAATGAGAATGAAATAATAAAATATGTGAAGAACAAAGAAAGAAATACAGTCATGCAAAAAAACACAAGTTGCAATTAGCCTGTCTTTTTACAACACAAGTAGGTTGTCCAATCACAATCGCTACATCATTTAGACTCTTGACTGTGATTGGTCAAATTACTTTGTTGCACCAGTCAGATCTGGTCAACAACAAGAAATTCTTTGGTGTTGCAATAAAAACTGAAATGTTACAGTGTCAATTTGCCTTACTTTGTCTGGTTCAAATTATTTTTACAATACAAAATTCAGCCACGTGCTGCTATGTATGTCTGTATGTGAACGTAAATAACAAATATAGATATAAGTCAACTCTCCCAATACCGAACTCTTTGACAATCCAGATACTCTCACAAAACTAGACTTTCTTAAGTCCAAAAACAGTCCCAAATTCATTTTTATCATTCAAAACACATTTCGTATACCAGACTAGACATATTTGGCCAGCTCAAAGGTGTCCAAGTATTGGGAGAGTTGTTTGGATATATTTTAAACAATAGTAAAACCACAATCAGCCCCCACTGTATCTTTTTTTTTTTTTAAAGACTAAATATAAACAAACTATTGAAATAAGATGAAAATGAATGACATTCAACTATCCCAAAACCAAAGCTGAACTTTCCAAACATTTTTGAACTTTGACAAATGCCAGATTTCTGGATTTATGTTAAGTTTTTGTGATTCTGATTTCGGGAAAGTTGATTGTACAGTTTACACACTAAAAAGTAACAAGACAACAAATACAAGCTAGGACAAGAACAAAGCAAGTGTGAACACAGTTTAAGCAGGCTCTATTGTTTAGGTTAAGAACTGTTTATTTACCTGAATTTACCCACTACATGCAAACTAATTAGCTGCTGGCTGTAAACCCAAAATAAAAACAAAATCTTAATGAAACTAATTTGGTTATCTTATTACATTTAAATTTATTCTTCATTTATGTTCTAAACATGGGGTACTTTAAAAAAGTTTAAAGTTATTTTTTAGTAAAATTCTTTTACTAAAAGCAACGAACAATGTAGCGGACTTAAAAACAAGTCGTTAATAAAATTATGCATTTATTTGATGCCACTTTTAGGTAAGTCTACAGGGTACTACATACAAATGGATTAGAACCCTAAATGTAGTTAATGTTACACACACCACACACACTTAGATTTGTGATCTAAAGGGTCAAGAGGATTAACTAACTAAACGATAGGAGTTTTCTAAATTTACAATATGTTAATGAGCTTATGAATATGCAGAATGATGTGACGTTGACATTAAAATACCAAAGAGGTTTTCAAGGTTACCATGCTAATGAACCTACTAGTTTGACGAGCTCATTAACATATTAATCAGATTTACTACGCAACTCATTAACATATTAACGAGTTCAGTACGTATCTCATTAACATATTAATTAGTACATATCTCATTAACATATTAATTAGTACGTATCTCATTAACATATTAATTAGTACGTATCTCATTTCCATATCAATTAGTACATATCTCATTAACATATTAATTAGTACATATCTCATTAACATATTAATTAGTATGTATCTCATTAACATATTAGCTAACCTCATCCGAGGCTGGTTTGTCATCCTCCTGCTTGTCCTCTGAAGCAGCTAAGTAGCAGAGAGAAAAACAAATATGATATGAGCACAACATAGAGTGAGTTATGTGTACACATGCTAAAGATGCAAGTAACTGACTAGCTTTTCCAATTATAGACAACTGCCATTTGTAACAACCAACAAAATTGGTAACAGGTCTACATCATTGTTCTTTGAAATAATTGTTTACAAAGTTTGGCATTTAAAAACAGTTTGTGGAGAAAATTGTTTATTAAATTGTTTATTAAGTAATAGGGAAAGTACAGGAAGCTGTGATTCCTCATTGATTCAATATGGGGAATTTTTCACAAAATTTAGAAGAGATATGTCTAAATCTAACTCTGGCCTTAAGTGGTCTTTAATTGGAGACAGACAAGCAGATTCAATATGTCAGAATAATGGTAGCAACATGTATTATAACACACTTATGTATCCTTGTAACTTGATTCGTTGATTTTGTATCACATGCTGTGCATTAGTTGCTATAACGATGGGGATACTGCAGGGTCAGCTTAATTTTTGTGGCATACATTTGAGAAATTTGTGCAATGCCGGTTACTGTTCGAAAATCAATCTTTAGTGTCTATAGCTGTCTGGACCAAAGTCCAGGATAACTGTCTATATACCCTGGGACCAAAGTCCAGGATAGCTATCTATATACACTGGGACCAAAGTTTAGATGATGCCTTTTTAATGGCTTATCTTTTGCCATTGTATCAAGATGGAAGCAGCGCCCGGGTTAATTGAATACAAGTTTAGATGATGCCTTTTAATGGCTTATCTTTTGCCTTTGTATCAAGATGGAAGCAGCGCCCAGGTTAATTGAATACAAGTTTAGATGATGCCTTTTAATGGCTTATCTTTTGCCATTGTATCAAGATGGAAGCAGTGCCCGGGTTAATTGAATACAAGTTTACTTTAGAACAGTAAGTGTGTCATAATACAAATAATGAATGTTTTGTATTCATTGAATAATGGCCAGAATATTTATCTTGTAAACATTCATTATTTGTGTACCATTGAAGGTGTGATTTACTAAAGCTCTGTCTACACTATCAAACTATATGTGACAAAAAAATGTGATGATGATGTCATATCACTACCATATTTAGGCATATCATCACTGTATTTGGACAGTTTGATAGTGCAGACAGAGCTTAAGACAAGAGAAGGTGTGATGTACAAATGTGTAGGTAAGTGAAATAGTAATGTTAAATAGCAAGTTTGTGTTACTGGACATACAGATGGTGTAACAGAGAGCTGAACTACATATAATGAGTCACCAGATATGTGTGCTTCTATTAATTGTGTTATTACAGATAATGTGAACTGTATTGATGAGTGTAAATGCAATACCATACAAATTCTATTACACAGAATGTACATACCTTCTGATTTTTCTTGCCTGCAAAATAAAAAAAAATTGAATTTTTATTTTAAATAAACATGGAAAGATTGTTAATTTGGACAAACTCGAGAATAAAAGGAGGTAGTTTTCTTACAAGCAGGGGTGTGATGAGTAGCTAATTTAGCCTAAGATTCTTCCACCCTATCTGAAGGCTAGCCTCAAGTTATTAGCCCTCTGTTCCTACAGGACTCATAAAAATGTGTAGTGAAAGCATATGGGTAGTCTAACCCCTCCCATCTTGTGTTTTATATATATACAAAACCACACTGGTGATATGTTGTGTCAACTTACGCAGGGTAATCTTTGACCTCGTCCACAGTGATGTCTGGATTCTCCTCAGTATCTCCCTCAATACTGACATCAATCCCGCTCTTTGCTAAAAGTTGGTTGACTTCTTCTACCAATTCTACAAAACAAACACCTAGAACTTTAAAATCAAGTACTTAATGTCCATTTATCAACTGACCAAACCTGAGTTTTTTTGTGAAAAGGTTGGGAGAGATTGAAGCTTACAATCTTCTCTCTTACAGGGCAAGTTATTGACAAGGTATTCAACAAGTGCATATTCTAACATCAACTATGATAGAATCTAGATAAAAGGTCTTGAAATCCCCTTTGTTTTTTATATCAAATGTATGCCTTAAGCTCCTTAAGTTGCTGAATTTTAGCCAAGCAACTTGAACCCTTAGACTACTGAAGATAGTAGAATGACACCTGCAAATAGCATGCTGTAAAAGGTGGCATGCTATAACCAAGATCATGCCGACGTTTCATAGGTTTCCAATCAATTTACAATCATTCATTCTATAAAATATATATACATATTGTTTTTTGATGTTTTCTTGTCTGTATGTATTTTCTTGTTTTTTCATTTTTAATGAGTCATACTTAATGATAATTGTACTAGGCCCAACCACTCACTTTTCAGTCATTATGGATTGGACCCCATTGGAAATAAGTTTACTTTTTTGTCGACTTAATGGGTTATCCAGATATTCTTTTTATACATTGTATATTTTAACTTTTTATGTATGAATATCGAATAAAATCAATCAATCAATCAATATATCATGTCGCCTAAAACATAGGCTTGGTAGCTTTGTCTGGAAAGTAAGTCAAATCTTAAGTTCCCTGGTATTCTTTCAGGTACTATCAAGTCAATGGTGTATATAAAGTGGGTGATAAGTGTGCTCATGCAAACCTCTTTGTTTAATTTATTGTCTGTTTACATTTTTTTAGGAAGAGCTTCTGTTCCTAACACAACAATGTAACATCTTGTGGTAACCACCAGATTCAAATGCAATGTGTAAATTATAAGTGTACCATCCATGCAGTTATTCACAATATGGTGAATTGTGTGTGAACACAAGTTGTAGTGCAGCTCATACCATTCATATAAATTCAAGACAAGTGAATTGTGTGTGAACACACATGTAGTAGTGAAACCTAATATTAGTATAAATTAGATACTTGCAGTGGATCATGTGAACATATGTATTGCCTATACTGGGTCAAACAATTGAACTATGTGTAAACAAACATATAGTAGTAAAACCTCATATTAGTGGTTCATGTGAACACATGTATTACTTTGGCCAAACAATTGAATGTGTGTGAACACAAGTAATATGCAAGAACTCAATGCCAGATTGTGTGAAAACAAGTACATTAGACCACTTGAACCAAGACAATGAATTGTGTGTGAAACCATGGTGAAACAAGTAATCATTTTGCAAGAACATCATACAAAATGTGTGTGTAAACAGGACTATAATCACTATATGCAATACCAGTTCTTTAGATAGAAAATCTGAGAGACAGTCATAAACCTATACAATTATATAACATCCTTGTGAAGATACAAATAGTCTTGCCTCAACGGTTTTCATACAAAAGTATTACACATGCAACATTAATAGTAAAAAGGGTTTAATTCAGTTACATAATGTACATTATTAGTAAAATCAAGACCATGCATATTGTTGTTGGATGAATACATCAGTTTCTTGTTAGTTAGGTACATATACATGGGTTAAAAATGACATCAGAAATTAACACAGATGGAAACTGTAATTATGTTAGTCCATGAGTTGCACACTTAGCTGGATTAACAATAAATGCTATATTCAAAGAAATAAAACGGATCAATCCCATTATATTTCAAGGGGTGTTCATCACACTTGGAATATAGCATTTATTATTTTATCCAGGTAAGTAGTTATCAGGCAATTGTGTGGATGAAAAGGTTGAAGCTTGTAGAATTGGAAAGAGTAGTGAATGAGGAGGAATGTTAGCATTTCACCTAGAGGATCTACATCGTCTGCATTCGTTTCACCATCAGTTAATTTATTCTTTTCGAGCAACTTTGCTACCTCGTTTATATAATCTGTAGAAAGAAAATGTTGGAGGAAAGAGAAACACATGAATGATGCATTTCAAGCAAGGGCAGCAGATGATGACACTGCTTTTGATTTTAGGTAATGTGTGGACGAAGCAACGTTGTGAAATGAAACATTAATTAATGCATCTGTAATACATGGTTTCTTCATTTATTATTTCTTGTTTAAATGTTTTCAGTGTGGAAGAAGAAAAGGGAAGCGTATATGAGTCCATCTTCACAGGTTGTAATGTGCCAGCAAAAATAAGGTGCTTGACAGACAGGTGCCATATAGGGTATGAATTTAAGCCACAAGGGGTGCATTTTGGTGACTTATAGGTGCCATATGGGGTATGAAATTAAGCCACAAGGAGTGCATTTTGGTGACTTTTTAGAGTATGATAAGGTGGAATATGGCAAGTTAGTGGCTCCTGCAAGTCTACAAGAACTTTTTGTGAATTTATCACAACAAAAAATCTGAAGAATATCTGTAAATATGTATAAAATTAATGTATATTAAAAATTATTTTTTTTTTTGTGAAAAAAAGGTTAACCATCAAGATGTAAGTCACTCACTAATGTAACCTAAGTAAGTTGCAACTATTCTATAAGGGAAGGATAAGCAGGATTGGTTACTATGGTAATAAAGCCACTCAATTTACCATCTGCAGACTGCTCTTTGGCATCATCACTGGCAGCGACATCTCCAGCAGTAATCTCTGGTGTCTCTTCTTCCTTTTTCTCCTCAACCTCTTTCTTCTCTTCGTCCGTTTTCTTTTCTTCTTCTGCCGGTTTCTCGTCTGTCGTTTCAGCTGCAGGTGTTGCTGCTGCTGAGTCACCTTCTGCAGCTTCTTTGGGTTCTTCAGCTGCTGGTTCTGGTTCTGGTTCAACTGGTTTTGGCCTCATGCCTTCTGGCAGCTCTAACATGCACATTGGTCGAGTGACATTACGAGCAGACAAGGAGAACCTGCAAGATAATAAGGATATTAACAGTTCAAAAGATGACAACAAGTCAGTACAATATAATTTACATTATACTAGACGAAAGGTATAATGTTACCCTCTAGCTGTTTAGCTTCCTGCTTATTTATTTTGTTAGGATGATAATAATGCTGATAATGAGAACACCAGTAATGAAAACAAATGATAGGAAACATCCATTAAATGTGAGATTGATAAGAACAAATCAGGCCGCCCACAGGCTCCTAGAGCTGCCAAATTCCACACATAGTTTTAACTCAAAGATTGTTAGATCAAAGCACACCGCCAATATATTTTTTGCAGTAGCTTTTAAATATAATTTTAACCTAAATACAACACAGGACTTTTATTTGGAATTGATGTATGCTTTAATGTATCTCATTTGTTGTTAATTGTAATTTTATCAAATGTATGTTGTAATTATGAATGTTTTGTTTTATATGGAACAAATAAAGATTTGATTTGTCACTCACCTTTCATACTCTGACGGTGACAGCAGGTAGAATCCCTCACCCTTCGATGTAAAGGTAAGTGATGATATTCCTTGTACGTTGCCCTTACTGATGGCAGTGTTTACGCATTGCTTTCTTAAATATGGGATACTTAGTACAGACAGGTCACCAAGGTTTGTTAAACATGTCACACAGTTCTCAGATACATTGTCATCTACAAATAAATGCACGAGAATGATAAAAAAAAAACATAATATTTTACAATATAATTAATCTTCGTGTTTTGTGTTATTTCATGTTCGCATGTGAACAGCGGGACACACAAAGCAAATAATATTTCAACAAAAAATATATTTGATATCAAGTAGACAAGAATTTCTTTTCACAGCTTAATAACACTATACCTACCAAACACAAAATAAGACTAATATGTTCTATATATACAATACAACATTTTACTTTATTGTGTCATGCTTGAAATAAAATAAACATCAATTTCAACAACTGACTTACCTTTTATGCTACGGAAATTAATAAATGCTACTTTGCGTACTTTAGCGCCGTCCATAGCCGTCAGCTTGTATTTCTGTATGGGCCTCAATTTAGGGAGCGAGAACACCTGAGAAGAAGAGATAGATTGGTAAGCCATCGTTACAGAATGTGCAATGACATAAGGCATTGATCCATGTGATGTGAAGGAATACATCACAGGCTAAATTTAATCAGTCATTTGTATTAACTACTTCAGCTTTTATTACGTTGATACTTGAACATTGTGATTTTTTTTAGGACATTCCTTTGGAGGAAAGAATCCAGTAACATTAGGCTTACCACAATATATCCTACAAAGAATACTTCTAAGATGGGGAACATCATCAGCATTATTTGTTATACATTAATACAACCAACCCGGATGGGCCATACCTTAAACTGTTCTTCTGAGCATATTATCAGACTATTCTTAGCCATATTAGCTGGTTTTGCTCTTTCATTCTTTACATCTATTGGGTCTGGTAATGGGTATGCATCATCGTCTACTACAACCAACGATACCACAGGTGCTCCGTGTTTCAATTTAATTTCTTTGCCTGAAATTGAAATTAAAAAAAAATATTATTAAAGAAAAATTTCATAGATTAGCCTTTACTTACACTGGATCTAATTTTATCAAGTGTTATTTTATTTATTGGAAGGCGTTCTTAAAAAGGAACTTACAAATTTCTGCAGTGACCTCTGACCCCTCACGTTTCTCCTCCTCAGGCACTTCAACATTAAAGATATACACATGTCCTGCGTTGCTTCCGACCCACAAGGTGTCGTTGGCAGATTCTGAATCACGGATAAAGGTTTTGGTAAAGTAGAGACAGCGCACCATACTCGTCATTGATTCGTCGGTTCCTCTAGCTTCAATCTTGCGCTCCGCAGAAGTGACCTCTTCTTGTTTTGGGCTTTCCTGTTTCTTTGGTTCTGGGGTAGCCGCCTAAAAAGAACAATAATATTGTAATTTGAATAATACAGAAATGTGGTATTGTTAATGATTGCTTTTATATTTAATATATGCTATATTTATTGCATATCACATGTTCCTTTTCTTTTCTTTTTTTCTAAAAGTGTATATTATGTCTGGGTTCTAGGCAACACATGATTTTAAAATGTCTCTTTGACTGATTAGTTATTTTGTAAAAAAAAAATAATACACCGAAAAAGACAATAATTTGAAAGTATAATTGAATGCTGTATTTGAAACGTGTGTACAATATTCAATAGAATATAAAGTTAGGGTCATATAAATAAAATAAATAAATTTTGGACTTTTAAGCACATAATGCATAAAGCCTCTATGCGCTTCACATAAAAATAAAAGTAATCCATGAACTAAATACAAAAAAAAAACAAGCAATTAAAAATGAGAGTAACAGGCCATAAAATATACGGATCTCAACTGAATTGAATATGGTTTATCGAGGGTGAAAATGTATGTAACAAATTTAGGCTAGTTCCCTCACAACCACATAGCACTTATGATGAGCACTGCATTTATCTTACCTTTTCAGCAGGAGCATCCAGGTCTGTTGTAGGTACTCCTTCCTCCTCTTGTACTTTCTTATCCTCTGCTTTCTTCTCCTCTCTACGTTCTCGACTCTTGCTTTGCTTTTTGCCACGCCCTTTACGCATCCTTCTGATGGTTGCACGTAGCGACTTCTTCACAGACTTTCGTTTGGATAGCTGTTCACCAGCTGCAGATAAATCCATTGGGTTTAGTGTACACTGGTTGGTTACAACCTTTCTGTGTATACTATCAATTAAGGCAAACCCATGACTTGTACCAACAGCAGTTACACCCCATGTTGTTTGTACTGCGAGGGCGGTAATTGCGGCTGGGGGTGTGCATTGTGCGATGAATACAGGTTGGAATCCTGGTGCAGTTGTGACTGCGTCTTCTTGAATAGGCAGAGCTTCATGTCCCTTCCATACAAATTTGTCTTGTTCACCTACAATTTGTACCTTGCATGTCTAAAAATAGGAAATAAATTAATTTACAATATTGCCCTTTAGTCATTGATATTGAGAAATTACTGAACTCAAAAACTGTGGAAAAGGATTCAATAGTAGCTGTTCACTAGGTGATTATTTATCCCAATAGTAGCTATTATCACATCACATTGGGATTATTACCTCAATAGGGGCTGTTTTTT
The DNA here is from genome assembly GCF_963402885.1 of Antedon bifida. NCBI lineage: Eukaryota > Metazoa > Echinodermata > Crinoidea > Comatulida > Antedonidae > Antedon > Antedon bifida. The sequence continues at coordinate 33,191,641 of NC_136229.1, read as the reverse complement.
CTTCAGTTGCAATCTTCATGTGGATGACCTGACCGGCAGTTCCAGCAATCACCAATGTACCACTCAAGGAACACAAGTTCATTTTCTGAATACCGAGACGAGGGTCGTCACTGTACGGGTCGAAAACACCAATCTGAAAAAAAAAGATTTATTAATTAAGTAAGTTAATTAATCCGTATCAGATATCAGCCATACAAATTAAACATTCTATGATTATTATAAAGATTCATTTCACATTTATTTAGTTATCAACTTGGGCACATTCGCAAAACTTAATGAACCATGCATAGGAGTTCAAACTTCATTGTGAGGTAATTTCCTGAGTGATCATGAAATAAAAACGGTACTGGGTTTTGTCTACTAGCGTTCCTGCTCCCAACTAGTCATCCATTCATAGAAGCATTGATAAAGCAAGTCTACCTGGTGGTGACATAGGAGTTCATAATGTTAAAACTTGTATATTTTCCTCGTTTATTTCACAGGAACGTGTTCCTTAATAGGGGTGCATCAAAGGAGGGGTTGTACTGTACCTTTCTGAATGGAGGCCATTCTTCTTCACTGTCTGCACCCGCTGATGGGTCTACGTGATCAGCGTCTGTCATAAACAATGGCGCTGTGCTTAGTTTGTACAAGAACCTCAAAGCTACGGTTGACGCATCCCAGAAACGGATTGAACCATCTTCGTGACCTGTCATCAATAGGTCATGCTCCATGGGGCTCTCTGCCAAGTTTTTACCGCCATTAAGGGGCCATTCCTAAGCAATCAAAGAAAAAGAAGTCAATATTTATTTCCATAGAGGTATTATACAACTAGAGGGTCAACTCAATCACAGCTCATTTAGAATTTAACCATGGGAAGCAACCATAAAATATGGCATTATTTCTGACAGAAACACTTTAATGTTTAACATAGAAAGGTTTCTTGACAATATGAAACTCCTGGAGAAATTATAATATATAGACATAATTCCTCCATGATATTATAAAGAATTCAAGGTCCGATAAAACCCAGCATTTTGTGGAATGAATTAGATCTTGAATGCAGTGTTATTGACAAAGACTGTACCACTTACCCTCTGTGAACATATGGAGGCAATTTGCTGTTCCCCGGCTGCTGTGATCTTATCCCACAATTCTGAAGGCACATTACTGACATGATGCGAACAAGTGATCGCTGAGGCGTGAAGTGATGATAGATATGGTAATGTAAAAGATGGCCATCTGTTAAACAAAAGGTAAACAAAGTATATTAAATTTTGCTTGAATTGTAGTAGCTAACAGACTATATTTAATTTAATTTAATCACAAAAGAAATACACAATGACGCAATAAATCAGAATACAAATTAAAGAGTTCAAAATCTACATGACGGGTTCATAAAAAAGGGAAATATATCACTGTCAAGTGGCTCACCAAAATGGAAAATGAAAAACAAAACAAAGGTTTCTAAAAATGAATAAAATATAATTCATAATCAATGAATAGTTAAAATTCTAGATGAAATGTAATTGCGCATTAAACTATAAATATTGTGTGGAAAGTTGAACATAGCTGACCACATGATGTGTTCATAGCTTACCACAAGACCATTCAAATATTAAAGTATATTTACCCTTCCGATTGCAAATCAATGAATACCAGTTCTTCTTCCACCAAGACAACCAAAGTGTGTGGTTCATCAAATTCTAGAAACAAATATATTATGTCATTTTTCAATTTTTATAACTTAATCTAAACTGTCTTAGTTGAATAAACAATAATATCGCTAAGATATTTTAACACCGCACCACTAAACTTTATGACTCAATAGCAGCATAGTCTTAAAAAAAAATGATATTGGCCAAAAACACTTAATATAATTATATAGACTCTTGTTGTTATTCGAAATAGATTATATTTTCAATCTTGGATCATTAGATTACAAAATGCATCATACACGGAAGATAACAAAAATATCTAGAACAAATTAACAATCCAAGTCCATCATCATAAGAGATGCGTTGCCAAGCAATGAAAAGCAAACGGAATCAATTTCATCTTCCAACTTCCGCTAAACCTTGCATTAGTAGGCGTTGGCAACCAAATCCAATATTACTTATTGTCACAGTATGACGCACCTCAGATTAACTATATTTTGTCTAATTATTATTGATCATTTTACTCATAATAAATAACAGAATCTTTATGGATTCAGAATTTTGCTCAAAGCATGTTTATCATATTAGTTTGACATTTAAACACATTGTCTGGATACAATGTTTTTATAAAGACTTTTTCTCAGAGCCATACAATGTGCTGAGCTTTCTCAGAATACATTATACTCAAAATGTCTTGTGTTTCTTTACTACAGAATTACCACTTAAATATTAAAGACAACACTACTAGCAGAGTACAGTATAATTTGTCAAGTATCAATTATCATAGCTAATTCTGTAATACACTGTCACATATGAATCACATGTGCTGCTTGTATTGAAGAACATAAGCCTAACATAACCCAGGCACAACATGTGATACAGTTTGACACTGTATTAAGAATTTGCCAATGATACTGGACAGATAATACCATATGTAGAGATACAGTACAGAAAATTAGATGCTGCTTTTCATTATGAATATGTTACCAATAATTTCCATATTTCTTGCATTTAATAAAATCTGCAACAAATATGTTTGTTGTACTCACCATATTCACTGTCGACGTCGGACATTGTAAAGAAGTCAATGATGCGTGATGTGAAATCAAAGACTACGTTCTTCTTGCCCTGCATAACGGTCACACAGTGACGGTCACCGTAGCTCGCTCTTGGCATACCACCGGAGAATATCATGAATGGGTCACTGCAATTAAACAAAACATCTTGTAATGTCTTGCTATTATTATGATGAAGCAACAGAAGGGGGGGGGGGGGGGGAGGGTGGGAAAGATAAAGGAGGGAAGGGACTCAATATCTCCTGTTCTACCCTTTCTTCTCCAACATTTTTAATTTTCTTGTTAAGTTAGGGGGTAAAGAAATAAGTGAAACTTACCTCTTTGTAGTTAAATGCTTTATATTATTAATTGACTTGCATGGAAATGGTCCTAAAAAATAGAAACAAAAATAATAGTCTTGTTATATTTTCAGTGAATACAAACCAAATACTTGACATTATCAGATAGTAATATTATAAAAATTGTACATGTTCCATGGAAATGCTCATCTGTTAAATATACAGTAATTACTGCAGTAAAATAATTACCATAAGGTGTGGTTCTGTCTTTCTCTGGAGTCGTAGAGTCATTCATGTTCCAGACGCAGTAGCTACCATCATGATGCGCTGTTGTGAATCGTATACCATCACGGTGCCACGTTAAGGTCTCCAAGCTAGGGTCACTCACAAAGGTTCGGTCAGCATTGAACTCTTTGCTGTCCCATACAACCATCAAACCACGATTGTATCCAATCAGAAGCTGAGAGTAAACATATAGATGGTGAGGAAATTGACCAGAAGGCGATTTATCTTGCATATTTTATCATGTTTATCAATTACATTATTTATTTCAATACTATTTTCTCTTTGGTCATCTTTTACGAAGCGCTAGACAACTTCCCTCTCATATAAAAATGATGATGCAAAGCAATGAGTGGCAGTTTAAGATAAATTGAGGCATGTAAGTATTAATTATTGAAAATCACAAAAAAGAAACTTTCTTTTAGACTACTACCAGCTCTAATCTAATCTCTAATCAATCTAATTTAATACTATTATTATTATTGTACAAAATAAAAAACAATTTCTTACCTTGTCTGGGCTGTTTGGATGCTGTGCGATGGCCTCCACTGAGCCTGGGTTTACCTTGCAATCATCAGGTACACTGAAGGAGGAGGAATCACGTAGCCTAGTTAGAAAGGTTTAGATAAAAGTTGGAAGAAAGCAAGGCCAATTGCAAAGATACTGAAGAAGAATAGACAGTTTAGCAAGACAGTGTGTGTGTTTAAATTCTAGTGACAGATAGATGTGGAGTCGAGTGCTTGCTTTACCGAAAAAAACAAAATAAAAATGAACCATTGGGCAAAATCTTAGATTGTGTACCCAGAATTTTGCCCAAAAAGCCTCAAAATGGTTAGTTTACAAAGCACTATTATGGCCAATTTATAAATTAAATCTGTTAAATGTGCTGAAACAAAGACTATTAGAACCACCTAGAGAGCTTGTTAACATGCGAAATCTGTCAATATTTTGCTGTAGTTCACATTACGTTTCTAACTATTATTGTCACTTGAGTATTCCTAAAGTGGATTGTCAACCAAGATAGCCTTCTTGAGCCTTTCTTGCTACAATACACATTTTACAAATTTTCAACCTCTCTAGCAATTTTTTAGTCACGCTTACATTGTGTTAATTTTTTCATTGAAACATTAATTATATTATTCAATTTTTTTAGAATATCTAAATTTAAATATATGTAATTTCTACAACTAACGTTTATTTGTACATTCAAATGTCTCCCACATTGCCATCATTGTGTGAAAAGACAATAATAAGACTGCATGCACATGCACAATATAAATGGTTCCTCACATTGTTTCATGCATTGTTACGGAAGTGTTTACATGAGAATGTTCTCCCAGAGGTTTAGTAGAATGACACAGATTAGTGGTAGATGCAAATAAAATCTATTTGATTGCAGGAAGGTAAACTCACTGCAAAAGACTTGAATCAATATTGGATCTGTATTGTAATTAGTACAGACAATTTGGTAATTTATTCAGACCTACACTTGTGATTATTTAATTTTATCAAGCTGCGCAATAGAATGGAAAATGTTACAAACTATTCTGGCTTAGAAGCGTAAACCCTTTTAACAAGGGTCAGCTGTAACTATGGAGTGAGTGCAGAATCTGTTTGGGCTTAAGTCTATTCTCATCTCACTCCTGGTTATTCATTAATGAACAAATAAATAGTATCATTAACTAGTTAGTAGTACAAAGGAATTAAACATTTCCTAAAAGTTTAAACTCAAAATGTTGGTGTATTAAAATAATTTTATTATTAATTATTAATCAGACAATGAAACAAAGCATAATATTAAATGTGTTTTTGTAAAAATGGTAACTACTACTACAAAGTAAATCAAGTGTAGTGGTATAATGCAGTTTAAGTACTGGAAGGTAAGGTTATATTTAAGTGGATAGCTGCAGTATGAATAGAGATCTTTTATCACCGATATTCTGAAGTGATGCATTTGAAAACAAGCTTTGATTTCCTATCTAAATTAAACACTTGTGTATTCGTTGTTTGTGGAAGCTCTTTAGACTTTGTGTGCTAAAATTTAAATAAGAGCTATACAGTAGTAACAATTTAATATCAATCAGAATATTCTAGGTGGAATTTAAACAAAAAATAGTGCTATTAAATCATAAATGTTGCCATTATTATTATTCATTTAGCAACTATTAATTTTTAAGTTGGTGGGCATTGGAAGCCTATGCTTAATACTGTATATTCTTCCTACTATTACAGTACATCCCTTGGATATTTGCCAAACCCATCTAAACCCCCTTAAACTCTTTAAACAACAAAGTAAACTAGGGAACTAAGCCTGCCCTTTGGCTACTTCTCATGCCATAACAAATTAAATTCTCACAGACTATTTAACTGGATGGAACCCTTAGTAAGATGGTATCTCCATACTTAGATTTAAGTTATACTGTACTTTACACAAAATTCAGACACAGGGGGATAGTGTGCAAAGTGTGTGACTCCACTATTGAATACCTCCATACCCTCTATTGGTTAGAATAATACTTACAATTAACAAAAACATTTATAATACCATAATTGTTCATAATATTTACTCCTATTTTCCCCCAAGACCTCAGGGGTGTTGATTTTTTCCTATAACCTCCTTTCCAAATAAACTATGCTGCTTACTGTTTTACTTTGCAATTTATAAATCTACAGAACTCCACTTATGCAGAACAATTGTATGTTAATATATTATTGCAGAAGGTTTAGTCCAAATGGTAATGAGATGTGGCTAGCTAACATATGGACCTGATGGGTGAAACTGGCAATCATCACTCAAACAATATGGCTGCATTAATGCAAATGATCAAACCCTCAATTTATTAGCTATTCTAAAGCAACAAAGTGTGTACAGTAGTTCTTGTTCAACTTGTCTACATTTTTAATATGGAACGGTAGTATTTTTGTATATTTTGCATTGTTTAAAGGCACCAATTTTATTATGTACACATTATTATCTAACTTGCTTGTTTAAAGGACCCCATTGGAATTAAGCTGTTTCAGCTTTATGGGTCATCCTGGTATTTTTGTTGTATTTCTTGAGTACCGAATAAAACAAACAAACAAACAAACAAATTCCAAGCATTGAGTATACTGAAAAAAGCAATGTAATGTATTGTATATTTCTAATACAACCTTGTCTCCTTTTCTCATAACCTTCTTTTTTTTTTTGGCATTATAATAATAACATTTACGAGCCTGGTTGGTTTGGGCAACATATCAATTTAAAGAACTGAATGTACAGCAACAATACACTTGATACATCTTCCTCCAGCAGTGCTTAAGTGTTTTTTAAGCCAAGCTACTGTGTGACTAAGTACAATAAGAATGACTCAACATACACCACCAGATGCTACTAAATGTCACCTACTACTAATGCATTACAAAGGCTAAACACTTGAATCGATTACATCATCGCTATTTGTGTACTAAATACCATATTAGGTAAAAGGGTGGGAAACTAGGAGAAAATATATTCCAATATTTGTGACTAATTAGTTTGAATTGGTTGAAAATTATAATATTTAGTGTTTCATGATAATAAAGCTAACAGCAGATGGGGTTGTGTTTATGCACCAGTGTTGCTGTAATATTATAAAACATGATTTATTAATTTGCTTGTCAATTTTGCAGATGTAACTCGCCTAAATATGATATTTAATATGTTTCAAGGTCAATTATTAATGAAAATACTGGTTATAACCAATTTCACACCCAATTGCTTTTCTAATTATTTCAAAATTCAAATAAGATTATTAATGGTAAATTATAACTCCTCCTAATTTGTTGAAAATTTGTGCTTTTATTACTGTTATTGAGAAAAGAGAAATAAATGTTTTTATTTTAGTTGTTGATTTTATAAATTGCTCACTTTTTCTAATTTATCATAATTAATGAAGTCTACGGTTACATTTTTCCAACCGTAAGATCTACAAAATAAATGTCCTTTAAAAGACGGTTGTCACATAATGCTTTGTATTATTTTTTATTGTATTTATATGTTTCATATGGACAGTTTGTCTGAAATAAAGTTGAATTGAAAAGAAACCACCCAACGTAAGCCTCATACCTTTGTCATTGGTTGGTATATGCCAATATATCATATTCTTTTTAAATTGTGCAGTTTTAAATTAAACACACAGAGCTAATTAAAATGCAGTAATCTAGATAGTAGTATGGCCAAGGAAAAAGACATAATATATCATGAGATGTGTTTTTACATAGATACTGTAAACCGATGAGTAGTGATAAATGACGTTGGCATTTAAACCATTCTGTTGCATCAACTACCACAAAAATATAAATGTGTATAATTGCATATGATTGCAAGATTAGTTTAATAATACAGTAGAGCTCCTAGTTTGGTACACCCATATTAAGAAGACACCCATATTAAGAGGACACCCATATTAAGAGGACACCCATATTAAGAGGACACCCATATTAAGAGGACACCCATATTAAGAGGACACCCATATTAAGAGGACACCCATATTAAGAGGACACCCATATTAAGAGGACACCCATATTAAGAGGACACCCATATTAAGAGGACACCCATATTAAGAGGACACCCATATTAAGAGGACACCCATATTAAGAGGACACCCATATTAAGAGGACACCCATATTAAGAGGACACCCATATTAAGAGGACACCCATATTAAGAGGACACATGTTTATAAAGCTCTGTCTACACTATCAAACTAGTTTGACATAAAAAAAGTGATCAAATATGGTAGTGATCATCATGTCTATAAATGGGCACATCACATTTTTTTGTCACATAAAGTTTGATAGTGTAGACAGAGCTTTACACTAAAGTCAACACCTATTTCATGTGACACCTCTATTAAGGAGACACTTTATTGTGTTCCCAGGTGTCCCCTTAATTGGAATTCTACTGTACAAGCTTAATTTTTATTTAGAAACCATTCAAAGAATTCAATTGTCAAATTTGTATATGTTCCTATACAGCTCTAAACTACTACATTTTTAATTAGTTCTCTGTATAATAAGCCCAAACATTGTAACAGCCAACAAGGTGTTGCTATGGATACTTACTTTTGCATGACAACATCTTGGTAGATGATGTCTTCTAAAAGGTCAAAGGTTACAACATCAAGGAGATAAATGTTACCGCCCTCAGTGCCTAAGTAAAGGTGTTTGTGATCTGTTGATAAGCAGCAAACGGAAATTTTCTTTAATCTGATGAGACAAAAGAAAAGAATATTTTAAATGAATTAATATACAAATCCAGTCAGTGAAGAGGGGTTCATATAAAGACCATAGGTCATAGGTCAATCCTCTAATGATAAGAATGAAGAATTGGACTGGCACATATTTTTTAAACGGAAGATACAATACAATAGATTTAGAATAAAACAAATAAAAAAGGCATGAAAATTAAAACAAGATTTGTTTGTAAACTCATTTGTGGGAAGGAACAAATGTTATGTGCCCAAATATGGTAGTGATATGCTCAAATATGGTAGTGATATGACATCATCATGTCGATATATGGGCACATCACATTTTTTTGTCACATAACGTTTGATAGTGTAGACAGGGCTTTACAGGACACATTGCATGTAACTATCCACCACCACATTTATTAGTTCAAAGAATACTCTTGAGAACATAAAACATTACATCAGTTTATAAAGATGAACTTAACAACATGCCACCTACCACCATTCAAGGCATGTGCCCTGAATGTGTATAAACTACAAAAGCAACAACATCTAACAGAGGAACCCATTTCTTGCAAATAAAATAAAATATAATGTGTTTACTGTACGTACTCTGGGTCCTTTTTAGCACTGGCAGGAGTGAAATATGAAAGAAATGAGTTCACAAGAACCATTTTAGTGCAAAGGATAGAATGAAATAAAACAAAAATTGCTTGTTATTCTAAATTCAAGATTTTTTTAAAATATTAATATATTCATTTTAGAATATGGTATGGTGAAGTATTAAATTTTTGCATCATTAATATACTGTATAATATTATTTATATAATTTCACTGATAACATGACCTAAAGATGAAGAGGGCAAAGAAAAATGCTACATGTACAGAATCTATTGTCATTTTTTGGTGTCAATCATTCGACGTAGTCCACATTAATACTCACCGTCCTTCCAATGAGAAGCTCTTCACCTCTTCCAGTAAGGAGTTACCGTCTCGAATGTTCACCTCCCACAAGTGGAGTGTGTTGTCATCACATAGTGATATTAGACGTCCCTGAAGAAACAAATTGTCAATTACTCTTAATCACCAGTGGGGTACTGTATACTCATACTTGTAAACATTTTTTTTTTGCCGCACAATACAATCGCAAAAAAAAGAGAATTGATGAAAAAACTTACTTGATTTGGTAGAAAGAATAGTTGATTGACATTTGTTGCTTCACTGCTAGTTCCAACAAATTCTACTCCTGGAGCACCAAGACTAATGTCAAAGGTCAAGGACTATAGTTAAAATGTGAAAGCACAAGTAACAAGCAGCTGTGACGCGTAAGTGGGAAAAAAAAGCAGTTTCATTTAAAAGAGGAGAGCTGTATTATCTGCAATTAACATTATTATTAATGGGTCAGTAACCACTTATTACTCTTGCTACCATTCTATGCCGCATTATGCAATTATGAAATCATTTGACAGAACGACAATTGGTTCTTTTGTTTCGCAACATTCATAACTGAACACGGAGAATTAAAAGGGTTATACAAAGGGCAATGGGCGTAGATAATGCTGCAGTGTGAATTTGGACACGGAACAAAAGCGGAAAATGCATCAGAAATTTAAACTGTTCTCTGGAAGCAATATTTGGTTGATAACAATTTAATATCGATAAATGCCGGCATATTGTGAACGTAGTAGAATTCCAGACATATTTAGGTATTCTCTACATTTGAGCATAATCAATAAGATACCATTTTACACATTGTCTAAATAAAACCAATTAAATAAACAATAATCTACATTTTACTTTACACTCAAACAAATAGTTCTTGACAACCAACATTTGTAATTAACAGTATTTTCTAATTTTTTTAGCACTTATTTCTTCCTCAAATTCTTTCATTCAAAAATCAAACAATACAGTTGTTCCAACATTTGAACGAGAGGACAATACAAAAAGCAGAAATTATGGTACTGTACGTCTTAAAAAGTAATAAATCAAACAAATAAAACAGAGTTTAACTGTTGATGCTTAAAGTAATTATGACACGTGTATTTGTATAGGTATTTACTTAGCAAGATTAAAATCAGTCTAATTTCGTAATTCTCGTTTTGGAAACAAACATTTCTAAGAACCATTTATCACTTAATCAATTTTGTTTGTATAGATCTTACAATCCACTTACAATTGAAATAAAATGTCAACAACAGTAACTAGTTCTGATCCTGTTTAGAGCATTAATGCAGAACATCACAGAGATATAGTACCGATAAAAAGTCATAAATTACCTATTACATCATTATAATTTGCAGGATATTGGGCATTAAGTATTCATCAAGTAGATCGTACTTATTATTGATTATGGTAATGATTACATTTTATTTTACTATCTTGTTTTTCAAGTAAAATTTTCAAAATAAACTGACAAAATTTCACAATAATGCATGAACTCCAACAACATTCAAGAATCATACTACATTATGGGAGTATGTTTCCATACGCGTTCCAACAAATGAATGGGGTAATACTAGGGCCTGTTTCTGCTGAGCAGAAATAATCGATTATTAACCGTTTATTTTTTTAATCGATTATTTTTGGGCAGCAGAAACGGCGCAAAATAAAATAACCGATTAAAAATAACCGATTAAAAACACTCAATCCATTGCGTGTTTTAATCGATTATTTCTTGTTTTAACCGATTATTGCGGAGCAGTTTTGAGCTGCAACACAAATAGCGATTATTGACCCCACTTTGACCTCTAGAGTATGGCAAACTCATTCACGTCACAAAGCATGCTTTGATATCGACGACGATCAGCAAAACAACCATCGCGATGTAGACCGAATAAACAATCAAATGTTAAACATTTGATTTTTATTATTATGTTTTTTATACCGAGAGACTCCAGGATTCTGTGTTACAAGTACACCGTTACATCCCACCAGTCCAGGCTAACGATGTTTTACATGTCCTTTTTTATGCCTGTTGTCTGTTTCGGTAGAAATATAGCCTCTAGGCCCTATAGCAGGAGGCCGAAGGTAGAACCAACGAACGGCGAAATGAACTTTTCTCGCCGACGTGTCTTTATTAATATAACATCATTATTCTGTTGTATGTGGTACGGTAGTAGGCCTAGATGTTTATTTTACAAATAATATAGCTTTACGTAAAAGTAATTTTTAATCCTACATGTGAGAGTTTTAGGCAGCGATAGGATGTAAACAAACCAACTCTCATCGGCCTTTCATAACTTGAATGCGCTGTGGGGGAATGGTGACGTAATTTTAAAAACCGATTACCTGAATAACCGATTAAAGTAGTAGCAATTTTCAATTGCAACGCGATTATTTTTGTGGTTTGCGGTGACTGGAAAAAATCGATTATTTTGATTTTTTCAGCAGAAACAGACCCCTAGTGTACAGTGCTTAGAGGTTTCACAACATAAAGCACTTTATAAATCCAGGATATGATTATTATACAATTTGTTGATTTTTTGTTCACCTATGTTTATGTATTGTGATTACTCTAACAGTAAACCACAAACTAATGTGCCAAACTTCAATACTACAAGACCCACGTACCATAAATAATTTCTTCCTAATAAAAACTACTTACACAATAAGACTAGAGAAATGTAAACGTCGTCTAGGTGTAAATCGTCTACTAAACCGCAATAATCAGATTATTTGGTGACAAATGTAGACTGATTAAGTTTGCTCATTAATCTAGAAAAGGTTTGTGAAATTACCACAATACTGATTGGCATTATTATGATGTCCAATTCATTTTACTGCAGTAGTACTACTGTATATACTTTCTTATACTTATACTTAATATACTATCTTGTCTTTGTTCGTTCGTTTTGTGTCCGAGGCAGACCCAACTCAAGATCCTGTATCTTTCTGGGATTCTGCCTTCCTTCCTCCCCCGATTTATTATTTGTCTATGCTATTTCTTATTTATTCCATTATTGTTTAAATCTTAAAAGGAAGTAAATAAATGTTATTTTGAATTGAGTTGTATTGATCAAATGAGGGATAAAAAGTTTAGTACTACGTATTAATAAATACTGTATTTTGTCAGTTATTTTCTAAGTACTGTATCTGCATAATGTCCAACATCTAAAGCTGTTTAAGTTAACAAAAACCTATAAATACATTAACATTCGCCTACACACTGAACTCAGCATGACCGTTTTTAATGGAAGTGCAATTTTTTAATGCCCAACATTTACAACATGAACTGACAACAGGCTTAAATTCAAGTATGGTGTGTTTACTGCATAAATGTGAACTGTAATACCCAATAAAATGATTAGGATTCTACAACAGAAACACAGTTCTGTACAGTACCATAGTCTAGTAGTGTAGTAAGTACTGTCCATTGCCATTGGTACCATAGTCCGTGCTGTGATATGGATGTACAATCTATTTTCAATATTAGAGGTGCACCATTGTGAGGAAGATCAAGTTGGGATTAAACATAGATACAGTAGCCACATGTATACATTGAAACTTTCACAAAAGGTCATCCCTAATCTATTGAGGGATTCAGTTCTTCTGTAAATTTCATGTTGCTAATGGTATACGATGGCCACATAGCCAAGATGTTTCAGGGCTTTGAAGCCATTTGTAATGACACTGATTGTGTCTGATGAAATAAATTTCATTTTTAAACATTTATTTTATTCATTAATAATAGTCATCATAACTTGCTTAAATAAAATAATTTAAACTAATGAAGACCATGATATTGTTGCTGTTTAATTACAACAATATGAACAACTGCCCTTCACTAACCACAAACAATACCAGACATCCTGTAATGAGTAGGGACTAAGCACAGGAGTCAGTTCTTAATTTAACAAACCAAGAATGGATTAAGTTTTAATAAAAAACGTGATTAAATGACAGCGCGATTGGTTAAACTACGAAAGCATGATTCAACTTTATTTTTAGTTTTTAAATTGCGACAGGCGCTGTAAGATTGCTAGACAAATATTACATATTAGCAGACTTGTTATAAAAATAGTTTAATCTCAAAATCTAAAAAACTAATATTAATACCAAAACAAGAACAATTGGTTTAGTGTGTATTTGACTTAAATCCTGAATCCAAGCAATCAGATAATATTAAAAGAGCATTTGTATAGAAAGAAAGGTTTGTTTTTCTTTGTGATTTTACCAGATTTCAACAATAAAAATATTATTAATTATTTCTTTGTTGCAGTAATCATCTCCAGGGTCGTTCTTAGGGTTTAATAATAAAGTCACGTTGCTTACTAAACAGTATACTGCTTCTTTGTTCAATACCATCTGGATGAGTTCATCACTCAAAATCCACTATTTAGTTTGTTGTCAACAGATGCATTTTGGTTGTGCAGCAAAAACTAATAACAATTCACAAATACTAGTAGTATAGTATTAATTTCTTTTTTGTATTCAATTTTTAAAATTTTTTTTTTGTAAACATCTTTTTTGACCCAAATTTTAAAGTATCTACAGTAGACTATGGTACTGTATTAGGTATTTCAATTTTAGACTATTGTTTGCCAAAACTTAGTAGAAAAAAAGCATGGTCTATAGGCATTCAAATCGTCGCAACTTGTGTCTGTACATACAGTATTGTGAAGCCATTGGCAAGGAGTTACTGGCAAAAATTATTACCTGAAACTAAAAGTTTTAAACTAAACTATAAAATATACAGATTTATAAAGTAAACCTATTCATTTATGCCTGTAACTCTGACCAAGGAAAAACCTACACACTATCCTACCCACAGAGTGTGTTGATAGTGGTTTAGTGAGTGTTGTCATAGGATACCAGTCACAACTTACAAACCAACATCCTGCTGCACCACAACTTTTGCATCAAACCAACATTTGAAATCCTTGTTTTGTTTTTACAATATTGTGATGATCATTGAATTGAATACACATACTGTAGGGAAATTTAATAAAATAAATTACTAAATGCCTAATTTCAATTATTTATGATGTAGCATTTAAAATCATATTACAATGCTGAATCCATTTTGTGAAAATCTGTTGAATAAATTGAATAGCTAACACCTACACAAGTTCAAGACATGATCAGGGTGGTGATCTATTGCAGTATTTGACCTTGATAGGCAGGTAGTTGGAAGCTAAACAAACCCACATACTTCTAGCACCAGTCATGCAATATTACTACTGTGTCTTCTTTTCCACAGGGAAAGTCTAATGCAAATATACAGATCAAACAAATGCTTTATATTATTATTACACAAACCAAAAGTGGTGTTGGTAGTCTAGCTAACTTCTTGCCTGGATGAACCGACATTGGCATATTCTCCTCAAGAAGAGAGCTACTGTACAACTTGAAAATATAACATTTTTATTACACCACTATCAGATAATGGTATATTCCATGTACCCTGCTCTCAAATGGGAGCATCCTAATACACAAACATCATCATTGATATTTTTGACATGATTTATATTATAAATAACATACTGTAGGGTAGAACCACTACAGTACTAACTAGTAGTAGGTACAGTAACCACAATACCACATTCCAAACCACCTCTTCTACTGTACCCTCCTTTGCTATCCCACGTTCATGACAAGAATCACAAATTTTATTTAGAAATTTAGATCAGCGAAATAAAGGGCATCGAATCTTGAGATTCTTTTATAGATTGTTGCAAAATTATTTATCGTCACATGAGATTTGATCCAATCAATAATCTTCGTCGGAGCACAAGCACAGGAAGTCATGCAAGCATTGTCTAAAATCGTTGTATACAGTAAATAGTTCAACTATTGATCTATTTACCATACAAAAACACAAACTTGTATCATCCTGAAGATGAATACGGATGGTTGAATGGCGTGCATTTGGTGCCACTTCCCCTCATACTCAAACTGACGGAAGGATATTAAGACTTCAAATTTGTTTAATTCTCACGAATGTCACCAAAAAAATAATAATAATAAACTCATTACATAATAATGCAGGGAAAAATTTTATTTTAAAATTTGTTTTACCAATATTGCTATTCAAACTGATTTGAGTCCAGAAACATAGTTTTGTATTGTATTTTTTGCTACACAATTTTAGAAATGTGTAGCAATAAGTTTGTTTTGTATAGCTTTTTACTATGCTAAACTGGAGAACTTATTCCCTGAGCTGTACTGTTGTCTGTCAGTATTGAAATAGTTTGGATTCACAGACAGACTGACCCAATTATTTTACATCAAATAATAATTGTCATATAAATCTTTGCATTTGTAGCTGAGTAGCTTGGTATATAACTCGCTATAATTTGCCATGATTGATTATAATTGGTTAATTTAAAGAATTACAATCATGTTGTTTAAGATAATTAATGACTTCCAACATGTCTTGTCTGCTACAATTCAATGCAGAAAATGATTACACAGCAGAACAAAATGTATTGGTTATATTTTGAGATATAAATTATATTATAAATAAGCACAAAAAAAATACTATTACTATAATATACTAAATACTATATTAAGAATATGTAAATGAAACTTTTCTTTTTTTTTTTTTTTTAACTTTCAAATTATAACCGCTTAAACTTTTTGTGCAACAATGTGTGGTGTATTCTATATTTTATTTATTTTTTTATATTTTATTTATCTGTTTTTTATCGTAATAATAATATTTGCCAAGAGGAATTTCTATTGTTATTTTATTATGATAATGGACAAATAAAGCTTTTCAGCATTCAATAAACCCTTGGGAAAAACCCAAGTATAAGATGTAATAATTTAGTCAGTTGAGCAGTCAGTGGGGTAAATGTAACAATAGGCAAATGTTAACATTTATTGATTTGAAATGAAAATGCATTGCCTTGCCGTTCTCTCAAAACAATAAGTATAATAAATATATTTAAGTAGTAACCATACTATAATACAGTAGCTAACAGTGATAATGTTTTTTATGGATTCAAATACAGTAATGTTATACAAGGCTACTTGGTAATAAATTATATATTAAGAATAACAATAGAAATGATATAACTAAACAAACAATGTGGTGATTGATTGGCTGATGAGTCACTGCGAGACAATCAATATAGACCGACTGACTCACAGCAAACGCTAATTACACACACAAATTACAACCTAATTTATATTTCCAAATCTATTTTGGTACAAATTACACTGTTCTCAATCCAAAGTAAATCATTTAAAATTTGTCGGGTTTTGGCTGCAAAATATTTCCTAATGATTTACAAACAATTGGCATGGACAGTGAAATCAATAAACCCAGTTACTGCAGTAACTAAAGTACAGTAGACTCTGGTTGTCTTTTCTTGGCTTTCCTTTTTTTAGCCTGTCTATTAAATCATTTAGCAATCTTTTTCTGGGTAATTTCATACTACACACTGTTGTTCATTGCAACAAGCACAAATACTTTGCAGTAAAAAGAAATTAGCTTACTGCAATAGAATCATTTTAACATGATCCCTTTATTTTCAATATTATAAAAAATTGCAACTTTTTCTTTCATAAAAGTAACACAATTCATCAAGGTTGCAACTACATGTTTATCAAACACACAACAACACTGCGTTTAGTCAAACCCAACGCATTATTTATTAAATGGTTGAAACTGTTACAACGACAGCGCTATATTTGACACTTTGCTGCAATTTTCTGTTCATGCGTAGTTTGTCAATTGTTCCAGTCTCGACACCTTTCATCCTCACCCATTCACGAATCAATAACGGAGACACTGGCTCGCTTCAGTCCACAAATGAGCCTACTATTTGCTGTACGACTGCATACAGCTGTTACTAACTCAAATGCTTTGCTCACTAAATGGTTTTACAATATTTTAATATAGGTAATTTAGAATATTCAAAATCTAGAATATGAAATATTGGTCTGATGGCAATTTCCTCAACATCTGTGAACCATTGCAAATACTACACAAATAGGTCAAAGGTCACATAATAGATGCTTTTCAAGGTCAATAAATACATTTTTATGGTTATATTCATAGTTCATAAATAAACACAACAAATGAATTATCACCAGACATTGCTATGACAACCTCATCTGCATCATCTCTCTCCTCTTTTGTTCTTTATGTAATATTGGAAAACGGCAGTAATAAAAGAATTGAATGTAACAAATACTTCAGATAACATGTTCTATTTCATTAGAAACTTTAAAAGATAAAGAGGGAAAAGGCCTATTTACAGGTGGTAAAATAATTAGATCCATAACTCACAATATTGTACTCAGTCTCAAAGGGATTATGAATAGATTATATTTCAGGGGATATCTTGTGACCTTCATGGTCAGACTACTGTATGTTGTTAGCAGTACTGTACTGATTCACAATTTACAAATCAAATAATTTTTCAAGATGTTCCAATAACTACCATAGCTTCAACCAAAAATAATGGTTACTGTATAATTATTAAAATAATAGCTACTGTATTTATGCTTCAGTTCGAAAACAATTTTATATTACATTACATAGTATATTTTATATTATGTTATATAGACTGTAAGTGTATGCTATAATGTCAAGTATTCTGCTTTTATTATACTGTAGGTACTATGCTATAACAATCCTGTGCTTGGGTGAAAAAAAAAAGAGAAATGGGACACAATTAATTTATGTTTTCAAGAAAATGAATGCATTACACAACCCATTCAGTTTGCATGCCTATCTAGAGTATGGACCATCATCTAAAGCTTTTTTGCCATACAGGATACCATAACAAATTAAGATATTACTATTAAGTACTGTACTAAGTACTGTATACTGTACTTTGTATAATAAATCACAAAAAAATGTACAAACAGGATGCATATTAATATTTACAATTATTCAATTAAAATATGTTTACAATGTCCAAAAGTGAAACGACGCAAACGCTTGCAGACACCGATTGTATACAGGTTACGCAAACAAGTCCAAGAACTCAACGACATGTTTATCAAACATTGCGTGAAATGAATCATACTTATCAGCAGACAATAGTTTCATGTGATTGATCGTCATATTTTAGCGGGAAAATGATATTGACATTATGATGCAACAACAATGCCAGGACACTGTATTTACATTGTACTGTATAATAGAATACCAAGCCGGTACATTAGCCAGGGGATGTTCGTTTTCCACAAAAGGGGCAAAAAATACTACTGTACTTAGGTTACTTAAGCTCTTTCTACATTATCAAACTTTATAAATGTGATAAAAAAATGTGATGTGCCCATATACTGTATGGACATGATGATATAATATCACTACCATATTTGAGCATATCACTACCATATTAGAGCACATCACTACCATATTTGAGCATTTCACTACCATATTTGAGCATTTCACTACCATATTTGAGCATATCACTACCATATTAGAGCACATCACACTTCTTTTTCAAACTAGTTTGATAGTGTACAGTAGACAGAGCTTTAGACCTATTTATCTTGACATTCTGCTGATACTGTAGTCTCTACAAACAGTAGTTTGAAAAGGACACTTCAGGAAAAGTGGGGTTCGTTCAACCCCTCGAATCCACTGGCAATGGGTCCGAGTATTATTTTTCAAATATTTGAACTAAACGGTTTCAACGGCAGCAGCACATGACTAATGTACACACAGACAAGATGTTTCTTCACTATATTATAATTTAAACTCAGAAACATTAAAAAAAATAAGACTTACCTTAAATAGATTAATGTACGTAATCATTCCTGAACAAGTTTTATATAAAATTGTAAAAAGGATACATTTTAATGATTCCACTTTTGGTACCCAATGCAACAAGATTTAACTGTGGATCGTAGGCAATCGCTGTTGGTTTGTGTGGAAATCCATGCTCCACCGTCTGCAAACAACAACAAATACTTGTAAGGTCTTTTATTGCCTTTTTTTAAATATTTTGTGTGTATATTATGCTTCTCCCTTGGAGAGGTTTTTGAAATAAATAAAATAATTACTATCTACATAAATAATATACAACTTACTCCACTCTGGGGTATAACAGTGAACTTAACTACATGTAAATTAATATTAATTGTTTGGGTTTCAGATGCCAATAAATTACTATTGTAATATTATTGGGTTTTGAAATTGTTCCATCTGTTTGGCTAAGTACACATTTATGATTTTTAAACTATGTAACTATAATATTGTACATGATAGAAATTAATTGAACTGAATGAATGTAAAAAATATAACAAAACTATTCAAAATATTCCAACAAAAGATTAGTACAGTTAATGCATGAATGATTGTCAATCATTTAGTACAGACTTAAGTAATTCAACAATTTGTTATAGGACTGTGCAACAAATTGATCTACATCAGTGCTGTAGCCACAAGAAATAAAGTGGTACGGTGGCTGCAAGAAAATGAAAGTATTTTTGTACTTTATGGGACACATGGTTGTCAAAAGCCTCTGTGAAAAAGGTCAGGTCAAAACCTTACCAACTGTACTGGTGGCTACGGCCCTGTACTCAGTCATCGTGTAATTGTAATGTTTAGGATGAGTATATAAAATATTATCAATGACCAAATTTTATTGGTCAAAATGGACAGTGTAGTACATTTTAGTAAATGATAGTTATAATATAAATTGGGTTTACTGTGAATGCATTGGTGGGTGGCAATTACAGGTTCTAATCCAGTCATGCTTGGCTGGTGGTGGTAGAAATATAGAATTAGGGTCAACTCAACCAAAAGGATGATTCGTTTTAGTTGACTGTGAGTGACACTTCGGACTGAAACATTCTTTTTTAGGCAAACCAAATGGTTATAAATATTTGTGGTACTGTATCTACTGTATACTACGCCTCCTGTATCTAGTTTTAAAGTGTGTTTTAACTAATTCATTCTATTTTATTAAATGACTTTCCTCAATTCTATTAACATTCTAACAGTAACAATATGATAGACAAGACAATAATATGTCACATCCTCGGGCTGTATAATCCAGTCATTTATATCAGGTAAAATTGAAAAAAAAATAAACACAAATATATATGGGCAATAGAGGAGGGACGAGTTTACAAAATATATTCCATACTTTCTATGCCAGGCCGGTGTTAGCTAGTCGTTCTCCTCAACCCCGGTGACCCGCCGCGGTAGATCTGATTTCTTCAGTCAACCGTAGCCCTCCATCAGTCTGAAGTTCAGGCCTATTACAAACAAGTGATGTTTATACAGCTAACTAACCTAATAACATTTAAAGTAGTAACTCACCTTCTTAAAAGCAAATAGCTCCTTCTTTAGTCTTTCTCTTTCAGCACTTGTATGTCCCCCTCCCTTACGTTTGAATAGATTCCGAACTCTTGATGCAGCCGACATGGTTAGGCCTAACTCCAATTTTTCCAGTTAGTGCAAGTCGTCCAGGCAGGTTCACACACAATCGAATTTTAAATATTTCTGTATGTTAAGAGCAACAAAATAAATACAATATCTTGGACTTGTGGAATGAAATCAAAGTAAAATGAATATAAAAATCACAGATCAAAACGGATAAATTGAACACGCCTATTTTCTGAAGAAAACACCGGTATTTCAACCGGCTTCGCACTTACCAAACTGGCACACCGCGAACTGAAGTTCATTGAGCGAACACCACCAATATGGAAATCAAGCGCCACACAAAATACATAACCAACCCACATTGGGCAATCAGTGTAACTAATTTCAATATCCTTACGCCATATTATTTGATATTTTCACCATTATCTCAGCTTACCATTAGAAATAACTATCCTGTATAACCATAATATTTCTATTAAAACTCAATATGATAAAAATAACATAATCATATTGCTTAGCTGGAGTGTTTTGCAGTAATTCATTAAACCACATTACCACATGTGTTCATCCGCACATAGGTGTGACCCTATATCTAGAAAGCATTGGCGTTAAGTCAATTAAAATAGATCTATATTGATACTGTACTTATAATAACATTTACTACAGTATTTTAATAATTAATATTTATTCGATCACCCAAAACAATAACCAGGAGTGAGAATAAGCTAAATCCCAAACATATTCTGTATTAATCTTTACCGATGTAATATTCATTCTTTAAATAAATTGAAGATAAGAGTCCAAATGCCACATTCAAACTCCGTTCTATTTATTAATTATTTTTCATAATTTCATTTGACATTTTAAAAATTTATGCAGATGCTTATTATTAATGTTTGGCTTGGCCAAACTATCATGGAGAGATAATGTGTCAAAACATATGATGGAAGGGCGCTTTGTGGTTCCGAGAAGGCCCTGATCCCTTAGACCCTAATATAAAGTCTGATTTTATTAATCGTTATTTTTCATGTCGAGTAGCCCTGTGTTTATCATATCACATGATGATTGAATACAAATAGTAAGCACTTAACTTGACTAAACAAATCCCAATAGGGCCTTAAGTTTCATCTTCATGAGTTATAAATAATAGTATGACTCTGTGTCTATACACCAATTCTCAGACTGCAGTTTACCGGGGCCTAAAGTATCTGTTTTAAATATCAGAATAGGCCTTTATTAATATTCTCCATCTCCGAATAATGCGACCTTGTACAGCAGAATATTAATTATTGCCGTTTTATTTTTGGTTTGCGCCATGTCGTCATAAACACTTTCAACATCATTACCTTGATTATCATCACATGGCTTAAGCATAAAATTAGTATCTAATTTTATACTTCCATGCGTCACTATACAGCATCCGAAATTATGCGAAAAAACTTACTTTTAAAAGAATATATCCACAAATAATCCTTAAATAAAACAATCGTTTTGTTATGTAACAAAATATTTAATATTTCAAAAAGATGTTTTGCTGTCGTCTGCTGATTCAGAAAGAGACGCGCTCTCGTGTGAGATATCGTCTGCTAGCTTTTGACGACAAACAAAAGATTTCAAAACTCTTTGTCCTCCTCGTGTTTGAGTACATTCAGCCGATTGTGTACCGTTAAACAAAGAATACAGATTATTTTCTTTCATTTCATTATTAATCTATTGAATGGAGTGGTTCTAATCAATCGATAGATCATAGGTTATCAATAAGTGGCAAGTCTGTCTCGAAGATTTTGCATGATAAAAACGACCGGTGTGATGATGACTCTGGAAGTTTTGGTCACAAAAACTCACGCGGCTAGCTCTGTGTGGAACTTCATTCTTCCAGTACGGCACAGTACCGTGGAATATATATATTATAATAGTGTTAATATTTTAAATATCATTCTACAGAACTTTGAAAGATGAGAAAATATATTGAAAAAAGAAAGTTATTTGAATGCAAATGTTTTTTTTGTGAAGGAAAGGTGAATAAACGCTGAAACTCACCCAACGTTTCGTGCGTTGTCAACACACTTTCTAAAATTCAAAATATCTTTAAAGGAGATGAATTTATTTAATTTTGATGTTATTGTAATAATCTGTATGTCTATAAAAGTTTTAATAAAATACTTGCAGGTAGAGCATGGGTGAAAAGAAAACTGCCTCGTCGAAAAGAGAGAAAAAGAGTGACTTCACTAATAATAGTAATACAAATTGTCAGTAGACAGAACAGATAACATACTACTTATTGGAAGAAGGTTAACTGATGGAGCAGCTACCGCCAGTATAAGCAGATAACATATACATAATATTAGGAGAAGGTTAACTGATGGAGCAGCTACCGCCAGTAGTAGTATAAGCAGATAACATATACATATTAGGAGAAGTAACTGTGAGTAAGCTACCAGTAGGTGACGATAGATAAAATTAGCAACAATGGAAAAGTTAACTGCAATTACAAGATAACTGTGATAAACAGTAGGAAGCTACTAAAAGAAAATAGACAGAAAGGACAGAAAATGAGATTCAAGATTCAAGAGATTTTATTTGTCCATAAAAATGGAAATTCACTTTGCTTGGTAGATTAAAACAACAATATTGCAACAGATTAAAAATACAAGAAAAATTTGTGAACAATATTGGGAGAAATTAACTGTTTTACTAGTAGAGAAATGGAACAATATTAGGGGAGGTTAACTGCAACGAATTTTCCAGTAGACAGAGAGGACAGTAATGAAACAATTGGGAGAAGATAACTGTGGTGAATTTTCCAGCAGATAGAAAGACAGAAGGAAGATTGCGTAAAAAGGAGGTCCGTTAGATCTGGTTGTAACAGGTTGTTGGATTGTTCTGTAATATACAGATCTTCTACTACAGTTACTACTGTAATTATAGGCCTATATTATAAAATTGTTGCACTACACTATTGCTATTGTGTTTACCGTTATTTTGAGGTTCTTTATTTTAGTTTCCGTTATTGTTCGTTTTTTTTCACTGGGAAACTTTATGAAAATATAGGTGGCGCTATACCAATTGTTCTTCTTTATTATAATTATATTATTCAATAGTTTTGTTCTATCATAATTCTTTTACAATTTAATATTAACCTTTAATTAATCTATTTATCCATTGTATAATTTATTCATCCTTTTAATGAGATTATTGTACACATAATTATGACAAAAAAAGAAGTTGATTTTAGGAATGTTTGAATTTAATCTTAATTTACAGCGAGGCACAATATCAAATGTTAAACAATCAATTTCTTTTGTGTTGCTAATGTTGCGAGGCAAAAGAATTATTGTACATTAGTTCATAAAACCAGTTAATAGTATATATTAAAATAGTAATGACATTGATTAGAGTGTATTATATAACACCTAAATAAATTCCTGTCATTTTATTGAACGATTGTGGGCCACATTATAAAAAGTGCCTTATCAGTTGCTCCACCGTAGTACACTGTATTCCGATTTTTATCGGATGAAGCCCGGACAGTGCGACCCCTTATAAAAGCATAATAATGCTTTGCACATGTTCCAGTGAGAGTACGGTGAATTACTATTTGTCAGTTAAAGACTATTTAATCAGATTATTAGCACAAATATAGAGACATCACTCCTGTTATTGTACAAAATAACAAATGAAGTATACTACTAATGAACAGTGTACAAACCATTCAATAGTATCAGTGCACAATATATTAATATCACTCTCAATAAACATACTAATCATTTATCTGGATATTCAATGCTACAAGATTGGTAGTGTACAAAACTATTCAACAGTTTCACTACAAATACTTCAATTGCAAAATATCTTATAAAAATCTTATTTACATTTTCTACACCTTTATTTACACTTTTTAAATATTCACCCTGACATAGCAATCTTATGATTGTTTGCTTCCACAATTTTAAATTGATGATTGAAGAATTTGGTAATAAGGCACCTCATGCCGCTAAACCTTTATAAAACCATTAGAAAAAGGCCCCTTAGCTCACTGGAAAATTAGACTACGCCACTGAAAGGAGTACATTCTTAAAATTAAAATAAATCCTTACGAGGGAGCGAGGCTGCCACAAGGAAAGAAACAAAATGAGTAAACTTTACAAGAAAATGAAATAAAATGCACATTTCACCAAGTAAAACTACATAGATCTTAGAATAGCCGAATTCGACAATCTTTGGTTTCTGAAATTAAACAAAATCACATAAAAAATTGTTGGAACACAAAGAAGGAATAAAACAAAGCAATTCCTAAATAAAAACAACATAATATATACACTACTTAATTGATACTAATAATAACTCTGATGGGGATGAGAAAACAAACAGTTTTCCTTACAGAAAAATATTGTAACTTTGAGCTAGAAATCTGAATTTGTCTGCACAAAGAATCCATGCCTGTACTTCGCACATGAATGTTTTCTTTATTTGTTCGCATTTTTATTCTTTAGGCTAGCCTACTACGAGTTTCAGTTAGAATGTTTCTATGTTATTTTTTACCGTTTCCTTTTCAATTGTTTTATTTATTATATATAATTGAAGGAATGAATGATTATTTTAAAGTTGCCTAATTCTAGCTAATCTGAAATGATTTATTTATTTATTTGTTTGCATCATCATATTATCAAGGTGTAATTAACTGTAGTACTTTGTTGAAGAATCTTCTAATAAAACACAAATGTCAGCACACATGGTATAATGTATTCAAATACTAAGGCATTGGATAAACCAATCATGGCACTTGCTGTAAGTCATTTGACAATTCTAAATTCTGGAATGATAAACGTGGCACTAAGCCTTAGCACAATTATAAACTTATTCAACATTTGACATGTGTATATGGTAGAATTGAATAAAAACGGAAACATTTCACTTTTTTTGGCAAGGAATACCTTATACATTATTTTTTTCTTCCAAAGTCATTAAAATACTAATTAATCATTAAAATATATTTGCAGTTTTAAAATTCATGCATACAGTATTCTATATTGGTACTCCATATATTTAAAATATCTTTTATTCATAAGTAATAATAAGTGTTTATTAAACTTGATTTTTAGTAAAATTTGTTTAAAAGGTTTACTTTTTAAAATATTGATTCTTTACAAAATATTTCAATAAAACTTGTATAAAATTGATATTTCATTTAGATGTAAACAATATTTATGTAAATAAGCTTTCATAAACAGTAGTCAAAAAGTATGTTTCTGTTCCACATATGTTTGAAATTGGTGGCATGCTTAGAATGAAAGCATACATATGAGTGAGAACTTTAGGCCAAAGTATTCAAGTCTAAGATTGGTAGATAAATAATCTTCTACAATTGGAGAACTAAACGTCATGATGATTTAGCAGAACTACTCTTGGATCTAGGCTGGATCTCCAGTAGGGATGGGTTGTGTTCAAGGATTCGTGTCAAGATATGCCCAATGTATTCTCGTAGCTCTACTGATATCTTCTCTTCGTCTCGTAAAGCTTGCATAATCTAAAAAAGAAAACAATTTAGGTTGGTTACAATAAAATTAGTCGAATTTCAAACTTTTTAAAATCTGGAATCTCTGAAAACTGGAAACTCTCCTAACATTTTTTTCTAGAAAGGTACTGAGTTCTTAATTGACTTACATCATCCTTGGAAGCTGTCTCAATCTCAGCTGCAAAGGAAGCTGCTTTGGACACACCAGAGTGCAACAGGTGTGCTGAGAAGGTCACACCTGTGGTGCTAATCACCTGTGCATTTAATTCATCATTACTTTCTTTTAGCAAAGCATTTTCCTGCAAAATAAATAATAAACAAAAATGTATTTCTTTCATACAGTTTTTCATTTCATTTAGTGATCATTATTATACTGGATCAGTTTACTAATCTCATGTTTGTAAAGCTCTGTCTACACTATCAAATTTTATGTGACAACAAAATGTGATGTGCCCATATATGGACACGACGATTTCTTATCACTACCATATTTGAACATATCACAACCATATTTGTGCACATCACATATAAACTAGTTTGATAGTGTAGACAGAGCTTTAGTTTAATTCCTCAAAATGAAATGGTGTTGTTTTTGGAAGAGAAAAAGTCCTGGCATCAGAAAAGATTTGACACTAGCCTTTGGAATTGGTAGGTAAGCAATCACTACTAGGGCCTAGATATCTTACCTGCTTAACTTGCTTAAACTGAATGTCCAGTTCTTGAAATCTACCCGGCATGTCTAATAAACTATTACTTCGCATTAGGTTCATTTGCTGTGTCTCTTCACGGTATCGTCTTAAATCCTCGATTTCTACGTTCATCTCATCAATTAACTAAAAAGAAAATTAGAAAAATGTTTTATACACAGTAAACTCTCAAAACTCTTTAGGATTAAAAAGTCGGGGCAGGCTAGTCAGATTTTAGAATGCTTATAGTAAAGAATGAATTGAAATTAAAATAAATGTATTTAGTTTAAATTTTGGTTTTCAGATGTAGTACACTGAATTAAAATCATCCTCAATCAATCAATCAATCAATCAAACAAACAATGTTCTCTACTGTCACAGATTTTATTCTTCTCTCTTCTAATTTTCATCCAATCCAATTCTTTTGTTTTTTTCCTTCTCCATATATTTTTTCCTAGCTCATATTTGGTCCTTTTACTATTTGAACCTCAAAAATTAAACACAAAGAAATAAAAGAAAATACACTCACAACAGCATTTGTAGCCAATTCTTCTTCTAACTCTTCTTTCTCAATTCTGTATTGTTGTTGCTGACGCTGAAACTCACTTGATAACGAAAACCATTTATCATCTGCTTCTCTGAATGCTTTCATCAGGCGATCACGTTCTTTGCGGAGACTCTCGTTCTCTTTCTTTATTTTTGGAAGGTCACCGAGAAAATCATTTCTCTCATCTTCAATTTCTGCGATTCTGTAAAAAGAAAAAATATTGTTTGGAACTGGTTTGTATACACTAAAGCACGGATCTCCAAATATTTATTTATACCAAATGACACTTTCAGGCACTGGTTTACAAAGCGGTTTAGTATAGTATATCAACAATATGTAAAATTTAAAATTGATTAGGTAAATGAATTAAACATTTATGATTGAGGAAGTTGTAAAACTTACTGGCTTTGAAGATTATCTATTTCAGATCTTAATTCTTTTTCTTGTTTACTCTGAAAAACACAAACATTACCAATTATTAATGATTATTTAGATAATGCGTATTTATTATCTTAAGCTCTGTCTACACTATCAAACTAGTTTGACGAAAAAGAGTGATGTGCCCAAATATGGTAGTAATATGACATCATCGTGTCCATATAATAGGCACATCATATTTTGTTGTCACATAAAGTTTGATAGTGTGAACAGAGCTTTAGGCTTTGGTTACTTTTGATACATTCTTAATATGTACAGTACATATTTTACACATATTTATCCATGGTGTGAATAGGGCATTATCAGAGATGTGAAACAGTATAATTACCATGGCTTCTTTATGTTTGTTCTTTAGTTCTTGTTTTTCTTCTTTAATTTTGACGTCAGTTTCTCTAATTTGCTCTTCCATCTGGTTTAATTGCTCCCTCAAATGGGTGGTTTCAGAACGCATTTTTTGCAAGAGGTCATTTCCAGATGCTTTGACCTCTTCTAGGTCAACTACTTGATTTTCTAATTCTCTGACCTATGGATAAAAAAATAATAAAAATTGTACTTATATGAAAAAGGTATTTTGTTAAACCTAAGTATAGATTATTACTATAGAAAGTACTGTTAGTAGTTTATGAGTGGTGTATACCCAACTGACCTATTGTAGGTCAACTATGCAATGTACACTAGTATATATGTAATATAGTGATCAGAGTACATGTACTGAACAATAGCAAACCCTTACCCTATCACTGAGTTCTAAGACATCACTTTCAGAGGCTGCATAATCACCGAGACCATTAGACATGATGCCATTTTGAAGATTGTTGGATGAAGATGAACGATACAATTGGCTGAAATATTCAAGAGAAATTGAATCAGAGATATTGTCCACATTTTCATTTCATTTATATAAACGTACAGAATATTAATTCTAAACCGCCTGGTGAAATAATGAAATTTATATATATATCATTTCGAAACCTGCACTGACAAGATTTAATAAGATCGAAACAGTAATGTCTGCAGGTTGGATATATATATATAGAAGGTGGTTCCTGGGTTTGAATCTCAGTTGGGGCGTCTTTTTCTCATTGTCACAGATTTCCTCATCTCATCGTTTCAAATTAATAAATACATTTTCAGTATATTACCGGGCGGTTTAGAATTTGTTCTATGCCTGTGGTGTTTATATATACATATTATTTTTCATTTTACATCATATTTGCCTGTAATTCAATATTGTTTACCTTGCAAATTCGTTCGATGTTACTCTTCTTGTACTGAAATCAAAGATAAAAACCCATTATAAAGAATTATTACAAAATGGTATATAAAACAATAATGTGAAAGTGGTAGAGACTTCACTTAACACGTCACCATGTAATGGATACCAGCATACACTAATGTAAATGTGTAGTGCCATGCTAAGAATAACCACCAACTAGTGTCTTATTTCAAAGCACCTACTTAATGACATTTAGTCTATTATTATGGTATGTTAATCATATTTTATCAATGGAGAATAATATTAACTGAAAAAAAAATATTATTAAATTAAAAACCTTGATATTTCTATGAATGCAGCATAATTATGATTTTTTTGTTATGCAGAAAAAAATTAGTTCTAAAACAGAAAAGAAAATTAAAATAAAGAACATGTTAAAATAAACTAGTTTGGTGAGTGAGTGAAGAAATAAATGGCGTCATTTGTATAGGCTTGTTTGCCAATTATTCAACATTATTTTCTATTGTTAGGCATTATTTTTACCGATGTGCAGCTACCAGTGTGCAAGAGATGTTGATTGCAGTAAGATGCAATGAAAGCAGTGTGCAACATAGCAACAACTAAAAACCTACTCCAGAATATGCTCAAAGGCAGATCAAGGAGTGGGTGGGGCATCCCGCATGACTCCCTACATTTTGAAAATTACAGAACATTAAGTTCACAATTCTTAGGCCCTTGGACCATATTTCAAAATCCTGGACCACCGCTGATTTGTAGTCCAGAATAAAAAAGAATCTAATAATATTGGTAAGTATAGTATTAGTAGCTATCACAATGCTGATTTAGTCATTATTATTATTATTTTTAATCAAACATAATTGCTTTCATATTTGCCCCATAGTGGAATCAAAAACTCACATATTGAAGAAAAAACTAAGTTGTATATTGTTATTTAAAAACAGTTTTAGCAAAATAAACAAAATGGTAATATGTTGACAGATGAAAACAACAATTCTATGAGCTTTAAAGTACTGTACTCTTTCTAAACATACAGTAGACATTGTAAGTTACACTAATGGAATCTAAATTACTTCAACTAAGTATGTGTTGAAAGCTTTATAAATCTATATCAACATCTGATGTAATAACAATTGGTTTGAGGTATTCATTTCAATCATCTTAATGAATGCAGTCTACATTTATTCTCATCTATTTATAATCACATGTAATCACATTACAATTAGTCATCTATCACAGTTAGCAACAAGACCAGTGATGCTGTAAGTAAGTAGCAATGATACTAAATATGGACACTAAACTTTAACGAAGGATAGAGTGTAAGCTAAGCTGCATACTATAACATAATGGGTAAGTGCAATTGTACTATGATAGCTTGTCTACCAATCTCAAGACGCTGGGTTAAAATCATATTGTCCTCATGAAAAAAAACCCAGCTAATGTTAAGTGCAATTATGATGCCTTGGTGGTTCTAATACCAGCCTACAACATTGTCCTTGTGATAAAATAATAGAATAGTCATTGTTTAGACGAATGGGCGCCATTTGGTGGCAGTACTCTACACGAAAGTAAAGAGTAAAGTAAATGGGTGGAATAACCTGAGACTTGCAGCCTACTGAATTGCGCACAGGTGTGTCGTCAACACCTGTGCGCAATTCAGTAGGCTGCAAGTCTCAGGTTATTCCACCCATTTACTTTTTTTTTGTGTTAAACTGTATTGATATGAGTGTGCATGATGATCAGCTTTGGCAGGATGGAGGACCACCCTCATAAAATATTGTTGAAATCAAATAAATAACTACTTATTGTGCTTGTTATAGGATGTTAAGGTACAGTAGATAGAATTTGGTAAATGTTTGTTATGTTAGGAGTGTGACTAAGTTCATATTGGCAATAACTGGCAATGCCCCTAAATAAATAAGACCAATCTATTGTGGCCTTAGAAAAGCACATAACACCGTACACAATTAACCAAACAAGCAGAAAACACAGATAACAACAGCAAAATGGTTAGTTAATAAAACAGCCAAAACATTTATACACAAGACAATATACTTTAACAAGAACCGATTAAGATTTACCGAAGACTAGAATACTGGCGGCTCCCTCGCTTGAAGCTAGAATGTAGAAAAAAAAATCATGCAGTTAGTATGATCATGCAACAGAAGAAATGAAAAATTCTTTTGATAAATAAAATATCTGAAATAATAAAAAATAATAATTAGAAAAATAATGTATGGCATTAGATATTTTTTGTTATTGAAATATGTTAAACTAATTGAAGAAAAATAATGTTTAGATTGTTTTAACTTTTGTTATCAATTAGTATTGCAACAAGAAAAAGTGCTATTAAAAAACCACTCCTTAAGCAGAAGTATGGGTAATTTGTTTGATAAAAAGAATTGTTTACATTTTAGAAGTTTGTGTTGACAGCCTAATTACATACAAGTGATGGCCCATACTGTAACTAAAAACGTCATAAACAAAAAAATAATATTAGATTAATTTTAGATTTGATTAAAAATGTTCATCTGGTTTTGAATATCCATGAGTTAGTAGGAAAGCAAAACTGTCACGCAGTTTAGTTTCGCTAATTTTTGTTTTTTGCAAAAAGAACTACTAACTCATAATTTTAGATGTTTAAATTTGTTTTGATTTGGTAGTTTTTCAATAAAGATTTTCTTTTTAAAGTTAATAAGGGTGGTTTTCCATTAGCAAGGATATCATATCTATTAAAAGTTTAGATACCCGTTGTATTGTTCACACTTAGACCACACGTCACGCTTGAGAGTAACGAGTCGACGGTCCTGACAAACGACTGTGCTGTGAAAAGATTGTGAAAGGTATGTTAGTAACACTGCAACCTCAAAATACACTTCCAACAGACATGTACTGATACCTACAAACACTAATGATACAAGAATTAGTTTTATGAAACAAAACGACACGAACATGTATTATGTTACATAACATGAGACACAACAACATATACTGTGTAACTATTAATAAAAATTCTATTTGTTTAAAATCCCATGTAAAAGGTACATTTGTTCCTTCCTACAGTATGGTAATAACTCCCACACACTGCACTTAAAATAGATAACAATTACTTTTCATTTTTGATAGATGTACCAAAAATAAAATCTTAAACTTATCACATCCTCGTCATTTTAAAGTACACTTTTTACACCTACTGTATACTATTATTCATATACCAGTGACTATCCTGTGAGTAATTATGTTAATTTTAGTAATTAAAACATTATTTCTCAATGAGAGTGGGTGCAGTGCATACAGTGTAATTAGTAACACATTGTTTACCTTGTAGTGGCTATAGACTCAGTATCTTTATCAATATCTTCAATGTATACTTGTACTGGGCTAGTGCTATCCAAGTCACATTCTATATCTGTGTTTTCCCCATAGTCTTCATATTGTTCTTCATCATCGGTGAAAGATTTACTAAGAATACTATCAAAATCAGTTCTGTTGGGAATAAATTTAATTAGATTTATATTCTCTTATACACCAATCTTGCTTGTATATTTGTAATTTAAACGATGTACAGTATTTTATCTTTATTTTTGTGTTTTAAATGATATTTTATCTGTATTGTATCAAATCTTTTTACTCTTTACTTATTTTTATATTTTTTTATGTGAATTTTTAACTTTGAACAAAAATAATTTCAAACCATGTACTATTATTTTACTGTGTTTGACCATGAATAAATAGAAGTTATGGAAATCTTTTCCCCTCCACTACTACTTTCAATTAAACAATATGACCGTGCATGGGGAGAGGTCCCAAATCTCTAGTTCTTGTTTCTTTATGTTTTTGTTGGCATTTTCATTGTAACTAGGTAATTCCAACTTAAGTATAGGTATAAACATTCATGTGCAAAATTATGTTTCTAAATATTAAAACAAAATTTAAGGAGGCCTTTCACCCAGATTCCACTGATCATAACTGGGCCCTCTGGGAGACCAGTCTTTGACTGAAGAGGTTACCCAGTATAAATAAATAAAATTTAAATAAACATTATTTTTCATAAATAAACCGAAAAAGTCCCAAATTTTGGTGTCAAGTAATCAGAGTTTTAATACTGTATTTAGGATGAGTCAAATGTAAATTTTATTATCATAATATTTGTCATTTCCATCTGCCAAAACTTCTTTCATAAAATGCAGTTGGTGTTAACACAATACAAGCTTGATGTCATTTGATGCACACTTCATTTAACAAACTAATTCCTCCTCTTATTCTTCAATGATCTTACAATTTGTATAAAAAATAAAACTTTTGAATTCCTGAAAAGGGACAAAACTAACTATTTTGATTTATTTTCCTAAAAAAGGATCATTACAAATTGGAAGTTCCAGGGTTAATCCTTGATTTAGAAAACAAATTCAGTTTTCAGTATTTCTTTCAGTCTGTTGATGAATGTGAAAAAAATACCTCAATCTAGTCATCCCATTGGCTATTGCACTATCGTCATCATCGCCGTCTATTGATTGGCCGGTTCCTTCGCTTAAGAACGGGCTTGCAACAATGTTTTCTTCACTCATGTCGGTCATGACGCTATCGTCATATTCATTATACGTGCTAGCAGTGGAATTCTGAAAAAAAAAATGTGGTTGACTTGCTTGTTTAGCAATTCTAGGTTCAAATCATTTAGTACCAGAAATTTTCTGATAATGATATTGTAAACAGAACTATTTTGTAGCCTGAAAATAAGACTTTTGAAACAAAATTACATAATAAATTGATTTGGTTGTCTTCTTTACAAAATAGGTAATACAGCACTTATCTCGTATCTCGCATGATACCATGTAATTGAAAAACTTCAGATTTTCTATAGCTGGAAAAATGGGGAAAGAGTTTACCCACAGTACCTATTAAAAGATGGTAACTTCCCTTCACCTTAATCACACATTATAGAAAACAAAAAAGGGTGTTCCCCATTTCAAATGAATTATTATCATAATATAAAGCAGATAAATACAATGACAATAGAAGCATGATAAGTGTCTGTTGACCTGACAATCTTTACCTACTGACTGTATTTATTTTGATAAGTCAATACGATTAGTTTGGGTAAAGGAAGAGTTGAAATGCTATTCAAATTAAAACATTTATTTTAAACCACAGTCAACTCAACACCTAGATTATACCATGGAGGAAAATGTTTCCCTCCATAATTATACAGAATGCCTTTTCTAATACAGTCATGTACAGTATTGTGATACAGTGTTGTGAATGGCTTTCTTGATACTTTTCACGATAAAAAAAAAGTGGTATTAATGTGGTAGAAACAGGATATGAACCTGGGACCTTTTCAACTAAGGAAGCCAGTAAGTTGTTAACCACAGGGTAATAGATTGATGCTATAAGCCTACAGTACATGCTATTAGTAGGCCAGGTAAACTTACCTGAAACACAAATTACAGTACTAAACAGCAGACCAGCAATTCATAACTACTCCACATTAATAATTAATATCAATGATTGAACTCAAATTACCATGCCATATGTTGTATGACAATGTTTATGTTGAATACTTTATGGACAAAATGGGAGTATCCTCTGAATGAGTCAGTTGACTAACAACATACTGCCTAAATAAACATTGTTTGAAGTAAATAATGTGTATGGCCGTGTTTCATGTTTTCTAATTTAGGCTAATCTCTTTTATTTCTGTTTATTGTATAACAACGAAGGCTGAATCTGTCACGATAACTTTGGATTAACATAATACACTACAGTATTTTTTGATTGAATAATATTAAGTTAATTTAAATAGTTTGGAGCCGGTGAAGATACAACACAGCAAGTATGTCAGTGACCATTTGCCGGCAAAAACTACTTTAGTGTAGGTTTCTACTTGGGGCTAACACGGGGGCAAACAAGAACATTTACAACAGTCGCTAAATACTTGTAGTGAATACAGTAATTTCGTAATTTGGCCAAAATCTAGTAGTACTTAAGTATTTACTGAATCTGTCTAAAGATCCCTACTTGTAGCTCATACTGTAAAACATAACTTCCAATATTAGAGACTAATAATTATCAGAAAAATCATTGCCGGTACAGTATGAAAAACTGAATTGATACTGTTACGTTAAAAAAATAATATAACAGTAACTAAAGCAGTTCCCATTTTAATATTGCACTAAAATTACTGCATAAATCTTAAATCACCAAATACCTGTTTTATGTAAAGATATTATAATCCAAAAGACAGAGAAATGTTGAGAGCGAATGAAACACAGCACAAGTGACGTTCATCAAACTAAAGCAATGCATGAACTTCGCACCGGCTTATTTACATGGCACTCTTTTGATGGTAGGTATTAGATTGCTCATTACTATATAAACAAACGGGTGACTTCCGTCAAATGATACTTCATTAAAATACATTCACAGCAGTAGACCACTATGTACTGTACTGTAGAGTGGTTCAAGGAATACAGGGAAGTTATGTACCCTTTGTTTTAAATTAATCATTAAACGCTGTCTAAATACCATATGGAATATGAAATGGTATTTTATTTATTCCCTTCAGTGAAAAATAAAACGGGAGCACTGAGGAGAGACAAGAACTGTCAAAGGACGTGTCACTCAAGACAAACAATTATACAAGCAAAATAAAATAAAGAATTACAAAAAAATAGACTATCATCATCATTGCAATACATAGGCCCTATAGTAACCCTACAACATAAGTTACTGCACTAAAGTCTAGCATTTAATGCAGTGCAGTGCCATACCATGAATACATTGCAATACACAGGCCTTGGCTCTACTGCACAACATAATAAGTTACTGCACTTAAATCCTGAATTTAAGGCAGTGCTATAATTATGAATACACTAAGAAGTACATTACCTCACCATCACTATCCATTGTATTATTGTTGTTTTTCTAATTTGAAAACAAGTCTGTATTCAAGTGCTAAAATAAATATAAACTGTTCCTGTTATTCTCACCAATTTCTTCACTGTTAAAGGAAGCTGTCTACTAAAACCAAGAAACCTTGTATACAACACCTACAAGTTGTACACCAAATATAGAGGTCATGACCTTTGCGGCTTTTATAAACAATTCAGTGAAAACATTATCCCCTGTGGATTGACTCAGGCCTATTAACAATGCATTAGAATAATGCCTAGTATTAGCACCTATAGAGTGTTTACCTAACAGACAATTACATGGCAGTTATCAGTAATTTTATTCAATATTCATTGACAATATTGTACAATAAATTTCAAATTAATGGCTAATACTCAATGAGAATCTCTAAAAACAACTTTATTACTATTAGTAGAAAGAAGTACTTTTAGTATAGGTTTACCAGGTAATTCAGGTTAGAAATAATATTAAAAAAACCTTCTGTTTTTACTTTTTTTCCCCAGAAATTCAGTCTTTGTAGACACCCTGCCATTCCAAGGGCCTTTCTCTTTTCGGTTTTTAAATTCTGATAAAAATAAACTGGCATAGCATTGTGTACAGTAAGTACTTTTTCAATACATCTGGACTAAAACATAGTAATTATCAATTCCATGTACAGTATTCATTTTAGCAATATTCCCAGTAATGAAATTGTCTTTTTTTTAGATTCACCTACTGATTCGCCTCTTTATCTTCTATTCAATTCTACTATACGACTGTCTTGATCTTCTATAAACAAAATCTTTTACTTACTATATTTACTGATTGTCCCTTCAGAACTGGATTACAGTATAAATGTAATAAGGCATTTAACCTCCTACGAAGGGTGTATTTATTATTATTAAATAGCTTTACTTTTCCTGTGGAGAAGTATGGTGTGGGAATTACCGGAAAAGACGTTTCAAGATTGCATCCTAGTGGTCAACAAATTCTAATAAATAATTCCAGAGACAATCATAATGCTGTAAATTATGAAGATATCAACACATGTCTAAAACTGTAATAATTATTAAAATCTATCACAATTTACTGAAAAACATAAATTGTATCCGTTCTGTGAATGAATTAATTTTGTTCTGTGACTTTTCTACATACAGTATCTACAGTAATATATCATAATATAATTGGTAAATGCATTTTATTTTTACTATAAATTTTTTCTTAAAATTCTGATTTGATTTCATTTTAATAAACAAAACAAAAACATTCCTGTCAACCTTGATTTAAGAATAAACACTTTCGTTCCTTTCATTAGATTTAGAGCCTATTGCTATTTCAGTACCGTACTAATAATCAAAAAATCTAATTTCAGAATACTCAAATATCTACTTCATTTTTTACAGTAAGTGCTTCTTGTAGTAGGGCCCTACAGTAGTTTCATCAATATCCTGGTACTACTGTATGAGTTTTACATGGTATACATGGCTAGCAACAAGTTGATACTGATGATGGAACTGTAGAACTTAATATCTTGCGAGTTTACACTAGAATTTAGAGCATTTTGTGAAGGGCACAATCTCACTTAGAGCACAACTCCCTGCACACAGGTTTGAGAACGATCTAAGACCGTGCAGGAAAAAAAAAACTAGAAAAGAAAATAAACATCTGAGCACCAGAGTACATCACTAGACCTAAATAATATAAATGTGTTTTATAAAACAGTGGACACATTAAAAACTCCTGTTTGAACAACTATAAACCACTCACCATTACCAAATAAATCAAAGTACAGCAACTTTGTATATCATCCTTTTACACTGTACAAAACTGTAAGCATCTTACTTAGCTATAGCTAGAAAATGCAAACCTGTTCTTAATTCTCAACACTGTGAGAAATTAATTTGCATGACAATTGACAAGCTTGAATAACATGCTTTAAACAGGGAGCAGACTGGATAGTAATCAATACAGCCTATAGATTGGATCTATTCAAACGCTATAGTGATAATTTAACCTGGGACGATATAATTGATTGGATCATGATTGGATCTATCTAAATGCTATATTTGCACCATCTGTAATAACAGTAGAACCTAATTGGATTACCAGAATGATACCAAAGACGTGACACTTTTTGCCTGGTGAAATGAAGCAGTATCTAATTCCGAGGATACTGTAGATTGTATCTGTTGAAACGCTATTACATAGTATTAGAATTATATTAATAAGCAACAGGCTTCTGGCATTGACACTTGATGTTTTTACCATTACAAATGCAAGCAGTGAATAAATGCAAAATATGCAAGATTAATTTCCAAGGACAATGAATATTAAAGACATATTGTCACAAAAATGTGAAAGTAAAACAAAATACAGTATTATTAAATTGCTAAACGAACAGAAAAGAGTAAAACAATTAATTAATTAATTACTTCTGATTGAGATGAAGTTATTTTCATTGCTTCATTTTTATTTAAATAAAAAAAGCTTGCATGCAAGATTATTCTATGATTTTTAGAATGCAATATTTTGACTACTAGTACAATTTGGTCATTTTGATACACCATGTGTATGGATGCGTGCTATACATATAGAAAGAAACTATACAATAGATAGAAACTCAATTAAACTGAAATTTCAACAGAGCCATGGATGTTAGGTAAGCGAATTCTTTGACGGATGTCAGAATTTTTAGACTGAATGGAAGAACTTGTGAGTGGACTGATGGCACAAAGTAACCCTGCACAGTTAAACCCATTTACGTACCTTTGAGACTGCATTAATAAGTACATATCCAACGCACACAACAGCACACACGTACATCCAATTATGAAGAAAGAGTATAGAGAACGCAGACACTGCTAAATGGTCACCCCATCCTTTTAAAGGCATCAGTTCGAGTGATTCTGAACAATTTTGTCCCCTCATTCGCTTATGTCAATCTAACCACAACGGGAGACTTTTAATATCGTGAGCTGGACAGAAGTTGCCAAATACCAATTACTGACCCCTATTGCAATCCAGAAACAGTCATGTAATCATTTCACATCGAAGTTGGATGCAGATTGTAATGATTGATATAATAATCAAAAATTTGCAATTTGCTAATATTTCAGAAGATAAGATACTGTATTAACCAGGTCAAACTATAAGACAGTAAAGTGTATTACAAAAAATCCACACAAATCAGGTTTGATAGAATTACTCTTTCTATTCAAACAACCACTTTCTACAGTTTGGAAGTTTGACAAGTGTTAAAATACTGCAATTCACTCACAAGCTACTGTACAACAATTTTAAAGTATATATCAATTTAAAATAGAATGTTGCTTTTGACATTTTTTTTTATAGAGCAACACTTTTATTTACAGCATTTAACATGCCTGGTATTTTAAACTGCATCCCGATACTTAAATTGCACTTATAAATGTCAGATATCATTCCTGTCACCACATGTAACTGGCCAATACATTATGTCATATGTCAGGACTTGCGCTACACTCCATGCATTAGGACTAACTTGTGCTACAATATGCATTAGTTAATTGAATATTCCTTTAGATGTAAGGCTTCACTAAATTGAAGAGCTATAATGACAAATTGACAATTACATCTCTCAGAAGACTCCGTATAAATCTAGTAACATCCAATATCAAAAGAGAACAAATCTTGAAATAAGAAAATGGATTCTGATAGCAGCATCCCCAAAGATCAAACACAGCAAACAGTAAAATAGATTAAAGCAAAATTTCAGTAATAATTCAATATCAAATTAAAAAACAGTCAATTCTTGATCGACATTAAAGAGAGACAGCAGGTGTGTAACATTAAAATGTTCGTTTTCGATCTTGCAGTCCAATTTTATTAAGATGTCTTGAAACAGCAAAACCTGGATGAGGTTTGAAGCTCAACAGAAAAAACAAACAATAGCTGCAATATTCAAATCAAAAATCTAGCAAGTGCAAATTATAATTAGCTTTGTTACCCCTGGCAACATATCAAGAGTCTTAAGTCCACAAGAATAATCATCAGCATTTTATTACATCTGTACCCTGTCAAATTTACTACATAAGATTAGTATGTTTGAGCAAACTACTGTTTAGCAGATGACAAAATGTCACTAGTGCAGTAGCAGACGACAAAATTGTACTGTAGTGTCGTCTGCTCACAAAACCATTCACCGGATCAATACTATAAATCTTTTACAATACAAAGCTTTTCAGGTAGCACAATTGGAAGAGGAAAACCGTTAAAAAAAGATGGGTCGGAGTGACAATGACCCCAGGTCCAATCACACAATTTTGAATGGAATTATAGAACTTTTTCATGCATGGATGATTCTACAAATTCCCACTCAATAAACTAAATAATAGTCTGATAATAGTTGCACAATGAATTCATAATAAAAAAGTAAAAATCAACAATTCAATTGTCTTTGTTTTATGTGGATATTCAACTTTGAGATTACTGCATACTGTATTTAGTCAACAAGTAGGCCCATGTCATCATTAACATTAAGGAATCACAAACTGTTTGTTGTTTTAAAAGTAAAGTTAAAAAGTATCTACAGGAACGGACACTTGCATTAGAAACTATTTAATAAGCGCTACTTCTATATTTTGATAGTCTAATTGTTAGCATTTTTATTAATAATTATATGTTTCATTGTATGTCTTTTTTTGCTGTTCTTTCAAAGGACCTCATTGGAAACAAGTCCGTAGAGGACTTTTATGAGTTATCCTTGGCATCCTTCTTGTTTTATTCATGGTTTTTTATATATGCTATTTTTTAATTGTATGTCTGTGATTTTTAATGTACTGATGCCGAAATAAATCAAATCAATAATGGTGAGGTATGCATGGGTGTTGTTGCCCACCTGAGGGCATGGTACACTAGCTTGGAGGGAATTTGTAAAAATTGTTTTCACTCTTTGAGTCCTTGAAGGGGAAAAGGCCTATGTCGATTTATCCAGGTAAGCTAGACACATAATAGACTAATTGCTATACACTAAAAAACTGGGTGGTAATTGGAAAGATTTCATAAAATTATAACATGTTATATATTTTAAAATATGGGTTTTAATTCGAAAGATACCCATGTACGCCAATATCATTTTATTTTAGCCGAAATAACTGTTTAGAACAAGTTGATTGAAATGATTAAACTAAATGTCGTGATTTTCAAATAACAACAATTATGAATAAATTGATTTTATACTATTTGTGTTGGTATTGAATGTTTAGAAGCAAAATATCTGAATGTGTGATTCACGGTGAGACATATGGTTTAGGTCAACAATAAAATAAATCAATAAATTGAGTTGATTCAGAGATTGATATTATAGTATTTAACCTATTTATACATTTTTTTTGATGTAGAGGTTCTTGAACATTAAACAAAAACAATAGAAAACATTGTTTGGCTGCTGCACATCTGTAAATCTTCCTAATCAGTTCCTGTTTCAAGTCTATTTATTACTTTATAACTCAATAGAGGGTGCTATAACCATACTTAATTTGACCAAAAAAAATGGTTTTATGAGTTCAGAATCCACTTAGTAATTTACTAAAGATTGCTTTTGTGTTTATGGAGTTTTGATTATAGTAATCTTTTCTTGGAAGATAGGAAGAATGTTATAATATTAATATAATTTCATTTAATGATAATTGTTTTATAATTTTTATATTTAGAATAAAATTGATGTCCGTATTGAGATGCTATAAAGTATATTTAATTACAATTTCCTTGACAACACTAATTGTATTCATGGGGAAATAAAGAATACTCATAGCAACCACACATAATGGCATAAGAATAGAATAGAGTAGAATACCATTTGGCATTTGAATATTTCAATCAATATAAACAACATTGTGAATTATAAACAAGGCAGCTATTGGCCTATTGTTTATTTTGGACAGTGTTGCTGGTAGTGGTACAATTAGTGCATCGGGATGTAAACTTCCTCACTCTGGTATGTTGGACTCATCCAAAAACAGTTAATTAAAACATTAATTAACAAAGACAGGATTTGTTTTTCATGAATTAGGCCCAACTTGACAGAAAACCAATCACAAACAAATTAAATAATACCTTATTTCATATTGGAAATTTACATTCATTTTGTCAATTTCTTTCACAAGACAACATTAAGAGTAACATATTAGAATGTTATTCACAGAATCCCCAAAAAAACAAACGCATTTGAAATGCAAGTTATGTAAACTACCTCATCTTCTGCGTGCCCATCACACTCATCCAGCGTCAACGACGTCATGTTGACATTTCTTTCTTGATCGCTACCTATTAATAGAACCAAAA
The DNA here is from genome assembly GCF_963402885.1 of Antedon bifida. NCBI lineage: Eukaryota > Metazoa > Echinodermata > Crinoidea > Comatulida > Antedonidae > Antedon > Antedon bifida. The sequence continues at coordinate 33,149,224 of NC_136229.1, read as the reverse complement.
CAGTTACTATGACAACCCGTGAATGCAAGCAATGTAAACATAATTTTGTAATACTCACCTGATCACTAACCAATCATCATCAGGCACTTTATTCAGCTTATTGCTTAATAATACAAATTCTGTTTATAATTTCTAGGGCTTTAAATTAAAATATTCTTGTTTATACTGTAGGAATATGTTTGCTTTGTTGGCAAAAATGGTTTTGTTATTCAATGATTATGGTTAGAATTATTTGAAGAACAGTATTGACTGAGCGCTGCAACCTAATGCAGTAGTATAATCTCCACTTCTAATTTTTGCCAAATTTTGTAACCAGACCTAAGACTACGATTCTGTAATTAATTTGTTTTATTTTATCTGAGATTTCTGCTTTTCGCTGCTGCTAGTGTACTTGATATTTCAACAGTGAATTTAAAAAAAAAAATAATACAGTTTGTATGTTTTTGTACAGAGCATCCACTATTGTTGCTAAGTCAATAAAATGACTTTCTCATGGTTTTGACAATCTGTTATCATTTATATAAAAAAATATTAAATATTTTGTTATCTCGTTGGCAGCATCTCCCAGTACCAGGCTACAACGGTGTTATTATATGTTGCTGGATGCTTCACTGACCTTGCTATTCTAGGCCACTTCATTAATCATTCAACTACAGTATATAAATGAATACCATTCGAAATATTTCTAAAATCAATATTCTAACTGAGAATTCTTAATAACAACATAATTGGACCAACAGGTATTCTTCCTTGTTGACTGATGTTTATTAACTACTGTAATTCCTACCATTTCTAATTGCAGTCCATCATCACTTTGTAATGGTAGTACATCTGCACATCTGTATAATCATCTGTATGCACTCAAAAAAACGCACAACCAGGCAACAGGAAATGAATGAGAAATTAAAAAATGGAAAAGATGGAAGTGGAAACTCTAACTTTATGTGACAAAAAATGTGATGTGCTCATATATGGACACAATGATGCCATATCACTACCATATTTAGGAATATCACTACCATATTTGGGCACTTCACACTTTTGTTGTTAAACTAGTTTGATAGTGTAGACAGAGCTTGACATTTATGCAGGCATCATCAAAAGCATGAATCAGAAAACATTTCTGCCGATTCGTCTAGTTCTAAATACTTACATGTATTTTCTATTGTTGCCATATCATTAATTACTTGAACACCGTCACAAAATGAGTTGAAGCTTATTTGTCCGCAGCCTTCAGGGTCTAACAACTGGATAAGACCTGTAATCTCCTGCAAAAAAAAAAAAAAAAAAAAAACACTTATTAAAATATAATACTGTAGTAGAATAACTTAACAGTTATTTACAGTAACTACTAAACTAACTTATAGGAGAAATCAGATTACATATAAAAAAACTCTTGATATGAAAGGTCAAAAATTCACAAATTTTTTACTATTCAATGTATTCTTTCCATGTGTTAATCTTAAGCATTCTGAAAACCAGAATTTTGGAAAAAAACTTCAACAGCTTGGACCAGAGTCTACATACAGTGTTTTAACAAACACACATATTACTATTATTATTATTTTATTAATAATATAATTTTTCTAAATGTGCAAACTTCACATAATTGTACAAAAGTACATTTCAATTGGTAAATTACATTAGTTAAATCTGGAATTTATCAATAATAATTGTTTCTATTTTTATACAGAATTTGACAATGTAATCAAGGAAGTGAGGTAATCCTTAGGCTATGGCTACTGTACAACCGGAAAAATAAACCAATTCATAGTGTACACCAAGTGTCTAGATCGTCACAATTCAGGGTTTATAAAGGGAATTGTACAAAAACAAATGTTATAAGAACATGATAAAAATTAGGCTTTTTCCAGATATAATTTATTAAAACTATTCTCATTCAAAATGCTAACATTAAATATTTAAAGATAAATAAAAACTTAACAAAATGTACAAGTTATTAAACTTACAGTACTTACTGTAAACCAGTGAAATTAACAAACTAAACAATTAAAATTGCTGCATAAAAATAGACAAACTTTAAAGGAGTAATCAAACATCAGATTTAATACTTAGATTTATTTCATAAGCATGCTTTAACTGATTCAATTGTTCTACAAACTGCATGTGACTTTTTATAATGGAAAAGGAAAGTAAAAGACTTGCTATTGTTATTTTGGTTTGTGAAATCTGTTCTTATAATTGTTAATTATTTGAATTTGATTGACATAATGCAAATGATTCAATGGCAGGTGTTTTGTTATTTTAATATAACTGCATCAATTCATATATTTATTAATACAGTAATCCTATTGTTACGCTTTATTTTCAGGGCCCAAATATCCTAGGACTACTGAAAATCATCAACAACAAAAATATAAAATTACAGCAAAATACCAGGATAGTACAGGACTAAAATTAGTCCTTTTCAAGAATACAAGCCTTTATCTAGTACATACAAAAACAATGAAACAGACCAAGAAAGCCATGGCCCAATATAAACAGGTAGTGAAATTTTACAAATCATGTGATTCATAAAATAATAATTGATTGATTCAGTCTGGAAAGAGGGTTAAATAATTAGAAATATGATACATTCAGTAATTATAACAATTAGGAAAAATTAAAAACACAATTAATTGTGTTGTTCTATTTTATTAATCTAGCCGGTGGAACATAGTGTACAAAAATTCATCCAGGGTGCCATATAAAGCAATGATTAGTTATTAGGATTAAGATTTACGGAGATTAACATGTTACAAAACCTAATATTAATCCTTTACAGTATCAATTTTTGCAAGCACTAATTACAGAGATCAGGAGATTAACCGTTATCCATTTATTTATGAATACAAGAATAATTTTAAAACTTGGTAATTACTACAAAAAAAGGATTTTACTTTGTCAATTTTTCCTATTTATTTTATTATAATTTATCAACAATGATTGTATAGTATGTAATTTTGATTTGATTTTTTTATTTGTTGTAATGTAATCTACAAATAAACAATTAAAAAAATTTGAAATTCTGATTTAAAGATACAGTAGCAGTTGTATGATTTCTGATTTTTATGAAGCTTTTGCCTTTTGTGAGTGGGACACACCACTTTGATGATTCATCAGGAATAGGATCAATACATTCCTTCCTATTAACAAAAACTCCTCCCAGCACGGGCTGTCGTATGAACAAGACCGTTTAGCCTCTTTGTCTGCTTCTACATCATTTAACAAACTCTTAAACACACGTTTTCCAGGTGTGATTTTCAACAAAAACCTACCGATGGCCTATCCTTAGCCTAACCAAACAACTTACGCAGAATCTTTCACAACAGGTTCTACCGTAAACAAAATCAAAGTCAAGATTTTCTACTGATTGCTTCTTGACAATAGACTGGCATGGTGAACAGTTAGTAAAATAAATACACACCTCAAACAATAGCATTCTATCTAAGAAGAATTATTGATCAGCCCTTCCTTTTACGCAATCAAAAGTTTTTTTTTTTATTTAGCTTTTTAAAACTGGGTGGAGTTCGATTAAGGTTTTTCCGCCCAGTAAAGCTTTTGAGGACCTTCCCGAAACTGAAGGTGTGAATATTTTGGGCCACAATTAGATTTTTGTAGCTTAAAAAAATAAAAATAGGCCTAGGCCTAGTAGTAGTACAGTAATCTAAGTGCTGCTGGATATTAAAACAAATGGAAAATCTATAAATCTGTCAATCAATGTATAAAAACTGGACATCCTTGATTTTTTAAAGAGTTCAATTTTATTTCGATGCTGTGAGAAAAAGATTTTAAAATTAAAAGTATTACAAGTAATAATTATCTAATACAATTCTGAAACATAAAATTATTATGAAATGATTTATTTACCGTAAATAGTGGCGATACTATTTATACAGTATGGCATTCTTATTTATATCTATCTAAAAAGGCTGAATAAAGCATATTCTTTTTAGTTAGACAATATTTCATTTAATTAAAAAATAAAACCATATTTTTTTTCCATATTTTTTACTAAAGTTAAGTGCTTTTACTTTAGTTAGCTACCACTTAAAAAAATACTTAAATACTTAAATTTAATTTCTTTTAATTAAAAATAAAACCTATTATTTTATACATTCCTTTAATATTAGTTAGCTGTAGTCTTAAAAAAAATAGAGTGAACAAAAACAACCGGTTAGGTCTAGACTGGCTAGCTAGGCCTCACTGTTTCCTCCTTCCTTCCTCTTCCTTACCTTGTGCTTGTCTTCTCCGAAGTGCTTCTTGGCTATCTCACAAAAATGGTCCACATCAATGCTGCCTCGACCATCTGCGTCGAACGCTTCAAAAACTACTTTAAGCTGTTCTAAAATATCAGCACAGTCGACCATGACACCAAAGAATGATATAAATGTATAAAATATTTGAAAATACGGATGTTACAAGAACATAATTATGTTTTTAATCTATCGTACAATACCCCTTCTTTCTTTCAAATCGACTCCCACTGTGCTAAACCATCGCGTTGCATGCCGACGACGAAAATAATATCGTTGTTTATGTTTGTCACGGTTGACTGACTAATCTACCGCCCCCTTTCATTCACCATGCAACAATTTTACAACAAAGATCTTGGATTACTTTTATAGCGATTGACTTTTTTCTAAACACAATATAAAACAATTGTATTATTATATAGAGAAATAAATTCCCCGTACTCAATTCTCATGATAAAACACAGAGTTCAATAAAATGAACAATTAATCTAAACAATGCATGTACACAAAATTGTTCATTTTGTACTTTTAGTCTCTTTTTAGTTTCGAAATGCGATGTCTATCGGCATTTAAGTCTCATAAGACGATTTTCGTGCAACAAAACAAAAAGTTTTAGTCTTTTTTTCCAGATAAAATAATACACAATACAGTTAAAAATTCATGAAATTTAATTTTAAAAACTTGGCATAAAAAGAAATGTATTAACAATAAATGGCAGAACAAAAATTAACCTCAGTTTTCCACATTTTAAATGCTCAACTGTTACTACTACTACATGATTTCCTTCATCGACCGAGCCGTTAGATTCCATCATGGAATCTGCCAGATTCCATCATGGAATCTGTCATGAAGGCAGCAGACATGAAGTTCTTCCTACACTTTTTAAAAATCTTGAAAACAAAAATTGATTTCACCACTGTAATTAAATAAAAGTAAAAGTACTGTAAATATTCCCTGTATAATCTACTATATATTTCAATAAATTGTTATTTGGAAGTTTAAGTTTTTGGCAGTTAAGTTTTGAAAGTTATTTTGTGCATGTGACAAAAACTATATTAAACATATTGTTCATTTACATACTATACTCAGGCCAGCGGTCATTGACTTTGGTCAATCAACGTCATCAAACTGACCAGGTTGGCAATCATCAAGACCGAGTGAATCTAGTTGTAAGTTCTCAGGATGATTTATTGATGGAACAAAAAGAAAACGGCTTGGCTTCTCAGGTAATGAATAATGCACATGTTCTATCTCTGAAAAATAAAAACAGTAATGATAATAACAAAGATACAATTATTAATACTAATAGTTTTCAAATAACATTATATTATTATTAAAGACCCCTTCCCTGCAATTTTGGACGTTTTTTGGAAAATAATACATATATATCACTTTAAAAACATTAAACCATGTCATTCCTTGTCTTAAATGTACGTTTTATGGTAAATTATGATAAAAAGTGAGAAACAATGCACTACCTAAGTAGCTCGCGGCGATCGACCTCTCGTGGACGGTCTTAGGCCTAGCCTAGCTAGGCTTAGTTTTGTAGGCCTAGCTGGTAAACATCGGTAACGTACGAACATCGTACGCTAGCTATATACCTAGCCTGACGTTGTATAGTTGCTGCATTAATTGTCTTTCTATTTTTGCCAGACTCCGTTGATACAAATTGGAGAAAACCCGGTATTTTCGCTGAAAAGTTAGGAGTCTTCCATTTGTTTTGGCCTCACGATCGATCGAAAAGTGGGCGAATTACAGGTGAAAAACAAAAATATCAATCCGCGCGCAATGCATTTTGGGATTTATAGCGGGCCGCTATAATTATTAGAATCGACTTATTTTTCACATTTTTAACCGTTTAAAGACGAAAAAAGTTATCTCAATAGGACCATATAGTATTATTTTTACATTAAATATAGTTTGTGATCTTAAATTAGATCTAAAAAACGTAGGGAAGGGGGCTTTAATGTTTTTAGAACTTTTTATGCATGTTTTGAACCTTTTATTTTCTATAAACAGGAATATAAAAAGTACATATATACACAATATTGACAAAACTCAAATCTTATTCAATTACATCATTCATGACGCATTCACCGAGGCCCCTGGTTTAGGAACCCCAAGCTCCAGGGCTCCTGGATTTAGCTAGTGTCGAATTGTTAAAAGACCTGGAGGGTGAATTATTTCCATGATTCTTACCATAAGGTCCTGTATCTAGTTCTTCTTCCCAATTTTCAAGATCAGTCTCCCGTTCTTCTTCCCAATTTTCAGTATCCACTGTGTCGCAAGTTGATGTTGTTTGTTCATCATTATCATCTTTAAAAATAACATAGACATCATTAATCCAAATAATGCATGATTCTCCTGATATTTACTCTTTATTCAAAATTCTAAAAGGTGTATAAAATGGGTCCCGGTTAGATCAAGACACAACTTTGTGCTGATTACTAGCTGCATTATTATGGGAGTACGTTTCCATACATGTTTGATCCAAAAAATGGCCGCGGTAATAATGTGCAGTGCATTGAGAGCTCTTCTATATACAGTACTAATTTCAGAAAGACAGTGTAATATCAAAAGTTTATATTATATATCAATACAGAAAACTGGTTAAATCTGTATAAAAGTGTAATTATTACCACTGTAGCTAATATGATAATGTTCATCCTCTGACTCATAATCAGAAAATTCATCTGATTTCTTGTCATCGTCATCCTCCCTTCCTTCCGTATTTAACTCATCTTGATCAGTTTGTTTCAGCAATTGTCTGATCCATGTGGATTCAGCCTTGTTTTCCTTCTCACTTTCTGGATTTTTGTCACTTTGAAAAGTAACCTGGGAATAAATGAGATAAAACCATCAAGATTCTTTAACTATAAATTTAACTTTCCTTTGATAATACAGAATTATATATAAAAACTAGATACTATGTTCAATAGAACATGAACCCAGTCAGATGACTTTTGACCCTAAGCTTTCAACACAAATTTTACTATTGACCAAGTTTAAATAATGTGGTAACTAAATTATGAACCTGCTGCAGCAGTTCAAGTTTACCCAAGAGGTTCCTCAATAACTTGTAGTTTTTTAAGATTGCTACTACATACAGTAGAATCCTTATTAGTGGATACTTTTAGGATCCAACATATTGTCCCCATAATGGCTGTATCTCCTGAACAGTAGTTGACTGAAGTGTTAAAAACACATTGACCGTGTTAATTTCACAAGGTGTCTTATTAACAGGGGAGGGATTCTGTTGTAACAACACTAATGGCGGAATGAATAATGTTAAGCTCTGTCTACACTATCAAACTAGTTTGACAAAAAAATGTGATGTGCCCAAATATGGTAGTGATATACCCAAATATGGTAGTGATATACCCAAATATGGTAGTAATATGACATCATCATGTCCATGGGCACATCACTTTTTGTTGTCACATAAAGTTTGATAGTGTAGACAGGGCTTTACGAATGAGTGAATGTTGCATCATCAAAACCACACCTGTTGAATGACAGGATCATAGTGGTCAGCTCTCTTCTTCCCTCGCCAATTGTTAGAAAAGTCTGGATTGCGTTCAGCATACTTATTTCCACGGAAAATCTTGGGAATTTCACTTATTGAAATATCGATACTATTCTGAAAAAAAAATAATAAAAAGTTCACATTTGAGAAGAACACCGATTGCCAGACTCATTTTCATCCTCAGAGTTTCCACCATAATGGAAACATTTATATCATTAAGTATGGCTTACAATCAGCAGGCTTATACACCACGAAAGAGTTGAGTAATACAAAAATGATACAGAATATACATTGTACAGTATTGCACCCACAAAATGATAGTACTTACCTCATCAATATCCAAACCTATAAGCTTGTTCATTACGCTGATACAGGTTGGAATGGCAGTAAGTTTATTGCGAAACAGGTCAAGATATTGTAAATCTACAAGCATGTCAAATGACGCGGGAAGCTCTGAAATCTGAAAAGTTTGAGAAGACTTAGTACTGTACTACAATATACTGGAGTAATTTTAATTTCTAAGCTAAAACACCAGATAATAAGTTTGTTTTTTAATTATATACAGTTTAATAAAAATGAAAGAATGTTTAAAATAATGATCAATACAAATATTACTAATAATAATATCAACAAATTCCATTCTATTTATCTCGAGTGTTTCATATCTATGATGTTACCTCATTGTTATCAAGTCGCAGTTCTCTCAGCGCTTGAAGTTCTCCAAATCTTTCAGGCAGCTTTGTTAAATGATTTTGCGAAAATAAGCACTTTCTTAAATTGTGTAAATTAACAAAACTATCTGGTATTTCACGAATCATGTTCTGACACAAGTCAACATCTTGTAAATTACAGAGGCACCCGAAATCTGTTGGTAAGGAAAACAACCTGTTTTCATCAAGGTGCAGCTCTTTTAAAGACTTAAGATTACCAAAGAGTTCTGGAAGCTTTGGAATCCAGTTACCATTCTGAAAGCCACGCCTCTCTAATTCTCCAATAACACTACCTAAATGTACGTACTCCAAATTGACAAGACACCCAAATGAGGATGGAAGATCTGTTATAGAGTTGCCCGCAAAATCAAATCTTTTCAATTTTACGCTTATCTCTCCAAAGGTGTCAGCTAGAGGGCTCCCTTGTAAACAGTTGTCTCGCATCGTAAAATGAAGTAACTCTGGAAGCTTTGCAAACCAAGCTGGCAAGATACATATTCGATTTGAATCAGCATGGAGTCTTTCAAGAATAGGTGCAGACTTAAAAGTATCTGGTAGTATACTAATTTGATTATCAGAAATATCAATACATTTTAAATTTGTTAGATTTCCAAAATCTTTCGGTAAGGACTTTATTTTATTGTTAGAAATGTTTAGTATTGTTAAACAGTTCAAATTGCTCAGACTATCTGGAATACTCTCAAGTTTGTTGAAGCAGGCCTCTAAGATTTCCAGATTCTTAACACGACCAATGTCTGCAGGTAGTGCTCCTAAAGCATTCTCATCTAAAACCAGTTTCTTTAAAGACTTTAGACAGCACACTGCAGAACTTAGTTCAACAAGATGATTGCCAATAAGATGAAGATCTTCAAGACACAACAGGTTACCTATTGAGTCTGGAAGTGTTTTTAATTTGTTCTCATTTGCGTGTAGAGTTTTTAGTCGTGTGAACTTCTTGATACTATCTGGTAAATGTTCAAGAAGGTTTCCAGATACCAAAAGGTCTTCTAGATGTTCCGGTTCATCAAAATCAATTTCCAAGTCAGACAAGTCTTTAAATTCAAGATCTAACTTTGTGATTTTTGAATTATTATAACCATTTGTTTTGGTCAACATGTCAATCTTAACATTGGACACCGCAGTGCTGGCTCTTTTAGAGCAACCAATGGCGTCATTCATTCTGGACATCAGAAAAGTGCACTGCTGGTTGCTGTGGTTGTCAATTGTCAATTTCACTCTCTACCTTTCACTCACTTCATTTCTGCAAAAGCAAATACATAACTAGTATTTAATTATTATTAAATTATGTTTTTTTTTAACAATTTCGTTGTCTGCTCATTATTTCTGTTTACCGCTTCTGTCTAAGCAAGATGCCAGTGTATCCAACATACCTACTTTATATTATTAATAGACCTCGCGCCGCTAACCCTGTATTTTAGGCTAGGCCTAGGTGACTACTACCTACTATTTAGGCATAGCTAGCCCTGTGCTGTGACTCGCTGGACTTCTATCCTACTACCTAACTAGACATGAAACTCGTCACTTTGACGAGTTAGTTATCCGCACAACGACAAACGCCACGTGCACGTCATACGTTGGAATATTGCACACAGATAAAGATTATGGCATTATGACAAGAACTGAAGAATATGATATGCTGTTAGTGCTGAATTCTGTCAATTTGTGTCATATAGTATATACATGCAAAGAGTATAATCTGTATACATATTACATACAGTGTAGAATAGGTGAAATTACGGGACCCGCCATTTATTCCAATTTTTAACATGGCGACGGTATCAAAATGAAACACTTAAATAGCAATTTCTGGAGGAAATTATCTCAGGAACAACATATTAACGTGTAGAAGAAATTTGAATACGTAAAATATAGATGCGCACCCTTTTAAATGTGATGAACTATTACGCAAAATATGAAAATACGACTTTTTTTATTCAACTGGCCATATGATGACGTCACAACATCCGATTGGCAAAATGTTTACATGAATTCGTATCTACAATCCAATAGCTTCCAGAAAACGTTTTAATCGTGATTATCACATTTTATTCTTACGAGCTATTACAGATTAAAATTTACTGTAAAGATGAAATTAATGACCCACGTAATTAAAATTTTTATGCATGATGACGTCATAAAAATTAAAATATTTTTATCTCATGCTAAAGAAAGTTGATTGACCTACACAATATATAAATTTAGGAGAAAAAGGAATACAGATAAGCATGATGCGCTCCATTGAATGTGATGAGCAATAACGAAAGAGACAAAAATCCTATATTTTACATTCGTGTGGCCATACGATGACGTCACAATGTTTTTTTAGCCTTATCGATGCATGATCCGATATCTACAACTCATCAACTTCTAGATTTTGTAATAAAAATAAACGGTTCACGGTTTACTTTAGAAACTATGACTGTTTAAAAAAAGACATAATTTTGACGATTTTTTAAGCTTTTTCATAAAAAACGCGCACGAATTGTCTAATTCAACGTGTTCGTATGGCGTTATTTAAACTGGAAAAGGTCTAAATTGTTTTCAAAATTACTAGGAAAGACTTGAAAAATATAATTCAAGAGAAAAAAATATGTTTTTAACGCTACGTGCGCACCGCGTGCGTAAAAAATTGCGCGCCCGTGGGAATTTTTGACATGCTCAAAATGACAAGAAACGCATAAAAAGTTGATTAGAAATTAATTTTGCGCATTTTGAAATTTTAAATGCGCGTGCGCGCGTAACTTCTTGTGAAACATGCCATTTTTAATCCGTAGAAAGTTTGCCCCTGATATGACTTAAATTTTGTCAAAGTGTCAATACTAAATGACTTTTGGTTTTTAATCTATAATCAATCATTGAAATTCATAAAATTGCGCGTAAGTCACGTTGCGCAACTATGACGGGTGTGTAGAAAGCGACGACCTCGAATTGGACGACTCCAACGACCCGGGCGACCTCGAATTGGACGACCTAGAATTGGACGACCCATAACACGAAACCGACGACCCTTATAGCCTAGCCTAGCCTAGGCCCAAGTGTGGTATAACATCCCGAAGCCGAACATAGCCAAAGATCTTTAAACCATACCTTATATAATACTCGCAAGCAAACAATTGATTGAAAAAATGCAGAAATATCGCCATTTGATACTGAATGTGTCGATACGAACAAACGAACAGATATGGAACGCCAAGAGTGCATCATTAAAACTGCATTCGACTCGATTAGCACACGAAATATCATAAACATGGCAAACCAGGTCAAAACGGCCCCTTTTTCAGCGGCGGCGTTGGCGTTCCATATCTGTTCGTTTGTTCGTGTCGACACATTCAGTATCAAATGGCGATATTTCTGTATTTTTTCAATCAATTGCTTGCTTGCGATTATTATATAAGGTATGGTTTAAAGATCTTTGGCTATGTTCGGCTTCGGGATGTTATACCACACTTAGGCCTAGGCTAGGCTAGGCTGTAGGGGTCGTCGGTTTCGTGTTATGGGTCGTCCAATTCTAGGTCGTCCAATTCGAGGTCGCCCGGGTCGTTGGGGTCGTCCAATTCGAGGTCGTCGCTTTCTACACACCCCAACTATGACGTCATTCAAAAATAGGAGGTGCACAACTTCACGTAAATGCCCATATGTTGTCAAAGTTATGAAATGTTATGTTTACACATTTTAGAGAAACGTGACTCACAAAAAGGAAGGAAGGATCCAAGAATAATACAGAAAAAAACTATTGATCCCATACAATAACAAGGAGTTATCCGCTTGGTATACCAAGCGGATAACTAATTACTAGCCGCCTAGCCTAGGCTAGCCTAACCGTCCACTCTAAGGACTACTCTCCTACTAGGTAGGTAGGCCTGGGTATGTAGGGTGAACTAACTCTGCTCGAATAACAAGAATAATTCGGTGACTATATACAAACATCAGAAATAAATAACAATTCTTCATTATTTTACCAACCAACCGGCAGCAAAATACCACTGTACCACACACAACAACACCACACACATGTACCGTACCAACCGACCACATGGGCCGGTTGATGGCGCCCTGCAACTTCAATTCTCGCATGCATTCGGTTCATCGGGTTCACTCGGCGATCAATGTAATAAAACAACAATATGCAATCGATGATCCGATTCCGAAACTTCAGTAGACTTCTGTACGTAAACAAAAATTCTTCTAAATATTTAAATAATTATGAAAAAGATGTCTCAATTAAAACTTTATTTGTTGCTGCTGCTTACGGATTTTTTCGAGAGCTTTTCCAACATACCGAAGTGTACTTTAATGTTATTTGTGGATAATGTTGCTGAACTTCCGACAGCATAATAAAATTAAAATAAACTTGAGTTTGATAATAAACAATGTTTACAAACATGTTTCGTTGTAATTCGTTTTTACTTGTGCTAAATATAATACTTTTTCCACACGTTCACCAACTCCAACAGTATCTGTCCTGTTTCAATATTTATATTGAGCACTCATAAGGCTGTGCTTTATTGTTGCTAATTATGTGTTATTACAGGACATGTCGTAGTCGTCATTCATAACATAGATAAGAACAGGATTCCGACAAATCTGTCTTTATCATTAATTTATAAACAAACAAGTTACTTATCTCGTTCTGACAACCTTTGGGCTGAAATATTGATTATAAGTGCATTAACTTATTTGCTAAAGTAGTACCAACTGAAAACACTTGCTAGGCCGAATAATTTCGACGATAAATATTGCTGCTACAGATTTTCAGAATTATGGCAAGGGACAGAGGATACTTCTTGCTTTTAGTGATTGTGTGTTCCTTTTGGAAAACAAATTCAGGTATTTATCAGCAAACAAGCATAGGCCTACACGAATAAAAAAATCAGTATCAAATGAATGATTAGGCCTATGTGAGTTGAATGAGGAATGCAATGCATTGAACTATTGACTGAGAACAGTCATTCTTTCTACTCATGCAATGTTCTCTCCATTCACACAAAACATAAACGTCATTTTGATAATGCACAGCAAATGAAGTTTTTCGATTTTTATAGGAAGACATACAGTAAATATGTCACATTTTTTTACGTCAAGAAGGTAGTATATCCTTAGTAAGGACCAGCTGTGCTTGGGAGATTCCCCCTTTCCATTACTTTGTTTTGTAATGATTATTTATGTATGTTTTTGTGAATGAAAATAAAGAAAAAACAAACTATATTCTAAATGGACACTTTTCTGTGAATGTATGTTTTAATACTATACTGCCAACCTCACAGGGGACACTCTTATTTATAAGAGGGACACTTTGTGGGTCCTGAACGTGTCTCCTTCGTTATAGGAGGCGAGTTCTCGTCTGTAACTCCACTTACTATTCATTTCTAGGAGCAGGCGTTGCATTTCCAAGTGGTATTGTATTTGAGCCTGTTAACCCTTCTGACGTCACGGAGGAAGACGCACTCTATTACGCTGACTCGAAGAGTACAGGCTCGGAGCTTTTTCTGACGTCACAATACGAATCACAAAAGTTGACCCTAAGTCTTAAGGTTAAAGATTTTGTAGCACCAGGCAGTCTTTACTTCAGGTCACATCCGACTTTGTTTGAATGTCTTCAGAAAGTGAATACTAATGTTTCAGAGACAGGGAGGGTAAGTATCTTAGATAATTAATGTTGTGTAACTGGGATATACATGCAAATTACAGAACTGCTTGTCTCATTAGTCTCATTCACACTTGTTTTTTACATTATTATTAAAGTTATAGTCAAAACTTTATTTTACCCGATGTTCTAAATTGAGGATATACTTACTACAAGAGATATTATTAGCAAGACATCCCTGCTAGTTTTGTAAATCTTCTTTCGCAAACTTGGTTAGGAACCATTTTAAGAGTTTGAAGTGTGACACTGACGACACAATCCTATTTGCACAGATTACGATAGTGAACGGCTACAATCCTGATGGAAGGACCTTAGAAAGAAATGAACAAACCCTTTACTTGGCATCAGGTGCCGGTATTGACATCAAGGTAGAAGCGATTACTGGATACACTACATCCACACATGACCTCGCAGATGTTGTTATTCAGCAATGTTTTTCAATTTTCCAGGTAAGCTTTTTATCTCCTCTCTCTGGACTTTTAGCTTCTACGTTCTTTGCTTTCTCTTTCATGTCTTGTTCTGGATTTACTTATTTCATTCTTCTTCTTTTGTCTCACCTCATCCTTCGTTATACCATTTTCCTCTTTTTCTTTCTACTTCTCTCTCAATTTTTCGTTCTAATGCTTGAAAATAAATATATTTATTGATGTAGGCCTAATAATAATAATGTTTGTGAATAGAAAATAAACAGAGACATGGGACTTGTAGTAATGGATGACCGCTTACATGTTCATATCAGAGGATCTGAAGATGGCGAACCGTACTACAGCACTCAAGGCGGCTCGATGACGGATAATGAATTTAAAGATCATGTCTTGAACGTTATCGACAAAACCTATGGTGAGTGCTACTGTGGACACTCAATCCGCATTTCCCCCAATATGTTAAAGCTACAGAGGGTTCGACTCCAATCTTTACCCCATAGAGGAGGACGTTTTTGACATCGGCTAATGCTGTGTATGTTTTCTAAAGAATATATACAATGTACATATTTTAATAAATGTTCTAAAATGCTTATGTGTATTTTGCTTAGATCCCGTTCATTTTCCTTCAATGTGTTCTGTGAACCCATTTACATCCGGAGAAACATTTCCAAAAACTGCAACATCAGCAGAGGAGGCCGTTGGGAGAGTGGATCATCCAATAACTAGGAATGATATTGAAGACTTTGAAAAGTACAGTCATTTACTTACTTCATTAATTGTGTCATTTTAAATAATATAGGTTACTTATATGGATCATTTTCCGAATCGTATAATTCCTAGTCTACACTAGTAACTTTTCTAACTGGTCTACACTGGCAAACGGCGTACAGCTTTTGACAAACGACAGGAGTTTGCCTGTGAGTTTGCAAATAAATTGGCTTTAGTTATCCATGAAATGTAAACGACACTAGCAAACTCTGAGTTTGACAAGTTTTCCAAAATTTGCTATTCTACAATTACTGAACATTTTTGCGTATGGTTTGTAAAATCAGCGAATTAAACGACAATGTTGCCTCCAGTAAAGCCTATTTTACACTAGCAAATTTTAGTTTACTAAAACTTTTGTTCAAAACGGCGAGTCTGCTCATGCGCGCGATTAATAATGTTTTATTTTGTCTAGATTAATTCAGTATCCAGCTCGACTGATCGCCTTTGAAAACTCTGAACGTTCCTCTAGCTGGTGTGGAGACCAATCTCGGGGCTGTGTTGATTGTAGGAACACTATTTATGGATCAGCATTATCATCAAGGTATTGATGTTAATATTGATAATACATTTATGATTGTATCAAGAGCCACTTTTTCTTCGACCAAAAGTGCTCTCAGTGTGCTTTAAAGTTAAAAAGTGATTCTTTTAAATTCACCAGATTGTACTTGTGCTCACTTTAAGTTGTTTAATGATAGGCCTACAGTACTTATAAAAAGCTTTATTTTATGAATACAGATGCTCTGATCGGACAATGACTCCTAGATTAATGAGCGTGTTACAGAAAATGCAAAAGATGACGTCAAATGCATATATTGGAGGTAATGAATTAATATAAATTCAGAATCATTGATTGATAAACATATTAATGTTTATAATGAAATAAAAACATCTCGCCGCGGTAAGTAAAGGGTCATAAGTAATTTTTGTATAATTTGTTGATTCTAACTGTTGAGAGAAAACATTTGACTCAATTAAATTTGTACAATTATCTTTTCAATAGAGAAACTTGTTATAATTGAAGCTTGGGATGAAGTTTACGCAGATGCGCCAGTAACTAGTGGCGATAATCCAGAGGGCTCTCTGCACTATGAAGGTCGAGCAGCAAAGGTCACTCTACCTGGCGCAGACGATGGAAAACTCGGTCACGTGGCATCATTCGCACAGTGCAGTGGCGCGGATTTCGTTAAACATAATGGTTTGTTAAAAAATATCAATGAGATGCGTATAAAAGCCGTGGCTTGTGATCAAGTCAAGTAATCACTTAGCCATGTTTTACTATTTGCGTTTATAAAGCGCGCCTTCATTCTGTCCGTGTAGGCCTACTGATTTCCCATTAAAAATAGGATGTAGGGCCTACTCTACTTTAAAGGTGTTTGAAGTGAATTTAATTATCTTAATTAATCACAGGTGATCATGTTTTCATTGCGGTACAGAAGCAGGCAGGATATGTCGCTCAGAAAGTTCAGTTTCCTAGCAATCAATTTATTGTCGTAGCTCCGCCCACACACCAGTTATCGCAACATGAACTGCCAATCAAATTTCAGGCCTATGGTGATGATAAAATGCCATTATTTGACAGTGATCACCAGGTAACTAATTAGACCTTTGTATTCTATAAATCAAGCAATGCCACACATCAATCAATCAAGAAATTTCAACCAATCAAATGATATAGATTTGGTGATTGAATAAAAGTTTGTCGCTTTAGTAGTCGATTCAATGGCAGTGAACAAAAATAACTGTCGATCAGTACAGTAAATGGACTGACTGACCGACTTCCTGACTGAACTGTCCAACGACGTTTACTATCTGGAAGTTTATCATGAAAGTTACACATAATTATGGATAAAAAACTTCATTAAAAAAAAACAATCTTATAAATTAAAACATTCATTGCATTTAAAGAAGTTCAAAAATAGAATATTATTAAATATTACATGTATGAAAAAAAGTTCTAACATACGCGTTACTTATTAGATGGATAAGTTAGTGGCACAGGACTCTTCGTTGTCGAACTTTGTTTCCATGGAATCACGATATCTGCGTTTGAATCCGCTGATTGCAAGGTGTTACCAGGCGTTGATCACGAAGGAGAACAAATGGAGAGAAGGTAGGCCTACGTAATAATCAAATAATGGCCTAGCCTGATGAAGATAGACATTTTTATAAATTATTATTTTTTTTACAGGTAAAGCAGAAGTTAACATTGACGTTCTCTGGTCTTACCTAACTAATATTCAGCGCAATGATTTGATGGAGAATGACGATCCGCGCTACGACACGCCTGCTCTTGGACGCGCAATGCAGGTCATGTACGATCCATCATCCGTAGTAAATGACCAGGAAGTCTTCACACCAAGACGTCTAGTGAACCTTATAGCACACCAGTGTGGACCACTATTTCAAAAACCTGGATTCCAGATAGGCATTGGTAAGTAGGATATGGTAGAAACAAATAGCATATACATTGATGTTTGATTGTCTTTTAAAAAATAGACATTAAAGAAAACATTAGTCTCTATTTGACACAAGTTTGAAAATGTTATTTTCCTTAGGGCTGTATAACGGGTCGGTATTTGTAGACCTGAGAAGTGAATTCAAAGTCTGGGTTGAAGAACAACAACTACTGAACGGTGAAACATTGGAGGAGTTCACACAAGACGTGAAAGATCGAACTAAAGCAGCGTTAGGTAAAGATTTACAACATTATTATGCGTATTGTAAACGTCATTTCTGTAATAAGGGGAGATTTAGAAATCACGACGGAAACTTTACGTCTTACAATTTACTTAATTTGCTTTGAACTGCGCATGCCTAATGTATATGCATAACGTTTGTGGAAGTACAAAAAGTATGATGAAACTTTACGTCTTACAATTTACTTAATTTGCTTTGAACTGCGCATGCCTAATGTATATGCATAACGTTTGTGGAAGTACAAAAAGTATGATGAAAAGTGTATGATGAAAAGTGTATGCAAGAACACTATAAATATAACCGCCACCTATGTCTATGTGTTCAAGTTAACACATTTTAAATTTTCAAATTAGTAGTTTTGGATTTATGAAAATTTGAAAATAAAACTAGTTTGTTTGCGTGAATGACATGTAGTGTGAAACAAACTTGTTTCTTCTTGTTTTAGAAAGTCGTGTAATAGACCCAGACGACAAGACGACTGTGTGCAAATCTTCAGTCAAGCCAGAGAAACAGTCCATTGACTTTGAGCATACATTCCCAGAATCTTGGTCAGCTTTCACTGGCTCCAGCAGTTGCAAGTCAACTCTAGATACAGAGTTTTGCAAAACATCTGTGGAACATCGAAAAGAGGAGGTACATTAGTTAAAAGCAAACCAAGGACGGCCAAAGTGTTTCTTTACCTTCTTGGTGTAAAAATGTTTATACAGGAATCATATGAAACTAAATTTAAGCACTACTGTAGTTTAAATTATTGTACGTACTCTATAAGTAAAAAATAGGTTAACTCATGCATTATTTCGTTTAGGTTGAAAGATTGTGGACAGAAATTACACGAAAATATCTTTACCGCAATAGGCAAGATGTGAGAAATGCTCTGGAAGGTTGTTTTGGCGGCTGCAGTACTTGCGAAGAAGGTAAAACAAAACAAATTAAAAATGTAATTACATTTTGTTGGTCTGGAACAAGATGTTTCCAACTGAAAGTTGCTATATTCTAGTACAAATTGCTTAGGTAGCCTATCTCAATGGTTTTTGCTTAAAGATGTATTGTCCCCCAAAATCATGAAAAATAAAGATTTTTAAAATCGGACTTTGAATAGGCCATTTTGCAGTTTTAATGAAGTTGTTCACTTCCATAAGAAAAAAAACGGGGGAAAAAAATTATTTCACCTATAAAAAGACAAAATAAACAGTTAAATTACCCAAAAACTCATTGTCTTCCAGACAATTTGACCATTTTTTGCTTTAAATTACATTTTTATCAGGTAAATAATTTTTTTTCAGACCCAATTTTTTGTGAGAGTGAATAACCATTATGTGACATTAAAATAACATATTCAACAAAAAAATTTAAAAAAATATTTTTTTAGGGGGACAATATATCTTTAATGCTACGTAATTTAATTGTTTGAAGGTTTGCATGGCGAAATCAATATGTAAGTACACCACGTATAATAGTTCTGAAAACTGTTGAGTTTCTCGACGTTTCGAACAATATACTTCGATGGTCCTCATGCTACGTAATTCTTATCATACTGACCATGCTCCAAAATGAAAATTTCTTTCGTTTGCTTGTCTAGGCGTTTATTATGATGCCAAAATTGAAAGCTGTAACAACCTAATTCACTGGATACCATTCACATTTCTCGAGGAACAAGACAGATCAAACTTCTATGCTCGGGAAAACCAAGAAATGAAAGCATATGCTTGCAAAGAACATTGTATCGATACATCTCCAATATTCTCATTAGTCGGTAAGAATCTTCTTGTTTCACGGCAGCTTATCTAGGATTATTACCTAGTGGATCTAGGATGTCGAAAACAAGCATCCACATAATAACAAAGTTCTTAGAATAATGTAAAACATTTCTTTTGCATTAAGAAAGATCTAATGTTTTTTTTCTAAATTGTTATTTACCAAATTATAACCAAAGAAATTCTGATTTGATTATGGGAAAAAACTTGGACATCTCTTGAACATCAACTGACAGGTCTAAGTACACGTTTTTAACATTTAAATAAACACGATACGATATCTAACTGTGATTATTCTATCAATTATTGTTGAAGCTCCATCGCTAGAAGCAGTTTTTCGACCTGACCCAAAGGAGAGTGCCAAACATGACCTTTACGCTGCAAATGAGAACCCACTGCCCGTCAATGATTTGCTGTACAGACTTTATGCACTTCATTCCAGAGGAACCGTTAAATTCTGGGTCAAAGACGACGAGGAACTTTTGACTCTAAAAATTCCACTACAGGTAGGCAATGCTAAAGTAAAATTCGCAGATCAAAAGATCTTTGAGTATGTGATCGGCTAATTTTGATGTTGATTACATTCGGCATTGTTTCAAAGAAATCACTTTAACGTTTGCAATTGTTATTATCTTTGTAATTTTTGTTCATATTTCAATTAGTAACATAAAAAAATAGCGATCGTACGATTATCATCTACATGAATTGTTTTTTCTTAAATTATGATTTCAGGTGTTAATGGTTTACAATAAAGATATTACTGATATCGAGATAAATGTTGGAGCGAAAGTCAACGTAAATAGCGTAATTGGAGTAATGAAGAGTCTGGTTATGGATTGGTCAAAGTCAAGCTGTGCAGATTATTCTAGAGAATATATGCCGCCATTTGTTGTCAATGCCATTTCTGCCTAACGTTCATCTTATAACAATGTAATAAATGTTTATAATATCCAACCTTTTTATTTTGCATTTTTAACATTAATCAATGTTGTGCTTTTTACATTTTCTGTTGATTGTTTAGAGCTTAGAGGCGCCCTGCATTTTGCGCTATATAAATTGAACATTATTAATATTATTATATGACCATCTACGCAAACTACATATTGCCTATTAATGCTATATACAAGTAAATGATGTGAATGTCCTCACGACGAGACAAATAAATATTTAATATGATATATAATTCGACGAAATACTTCGTGTTACTTAGAACGTTAAAATATTGAAGTTACAAATATGGTTTTAAGATTATTAGATGCTTGTATAAGAAATTATGCTTGTTTCATTCAAAATAGGCCTACCAGGATTAACAAAATAGTACCAATAAAGGTGTGTCTCCTAGTGGTCTTAGCACATTCAACTTGCAATTCAAAAACACATAAACTTTAAATCAAACAAACGAACATGTAACATGTTGTTACAGCCGTTAATGCGATCTTATTAATGAGGATAATAAATGTTTGATGTGTACATGGTGTTTGCATTATTTAATAATTAATTCTGTCATAATATTATAATGGTAATTTATATTCTTACACAAAGTGACCAATTGAGTCATAATGCATGCAATCAGTGTTCTCAAACACGTTCTTTGTCAGCAGCTTCTTGCAGTGTGTTTGATACATTATCGCTCAAACACGTTCTTTGTCAGCAGCTTCTTTCAGAGTGTTTGATACATTATCGCTCAAACACGTTCTTTGTCAGCATCTTCTTGCAGTGTGTTTGATACATTATCGCTGGACAATTTAGGTGTAATTTGTCCAACACAAGATGTGTTTTCCAAGAAATTGTATACTTACACTCTTGCTAATTTGCCAAAATACAGGTAAGTGTCTGTATAACTTTATTAACAATGTTTAGGGTCCTACATTCGAAGAAGATGAATTTGTATACCAGTGACTCAATTACATATAGACATTTTATGTGCCTTTAGGATTTGATTTTTATTATGTGAGGTCTCTGGTGCAATGCTTTTAAAGATCAACCCAATAAAATAGTTGTAAATACAATGTGGAGAAAGTGGTGGTATTGGTCCGACTTGTTTTATTCTCCTCTCACTCATTGTCTTAATAACCGAAATTAAAAAATGCCAATTAATAGATTATTTGTTTTTTGTTTGATATTTTAAAATGTGATGCTTTCTATTTTAAGAAAAATATTCAGATCAGGGATATTTATTGCAACTAATTTGTCTGCTAGTTTGGTAAATTTTTTCCCCAGTTTTTTAAAATAAAATATAATTGGTTATGGTTATAACGCACAACATTTCAGGGGTATGTTATGCATCCTGGCAAAGGTACGGTACCAGTGAGTATAAGCTTTTCCACGGCACCAACGATAAAGTTAGTTGGGGAACTGCGTATAGCAAATGTTATGGAGAAATGGGATCATTAGCTTCAGTGACGTCATCGGGGGAAAACCAATTTGTTGGCTCATTAGAACATGATCATAATATCTGGATTGGATTGAATGACAGGGCGGTTGAAGGGACATTGAAATGGGCAAATGGAGACACTGTAGGCTATACAAGTATGTCGTTTTATTCAACCAATTGCGGATGCGCAGTTCATTTTTTAGGTCACGCGTAGGCCTATTTTCCTCATTTAATCTACTTACATTTTCTGATATTAATATTTTTCAACAATCAATGTTTTCAGGATATCATTTTTAAACATTAATTTCTTTATAAAGACTCCATTCACTTTCACTATAATCTTCACAATTACCACACTAGATCCTCGACGCTATTGCATATTTCTAATCCACGTACCAATGAGATTCGCTTTAGTGGACCCAAAAGCTGGAATAATATTCCTGGTGAAATTCGTGTTCTATCTAGCAAAAAAAATGTTTTTTTCTAAGTTAAAATAATACTTTATTTCTAGATATTATTTTCTTTTTTTTACTTTTTCCGAATCTTGACTGTTTGGGTCTGTGTGCTGATGAATGTGTGTTTATTTTGATTTGATTATCATCGTTTGTATTTGCTTATATTTCATAGATTGGGAAAATAACAATAACCCTAACAGTTACGGAAAAGATTGTACTGTGATACTTAATGGTAATGATGAAACATGGTCCATGGAATATTGTAGCAACTCCAACTACTTCGTTTGTGAAAGAGGTAGCGTATTAATATAACATATCATATACAAACTAGAAGGGCAAACCTCCACCTATCCAGATGACAATTTAATGACGTGTTCTCACACAGCTATGAAACCATCCTTTAAAATCTTATGAAAATTGGGTAATAACTTTTGAGTAATCCTGCTAACTAACAAATATAGAAACGAAGAAACAAACACACTCGATCGACCACACATAACCTTTCTCGCCATTCTGGGGGAGGAATATAAAAATAGATGAAAAGCACAATATAATT
Organism: Antedon bifida; assembly: GCF_963402885.1. NCBI lineage: Eukaryota > Metazoa > Echinodermata > Crinoidea > Comatulida > Antedonidae > Antedon > Antedon bifida. The sequence goes on along the minus strand of NC_136229.1, from coordinate 33,126,038 downwards.
TGTTTAAAAAACAAGGCCATTACATGGCTGCAGTCGCGTGCTCAAGTTAGTGTTTACCGACCGACCAAGCGACCGACCAAGCGACCAACCAACCAACCAACCAACCAACCGACTGACCGACCGACATAGTGAGTTGTAGGAGTCGCGTTGCACGCACGCACGCGACTAAAATCTGTCATGCTTATTAGAAATTTCGTGATGTTACATTCATTATTTGGCTTATGTTTTAAAATAATGTATACAGTAAGTTACAACATTACAATGCAGATTACAATGAATGCACCAATAATGCGGATGGATGTCAAAATGGGGCTACCTGTGTGAACAGGAATAATGGTTACGACTGCACATGCGTTGAAAGATTCACCGGTGACCTTTGTAACGGAGGCAAGTAGACCATTCATTAACATTTACACAATCATCAATAAATTGAGATATGTAATACAAACAATATAATCACAATATCAGAATGTACGTAAACAGTTTTTTTTAAAAACAAATGCTCATAAAAAAAATTCAAATAATTGCAGATTATGACGAATGCACCAATAATGCGGATGAATGTAAAAACACAAATATATATCAAACCACAAAGGGCGCTATTAGCATATATAATAGTAAACACGAATTGACCTATGTCGGGTGTGCCAAAGGCCGAAAAAGCTCTATCTAGTGCCATTTTAAATCATATATGTTTTTATACATTATCTGTATACTTTTTTGTTTATCCAAGAAATCGGGAGAAATCGTATTTTAGCGAGGGGAAAAAATATTAGGCCCGTAATTATCGGGAGAGTTGGAAATCTGGTCGAATTAATGTAGTCCTATGATTGTGTCAAATATGGTTCAGAGCACGTCTAGGTAAAGTCTTAAAACAAGAAATAAAGTAATGCCATGGTATCTAAACAAACTTAAATAACAGATTTATTGAATTTAGCAGTTAGGTTGAAAATATTTAGTTTTCTTGTTAGACGTTAATGAATGCACGAATTCAAGGGATGATTGTCAAAATGGCGCCACCTGCGTCAACACACATGGAAGCTACAATTGTACGTGCGCTGAGGGTTTCACTGGGCAACGATGTCAATCAGGTAGGTATGGTTCACACTCGGAGTACATAGATGGACGAACACAGCATAAATCTATACCTGGTATACGATGTACAATGTGAACACGATTTTGATTAACGACGTGTTAGTTTTTAGAAAACAAAATTCAATGAATCTGTTTACTCACCGATTTTAGACCTAAAACTCAAATCTAGAAAACTCAGATCTCAGATATATCTGAGTTTTCTAGATCTTGTTCATTTTCAAGATTAAATAAACGTGTTAATTCTTAATCTTTCATTTATTTGATCAACAATCACATTGCACATACAACAATTTACAATGTTATGTTCCCAATTTGGAAAAAATGAAATATTAGGGGATTTCAGTATAAAAGCATGTCCAAACTATAAAGGCAGCTATAACATTTTGAAATATATATCAAACCATAAAGAGCGCTATTAAAATTAGCATAATAGTAAACACGAATTGACCTATGTCAGGTGTGCCAAAGGCCGAAAAAGCTCTATCTAGTGCCATTTTTATTCGTATATGTTTTTATACATTATCTGTATACTTTTTTGTTTATCCAAGAAATCGGGAGAAATCGTATTTTAGCGAGGGGAAAAAATATTAGGCCCGTAATTATCGGGAGAGTTGGAAATCTGGTCGATTTAATGTAGTCCTATGATTGTGTCAAATATGGTTCAGAGCACGTCTATGTAAAGTCTCAAAACAAGAAATAAAGTAATGCCATGGTATCTAAACAAACTTAAATAACAGATTTATTGAATTTAGCAGGTAGGTTGAAAGTATTTAGTTTTCTTGTTAGACGTTAATGAATGCACAACTTCAAAGGATGATTGTCAAAATGGCGCCACCTGCGTCAACACACCTGGAAGCTACACGTGTACGTGCGCTGAGGGTTTCACTGGGCAACGATGTCAATCAGGTAGGTATGGTTCACACTCGGAGTACATAGATGGACGAACACAGCATAAATCTATACCTGTGTGAGTACGATTTTGATTAACGGCGTGTTAGTTTTTAGAAAAAAATAAAATATTCAATGAATCTGTTTACTCACCGATTTTAGACCTAACTATTACGGATGTCTAGAAAACTCAGATCTAGAAAACTCAGATCTCAGATATATCTGAGTTTTCTAGATCTCGAAAACTCAGATATCTGAATTTTCTAGATCTAGAAAACTCAGATATCAATATCTGAGTTTTCTAGTTCCATTCTGGAACTAGAAAACTCAGATCATCAAATGATTGGTTGGTAGGTCATTTGGATAATTCCATTATAATCAGAAGGTAGGTCATTTGAAATACTAGAGTATTATTAAAACTGATTACTGTGTACGTTTTCTTACTAATATTGTAACATGTAGAAGCGACCTACGGCTTAAATCATAAAGAAAATACAGTGCACGTTACCGTTAAAATGTGATTTTGTAATTCTTTCAAACAAATACTCATAATTTTCAAATAATTGCAGATTACAATGAATGCACCAACAACGCGGATGAATGTGAAAATGGGGCTACTTGTGTGAACAGAAATAATGGTTACGACTGCACATGCGCTCAAGGATTCGTTGGTGACCTCTGTAAGACAGGTAAGTATAGGCCTATATGCACACCAGAACCGTCAACACATTGGTTAATTCGCCTCCAGAATTGTGTCCCTTATTTTTTAGTTTGTAAAAACATTTACGGCTATGATACACTGACAATAAATGAGATCAATCTAATGATTGTATAGAAACGGTGCTACGTTCAAACACATTTGGAAGTTACGACTGCACATGCGCTGATGGATTCACTGTTGACCTATGTGAAACAGATATTCATGTGCACATCACAAATTGGATAATTCCTTTCAGAATTTTAAGCTAATGTGTTCATTTTCAAGATTAAATAAACGTGTTAATGTTTAATCTTTAATTTATTTGATCAACAATCACATTGCACATACAAAAATTTACAATGCTAAATGTTATGTTCCCAACTTGCAAAAAATGGAATATTGGGAGGTTTCAGTATAAAAGCATGTCCAAACTATAAAGGCAGCTATAACATTTTGAAATATATATCAAACCATAAAGAGCGCTGTTAGCATATATAATAGTAAACACGAATTGACCTATGTCGGGTGTGCCAAAGTCCGAAAAAGCTCTATCTAGTGCCATTTTAAATCATATATGTTTTTATACATTATCTGTATACTTTTTTGTTTTTCCCAAAAAATTGGGAGAAATCGTATTTTAGCGAGGGGAAAAAATATTAGGCCCGTAATTATCGGGAGAGTTGGAAATCTGGTCGATTTAATGTAGTCCTATGATTGTGTCAAATATGGTTCAGAGCACGTCTAGGTAAAGTCTCAAAACAAGAAATAAAGTAATGCCATGGTATCTAAACAAACTTAAATAACAGATTTATTGAATTTAGCAGTTAGGTTGAAAATATTTAGTTTTCTTGTTAGACGTTAATGAATGCACAACTTCAAAGGATGATTGTCAAAATGGCGCCACCTGCGTCAACACACATGGAAGCTATACGTGTACGTGCGCTGAGGGTTTCACTGGGCAACGATGTCAATCAGGTATGGTTCACACTCGGAGTACATAGATGGACGAAAACGGCATAAATCTATATACTTGTGTGAATACGATTTTGATTAACGGCGTGTTAGTTTTTAGAAAAAAAAAAAAATATTCAATGAATCTGTTTACTCACCGATGTTAGACCTAACTATTAGGCCTACAGGTGTCTAGAAAACTCAGATCTAGAAAACTCAGATCTCAGATATATCTGAGTTCTTTCATTTATTTGATCAACAATCACATTGCACATACAACAATTTACAATGCTAAATGTTATGTTTCCAACTTGGAAAAAATGGAATATTGGGAGGTTTCAGTATAAAAGCATGTCCAAACTATAAAGGCAGCTATAACATTTTGAAATATATATCAAACCATAAAGAGCGCTATTAAAATTAGCATAATAGTAAACACGAATTGACCTATGTCGGGTGTGCCAAAGGCCGAAAAAGCTCTATTTATTATACGATTTTGATTAACGGCGTGTTAGTTTTTAGAAAAAAATAAAATATTCAATGTCTCTGTATACTCAACGATTTTAGACTTAACTATTGTGTATTTCAGACATCAATGAATGTAACAACTCACCAGCTACTTGTAAAAATGGGGCCACTTGTTCCAATACATTTGGTGATTACAACTGCACATGCGCAGAGGAATTCATTGGAAAACAATGTGACTTAGGTAAAGTATGATTTACATCAGAGAAATTGAGAGTAAACAAACAAATGCAAATACATATAAACTTAAAACACTGTAAATCCATATATGATATTAGATGGGTACAGAGTATATTAGTTTTCGCTTGTCCGACATAAAAAATGGAATATTGGGAGGTTTCAGTATAAAAGCATGTCCAAACTATAAAGGCAGCTATAACATTTTGAAATATATATCAAACCATAAAGAGCGCTATTAAAATTAGCATAATAGTAAACACGAATTGACCTATGTCGGGTGTGCCAAAGGCCGAAAAAGCTCTATCTAGTGCCATTTTTATTCGTATATGTTTTTATACATTATCTGTATACTTTTTTGTTTATCCAAGAAATCGGGAGAAATCGTATTTTAGCGAGGGGAAAAAATATTAGGCCCGTAATTATCGGGAGAGTTGGAAATCTGGTCGATTTAATGTAGTCCTATGATTGTGTCAAATATGGTTCAGAGCACGTCTAGGTAAAGTCTCAAAACAAGAAATAAAGTAATGCCATGGTATCTAAACAAACTTAAATAACAGATTTATTGAATTTAGCAGTTAGGTTGAAAGTATTTAGTTTTCTTGTTATTAGACGTTAATGAATGCACGAATTCAAAGGATGATTGTCAGAATGGCGCCACCTGCGTCAACACACATGGAAGCTATACGTGTACGTGCGCTGAGGGTTTCACTGGGCAACGCTGTGAATCAGGTAAGGTATGGTTCACACTCGGACTACATAGATGGACGAACACGGCATAAATTTATACTTGCTATACGATGTACAGTGTGAACACGATTTTGATTAACGGCGTGTTAGTTTTTAGAAAAAAATAAAATATTCAATGTCTCTGTATACTCAACGATTTTAGACCTAACTATTGTGTATTTCAGACATCAATGAATGTAACAACTCACCAGCTACTTGTAAAAATGGGGCCACTTGTTCCAACACTTTTGGTGGTTACAACTGCGCATGCGCAGAGGAATTCATTGGAAAACAATGTGACTTAGGTAAAGTATGATTTACATCAGAGAAATTGAGAGTAAACAAACAAATGCAAATACATAATTATAAACTTAAAACACTGTAAATCCATATATGATATTAGATGGGTACAGAGTATATTAGTTTTCGCTTGTCCGACATAAAAGCTGAAAAGATCTCTTTTAACATTGCATTAAACGATGTAAGTTGTAGGTCTGGTTCACCCTAGAGTAAAATACAGAGTAATTTAAACGTACTTAAAACTACTGCCCTTTAATAATAATGGTGTTAAAAATGTCATCTATTTAAAGATTTTAATGAATGCACAAATTCAGTGGATGATTGTCAGAATGGGGCCACGTGCGTCAACACACATGGAACCTACACGTGCACGTGCGCTAAGGGTTTCACTGGGCAACGATGTAAATTAGGTAGGGTATTTTGTTTAAAAACCATGGGTAAGATTAATTGTTTTATACACTCTCTCGATGTTGGTATATAAATGTCAGCTAGGACCATGATCTTTACTCTAAACTTAACAGTAGGCCTACTGTAGCTAAATTTATTAAGCACAACCATGTTGAAATAATATGATGGATGGGGAAGGTAAAGTTATGGATGTGAGGGGCTGAACTATTGTAATGCGACTAATACAAAAACATGACTGGCTACTTTAGATATTGATGAGTGCACTAACTCTATTGATAGTTGCCAGAATAACGCCACGTGTGTGAACACGAACGGAAGTTACACCTGTACGTGTGCTCATGGGTATACAGGCATTTACTGTGAAATGAGTAAGTACACCCATATTTATTAACGACTTTTCTTTTTCATGACGTGCCACGCACAGGACGCGCCTGTTACAAAGATTTCTGCGCACGCTCAAACAATATTAATTGGAGCGCTTTCATCCACCTATCCTCATCTTTTATCTAACCATTTATTCCAAAAATATTAATCAATTGTGACATGTTATTTTGTATCTGCTTCCAACCAGCATAATTTCCTCGTCTTTTCCCGCTTTTCTTGTCTGTTTCCAAATTTTTGTTCGTTTGTTTCTTAACTTTGTTCATCTGTTTCAAGCCAAACCGAGATTTCATTAAAAAATCCATATAAAGTTCTAACAATCATCTAACAATCATCGGCGGACAAACAGACAAACTTTACTGATCACCGCTATGATTTAGTAAATGATATTTTGTCTCTATTTTAAGAACATAGGACTACATCGAGGGGCACGAAAGTGGTCAATGCAGACGGTCATCCAGTTTGTCTTAAACCTGATAAATTAGCCAAGTTTACAGTTAACAAAAAGCTGCTGAGAAGTACGATCGAGTGTTTTCAGTTTTGCCTCAAAGTTGGTCACTGTGACACAAACAAGCCAACGAATGCGTACCAAGTTCAACAGACGTCAGCAGGAGTGATGTGCTACTTGGTGGAATATGACGACAGTGACCCGACTGACTGTGACCCGACTGGGTACATCAAAGTTGATGGTTGCACTCTATACAAAATGACAGAGGGGCCGATAATGATCACGTAGTCTTGCCCATGTTTTGAAAAGAAAACTTCACAGTATATACCTTCGTGAACCAAAAAAATGTCCTCTTATAATAGAGTGTAACATATATTTTACGGGAAAGTGTCCACTGGTGTCCCACCGAAGAGGTTCTATTGTTTATAGTAATTACTTAGATGCATATAGCACTGTTAGTATTATTATAGAAAGTTTATACCCTCTATCAAAATACATGCCTCGACAATTAATGTATTACACATATATGAATACACAAGTGAAGTTTTAACAAAATCTGTTACGCTTCTTCAGTAGAGAATGAATACACAATAATTTCCACGACCTTCTTTCGCTAGAGGTATTTGCATTTTTTATTTTTTTCTTATTATCCACGGAGAATACCAATTACAGTATACATCAATAAAATGACATAATACAGTAGACCTACTTATCAAATTCACTGTATATTTTTAAAAGTATAACTTTAGACTGTCTACTCAAGCACCACAATGACAACCATAAACCGACAATGTTGATGATGCTAGATAATTGATATAATGATACTATGCCAACCTATAAATAATAATAATGATAAAGATTGTCATGGCATAATAAGACAGCAACACTATAGCAGCCTACATTGTAACAGATGAAACTTCATCAAAGCCTGTATTGTAATGTTTGATATATTCCTTAATTTAATATGCAGTAAAATAATGTTATGGCTTACGATGACATCAAATAAGTCAATAAAAAACCTTTAATAAATGAACTCAATGCATACATGCAACACTATATCCATTCTGTACAAGTAACAATACTGTAGGCCTAATAACCTATAATCTTTATTAATAATGAATACGAATAACGCACTAATGAACGAATAAAGCGCTAAAGTGTCACCTATTTTGGTTGCTGTTGGTTGTTGTTTATTAGTTTTCCACAAATAATTCATATTTTCTAAATTTATCAAATCATTAGGCCTTACACATTATTTTATAAATGTGGATGGTGGTCTCAATAAGTCTGTAAATAGACTTTAAGCAGTGGTCAATAAGTCTGTAAATAGACTTTAAGCAGTGGTCACCATTAACAAAATAAAGAAAGAGAGATAGAGACCCGTATTCATGAAAGGGGATCTTTTTTTCGAGCTATTCTTGAGATAGTCCAGGACTAACTTTCTTAAACCTACCCCTTGGGTGCACTATCTTTTGCTGGTTTTAGTCCAGGTTTAGTCCAGGTTTAGTCCAGGACTAAGGATAGTCCCCTTTCATGAATACCATTTCGAGATAGTCCAGGACTAAATCCAGGGATAATCCAGGACTAAAGTTAGTCATGAATACGGGCCAGAAAGATTACTGTACAATAAATAATTTGTTACAAAATAAAATTCACCTAAAAAAGACATTATGTAGTATTTACAATTTTTTGTCACGCTTGGTTTTAGATTTCATATATTCACTTATTCTTATTTTACTGCAGTATACCATATTAGACTTTACTATATCTGTAACTTATTCTTATACTGCAGTATATCATATTAGACTTCACTGTATCTTTAACTTATTCTCATTTTACTGCAGTATATCATATTAGCCTTTACTCTATCTTTAACTTATTCTCATTTTACTGCAGTATAATCATATTAGACTTCACTGTATCTTTAACTTATTCTCATTTTACTGCAGTATATCATATTAGCCTTTACTCTATCTTTTTAATAGAAGTTCAAGTTCAAGTTAAAATTTATTGTCAAATACAAAGTAAATGAAATTTGCCTTCCAAGGTTCAAATCACAATAAAAATAACAACAGTTAAAAACATACAATACTATACAATGGATAAGATAATAGACAAGAAAATATGCTATGTATAAAACATTATGAACAGTATAAATATTAAAATAAATATTTAATTTAAATTTTATTTATAAATTTTAAAATTAGAATAGATATACTTTAAATTTAGAACGCTTTTTCGTAGGAAACCTTCTGTGTTTATTTGAAATTAATCTACTAAATTAAGATAGTAAATACACAGAACGTAAAATGAAAGGTGGGTGGTATCTACAGCAGAGTGCAACTAAAAACCTGAAGGCTGACTGTGGGAATCGTGCAGATTTCTGAGCTCTGATTGGTTAATTTAAAAGCAACAATATGAATATGTATGAGCACAAACGATTTAAATGTGCATATTGAACCAGGTTTATCGCGGCCTCTCGCTATTGGTCAAAAGCAGGATGACGAATTAACATTACGCAACGAGAATGCGCATTATTATGTTACACACATTCTATATAATAGTTATAAATTCTGGCAAGCACGCACAGCGTTATCAGCTCTGATCGTTTACCAGACCTCTTATCCGCCGTTTGTCTCTTCATCTATTCCAAGTTCCAATCTCATCGTCTGTTACAATTTGTGTTTCATATTTTACGTGGTAATAATATGACATTGTGCAACGAACGGATCGTCAATCTTCCGAAAAACTTAAGATACAAATGTATAATTACATTGTTCATACTTTGTATAAATACAGGTAAGGATAAATCATGTTTTAACAAATAAAAAGTAGGCCTACTTTTTCTGACGTTTAATTTGATAAAAATAGAATAAGAATGTTCATAATTAATTTGAACGCGATACGTATCGTTAAAAAAATCGTCAGAAGTAGACGTCTCTGAACAAACCATACATTTACTGTTGTAAGTTTTGTTAAAGTATAGGCTTATTTTATCCGAAAAACATTTACATTTTTTGATATGCCATTTTAATGTCGCATAATATTTATTCACTTTCACCAAAAATTGGATCGAACAAATGAGTTTACTTGAAAAACTGTAATAATTTAAAGCTCTAACTCTTTATTTTGTCTTTTTTATAAGTGAAATCGTTATTTTGTTCTTTTTTTTCTACAAATGTGAATAACTTTATTAACTACAAAATGGCCTATTCAAAGTCTGATTTGTTTAATCTTCATTTTTCATGTTTTGCGGGGACAATGTATCTTTAAAAATGGTCTATTTCACGTTTTTAACTCAATTCTTTTCGTTCAAGAGAATCAAAATGTTTATTCTTTTTGCTGATAACATCTTTATTTTAGGAGTGCTGTGCGCAACATGGAAACGCTATAAATACAATGCGTACGCAGCCTATGAAAGCAAAGTTTCTTGGACTACCGCGCTTCAAAGATGTGAGGATGAAGGGGGATCGTTAGCTTCTATAACCTCATCTGGTGAAAATAATTTCGTTTATTCGTTGGATTATGATAGTGCTTATCTCTGGGTTGGATTGAATGACAGAGGTAATGAAGATAGTTTGCGGTGGACTAATGGAGCATCTGCAAGTTATACAGGTAAGCCTATGTAGGAATATTTTAGTTTTGGCTTCCAACAAAACTTGTAAAAAAGAAAAGAAAATGTGGACATTTAAGAGTATTTGAGCATTAAGCGCTATGTTAGAACGATGTTTTTATGCACAGCCTATAGAGATAAAAACATCCACTAACAGGCTGAGATAATTATGTATTATTTTATTACGAATTATTATCATTATTGTATTATTGAATCGTTATAATCAATAACACACACGTCGTCGTCACATTGTGATCGGTTGCGCGCGCAGTGTCTGTCACCACAGGGCAATCACAAGACACCTACCTGCTCCTGAAAGAAAACCTATATTTACCCTATTTACCCTAACAAATAAGTATATTATTTTTTTAATAATTTACCCTGCATCCTCTTCTAATATGATCACAATACGATATTAAAACTTTGTTACATTTAACGTGATGTTTGCACATTAGTGGATTATGAATTTGTACAGATTTGCACATTAAGTATAGTTGTTTGCACACTTGTGACTTTTTGCACATTTCACGGCTCAACAGGCATACCTTTTATTTTCGAATAACTTATACGAGTACAGTATGTCCATTTTATATATGTTTCCTTTTGTTAGATTGGAATCCACTTTACACTAGTTATAATTCAAACTCAAGAGACTGCTTAGTACTGAGAGATCGGACCCTTAAAACTGGCGCTTTGGGCTTTTACGTCTATACTCATGTCAAATATTGGGGTATGTTTGACTGCAGCAACGATTATTACTACGCGTGTGAAAAAGGTAAATGTTTGTCTTATGGATTTTATACATACAAATTCAAATTTTCAAGTGTGTTATAATGTTATAGGTAGAACTTCAACCTAGATTGCAAGATCACCTTGCAGTGGATGGCTTGTATGAATCGGATTTTAATTCTATAGTAACTTAGCTATGTACAACATCATCTTAATATCTAGCTTATCTAAAGCGTCGGTAGCGTACTGGTGACCTGAAGTTTCTTCACAAAGTTTAGGAAATCAACCAAAGTTAAAAGACAGAACAGTGTCCTTACAATGTTCTTCCTTCTGAGTTTAAACTTTCTATTTCATTAATTTTAAATAGTAAGCAACCACATTTTAAAATAATGCCGGTTATGTTTAGTGGAACCTCGAGTAATATTTTTCAAAAGAGTGTTATTTAACAAAGCTCATTCAGTGAGTTTCACTGTTAGAAGTATTTTAATTAACAGTAGCTAGTAGTCTAGTAGGCTAGTAATCATGACTATGTGTAAACATTGCAGATTATGACGAATGCACCAATAATGCGGATGAATGTAAAAATGGGGCTACCTGTGTGAACAGGGATAATGGTTACGACTGCACATGCGCTGATGGATTCACTGGTGAGCATTGTGACAGCGGTAAGTATTCACATTTACACAATCATCAATTAATACAATGAGATCTGTAAACCACAGTATAATCACAATTATATTATGGGTTTGGGATGGATGGATGGCTACGGATTGTTATGGTTAGGATATTGTTGGAACAAGTTGGACATTTCATTAGTATATTTATTATTACAGATATCAATGAATGTAACTCAGCCAATACTTGCAAAAATGGAGCCACTTGTTCGAACACATTTGGTGATTACAATTGCGCATGCGTTGATGGTTTCATGGGTAAACGATGTGGTTCAGGTAAAGTATAAAAACAGAGTACAGTAATGTAATATATCTCAAGAAATGTAATGTACTCACCAGTTTTAATGTAATATTACCTTGAAATTATTTATTGATTTTTTATAGATATTAATGAATGCACAAATTCCGATTGTCAGAATGGCGCCACCTGCGTCAACACACCTGGAAGCTACACGTGTACGTGCGCTGAGGGTTTCACTGGACAACGATGTCAATCAGGTAGGTATGGTTCACACCAGAACATTTTTAATATTTTAAGGAAAAATGTCAAATATAAACATTACAAAATGACTCAATCGATTGTAAGTGTTTCTTTCATTTGTTTTGCCTGTTATGAGGTCTTCCCACTTTTATTCTTCTCAAATAATATGTAACAGTACAGTATTACAGTACAAAAGTATTATTGCACATTCATAATGAAAGGAAGACTTATGATTTATTTATATTTTTAATAACATTAATCGTTATGATTACTTTTGTCTCTCTATTAAATTCATTTTTAAATAATTAAGTTAATACAGATATCTTTTCTTAAACATGTGCATATGCGCAAAAAAGGCCTTGTTTCCCAAATTTATAACAATAAATAATATGTAAGCAATATTCAATACCATTAATGAGTATTCAATAAAAAAAATAAATATTCAATAAAATTAATGAATATTCAAAATTATCATATTCTACATATGTGTTTCAATAAAAAGCCTCAGGAACAATGACTTTGTGAATTAATAAACATTTCTATGGAATCTAAAAATGCAAATAACTTGTATGAAATCCGATTAAAATATACTAAACAAATATTGCTAATGTGAATTTTGATTAAATTGACAACCCGTGCTGGTTAGTGTAATATTTCAACTGTTGTATATTGTAATTTCAGATATCAATGAATGCAACTCTGCAAATACTTGTCAAAATGGAGCCACTTGTTCCAACACAGTTGGTAATTACAACTGCGCATGCGTTGATGGTTTCACTGGTAAACAATGTGAATCAGGTAACCTTATGTCGGTTTATTTTTACCAAAACTGTGTCTCATAACTACAATTTTAAAGATATTGTAACGCTGAAAAATAAAAAAAACGTGTTTTTGAATTTGCCATTTTAATGCCACATAATATTTTCACCAAAAATTGGATTAAAATAAATTACATGAAATTGTCTGTAAGCGTTGATAATTTCATGGGTAAACAATGTGAATCAGGTACGGTACTATGGTTCACGTCAGAGCATGTTAAGAGTCGAGAACTCTAAAAAAAAAACACCAAAAAAACACGAACTACAGAGTAATAAGATACATAAAATATGCTCCTTAATGTTTGAAATTCAAGATATCTCATTATTTAGTAAAGGACAACATCCATACAAAAAATATAATAATAGATATAGTTATAACAGTTTAATGTTTGAAATCTTTTATTAGATATTAATGAATGCACAAATCCAATGAAAGAATGTCTGAATGGCGCCACCTGCGTCAACACACATGGAGACTACACGTGCACGTGCGTTGATGGTTTCACTGGTCAACGATGTGAAGCAGGTAAGGTATGGCTCACACTATAATACAAGTCACGAATATTAATGAAAATACAAAAATATAGATAGTAAATGTAAACTTATAATTTCCCAGGTAAATTATGTTTTAATTGTACTTTTGCTTTAGATTTTAATGAATGCATGAATGCATTGGATGATTGTCAGAATAACGCCACCTGTGTCAACACACCTGGAAACTACACGTGCACGTGCGCTGAGGGTTTCATTGGTCATCTATGTGAATCAGGTAAGGTATGGTTCACACCAGAGCTTAGTTTTATGTTTTCAATTTGAATTCCCGGCAAAAATCTTCTTTCTTTAATAGGCCTACTCACATTCGAACACGATAGGATTGTTAGGCTAATTAAATTATAATATGCTGCCTATTTGAAAAAAAGCTAATTATTACATGTGTTTTGCAGACATCAATGAATGTGACAACTCAACAGACACTTGTAGAAATGGGGCCACTTGTTCCAACACCTATGGTGATTACAACTGCGCATGCGCAAAGGGATTCACTGGTAAACGATGCGAATTAGGTAAGGTCTGGTTCACTCCAGAGCATATTTTAGAGTCAAGAACTAAAAACAAGAAATGTAAAGATACATAAAAATGCCTTCTTGCAATGTTTGAAATTCAATTTTTTATAGATATTAATGAATGTAACAATTCAAACGAATGTCAGAATAACGCCGCGTGCGTCAACACACCTGGTGATTACAACTGCACGTGTGTTGAAGGTTTCACCGGGCAACGATGTGAATCAGGTAAGGTATACTAAGTTCCGGAACCAGTTTTGAGTCCGGCATTGAAAACAAAAAGTAGAGTAATGGAATTTTATAACTCCAGGTGTAAACACATGCAAAATTGCCCTTTACATTTATGTTAACGAGAAAATTGTCTTTGTTGATCATTTCGAAAATGCATTGCTCGCATAAAAATATATAAGCAATACAAAATTACAATGATGTCTGGAAAATAGGAAACAGCAAACATGAGTATAAAAGATAGCATTATCAAAAACATAATTATTATTGTTATTGTCAAATTGTTTACATTTAAATTATAATTAAAGAGTTGAATTGTTATGTTGGAATTATTATTTAAAGATATTAATGAATGCAAGCAATCACTGGATGATTGTCAGAATAACGCCACGTGCGTCAACACACCTGGAAACTACACGTGTACGTGCGCTGAGGGTTTCACTGGACAACGATGTCAATCAGGTAGGTATGGTTCATTTCAGAGTACACTTGTAATTATTGCTCATCACGATTTTAAATTACAGTATTGCATAATTGTGTATTGCAGATTTCAATGAATGTGAAAACCCAACAGATGCTTGCAAAAATGGGGCCACTTGTTCCAACACATTTGGTGATTACAACTGCACATGCGCAGAGGGATTCATTGGTAAACGATGTGAACAAGGTAAGGTACGGTTACCGCTAGAACACTTTCTAAGAAAAAGTCGGAAAAAAAGAAATATTTGTTTGAAAGTACTTAGTTTTCTTTTTAGATTTTAATGAATGCATGAATTCAATGGATGATTGTCAGAATAACGCCACCTGCGTCAACACACCTGGAGACTACACGTGCACGTGCGCTGAGGGTTTCATTGGTCATCTATGTGAATCAGGTAAGGTATGGTTCAAAACATACCTTGTTTTTAATTTGATCGACACCAGCATAAATATTTATCAACATAAAAAGGTAATACAGTTTTTTTTCTAATGTGTAAAATGTATTTTATTCTGTAAACTACAATTTTAAACTAATATTTGTATTTCAGATATCAATGAATGTAACTCCACAGACACTTGTAAAAATGGAGCCACTTGTTCCAACACATTTGGTGATTACAACTGCACATGCGTTGATGGTTTCACTGGTAAACAATGTGAATTAGGTAATCTTATGTCGGTATATTTTTACCAAAACTGCGTCTCATACAATTTTAAAGACATTTTTTCTCCTGAAAAAAATTAATTAAAATGTGTTTGCCATATGCCATTTTAATCACATAATAGTAATTCACTTTGACCAAATTGAATGAACAAAATTTACATGAAATTGTCTGTCGGACACTGGGTTTTTGCTTAAATTTAACAGTTTATTTTTTCTTTTATAAGTGAAAGCATCTTTTTTATAGTTTTTTTCCTGTGAAGTGAATAACTTCATTAAAACTGCAAAATGGTCTATTAAAAAACTTTTAATAACCTTCATTTTTCATTTTGTTTTTGGGTGGGACAATACATCTTTAAAGTAACTACTATTGTATTTCAGATATCAATGAATGTAACTCCACATACACTTGTAAAAATGGAGCCACTTGTTCCAACACATTTGGTGATTACAACTGCGCATGCGTTGATGGTTTCAATGGTAAACAATGTGAATCAGGTAACCTTATGTCGGTTTATTTTTACCAAAACTGTATCCCATACTACAATTGTAAAGATATTTGGAAAAACAAATTTATCTGGAAACAAGTCGAATTGTTTGTCAGATAATGGGTTTTTGGTTAAATTTAACAGTTTATTTTTTCTTATCATAAGTGTAATTATTATTATATTTTTCCTCTACGGAAGTGAATACATTTATTAAAACTGCTTTTCCTACGGAAGTAAAAAACTGCTAAATGGCCTATTCAAAGTCTTTCAACCTTCATACATCTTTAAAGTAACTACTATTGTATTTCAGATATTAATGAATGTAACTCAACAGACATTTGTAAAAATGGGGCCACTTGTTCCAGCACATTTGGTGATTACAACTGCGCATGCGTTGATGGTTTCACTGGTAAACAATGTGAATTAGGTAATCTTATGTCGGTTTATTTTTACCAAAACTGCGTCTCATACAAATTAAAGACATTTTTTTTCCTGAAAAAATTAATTAAAATGTGTTTGTTGAATATGCCATTTTAATCACATAATAGTAATTCACTTTGACTAAATTGAATGAACAAAATTTACATGAAATTGTCTGTCGGACACTGGGTTTTTGGTTAAATTTAACAGTTTATTTTTTCTTTTATAAGTGAAAGCATCTTTTTTATAGTTTTTTTCCTGTGAAGTGAATAACTTCATTAAAACTGCAAAATGGTATATTCAAAGACTTTTAATAACCTTCATTTTTCATTTGTTTTTGAGTGGGAAAATACATCTTTAAAGTAACTACTATTGTATTTCAGATATCAATGAATGTAACTCAACAGACACTTGTAAAAATGGGGCCACTTGTTCCAACACATTTGGTGATTACAACTGCACATGCGTTGATGGTTTCAATGGTAAACAATGTGAATCAGGTAACTTTATGTCGGTTTATTTTTACCAAAACTGCGTCTCATACTACACTTGTAAAGATATTTTCCCCTGGAAAAAAATGTGTTGAATATGCCAGTTTAATATCACATAGTTATTCACTTTCAATAAAAATTGGAAAAACAAAAATTATCTGGAAAAAAGTCGAATTGTTTGTCAGATAATGGGTCTTTGGTTAAATTTAACAGTTTATTTTTTCTTTTCAGAAGTGAAATTATTATTATATTTTTCCCCTACGGAAGTGAATAAATTTATTAAAACTGCTTTTCCTACGGAAGTGAAAACTGCTAAATGGCCTATTCAAAATCTTTCAATCTTCATACATCTTTAAAGTAACTACTATTGTATTTCAGATATTAATGAATGTCATTTACCAGCTACTTGTCAAAATGGAGCCACTTGTTCCAACACATTTGGTGATTACAACTGCGCATGCGTTGATGGTTTCATGGGTCAACAATGTGAATCAGGTAACCTTAACACTAAAGCATGGCATTCCATACTTACATAATACAGATGATGGAATAACAAGTTTCAGAACGTTTATTTAGGTGTGTCTCTAAGCACACAAAGTTTGCCTGCCACCAATGTCGCTGAATACATCAATATCCTTGGTCTTAATCCTCGTTTAGAACTAGTTAAGTTGTTAATTAATATATATGGTTAGCTTTGTTTATTAAAGTCAGGCTGAAATTGGACATATACCCTACTTTATACATAATATGACCATGGACTGCACTACCGAGACTGTATTGGTAACAGGGGCGGATTGTTTAAAAGGGAACCGCGCTAACATATTTATACTTTGTCCAAAATAGATGCATGTCCCAGCGCCTCTCCAAACCTAGATGGTTTAATTTAATTACTTATATATTAGTAACTTTCTACCTTAGACATAGATGAATGTGCAAACTCTACTGATAAGTGCGTGAATAACGCCACGTGTGTGAACACGCAAGGAAGTTACACCTGTACATGTGTTGAGGGGTATGCAGGCATTTACTGTGAAGTATGTGAAATAAGTAAGTAAACACTCGATTTTTGGTTATTATGTTTTCTTGTAAATATAGTGCCCCTATTCATCCATAGCCTATTCATACAGTAGCCTATTCATCCATAGCCTATTCATCCTGTAGCCTAATCATCCAGTATAGCCTATTCATCCAGTAGCCTAATCATCCAGTATAGTCTATTTCAAAAAGCCATTTAAGTTTATGATGTCAAAGGTTCAGAAAGATTTGAGGGTCTGCGATCAATTTTAAACCAAAAAATGTATTTAAAGTTTTGTATTTACTGTACTCTTTATTTTAAGAACATCGGAGGGGCACGAAAACGGTCAATGCAGACGGTCATCCGGTTTGTCTTAAACCTGATAAATTAGCCAAGTTTACAGTTACCAAAAAGCTGCTGAGAAGTACTATCGAGTGTTTTCAGTTTTGCCTCAAAGTTGGTCACTGTGACACAAGGAAGCCAACGAACGCGTACCAAGTTCAGAAGACGTCAGCAGGAGTGATGTGCCACTTGGTGGAATATGATGGTGACCCGGCTGGGTACATCAAAGCTGATGGTTGCACTCTCTACTAAGATAGAGACAGACGGTGACCCGACTGGGTACATCAAAGCGGCTGGTTGCACTCTCTAGAGACAGACGGTGACCAATCACAAATTATGTATTTATCACAAAATTATGTATTTATCACAAATTATGTATTTATCACAAATTATGTATTTATCATAAATTATGTATTTTTCACAAATTATCAATCAAATACAGTACACTAATGTTTAGATAATGTTTAGATAATGCTTTAGTTTTATTATAAATTTATGTTTTTATATAATAATCATTAATATTTTATCCCGTTTCAACATTTGACTGTGAATCATGGAGGTATAATTTTTTAATAATGTTATACCTCCAAGAGTGAATACAAGTTTTTTTGTTATTAAACTTCAAAACACTACCTTTTCTTGCTCTATATAAAAGTAATTCCAAATGTATAACATGTATATAAAGGCAGAATAGGGAATAGAAAGATTAACAATTATTAAATTATGAATTAAGAGACGTTTACTATACTTTTAATAAATTAATTAATTAATAAATTTAATGACAAAAAAGATTAACGTTTTGGAACCATCATTGAACCATTCTCAAGAACAAATGAGTAAAATTAACAACTATATAAAGCACCAAAGGGTGACAAGAAATACCTAAATAATTAGTTACAAAGACTGACAAATTTAAAAGATAAGCTCCTCCTCTCGTTAATTATTTAATTTTATTGAGTCATTTTGTTTGTTTCAACTCTTTTATCCACAGCATTTCATTAATTAAGCAATCAAATTTAGAATTGCACTTAGACAATACTTTGAAATTGACTGTATCAGTAGGACTGATATCATGATTTCTTAGATGTTCTCTTTTGATACCTTTATTGTGTTCATTAATGCGTTGATAGAGGTGCCGACATTGCATCACACAAACCACGTTGTACACAACGCATTGCTGGTTAACAAGCTTGGGTTTCTTTTCTTTTGATTTTAAGATTATTATGAAATCATGCCAGTATATTAGGAAGATAGGCGAAATCTTAATATCAAAAGAAAGGAACTCTAAGCTTGTGTTGTGTACAATCATTCCGCTTTTTCGGTACAGATTCATTTCCATGACTCTCGTTCGCATGTGATTGGTCACATCATTTAAGCTTGGTTCCCACTAGAAACGCAACGCAGCGACGTATTGACGCAAAGTAATGTATTGAGTAATCACAAGTGGGAACTGACGACGCAATAGTGCTGCAAAAATCGCAGGTTTGATTTTACGCGGGCGGGGCAAACACAATTATTGGAAGGACATTTTGTTACGTTGCGTAGGTTGCGATACGTTGCGTCGCTCAGTGGGAATCAAACAGTAATTGTCATTGACTTGCGTTGCGTATACGACGTCCGTGCGTTGCATCTCTAGTGGGAACCGCGCTTTGCGCTTACGCTGTGTCTCTAGTGGGAACCGCGCCTTGCGCTTGCGTTGCATCTCTAGTAGGAACCACGCTTTGCGCTTGCGTTGTGTCTCTAGTGGAAAGCAAACATTGCAACACAATGCCTACCAGCACTATACTGATAAATGCGAATCTATAATTGATCAAATGATACTATGGCAACCTATAAAATAATAATAATCATCAGAAAGATTGCCATTGCATAAAAATAAGACAGCAACAACCTAGCCTACATTGTAACAGATGGTCGAACTTCGTCAAAACCTGTTTTGTAATTTTTTATATATTCCTTAATTCAATATGCAGTAAAATAATTGTATGGTTTACGATGACATCAATTAATTCAATAAAAAATCCTTAAGAAATAAATGAACCCTTAATGTTTGCACGGACACATATCTATTCTGTATAAACAACAATAACAAGCTATATTAACCTTATTACTGTAATAATGCTAATAAAAAAACGAATTATTCATGACTGCACTAAAGTGTCACCTCCGTTGGTTATATAATGTTTTGTGTTAATAGGAAAAGGTATAAGAATGGGTTGTAAACATCAAACATGTTTTCCACTAGGCGAATTCATTCATGTGAATTGAACTTTAAACACTACGTTCTAAGGCGAGTTTAGTTATATGAATATGATTCTGGAGCAGTATAAAACGCGAGACATTTATTTGAAACATTTTAGGCCTCTATTTCATATGGCTCTGAAGCATGACAACCAATCTGAATTCAGAAGTGATCGATCCCAGAAAGATTGGCCTTATTTGAAAAGAGAAACTATACAGACGCAACGCAAGGAATTTAAAGCGAGTCGACCAATATTCTAACAGTCGCTTGTGATTGGTCAACTAGCTTACGTTGCGTCCTATCGTAGTGGGAAACCAAGCTTCAAGACTTCTTTTTGTTATGCGTAAAAAGAGCTCATGAAATGTCTACTTCAGATTTCACTTAGTTTTACATTAAATCTTTAACTTACAAAATAACCAATCAGAACTCATGACATTTCGATTCGCGCTAATAAATTCACCAAATAAAACGTCAGACTTTACATAGTATTGTTATGTTTTCACACTTGGTTTTAGATTGCACGTAGTTTTCATTACAATAGACATTCAATCTACAACTAATTCCAACTACTAACTCTTATTTCGACTTCACTGTACAGTATCTATTCTCATTTTAAAGGCTTACCGTAGTACTATTTCGTTCTCATTTGCACTTAGGAAACTTTTTCCAGTGTCGGATTTTCGGGGTGTAATGAAACTCATTCTGACTATTTTCTTTTACAACTAAGGCTAATTTAGTGGAATTTTAGGAAGTCACGGTTTTGGAAATTGATCTACTAGTATCATTTTGAAAAATAACATAGGCCTAGGGTGGAAGGTAAAGGAACAACATAGCAAAATATAAATGTTTGTATGTGTAGACCTACAATGAATCTGAGAATAATAAAAGGTGGGTATGATACAGGGTATCTGGGCTGGGCAGTCTATTCGTCCGAATAGACAATGTCCGAGCTATGATTGATTGCGCACCAAAAGTATAAATAGACGGAAATATGAATACGCATGCGCATAAACCAACAATTTAGATTCACCTGAAAAAAAAACAAAACTGTTTCACCATTGGGCAAAATACATTTACGCATGCGCATTTTGTAGATACATTCTTAATAATAGTTATTATGCCAACCATAAACACAACGTCGTCAGTTCTGATAGTTACGAGGCTCCTGATCGGCCGCTACGGTTTCTTCATATTTTATAAGTTGATACCTCATCGTATATTTACAGTTACAATTTGTGTTCATACTTTACGTGGTAATAATTATGTGCAACGAAAAACGATCCGTACTTAGTGTGAAGATTTGGAAAAACACAAGATACAAATGTATACTTACATTGTTCATAGTCTGTCTACATACAGGTAAGGGTTTAATCACAATCACAATAGGTCTATTTAGTTCTTCTGATAAAAATATTGGCAAAAAAAAAAAGATTTCGGACGTTTATAATAAAGAAGACTACCCACAAATTTGAAAACATGCGAATAGACAGTATATCAAAATTGTTAGTCTCGCAGATAACAATAAAAGAAAGAAAAGGAAAACAGAATAAACGAAAATCTTTTGTCTATTTTAGGAGTGCTGTGCGCAACATGGAAACACTATCAATACAGTTGGTATGCAGCCTATGAAAGGCGAGTTTCTTGGACTACCGCGCTTCAAAGATGCGAGGATGAAGGGGGATCGTTAGCTTCTATAACTTCATCTGGTGAAAATAGTTTCGTTTATTCGTTGAGTTATGATAGTTCTTATCTTTGGGTTGGATTGAATGACAGAGGTAATGAAGGTACTTTGCGGTGGACTAATGGAGCATCTGCAAGTTATACATGTATGTATATAAAGCTGCCTCCAGCACATAAATTACGATCTTCTTTAACACACGCTTTCACGTTATAGGCAGTTTGGGAAACCTCCGTAGCCATATACGTCTTGTGATACGTGCGATGCGTTTGCCCAAACTATCTAATACCAGGGTCACGCGTACTACGTCATCACATTGTTATCGGTTCCGTACGCAATGTGATTTGTGGTGATTTGTGGTGAGGTTAAGACAAATTTAGCCGAACAATTTCCGACACACCAAGGCTATAGGCCTACTATGCAGGAAAAAATAATACCTATTTACAACTCTAACCCCTCTAAAAAGTGGATATATGTATTTGTGATAGGTTTGGTTACTTTTTGCAACGCAACGACGAAGTGAGTTGACAAATCACAAGCAGCGGTTCCGATGGTCCATGTCATGATTGGTTCATGCGGCGCGGTTGCGTCCTTACGTCACAATGGGAACCAGGCTTTAAGCGTGGTTCCCACTAGCGACGCAACGCAAGGACGTAACGCAACGCAAGTGAATTGACGATTCACAAGCGATGGCTTATTCGCTTGTGATTGCTAACTGTCTATAACTTCGCTTGTCATTGGTTAAAACGCTTGCGTTGCGTTTACGTCCTTGCGTTACGTTCTAGTGGGAACCAAGCTTTAGCGATCCCATAATCTTAATTGTAACTTTTGTTCCAGTTAAAAAAATTATTTTGAAAACAAATGAATTGTATATAATCTTCAACATTAAACCCAACAGTACAACAATTCACTTGGTTTCCGTACGGTACAGTAAAGTAGGCTTGCTGTATGCATTTAGATATGTTTCCATTTTGTTAGATTGGTCGCGAGCACATAATGATTACAACAGCAACTCACGAGACTGCTTAACACTCAGAAATCAGATTATGTCGTCCAATCGTGTCGTCAAATATTGGTACATGTACGACTGTGATGACGAACGTTGCTACGCTTGTGAAAAGGGTAAACTTTTATTATAAATTCATAAATGGTATACAATTCAAAAACGAAATTTCTTTAAAGATAATATTGTCTCTCTGGAAAAACAATGTTTTTGTTGAATATGCAATTTTAATGTCACATAATAACTTTGATCAAAATAGGATTGAAAAAAAAATCATTTACCTGAAAAAAAAAAAAAAAAAAATTGTCAATTGACTGGAAGTCAATGGGTTTAGGTTGAATTTAACCATTTATTTTGTCTTTTTAAAAGTGAAAACATTTTTTTTTCGACGGAAGTGATTAACTTTATAAAAACCGCCAATGACCTACAGTAATCAAAGTCTTTTTTTAATTAATCTTCATTTTTTATGCTTTTGTGGGACAATACATCTTTAAATTGTTATACATTTATTTATATATTTAATGGCCATACTATGTTATTTTATGAGTGGAAATCAAGTTTCATTCTTTTAGCTTGATTATGGTGTAGGCCAACTGTACACCAAGAATGAAATGCTGCTTTATTCATTTAGCAAATAAACGTATCTTTTTATTTAAATTTTAAAATTAAAACCTGTCGATATACGAAGTTTTTTTTAAGCCAACGATACTCTTTAAAGCTGGCTTTTGCGAAATGTTCTTAACTGTCTTATTGCAGATTATGACGAATGTGACAATAATGAGGATGAATGTGAAAATGGGGCTACCTGTGTGAACAGGGATGATGGGTACGACTGCACATGCGCTGCTGGATTCACTGGGCAACGATGTGAATCAGGTAAGGTATGGTTCACACTATTACACATATTAAGTTATGAACATTAATGGAAAAAAAAAAGAAATAAATGAATTATTATGTTTGAAATAAAATTTCGCTTTAGATTTTAATGAATGCACAAATTCAGTGGATGATTGTCAGAATAAGGCCACCTGCGTCAACACACATGGAAACTACACATGCACGTGTGCTGAGGGTTTCACTGGACAACGATGTCAATCAGGTAGGTATGGTTCACACCAGAACATGGTTTTAATTTGATTAAGCACAGCAGGTTTGCTGTTTATTTTTTCAGATAAAAAATGGGAGTTTATAGGACTACTGTGCCTACATAAAAATGGCCTAATGTTGAAACTATAAAATAAAGGTTTTTTTTATAGATTTAAATGAATGTGACAAGTCAACAGACGCTTGTAAAAATGGGGCCAATTGTTCCAACACATTTGGTGATTACAACTGCGCATGCACAGATGGATTCATCGGTAAACGATGTGAATTAGGTAAGGACATTATTAGCAGTCAAGTGTGGCGAGGGAGCCATGTTGCCAGCACTCTCACTAAATGGTTTATATAATTAAAACATTACTGACTTTCTACCCAGACATAGATGAGTGTGCCAACTCTATTGATAGTTGCGTGAATAACGCCACGTGTGTGAACACGCAAGGAAGTTACACCTGTACATGTGTTGAGGGGTATGCAGGCATTTACTGTGAAGAAGGCCTAGGTGAAATAAGTAAGTAAACAACATACTCTTAATGATCATGTCTCTTCTGTATGATGTCGGTCAAGATGTGTGCTTCCATTAAGAAAGTCTTCTTGGTAAACTTCCGTCTACATCTCTTGTATTCCAAAGACTATTTCTAATATAACCACAGTCAGGTGTCATACTCTGTATGCTAGCATGTTGTACAATATCCAGTAGCCTATTCATCCGTAGCCTATTCATTCAGTAGCCTATTCATCCATAGCTTATTCATTCAGTGGCCTATTCATCCAGTAGCCTATTCTTCCAGTAGCTTATTCATTCAGTAGCTTATTCATTCAGTGGCCTATTCATCCGTAGCTTATTCATTCAGTGGCCTATTCATTCAGTAGCCATTTCAGTTCATAATTAACTTCAGGTTCAGAAAGTGAAGTCTGTGGTCAAGAATTTGAACAAACGAAATGTATATAAAGTTGATTTTTTCACTGTACTGTTTATTTTAAGGACATCGGAGGGGCACGAAAACGGTCAATGCAGACGGTCATCCGGTTTGTCTTAAACCTGATAAATTAGCCAAGTTTACAGTTACCAAAAAACTGTTAAGGAGTACGATCGAGTGTTTTCAGTTTTGCCTCACAGTTGGTCACTGTAACACAAGGAAGCCAACGAATGCATACCAAGTTGAGAAGACGTCAGCAGGAGTGATGTGCCACTTGTTGGAATATGACGGTAACCCGACTGGGTACATCAAAGCTGATGGTTGCACTCTCTACTAAGATAGATAGAGACAGACGGTGACTCGACTGGGTACATCAAAGCGGCTGGTTGCACTCTCTACTAAGATAGAGACAGATCATATTTGATTCATCTGTTGAATCACACTTGTTTTTGAAATTATGTATTTATCACAAATTATGTATTTACCACAAATTATCAATCAAACATAGAACTACACTAATGCTTAGATAATGTTTTAGTTTATTACAAATTTATATCTTATATAATAATCATTACAAATATTTTATGCCGTTTTAATCGCTTAAACATAGTTGACAGTGAACACAAGTGTGTTTTTTTTATTAATCAAAACACTACCTTTTCCTATTTTGTATAAAAGTAAAGTCAAATGTATAACAAATATATATGAAGGCACAAAGAGGGATAGAAAGATTCAAATTATTTATTGCTTTTTTTATCATCCATATATTTTGGTAAGATTTGGTTGTTTTACTACCTAATAATTTCACATTTGTTAAAAAGTACAGTTTTCTTGTAAAAACGGTATTTTTTGTCGGGTTGCTCATTCATATAATAATTTAGTTCAAATGTTTCCTTACATCGATATATTTAGTTGTAATATAGTCTTTAATGTCATTTTTAATAATATATAAATCTGTTTGTATTTCCTTGTTCTTTTTTATGTAAATCAAATGTATATT
The DNA here is from genome assembly GCF_963402885.1 of Antedon bifida. Classification (NCBI taxonomy): domain Eukaryota; kingdom Metazoa; phylum Echinodermata; class Crinoidea; order Comatulida; family Antedonidae; genus Antedon; species Antedon bifida. The sequence continues at coordinate 33,099,988 of NC_136229.1, read as the reverse complement.
TTATGGCGATCCTGTATTGGTGTTTTTCTTGACACACTGTTGGATCTTGAATAAATAAATTTAAAAAATAAATAAATACATAGTTGATGGGTGGATCCAGTGAGGTTACACTTTGAGCAAGTCCTCCCTCTTGTGACAGTTAATGATATTTTTGCTATCTATTTTTGACAGACTATTAATATTATGTTAGCGCTCGTGGATCCGCCCCTTTAGTTGTGGATCCGCCCCTTTAGTTGTGGATCCGCCCCTTTAGTTGTGGATCCGCCCCTTTAGTTGTATCTATATATTCAGGTTCTTTTTCTCCACAGCACCTATCATATAGTAATTAAAACACACAAGGTTAAAAATATATTTTATCTATAGTTTTCCTCCACCTCCGCTCTCATTTTCAATTTATTAATAATCTTTAACATAATAATGAAAACTTAATATTGTTACTATTGCTAAAAGCCCTAATATACCCCAAATAAGGTTATCTTTCTCATCTTCAATCGCTTTGGTAACTGCTTCATCTAACTTTCTCACTGTATTTTCTAAACATTCAAGTACTGAGTTCATTGATTTGCAATCTTCATACAATTGATCGATTGTTGAGTTTGATATTAGTCTTTCTAATGGCTCTCCCATGACGATAAACAACTATATAAAACAAAATTGTTGAATGAATGATGTTTTTTTTGACATTTTAGCACTTTCATAAAGTTTTAATTGAATATTTAGTATTTTAAAAATATATTTTATGCTTCTTTGTATTGCTGAGAGCTCCATAAAATCAGCTCGCACTGAAATATGGTGAAATAAATAATATTGCCTATCAATAACATATATTCATGTATTCTAATGTTGAGGTCATAGTTCAATGCATTCTTACCTGCTCATTACAATTTGAATATACTACTAGAATACTATCATCACAGATTGTTTTAGTATTCAGCCATTCTTGCCTTAGATTTTCAGCAACAGAAAAACCACCATTATCCCTGAAAAAAATTATATAATTCAGTTTAATTTTAATACTCACTACTCTTAAATATGGTTGGAAAAATGCTTTTGATTATTCAATTTCGAAATGAAACAAATTACAATTATAGCATAATAGAAAGTAAGCAAAATTCCAAGGATCTTCCAAAGTGATTTAGCACCAGTTACTTTAGGTTTACAAAAATGAACAGCTGTGCTTAATCAAATTACCACCAGCAACTTTCGAGGACATTTTCTAAGCATGTAGATGGCCAAAATAGAATATGGGCTAAAGATTAGGTACTGAACTTAGCTTTTTTTTATAAATATGTAACGCCAAAGGCTTTTAACATGTAAAAAGCCCTGTTGTAATTATTATTGCTTGATCAGTTGTTGTTGTTGTTGTTAGTTCCAAGTTGATCACGAATGTAAATATTATGTATGTATTGTTTTGCTGTGTTTTTCTGCCAAGAAAACAATTATCATTATTAAACTATGTATGAATGACTTAATGAATCGAATCTGAATCTAAATCTCAGCTAATAAACAAAAACATTTTTTTCATACAGAAAAATAATCAAATTAACACCGTTTAGGCACAAAGTCAACTGAGAAAGTTGCCTACCAGTACATTACAGTACCTACCAGCAATTTCTAACATAATATATTCGCATTTTTACAAAATCTGTGAAAATCAAAAAACAGTATAGTAAACCGTTATCTACACTAATTTGACCAAAAAAAAGTGTGCCCAAATATGGTTGTGATATCACCGCCGTGTATATATATGGGCACATAAAGTTTTATAGTGTAGACAGAGCTTAAGTCTATGCTTATTTTTTAAAAAATCAATTGGAATCAGTTATTGGAACTGCAGTAGAATAATTTGTTTCTACATTTACACAGTAGTAGTAGTAATTTGAATGCAGTAAACATACCTATCAAGTTCTGCAACCATTGCTACTGCCATTGTGTAGCCATTTTCTACTAATGCTGTGCAGTTATTGCAGACACACACAGATCCATTATTTATTTCATCGATTGTAGCACGAAGTTTATCACCTAAGAAATAATTAAAATGTTGTTAACATAAATTTATAGAGTTGACTTGTGGGAAGCACAACCAACTTTCTTGCTTGCATATTTCAAACCAGTTCCCACCAGACACCATGACACAGCATATTTCGCTTAGTGGTGCAGTTCCCACCAGACACCATGACACAGCATATTTCACTTAGTGGTGCAGTTCCCACCAGACACCATGACACAGCATATTTCACTTAGTGGTATATTCCTTCAATCAATCTTGTAAGCAATGAAATAGAATAATTAAAAAAGAAAGAAAAAAAAGAAGAATGGTGATTGAAAATAAATTAGAGTGGCTTACTACTGTCCTCTGGCAGTATATTATCTGGATCACAAAGTACTGATGTGTCTGTGACATCACAGAAGGTGTCTGTATCGTTGACTGAAGATTGACAATAAACTTGAGTCGTAGTCAGAAGTATGAAGACTAATATTGTGGACGGCATCATTCCAACAAGACTAATCTGAAAAAGCAAAAGTGTTTACATTTTAATTGATTAATTTCCATACGTACACTACGCCAAATAGATTTAATTATTCAAATAATATTGTTCTAAATTGATTTGACCCGATTGAGAAATTTAGTTTTCTATTAATTCACGGTCAACCATGCCTGCTGAGTGCTCTACTACAGACAGACTACCTAGCTAGGCCTATTAATATAGAGTTACAGTCACTCTCTGTATGCAGGCTAATATAATAAATATAGCTAGCTAGCCTAGGCTCCACCTACCTAGCCTAAAAAGTAGCCGACCTACTACTCCTAGGCCTTAGCTAGGCTAGCCTAGTTTGTTGGTACAGTAAGTTAGACTAGGCAGTAGGCCTAGGCCTAGTCTGGTACTACTACTATTTAAGCTACTAGTAGGCCTATAGGACTAATCTAACCTGATCCCCGATATATTATGCGGTTACTAACAAACTTTTTTTGGTGTGTACTGTGCTTTTATTTTATCGTCGGAGAACTTCAAGTCATTTTTATTTGCTGTTCTTTCTTTTTTTTTTACGATCTGCCACCGTCGCCCTCTATCATATCAACAAACTTTTTTTCTCAGGCCGCCGAGCGTGGGGGCGCGCTTCAAAACATTGCAAAAATAAACACAAACATAATTAATTTTTGAGGACCACTAACTCAAATGTCTCTGTTTCTTGTTTGATATGAACAATAGTTTATGATCGTATCCATTCTTTATTATTTTAAGAAACTATACTACTGTCTCGTCGACCTGAGTAAGTCGAAACGTAGTATTTTAGACTAGCTAGGCCTAAGGGTCACGTCTCTGTCTGCACTACTGCTAGGTAGGCCGTCTACTCTCTGATGAACAGCCCGGCCCCTGTGCAGTAGGCCTAGGCCCTACAGTATATTTGGCTTAATAGGCTGTGAAAAAAATCTCTCTGGACGGTGGACCCTTCTTGGCTACTACTACTAGCCCTAGATGGATATAATAATATACTTATAATTTAAACAAAATTACAGTATATTGTCTTTAATTTTCAGTACAGAAAAATATAGAAAAATGCCACTTTTTGGTGGACCAAATTTTACACCCAAAAAAACACCGCCACGAAGATCTTCATCTTTAAATAACTTAAACAAGCTTGAAAGTTCAATCAGAGAAGAAGAGTATGGTTTGCAATATGACGTAGCCAGACTAAAACTGGGAGGACAGGAGCTGAAGTTTGATAAAGAAAATGGTGTTTGGATTTCAGGTCTGTCTATTTAACTTGTGTATTCATCATTTAGTTTTATACAATCAAAAATTGCATTATTTTGACAAAACTATTTTATTTTTTAGATGGAGGTGGAGGAGGTGGTGGTGTTAGCCAGCGAGAATTTATCAAGTTACGTAAACAAAATCAGAAACTTCTTGAAGAAAACAATTTGTTAAAATTGAAATTAGAAGTTTTACTTGACATGGTAGGTATATAGAGTCAGCCTTTGGCCAGAGATGTTTGGTTTTATGAAACTGAAAGAGTAGAAACAAATGTTAGTTTCCATAGACTGTAAAATCTTTTTTGAGATTTTATCCGCCTCTTTCGTTACTTGTGTTTTCTTGTCTTATTTTAAAAGCTTGCAGAAACCACTGCTGAGAAACATTTCCTAGAGAAAGAAATTGGAGATTACGGTACGGGAACGACGAGTAGTAAACGAAGCACAAAGAGGTGAAAGTTTGTGTCTGAAGTTGCCTGCTGCTGTATATAAACTAATAATACTATAAACTTGATGACCGACTTTATCAACTTTGTTTTGAAAATAAATGTATCTCATGATTTTGCAGTTTTGTACAGTAGTGTTTCATGTATTTTTAATTGCGTTAATAAAAAAGAGCTGTTTTCATCAAAGATTCTATAGGCAAACAGTTTAAAGCCTTGTCTACTGTGACAGAAATATGTGATGTGCCCATATTTGGACATGATGTCATAACACTACTACTACTTTTGGGTATATCACTATCATATTTGGACACATTACACTATCAAACCAGTTCGACAAAAAAAGTGTTGACAGAGCTTTACACTTTTGTGGTAAATGTGAAGTAGTTACTGCAGCAGATCAATGTTACTGCTGTACCTATATTTATGTTGTTAATTAAAAGTATACAAACATGTAATACAGTATAAAATGTGTTGTTTAAATACATTATTCTGCAACCATGAGCCAACTACAGTACTAGCTACCTAAAAATTTGAATTAATGTTCCAAATGTTAATATCAGTGCAGTTGTAGGCTTCAAAATAGGCTAGTAGATTATACAGCTACTGTACGTAGCCCAGTCGGTTAACATGCGGGCCCCGACACTCATTTTCACAACAAATCCACTGAATAAAGTACAGTAAGCTAAATAATATTTTTGATTTATTATTTGATAAAATTCTGTAAATTTATAAAGGGTCACTATCAATGCTGCATTCCACCCATAACTGGAGGTCCCAATCCTGTAGGTATTCCTGACATGCCCCCTGATGCAGCATTTGGCCCAAGAAGAATCTGAAAAAATAAACATTTAATATTGTCAAATAAAAAAACACTCCACCAGGTTAGTAAAAACCAGACAATCATCGACAACACAAGATCTGTTTCCAAAACAGTATAAATATATTAGCACACAGTTTTTTAATAATACAGTATTGCCATATTTACTGAGAAAAGCTATAAAGTTTCTGTGTAGAAATTTAGGGTCTGTAATAAAATGTGAGCTTGTAAATTCAATGAATTTACCAACCTAAAGATTGCAAATTACAAAACAAAATTTGATACTGTATGTTGCAATTCATTCACACACCTGTCTTTGATGTTGTAATTGTGCTTGTTGCATTTGCGCCATCTCAGCCTCGAAAACAATCGGTAAAAACAAAATCATGAAAGAAGTAGACGCAATCCAGGCCGCACTTTTTCCAAACTTGAAGGCATTGACTGTACCGCTCCATGTAAGGCTTGCTGCTGAACTACCTACAGTACGAACTGATGGTGGGAACATCTCAGAGAGAGCACATATTCTTTCAAATATGGTTTCGTCTTCAAATTCCTGAAAAAAAAAATTTAAACCTTTTATAGTATTACTATTACTTACTAGTGCTAGTAGGCTTATTTATTAATTAAACCTCAGCTCAGATCTTGATTGAATAATTGATAAACTCCAACTGGAGTATCACTCAATGTGTGAGTAGAGGTTGAGGAGGGGAGAGCTAATCATACTAGTATAGATAGATTAGAGTCAGACTGAAGTGTTTTATTTATACAGTAATTATACATATTTTATATTTAGTTTAAGGTCTAGATGTTATATCTATGTTATTAAACAATAAAACATTGCCCTAAATACACAGTATAACAAGTTGAAAGGGCTAGGCCTAAGAGGTGGACTATCCAATGTCAACTCAGAGAGAGAGGATGATTAGGCTAGTCGCCCCTGCGGTGGTGTAGTCAACAGCAACTACCTAGCCTAGGTAGCTAGGCCTAGCATAAGACTCGATTAACATGTTAATTTTTATGTCCACACCATTAAATATACAGAGAAAAACTAAATATGGATACAATACGTACCTCTTCTAATTGCGAGTCTTCGGTAACCTCTCGAATCGTTAATTCATCAGCCATTCTTTTTACTTTTTTAAACACGTTTCGCCACAACGCACACCGTGAAACTTTCGCTCGACTTTGATAATAACCGCCCTCTCCAGGTTTTCTGCAAACTCTGACCATGGACAGCAATTCTCCATGTCCTGCGGACTCTCACCATGATCCAATTTGGCCCATGTCTGGTCATGTACTATCCAGTCTTTGATTGACTCGAGTCCTCTCCAGTAAGTAGTAACATGGCTACTTATAACTGCTAGAACAATACTGTATACGGTATTGTATTGTATAGAAAATATAAAAATGTTGCCAAATAGGGTTTCTTTTCCTCTTCATAACACACGCGGAAAAAACACCGACTCATAATTCAAAACTTTTACAGAGACTTTATAACATGTTTTTAATTTAACTTTATTCAACAAACAAATATTAGTAGTACGAAGTACACACATAATGGTATTAAATGAAAGTAAAAAACATACAGGATTTAAAGAAGTTACTACATATTAATTATACGATGAGCAAATTCGATATATATGGTCATAAAAAAGAATATAATATAGACCTAAATGTATCTATGTCAAATGTAAACTAGAAACGAGTGCAATTATACATTGATAGAGAATAATCGATTAGCGAAATACAGTGTTAGAAGAATAATAATTGATAATTGATCAATTGTTATTTTAATGTTGTTTTCCGTTTACTAGACATTAATTTGCTGATGTTAAAAGCTTAAAATCACAACATAACATAGAGTACCTAATCTTCATCATCTTGGTAACTTGACCTTCCTACAGCAGTCTGCGTATCTTCATCTCTGTAGTTTTCAGTGAATAGTAATATGTTTTCCAATGGTTCCACACCACACCAGTAGCGTACTGCTCGGTTTCTCCCTCCAAGTACAACCCATTCAGGTTAGAATTATGACAGGAAGTGTACCACCAAGCTCCTTTGTATGTTACAGCACACGATGATGACTCGTTCTCGTCATTGTCTCGGTCAGATGTTGAAAATGGTTTATTACCGTGGCCACTCAGTGAATTACCTGTAATAAAAGAAAAATTATTAATCTCGTCGAGTTTGAACACGCTGAACCCTGTTCATCTACTAACTTTTTAGTCACGGTACAGTTATCCGCCGAGTAATAGACACACGCGTGTAAATTAGAAACTTTAATTTTCTTTACTCCACAAATCTCTAAAGTAACAACAGAACGTTCGTGCGTCCGTACGTCAACCATTCTGAAAGGACGCTTCTGTTTTGGTTTATATTTCTTCGTAATCTTTGGTACACGTGAAATATATTGCTCCATTGACATACTGCAGTACACTAAACGAGACTACACTACACTGAAGTGCATGTGAAGTGTCATTACACTACACATGAAAAACTCATTAATATATAAAATAAAGCTTTACCTGCATCACCACTATAAGTGCCAATAACCAGTTTGTAGTTTGTGCTCTCATCACCTAATCGAAAGTTTTCGTAGCGAGCATACGCAGACTCTCCGTCGAAAGAAGTCATGTCTACTCTCATTTCAAATTGACCAGCAGACGTAATACGGTATATGTTGTCATTACCAAGCCAATGCTCACTATTAACATTTCCAAACCCAGATTTATAAGCCGCCCATCCTCTGTAAAAATCAGTAGTTCCGTCTTCTCGTCTTTGAAAGACCTTTAGAAGTTAAGAAAAACAGTATTACGCATTACGCACGGTGTATACAACGACCAGAGAAGTGTGGCCTAACTCTTCCCTGATACGACACAGTTTCAAAATGATCTCTACGCCTTACCGTCCATCCACCGCCATCAGTCACCATGTCACAGTATACACGAATGGGTTCACCTCCATCATGTGGATCGATCATGTATGATCCACTTTGTGCTTGGCTGTCTCTATCAAGAATTTCAGTGCAGTCTTGTGGTTTCCCTTTAAAAATAAAATAATTGAAACCAAGCAGCTTGCATGAATATTACGAAAACCAACATCATAAATAATGGATCTCGCACGTGGTTAAGATCAAACAACAGCGAGCCTGTAAACATCCTCACTTTCCATTCTACTAAACTAAACCAAGGAAAGAGGAAGGAAAATAAAATCCATTCTGCAACGTGTAATAGACAGAAGTGGAGTTGACAGATCGCAGTTCATCAGAGATGGGTTCAGCTAAAAAACATATCAAATGAAAAAAAAACTACAAAAAATGCATATATATACATGATAGTTGTCTAGTGGGATGCAGGAGTGATATTGTTTTGAGCATCAACATGCAGTGTCCGTAACGCTAACTGACACCATCATTACCGTCATTAGCCACCATATGTGATCTAGTTTCACGGTAAAGCTTGGTTCCCACTAGAACGCAACGCAAGGACGTAAACGCAACGCAAGCGAGTTGACCAATGGCAAGCGACAGTTCGAATAAGCCATCGCTTGTGATTGGTCAACTCACTTACGTTGCGTAACGTCCTTGTGTTGCGTCTCTAGTGGGAACCAAGCTTTACAAGGACCAGTAATACATCAAGACTTTTTTTGCTTCATCATCATGTTGTACAGAAGAATCTTTTCAACCATTGATCAGCCTTTACCCCTATATGCCTATTTTGATATATTGGTTTAGCGGTGATGTAAGTTTATCTTTACCTTTTTCATTAGAACAAGTCTCGTCATTACCACATCCATTTTTTACAACAACTGTGCAATGATAACCGTCTTGTTCTTTTGTCACTTGACTGTTCGAAACTGCCAAAGTCAGCATCTGTGACAGGGCGATAAACCTCATCAACATCTTTAATTAATTACTTTTCAATTCTGTTCAAAGTTCTCAGAAAAGGAATAAAACAGTACTGTAGAGTGAAGCAAGCGTACTTTATAGTTAAGTAGTCAGGAAAGAGGTGGGGCACTAATGCAAGTATCCGGTTATTATCTAAGCCATCGTTAATGAAGGAAGGAAACTTTGTTTTATTCAACTAATAATTAAGGGGAAAGAGAGAGTCAAGTCGTCGCCGAGTTCGAATACAGTCCTGTGGTTTAGACTTCATCTTCTTCTTCACACCCACCGTATAGGTCATACCATAAATATCAATACGATTGATTCCATATAATTGAAGGAAGCACACGATTTATCTCGCGCAGTATAATTACAACTATTTTTTGGAAGAGATATTAAGGTGAACTCGGGTCATCACAGTTGTGGAGATGCACATGGGTTAGGCCTCTCTTTTGTGTATGCCCCTTATGTAATAATACACAACAAATTGACTATGACAGAGTTTGCATTTGCACTTTTATATCTTATCATGACAAATAATTCTCTTTTCTATGAAAACGTACAGCCTGTGTATTCAATTAATATATAAAAAGTTATACATTAATAGGAAGAAACAATGGTAAGCCTAATAAAAAAAAGCATGAGAAATCCAGGACTATGCTAATAAGTTTACAATGAGTCGATCGAGTCAACAGACATATAACATATTTTTAAATGTATAAAACCAAAACGGTGCAAAATTATAAATTGCGTTACAAGAAATTAGTAGATTTATTTAAAAATACAATAATATGAGCAGGTCATTTAGCAATAATAAACAACAGATTGACAGATTGGCAACCACGAATTGGCCAAAAAAGGAGACAAAAACATAGATGGAGGGTCAAAATCTCACCTTATAACAACTTGAGCTACTGTAGCACAGCGCAGAACAGAAAGGAATGGTAGATGCTTGAGGAGAGCTACATCTTACAGGGAATGATGGAGCCGAGGTAAGGTAAGGTAATGAACAATTCTTACAACATGTCAAGGGGTGAGGATACGATTCAGTTCAATACCTGTTTTGTGAATTTGGAAAATTTCAAAGTTCAATTGTACTTTAGATTAATATATTAAAATCGTACAATATGTAAACATACAATGCATAACTTAAAGAAGAAGTAGTAGAAAAGCTTGGTTCCCATTAGGTAGGACGCAACGCAAGGACGTTAACGCAGCGCAAGTAGTTTGACCAATCGACGCGATAGATTATTGTCGTTTGTCATTGGACTGGTTGCGCGTGCAACGCAGTCCACGTACGTCGTTGCGTGCTTGGGAACCAAGATTTTTGGTACAGATTATTCTTTTTTGGTACAATGGCTGCCGCTTATTATTAATATTATTATTTCAGTCTGCGTATCTTCATCTCAGTTGTTTTCAATGAATAAAAATATGTTTTCCATGTCTTCCACACAACACCGGTAGCGAACTGCTCGGTTTCTCCGCCCAAATACAGGCCATTCAGATTTGACAAATGGCATTTGTCGTACCACCAACCCCCTTTGTATTTTACAGCACACGATGATGCAGCATTATTGTCATTGTCTCGGTCAGATGTTGAAAATTGTTGATCATTATGATAACTCAATGAATCATCTGCAATCAAAACGAATTACTGTTATCGTTCACAGAACATTTCAGAAAAAGATGGGTATTTAGGCCCGATAGTTGTATTGGGTTGAGTGGCGTAAAGATGGGTATTTAGGCGCCCGATAGTTGTATTGGGTTGAGTGGCGTAAAGATGGGTATTTAGGCCCGATAGTTGTACTGGATTGAGTGGCGTAAAGATGGGTATTTAGGCCCGATAGTTGTACTGGGTTGAGTGGCGTAAAGAGAAACCTTTTCCAATAAATAGGTAACAAAAACCTATCCAATGAGGTTTTTCAGGGCGACTTAAATGCCCTCACCAATAATATAAATGATTATTTTATTTTACTGACATCCACATACTAATTACATGATTAAAACAAGCTCACGTACCAGCATCACCACTATAAGTGCCAATCATCAGTTTGTAGTTGGTGCCCTCATTACCAATTCGGAAGGTATCGTAACGAGCATACGCAGACTCGTGGTCGAAAGTAGTCATGTCAATTCTCAATTCAAAGTGACCGGCAGACGCAATACGGTATATGTTGTCATTACCAAGCCAATGTTCACTACTAATACTCCCAAACCCAGTTTTGTATGCCTCCCAATTTCTGTAGAAATCCGTGGAGCCGTCTTCTCGCCTTTGAAAGACCTTTAGAATAAAAAGTCAACATGAACAATTGTCCCTATTCTATTACATGATCAAAGCAAGAAATGTTTAAGTTATAAGCCTATAGTAAACAGTTTCGATTTATCCTCACCGCACTGCCAATTGTATGTGTTATGACTTACCGTCCATCCACCGCCATCAGTCACCATGTCACAGTATACACGAATGGGGTCACCTCCATCGTTTGGGTCAATCGTGTACTCTCCACTTTGTGCTTGGCTGTCTCTATCAAGAATATCAGTGCAGTCTCGTGCATGCTTCTCTTGAAAACAAGGTAATAAGGAATGTATTTTACAAAACAAATGCCACAAATCAGATGCGCAGGTTTAAAAAACACAACACTATACAGTATATACTGCATGTTTCTCTTTTACTCAAGTACTCTGTATTTTAATGAGTGGGACGTTTAATCGATGATTGAAATTGTATATTACCTCATTCACCACCGTCAGCAGACAGTTGTTTCAGATTTGTATATTAATAAAACTTAGAATAAGTTCCATCTTTCTACTTTATTCATTTATTCATGAATTTGTCAAAAGTCGGATTTATGTTTACAGAGAGAAATTTGAATATAAAAACGTTAAAAGCGTAATGGAGCATCGCACAAGTTTAGACTACAGCCACTGTCACCAAGACGTCATTAAACTATAATTGAATTAATTAATCTTACCACAATCATTGACAACAACTGATACATGACAACCATCTCGATCCACTGTATGACTGCTTGAAACTACCAGAGCCACCATCACTGACAGGATGATAGACCTTACCAACATCTTCACAAGCGGATTACTGTTCAGACTAAATCCAGAAAACGAATGTAACAGGTCGGGAGAAACAGGTCTATATAAAGGCAGAGCCAGGAAAAAGGTTCAGTCAGATATTATGAGGTTGGGCACTAAATGAAAGAAGGATTTGTTGGTATATTCCTAGTATTCAGGAAAATGGTTCAGTCAGATATTATGAGGTTGGGCACTAAATGAAAGAAGTGTTTCCTAGTATTTAGGAAAAAGGTTCAGTAATATGAGGTTGGGTACTAAATGAAAGAAACGTGTTTATAGGTAAGGCCTAAGATTCAGGAAAAGGGTTCAGTCTAATAATGTGTTTTTATTCGAGGTTGAACACTAAATAAAAGAACTGTTTATAGTTAAGAGGTAAAAAAGCATGTCTAATAATAGTTTATTATTACAATGACTATCATGTTTTAAATATATTTTTGGCAAATCATCTTGTGGATTTTGTAAAGATAATACATTAAGACTGTTAATACGCATGGTTTGATATTATATGGTTCGTGATAATACTAAGTACTTATTGTGAATCTTTGTCATGTTCGATCGTTGAAAGTTAACTTCGTAGATTGTCGAGAACATTTCATTATTGGATATCGCCAGACATGTAAAAACGCCTTCAATCTCTACAAATCTTGTTCACCTTTTTTACTCCATAATAATTAAAGGAATAGTCACGTCGTCGATACAATCCTCAAACGGGTTGACCTCATCTTCTTCTCCACATCGTTCTAAAGGCCTTTTCATGGCTGGATGAAGAAAAGCCTTTCAATTAAGTATATTCAGTATAATTACAACCATTTCTACAATTAAAAGTACATACTACATTGTCGTGTGATTTTGGCTTCGATTAAAAAGCCTGTGAAACTTCTATTTATGTTTGTATATATTGCGATGATATCGGGGTCATCCCAATTGCGGAGATACACCTTTGTGTATGTCACTAATACATATACAAATTGACTATGACTACAGTTTGCGGTTGCACTTTTATTTTTTCAATAATTGACATGAAAAACTATATTTGTTACAAAGAGTATAAAGATAACACATTAGTAGCAAAAAAGGAGTCAATCGAGTTACATAACATTTTGTAATTGGATAAAATAGGAATCCATTTAAAATGTAAATACGTTAAATGTATAAAATTAGAAACGAAAACGAGCAAAATTATAAATTATTAAAAAGTTAGTAGATTAGCAACTTGATTAGAAAAATACGGTAATGGCCAATTCTTTTAAAGAGCTGGTTAGGTGTGGTTTGAGTTCAATGGGGATTTGGAAAATTACAAAGAGAACTGATTCAGATTAAATGTATTAATTGTCATAAATGTATAAGGCACAACAAATGCACAACATAACGAAAACAATTTATTTAGTATAATTAATTTTGGTATCATCTTCCGCTTATTATTTCAGTCTGCGTATCTTCATTTCTGTAGTTTTCAGTGAATAGTAATAGGTTTTCCATGTCTTCCATATAACACCATCAGCGTACTCCTTAATTGGTCCATTCTTGTACAACCCATTTAGATTTGACCAATGGCAAGAGTCGTACCACCAAGCTCCGTTGTATGTTACTGCACACGGTGATCCAGAAGAGTTGTCGTTATCTCGGTCAAATGTTGAAAATTGAAAATTATTATGGTAAGTCAGTGAATCGCCTGTAATATAAAACAAAATTATAAACGATTGGAGCATTGTTATCATGGCTCAAATTGAAACTCCCGGTAAAGAGATATATTACCACGGAATTTATATATTTAGGATTTTTAATAGGAGCGTCAACTGAGTTACGATCTCTTTGGTAAATTGTATTTAATTGACACACAAACAATAAGTATAAGGTGATGTCTCAAAAGAGAAGGAAAGTTAAAGATGTATTGTCCCCCAAAAACATGCAAAATGAAGATTAATTAAATCAGACTTTGAAAATGTTATTTTGTAGGTTTATAAAGTTAATCACTTCCATAGAAAAAAAAAATGTTTTCACTGATAAAATAAATGGTTAAATTCAACCAAAAACCCATTGGCTCGCAGCCAATTTGACCATTTGTTGCGTTAAATTGCAGTTTTTTCAGGTAAATACATTTTTTTCCAATTCAATTTTTGGTCAAAGTGGATAACTATTATGTTCAACAAAAACAAAAATGTTGTTAAAAAATATTTTTCAGGGGGACAATACATCTTTAAGAGAGAAAACAAATGATTGAAATTAGAAAATATGTATAAAAACAATGTTATTATGTAGAAAATAATTAATGTTACCAGAAAACAATGTTGAACAGCAGAAAATATGTTGTTCACGGATATGGAAATGATTTAATACAATATTAATATTCATTGATTTTATTTATTACGTGCAATGTGTTTCAATATTTTAAAAGAAAATGAAATAAAAGTTGGACGAACCCACATAAGACAAACAATAATAATTATAAGCCTTACCCGCATCACCAGTGTAAGTTCCAATCATCAGTTTGTAGTTGGTGCCCTCATTGCCAATTCGGAAGGTATCGTATCGAGCATACGCAGACGTGACTCGTGGTCGAAAGTAGTCATGTCAATTCTCAATTCAAAGTAACCACCAGACGCAATACGGTATATGTTGTCGTTACCAAGCCAATGCTCACTATTAAGTTTCCCAAACCCAGTTTTGTAAGCCTCCCAATTTCTGTAGAAATCTGTTCTTCCGTCTTCTCGTCTTTGAAAGACCTTTAAAACGAAATGTATTACGCAGTATATCAACATCAAACCATTTTCTCTTATACACAATAAAATACTTTTTTTTCTAAACCATTAAGGTGTTATGGCTTGTCTAAAAATGTCAAATATGAAACAAGGCATTGTTGTTAATATTTGATAACGTGATTGTGTTATATTAGTTTAGCTTCTCAACACTCCCATAGGTGCCTGTAGTAATATCTTACCGTCCATCCACCGCCATCAGTCACCATGTCACAGTATACACGAATGGGTTTACCTCCATCATGTGGATCAATCGTGTACTCTCCACTTTTTGCTTGGCTGTCTCTATCAAGAATGTCAGTGCAATCTCGTGGATGCCTTTCTTTAAATAAAATACGAAATTTAATGACAGCCATTGAAGTTTTATTTTTCTTCTTTCACTAATGCATTGGCACGTTTGTCAAACGAATCAAATTAGTAAAAGAGAAATTGGAATAAAACAAAAACCTACTGATCATTTAAGGGAGGAAAACCCAGTGGATAGAAGAGCAGCTACTACAACGTGTACAGATTAGAATGTATTAACATTATCACTATTACTCCTCAAGTTGTTATCATCTTACCACAATCATTGAAAACAACAGATACATGACAATCTCCTCGTTCTACAGTGCGACTGTTTGAAACTACCAGAGCCACCATCAGTGACAAGACGATCAACCTCACCAGCATCTTCACTTGTCAGTTTATTCTGTATGTTCAGTCTACCTCAGAAAATGAATGTATAACAGTCGGCTGTGGAAAGTGTCTTTATAGTCCAGTCCCAGTGGGCAAAAAGTGGTTGAAAATGAAAGTTTGCCTCAACGTAAATGTCAACTTTGAATCAACATAGAAATTATCAACGTTGAAACAACGTTAAAATAGGTAACGTTGAAATAACGTTGAAAAAATGGTTGAAAATGAAAGTTTGCCTCAACGTAAATGTCAACGTTAAATCAACATAGAAATTATCAACGTTGAAACAACGTTAAAATAAGTAACGTTGAAATAACGTTGAAAAAGTGGTTGAAAATGAAAGTTTGCCTCAACTTAAATGTCAACGTTGAATCAACATTGAAATTATCAACGTTGAAACAACGTTAAAATAGGTAACGTTGAAATAACGTTGAAAAAATGGTTGAAAATGAAAGTTTGCCTCAACGTAAATGTCAACGTTGAATCAACATAGAAATTATTAACGTTGAAACAACGTTAAAATAGGTAACGTTGAAATAACGTTGAAAAAATGGTTGAAAATGAAAGTTTGCCTCAACGTAAATGTCAACGTTGAATCAACATAGAAATTATCAACGTTGAAACAACGTTAAAATAAGTAACGTTGAAATAACGTTTGCCTCAACAAAAATTTCAACGTTGATTCAACATAGATTATCAACGTTGAAACAACGTAAAAATGTCTACGTTGAAATTATCAATGTTGATTCAATGTTGAAATTATTAACGTTGAAACAACGTAATAATTAAGTTGAAATGAAAATTTGTATCAACGTAAATTTCAACATAGATTTAACGTTGAAATTATCAACGTTGATTCAATGTTGAAATATTAAAGTTAACATTATCCGCAAACATTGAAATAATGCTGAAAAACTGTTGAATTAAAGTTTAAATTAAAAAAAATATTAACGTTGATCCATTGTAGAGTAATCAACCAAATTCAAGGTAGAAAAAATAACGTTTAATCAACGTATACAGATCAACGTTGATTCAACATAGAAATTATCAACAATTTAACATAGCAATGGTTTAGTTAATAGAAGAACAGCTTATAGTAACACAACCAAAATAAATCAAGCTGAAATCTGGCATATTTTCAATGGTAATTGATTTGTTGAATTACTATATCCAATTTGAATCAACGGTTTTAAAGTAGTTGGTAGTAAAGTATACTGTTACGTCGCAGAATCCATCAATAGAGACATTTTATAAATACTGTATATCTTACTAATCTTTAATTTCTATAAAAACATAAAATAACATTTAATCAAATCATCAGGCAAAATCCAAGCAACAATCAAATAATGTACATCCTCACTGACAGTTCTCGGGTACCAAAGTTAAGTATAAAAAATATACTAATAACCAGTTTGTAATATGTTTGCCAACTAAATAAATATTGGCTGATTACAGTAAAACACAATAAATACAACACACGTCACAGGTGCCTTGTGCTAATGTTGCAGAAGTCCAAATGAAATGGCAATAACACAATACTGTAATTGCATTGTTCCGATTAGTCAATAAACAGTTGCCTCGATTCCTGTGTTGACATTGTCCTATGCTTTCCAAAAGTGTGGCAATATCATTTTTCCAAACCTGAAACAAATTCAATCAAGTTACTGTAGTTTTAAACAAAAATAATACAGTGAAAAATTAATTAAAAGATTTATTGTCCCAAAAAAACATGAACAATGAAGATTAATACAATCATACTTTGAATACCTTGCCATTTTGCAATTTTATCAAAGATATTCACTTGCCGTAGAAAATAAACAAAAACAATACAATACAAAGATTTCACTTAACAAAAATACAAAATAAACAGTATATTTAACCAAAAACCAATTGTTTGTTTAAATTGTCCCCCTTTTCAGGTACAAATGCATTTTTTAAAATCTAATTTTTGGTGAAAGTGAACAACTCTATAGTGACGGCATATTCAACAAAACATTTGTAAAAAAAATTGTTCAGTTCAATTATATCTTTAACACATTGTTCAAAAATCATACTGTACATAAACAAAAATTCAATTCAGAACATCATTTCACACTAAACACGTAAAATATGCAATCAATTCAATTTTAGGCGCTAGTTCCGTTTCGCACCTGTTTTTATTTCAACTTCCTTTTGACTCCAAACTTGTTAAGTAACTTATTGTGAAAACCACACCTTAGAATTGGGCCTCATAAGTACTTTTATGAAGAAGAATCACATAAAAAGTAACAAACAAATCCTTTAAATTGATGATTTTACAGACATGTTTCTCGCATACCGTTCGCGAATTTAGCATACTCGAAGTTCACTATTTTCGTTTCTATGGAGCGCCAAAATAGCAACTACAGGTATAATAGATGGTTAAAAACTCAATGGAATGCGTCTTCTTTTAATGCATCTATTATAATTGAAATACACGTTTAATTTCAATATATTGTCAATAAAAATTCTGTAACATGTTACTGCTAATAATGAGTGCTGTTTTCAAATATCAACCGACCCTAAATCAGCATCACTACCTATAGCCTAGGCCTAAGACTAAGAGGAATATTATTTAGATCATTGAGGTATCTACAGTACATGTAATATGATGAATGAATTTGTCGATTTTTATTCTTAAAAGTTAACGAAAACCATGTACAGTATCAACAGTAACATTTTTGTTGCATTGACATTGAAAAAAGATATTAAAATTGAACGTAATTTTCACCAATAAATGCATTAAATATACGCATTATACCGAGTTTTTAGCCCTCTATTATAGTTGCTCTTTTGGCGCTCCATAGAAACCAACAACATTGAACATGGCGTATGCGAAATTCACGAACCGATGTGCGAGAATCACGTCTGTAAATTCATCAATTTAAAGGATTTATTTGTTACTTTTTGTGTGATCTCCTTCGTAAAATTATTTTTGAAGCCTAATTCTAAGGTGTGGTAATCACGATAAAGTTACTTAACAAATTTTAAGTCGAAATAAATGACAGGTGCGAAACGGAACTAGCGCCCAATTTTATGTAAATAATATTGCAACACTGTATTAATATTTATTCAATATTAAAGTTAAGAACTACCAACCAACCAATACCAACCTTTTGTATATAAAAATATTGATCATCCATTAGATTTTTCTCGTTTGATTCACATAGAAAAGATTATACATGTACTTCATTATTTTGTACTCTAGCTAGGCATAGGCCTAAAGGGCCTTAGCTAGGCCTACAATCTGAAATAAAGAAAGCGAGTGAGTTTAACAATAGCCGTCCTAGGCTAGCATGTGTTTGTAATTGTATACTATTAATACTAATAATAGCATTAGCATTAGCAGCTACTGTAGACAGCCTAGCAAAAAGCTAGCTAAGCTAGGCCACCTAGGCTAATTATATATTAGGCCTAGCTAGGCCTACTAGGCCTATAATGTTATATTTATGTATACTTTTGGATAAATAAAGAAAGAATTGAACTAAGGCCTAATACATACCATTTTATAACCATAATAAGTACAGTACTGTAGTTATCCTTGGCAAGGCAAATGTTTGCCCTTGACAGGCATGATACTAAATGCTTCCACTAGCTAGGCCTAGGCCTAGTGAGTGAATTCAGTTCATCAGTTTGGCAGCCTGCCTAGCCTACTACCTATAGCCTAGCCTAGCTATGCATGTGTGGCCTACTAGACTAGAGGCTAGCTATTGATAAGGGTAAAATAGTCAAGCTCTAAGCTTATAAATTAGTAGATTACAAAAAAAAAAAGTTGTCCTACCTGAAAACATACTTATTTGACAATTTCAATGATGAGCCTTTTTTTCTACACACCACTACTAGGAGGCCTAGCCTACGTCGAAGTAACTGAAATTACTGACACCAGTTTCAAAATTTGATCAAAACGAAACTAACCAATGACAAGCTCGTATCTTATGAAATTTGATCTTGCATGAAAGGATCATTCAATTTTCAACACAACTTCTAGCTAGAACATTTTTGTATTATACAAAGACAATAATCCTAAATAACCAATAATCAAGCTACATCATACATTTATTGTTTTACAATAAAGGATGATAAAAAAAAAACGCCAACTGAAATCTAATGTTAATTTAACGTTAAAACATCAATGGCATTCAACGCACTTAAACACATATTATTTAATATTAACGTTAAAAACATGTCATTTTAATCAAAATATTAAATAGAATTTAACTTTAATTTAACGTTTAATTAACATTGAAAAACAAAAATAATAATTGTTTGAAAAAACAACATAATTTCAATAGTTTTTCAATGTTGAAAACATGTCATTTGAAAATGACAACTGGATTTCAACGTTAAAATAACGTTGGAATAACATTGAAAAACAAAAATAATAATTGTTTGAAAAAAATTACTAGTTAGAAATACAATGTTATTTCAACGTTGGATCAACATTGATAAATTAACGTAAATTACTAGTTAGAAAGACAATTTTATTTTAACGTTGGATCAACATTGATAAATTAACGTAAATTACTAGTTAAAAATACAATGTTATTTCAACGTTGGATCAACATTAACGTAAATTACTAGTTAGAAAGACAATGTTATTTCAACGTTGGATCAACATTGATCAAATAACGTAAATTTCTAGTTAAAAATACAATGTTATTTCAACGTTGGATCAACATTGATAAATTAACGTAAATTACTAGTTAGAAAAACAATGTTATTTCAACGTTGGATCAACATTAATAAATTAACGTAAATTTCTAGTTAAAAATACAATGTTATTTCAACGTTGGATCAACATTAATAAATTAACGTAAATTTCTAGTTAAAAATACAATGTTATTTCAACGTTGGATCAACATTGATAAATTAACGTAAATTACTAGTTAGAAAGACAATGTTATTTCAATGTTGGATCAACATTGATAAATTAATGTAAATTACTAGTTAAAAATACAATGTTATTTCAACGTTGGATTAACATTGATAAATTAACGTAAATTTCTTGTTAAAAATACAATGTTATTTCAACGTTGGATTAACATTGATAAATTAACGTAAATTACTAGTTAGAAAGACAATGTTATTTCAACGTTGGATCAACATTAATAAATTAACGTAAATTTCTAGTTAAAAATACAATGTTATTTCAACGTTGGATCAACATTGATAAATTAACGTAAATTACTATTTAAAAATACAATGTTATTTCAGCGTTGGATCAACATTGATAAATTAACGTAAATTACTAGTTAGAAAGACAATGTTATTTCAACGTTGGATCAACATTGATAAATTAACATAAATTACTATTTAAAAATACAATGTTATTTCAACGTTGGATCAACATTGATAAATTAACGTAAATTACTAGTTAAAAATACAATGTTATTTCAACGTTGGATCAAGATTGATAAATTAACGTAAATTACTAGTTAGAAATACAATGTTATTTTAACGTTGGATCAACATTGATAAATTAACGTAAATTTCTTGTTAAAAATACAATGTTATTTCAACGTTGGATCAACATTGATAAATTAACGTAAATTTTTAGTTAAAAATACAATGTTATTTCAACATTGGATCAACATTGATAAATTAATGTAAATTTCTAGTTAAAAATACAATGTGATTTTAACGTTGGATCAACATTGATAAATTAACGTAAATTACTAGTTAGAAAGACAATGTTATTTCAACGTTGGATCAACATTGATAAATTAACTTAAATTACTAGTTAGAAAGACAATGTTATTTCAACGTTGGATCAACATTAATAAATTAACGTAAATTACTAGTTAGAAATACAATGTTATTTCAACGTTGGATCAACATTGATACATTAACGTAAATTACTAGTTAGAAAGACAATGTTATTTCAACGTTAAATCAACATTGATAAATTAACGTAAATTACTAGTTAGAAGGACAATGTTATTTTAACGTTGGATCAACATTGATAAATTAACGTAAATTTCTGGTTAAAAATACAATGTTATTTCAACGTTGGATCAACATTTATAAATTAACGTAAAACATTTGTTAGAAAAACAATGTTATTTCAACGTTGGATCAACATTGATAAATTAACGTAAAACATGTGTTAGAAAGACGATGTTATTTCAACGTTAAATCAACATTTATAAATTAACGTAAATTACTAGTTAAAAAGACAATGTTATTTCAACGTTTGATTAACATTGATAAATGAACATAAACATTTTATTGAAAAGAAAATGTTATTTCAACGTTGATTCAATGTTTATTAATAAACGTTAAAAAAATAGTTAGGGAAAAAATGTTATTTCAACGTTGATTCAACGTTTGAAATACGCTGACAACATGATTTCAACAAATCAACTATATTTCAACGTTGATTCAACGTTGAAATTATGTTCTGTGCCCACTGGGGTAGTCGGGAAAAGGGTCCAGTCTAATAATCTGAAGTAGAGCATTAAATAACCCAAAAATCCGGCTTTTAAGCCTACTTCAACTATGTAATACATTTTCAATAACAATTAATGCTGTTAAAATGACTTTCGTACTCCACACCTACCGGACAATACCGTATCAATCATCGATTAAGGAAAAGTAAAAAACTCTTCTGGTTTGTTAGGTGTGTGAAGGAGATAATATATATATGAACTTAAGTTCATCGCAATTGTGGACTAGACAATGTGTGGATAGATTAGATAATGTATGGCTTGTGTGTACCACGAATTTAATTTAACACAGTTAGCATTTTACACTTTTATTTGTACATACACTCTAGATTTGTTGAGAAAATTGAAGTGTCAAAAACCAACAAAATTACTCTTTTAAATTTACTTTCTGTCAGATTTACAACTAGAATGACAACCTTCCTCTAGTACACGTACTTTGAGTCAAGGCGTCATTAAATTGTCCAAGTCCTCTTTAAATATTTGTTTGACAGATCATCGTCTGGGTTCTGTAAAGTTAATATTTTAAACATCATTGTATGTTTCTTTTGTTTCCTGTCTGCCCTGCAGCCAGATTGTCGAGAACATCCATCTTGCATAGCGCATACATCAAAATCAAGACTTTTTATTCGCATGATTTTTGGTTTGATATTATATGGTTCCTCATAATACTGCGTGCTTGGTGCTAGTCCTTGCAGTGTCTGTCCACATATCTCATAAGGATTGTTGTATAAGGCATCGTCAATAATTGTTAGGTAAGAGTTTGCACTGTCAGGACAACGAGATAAATATCCGTTGACGGTGCTTTCTAAACTTTGTACTGACGCAGACTTAGACTGACCACGTGGGGATAGATAATCTGTGTCGTCTGACGTATACCTTGTGTTTTTGATTTGCATGTTATCATTTCTTATGGTTTTATCTTCCAACGCTTTAATTTTCAGCGCCATTGGGATGTCATCAATTTCTGCGTACAAACTTTCGTCACTTCCTTTAAATTTTTTAATTATTGATGAATAAAAGCTGCTGTTTGCTGTGACATTACGTAACATGCACAATAGACCGATTATTAAAATTATGAGTACCGGAATAATGATCAATGTAGCGGCAAAGAGGATGCCTTTCGCACTTGGTGCAGTTTCTACAATTGCAACATCGCTTTTAATATCACCCAAAGACGTTTCAACCGATGATGTCATGTTCATTGTAACGTTCGCAGGTTGAAAGTTAACTTCGTAGATTGTTGAAGACATTTTATTACTGTATATCGCTAGACATGTATAAACGCCTCCAATCTCTACAAATAATTGTTCACCAGCATAGTGTTTCGCTTCAGATTTTGATTCTAAATACCAGCAAGTAGCAATACTATCACCCGAGGTATTTGACGGTTGAAAACAGTCCAACTCTAACGAACTTTTGGAACTGTCAATGCTAACTATTTCCCTATTGATATTTCCTTCTTCAGAACACCACTCCATATAGTCATTACAAGTTAGTTCAGCAATACTTGTGTTGAAGTAGTTGGAACAAATTACTGGGGATGGAACTTCTGACGTAGATGAACACGTCACAGAAGAGACATCACCATCCATAGTGACCTCAATGTCAGTGCATCCGCACTCGTTCGGGTGACTTTTTATAAACTGACTCAACGGTGCGGAAAAACAATCACATTCAAACATATTGTTCGCCAGATAAAGATGTTCCAAATTTGGAAACATCTGCAACATGCTTCCAGACACTGTTTGAAGTTTGTTATCTTCCAAACAAATTATTCGGACAGAAGGAAATATTTGAGTGTTGTTAAAGCAATTCAAAGTACAATTACTTCCCTGCGAGGAAGTCACTGAGATATCCCCAAGCAGAACATCCTGTATCATGTTTTGCGATAGTACAACAATTGATAACTTACTAAGATGTGTAAACATATCAAAATTCACGCTTACAATCTTGTTATTACGCAACACAAGCTTCTGTAAATTTGTGAGTTTGTTCAGCCCGGGTGGGATCTCTGAAATCTCATTCGAATCTAGCCAAAGTTCCTTAAGATTTGACATCGCTTTCCAGACACGTGGGGAAACATTCTTAATTCTGTTTTGTGATAGATACAAGTACTCTAATTGCCGTAATTGGCGGCCATTTTGTGCGCTACCCACTATATTGTTAATAGATTTAAGTCTGTTTCTTTTTAAACTTAGTATTTGTAGTTTATTTAAATTTTTAAACGACGAACCACCAAGTTTTCGGATATCATTCTCATCGAGGCTTAATTTTAGAAGGCTAGAGATGACATTGAAACCAATTACTTTCCTTAAGCTATTCTTTGATAAGTCAAGAATCTGAAGCTCTACCAATCCGCTAAAATCTATGGATTTCAACATGTGTGTGTCAATAATGTTGTCACGTAGATAGAGTTCCTTCAGGTTCGACAAATCCTGAAATGTACGGCTATCTATCCGACTTATTCCATTATCTGAAATATTTAACAAATGAAGTTTCTCCAAACCTTTGAAATGATTACGACGGAGATATTTAATGTCATTCATTTGTAAAGAAAGTACCTTTAATCGAGTTGAATTTCTAAAACTATAATCACAAATGGTTGTAATCTTGTTATTCGACAAATTTAAAGTTTCTAAGTCATCTAGGCCAGTGAAAATACAACTGGTAAGTTTTCGAATTCGGTTTCCTTCCAAGTTGATCGATTTTAGCCTAGGCAAAGTAAAGAACGGTCCGGGTTTAGGCCTACTGACTTTCTCTGCCGAAGGCATAACTTCGTCTAGGTCATCTGAAAAACAGCACGATATTCCTGTTCTATCCGAGTATGACTCCAGAGTAGAAACCTTATTGTTTGACAGATCTAATGCAGTTGTTTTGGTACATTCATCGGGCATTCGTCTCAGTGCCTTCGTCCAATTCCCAATACCACGATCGTTGCAGTCACATGTACTTTTTTTCTCATCATTCAACTCACACTTGTTCCTTTTGAGCCCGTAAGTATCTACAATCACTAGTTGAGTTAAAAGTAATAAGGTAATTCGTACTAGACGCATGTTTCTTAGATATGTTGAGTTTTTTTTTCCAAACCAGCAACAATGCAACGTTAATTGGGCATCTGCTTGCATGTAATGAGCAGTTTTTTGTAATGAGTGTACCCCCAAGAATTGACGTTGACGCACTAACGAAATATAGGTTCGACTTTATTACCGGTGGTCCTCTCGACTGGTATATTGGCGTATTTCCGTTCTTCAAATTTCAAGAATGGCACTTAAATCTGGCCTGCTCACCTTGCTGCGTCTGTGTAAAATGGTTTGCAATGGATAGAGTTACGGTACGGTGTATCTTTCACTCGCATAATTATGATCTGTAAATAGTGCAGTTCGCGTACAATTATTCTTCGATTGAAATTGTCCTTTAATATTCTTGACTTGACTTAATTTCAACTTCCAAACAATTCTAGGCACGTGATGTCGTATTAAATAGTTTCCAATCTGTTTGTTCAACAGTTTCCTTCCTTTTATTATCACGGTTGAGCCTCCATCCTTGGTGGTACATCGATTGTTTGGTTTCTACAGGTTATTAACAACTAAAGCGCCTTCATGTAATACCAGCATCTTTCCAAAATCAAGTAATATTAGCACCCATAACAGTTTAAAATGTAAACCAACACTGCTTTTAAATGTTAAAGTTCACACATTAATCGTCTAAGTTCAAATCAGAACGGTTTTAAGACTCTATAAACTATAAAATAAAAATCATACGGTTTAATAATTTCTCTACACAAGTACAATCTGCGCCACGCGTACATGTGTACGAACATATACGCGTTACGCGTACATATTCTTGCAATTAATCAATAATTGGTATGCATTTATACAATTTGTGCCTAATAAAACTACAACACCAATCCTCGTAAACAATCAAGGTGTATCGCACCTTGCTAAATTGACTCCCCAAGCTTGTAATATTATTATATATAACTTTTCATTTACTGTTAGATTTCCACAAGCCTAAGTAGGCCTAAAGTTTGCAAACAAGAGAGCCTCCTAAAAATTATCAAAAATATAAACGAGACATCTCATTCGACAAAATCGCTGATATGTCTGTTACAGGTAATGGCATCTACAGAACTTTGATATTTTTATGCAATTACAAAAACACAATTGGCTTACATAATAATATTCTACAGTTCAATTTTGAGTCTACAGACATTGCTAACACAATATCTACAGTCACAGAGAATTATATTAAATCAAATTCTTGAATATATCTATACACAATAAAACTGAAAAATGTATCATTTATCATTTGTACAAACCACCATTATTCTAAATAATACAAAACACCTAGTTACTTAAAGTATTAATAATAATAGCCACCACTGAATTTAAAATCAATCGCAAATCCTTCAAAATTAATGGCCTGTGAAAATGAATAGCATACAGACATTGGAGTACATTGGAGTACAACAAATCAGGAGGTCTACCATTATTATCATTTAAAAGAATTATATTGTTGCGTTGATACGTTGTCAACCGTCTAGTGTTACTTATTGGCCGATTGATGCAGCCACATTCCCTACTCTAGTAAATCACTTTTTGTGGAATTGGCTTTCTAGCCAATCTGAAATACCTCTATAGGGTGTACACAATTCTGTATTCAGATTCATTAAAACATGCAGTATTTTATACCTCCATTTTGAATTGATTTTAAAAGTAGTTGGAAATTAATGTTTGTGTAAGTTTTAACGACTATTTAACAAGAAAATAATATACTACAGTAATTAAAAGGAATATATTTTCAAAATAATTATATAAAGATATTCATAGAATATTTGATATAATCAATCAATACAAAATTAATCATAAACTTTTTTTTACTACATACACATTCTGCATTATATATTCTATACACTATAGTAGGCTAATGTCTGATTATTTGAATTTTTACAGCAGTAATAACAATATTACAGCAACATTACAGTCCAAAAATCATATATTTTCTGAGAAGAGAATTAAATACACAACTTATATTTTGATAAAAGATAAAAATTACTAAAAAATACTAATTTCATTTATTTATTAATTTATTTTTTTTCAGCTTGAAAATCAATAATTGTATTCTGCAATGAATGCGGCGTCAATGATTCAATGTAAAAGGCCAATCTGCATGTTGCATTTTTACATACAGTTTTTTTATATACTTATGCATTTGCAGTTTACACTTGATCAAATCTGGCAGATTTAAGGTCAAAGTTCATATCAAGCAAGGCCGATAAAATGCTGCAAATATATGACTCGCATGACGGAGACATTGGTAGCGGCACATCAATTGCAAAATAGAAGAATTGTAATGTATTTTCACATACACATAATTTAATAATGTATTTTCTTCATTTATATAAATTTGTTCAATATAATATGCTATACTTTGTTGTATATTTACCTTGATACAAGTAAAATAACATGAAAAGGTTTTCTACTGAAGTTACTGCAGTAAACCTTTGCTTTATTGTTGATAAGAATGCAGTAAGTTACTGCAGTAAACCTTTGCTTCATTGTTGATAAGAATGCAGTAAGTAAGTTACTGCAGTAAACCTTTGCTTCATTGTTGATAACAATGCAGTAAGTATTAAGTTACTGCAGTAAACCTTTGCTTCATTGTTGATAAGAATGCAGTAAGTAAGTTACTGCAGTAAACCTTTGCTTCATTGTTGATAACAATGCAGTAAGTAAGTTACTGCAGTAAACCTTTGCTTCATTGTTGATAAGAATGCAGTAAGTAAGTTACTGCAGTAAACCTTTGCTTCATTGTTGATAACAATGCAGTAAGTATTAAGTTACTGCAGTAAACCTTTGCTTCATTGTTGATAAGAATGCAGTAAGTAAGTTACTGCAGTAAACCTTTGCTTCATTGTTGATAAGAATGCAGTAAGTAAGTTACTGCAGTAAACCTTTGCTTCATTGTTGATAAGAATGCAGTAAGTATTAAGTTACTGCAGTAAACCTTTGCTTCATTGTTGATAACAATGCAATAGTATTAAGTTACTGCAGTAAACCTTTGCTTCATTGTTGATAAGAATGTAGTAAGTTACTGCAGTAAACCTTTGCTTCATTGTTGATAACAATGCAGTAAGTAAGTTACTGCAGTAAACATTTGCTTCATTGTTGATAAGAATGCAATAAGTATTAAGTTACTGCAGTAAACCTTTGCTTCATTGTTGATAACAATGCAGTAGTATTAAGTTACTGCAGTAAACCTTTGCTTCATTGTTGATAAGAATGCAGTAAGTATTAAGTTACTGCAGTAAACCTTTGCTTCATTGTTGATAAGAATGTAGTAAGTAAGTTACTGCAGTAAACCTTTGCTTCATTGTTGATAACAATGCAGTAAGTATTAAGTTACTGCAGTAACTACAGTAGAAGTTCAACCTATTTCAATTTACATATTAATTTCTTTGTACAGGTTATAATGAAAACATTGTGTTCTCCGTTTCTTCCATCTTGAGTTGGCGACCTCCTCGATTGACCGTTGACCCCTGAAGTGAGTCACCAGCAGCCGCTCTTTCCTCTAAGAATTTGTCAAACTCTGAAAGAATGATTTTAATTATGAAATTAAATAAATTAAAATTTCTTAAATGATGGTAGGATTTTGTACTTGTTTTCTAAATGTTATACTGTAATTTTTATGAATATTTTGGAATAAAAAAAGCCAAATTAAGGAGAGGATAAATCGTTATCTACTCAGCAGTTACTGCAGTAATAAATGTTAATTAAATTCAATACTGCAATCTATGTGCATTGATTTGGTTCAATTGATTTAAATCATGGTATTTCAAAGGAAAAATATTTGTAAATATCTGATTTCCAATGGTATATCTCATAATAGTGAGAGTAATTCTACTGCAGTTACTGCAGAAACATGAATTCCTTAACCATACACAACAGATACAAAACAACAAATTATCCAACAGTACAAAAACAAGGTAATAATAAACCAACAATATGAACATTAAAACAATGACACGCGCAGTGAAAAGGAACATTCAAGACTGGAGGTCATTTACATATTTTAAAATGTTCATATGACAAAGAACTCCATTAAGAAATTATATCTGATGCAAGCAAACAAACGTAAATACAATTTCAGCTTTATTTCAGCAAGCCCATAGCCAGGTAGGTTCAAGAGTACAAAAATTAATGCCCTAGCCCAGCGATCATGATGATTTTTGCCCCTTCTGTGGAAAAGAAAACCCCATGCCGTATACAAATGCTGGCTATGAGCCTGTTCAGTTTGAACATTCAGTCAGAGGTACAGTATAGGAACAAAAAGCTGGCTATGGGCCTGTTCAGTTTGAACATTCAGTCAGAGGTGCAGTATAGGAACAAAGAAGAATACTAGATGTGTTCATAAGAATGAAATGAATGCATCAGCATGATAAATGATTGAAACATGATGGATAAAAGGATGAAAAAAGAATAGACACAATTAGAAAGACACACTATCCACACATTGCAATGCAAATGATTGAAGTTTGAAACCTGTATAAACAAATGAGTGAATGGATAGTAAAAACGAAAGAAATAGACATACAGTCAGACTAGTAACATTTTATTTTGTCATCTTTGTGCAACTACTTCAATTGTGTGAAGTACTTTGTCAATATGTTGTCAGTACATCATAATATACCACCAAATGTACCTATTCTTCACCATGCAACTTATATTGTAACTTTACTTAGTTATTTCACAATGGTAGATTGGTGTGAGCACATAGAAAGTCATTCCTATAATACATGAGTGCATGGTTCATGCATGAGTGATCAATGGCCAAAACAATGGTTCTCACCATGTGGAAATGATGCTGCTGTATATTCAGAAGTAGACGAGAATGAATTAGTAGAAAATTAATTTGAGGGTGCAATTGTGGTCAATCTGTTTCAGAATAAATGTATCATTACACATTACACAAGAATGGATAGGAAGATGGTGTTTATGTGTTTTGTAAATAGTCTACCTAAATGTGCTTTACGATTTGTTCAATGAATGAATGTGAGGCGAGCTATGGTAAATTCATACATGACTGTGTATTAGCATCATGGGTAACAACACATGATCCTGTTGTGCCACTGAAAGTGACTTGTTGGACGCACTTGCGGAGAACTTATGTAGAGTCTATACATGCTATGGATACTTTAGTTAACTGAATTCAAATGAATTATGATATTCGAAGATGAAGTTATATAATTCTATAGAGAAATGTATAGAGTGTAGTGTCATATTTAATAAGTTGAAAGAAGTGTTTTATATTTCAATATGTTAGTATAAATTGTAGTAGAATAGCTAGTAGATACTGACCTGAGCTTGTGATGCCTTCTGGGTTTGTATTGGCAGCAGCAGTGCTGTCTACAGGCTTGCTCTGAAACAACAAACAAACAACCACACTGATAAACCTCCATATATATTGTGCAATATTATTTAGAGAATATATAGAATTGTCCTGTTTTTCAATCAATATCAATAATCTTTCTTTACTGCAATTCGTATACAAATTGAAGTTTAACACCAAAGGAAAAATTGTCATATACAAAACCCATTTCATTTCATTTCAAAAGCTGGAATTGCCATTTGATAATGATCTTGTTGTTGGGGGTTTGTTCAAATAAAGCATTACACTAACCAAATCACTTTCCTGAAGCCATTGTTCCATATTCTCTAGTTGACTAAAGTCAGGTGGCAACTGTTAACAAAAAACAATTGAAATAAAAAAAAGGAACAAAAACAATTGAAAAGCATAGATGATTCATATGATATGACAGCAGAACAACAACAAGCATATGCACTTGGATTATAAATACAATTACTATGAGCATAAAGATTGGTGAGCATGTTCAACTTCAAATTAGAATGATTCAACAGATCAACAAGTATGAAAGAACATAGTAAAATAATTACAAAAATTAATAATTTAAAGAAACGCAATGGTGCCTACCTCCTCTTCCTTCTCTTTATCCTGTACTCATGAAATGATAATATGGATGGATACAAAAAATTGAAGAAAAATAAAAAAAATGAAAATGAATGAAAAACAACATGCAATGCTATGATAGTCCAAGAAGTATAATGTACAACATGCAACTGTCTGCTATTTCAAGTTCTTAATTTCCCTACAAATTATACTGTATACCCATTATATATTATTTCTTTTAAGATACTACTAATTTTCAAATGCAATAAATGCCTTATTATTATTGTTTGGCAACATTAGTGAGTGAGTGTTGCCGAGTGGTTAAGACAGTGGAACCGTAATCCATAGCCTTAACATCGGCAAGGGTTCGAGGCTCATTGCTTCATGGTTCTGGTGGTAGAACAAGTCTTCTCGGATAAGGACTATAAACCGTAGGTCCAGTGTACATCTGGCTCATGTGCACTTTAAAGAACCTAGTACATCTTTCGAGACGAGTAGGGGGTCACCCCGGTGTACTAGTTCATACACACACACTGTCGTGGGTACACGTAATGGCGCCGTTAGTAGGGGAGAAGAATGTTGTTGAAAAGATGTAACATCTAAGTCCACAGCGCCTTTGATCACTTGTTGCTGGAATTGGCGCTTTACAAATTCGTATATATTATTAGTATATATTATTATATTATTTTCTATAGAGACAACGTTAGCAACTCCTTCCAAAGATATATTTTGAATCTAAATTTTTTTTTTCATTTAAAAAAACATTATTATTATTATTATATGGAAAATGTTTCCTTACCTCGTTACTGGTCTCTGGCTGTGATCATGAAATAGATGAATATGGATGAATAAAAGAAAATGACAAAAAATTGATAAACAACAAAATGATCAAACAAAATGCAATGAATGAAATTTCATACATAAATGGATAAACACAAAATTAATGAACGATTTAAGTAATCATGATTAGAAACTAAATGTCTCAAAAAAAAACCAAATAATACAATCTACAATGAATTACTTACCTGGTCTAATTCACTGTTCCATCAGCTAATGGAAGGCAATAGCAAATACTTACCAGATAGAATCTAGCCTACTGTACGTACAGTAGTTAATAACCAGATGCTAGGCTAAGAGCTTACCTTACTAATGGCTTGCGATTCAGTAGAAAATGGGTTCACTGCCCTAGAGTTCATAGCATTGGCTAGGCCTCCTGATGTCTGATCCATGTTGGAATTATCTTGGTATGTGCTACCACTATCAATAAATAAGTTAATTTCTAAACATATTATGCACTAGATACAATAAATACAATCTGGAGTCTGTAAGTAATTACTTAAGTTTCACACTGCTTGTGTTTTACAGCGTATTTACATTGTACTTTATAGAGTAGTCTCAAATCACAGTGTATTACGAGTTGTCCACTCACTTACCCTCTCACTGGATCCTGATAAGCAGTCTGTCGGCTTAAGGCAAACATGTCAAAATCATCAGTGTTGGCTTGATTAGCTGCTGGTGGGGCAGTCTGTAACTGGCCCGGTGGGGCAGTCTGTAACTGGCCCGGTGGGGCAGTCTGTAACTGGCCCAGTGTGTTGCTCACACTACTGCCACCCATTCCTAATCACAATGATAATAATATTTTGTATTTGTATTGTACAAGCTTATTATTTCAAAGACTTGGTTTACATATTTAGTTAGTCACACTCACCTAAACCAGCTAATTGTTCAGATAACTGTCCCACCGCTGGGTTTGGTGGCTGAGATTGAGTAACAGGCTCATCATCAAAACTAATTAATGTTCCAACTGAAGAATTGTTCTGTAAGTTTATAAGAAGTACAATAAATATTAGACACAATATCCATTTTTTAAAGTTTAAAAATTACACGAATCTACCAAAAACAAACAAATTGATTCTATTACCTGAGCAGGAGGTGGTGCTTGACTCTGTGATGTCATATTATTTGCATATGCAGGCACTGAGGCTGCTGGTGCACCACCACCAGCGGGGTAACCTGGTCCACCGGTGGGGTAACCTGGTCCACCGGCGGGGTATCCTGGTCCACCGGCGGGGTAACCTGGTCCACCGGCGGGGTAACCTGGACCACCAGCAGGGTAACCTGGTCCACCAGTGGGATAACCTGGTCCCGCGTTAGGATAACCTGGTCCACCTGGAGGATAGCCTGGTCCACTTGGAGGATAGCCTGGTCCACTAGGAGGTGGAGCACCAACTCTGTACGCTGGAGAGGACGCTGAAACCTGGTAGGCTGGGGGATTAATAGCTCCAAGACCTGTCATTGCTGGTTGTTGGGACTGGGCGTTTGATGGTTGGGTCTGTTGCCGGTACCGTTCAAAACGGTCATATCGTACAAAAACATTATTTAAGTCGTCATTAATCCTTAAGAGTTCACCTGTAAGATAAGTGAACCCAGTGAGTACTCTTTATTTTGTAAAATGTTAAAACAGCATTGGTATACGCTAGTTTTTGTTCAGTTCAAAAATATATAAAAATGTTTACCTGTAACTTCTTCATTGCTAACTTTATTAAGTAGATGCACAACACGTGACTGCATAGAACGACATGTACGGTTTAACTCCTGCAACAGCTCCAAATCCCCAGGGTTCTCTTGCCCAGGGGTCATCTCTGTAAGCATTTCAGAGAAGACTCGATAATTACCCTGGACAACTTCCAGGTCTTTTTGCATTTTAACCAGTTGCTCAGGAGAGAGATTGACTGGGCCTTCAGCAAGCTGGGCAGGAGGCACAACTGGTGATGGATGATGGTGCATCTGTGGAGCCTAGGTACCAAGAAAAGTACATTTAAATTTCAAAACTTCTTGTAGGGCTAAATTAAATCAAACAAACAGAGGCAGTTCTCAAATTGTTAAATTACATTGATAAATTCTTTCTTAGAAGATACTAACCTGTCGATTATGGGATGGAGGCCGAGATACAGCTGGGTCTAATTCAGGAACACTCTAAAGCAAAACAATGATACATACTATCAATAAATGTGTTAATAAATAGCCCATTGAAATTACTGTACCTTAGGTAGGCAGAATTATCGTGATAGACAAGAATCATACTAATGAAGCATGATGCAGATACTCATAGAGAATACAAGTGGGTCTTATTTAAGAACAAACTTACTCTTTCAGGGGTGATGATCGGGGCCAATGTATCTAAATCTGTAGCAGGGAACTCTATTCCTTTAGTGCGTAATTCCTCATAGACTTTAACGACACCCTGTAAATCTGGAAGCGCACGGAAAGCATCTGCCCAGGATTGAATGAGCGTCAAGATCTTCTCTTGCACAAGTGTCGGCGGGTTGGAACTCGGCTGAATGATTTTGACGAGTTCTTTAATGAAGTCTTGCTTGCAGATGAGAACATGAAATCGATGTCCACAGTTTTTAACACACGTTTCCAACAACTAAAAAATAAAGTCATGTCGTGAGTATAAACTGAAGATGGAATACAGTAATAGGATATTTCTAAATTTCTCCTTAATGTGGCCCAATCATAATTTAAAAATCTATATAAGTCTGACTTAATGGAATTAAGATGTGCAGCATGAGATAGAGTTCTTTGGAAAAGTTTAAGATAGTGGAAACATATGTGAGGCGACTGAACTGGACTTTTTATCATTATTTTTTTATTTTTGTTTTGTTCTAATTTATGAAAGAAGATCTTCAATTTTTTATTGAGTCCAAAAGCAGTAATAAATAAATAATAACAAACTAAAAAGGTCTTTAAGAGAATTTCAGAATTTATAGAATGTAGTAAAGAGTGAAAAGAAACCGTGAGAACAAAAGAACGGCTGAACTTTTGCATCATTTGAGACAACATTAAAGATAAAGCAGTGCCTTACCGTAAGTGTATACATAACTTCTTTCCATTTCTTATTGCCAACCAATTTCTTTTTGATTGCTTTCATTGCTTCCTTATGTCTGTACAATAAAGAGAGTGAACTAATTGTAACGTTTTAGAAAGAGAGGAGCTAATTGTAATGTTCAAGAAAGAGAGTAAGCTAATTGTAATGTTCAAGAAAGAGAGGAGCTAATTGTAATGTTCAAGAAAGAGAGTAAGCTAATTGTAATGTTCAAGAAAGAGAGGAGCTAATTGTAATGTTCAAGAAAGAGAGGAGCTAATTGTAATGTTCAAGAAAGAGAGTAAGCTAATTGTAATGTTCAAGAAAGAGAGGAGCTAATTGTAATGTTCAAGAAAGAGAGGAGCTAATTGTAATGTTCAAGAAAGAGAGTAAGCTAATTGTACCGTTTAAGAAAGAGAGTAAGCTAATTGTAACATTTAAAAAAGAGAGTAAGCTAATTGTACCGTTTAAGAAAGAGAGTAAGCTAATTGTACCGTTTAAGAAAGAGAGTAAGCTAATTGTAACATTTTAAAAAGAGAGTAAGCTAATTGTAATGTTTAAAAAGTGGGTAGTGACCACTTACTAGCATGATGAATAATATGTTGAAGAAATGTAAATGCTACTGTATGCTTTGTAATCAGAAATTAAGGTCCGGGTTTGAGTCTCGGTTGGGGCGACTTTTTCTCATTCTCACAGATTTCCTCATCTTATCATTTCAAATTAATTAATTAAATTTCAGTATTATATCACCGGGCGGTTTAGAATTAATGTTCTTTGCCTGTTGTGTTTATATATATATATAGTATATATATTATTATTTAGTTTTAAATCATGGATTGACTGATCTAATATGTCACAGTCGAAAAGTGTAATTTGCATACAATTATTTAGATAATGCATTGCTGTTTTAGACAAAAAAAACTAAAAGAATGAAGATTTATGAAAAGTAGATTAAAAAACCTACATAATAATTTCAACTTGTTTCTCATTATAATGTAAGTGGTAGGGTGTGATATTGAATTAAAAAAATATTGAAAAGTATTGTTCAAGTACTGTTAAAACTTACGCATCTTCTGATTCATTGATTATATCACATATTTCTATACTTAAAGACCAATCTTCAGATGCCAATGAGTCATTGGTTGCCTTCTCTGATAAACAAATAATAATTAGAGAAATTTAATTTAATTTAAGTTTACGATAGAATATTCAAGGCGTATATTATAATTAGTAGTTAATACTGTATCAAGTTTTTCCATTTATTATTTATATTTATTATAACATAATTTTATCATGATGTGAATTTAACTTATTTATAAAATTCACTTTCTGAAATAGAAATCAGAAATTAATTCAATGACAGTTTCTAATCTCAGTTTTGTGGATTTGTAAGAAAGAAATAAAGAACTCAATGATGACACTTAAATAGCCAAAAGCAGTGGCGTTCTTTCTCACTTTTCGGGAGTTGCCATATTATTAAGTTTATAAGTAATATATTGTTTGAAGGTTTGCATGGCGAAATCGAATGTTGATATAAAGTTTGCGGTACACCACATGTATTAGTTCTGAAAAGGACCCACCCTTTCCACTTATATTCCAAGTTTCCTGGACTTTCTGCATTCTCACTCCTGAGGACGATCAAAGTATATTGATCGAAACGTCAAGAAACTCAACAGTTCTTTTCAGAACCATGGAGGTATAAATTTATTTTATACCTCCATGTCAGAAATACACGTGGTGTACCGCAAACTTTATATCAACATTTATAAGTAAATGTTTTGTTTGTCAGTAATCCACATATTCATGACGAATTCATCACATGGATGATTAAAATAGTAAGTGATATTCAATGTCATCAAAAATAAGGAAGAAAACTAACTGTAAGAAGAGAGTATTATAAGTAATGTTTAACAGATATTCAAATGTGGAATTAATTAACACTATGTTAGTTAAGCCTACTAGTAGTAGTAGGCCTATTTTTAATACAATTACAATTAATAATATTAAATACAAACATATTAATAATTGAATAAATACAAATTAAAATCTCTATCATTTTAAAAATGTTGTCAGCCAACCATTTTTTGAATTTCTATACATTGCCCATTAATATTTATTACTACTATATTTATATGACTCAGCAACCAGTGACAAAAAATTTAAAGGCCAAAACAAAAACATTTAAAAATTATTAAATTGTTAGGCCTACCGATTCTCTGGCCAACTGGAGAGCTGAACGGATTCGATGCGAAGAAAGACATAGTAATATTATACAATGTTTTGTTTTAAAAAAAATGTAGCGACACACTCGTCCGTCAATCAAGTGACCAGCACAACGCAACCGTTCCCGCGGTGGTTGGGTGGTGACAAGCAAGTTTTCTTCAGCCTAGCCGAGTAGGCCTAGCTTTAAGCAGGAAATAAAAAAAGATATTACGTTTCTGCAACACTGAAAATGTTGACCTATTTTTCGTCAGTATTTTAACATTAAAGCAGTTATGTAACATATACAACTGTGTAAACAGACAAGGCCAAAAGGTTTGGTAAACTCGTCGGGGCGATGGCGTAGAATAACTTGACCTTTGTTATTACTTTTTGTCTGCGTTGACCGGTTATTGTTAAAAATTGCGTTACAGTAACTAATTTTATCGTTAACATTTATTAACAATTATAAAAACTCGTATCCGGATATTCACCCCCTGGACATTTACCCCCCGGAAAACTACCCCCCGGACAACCACCACCTGGACAACTACCCCCTTAGGACAACTACCCCTTTAGGACAACTACCCCCGGACAACTACCCCCGGACAACTACCCCCTTAGGACAACAACCCCCTTAGGACAACAACCCCCTTAGGACAACTACCCCCTGGACAACTACCCCCCGGACAATTACCCTCTAGGAACAATGACCCCCCTGACAATTACCCCCTGACAATTACCCCCCCCCCCCACCCCCGGGTATATAATTACCCCGCGGACAACTACCTCCTGGACCTGGACTATAATACTCCGAGGGCAAATAATCTTTTAGGACAACTACCTCCGTAGGACAACTAACCCCTGGACAGCTACCACCCAGACAACTATCCCTTTAGAACAACTATACCCCGGACGGACAACTACCACCCAGACCATTCAACAACCTGACTCTGCAAC
This sequence comes from Antedon bifida, assembly GCF_963402885.1. Lineage (NCBI taxonomy): Eukaryota > Metazoa > Echinodermata > Crinoidea > Comatulida > Antedonidae > Antedon > Antedon bifida. The sequence continues at coordinate 33,062,112 of NC_136229.1, read as the reverse complement.
AGTGTATAATAGGAATTAATAACTATATTTTAATTCGTTACTTTGACGAATTACTATTACTATTACTATCAAAAGTAAAAGATTGAACATAAATATAGTCCTAAGGGAGGGGGTAGTTGTCCGGGGGGTAGTTGACCGGGGGGTAGTTAACCGGGGGGTAGTTGACCGGGGGTAGTTACCCTAAGGGGGTAGTTATCCTAAGGGGGTAGTTATCCTAAGTGGGTAGTTGTCCTAAGTGGGTAGTTGTCCTAAGGGGATAGTTGTCCGGGGGGTAGTTATCCTAAGGGGGTAGTTGTCCTAAGTGGGTAGTTGTCCGGGGAGTAGTTGTCCTAAGGGGGTAGTTGTCCGGGTGGTAAACATCCGGGGGGTAACTGTCTAGGGGGTAGGTGTCCTAGAACCTTTTTTTCCGAAATAAAAAAATTAACAAGTATAATGGATGTAACAATCTCTTTTCCTCCATGGTACGAGCTACGTATCATTCAGACAACAATTTAATACTTATTTTTTTTATTAGTACAGATCGTGTGCTATCCATATCACCTTCGAAAATTAATCTTAATTTCTTTGTATATTTTTTAGTTTAAAACTGTACGTTTTTCATCTTATGCTTTGTATAATTGCTGTTTATATTTTATATGGACGCACCACCGAAAAGGTGTGTGCCACTCTGCTGTTCCATTTGAAATAAATAACGCGTTTTTTCATAAACCAAATAACGAAAACGAAACGTAAAGTATTTTCGCCGCAGTACAGAAATCTTATCCGTATTTAAAGTGCGCATGCTCAGGTCAATTTCGTGCCTAGCAACAAAAAACTAAAAAGTTTGGAGTTTGATTGTTGCATTAAAATAGGTTTGTACTTCAACTGCAAATGTTGTATCTTATATCTCAAATTTATAAAACACTGTTAAATGCAAATAAGATTAAATATTTTAAGTGCAGTTATTTAGTTTTAACAATAAATAAGGAGGCCTAGGCTAGGCCTAGCTAGCTAGCCAGCTGCCAGCAAGCTAGTACAGTAGTTAGGCCAGAGACAGAGAGAGGGGTAGGGCCTAGGTGACCCCTGCTAGCTATCTAGGCCTAGCCTAGGACTACTCCCAGGCTAATCGCTAGAGGCCCAAGCCAACATAACATATAGACCCTACGCTATGATCATGATGGACAGGTAGCGGTGTGTTTAGAATGCTCAAAAAAGGAATACAGTAATAAATAGTACTTATAGGGCCTAGCTAGCTAGTAGGTAGGATAATATTATAAATAAATAATAAATCTTGTTTTTGTTGAATGTAGGTAGGCCTAGCTAGGCCCGGCTAAAAATAGGCCTGCCTAGCTAGGGCCTAGCCTAGAGAGAGACCTTACCTAGGCCTATATAATTATATGCGTAGTAAATAACAAAAACATTTACATTTCAGGTAAATATGGAGATTGTGTACGTGTATACAAAAAAGCGAAGCGAGTTTGGCAGACAGTGTAACTTTTCAGACAGACCAGCAGAATTGCATGTTGACATCTTGCCAGATGAAAGCTTAACAACAAATTTTGTGGAAAAGAATCCTGTTGATCGAGGCATACAATGTGTTCAAGAAATGTCAGAGCATGAGGTATCAAATAAAAAAAAAATATATCCAAAAAACTGAGTTTTGGAAAGCATGCCATACAGTTTAACCATCATCCTGTAACTTGCAAGTTTTTGCTATATATTGGATGTGTACAAAAATAATAACACTGTATCTCAAAATTGCGTTACATGATATCTGTTCTAAATTTAAGCAACTTGATATTCCTTCTCTTTGCAGGTCAATACTGAAAGATTTGAAACAGACACACGAGGTATTAACCATGTGGAGGGTGGTTGGCCAAAAGATGTAAACCCACAAGAAGTAGAACAAGTTATTAGGTATAGAAAGAAGGTAGAAAAAGATGAGATGTATATCACTACAATTCAACAGCTTGGCACAGTAAGTTTAACTCCTTTTCAAAGGCTCTTTTTTTAAAATATAAAATATAAACCTTGACAACAACATTGATTAATAACCCTACTTTTTAACATTGGTGAAGCAAAACAAGCATCATCATGCTGTATACTTCACATTGTTAATTTAGCCACAATTGATATAATCCAAAGTCAAAATGTACTTCAGTTTCAGTTTTATTTCACACAACACATTACACTATATATACATTTGTACTTATAAATAATTATAAACATTTGATTGTGGGTGGAGGTTACAATAAGCCATAATGGCTTTAAGTCTGAACCGCCATTTATAACTCTAATTAATTTACTAATTTTCTTACATAGCTAATGGAACATTGCATCAGGCAAAACAATGCAATTGACATCTATGAGGACTACTTTGCAGATTTGGAAATTGAGGAGACAGAAGAAACTCCATCAGCTAAGACCATCAATGTATTTAGGTTGGTTTTAGGGTTTAATTAATTATCAATAAATTGTTTTCTTCTATTTTTTAAGTCCCATTGCAATACATTAAACACTGCTGTTGTTTATGTCATGATATACTAATAAATCAAAAATAAGTACTTGCACATAGCAGGTAAAACAGAATTAGGGCTATTGAAAGCTAATTTCAAAAACATCTTACAAGTACAAACTCTCCTTTACGATCTCTATTCACGAACACTCCTATTAGGAGGATACTTTTGTGTGAAAGAAACATGGGAAAATGTAATGTTTTAATCCTGTAGCCAACCCCTATTCAGGTGACTACTGTTTAAATTCATAATTCAACATTCTTTTGTTTTTCTTAAAGAGATCCAAATGAAATAAAAAGAACAGCAACACATCTGTCTTGGTATCCAGACGGCGCTAAGAAGCTTGCTGTAGCGTACTCAAATCTGGAGTTTCAACGATCGTCACCAGACACAAGTTTTGATTCATACATTTGGGACATAGGTTTGTCAGCAAATTAGTATTTGATAGCACTGCCAAGTCATCAAATTCTAGAGTTATGACAATGACATCTTATTTTAGATTTTATTTCATTTGCATTCAAGCATCTTGGTGACAATATATAAAGCCTTGTCTACACTATCAAACTTTATGTGACAAAAAAAATGTAATGTGCCCATATATGGACATGATGATGATGATGTCATATCACTACCATATTTGGGCACATCACACTTTTTTGTCAAACTAGTTTAATAGTGTAGAAAGAGCTTAAGACTATTTTCTTTTTTTTTAATCCTTATTTTCGTGGTCTCATAGTGATTACAACTATTATTGTATATTATATATAATAACTTTTATTGTATTGATAATACACTACTGTATTCCATTAATTGTGTTTTTTTGTACAGAGAATCCAAACAAACCAGAAACAATAATAAAACCAGCCTCACCGCTTGTTTGTCTTGAGTACAACCCAAAAGATGTGCATGTTTTGATAGGAGGCTGTTACAACGGTCAAATAGGTAAGAAGTGAGGTGTAGACGCTACTGGTCCATCATCTATCGAGCAAATAGGTTTCATAACAGCTTTTATCCAGCTGCCATTAGGGCACTGAATGCTTGTCAGTATACCATACGAGAGTGATGTGATGTATATCTCAGAGCAATAATGGAAGTAATTTTATTTGATGATAGTTTGAATTCCATCTGCAGATTACTACAATTTCTTTATTTTCAGCTTATTGGGACACAAGAAAAGGTTCGCACCCTGTAGAAATATCTCTAGTAGAAAACAGCCACATGGATCCTGTCTACAAAGTGATCTGGTTACAGTCTAAGACTGGAACAGAGTGCTTCTCAGCATCCACTGATGGTCAGGTGCTATGGTGGGACATCAGGAAGGCTGGAGAACCGATTGAAAAATTGATTATGGATCCATCGAAAAAAGGCAACATTAACAATGCTCTCGGTGTAGTAGCGCTGGAGTACGAACCAACCATTGTAAGTAGTTAATAATTATACTCTACAGATGCGGGTATAAGCCCACCTTTTTTGGGGAGTGGGATTATTCCTGGAACCCAACAATGTAGGCTAGATTATATCAAGACTAGATTTTGAAAGAAATATTGCATTCCTAACAAATTCAACTTTTCATTGAAAAAAAAGCAGAACTTAAGAACTGTACACTTTCATAGCTCTCTTGTTTAATTCTATAGCCTACCAAATTCATGGTTGGCACGGAGAGAGGCACTATCATCTCCTGTAACAGAAAGGCCAAGACTCCGGCAGAGAAGATTGTTGCCAGCTACAAAGAACACCAAGGTCCAGTGTACGCTCTTCAAAGAAATCCATTCTTTCCTAAGAACTTTCTCACAGTTGGTGACTGGACAGCTAGAGTGAGTTTGCCTTTTCTAAAAGTACAGTTACAAGCCAAGTCCACTTGCAGTTAAGATGAGATTATAGTCTTAGTCAGGTTTATTATTGAATTAATATTTTAGTGATACCTATCACTGTCCTTGGCATTCTAGAAATATCACATTTAGACAGCTGAGGACAGTGATGTTTATCAGTATTGTTGAATAGTGTTATTCTTATCCTAAAATGTCTACTACCAACATGTATAAGGCTCTGTGTACACTATCAAACTTTATGTGACAAAACAATGTGATGTGCCTATATATGGACATGATAATGTCATCACTACCATAGTTGGGTATATCTCTACCATATTTGGGCACTTCACACTTTTTTTATCAAACTAGTTTAGTCAGAGCTTTAGAAATATTCATTCAAGTCTTACTCATGTGTAAGAATCTTAACACATTCATTATTGTTTTACAGATTTGGTCTGAGGATATTAGGGAATCATCAATCATGTGGACTAAGTATGATCCTATCATTATTACTGTAAAATATATAATTATACCACTTATGGCCATACATTCACTGCCACCTATTCACCTTGTTGTATCTCATGTGTAGAGTAATACAAAATGTCTGTCTATTTACCTTGCTGACCAGTCGTGGGCGACCCATAATTAGTTTACCAACATATTATTATGTACTGTACATATTTTATTCAAATATGTCTTTGTTCCTGAATGTTTTCTGGTATGTGTGTACTGATTATGTAAATGGTATCCCAACTGACAAGCACTTGGTTCTTTTGGTACTATTGAACATTGTATGAATTGTGTAAATAAATATTGTAATTGTAATAATATATATATGTGCCTATTTTACTTTATCATTTTTATTTAGTTTATTGCTTATTTTAAATTTAATCTCCATTGAGATCCAGCCACTGATACCCACAGCATTGTCATTATTTTCAATAATTTGCCTTTGGATTTATAAAAATAGAGAGTGATACAACATTTCTGTCTGGTTGGACAACATTGTCATGTAATTTAATTACAGGTACCACTCATCTTACATGACTGATGGCTGTTGGAGTCCAGTTCGTCCAGCTGTGTTCTTCACCACCAAGGACGATGGTAGCCTTGATGTCTGGGATTACCTCTTCAAACAGAATGACCCTACACTCAGCCTACAAGTAAGAATTTGATTATTATTGTTGATGTACTGTGTAGATTCAACTTGTTGTCCTTCTTGATAGCAAAGGGCATTTGTAGTGGTGAATGAATGTGTTGAATACTGTTACAGAACAGTAACACGTACATAAAACAAGTTCCAATAGTCTTTTAACCACAATATCCATCAGAGTTTCTACTACTGTATAATTTAAATTAATGTTTGTAAATATTCCTGTACACTGGCCCTGCCTTGCCTGAAAAGGTCACCCGGTATAGAAGAACAAAAAATAAATTGTGATTTGTTTTAGGTTTGTGATGAACAGCTGCAAAGTATCCGTGTCCAAGATCAAGGCAAGTTGATAGCAACTGGTTCAGAACGTGGAACCACAACTCTGCTAGAGCTCTCCAGTAGTCTCTGTACAATGCAGAGAAATGAGAAGGCGCTTGTGACTGCCATGTTTGAGAGGGAGACCAAACGAGAGAAGATTTTGGAGTCGCGCCAGAGAGAACTGAAACTGAAACGAGCTGTTGCCAGTGCTCAAGGGGATGCAGTAAGTTCTAACTTACAAATATTTCAACAAAAATTCATAAAATATAGGATAAAATCACAAAAGAGTACAAAAATAACAACTCATTTCCATAGTGGGGCAACACAATTAAAACAAAATATAATCTAGTTAGTTTTTGTTTTATTATTTTTATTTCTCAAAATAATTACTACCAGTGACATGCATATACATCCTCTGAAAAACCGATTTTTAAAAATATTTTAATTATTTCTTTTTAGGAAAATGAAGAACAAGGGCGTGAAAATGAAGACGAAGATCTCGTAGCTTTGGCAGAGCAAGACTTCTTTTCAATTATCAACACAGAAAGGAAAAAAGCAGATGCTAATAAAGCAAAGGTTGAAGAACAAAAATTGATTATTGAAGAAGAAGAAGAAAAGAAGGTAAGAATTAAAAAAGCAAGAGAAAATTTAATAATGCAAAAATATATTTGAAAAAAAAATTTAATTAAAGTTTATTACAGTATTTCTTTTTTTCTTTGTTTAACTTGAAATTCAAATTTAAATTATCTTTTATTAATCCTTTCAGAAATTCTTCAAAATTATTTCTCTTCTTTAATGAATGCCATTCTTGAAAGGAACGCTGCATCCTCTCTAAAGCTCTGTGTACACTATCAAACTTTATGTGACAAAAAAATGTGATGTGCCCATATGATGTTACTACCATATGTGGGCACATCACCACCATATTTGGGCACATCACACTTTTTTTTTTGTCAAACTAGTTTGATAGTGTAGACAGAGATTTACAGATATTTAGGGCTAATTTTTGTCCAAACCGTATGAAATTAATGATTTATTATTAATTAATTAATTAATTAATGAAACCAAATGAATTATGTGTTTTACAGGGGAACAGTGATAGTGAAGGAGAGAAGAAAGACTCAGAAAATGGTGAAAAGGGGGACGAAGAAAAAGAGGTATGTTCTTAACACAATAATAATTTTTTGAAAATAGTAAATAAATAAATTTAAGTAGAAGATAATGAATGAATTATAAACCGGTCCGCCATTTTTTTATTTTTCCCTTTCATTCTTTTAAATTTATTCTTTTATTTTTTAGTGACGAAATGGATAGCAATGGGACTTGGAAAAGCACAATATAACTAGTATCAGTTAGTACCTACAATATAAGACATTTATTTCTTTATCTGAAAGTTGCCTCAATTGTGAGTAATGTAGCTCAAGTTAACACAAGCAAGCATTATGAATATGACAAATATTGTAACACAATTAAAGAAAAAATCAATTTTGGTTAACATTTTTTTTTTCTCCAAAAAGATGCTCACAATTTTATTGAAAATATGTCATCATATGTAAATATCCTGTACATTTTTGGTATGATTTGTTTTAGATTTTGCTTGATAAAACCGTCCAATAAACTTTAACCTTGATATAGATATTTAAATATGAAAATTATACTCTAAATTATTATGGTAATTAAAGATTGCAAACAGAAATATTTGAAATTGATTTAAATGTAAATATTTAGTCAAAGAATCTTTTTTTACAATAAAATACATTGAAACAACTGATGGTGTTGTTGGTTTTGTTAGTTGTCGGTTGTAGCTGGAGAGACTTTGTCACATGTATAGTGAGTGTTACTTGGAATGGATAAAGTGGGAGATGTTGCATAATAATACACATTGTACAAAACTGATAATTATAAATATTTTGATGATTCTATTTCATGACTAGCTTACACAGATAAACCGAAAAAAGCCATTGCTGTCCTGGTCCCAGGAAGAAAATATGACACACAAAGTTAAAAGTTCCTTAAGCAACCCTTTCCCATAATGGACTGATCCGTCACCCTGCCCCAACATACCACCATTATATCTTTACATAAACGTTGAGATTTTAACTGTGTATAGATATTCTAAGTATTATAATGATCAATGTTGGATCTACCAAGCAAGGCAATCTAACAACTCCTTTGATACTGCTGTTGTTTAAGCAGTAATTTACTTATTCGCTGAAATAGACAATGTGTGATCGTCATGTAAGCCCTGGGGATGCAAATACAATTGTCGGTGATGCTGTTAGATAAGCCAATGTTGCTATTGAGATCAAAGTTCATCAAAATTCAAGCATGATATATGTATTGCCATTACATTATTGCATATTCACCTAATTACCCACAACAGTCGTTGAATTATTACATGACGAAATAAATTAAGACAATATCAAATTGTGCTTGCAATGTACACCTGACGATTTAAAAAACTATAAAATAAACAGTTTGATTTATTTATTTCTGAATTAAAAATCCAATTTTATTCAAATGAGGCATACTGATTAATATTCTTTATAATATAAAAGAATTTACTAAAAAATATAAGATCTAATGTGAACAATTTACAGTTATTAGTATCCTAGAAGGAAGTGTAAATGTGGTACGTTTTGTATTTGTTTAATTGGGGATATAATAGCGTTCTGTCCGCTCTTTACAATGTATATCTATAGTTCAGAGTCGCCCATTGCACCGGGGAATTCCATAACCATACGGCGTTTTGATACGGCTTGCAACAGCTTTCTTCTTGGGCCCATTGGTATACCCAACGTCGACAAATCGTCATCTATAAGAAGGGTTAAGGCGTCTAAATCAATGTCTTCTCTATTGAAAACCATCAAATAATCTTGAAGACCGTTGGCTGCAAGAAAAACTCCTAAAAGCGAATTGCCGGTGTTGTCGTCGTTGTCAACGTCGTCATCTAAGTCGTCTAAATCAACATCCCACGGAGAAGGATCTATGTAACCTCTCGGTCCAAGTTTTGGATTAATCTCGTTGTTGTTTTCTCTTCTTGTTTCAACTCCATTTTTCTCAAAGTCCAAATCATTAAAACCATTTAAAATATCGTCATCAGGTGTTGCAACTCTTGCAACTTCACCGGTAGGAAGTGACGTCATGGCATTCACTGCGTATGGGTCAGTGACCATTAGGAGCGCATTGGATTGCTCCGATTCTGATGTTAGTTCTGTTTCGTCTGGAATCGGGTCATTTTCACTGAAGTCTCTCTGACTGCGTAATGTCCCTCCTGACGGGCCACCAGTGGTAGAACTGAATGTTCCTTTTCCTTCTTGTCGTTTTGAAGCCTTCTTACCAACCGTCGAAGAAGAAGATTTGCTGCCGGGTTTCTTTGAATCATACACGGAATTTTCTTTACTTTCTCTTCGCTCTATTTGTTTTTGCATCTTCGCTTGCATTTCAAAGAATTTCTTGGCGCGTTTATCAGCCTCCTTCATCGCTTCCAATTTCAATTTCTTGACAAGCTTTGGATTTGATGCAGACTTTTTGGATGAAATATCGTCCAGAAAGTCGACACATCGCCTGCGGTTCTTTTCAGCAGCTACGTCCATCGGAGTCTGGTGGTCATTGTTCATAGCCCAGATGCTACAATCAAACGAAACAAGAAATGTAATAGCGTTCAGGTGACCACCGGCGGCAGCCCAATGCAGACATGTGTTCCCTTGAAAATCGCACTTCCGTGGATCACCTCTGTGTATAAAAAAATAAAAAATTGACTAAACCTCATCGTTGACATAAAAAATGAATATAATAGAATAGATAAAAAACTTGGCCTTAGCATAATGTCGAATACAGCAAGTTCGTGTCGAAATCATATTTTGACCTATTGCCGAAAGAACATTCGACCAATGATCTTTAGCAGACAGCAAATGGTCGCCGACAACAAATTCGCATTCGCTCAATACCATCAAAGCAATATAAAAACTTACCCCCTACTAACAATGACCCTAAGGGTATCCACGTTACCCTTCACAGCAGCCCATAACGTTGGAGTCATGCCATTCTCGTCTAACTTATTACAGTCTTTTCGTGTCGCTTCACTAAGAACATCCAGCGAACCGTTCTTGGCGGCAATATGGAACTTGTCGGCCATAGCTTTTTTTTTTTAATGTTTGTACTTTAGACCTGATTGTTGAGCAGGCAGGCTAAGAAAGGTGTACTTCAACGATATTTGTCTTGATTTTTCCAAACAGCGGGGAACGTGTTTAAATCACCTGCAGGGTCATCTTATCAAGTTGCCAAATTGTTCACGTTAAAAGTTCTCCGTGTACCGGTATCTTCTTAAAATATACAGTACTACGTCCCCACTGTAAGGCTTTAGTCTAGATAAGAATCTTTTAACACGAATTGATTCAAGTACTTGATCATTTCCATGAGTCGTTTTGAGCGCATACGTTCAACAAACATGTGTTTTTACAGTGTTTGCCTTTTGTGGGTGTTGGCCATCTCTTACGCTGGTAGAGAACAAAGTACACTTTAAACCAAACACAAAACAATAGATACCTAATAATTAATTGTATGCATGTCTGGAGATCAGATTGTGATAAACTCTCCCCTGATCTTTTACACTCAATAACCGTATCGGTACTGTAAATATAATTCAACCATGATTTTTGCAAAATAAATTTAATAACTATAATTAAAGATAGATTGTCCCTCTAAACAATTTTGTTTTTCAATTTTGGTGTTGAATATGCAACTTTATGGTCACATAATAATTATTCACTTTGACCAAAAACTGGAACGAAAAAAAAAATATAAAAAAAATATATTTATCTGAAAAAATTATAATTTAAAGCACAACAATACTTAATTTGTCTTTGAGGCAATGGTTTTTGGTTAAAATTAACTGTTTCTTTTGTCTTTTTATAAGTTATATAATTATATTTTTTTACACAAGTAAATAACTTTATAAAAACTGCAAAATGAAAAAAACAATATTTGTAAAGTCTGATTTCATTAATCTTAATTTTTCATGTTTTTTTTGGGGGGGGGGGGGGGGGACATATTTTACACATGGTCTAGTAAAAATGTTCCGAACATTCTGCATATTATGGTTTATTTTTTCAATGAAGCGAAATAAAAGACGCACGATAAGAAAACTGTTTAATCATTATTCAAGTTTTATAAATGAAATATAGACCTACTAAAATATTGGCCTACTGGTAATTACATAATTTGCATGCTCTACCATGGAGCTATATAATGGTTCTACCAAACATGCCGATTTTAGTATAGCACCCCCTATATTCATATTACTTTTTAAATAAATCCTAATGCAATATACTATTTATTAATTACAAGCATGGTTTTCATGGACACAAAGTATATCGATATACAAAATACGAACAAGATTCAACTCGATCGTACATTCATAAAATCATAAAAATTATAAAAACGTATGTTTTATGAAAATGTTGTACATTTTATGCAACATTGAATTTGTTGTTTGATCAAATTGATATGATTAATAAGCACATAAACATTTGCTGTTCCTCTAAATATTTATATTTATTTTAATCGGTGCACATCAAAAGAAGATGTACAGTAGGCCTACTGTAAAGGTTGTGGTTTCTTATTAGTCTTTTTTGACAAGTCCATTATATCATTGCGCTGTTCTGTGAAAGTGAAATCAATCAACCATGTCAATTATTCTCATTTCTTCATAAATTAATCGTTATTTTACCTTCAAATTATAAAAAATAAATAAATATATCAATGTAATTATTAAGATTAATTTTAACTTCTGAAATTTAAACATCCCGATTCCCGGTTGATAATTTATTAGAACTACTTTTTATTAGTACGTAGTGATTTGGTTTGATACGGTACGATTGTTTTGATCTCTCTTCAAAGCAACGCGATTGTGTGTATCTCATCACCAAGTGTTTCACACACCCACTGCTGGTGTGAACGGAGCGTTGTTGATGGAAAGTGTGGATAATCCTGTCTAGTAATTTAGTTTTAGCTGTAAAAATCACATTATCAATGGTAAGCAGTGTATTGTTTTATATTTTTCTTCATTCTTTAGGCCTATGGCATTTGTTGCGTCACGCGTATATGCGGTAGTGGTGCGCTAATTAAGTTGGGACTTAAATTGCGTCGGTTGGCGGGGATCGCTTGTACTGTATCGTATGTAAACCTCCATCAAATCATCCTGAAGTATGGTCGGCCGACCAAAGCGGTATGAAACGCCGATGGCGTTTGTGAAAAGGCGGAGTGTTCATTCACCCTAGTTTTAAGAGCTTTCGTCGGCATCCCTTTGTACGTGATGTTTGAACATTTAATTTTACTTAATCTATGGTTGGATTTGCATCATCTAAGGCGTTATTCTACCAGTCCACATCAAGGCTGTAGCGAGAGGCTAAAAACAGATGGGGCAAAGGTGCTTTAAATATAATTATCAATATAAAATATGACTATCTGTGCTGGGCAATTGGGGTGTGGGTGCTGAAAACTGCTGCTATGTCTCCTAGTTTGAAAATGCACTTCAGAAAAATGGGTCTTTGAACCATATGAACACCAGCTTGAGCCTCCACCAACCCGGACACAAACCCCCCACCCCCCACCCACCCTTCCTACTGTACAACCCTTAAGCTTATTTATTGAAATCCAATGAAACGTTTGCACAAGCAATGTATAACTGACAGTTGGATGTTTTATGTGTTATTGTTGTTTCTGTTTAGTAATGTTAACATTGCTAATTCAAGGTAATACAGGATGTAATACAGGTTGTGGTTTCATTTGTTGTAAAGGCACTCCCAAATATTCAATAAGTTGGCGTCAGATAAATCTAAATCTTTTCTTGTTTGTTTTACCCAAAATAAAAAATTAACATGCTAATTAACATCAACAAATGTATGAATCATCAGGAGGACTAAGCAATATTTTTAAGTCAGCCCAAATAATTATTCATTCTGTCTTTATACTGAATGATACTTTCAGTGCTAAATCATTGATTTCCAGTGGTTCAGTAGAGAACATTAACAATATAATAAAAATAATTCAAAGACAACTAACACAGTAATTTACATTAGTACCCATAAATTTACAAAAACATACAGTATAAATAAATAATGGAAGGAATTGAAGGTAACAGATACTTAATGCTTATCAGTAATATTCTGGATTGAATTAAAAAAAGAAGTTGAAAGTATCATAAATTTATATAAAGTACACTAATATGATACTTCTATTGCCACTGTAATATGCATCACAGCATCCCTTGTTGTCAGGGCACTCCCTGTTCAACAGTGTGGGCGGCTTGTTATCATAGTCATTGACTTCAGACACTACTCAAGCATTCCTATTGGTTGATGCTATAAGCCAATGACAATTAATACAGGAAGGCCTTTTTACTATAAGTTTTGTCACGCTTAACCTACTTGCTTACTCTTGTTTTGTCCTTTTTTTTTTAGGTTGTCTGTTTTCACTGTAGAACCAGAACTTGACCAAATCTTTTTATTGATTCCTAATTTTCTTCATTACAATCTTTCAATATGGATATGAATATTTCTACTACCCCGGCACCAACGGGTGGTTGCCCTGTACCACCGGATAATGGAAATTCGACTGCTTGCACTGGTCTTATACTTCCAATTATTCCTGGTGAAGAAGATTGGAACCAAGGCTTTCGAGGTTTCTTATACATGGCTGCGTTGCTATGGAGTTTTATGGGTGTGGCCATCGTGGCAGATATTTTCATGGTAGCAATTGAGGTTATTACAAGTAAAACAAAGAAAGTGAAACTGGCTAATCCTGATGCGCCGGGCGGAATTGAGGAGATAGAAATTAGAGTATGGAACGATACTGTTGCGAATTTAACCCTTATGGCATTGGGTTCCAGTGCCCCGGAAATCCTTCTGTCTATAATAGAGATTGTTGGAAATAATTTCCATGCCGGAGAACTGGGACCAAGCACGATAGTGGGATCAGCAGCTTTTAACCTTTTGGTCATCACAGCTGTGTGTATCATGGGCATTCCTAAGGGAGAGTCAAAGAGAATTCGAACTATCAAAGTATTTATGGTCACTACATCATTCTCAATCTTCGCTTATATCTGGCTGTTCCTCGTCGTTTCCGTCATTTCCGAAAGCAAGGTAGATTTGTGGGAAGCTTTTGTCACCTTCTTGTGTTTTCCGATACTCATCATTATCGCCTTTGTCGCAGACAAAGATTATTGTGGCGAGAAAAAAGAGACGACAGAGATTGAGCTTGGAGTTGGTAAGGATTTTTTTTTTACAAATTTTATAATTGTTTTGTATTGTACTGTAATTCATTATTCATTTATCATCATTTAAGCTAAACCTATATACACAGTGGGGACTAAGCTCAGGGTGGGCTTATACTGTACACAGGGTATGCATACTGTACACAGGGCTGGCCTATACTGTACATAGGGTGGGCTTATACTGTACACAGGGTGGGCTTATACTGTACACAGGGCATGCATTACTGTACACAGGGCATGCATTACTGCACACAGGGTAGGCTTATACTGTACACAGGGTATGCATACTGTACAGTACACAGGGCTGGCCTATACTGTACACAGTGTGGGCTTATACTGTACACAGGGCGGGCTTATATTGTACTCAGAACACAGGATGATTGCAATGTAATATCATGGAGTAACTCCATTGTTATATATCTAATAATATAATTAAAGCAATTTTAAACTTAAATATGAATATGATAGAATGACCTTGTGGAAGTGTACAGTAAAATACACAATCATAGAGGAAATACAGAATAAATTAGTCCACAACACAAGGACGTCATTGTTAGAAAATAGTGTTAAATTGTGGGCCTACAGTACAAATAAAAACTGAAATACGTTGAGGCTACATCTGTGCCTGGGAGTAGTTCATTTGTTCTTCTTAATAAAAGGAAATAAAAGTCTATTCAATAATTGATTTATTGTAAATGTCCTTGTTGTGTGGGAGACAAGTTTACTTACTTCATGAATAGACAGGGAATTTACCATTCTGCCTACTCACATTTTAAATCTCCATATTTGGTACTGTGGTTCCCACAGGAAATCTTCATTATTTATGCTTTTGTTATTATTTTTATATATAAAAAAAAAATATTTTAGTATAGGCCTAGAACATTTCTCAATAAAAAAATAAATTTTTTAAATTTCACAGTCATATTTTTTAAAGGAAAATACCTTTTTGGCTTTGTTAATCTTCAATGTGACCATCAAGGACAGTAGCATCATGACAGGAGTATACTGTACAGTTAACTTATAGATTGTAAAGGTCTGCCACAGTTGTCTGGAGTCTGGTTTTGGAAAAACTGTCTGTGTAGCAGTACAAGAAACTTTTCACCCATCTTGAGACAACCATACAGTATAGGACAACCATATAGGCCTAGAGTATACATTAGGGCAACTATACAATATAGGACAACCATACACCTACAGTATTGAACAACCATACAGTATAGGACAACCATACAGTATAGAACAACCATACAGTATAGGACAACCATACAGTATAGGACAACCATACAGTATAGGACAACCATACAGTATAGAACAACCATACAGTATAGGACAACCATATAGTATCAAACAACCATACAGTATAGGACAACCATACAGTATAGGACAACCATACAGTATAGGACAACCATACAGTATAGGACAACCATACAGTATCAAACAACCATATAGGCCTAGAGTATACAGTAGGACAACCATACAGTATAGGACAACCATACAGTATAGGACAACCATACAGTATAGGACAACCATACAGTATAGGACAACCATACAGTATAGGACAACCATACAGTATAGGATAACTAACTTCTCCACTTCTTTAAACTTTTAATGTTTTTGTCTTCCATTTTGCAACAAACTTGTAGGTCCACAAATTATGCCTGCTGTGAAGCTTACTGTTTACTATTCTAAACATTATACAGTGATGTAATATACTGTATAGTGTGTTTGTACTAAGCTTGGATTAGGCTTAGTGCATTGATGCTCATAATAGCTGTTACACTTGAATGATTATATTAAAAATTCAGCAGAGCTATATAGTAGGTATTGATACAGTCTTATATGAAAGAGTATCCGATTATTAGAGTAAGACAAGTTCTCAGTCTCTAATGTAAAACATTTTATTTATTATTTCCTTAGTTGAACTTGTGTGTTTCTCAAAATGATTGATCTTTTAGTGATATTAACTTGTGCTGATACATATTTGAAAAACTGACATAATATAAGTGTACCTAATGTAGAGTTTATGAATAAACATCAGTCCAAATAGCTCTATAGAAATAAAAGCACACTCAGCCACTGTACCTAAAGTATGCACATTTGCACAAAACGCTTATCACTGTAGTGTAAGTACGGCTACTGTATTTTATTGTATTTTCTTACAAAATATGATATGAAAAGGTAATATGCAGGAGCATCTCTGTTGATAACTCTGACAACATTTGTCATATTCAACATATTAAAGTAGCCTCCTGTAGTAAAAACAAGATATGCAATTTACAATTCCTTCATGGTATTATACTGTACTGTATTTTATGCTTGATTTGAACATTGAAGGTTGTTTCTGTTCTGCTCTGGATTTCCATTTTTCTTTTCTATATTTGAGGTTTTTAATTCAAAGCTAAATAAACAGATTGATTAAAGTGTGCAGTATTCATTGATTTCATAAAAGAAATTCACAAATTAAACGTTTCTAATGGATAAACCTAGTAACACAATTACCTCAGCTACTGGATTACTATACGCAATAATTAAAGCCACCTCCCAAGAGGTTTAATATTAGTAGAATTTACATATTGCCCTGGCTGAGAAAATTACTAATGTAAAATACATTAACTAAATACTTTTAATTATTAAATTATTCATTCTCTTTTGAGGAATTATGTAGATATCAAATTGGTGATATTACATGGATATTTTCCAATACTTGTACTTTCACCGCACTTGCGAAGTAATGTGGTGAGATTCCAATATCCATCCTGTAATTTGGCTAGTTACTTGCTGTTACTGTAGATAGGATATGAACATTTTTTAAACAATAATCATTAAAAAGTGAAAGGTATACAAAAATCCAAACTTTTGAATATTTGACCTGCATGGAAACAGAAAAAAATAATCTTAAAATTTCAGACCACCAAAATGATAATGTGTAATGTTATATACTCCATAGCTAAAGGCAGAACATGAACTTTTTAACTGGGTCAAACAAGGTCAACAAGTAGCCTACAAATTAGGGACTAGTAATGCAGGAAGTATTTGATTTGAAGTATCAGTTTTTCAACTTAAATCCTGTCAAAAATATGACATTAAACGCCCGGCTGCGTAGGCCATGACTTCCTAGTGAAAGGGATGCAGACTACTATCATGGTATGTGACTCAAACTGCAACAGGTTTAGTGACGGCTTTGCCGTCTTGTGAGGTTTTTTTACAACCTGAATGACGTAGTTCCATATGACTTGGGGTTTACCCCAGATATTAAGTGACATTTGTGACAAATTTGTATATTAAAGTGACATTTGGCACTAGCGTCTCAAAAATGATCTCGATTTATTAGCATCTATGCAACTGATTAGTATCCGAGTTAATCCATGTTTTGTATATTATAATTTTTTTTAAATTAGTGTTCAAAAATCCTAAATCAACTTTGTTTATTTTTGTTGGCCAATTGATGAGCCTCGCTGCCTTGCGTTCTCCTTTCCTTAACATTTATTGTATTTTTATTGTTTTTTAATTAGATGACTAATTGGTGTATTTTGTTTTTCATTACAATTACATTTTGATATGGCTTTGCCATATATGTCAGCAATTGGGTTTGCTGCAATGTTTTCAGCATCTGTAACTTACCGTATATTAATGTATAATTAATTAAAAAATTGTAGAAAACCATGAAGATTTTACCTCTTTGATAAAGAACACCTTGTCCAATAAGATTTATAATATTCGTTTTCCCTGACACGTTAAGAAAGAAGAGTCTCTTAGCCCTGGTTGCCATGACAATTTAGAGCATACTATATTTTTATAGCTCCAAGATAAACCCATTACTTTTATGAATATTACAATACTATAGTGCAAACACATCGAACGTTTTGTTCATTTTCTAAATGCGTCCTACTAAATTATTGAGTATTGTAATGCTATGGTACACAGTTACATAAAATTATGAAAAAATCCATAATTCTGGAATATATTTGCATAGAATTTTAACAATACATTGCACGTTTTGTGAATAATTCTTATCATTGATCGCATTTTTTAATAAAATTCTCCGTCTCCTCCGTAGCGACGTATATTATCTTAAATTACAGATTAATATGTATACTGTATTTATATTCTAATGCTTTGAATATACAGTATTTGTATACTGTATACTTTCATCCAGTTTGTTTAGACAGACACAATTATAAAGCATGCATACAAATGATGATTATTGTGTTGATGGTGTCCCATGATTACCTTAGTCAAGGAGATATAGTAGGCTAGATTGCTATATAATTATAGTAGGCTAGATATAATTATAGTAGGCTAGATGGTGCCTAGAACTCATCAGGTCTGAACTGAGATCTGAGTTTTCTAGACACCTAGTGTAGATTTTCAGATACAGTACTACCAGCATAGTAACTATGGGATTATAGGTTAATGTGAAAATAATTGCATATATATTGTAAAAGCTTTTTTATTTTTCACCATAAACAAATTTATAATGAACTCCAATTATTATACAATAGAACAAAGAAACAATGTAAACAACTGTTGTCACAACATTTCCTAGCTCCGCCCTATTTTCATTTGCTGATTGATCAAACAGAATATAATTCAGAAATGTACATTGTTCAAATTCACCGAGGTTTATTGTAATACGTTCATCAATATTCATTGTTCAAATTCGGTGATGTTTGTTGTTTTGTGTTAATTTCATAAACGATTCCATTCTGAAAAAAAATTTGAATTTATTACTTACAGTTGATCAGTGCAATATTATTGTTGTACTACTGTTGTGCAGATCTGGTGGTAGCATACAGACAACTCTCCCATTAACAAACAAACTCTCTGAAAACAGTTATTAGTCAGGTATTCGGAGAGTTTACTGTACCATACATGTCTTGGTGGAAGCACACTTCGCAAAGTATTTGAACATTTCAACTGGTATCTTCCACCTCCCCTCCCCCCACTCCTCATCATGTAACCTGCCATTTTATCCAATCATCTCTTTCACCCATTTTTTGAACATTCGCCCTTCTTACTTATTTCATAGTATTCTTGCTTGATTTTTAATTTTAAGGGTCAAATATATATTTTATTTTATTTTAATAATTGCATTCATACTGCTTATAGGCTAAGTCTATTATTATTTTTATCATTTATTTTGCAAACATTTTATGTAAATTATTTGCTGGAATGACAATTTAATTAATTTCTTTGTTTTATTTTGGTTGACAGGTGGGAAGAGTAAGTATGGCTTAATTTGATATACTTGTCATGCATTGGTGTTGGCTTTTATCAGTTCATTTTCTACTCACATAAGATATTCCAGCCTTTATTTGTTTCATTCCAAAACAAAACATTATCGGATGAGGTTGAAATATTAAAGCAAGATACTGTATGTCTAGTTCGACCAAAAAGTCTTAGACATACACAGTAGTATCTTCCAAATTTTCATCAAATACTGTCCACATTTCTTTCTAAAAGTACTATTTTTAGCTCTATGGAAGTGTGTTTTGGAAGATAAACTTTCAAGACATCGAACCCCAACTCTCATGTTTGGTCACAGGGGGTTGAATGTATAGGGTTAATTGTACTCCTAACCAGTTTTTGGTAACAGACAAGGAATACTTATAGATGTTGTATTAAACATTGTTATAATAAATAGCACTAATCAAGGCTAGATGTGAATGCATGAATATTTACTACTAAACTAAAGTAGAATATGAGAGTTTCTACACATTTCACTATTCTATTTGGGTTTTCTGAATTTGTATATTGTTTGCAATATGGCCATCACTGAAGGAGTTTGTAGAAACATCTTTTTTCTATACTAAAATGCATCATTTTAGTACTATATCTTCTCAAATTACTAGAAACACACTTTCAGTTTTTACAATCCTACAGTACATCATTCTATAAAAGCACTTCTGAAAACAATTCTGTTCACTTTGGTGTTCAACAAAGTAATGAATGCAGGAGAGACATTTATTTAGCTGTTTGTTTTCTAACTTTTGAACAACGAAACGTATTATAAATTTGCATTTTATTTGTTGATAATTTAACAAATTCAGTGATTATAATGATGGTTTTTAAATATATGTTTAATTAAATTTTAATTTCAAACAGCTTGATATTATAATGGAATTTTTATAACTAAGTTATTTTCTATCCTTTTTTCATTCTCTTCACATCATTTTTCTATAGGCCTACTACCCTCTTTTTATCTAATTTCATTTGCTAAAAAAAATGCTATAATCCCAGTATCAATATGTGTGGGCAGGAGAATATTGGATACTACTATGGTAATAAATGGTAATGTCAACAATTCTAGGCAATAATTATAATAATGTTTTGATAATCTTTATCAATGTCAGTTATTTACAATTAAAACCATAAAACTAACTATCTGCCTCTGTACAGTATATAACTAGGCTACTGTATTTACCTGGCATTCAAAAGGCCTTATTGTATATTTATAATTTAAAGGCAAAGTTTTGCAGGGAAAAAAAATCTATGGGTAACATTTGCTGAAGGATCTTAATTTAATAAGGATTATGCTTTGTTTTTACACAGGAACTTAACTTTTCACAAAACACTAAACACACTAAAGCTAAATCAAATCAAAAAGTAAACAATCTGGTATATAAAGTGCACATGTCCATTAGGAAGTGAACTAAAAAAATTAAAAATTAATGAGCCCAATTATATATAATGTAAATTGGCTTTAAGTGTCACCTCATCTATCTTTGCTCTAAAACTAAAATCAAAATATGTTTTAGTTTAGTTTAAGTTTGAAGAAAAATAAGATTCTATGGCCTTATGCCAGGTATGGTATTTACCCAGGTCATTTTATTCAAAGTTTGATATCATTACATCCAACAACAACATTCAGCAACATCCCCTTTTCATCCAGTTCAATTATTAAAGTATGTCTCTATCATTTATTTATTATTATTCTATCATTTCATTACATTGGTACAGTGTACACTGAGCTGGTATACTTGTGAGATAAATAGCCATATGTGGAACTATGCACCATGTGTACATGATTGGTTTGTTAGTTTAGGGGTGGGAAAGGAGGTGTGGGGAGATGAGGAAGATGGTAGTGTAATTATGTAGTAATGTCAGAAAAATTGTAGTATAGTACTAAAAATACTAGAATATTCAACATTAAATTAAAGTTTTGATTATTCCCTTTAAAACAAATTTTGCCAAGATAGTTTTTTCAAAAATCCCACTAGATAAAATGTCTTTGTTTTTTAATTGGTTGCTGAAGCTTGAATCAAGTAAATGTTTGCACATGCTCACTAACCTTACAAAGTCTAATAAAATTTTGTATTCAGTATCATTATCAAAATATGGATCTATATATTTTGCTGTGCTTTGATTTGATATTGATTAGCAGGTTATTGTTGCGATTACATATGGCCATCCTCACGCATGGTCATACCAATTTAATTCAAAAAACAGATTAACACTGATTAACAGTATAACACTGATTAACACTGTTAATTATGTACTGTATTTCCAAAGATGTTCAGGGACATTTATGGGTTCTGCAAAAATTAGTAATATTAGTCCAATCAGTGAACACAGAATTTTGTTGTTACTATAGATGATTGTTTTTCAATATTTGTGTTCATAATGGGTGTGTTGTACTTTAGTATTGTCAATAGCTACAGTATAGTGTTTATATTGCATAAACCACTGGCTTCTGTTAACACCTTGTTAAGATACAGGCTCATCACTGTCTAAGCTGAGATTATGTAATTTAATATGTAGAAAAAGACCCCACCTCAACTTACACACAGGCTGAATACATAAATATGTTTTAAGAAATATCATCCATTGTTAAAAATATATTGTGAGTTCTATAGAAGCCAGGTAATGGTATCATTTCATATCAACTAAGCTTTTGAAAATGTTTTTAACCTTTAGGTAGATATCGAAATCTATCCTTGTACAGCTTTTGTTTCTTTGTATTGTCATCTTACAAAAGAGTTCATCCAAGTGATCATAAAAGCCTTCTCATCATCCAAAACATTTTATTGTTTGCCAGACACACTCCAATGCCAAATAATATTTCTAAAGCCGATCTCATATTTTCTTTACCAAAGGCAAGCACTTTGTTCATAGTACTTAGTGGAAAAACCTATTATGTACATGAGCAGTCTTAAATAGTAATGTCAATATTACTACATCTATTGCATGATTTAGAGAAACATACTGTGCAGTACTTTTAGGAAGAATTACTGCAGTGACTGCAAACGTGCAGTTTTTGGGTCCCACTTAGACGCAACGCAAAGATGTCAGTGGAATCAGTTTAACCAATCACAAGCAATGGATTATCCAAACGTTAGCTTGTGTTTCGTTTTGCATTGCGCTTACGTCCTTGTGTTGCGTTCTAGTGGGAACCAAGCTTTGAAGTAAGGCATCCACTGGCATTATTATCATTTTATTTTTTATACATTCACTACTTTAAGCTCATTGTCATTTACGCTGTTAATTTGTGGCCATTTATACATCATACCTAAATCGTTCTGTTATTAACCATCAACTGTAATTTTACTATTCATCACCAATGCGTAATTCATAATTGCCTAGTTCTAGCATATGGACACAGAATTTACACAACTAATTTCAAACACAATTGAAGCAGTGATAAAAGCTTGCATTCATTATCTAATGACATCGATTAATGAATTACATTTCGCAACTATTATACAAATGAGATAACGGTTTGGGAGTATCTCATATAGCCTATCAGGTTAGTGAATAAGGCCACAGGTGGGGGAGGGGATTTAGGGGCACTCCACCAAAGACAACTAACATTAAATAAATACTGTACAAAGCTGTTTAAAATTTATTTTGCACATGGTGAGAAACCTGAGCACATGCAACAAGTAAACAATTGTATACTACAGATACAAAAAGGTCAATATGTGAACATGCTAATTTGTAAAAATTCACATGGCAGCTCCTACAGTATAAAGTAAAATTAAAAGGATTTTATAACATGCACATATACTGTAGCCACCAGCATAAAGTTTAAAGGTCGCGGCTGCATGAACTCACAGGTTATAACTACTGTTAAAAATTTGACTATTGTAGATTTCTGTGATCCAGATTACTGTGATCCAGATTACTGTGATCCAGATTACTGTAATTTACAATTTACATGACATTGCCTTGTTTGTATTAGCAACCCTAAAATGGCAGCAGCAGTGTACGAACCAACCACCTTATTTGACCATGGAACTATAATAGTTCCATGATTTGACCAATTGGATAGTGCCAACAGAACAAACAGCCATTCAATTCAAACTAGCATTAATCTATAAATACATCACAAATAGGTGTGGTAATTACTTCTCATCTAAAAGCTAATTCATCTAATTCTAATTTCATAATGTATGATAAGTTGCAATCAATTTTACTTGAATACACAATTTTTCAATGGTATTGCAATTATGTAACTGAATGGGTTTTGAGCTGTACCAGATGAATACAATGGAAACTATTTCTACAGCAAAGACAACTAATTATAAATCTCTTTGGAAAAATATTTTGTAGCACTGTAAATGTAAATTATAGATATTGTGTATTCATGTACAGTACACGGGAGAAAGTTTGGAAAAAGACATGCTCTGACTCCAAAAACTGCTTTAGAGCATCCACATTATCTGGGAAAATAATAGAGGGAGCATTAAGTCAAGGAAAACATTTACCATTTACAACCCAATACAGGAGTATGACTTGAGCTATACTAAAAATATGAGCAATACTTAAAATATGAGTATACTTAAAATATGAGCTATACTTAAAATATGGGCCATACTTAAAATATGGGCCATACTTAAAATATGAGCTATACTTAAAATATGACCTATACTTAAATATGAGCTAATACTTAAAACATGACCTATACTTAGAATATGAGCTATACTTAAAATGTGAGTATACTTAAAATAAGAGCATACTGTTACTTTAATAAAATAAATTGCTCCTTAAGACATTGAACTATTTATAGCAAGATGGAACTCAAAATTGATATCAAATTAAAATGAAATATTAAACAGAAATATAATTATTTCAGAAACACTTAATTATTCATATTTTTACATCTACGTCCTCACATCTATTAGAATGAAGAACAAGTTTCATAAACTGAATTATTATTAAAATTACTTTACAGTTTATTAGTATCTTCTCTCTTGGGAATGTTGAGTTATGACTAAAATTTCAAATGAGGTCATCATCGTTAATTATTAACTATAAACATATAATACAAGAAGATAACAAATTACTTTGAGAGCACACCTTGAATGCGGAATACAACAATTGTAAATGGTAAATTGTTAGATTGTCTAAAAGTCTGTTGGGTCACCTTAATCAAAATATTAATTTTAGATTAAGAGACCAGAAATCCCTCATTTCATCAAAATAAGGGTACAGTTCAAATTTCAAATCATTTTCACTAATAATAATAATACCGAAAGTAAAGAGATCACAACGTAGTATGCTTAAAATTTAAAGGCAGTTGTGGTGGAACGTGTCACCGAATATTCCTTCCTATTAAGATCTTGATACATTTCTTACCAAATAAGTCCAGTGCAAACAGAATATAGACATTCATAGCTGCTGTCTAAGTTTGTCATAGGTATATGATATTTCAAACCAAGCAAATTTCTGTTATGCATTTGCCAGATATTTGGAATTTACTGTATGCTATCCTATCCTGAAAATATATATAGTAATAGTGATGTACAGTACTGTACCTGAACTTCATAGCCTTTCTCTCCAGAATGAAAGAAAGGAAGAGTTTTTGAGTTAAACTCTCTGACCTAAAAAATGGGACAGTCCGCAAACCACGCCCTCTAGTGGTAACATCCTAGCGTACCATAATTTAAGGGTCCACTGATATTGATATATAGTGTGATACTATGAAATTAACTCTGTAAAAAGTGAGGCACTATAATATTTCACACATTGTTTGTATCATCTTTACTGGATGACTAATTGAATCACAATAGCCTGCCTCACTTTGAGTTTGTTTTATATTATCAAATTTTAAATTAATTTAGTAATTTTTCACCTTTTTTATTTACTTTTTAGTCTCTTTTGTTAAACCCACTTGCATGCTACAGTATTTTCTTTTTAGATTTGTTTTTGTCATTTAGAAAATAGTTCTTCAGTTTACTAGTTTACTATGAAATAAAGTTATTAGAAGTCCTGTTTTACCCTTCTCTAATGTTTTTGGTTTAATATAAGTTGATTTTCCATTTTCTAGTAAAATAAGTTGGACATTAATGTTCAGTTGATACAGTAGATGTTCATATTTTTTGGGTTTTTAGAAAAAATTATTGTCTTCGTGTAGAAACAAATAAATTGCAAAGTTGCGCAGTCTTTAAAACTGTTAAACAAATTGTATAAAATAGTTGTGATAGAATAGAATTACTGTTCAATTGATAATAGTTGTAGATGACCATAATTTTGTTTTTTTTGGTGTGAAATTATCTAGCACATAGAAAGAGTTTGCCTATTAAATATTGTATTGTATATTGTTTTCTTGTTTGTAACAGGAGAAGGGGAAAAGTTCTTTACAGCCGGCCATGGGGTTGATCGTGAAGTGGTACGTGATTTCATGAAAGAAGTCGGGAAACATCCTGATATTGACGAAAGCATGATCGCTAAACTTGTTGCTATTGAATGTCAGCAACATCAACATCATAGCCGCGGATGGTACAGAATTAACGCTTCTCGTAACATGATGGGACGAACAAAGGTAGACGAGCAGGATCCACATGCATTGGAGGTATTTTATTTATTTTATTAAACCTTATTTAGTGAGGGTGACTCTAAAACAGCTTATGCTGACAATCAAGGGGCCCTCATAATATTATGAGGTATGATTCAACAAACTTAGTACCTGTATTGTGGTATCTTCAAATTCTTTTAATTATTATTTTATTTGAAAATAAAATCATTAAAATGATTAAAATAAATATTATGAATATATTTCAAATACTACTTAATTATTTTATTTAATAATAACCATAGAAATATTTATGTTATTTTCTTTATTTGTTTTAATGTTTATGTTAATATTTGAAGATGGACAATTTCTTTTAGATGTTGTAATGGTTGATCGTAACTGTTTGGTTTTAATTTTTGTGTTTTCTAGCATAGGTGTTTGGTCTTTCCTTGTCTTTTAAATCTGTTCATTTGTATTTGGCAGAAATTTGAATAAAGATAAAATATTATAGTATTTTCCATTTATTTTGAATGACATGAATGTGTTTCAACACTTTAACATCTGTTGACATTTCAAACTTGCATTTTAGTAGTTTTGTAATGTATGTTAACAGCTTATGTGCGACTCGTGCTGCATCCTAATCCAATAGAAATGGAAATAGTGATTGATAATTTAAGTACATCATATTATATTACATAAAACATACTTTTACAAGTAATTTGTAGTCCTATAAAACATTATTGTATGAGAATTATTTTCTGTATTTATTTTTGTGCACAATATATAAAAATATATGAAGACTTATACTTAATTTCATCTGCAAAATTATTTTTTTTTTTCGAATTGATGAGAATTTTAATTAGAAAGTATAGTATGATTTCAATTACACAAACCAAAAGTTGTGTTTGTAGTCTAGAAGTTTTGTAAATTTTAATATCTTCTAGTATCATGTTAGGAATTTGTGTAATATCAGGGAATAAATTATTATTATTATTATTACTGTTCCCTAACAAAATGTTTTCAGCAACAAAAAAGGGTATTGATTACCAATATTTATTACTTTCAATCATTTTGTTATCTAATGTGGATGTAAAAATTGTCATAGCAACCATCAACACAAATTATTTCCCTAAATGTCAAAAGTAAGATGTATAATATCAAGGATTATTGCAAGTTACAGAAGAATAATTAGGAAATTAACATTTTAAAAATCTGTGGATACACCATAGCTTCTGTATGCTTTTTAATTAAAAAAAACTGTTAAAGATCAACAACATTTATTCTTTTTTTCAGCTCTATAACAAAATTAAGAACAAGGAATTGCCCAACTTATCCAAAGACGAGCTTGAATATGGGACGGATAAAGCAGTGGTTGAGTTTGCTGCTGTGTCCTACTCCGTTATGGAAAATGCGGGTCGTGTCAAAGTAGGAATTGTACGACGTGGAAACAAAAAAAGCCAAGTTATTTTCAAGTAAGTGCTTTTATTTATGTTTACTAGCTGGTTAGTTTCAAGTAAGTGCTTTTCTTTATGTTTACTAGTATCGGTTCTGTTCAAGTTTCTGTAATGTGTTGTTTACCTTGCAAAATAACCCCAAAAGGAACTTAAAACCTGCTACTAAGTAACATGACTTTACTTAGCCTATAGAAGGAAGTACAGATAAACCCCTTTTTGTTCTTAAATAGGCAAATATAGAATATGAATCGTCAGAACAGACATTTTCAAATACAAGTTATAGCATATTTTTACATAAAGAGAAGTCGGTTGATAATATTTTAAAGAGGATAAAGTAATTCTCATTTCCCTGGAGGCCTAAGAATATTGACAACAGTGCTGAGTAAATTGAACATATGTTATAGATAGGCAAAATTGATGATTTTATGAAAATGAGATATCGCTTATATACCATAACCAGTTTAATAGTACTACTCAAATGTTAAACTTTAAATTCATTGATATGCTGGTATCTGCAAAAAACTGTGCATATCATTAACTTCTGCTAATTCCCAATGGCTACTTTATACTAAAGGTTATCAACAAGTAGTAGACAACATGGTACAATTTATATTGAATATTCCGTTAACTATTGAGTTATAATATATAATAATTTACAACTTGAGGCCAGAGTATTATATAGTAATAATAATACTGGATGAGCTCCAAAGGGTCATTGAGAAGAGTAGCCGATTGGTAGTTAATGACATTTCAATTTGTATTGGTTGAATATGCGGTACACAGTAATTATATTGCTGCGAGGCATCTCATATAGCAAATATTTGCTACCTTGTTGAGAGAATTTTAGCAACGTCAAACTACTATACACCTTTTAAATTTTGATTAAGACCTAACTTAACAGCCAGTAGCCCTACTAAGGAAGGATTTGGAGGAAGATGCTTATCCCTTTTACATATTGAGACTTGCATGAGAAAAAAAAACCCTGTTGGACCCTTGGAATATAAGTTGATATTTGACCAGACCGTACAACCTAAGTTGCTGGTATTTGTGAAACACTGTTAAACAGTTTCACAGCTCTACTCTATATCAGTCAGACTTTCATATCAGAACTACCACCCACGCAACTGAACATTTTTATTCTCACTGCAGTGTAATCTGCAAAGGAACTTACTATTGATAGCTTGTTAACGAAACTAATTAATTGACCTTGTGTCATCTCTTAACAAAACTATGGTTTCATCGTTCAATATCATATTTAATTTATTTTAATTAAATGAATATCCTATTATTAAATTTGTATAATTAATAAATTTTTGTACAGCTGTAAAAAAGGTTGTTGTTTTTTGTGTAATTGTTTGCAGTAAGCCATTAGGGTTTGTATATTATGTGATTTATACTGCTTTGAGGCAATTCAATAACTTGACAGTTATTGCAAAGGTGAACAACTTCCAGGTGCTTGTTCACCTGTTTAGTATGTGTGTTTTTAGCAGAGAATAACAAATTGTGTGTCTTCGTTTTGCTGATACCATTTTTAAACGAAAATTAATAAAAAATTCTTTTTAAATGAGCTAAAATGTATAGCAAGCAATAATTGTTTATATAAGTACCGGGATAAGTACAAACTGTTATTAATAACTCTAAATAGCCCTGGTAATGTAATCATTACACAACTATGATATTAATACAGGTAATAAATTATAATAATCATAAAATTATCTCTAGTACTATTACTGTACTGAACATTGTCGAGTCAAACATTGTTGAATTCTTGTAAATCTCTTCTACAGACATGATCATACAGTTCTTCTTTATGACGTCTAAATAATTTATGAGCTATCAAATTTCAAAAGTGATTGATTACCTTTAATCTAGTTTCAAATTAGAATACATCTTAAGCAACGCATGGTCTTGTGTTATCCAGTGGTAAAAGCAAGCGTCTTAAAAAGGTGTAATGTTACTCTTTAAATATAATATAACACTAGAGGGGAAAATAGTAAACTAGAGTGCTTTCGTTTCTACTGTGAATTTAACTTTATTTTTAAAATGCATATTCTCTAAATTTACAATTCTTTTTACATTGATGATTTTGTTATAATTGAAAAGAATGTCATAATTATTCAAATAAAAAAAAAATAATAGTTTATAATAATTTGTAATTTGATTGTTATCTAGTCTAAAAGTTACATTGGATAAATTTAATTCAGGTAAACTGAATTGGTTATGATAATTGTTTTCATTACTAAAAATTCTTATTCTGTGCAGAACCACTGTGGTGTAGGCTATAGGCTCATCAACAAGCAATTACTTACTTGTTACTTGTTTGCATAGCTATCCCCATTATTGGGGACATTTCGCCGTCATTGACATTATGGTGACATAGCACAACAATGAGAGACATTAATTTTGATGAGAAGGTCATGGAACACTAATTAATTAAATTATTGTTAAAAGTACATTCAACATTTAAAAAAATATTAACATTTAATAAAAATACACTGAAAATGGTAAAAAGTCATAAACATAGTAAGCAAATAAAACAAGGAAGGATCAAGAAGGTATACCTAGTTGGTAACACTATAACTCTACAGTATATGACATTACAATACTAGTAACACTATACACTACAGTATATGACACTACAATACTAGTAACACTATAACACTACAATACTTTGTAACACTATAACACTACAATACTTTGTAACACTATAACACTACAGTATATGACACTACAATACTTCATCATATTTACAATATCATTATTGTACTATTTAGTATTATTACATACATACACAGCCTTCTACTATTAGATTAAAAACTAGCCATGCGCAACAGGCAACAATTTTGCATCGCTCTCTTGGGATTTTTGTTGTCACATAAGTAATATAAATATCGCAAGAGTAACATTAAACAAGAACAATTTGACACGTTGGCAATTTTAGAATGTTAAAAAATATCATACTGGCTCAGACGTAAACATTTTCTTGACTGAAACATAACATTTAGACGAAGAAAAAAAATCATATTAATAATTTGTTATAAAGTTGTACAGGTCTCCATCTAATTAAGTTGTCATCTTTCCAAGAATTCTGAATTTTAACATTTTCTTGCGTTTGTTTGCTACCACAAATATTATAATTCAAGGAATATTATTTTGTTTTCATTAACTAGCTACAGCAGTATTTGTAGTACAAAAGATAATATTTACTTAAATCAGGGAAGAGAGATTGAATAATGAGCAGTATTAGTTAAACAATGAGGGCTTCTCAATATACAACAGAATCATCCCAGGGTTGCTCAATACAAGAGAATACCAGGGTGCTCAATATGCAATAGAATACCAGGGTGCTCAATATGCAATAGAATACCAGGGTGCTCAATATGCAACAGAATACCAGGGTGCTCAATGTTCAATTACTTGAGCTTTTCAGCAAAGAGCTACATGAAATCAGAGCTTGTTAAAGCTTGAAGCATGTTGAGGACTCTCTATATTCAAATTCACATTACATATAGATTGGGATTCTTTATACAACCTTACAGCTACTGTACAACAAGAACTTATTATTTATCTTCGTATTAAAAAAGAATAAATAATGTTATGGTCCATCATTGGTCAGATATATATTAAAATTTAAGTTTAGGTAAAAATACCAGTTTACAAGTTGAGAAGTAAAAACAATGTACAATTTTAGTTTCCATTCTTTAACTTGCTGTTACAAATGGAAATGGTAAAACCTTTATCCAAGATACAGCTTGTGCAATAGTAGAAACACTATTGAATATTTTATATACTATATGACTCAAATATTGACTACGTGATCTTTAAACTAAACACAATTACTACCTAATAATAATAAGACTGAGTTATACAGTTGGAAATCTAATATAAATTTCTAACATTTTGCAATAAACTGTAACATCGTCCTTGGAAACATTTACTAATCTTTGTTAGAAATTGCATAAAACGTTGATGGATATTGGAATGTTTCTATCAATATGCAAACGCATATTACTTGGGCATATATAATATTATTTTATGTAGAAACCTGCAATTTAATGAGTAAATAGATGAATGCATGGCAAATAAGTTGGCTCATTCTTCATTTATTCATTTTCTAAGTATGCAAATTAAGCTGGTCAATTTACTTTTGAATACAAGTATCAATAAATCACCTTGCAATGTATATTAATTGTTGATGATAATGAATGCATTGCATTTTAATTGCAAACTTTAATGTGGATGTCTTTATTGGAAGATCTTTAAAACAGAACTAGCATACTTTAAATATATACTTCATACAATGGAGGGCGGTTGAAACTGAGTGGAAGTCTTTAGAACTAGAATTTTGGGTTTTGGCAACTATATCCATGACTTTCAAAACATAATTTAAACACAAATAATAATTTAAATTCCAATAATGAATTAATAAAGAATTACATTCTAAGCGCATTCAATGCATAAAGTGTGAACCCTAGCAATTTTATTAATATGTCTTTCATCAGTATGTGACGCATGTATAAAGTGTGAAATATACAATCAATCATTTTTATTAAGCTCAATGCGAGTTCATGCACTGTATATTGATCAGATAATAAGTATGAACTTAAAGCTGTCTTGTAGGCCTACTTGTTACATTCATTGTTCTACCGTGTTCTGTTAATAATTATTTTATTGTTGAAAACATCATGAAAGAAAGCAAAAGGTTTGAAAGAAAACATGGTGTTAAAGTTATATTTGTTAATATCACAAATTTAATTTTTTGATTTAAATTTGTAGGTTTGAGACACTGGATGGAACTGCTGAAGCCAAATCAGACTATGTTCCTATGAAAGGAATAATGGTTTTTGAGCCAGAAGAAACTGAAAAGTTTCTTGAAATTGAGATCATCGATGACAATGAATGGGAACCAGATGAGACGTTCTTTGTCAAGTTGACTCTGGAGGAGAAGGCTGACGGCGTCGTTCTCGGAAAGCACCCAATTACTGAAGTCACTATTATCAATGATGATGGTGAGAATCAATTATAATTATTCACATATTTGAAACAAATCTAATCCTTACAAGGCGAGGTTTAGAATTTTTTCTGTGCATTTTATATATATTGATGAAGGGTTAAGTGTTGCCTGAAAGCTCTCCTAATTTTTCTGGCTGTTTTACTTTATCGTTTTGATTTAGCTTTTTGCTTATTTTATTTTGTATCTTCATTGAGATCCAGCCACTGATTGTCATTTTTCAGTAATTTGCCTTTGGATTTATATATACTGAGATACATAATAATATGCACAAGATTTTCTACAATTTTATCAGACATAAGGAGTGAGAAATACTCTTATGTGACATAGCAAACAAGTTGTAGCCCTCTAGATAACGTAATTACAGAAAGTGCTTGCAATATATTCCTGTTAGTTTCTTCCCATAGGCATCTTTTATAATAACATCTTTCCATTTGCATACATGCTCCCTTCTCCCAAATGCATCCATATTATTGCCGCTTAATAACTACCTCGTTCTCGGACTCAATAAAAGGCAATTATTGAACTGTAACCGATGAACAACTTCAGACGTTGATAACGATGATGAAAAATGTTAACGACGTACAACCTGTCGTTTCATGTTAACGAATAATTCATCAAATATAATAAATTTGAATTAATCTTCTGCCATTCCCTGCAATCAATTCAGAATCTAGCATTCACCAAATTCCTGTTTCAATCTGAATATTGATATTACAAATTGAAGATGTTAATTTATATACATAATACATATTTATACACTGTAGTAAGTAAATAACATTTGACCATTTTATTCTAATGAAATGCCAAATAAAATATTGTCAACATTTTTAATTCTTTACTAGAGCCTGGAACTTTAGAGTTTGCCAAGACCAGCTTTCTGGTAACTGAAAACATTGGAAAAGCCGAGCTACCTGTCCAGCGTCTCAATGGATGCGATGGAAAAATTGAAGTGACCTGGCGCACCAAGGACATTGAAGCAGTAAATGGCAAAGACTTCGAGGGAGGAGAGGGCACTCTAGTGTTTGAACATGGAGAGAGGGAGAAGAACATTCTCATCCCGATTATTGACGACCAAGAATACGAGAAAGATGAAAGCTTTCAAGTGGAACTCTTTGACCCTACAGGAGGCGCTCAGCTCGGAAGATTGAAAAAAACTGTTGTTACTATCATTAACGATGACGGTGAGTTATATTTTTCTCTCGCACATTGTGTTTGGTTTCTTCTTGAAGTTATGAATGGTGATAATTTGAATAAAAGAGTCTATGGGTAATAAAACCCTTTTCAGCAAAGCCAGGCGTGGTGTAGAAATAATTTACTGGACAGCCTGTAGTTGTAATTGTATTCACTGATGATAATGTTAATGTTACAACTTCAACTTGTTTAACTTTTACTTTCTCTGATTATTTGGCACGATATTTCATTCAACTAATTGATTAAACTGATTAATCTAGATTACAAAACGATTCTGGACCGTGTGGTAAACATCACCCACATCAACATGGACCGACTAAAACTAGGCAACTCTTCGTATGGCGACCAATTCGTCGATGCTATGAATGTCAACGGAGGAGATGTGGAAAACGCAAACTTTAAGGACTACATCTTGCATTTCTTGACTTTTGGATGGAAGGTATATAAGTTGACCTTTTGCTGAACTGACTTTGATGAAAGAGATATTTGTATTTCTAATAATAATCCATGAATTATGCTGTTTCCCTTTGTGTCATATCTAAGATTAAAGGAGATTACTTATTACTTATTTATATACACAGCAATTCAGTTTATTTACCATTGGAGACAAGATACTATATATACTATATATACTACAGTAATTAGACTAAAAGTTTTCCACCTTTTTTTTAACCACACTATTACTATTTGCCACTAATTATTCTATGATTTCTTTGGTTTAATAGGTCATCTTCGCCATTATTCCACCACCAAACTTCTTGAATTCTGGTGGTTGGATCACGTTCGTTGTGGCACTCGGTTTCATTGGCTTACTGACCGCAATTATCGGCGATTTAGCATCAATCTTTGGTTGCATAGCAGGCATTAAAGACAGTGTTACAGCTATCACATTTGTTGCACTTGGTACCAGTTTACCAGATCTTTTTGCGAGTAAAACCGCAGCCACTAATGAGAGATACGCAGATGCGGCAATCGGCAACGTCACTGGTAGTAACTCCGTGAATGTGTTCCTTGGTCTTGGAACACCATGGGTGATTGCATCAATATACTGGGCTTCAAAGGTAATTGAATTTGTTAATTGTATTTATTAGTAAACCTCTAATGAAACTTTCAAATATATTATATCAAAACCTAACAGACACCTTTAGAATCTTCTAAACCAGCCATTGTATGATGCCTACTGCCTACAAGAATAGTAGTTAATTCATTGAACTTTTCCTTCTCCAGGGCCAAGATTTCTGCATTGAAGGTGGTTCGTTGGGGGTGAGTGTCGTCATCTACACCATCTGTGCCTTAATTTGCACAGCTTTGATTGCTTCTCGTCGTGTGCTTGAACCATTTGGTAAAGCCGAGCTTGGAGGACCAATGAAAATGCGATATCTCAGTGGCGCATTCCTCATATTTCTGTGGTTTATGTATAT
The DNA here is from genome assembly GCF_963402885.1 of Antedon bifida. NCBI lineage: Eukaryota > Metazoa > Echinodermata > Crinoidea > Comatulida > Antedonidae > Antedon > Antedon bifida. The sequence continues at coordinate 33,027,246 of NC_136229.1, read as the reverse complement.
TCTCCTGTCATCTCTACAAGCATATGAGATCATCAACCTGTAAGGTCATTGACCTTTGGAATCATCGACCTTCAGGTCATAACATCAAGCTTAATTCATGTTGCATCCTAAGCCCAACAAACACTGTTGTTGATTGGCCTGTAACACGCATGAGAAGCTTACATGAGTTTACAATTCCATTGCTATGTGTATTTGTATTCTGCCATAACACATTATTCCATCAACAGTGTCAGTTGGGCTTAACATATGGATATAGAATGACAAGTAATGTGGACAAGTAATGTCCATATATGGGCGTGATACAAATTCAATTTGATATTTTGAAGAAAGTTTTAGTAAAATATCTGATAAGGGACCATCTCTAATAAGAACCATTTCTTTTAGGGACCATCTCTAATAAGAACCATGTTTTAGGGACCATTCTAATTTGAACCATTTCGATTAGGGACCATTTCTAATAAAAACCATTTCTTTTAGGGACCATCTCTAATAAGAACCATTTCCTTTAGGGGCCATCTCTAATAAGAACCATGTTTTAGGGACCATTCTAATTTGAACCATTTCATTTAGGGACCATCTCTAATAACCATTCTTTTAGGGACCACTATTATAAGGACCATTGCTAATCAAAATGAGGTGTATTTCGGCAGCGAGAAATACTGCAACTTATTAAAACACCTTTTATTAAAGTTCATATTTATGTAAATCACATGTTTTATACTTTTGTAGCAGAAATTCAATGTTAATAATGCAGTAACTGCAGTAATTTTCTGTTATCTTACTTATACATCTTGAAATAAATAAGGTTAAATATGTAATTACATAGATTTGCACCTTTCATTCATTAGGCAAATTCATTAATTATTTATCGATTGGCTAATAGATATAGGTAGTATAACACGTATTGTCTTTTAAAACTATAAAACTAAAAAATTCTATGTATGTTAATTTATGCAAATTCCAACAAATTTAGATGTTTCTATATTTCTCATTTCATTGTGTGTGTTCTTTATTACCAAACAATTCATACTGAATTATTCAATATAATAAATTACAAAATACAGTATATTATACCGTATTTGACAAAGTACAATCATTGACGTAAGCGCGCCGTGGATAATTTTACCAATCACGACGCGATGGATATCTGAATTATTGCCTGCGTTGTGCGTCCTATGTCGTTGCTGTGCGTCCAAATGCAAACCAATCTTAAATCCTTTGAAGTACCGTAGGCCCTATGTTATACGCGTTCCACTTTTCCCCTAGGTTATACTATGTCAAATACGGTAGGTAATTATCGTATTAAAAAATTAGATATTTGAAATTTTGATTATTGTCGTCGGGTAAATTTTTCACCATTATAACACGATTCAAGTATTTTATATTATACTATTTCTAATATTCAACTCACTGTTAATATTTGTACCTGTAGCTTTGCACATATATTGGGCGTGTGTTATTAATTTACGTTCCTGATTAAATTATTATAATTAAGTAGTATCTGGTAATTTAAAGGTAATTATCGGTTTAAACAAAGAACCATTTGAGAAGAAGTAAGTAGATGTAGTTGAGGATAGCTGCACTGCCAGCGCGTAAAATATCGATGACCACGTCTCTACACGATAACGCGACGGAAAGATGTACACGTAATGCAAATGATTTGACCAAACACGAGCGACGGATCACCTGAACTGTTCCTTGTGATCGGCCAGAAATTACTTGGATTGCGCGCGGAAAAAATTAGTAATACTCCAACAATGTCTACTTTTCAATACTTGAATATTTACAAATTCAAATTTAATTTGACTTTGCCTCCTTTTTTTTAGCCGTTTAAACGTTTATATCCTATTTTTGCTGCAGTAATTTTAATTACTGAAGTAAACCGTCATATTTTAAATCTTTGTGTTTTTAATGACAATTTATGTGATTGTTATTTTGTACAAATTCTAATGACATTTTTATTAGTATTTAATTTTTTGTAAATTGCTAGGGATTGGGGTTATTCATTTTGCTAAACAATCACTTAAAGCACAACGGTATTTAGGTGGAGTCTGTAGCTAAACATTGGAGTTTGTAGTTTATTAGTGGCATAGCAGCTACTTGCCGGCAGTGAGCCTATCTGACACATAAACCTGCAGTTTGCTCTCTACCAATTGTTATGCCACTATCAACCACGCATTCTCCAAAAGCATGTTTTATTTCGGTGTTAGATGGTAGATAAAATAATGTGCAATAACCATACAGTTTAAATGCGACGCATTTCAAGTGGTTATTTGGAATGTTGTAGCAAGGTAGAAATACACAATTATTAATAAATTTACTTGGTGTTAATTCCGTCTTTAGACTTGTTATTCTTTTGTAAATTATTAGTTTGAATTTATCTGCAAACACACTAACCGAATAACTGAATGAGATATCGTATGATGATCGATCAGTTACATGAATTATTGATTAATTAATAGTGCTATTGACTATGGCATTGATTTGGTTTTGACTAAGTTGATTTGCGGTTAAGTGCTCGTCGCGGGTTTTAAGTACATAGTATGCAAGTGGCGCGCGAGACCTGTTGCTACGAAACATTTTACGCAGCATTGTACGCGATCACAGACAACAGTAACTATGGACGATTTTACAAATACACACATTGTGGTAATTGGAAGATACCTCATGTTAACGTACTAAAAAAGGGGGTGAAGAAGGATGATTAATAAAGATCCATTTAGAAAAGGTAAAAAAAAAGTAGTTTTAACCTTTAATATATTATTTTGATGTAATGCTTATAATATTACACAAATATCGATGAAAGTATAGTGGCGATGGAACGGTAAGATAGGAGGTAGCGTAGGCCTACCGAGGAGTGCAGTAAAGTGCCAAGTACAATAATGGCAACAAACAAAACAGTGATTCTGATCTTATATTTGTGGGGTTGATTTAAAATTGAGCAGAGAAGGACGACGGGGCAGAGTATGAATTATTATATATTATTCACTTTGTTTGAAAACTTTCTTTCCTATATCTATTCCTATTCCTATTACAAACACTTTTTGTTTTCAATGTTGTGCGTCAATAAAATACGTAAGCTACAACCCTTGCCTTGAAAGCTAATGTGATATAATGATAACCCGTTCTATATTGAATCATAGGAAAACCTATTTAAGTCAAAGCTTAATTTAGACATAGCTTTACGTATAGGCAGTGAGTGGGTGGGTGACACAAAGAAAGTTCTAATTAATTTCAATCTTATTTCTTATCAACCTAAATTTGCTTGCAAGATAAATCTACCAGTCTATCGGTTTATTTCATCATACACGTACTAATTTAACTTAGTACATACTATTACCAAATATGGTCTTTAAAACGTGTAATAATGACATAATGAAATACTTACGTCGTATCTTTTGAAATATTTCATATGCTTAGTATTTTATCCAAAAGTAAATATAGTAACTTACACATTTTAATTGTCTATACAAAAATTACTTGTTGAAAAACACAAGACAAATTGTACAACTTGTGAATGACGTGAATTACTCAAACTGAATCTTCCACCACCATCATTATATTCCATAAGCAATGACTAACGTATCAGTGCATAATCACCCAAAACATTCCTACATATTTATTGTGAAAAATAAGTTCTTTCCCTATGCTTAAATTCAAACATTTAAAGTGTAATTCCTTTTTAAATATAAACGCATTTTTTCTGGAACAACACGCCGCCTCGTCAAATCAGTGAATGCCAAGTCCACCTGTATTGTAATTGTCTAATATTCAAAATACATATACATATACAGGTGTACGTTTATGAACTAGAACCCAACTAGAAGAATCTAGATTCAGATTTAAGTACACACACGCAACAATTTTATTTTTCATATGAACAAAAAACTTTTAAACAAAAAAAGAGAGTTTTCGTCATGATTTAAGTTTTGTGAATTATGGTCCAAAACGGCGTCATTATCGTTTATTTAAGACAGGGATTTCTACGTAATTAGTTTTGATTACCTTCACGACTAACTGTACAATTTAGCATCAGATGGACTCTCAATAAACATAAATCTTGCAAAATACTATCAAAACATTATTATAAAACATCTTTATTAATGCTTGATATATGAGAATGGATTTTTCCCCATGATGTGTTTTAGACTGTTTGTTTGCCTCCATGGTGTGGTATGTATTATATGGGCGTGTATTATTTTTATTTTTTTTTTATATTTATTTCAGAATGTTGTATGTATCGTACTGTATTAGTTTATGATAAGGACGTACAAACTGAAAAATCGGTCTTTTATTTTAAGCCTGAAGAGTGTGAGATAATAATATGGGTCTATTTCAGGCAATTTACATGCAGCTACTCGATCAAATACAAGTAGCCTATTATGATGAAGACGTTCGTATCTATGCAAGCACCCCATCAGACTTCTTTGCGTAGCAACGTGTTGCTACTGTCATAAATACCCTTATGTATAGTGACTGTCTTCTTTGTTGTCTGTATCATTATTTCCCTTACGTCATTCGATAGGTCATAATGAGGTCACGATTCTACCCGCACATCCCAAAATAGCATTTCCTCAGTAATTTCATTATTTCAAAACATCTGTCGTTTTTTCTCGATCAATTAATAATAAATCATAATTATGATTACAGACTATCTTTTTGCTGATGACGAATGTTATTACATTAAGTACTTTGTCAATTGGCTCCCAAATGAAAACTATGAATCCAATCATAATCATATTTAATTATTTAATCCATAATCATACATAGGGGCCTACTACGTACGCGAGTTGTTCTAAAAAAAGTTTTGAAATAGCGACTGCACAGAGGGCGCTATTTTATAATAGTTCATCTGATTACCTATCTACAGTATACAGTATAGTACTCTACAGTAGATTACTATTATAGAATATATTTATATAATATTATTACATATTATGCAATTTCTATCAATTCAATAATTCATTCGGGTTAAAAGATTTCAGTAATGTAAAGTTAAAACTTACTTTGTGAGGAGCTCTATAAGCCTATTACTGAAGCGATTTAAGCTATAAAAGTAAAATAGTAGACTATCTATTCAGTTAAAACATGAAGCTTAACAAAGATTTTTTAAAAATTTCTACTTAGATGAACCGTATCCGAAAACAATGAGCAGAGGTGGCGGGTCATTCGCAACACAATGTGACCGACAACAGTGTAACTACCAGGACGACACACTGATTCCCTGGAATGACACAGACACCGTAACTAGCTCAACCAATCACCTGCTTCGATGCTGCGATGACATCATATCAGGCAAGAAGGATAGACCTACATATTTCAACTATGATACATATCCACGAATGAATCAATTGATTAGAGATTTTCCAATGGAGCAAGAGCTTCCAAGCTACAGCTCTGACATTGAATTAGTTCCATTTCCAAAACAAAAGAAAAAACGACACAAGAAACGTAACCCCCATTACGACCATCGTAAGGGTAGAATACATGTTGCGAAATCAAAACCAAGATCACCAGAATATATGACTACAGATGATGACGATGATGATGAGTCACTTTCAGATGAATCTATAGACACTTCGTATAATAGATACTTGAAACATAGTTCAAAATCTAGCAGCAGGTTTAAGGATGATGCAAGAAGGCAAGGCACCAAGGAAAGAAGATTACTGAAGGAATTGGAATTGGAAAAACTGAGGGATATGAAGCTGTATTCAGATCGGCTACCTAAGAACAAATACAACGAAAAGAGTGTAAAAAAAGAGAAGAATGTAAAGAATGAGAAGAGTGTAAAGAAAGACAAGAATGTAAAGAAAGAGAAGAATGTAAGAAAAGAGAAAAATGTAAAGAAAGAGAAGAATATAAAGATGACAAATCTAGCAAACAGAATGAAGAAAGTTTCCAGTAGTGTGGCATCATATACTGATTGGACAGACACGACGGATTTAGAAGATAACTTAGATGACGATTTAGATAATAATCTGAACAAACCATTCAGCGAACGTGAACACTTTGGGGATCAGCTCAATTTATGTTCGCTGTCAACTCTACCTCCGTTGAATCAGCATTATACTAATAGTCAACCTTTGAACTTAATCGCAAAAGGCATCCCACAGAGTTCAGAAAAGAAAAAGAAATCAAAGAAAAAGAACACAAAACCTAAAGAGAGAAAATATTATTAAGAAAATTACAATGTACGTATTTTAAGAAAGAAAATATATTTTGGATACTTTTGAATATTCAAATATTACTGTGAATGTTTATATTATGCTAATTTATGTAAAATTTAATAAAGAAAACTGTGCAAAAAATGTGTGTTCTTTTTTTTTTTATTCATTATTATTATTCTTTCATGTCATTAGTAAAAATGCTTTAATTAATGATGATCTTTAATGGTGTCCATATTATGTACATACCAGGGCAAAGTTGAGGGCTAGGGTTAGCAACTTTGCCACTTCCTTGAGGGTTACTAACTTCCTCATTTCCTAGTCACAACCACAAAATAGTGAATATATTATCATGCAGATAACTTCATCACAGACACAGTGTTCATCCAATCAAATTGTCGGCATCAGATGCCACTACTTGACATAGCGCCATCTATCGGTAGACAGGTCCCACTAACCATTGAACTCTTGCCACTTAGAAGGAATAGAATCACATGAACTACCTCATCAACCTCTGTCAAGATTTAAAAAAGGGTTTGGGGGAAATTATTGAAGAATTGAACAAATGGTACAAGAAATATGGAAGGTATATAGATAATGAATGAATGATAAATGAAGAGAAGAAGGATCAACGGATGAATCGATGGCTGAAAGATTACATAGAAAAAGAAACAATCGTTTGAATGGAAAGTGAAAGTTTTACCTGCAAACCTGCCGAGTGGAATCCTTCGTTTCATCGGGTCAGCTTTCTCTGGTTTACTCCAACCTACTTTACCCATAGCAGTGTTTGTCACAGTTGGATTCACTGAGTTTACCCGAATCTGATTTGTAAAAATGAGAATGAAGACAGTGAAATTCAAAATCACATCCATCAATTATAACATCACATCTATCAATGATGACATAATCATCATCCTTACTTACTCATCATCATAGGTACTTACATTTTTTGGACCAAGTTCAAGTGCCATTGTCTTTGTTAATGAATCAACTGCAGCTTTTGTTGCACCTATATCAAAACAAATGTTATACTTATTGCAATGCTTCATGATACAAAATGTAACCCCTCATAGCTGTGTTAAATCTCACATCCATCAATTTGATGATATCATTAAAACCAATGCCATAATCGCACTATGATGACATCAAAGTATCTTTCTCTCTTCTACTTTACTGCCCAATGATGGGATCTATATACTGTGCATTAGACTTCTATTTCATTCAAAGTATTTGTATCACTGTATTACTTACAATATACTGTATGGTTTGTTAAACCAACAAGAGAGGCTTGACTTGAAACATTAACAATAGCGCCCCCTAAGCCTCGTTCTACCATCCCTTTAGCCACAATCTGTAACATACATTTAGAAATAACCGTAAATTGTTTATTTAGTCTTATAATGAACTTTTGTGTCCATATTACTTTAATGAACTTAATTATCAGATAGGACATAAAAATCTTTGCATTAAAACAAAAAACTTACTCAGTCAGACAATGACAAGGCCTGTATCACACATTTTTAGCGAACTTTTTAGGAATGTTAAAACTTAAACATTATATATTTAGCCAACTTACAGTACTTACAAAATACAGTACATTAAGTTTTAAAGTTACAAAAAAGTTTGAAAAATATTACCTGTGATATCTGAATAATTGACCAAACATTTACATTCATTAATCTGTTAAAAACAAGTAAAGATTAACATAACAAAGTTAAATGTGAAATTAATCATGATCGGCAACTGAGAATAATTTAGTAGAATTCAAGCAAGAAAAAAATTCCAAATAGTATTTCAATGTTACTTGTCAAAAATGTCTTTTGTCACTTCTAAGAACGGCTCCAATATTGCTACTGCAGCGTTGTTTACCAACAAGTCAATATCACCACAGTTATTCACAGCTACTTTGGTTGCTTCAATGTCTGCTAGGTCTACACAAATGGTCTTTATTTTTGGTACCTACAAAATACAAATATTTTAAAGCTGTCTTTAAGTATTATGTACTTTTATTTTACATTTTTTGTCACTTTTAGTCAGTTATCCTTCTAACTAGAGATATTATCAACAACAATTTCTTAACTTTAAAGTTTAATTTAGTTTAAAACAAGGTTTCTTGTATCTTGTAACAAGAATCTATGAGGTGAGTGATTGGGTGATGAACCATAGAGATATTATAATATCTCTATGGATGAACAAAACATTACACCTCAGCTTTGAGACTGTCCAGATCGGCTTTTGTACGGCTTAAAGCAAATACTTCTGCACCACATTTTGATAGAAGAATAGCAGTGTCTCTTCCAATACCTAAACAAATAAGATTAATCATAGACTTAGATAGAATAGATTTAAATTAATTATAATAATAAAAAATAATAAAATAAATATTCAATACGAAAAATTAAAACCATATAAAATTAAAAATGTTTAAAACCAAAAAATTCATAAGCTTTTCCAAAAAAAGTTTGTTGTTATCAGTGTTTGTTTGTATAAACTAGGCCTAGGGTAGATACTTACCCGCCGCCACTACTGGGGGTGCGCCACCAAGGGAGAGTATAGCAGACTCAGTCTCGTTGTTGAACGCAAAAGAACATGTGTGCGGCCTAGTAGGCCTAGCTAGCTAGCTAGGCTAGCTAGCTAGCTAGGCCTAGCCCTAGGCTAGCTCTTAACTACTCTACCACTACTTAAATACAACTAACTACACATCTTTTTAATAATAATTAGTAGTAATAGACTATGAAAACCTTTTCCAGCTCCGGTTACTAATGCTCTTTTTCCGTCGAATCTTATATCCATGTTTTTGTATAGTTTTTTTTTAACAAAAAAAAGTAAACATGGACACACGCCCCCTTTTAAACTAGTCTGGTTCCCGTGTTGTTTTCAACTCTGACTTGAATAGAAACATTTGCACTAATCCACCTCCGGGAACGATAGCTTTCGATATGCCACGTTTGGAATTACGTCATAGGTCAACATGTAAATAGGAAATTCGCCGATGAGGTCAATTTGATCACAACAGAATTTTACGGAAGGAAGATTCGTAGTGTGACACCCTCTTTTGTGTAAATATTACAACGTTTATCAGTCATCATGTGTTGAAAACTTGATGAATATCAAGTTTAAATATGCTCCTTCATTTATCGAATGTCTTGAGTTTAATTGTAAAGAGTTACCAAATATTTAGATGATACAATGAGTATTTTAGGGACGGAAACGCTAGGAGGCTCGACTGAGATCGAAGAGGATGATTCTCTAGATGAAATACAGGTCGAAGGCATGTTTGACAACGGTAAGAAAAGAATTGAAAAGTCATTTGTGGTCAAGGCCTAGGCCTAGCTTTTGACGTAGTATTGAATATGTTTTTGTGCTATCAATCATGTTTTACATTTTCCTATGCTTTGAAAAACAAATAGGCCTAGGCCTAGGTTGTTTACTTTTTGTATTTATATTTAATTTTAAATATGACAAAAATGGCCTTGTGTTGTGCTTGTGTGTAACTGTATGCCTCCCTAAGCCTATCTTATTATTTTATGTATTGAACTATTAGGCCTACTGTACTAGTAATTATTATTCTCTTTAATTATTGCACGATACAATTTTGTTCTGTCCTAATTAAACTTTATGTCATAATAAGGCAAATAAATAAACAGATGGTCATGAATATTCATGACATTAGCAAACGAGTTAAGGCCATATGGAGAATGTCAACAGTCATAAACATTTCGAATCATATACTGTATACAGTACATGATTTGCAAATATATCAAAACTAAAAAACCATGAACTATTACCAAGTTAAATTTTTATTTAATTATAAACTAAATTAATTATTAAAACCATTGAACTATCTGTCATAGATCTTCATTTGGCAGCTGAGCTAGGCAAGACGTTGTTGGAAAGGAACAAAGAGTTAGAAGCAAACTTGATATCAACCCAGCAAGTAGCAGATGAGCAGGCCATGCAGATAGTTGTATGTATCACAAGATTACAACACTACCCCTCTTCCAAAATATTATAATTATACCCTATCTCACTATTCTCATACATTTATTGTACCATACCAAAATATAATTTTTTACAAAAATATTTTTTCTACAATGTACATAATCTATTTTAACAATTGTTTTAATTGTTTTGTAGTATTTAGAAAAACAACTACAAATCCTGCGAGACGTGACCGAATCAAAAGCCAGAGTTTACGAACAATTAGACTTGAATGTCCAGGATTTGGAAAAGAACAATCAACGTCTGGAACATGAGAACAGAATGTGCAATCAGAAAATTGTTAGGTAAATAATCAGTTATTGAAAATTAATTTCACACAAAACAGAAAGAAATTGTGAACATTTTTATTTTTTATTTTTAATTTGAGTGTGTAATGTTGTACAGTACAGCTAGTTTTAAGATTTAAGAGCTCTCCCCATCCCTCATCCCCACCCATTTATAACAAAAATGATGTCTGTTCTATGAATGTTATAGTTATTTTTAAAGCATTGTTGCCTTGTATACAGATTGGTTGTCAGGCACGATTGATGTATTCATTGTAACACAACAATTAATCGCTTGTTAAATTATGAGATCATGTTACCAACTGTAGCATCTAATCTAAGTCAATTTATGTACAAAAGACTAAAATTGTCCTTTAGTGATTTAGAAAAACTACCATGAAGAAGTATTATATTACGAATATCATAAGTGCATGCCATTGTTAGGTCTCTGAAATCTTAAAATATTATAAATATAAATTGTAATAATATCGAAGAAATTCTAATCCTTTAATTTATACAATTTTTGTTGGCATATGGAAGTGATATTATTTTGGTTTTAATAATTTTCTAACTTATACTACCTTTTATTTTTTCATTTTATTCATTCGAAAAATTATCTAAAATAATAAGAGAGATAAAAGAATTTATCTGACATAAACAATTTCAAAATGATTTTCTTTTAAACCATATTTAATCCATACTTTCTGTTAAAACCAGTTGCCTTCAAACATGTAGCCTGTTAAATTTGGCTTCCTGACAGCCTATTTGTAATTAAACTTAGGTGTGGACACTGATTCTATTTCCTGTTATGTGATCTAAGTATGGTGATACAATGACATGTACTTTAACACTAATATTAAGTAGTTTATATTAACATTAAAGTCAACAAATGTAATAATAACAGAATCTAATAATATGTATATGTTATTTATCATTTGTATGTATTTTTATTGGAATTTAAGAGAGTCCCTGAATATCAACTGGCATTAATTTGTCCAGCTGGAAGGGTTATCCTCTATAATTAATTAAAAAAAAAAAAAAATAAGATACAAGGAAGAAAAATTTTAGGTTAAAACTTTAATTAAAACTATTTTATTTTCAGAATGACCGAGAGTGTTGAATCATTAGAAGTACGATTACGTGACGAGCAGACTTACGTAGAGCAACTAAAGCAAATGGAAAAACAAAGATTAAGAGAAGGCCGAAAGAAACAAAAAACAAATGGTGTCACGCTCTGGTTTCCAGTTAGAAGAACAAGGAGTTTTGACCTTGGTGATATTCGGACAGACGAAAATCCATTTGAGGATGAACTGTTTACGTTAAAAGCAACAATTAAGAATTTTAGAAATCGTGAAGCGGAGTACGAGGAAAGTAAAGAAGATTTAGAGTCAGAAATATCGGTGCTAGTCAAGGAAAATGCAGACCTGGAAGAGAAAATACGCGAGATGGCGGTGCGCGCCCAGTTACAAGAAATCGAGAAAGAATATATTAGCTTTGAAAACAAGAATGAAATGATTTGTAAGTATTGTGATAGTCTTATAAATGAAGATGATTTAGAAAAAGACGATAGAGTGAAAGAAATAATCCACATGAACGAAAAGTTAGAAGTAGTTGCAGAGGTTAAACAGCCTGTTTCCGCACCAAAGATTGGAGAAAAAAACGCAGACGGCGACACCGAAAAACCGAAAGGAGAAAGTATTTCATTAATGAGTGAAATAGATTTGCAATATCATGTCTTAATGGACAAATACAACGATTTACTGATACGGAGCCGCAGCGGGTCCGTGAAGGAGGACAGTGGTCGACCACGGGCAAGCAGCTTCAGACGAAAGAAAGATAGAAGCGGTCAACCCGAAACGAGGCGATACAGCACATCACTGGAAGATCTGCGGCATTACGAGACAAAAGAAACTAAATTCAGAGCGCCAAGTATCAACAATGTTATAGAGGAAGCGGCTGAAACCGATGAACCATGTCCAGTGGACAATCATTTCGAAGCTCGACCTCCGGAATATAAAAAACTTTTTAAGGAGATTTTCAAGGTGCTAAGACGTCCTCAATCAGGTTTGGATAAATCATGATTACTTTACGTATATACTACTTCCAACGACGAGTTTGTGACCACCAATCACTATTCTACAGCTACTGCTGCCTCTATGCATACTTTACTATGATCAAATCATTATTTATGTTATATGTCTGTTAATATTGTACTGAAGTTTATGTTCAAAGAAGTTATAGATATGAAATTATTAAGTTGGTTTTATGTTATTACAGTACTGCCAAGTTGACAATATTGATAATTATTATCAGGAGCAAACGGGAAACAAATAAAACACAAAAGTGGGAACAGTTTGATTGACACAATTTTGATCTTCTATCTCACCTTGTAAAATCCTACAAATATAAACTGACCAATGACCAATCAGAAAAAGCGTTATATTTGGCCAATGAGAAGAGCCAACAGGGAGCTGTTTGTTATAGCAAGAGTTAAAATTTATTAACAAAGGGTATATTAAATTGAGTCTATTCTTTGTTTATTATTAAATAAAAACTAAATTTTAATATTTTTAATTGAAGTACAGTACAGTACTCAGTAATTGCACAAATTACAGTAGGGAGTTTTCAATTTGCGACAATCTATCTATGTCATGTTAATTCATTGTGCACATGCAGGGAAGTAATTCAGACATGCTTCCCACTCTCACCTTTTGGTGGTTTTTAGGTACAGATGATGTCCAGCAATACATCATAACATGACCTAACTTGCAAATCGACAACTCCTTATTATTTTCTTTCAACAACTAATATTAAAATAAACAAATAATAAAATAAAGGAAATCAAAACGTTGAATAATTAATAATTTAATCTCAAATGCATACAAAAACACTGCAATATATGTTATATATGTGTGTGCTTTTTAAAGAGGTTTTGCTAATGGTGACAGCTTCTTGCCGAAAGAAAATCCTTGACAAAACTAAATTTACATACTATAAAGAGTATTGTTTCTGCCATAACTAATTAAATCCTATTAAGAATATATTATTGATTCTGCCATAAAATAGAAAGAACATTACTATTTGCTTACTTTTTAAATAATATTAAAGGATGTAAAAATGCCTTTGTTGAATTTAAAATAATAGTTAAATATTTTAAATTATATATATATAAATTGTTGAATATGTTACAACATTAAGGATAGGGCTATTTTAAATATCTACACATTATTATAACCAAGGTGTATGTACAATTGTTTGTAGTCAATTTTTAATTCAATTATTTTGCCAATATTGCCAAATAATTTATTAAAAGTAAAGTGTGTTTTTTTCAATCAATATATTTGAAATATTGTTGAAATTATTTAATTTTTGATAATATATTAATTTACAGATTTGATAATGATTATTTATGATATAGAATTGATGAAGGTAGTAGTATTATTTCTGTTGTGTGTTGTTATTTTTGTATTTACTAAAGAAACTGAAAAGATGATTTTTCAAAATTTATTAAGTTATGGCCGAATTTATTGTAATTATTTTACCTCACACTTAAAAATGCTTTAATTGAAGACCAACCACACTACTAAATGTGACACAACTATGATGTATGGGATCAATAATTATACCGTGATAACTTAAGTAACTGCTTTACATTAGTACAGTATTAGTGTAGTATAATATCCTTTTGAAACTACTGTTTTTTCTGTAAGAAAATCCTTCCAACTATTTGGTGCTAAGTTTAAACAAAAATAGAGAATGTAAAGACAACAAAACAGTTTGATTATAAAGCTGATGTTGTGCTGTGTGTATTATTGTATTACATGGATGAATTATACTACATGTGTTAATAATATTACATTGTGTATGCATGGAAGGGAGTCCAGAGTGAAGTGAAAACCATGAAACTAATTTAAAAGTAACTAATAATTGATAAATATATTAGCCATACAAAAGGAGAGTGCATTATTAAGGCTACTACGCATGTACTTATTGACCATTAATATTTATCTGTACTTATGTCATACTTAAAGCATGTATTTCTGGTATATAACCATAATATCTTATGAAATCCATTACTTTTAAGGATATATATATATATACTGCATGTTGATATGAATATTCTCCCATATGGAATAATGCTGGCTTGCATATTTATAATTAATATCATATGTTAATCATACAATGAGAAAATCAATATTACAACTGTATATAGAATAATTAATCAAAATAGACTATGTTGAATTTATATTAATTACTGTTGGGACCCTAGATGTTAGGACCCTTGATGTTATTGTTAGGACCCTAGATGTTATTGTTAGGACCCTAGATGTGTTGTTAGGACTCTAGATTTCCAGGGATTATGCATTTTCAAAACCATTGAGATCTTTAAAAACCTCCAGTGGTAGAAACTATTGACTTTGAAGCATTAGACTTGCAGTTGAACCATAAACTGTTACGAACTCTGTGATTTTGTTTGACCACTATTTTCCAGAAATTACCTGGTTTCCGAATTTGTAAATTCATAAAACAGATTTCCAGGACCATGATACAGTAAATAATAAAATGTGAAACCCAAAATTTAGGACCACATAGGTGTTACATTGGTACCATCAAAATATAAATGTTTATCTTTAAAAATATTAAATATTTGGCAAATAAAAATAATTTGCGCAACAAATCCATGGTACAAAGAAAGAGCTGATGATCAAATTGTTTTATTATTATGCAGTTGCTCTCAAAATGGCTGAATTTCGTTTTGTATATTCTCAATTCATTATGCATGGTAGTATCAAAGTATTTGGTTTGAAAACAAATAAAAGCACAAATTGATTTGTTTTAATTGTTGTTGTTTGTCCGTTCTATCAAGTGTTATAATCGCATGGATAAAAAACCTGTTGTACTGAAGAAATCACTCTTTATATAAATCAAAAATATTAATTTGGTGAGTGCGTGAAGACTGTTCTTCAAGTCCCAGTAAAGGACCGTGATCAGCTAAGCGAATAGACGATTCCCTGCTCTTTTCAAAAAGTATGTAGTGTATATACACAGCATTTCATCTCATCCGAAGGCTATAACCACAAATAACAGTATCATGCCCAAGGATACAAAAAATATGGCACAAACCGGTTTAGAAATCTTGCCACTCTCACATGCTAGTCTGATATCTTTTAGCGATTGTATTTGAAGTTTATGGAAAAAAAAAAATCGTAATACATGCCTCCATGAATCCAAAACCCAATAACCAACTGAAGAAATGTATAAATTGATATTAAGATTTAATATGCTTTAAAAATGAATTTATAATTATTACATTAACATACAGGCACATGTATATGCAATAACAGGTTGAAACTAAATAATACAATTACTGCTATAAAACATGTATATTATTAAAATATTCAGAGTACAATGATATCTAAAAATATGTATACAGCATTTGCATGAACAATTAGTAACTTTTTAAGTAAATTGAAGATAAAAATAACTTTGGCATTCATCTATTTGTCTATCCATGTCTAAAACATTTCATAATTCTGTGTAAAAATCATTACACTAATTATAATTACACTTTGTGCATTGATTGCGAATGTTTGTGTTGAGCCATTGAGAATAATATCTCTATGACTCAACACAAAATCTGTAGCGATAAGTACGTTTTCTTTGGCAGTACTCTAAGTATATACTTTACATTAAAAACACTCAACGGAAAATGGAAGTATTCAATAAAAATTGCCTATTATGAATACACCAATTATCACACATAAGGCACACTTAAACATTGTCCCAGTTGTCTGTCAATTTGTAAAAATAATGATAAGGTGGTTATTAAAAATAAGTATACTCTAAATATATTGTTAACAATTGTTCTTAATAAAACTAAGAACAAGTCACTCTCCCCAATAAATCTCATAGTCACCCCCACCCACCCATTAAAACCAACTCTGGCTCAATAATTGCACAAATCATTGTTTTTAAAATCTATTTATCTTTTATTTACGTTGAGATAAAAAGCTGCTCCAACCCTACACCGTGTCCACTGACCCGGAACCGGGCTAAATCCTTTCTGGTTACTATACCAACGACCTGTAGAAATAAAATGAGCAAAGAAAAAAATGATATTAAAGAAACAATAATTATGCAAGATGGTCTATTAATGGATTACTTAACCAATTGACAATAATTAACACTCCTTGAAAACAGAATGATCTAGGCAATACCTTCTCTAATTTAATACTTTTAGATATAAAGTTTATTTTACTTGCTTTATTTGTTTACTTTTGCTTAATGAATATGAACGCTACGTTTAAATAATCCTTGTTAAAAGTTTGTAGCAATGTACAGGTCACCACAAACTGTATGATTGATTAGTGCTTAAATTAACATATAGTTACAGGACATTTACAACAGCAATACAAACACAACTAATTACCTCGTTGCAATCATTTACGACCACAAGATGGCGCAAGCCAACCGCACGGAAGAGACGGAAAATTCTTGGAAGTGAAGCATCCTAGGATAAGATACACAACAAATCAAAATCAAATACGAGTTTTAAAAACAGTTGAAAATAAAGTGTAAATAAATAAATATTAATATCAAACTAATTTGGATGGTATTAAACCAAGAATAGTACGGATACAAACCTCTGAAACAGAATACGGTGCCTGATTCATAAAAGGTCGAAGGTCAACGCTTGACTGTTGTTCCAAATGTGTAATGTTCAAGGTTGAGATGTCCGGGAATCTAGGATAACTATTCTGGAAGTCTTTGGTTCTAAGTTTGTGGTCACTTGCATCGCTTAATGGGAATGTACTGTAAGCCTGTAAAAACGTGATGTCATCAAAATAAGAATCTTAAGGAGAAGAACATAATAAATTCTGTACTTAGTACAGCTGCAACTTGCCATTTGCTAAATGATAAAGTTAAGAACATACCTTATGTTTAAGTATAATAAGAAGTTGATCACGTAAAATGAGGCCTCTAAACGTACCGAAAGTTGACCCATTCTGAAAGATAACATAACATCTTTAACATGTAAATACTTTATATACATGCATAGTTAAAACAGCAGGTATTCATAGTACAAATAATTACTACTAAATTTAGTGTTGAGTGGGGACGCACCTGATCGTGAGGGTCGACCACAGGAAATCCATTGTGTTTGGATTCCTTACAACTTAATACATCAATGATACGTCCAACATTTTCAATTGTGTTTAAAGTTACTACAGGCTGATTCATTACCTCACTGAAAAAAAACAATCAATAAAATTAATGTTGATATTAAGAAAATGGTATTGATCATGATTTTTTTATTCAACTTTATTTTACAAGGGTACCTCTCAGTTGTACTACAGCAGTACCAGCTGACTTGGGTAAGAGTTCCTTTTAAAAAACAATACAAATAAATACAGATGAATAAAGATACAATATGATTTATAAAGTTACAATTCTCAAACAGATAACAATTTTAAAATTCAAACAAAATTTAAGATATTAACGATGTTAACATTCATGATGAAAATAATTTTATAGAAGACTTACTATTGGTATTGAAAACCCTCATCACATCACAAAATAATTTTAAACATACACATTTTATTTACTAAATATGATATGGCAAAAATAAAACAGCATGATCTAACCGTGCATGAATATTAGCAGTTAGCTGTGGTGGTTCCCATGGCAATATAGGAACGCTCTGTAGTTGTATGTGTATGTCATACAGGCCTTCGTTGAATATGTCTCCTATCCATTTGGCGAAGACAAGAACCAGCATGAGAGGTAGACCATACGTTATGTTGCCTGTCGCCTCAATTAAGATGACCGTTAAACTGATGGTCATTCGTAACACTCCCCCTGATTGATAACAAAAACAATTATTATTGTGTATCACCATACACACACCATTAATACACACACCATTAATACACACCATAAATTGTATTTAACAAGTTTCAATGGTAACCCACAAAAGTCGAATGATGAATTTGAAAAATGTATTTGTCTTAAGTTTTGTCTACACTATCAAATTTATGTGAACAAAAATGTGATGTGCCCATACAGTATATGGACATGATGATGTCATATCATATATAGACCATATTTGGGCACATCACACTTTTTTTGTCAAACTAGTTTGATAGTGTTCCTTAGTCTTCTTTTACAATTACAATAAAATCATATTATGTTTACCTAGATGGGCTGCTGCTCCTATTAGTGCGTATTTACCAGGGTCAGACAATTGCTAAAGAACAAACAAGTGGTTTATTAAAAAGAAATCTATTTTAAAATTCGTAAACCAATAGCCTTATGTAAAATTTAAATGATAAATAAACATATTTAAATTCAGCAACACAATTAAACTAAGTGCTATTTGTACAATAAAGTCTACAACAAACAAATATAATACTTTTATAAAAACTAAAAATAAACATTTTAATATACTTACTGCGTCTGGTAAAACGGTATTAATCAGAATACCAAATAAACGACCCCACGCTGCTCCTGTGAGAATGCATGGAATAAAAAGCCCGCTTGGAATGTTGAGTCCGTATGTCCAGCACGAAAGTAGAAAATATACGATAAAAAACACTAATAAAGTTTTGACTGAGTAAGCATCTGAAACACAAAGGAAAAACAAGAAAATTAGTGACATTTGACCTATTTTTTCTTTTTCGTGGGGACAACGCTCTTTTAATTCGTTTGAAACTTTCAGTAACATATAAAATTTAAAAATATGGTTTGAACTATTACTTTTCTCCTTTCAATTACTTCAAATAATTTTTGTGTTTAGAAAAAACTTGTTTATGATAATGAGTTCGATTTATTAAGTGAGAAACCTGCTTGTTTGATGAAGGTTAATGGTTCAAATCCTATTTTCCTACATTAAAGCTCTGTCTATGTGCCCAAATATGTTAGTGATATGCTTAAATATGGTAGTGATATGACATTATCATGTCCATATATAGGCATATGAGTTCATTAGAAAATCTGATTTTAGTTTTAAAATTTGTGTGAACGCAAGTAGTAATTCTTTGATCATGGCCATTAATCGCCACGTTCTTAATGTGTCAAGAATGCACATACAATGGAATGCCTTGTTGCATTGACTTTATATATATACATTTTTGTTTTTATTCTTTGAGCTCTTAGATTAAGATTTTTTTTTTCTCTTTTGCTATGGATATATATGTCACCATGGTATCCCGAAATAAAAAGATGAATGAATATCACATAGTTTGATAGTGTAGACAGAGCTGTCTTACCATTGTGTATAGTATTGGATTTGCAATATATATCACATCAGTACAGTATATAGTTTTATCACTAAGACTAGTATAGAAAAAAATGATATACCTGGTGGATCATGAAAGAGGTTTTTGATGGATGCTTCTGGCGTACTAAAAAACAAACTAGCTGTTGCTGAGTATTCCCCATCAGCACAGAACATCTGTCAAACAAATGTGAAAATCAATCAATATTAATTGCGCAAAAAATTCTTTTGCAGAAAATGAAAGCATCATTTAAACAACAAGGAAGTAATGTGTAAAAAATTCTTTTTATCAAACCAATGGTACCAGTTACGAGATTAAATGGTACAAACCTTCTCTTCCTGATAAAAAGAATTTTTGACACATTGTTAATTACAAACAAGGAAGTAACATGTATTTTTATACAATGACATAACCTGTAAAGCTCTGTTTACACTATCAATCTAGTTTGACAGAAAAAGTGTGATGTGCCCAAATATGGTAGTAATATGACATCATCGTGTCCATAATATATTAGCACATCACATTTTTTTCTCACATAAAGTTTGATAGTGTAGACCGAGCTTAAGGTATGTGAATATCGTATGAAGGGCAAACGCTGTCTTAATTTGATATCTCTTTACCTGCAATGGATATTTGACCTCTTCCTGTGGTAACGACCTACAATCTTGAATATTGTATATTGCTAAGAAAGCTAAAGTTGCTGTAACACTAGCAACTAACATGGCTTCTACTAAATGCATCCATCTTTTATATAAATACCTAAACAATAACAAACAATTCTTTGTGAGGAAGGTTATTCATAGGCTAGACATAACTCAGCCAGGCAAGCAAAAGTCATTACGGTTAAAAAAAGACATATTTATTCAACCTCCTAAATATCAAATCCATATCTGGCTATTAAACTTTAACACAGACCAGGTAGATGTAAACACTGTCTAGACTAAACTATATAAACATTAGGCATGTTAAGATATCTGTTACACTTAGTTGCTTCCTTCCAGTTTTTAGTCGCATGCAACGCGACTCTACAGCTCACTATGTCGGTCGGTTGGTCGGTCGGTCGGTAAACACTAACTTGAGCACGCGACTACAGCCATGTATACTAGTTTGACCAAAAAATGTGATGTGCCCAAATATGATTGTTATATGACATCATCATGGCACATGACATCATCATGGCACATCACATTTTTTTGTCACATAAAGTTAGATAGTGTAGACAGAGCTTAAAATACAGTTTTTCCATGTTCTTCCAGTTTACATTATTAGCCAGAGCAGAATACACAATTTTACTTACTTGATTCTAAATACAGACAACCTATAGTTAACAGTGTTGAAGAGAGCACCTAGAAGGCCACCAATCACAGCCATTGCAATAAATATTGGTATTTCATAGCCATAGTAATCTTTGCCCTAGAAAAAGAAGTAAAACAGGGGATTAGAGCAAATACATGGGGATTAGAGCAAAAACATGGGGATAAGAGCAAAAACATGGGGATTAAAGCAAAAACATGGGGATTAGAACAATTTATCAATCATTCATTCTTTTTTTTGGTAAATTATCATTCTGAGAGTTAATTCTACCGTCTTCTGCCGTAACATTAACATACTTGATTTTTTTAAAGTCTTTCATTCAGTTTATGGTAAACACAAGGTCAACATAAAACCCATCTTGTTTCATTGCAATAATGTTACCACCCTTAATGTCTTTATAATATATAATCTAAATGATACTTTACCTCAAATTGTCCAAAATTGACCAGACCTGGACTTGACAGACTCCATGGATCATTATGGTAATAACTTAACAGAACATTTAACGTAAAAGTAGACACCATCGATGCAAAAAACTACATGGAAAAGTAACAATGATATACATCATTAACTTAGTGGCATAGTTTAGTTTTTGCTACAAAAAAACAAATAAACTTTAACTTACTATTCTCCATGTCAGACTTTGATTCCAGAAGCTAGCACCTTCTTCTAAACTAAAAAGCACGCCCCCTACAGGAGCTCCGAAAGCAGCTGATACACCAGCGGCTGCACCTCCAGAAACAAAATCACGCTTTTCATGATCCGATCGGAAATACTGAAACAGTTTACAATCAAATTTGAACGAGGTGCTTCTTCCTTGGGAAATTCCAGCTGCAACCACTGCGCCAGAATGAATCATAGGCCCTTCCTGATTCAAAATAATAAAAGTGAAAATGGATGAAAAAGAAGATATTGTATCTTATTGTTTTATATCTGTCAGGTCTTTGGTAGTAAGAGTTAGCTATTATCTTTTTAAAAGGTAACCAGGACAAATCTGGAATGTTTAGTTCTACTCAACATGGCAGATTAGTGGACATTCTTCTACTTCTCTGACAACTTCTGCAGAAATTCTACTATTAGTTGCAAGGGTCTTTACTTGGTTCTACTAGCAATTCTGGCAAAGGAATCCTAGGATTGCACAATTTAGGAGTTATAAGTTGGCTAAGTGGGAGAGGCCACTACAATGTTGCAATGGCTCTCTCTCTGTATTTTACTATAGTCATTTTTGATGCCTGGATGAATACAATTGTAATACAAACATGAAAAGGAAACACAAACTAAATAAACAACCAAAGAGTTACTAACCTTGCCAATGGCTAGCCCTCCTGACATGCCAAATATGACACCGATGACTTTAGTAAAAAGAGTTTTAATTCGTACAACATGAGGTATTTTGACTCCATTTAAGTAACATTTAATTTGTGGTATTCCACTTCCTGCAGCTACGGGCTGTAAACAAAGGCAAATTAACTTTTACTGATATTTTTTAATAATAGTTTACAATATGAATGTTAAAAAGCATACATCAACAATCTTATATATTACAAATTGTCTTAAGAGTCACATACATAACTGTAGTTATATACATAAATGCTGACCTATCGGGCTTACCTCCACAAAAGTGACAAGAATAGCTGCTATAGAAACAAAACCAACATCCACTGCCAACCATAAAAGGAACGGTATGAGAATGCTAGTGCTCTCTAGATCATGATCAATATCTAAGGTTAACTGTTAAGAACTATAATGCACCGTCTAATAGTTGCACTGGATGGAAATGACAGGCCAATCAATAGAATCTGTTGAGTTGAGTGTCTGTTTACCATTTCTTCTTTATTTTTTAATCTCAATGCACAAATAATTTATATATTCCTTCAAAATTTATATATTTCAGGTATTGGTGGTGTTTTTGGCCGGTTACAGAATTTGTACCCAAGAGCCTGGACTAAGTCAATTAGCAATCTACATTAGGCGATTGGAAGTTGCCACAGATGATGTCAGTTTTATAAAGGATACATTTACTAACTAATGCGTATTTGGCGCCAGCTAACTTATCGATCATTACGTCGATGAACGCCGCAATGCACGCTGTAATCACTCCAATCAGTAGCATTACAAACCACCGAGCAGTCTGTATCCGCCGGATCATAGACGTCTAAAAAGAGGAGAATAATTAAAATTCCAAAAACATTTCTTACTATTTATTTAATATTAGATTGTTGTTGAATTATACTACTGGATACTGAATTACAATAAAGTCTTTTTCATATTATGCATACAATGGTGACCTTTAAAATTGTAATTGGGTGGCAATTATTTTATTACAGATAAGAAGATGATAAGTAGCACAGTGTATACAATTATATTCTATGATCCTAAAATCTAAACTACATTTATTGTATAATTCAATAGGATTCAGTTTCAGTTTTGTATTAAATTTGTTTATTTACAAAATATTGTTGTAACCTGAGTGTCCATTTTTATTAAACAGTTTTTAAATATATATGTTCACCCAATCATTGGTACTGTAACTAGACTTCACCAGTATCATAGGAAAATTCCATAATAGTACAGCATCACTTCACTCAATTGGAGTGAGAGTGGTGTTCACTCTTTTGTACGATTTGGATTTTACAAATTTTAAAATTCTAATTTGTTTTAATACTGTAATTTAATATTGATGTAGATGTGTAAATTAAGATTTTCAGTTTTTGGTTAAATCCTTATTAATAATTTAATTAATATCTTTAGTATTAAGTGTCATTGTCATTGTCAAGTTAAACTCTTGTTGTTAATTGTTTAATTGCTAAATAGTGTATAATGTCTTACGGCCTTGTCGAAAAACACCATTGAGGTGAACAAGTGTTACCGTGATTAAATAAAGTTTTTATTATTATTATTATTATTATAGGTGACTTGTCTTACCTTAGATCCTACTTGTTTTTGTTCTTTAAAATACAATGAGTTCTCTACAATATCATAATCTAAACTCTATAAAGAAAGAAATAACATGTTTGAATTATTTTCATATTTGGTTCTCCCTTCGTATAAGTCAACTTTCAAAATAGGAATGATATACTTTATATACTACAATGGCCATCTGGACAGTTTTGTCCTTATTGCTAAAATATTACGGAAACGTCCACAACTACGAAAATTCGGTCCAATTACAGACATATGGAAATGGAGAAATACTAAAGAAAACTGGCTTAAAATTGTTGGATTTCCTTATTGCCATTTAGAGTTTATGGGCTCAGACGAGTATGGTAAATTTAAACTTTAACATTTAGCCTGGGGTTCTCCTAGGTACAATGCTGTATCATCAATTGTTAATCAAATCAAAATATTCGGAATTTCCCCGGGTGATTCCCAACAATAATCATCATGTGTTATATTATATTCATGTGTATCATTGTGTAACTAACAATGTTGCAATACATTTAGTCAAAATTGAAAAAACAGAAAGTGTACCAGATTTCAATTATTAACTATTTCCTCATGCACATCAGGATGTAACTGTTTATTTAATTCAGGTTTCTACTGAAAGTTATACACCATACAAAGGAAGCAACACGCAAAAATATAGTTAAATATTATCTTGAAAACAATCACTTGTTCACTGCTAAATTTGAATGATTCTTGCTCATATTTTTGTAATCAGGTGATTTTTTTTAGCAGCCATTTCCTCTTTACATTTCTGTGTCCTTAATTTTAACAATAATTTAATTTTTTTTTTCAAAACAAAATTGTTGTGTTACCATATAAGATCAAACAATAATTATAATGATTTTACTGTTTCTATTGTTAAATGAAGAATGTTACAGTGTAACATGTGGCATATTATAAACATTATTAAACATTTTAAATTAAGTTTGAGCGGAGCAGTCACCAATTTGTCTGTATAGACAATGGTTTCTTCATGAAACTTTAATCCTTATAAATTAATATTGTGCTTCCTGAGAAAGAATGTACTAAAGCTCTGTCTACACTATCAAACTATATGTGAAAATGTGATGTGCTCATATATGGACATGATGATGTCATATCACTACCATATTTGGGAATATCACTACCATATTTGGGCACATCACACTTTTTTTGTCAAACTAGTTTGATAGTGTAGACAGTGCTTTAAGTAACTATTTTGTTGCATTTATTCCTTACCTCAAATTTTGATGACAACAACTTCATTGTGCCCATTTGTTGCACTTCTTCAGGTGACTTCTAGAAAATCAAATCAATTTTATCATAATCACCAAAAATCTAATTTGGCTAATTTGTGTTCATACTTATAACAACAAGTTGCTACTGATTGTCACCATGAACTAAGTTGGTATAGTAGCAATGGTTGTCACTAAAGACATGAAGTACTAATAATTGTCACTAAAATACTAGTGTCATTATATTAAAGACAAGATGCAATTATGATGGCCTCTGCTACTTATCATTTATAAATTATAGTTTTAAGTTGTAGGTGAATCCATAGCCAAGTTGCTAAGTATTACTTATTGTCACTATAAACCAAGTTGGTAAGAAGCAATGATTGTCACTAAAGTATGCCAAGTACTAATGATATAATCACTACTACTTCATTTACAGATACAGTGGACTTTAAGTGTTTAAATTGAAAGAGTTAATATCTTTATGAAATGATGCAAGTTATTAAATATACTTTCAGGATTACAAAAAACTAAATTATTAAATACTTCATTTAGAAACTAACATAAAGAGATGATTAAGTTGGTCTGTAAAACTAAAAACTCATGGATGAGATTTAGCTAAAAAATGAAATTATTCATTTGCTGACCGCTATGATATATTTATCTGAGTAGTAGTACTTAGTAAGTACTTTCAGTAGACTTAGTTAAAAGTATATAAACTGTATATACTATTATATTTAAAAATCTGATCAAACAAACACACAATTGTTATTGACATGAAGCAAAGGTTAAGCACTGTCAGTTTGTATAAAGCTCAATGACTTGCATAAATAGCCTCATTTATGGCCCTATATGGCTTTAGTATAGAAATAAGCATGTGTTATATTACAGTACATTATACAATAACCATTGTATACATTTTTTTATTACATTTTCAACCTTTGAAATAAGCTGACCAGCTAGTTTTTTGGGCAATTTTATCCTATTTATTGTGATGTATTACTGCAATAGTGTAATTTACATTGTAGGTTTTACTGATTACCTGCTGGTACCTGCAAAACGTTATGACAAACTTTCTTAATTTTGCAAGATACAAGCTTATATCAAAATGATTGTATTAAGTTTTGAATGTTTGGTAACTTACTGGTGACCTATCCCAGGTCGTACGTCTCATCCTGACGTCATTTGCCGCCACATTTTCGTTATGTTCCACCTGCAGTGAGTTGCCATACTGGTGGTATCAACATTAAAATATCATATATTAGTAAAGGAAACTCTCTAAAAAACTAGCATTTGTTTCCATTTTGATTTATATTCTGTATTGACTTTCTGTTTTGGGAAAGTTGAGGGGTATCTTGTGAAATGAGGTCAAAAAATACTTACACCAACATCACTTTGTGATGAAGAGCCGTTATATGTTGTCCTGCCACTTTCAAGCAGATGTGTCTTCTCATTTAATGCCATTCTATGTACAATAAATCCAGAATTACAATGAATTAAATAGTTATATTTGATTATAGTATTACTTGTAATATTTCCCAACCAATTTATTTCTCAACCAATTTATTTCTCACTGCACATCACGTCATTAAAGCTTCGCTTCTATAGTATTGTATTACACAATAAAAACATATATATACTTACTATAGGTCTACAGTAAAGTTTTTTAAGTACAGATAGAATATTGTACTACTACTGTACTAGGCGGCTAGGCCTCTAAAAGTAAAAAACTAAAATATTGACGATTGTATTATTAATCAAATTAATAAATTAAATTAATAATATTTTATTTAGGCTACACACCTCAATTTCAAACTTTGTCTTCGCTTTCCTGTCTGTTGTTGTACGTAATATAGAGAGGCCTCCTACTTCAGGTTAGTATTCACTGTTGTCCAGCCGGAATGTCCTGCTTGTCACGTCTCGTCTGCCGCCGATATGATCGTGTGTGGGGAGAGAGTGCACCAAAAAAGTTCACTTCAAGCGGCGTCTACCTTTTTATAGCTAGGCTAGCCTCTCCAAGACAAAAGATAAACTTTAATTATATTATTAGGTCTTCAACGTATATACAAAGTAGGCCAGGCCTATCCTACACCTTAAATAAGCTTTTTCATGATGATTAGGATAAATTAAGTACAAAAGCGTGTGTAGTGGTGTTTACGAGGCCTAGCTGTTCGTCACGCTCTCTTGAGCAAGACTGACAACATTGCATCATTAAAATTCTGTAGAAACGTAAGTGATTGGACAATAGTTCCGATTAAATCGTTGATTGGATAATTTTCTAACAAGATAGTTAGAAAATGTCACGAGGGTTTATAACATGGAACGTCGAACGTGCCAAAAGTAGATGGGAAATGCATAAGGAAGTAAAAATCCACAAACATGATTTGACCAAACGCGATGCTTCAATTCAATTAAATTTATTCCGGATTTTAAATGAACAATACAAACAATAAAACAAACATACAATACACAGAAGGATTGTGGAGGACAATTAACATATATTCTAGGCCCTATACGATGTTTGTTTTCTGAATAGAAATATGATCATCGACATTCTATTGTCAAAACTATTAATATCTCTAGTGGACTGTACATTTTACAGTTTTTGATTAAAAGAATTTAAGCCAAATAGTTCTTTTTTTAAATTAAACAATATGAGACTTTTGACAATTTTTAAAAAACTAATTGGAAGTACAAAAGCCATTTATTTCTGTTTGTGAGACTAGGCCCCTATCTACACGGTTACTACCTGTACTTAACTAAATAACATGAAACATGTATTTTGATCATTGAAGTCTCATTAAAGAAATAATTTGACATAAACAAAAAAAAATTCTAAATTCAAAGCGGTAAAAATGATCTTTCGGTATGTATTTTATACTCTGAGTGAGTGTCGACTTTGACGTTTCATATGTGTATGTATTGGAAAATTCAAGATGGTAGCCACCATACCGCGCTCGCTGTAATTTCGTAAAAACATGGTGTGTATGTTAAATACTTATTTTAATTATGTTTTTGTATAACCCTATTAATAAAACCATATATATCACATCGTAAGCTATTACAACTTGGCTAGTAAGAAAGCGGTTTTTTTAGGCTGCTATCAACTAGCTAGGCCTAACTATCTGCTGACTGACACTGCAATCGTCAGCGGGCGGCCCCCTTCTGTGTCATCGGCCACCTACCTACTAGGCAAGATAAGCAGGCCTAGGCTATTTCAAGTCTATTTTATATATTTTAAACATTTTTAAATTTTTACTGTAATACTATGTGGCAAGAATTAACCGTGTTTACTAATACTTATTACTTGGTTTCCTGTAACTTCCCTTTTTTTTTGTTTCTATAGTTTAACACATTATACATTAATATAATAACAAATAAACACATATAAATAGGCCTATAATTGTATTCTATATACAAAGGACCATCATAAAAAAAAAATTGTTGTTTTAATACTACTAGGTATATGTACTATCTATGCTAATAGAACTAGGCCTAAGAATATTCATTGGGCCTATTATATGAGCAGAACGATTTACCAAAACCAGTCCATATATGATAAAAAAAAGTCAAGGCAAGGATTTATATAAAGATGTAATTTTAGGTTGCTCATTTTTATTTACTTTATTATTGATGTAGATCTAAGTTTACTCACTTGAACGGGATCTTTACACATGTTTGGATAAGAATGTTTGTCCTAGCGGAAATGATGGACACTGTCCGCATTCAGCCGTGGATGTTTAACAACAAACTGGACACTGCCGTTGTTGATGTACTTAATCGCAAGTTAGCCAATAAGGTAAGACAGGTTCTTGGTACAGCTACGCACAGTGTATTTATACGCACAACAACCAAGTACATTTACCATTCATTATTGGGTCATTCCATCTCAGTTCACTCCAAAAAATGCATTTTTTAAAACCTTACCTCCTTCAATTTTGATGAAATTTGGTATATGGATAATGTTTGACTTTAATCACCGTAAATCACCCATACACAAAATTTCACCAAAATTGAAGGAGGTAGGGTTTAAAAATGCATTTTTTTGGATGACCTGAGATGGGTTGACCCCATTCTTTGCCAAAGCAGGCAATGACTTTAATTATTGACATGTAATATAAGAAAAGAAGATACATTTGTTGTTGTTATATGTTGTTTACATTTGATTGTTGTGTGTATTGCTGCAGGTTGTTCATGATGTGGGTCTGTGCATTGCGCTACATGATGTATCCAAGTTAGAGGAATCCTTCATCTTTCCTGGTGATGGAGCGTCGCACACCAAAGTTCAATTCCGATATGTCGTCTTTCGACCATTTATGGATGAAATATTGATTGGAAAGATTAAAAGTTGCAGCAATGAAGGCGTTCACAGTACGTGTTCATTTTAGTTAAATTTACCTTGAAATCGACATTAAATTTGATCTTGAACTTGACCTTAAATTTGATCCTGAACTTGACTACCTGATGCACTTTGAATGTACATTTTCTTTTTGAATTTGACTACTTTTTATTTTAAACAATCTATTTAATTGCTTTTCAGTATCTTTAGGATTTTTTGATGACATTCTTATCGCACCAGATGCTCTTCAGCAACCATCTAAATTGTATCCTTTTAAAGTACCATCACAGTCAGGAATACAATCCTAACCATTTAAAGAAAGTACAAAACTAGGCAAAGGAGGATGGTGTAAAGCTCTGTCTACACTATCAATCTTTATGTGACAAACAAATGTGATGTGCTGCTTAAATATGATACTGTATGCTTAAATATGGTAGTGATATGACATCATCATGTTCATATTTGGGCGCATCACATTCTTTTTGTCACATAAAGTTTGATAGTGTGGACAGAGCTTTAGAGCATAAGGCCTGTAATTTACTAGCTTGAATGTTTTTCTTTGATGTTACCATAGCGATGAAGCTGAGCAAGTTTGGGTGTGGGAATATGAAACTGACGAAGGAACACATGACTTGTTCATGGATGCCGGTGAAGAGATTCGTTTCCGAGTCATTAATGAAACATTTGTTGACACGACACCAGTCGGACCGGAGGACGGACACGATCATAGCATAGATGATCAGGAGTCAGAAGCGAAGAAATCACCCTATTCACTGACGGTGAGTTGGATGACTATGAGCTCACTCTCTCTTTTTTGTGTGGAAAATTGGATCAGGTTTAGTATGTGGGCTTACACAAGAGAAATGTAGAGAATATATAAAGTATAGACAAATATGAAAGAAAACTAATATTCTATATTCTTGTTGACAGGGATCAATTTCTGAGCCAGGACTTGGGCTATTAACATGGTGGAATGCTTGAAGAAACAATAGACACACAGCAAACTCACAAAGGATATACAAAAAGGAGGGAAATCAGAAACTTTCTAAAATGTGACATTACAACCAACAACTCTTAATATTGAGCGTAATTTAAATTGCATCCTTTAAAAGCTCTCATTTTATGATGTGTACATATTTTGCATAGAAATAAATCACATTAAAAATAAAAGTGTAACATATCTTTAATAGAAGTGATATTGTTGGAATGTTCTACAAAGAGTGTTTGAGTGGACGAGACGATTTGAGTACAATAGCACAAAAATAAAAAATAAAAACTAGATAAATACTTCTTGGCAATAGCCTTTAATAACGTAAGCCTTAATTTGTACGATTAAAATTATTATGTACAAACAATCTCTGATATCGCACTATTCGTCCGCTGTCACCAGGAAAATCAACATAATGCAGACAGTGGCAAAAGGAAATGGCTATAGAGTTCAGTACTAGTATAGAGACACATTGTTACAACAATAGGTACGGTAAGAAGTGTGAAGTTAAATTACACCAGATACAGTGACATTTATTGTAATTCATTGATTACGTAAATTGAAGAAATATTATTTCTGATTTTATTGTAAATAATGTATGGTACGCAAGTACGTACGCGTGTCTCTACAAAGACTGGTATCTTTTTCATCAGCATCAATGCAGTTTGTGCGTTTCTCCGAGGTGTTCATTGACGATACGTAGGCCTACGCATCCGTTCTTTTCTTTGCAAAATTGTGTTAAAGGCGTTTGGATAGTTTTTTGCTTAACATTTACAAAACCACAGTATGCAATATTTAATGGGAAAGAAAGGCATTTATTTATATTTAGTGTTTATAGTTTATCTATACAGCAGAGTAGACAATGGAAAGTGCAGATTAAAAACACGTCACGATACATTAATTTGCATATATTACGAACTTGAACAGTGCTCATCGATAGGGGGCAGTATTTATAGGCTTTCATGTGGGGAAAACATTAATTGCAATTTAATTAAACAATAACGTAACGTGATTTCATCGCGAATAATATGCATAAAACACTATCGCCGTACCTTTTTTTAGTAGGGCTTAACTTTCGTTTTAGCTGGTCTTCGTGGGTTATCACGCTAAAGACTGAGGTGCTAAAACCTGCCTGCTCAGATTTCAAGTAGTATCATAATCAGCATTTATAATAAACTCTATTTTCTCAATATTTACATATTTTCAATATTGCGTAAATTGCTATTCAAAATAACTAGATGTACAAATGTTTATTGCTTATGATGTGAAGCTAAATAAATGACGTCATATCATAGGTTCACATCGTCATCAGCGCGTAAAAAAGGCGTATTATTAATTATGTGTGCGTAAACTTGACGTCACTCGTCACAATAAAATGTTGTAAAAAGTGGAGAAACTTGGTGTGGAAGTTGAAAGATGTCTAAACGTACCCACCTTCTTAAACGACCATTTTATTGTGTTTAAGCGATATTATTCACAATACAATTTTAGAACAAGTTACAGTACATTTCATATTTAAATTTATCTGAATTCAATCAAAACTCAAATAAAACATAAGCAGAGTCAATTTATCATTAATATTCTACAATTAATTATGATTATCCCATGACGTCATCATTCTTAAAGAATATTTCTAACAAAAATATAATTAATGAAAGACTGAAGAAAATGTTACAACTTTTTGGGAAACTATTGCAAAACATAAATCATATTTTTAAAAAAAGGTAAATATATATTTTTTCCAACACTTATACATTCACGCATTTTATGTAAAATTACAGAGCTGCCTCCATACTGGGGGCAGTGCACAGTGATTACAATCTAACTTACTTTATCGTGGCCACCTTTCACTGGTATCTGGTGACCGATATGAATAGTACATGTATTGTGTATGTTTATTTAGAAATAGCACATTAAATGAAAAGCATTGTGGATATAAAAACACGTACTTGCTATCCTAAACGACTGTGACAATTTTCAAAAAAGGAAAACCATCTTAAGATCTAACAAAATTAATTGAATTGGTGTCAATTTTCATCAATAACTCTGTTTTTGGTGAATTCCCAGATTTTTCACAGCTCTTTGCTTAGATCGACAATAAACAACGACAATCACCCATTTATACATTTGTTTAACCTTTCGTACTACAATATTTATAAATCATTTAACTTATCGATCTTCATAATCAATAATGCTCTGTATGCTCTATGATAAAAGTTTATCTAATAAAATTTACATCTTACATATTTTTCTTTGTGTCATACCGAATATTCTTCAATTTTACAAGAAAAAATATCAAAATTTAATACACTTAGCACTTATGGTACATAACTTTAGGTCACCATCTACATATAAACTGACATTGCACGAAAGCATAGAATACAGAATTATGAGAAGTCAGCAGCATATGACGACACAGTAGTAGGCCTACTACCGTACAACGTAAGCGATAAATTGTGTCGTTGGCACGCACGCCTTTTGTATGTCGTCTGCTGATCGTGGAAGCGCATGCTACCTGCCAGGTTGTTATAACAACCATATATAATATGCTAATCCACAAAATGTGGCAATCTATAATCAGCGTACGAAATACTGCGCATGCTCATCATTGTCATTTGCATATAAGCATCGATTTTAGAGCGCGATTGGCAACGCGCGTGTTTTTTTTCACTCAATATACATCGTGCATCTGGTCATGTGTCAAAGATCTTCCTGTAAAGCAATAGGATCTTTGCATGTATTCTATTCTGAAACTGTGTACTTCTTTCTTCACAGTGGATGGACGAGAGCACACTTAGGTAAGTTGTCACTAAAGTACTGGAGTAGTTCGGCAGTAGCACCTTGGCAATTGGTCAGTTCTAGTTCCTCTAAATCAGTTAGTTGTGCTAATCCAGATAGTCCAGCGGCGGTAAGCAAAGGGCATCCTAAAAAAAAGAAAACAACATTACAGAAAAGTAACAGAATAAAGCTACTGCAAATACATACAGAATAATAATATTTCCAGAGTAGAGTTGGTTTTTGTAGTTGCGGTGCTACTTATACTTTCACCAGCTTATTGGACTATAGTGGTGTTAATCTTTAATTGAAGTGGGAAACATGTTAAAATGAATTTACCTGCTACAGAAAGTATCCTTAAACTTTGCATATTGTACAAATGCTGTAGACCAAAATCTTTAACCTGAGAGCACCAACGTAAATATAGCGCCACCAAACAGTTCAACGCAGATAGGTAGCCCATTCCTGTATCAGTAATACGCACACACCTACAATACAAAAAAAATAATATTAGTCAGTGATATGTTGTATGTGTTTAAAACACAAACTGTGCATAAGGCAATTCCCTTTACTTTTCGCGCACGTAACTTGTCTATTTTAAGTATAGGATAGGAAGTCTGTTCACAATATTGTAGAAACGTGTATCCTATACAATATACATTCATTCACTTATTAAATTCAACTGTGCACATTCAAAGAAGTAGAGAAACATAATAAATAAGTATAGGCCTTAAGTATACATTTTAATATTCATCAACAAAAATTGCAATTAATTATTATAGTTAGTAAAGTTATCAATAGCGTCTCATACGATACGCCGACACATAATTGTTGAGCACGTGACCGCGCGCATTATCAAGCTTCTATAATAGCAATCACTTATTTCATTACAGCTCCGCTCTAAAATGTCATTGCTATAGCAACGGTTAATGTATTACCATTCAATTCCATTCAATGAACAACATGAAAATACCATTACTGACTCGACGTCTCTCTGATTTTATTACAGCTGTAAATAGGCCTACATCAATAGCTTAAAAATTATCTTCATAATTCTGACGTTTGGGCTACCGTAGTAATTTTGTGATTATGTTTTTTTTTTATTTAGTTCAACCAAGCATTAAACAATATATAAAATCTATATGTGAACTTTGAATCTGTTTGATATCCCCTACAGCCATATTGGAAACCGGCCCATACGCTAATTTAACTTCGTCAAATTTGACCAAAACGAGGTCATATTTTAAAAATTCACTAATTTAATCAGTTTATAGTTCCCTTGTGTAACAAATTAGTTTCTAATGTTGTTTTATACAATTTCGGGTTAACGTATCCGATATAAATCTGTCCAATCATAATAGCACATATCACTTCCCGTCAGGTTGATACTCTGATTATTATGTGTAATTAATTTGCATGAGGCCGCATTGTTAATCAGTGGTAATTAGGTAATTAGTTGTTAGTGACACTACCCACCACAAAATTAAAATTAGGGCAACAAAAAAAGTCTATAGGTCAAAACAACTGAACTAAAAGTGGGTTGTAAAAATTGAAATTATTAGGCCTACTGTGGCACGCGCGCGTATAAATATTTTACTATACCCTCATTTTTTATCTTTATTTTTTCTGTATTTTCTTCCCAGTTTTTATTGCATATTTTAACTAATTATTGGAACCTGTATAATGTAATGTTTATAGTATTTTTGATGTTCTTATTTGTTGCTTTTAAAATGTTGTATTCCTGTAGTATTCATGTCTGTTTTTAATATATTGATTATTTTAAATAATATAAATATTGTATATAGTAATAATTTTTTAAATATACATTTACAAATTTTGAAAATGTACTCATATTATTTCCATTTTAATTGGCAAAATAAAATTGAATCTTGAATCTTGACATTTTAAATGTTTTACTTGTAGGCCTACATTTTGATTTATATAGGCCTATTATGAGAAATACTCTCTAAAGATTATTTTAAAAAGAATGTTAATTTTGAAAAAAAAATCTACTTTCATTAACATACACATATACATGTCAATTTTTTTTTATCTCTGTAGAAAATGCATTACTACAGAAAAAAAACTAGGCTCGATAGCTCATGAATATTCATGATAATATCTCTGACGTCATTTCAAAAGGTTAAAACAGTCCCAAATGCCACACAAATCCTTATTGAACGCCAATTTAGCTATTGTTTTTCGTAAAACATATCTCAGACGAATTGAATACAAATATTTTAAAGGTTAAACTCATAAAACACAAATTATTTTACAAATTACCAAACATATTTTATGTATATTCAGTGATTGTCAGCGCAAATCCATCCATTATTTGGAAACGAGTGATTACAATTGAAACGCGCTGTAACGCATTAAAAATTCTTATTTATTTCAGACTTTGTGATTAGAATTAGGGATCTTCTTGATATCATCAAACGTCAATATACACATTCAATATTGACTTATGTTTGTAGGATTAGATGGTATTTGGATTTAGATACCAATGATAAAGCGCGTCATAATTCCTCAAAGGTATTATAAGTGTCAGCTAAAGTTCAATGTAAAAATTGAAATGATGAAAAGAGTTTAAATTAAAATAATGCAATGTTTAAATTTTAATATTTTAATGATATATTACGTTTGGTTACTAACATGCGTATGATACTATGCATTCGTTGACATGGTTTGGCGATAACCAGGTGAACCATGTATTTATGCAAATGAGCTCTTTATCAAAATACGAGGTCGTGACTTGGACATATTATTTGGACTTCTAAAATTCTCACAACATGTTCATTGTGTCCTCATAAGCTCAAAATTAAAAATTTTATAGTCTTTACGTTTTGAATTATTATTTTCTCGTTCTATTTTCTCTTATTATCCTTTTACAAAATTCAGTATTATCAGCATACTGAATATAATCAATAAAGATATACAAATAATGAAGAGATACTAATGTAATTACTGGTAGCCATTTGCATACCAGCATTAAAAAAAACCACTATATTTGTTATTCAGATATTAATAATAGGCATTATCAAAGAAGGGCATCAATACATAGGCTATACTGTACTATTATTTTTGTAGTTTAGTGCGATTTACGACGTCACGAAGAAACGGAAGTTTACGTGTGCGTGCTAAATATGATATATTATCATCATCGTTTGGACGCCCGCGTCAATGTGTGGTTTTCTGATGTGTCGCTGACGTCATTCGATAACATGATACAGGCGCACAAACCGTATTCCTATATTACGTAATCGAATGTACGATAACCAATGAAACGCCGCGCCGGAGACTGCTCAGTAAACAAACACAACAAAACAAACGAATCGTAGCTAGATGTAAAGCAAACATTGAAATACAAATGTGTTCAGACATACGCTATCCACTTCGCTGATGATCGATATTGGAATTGGCTAAGATATTTTAAAAATAGTACATTTGTTTCACAGTAGATATGATTAAAGTTGAGGAAGCAACTGTATTGAAGTTTCTTTGTGCAGCAATACATTTACCATATCAATCATTGTGAAGAACATGATACCAGGGAAGAGTTAACTCTTCCCTGATGATATTAAGAATAAATCGAATAGGTTAACAAATCATAAAATAAGGTCATAACTAAACAAAGGAGATCATTTCTTGTTCTGTTAAACATTACAATTGATTAATACAGATAGCAGGATAATTAAAAATAATTTTGTACGTTACTACTTAATCAAAGTAGGTTCAATTTGCTTCAGAAGATA
Organism: Antedon bifida; assembly: GCF_963402885.1. Lineage (NCBI taxonomy): Eukaryota > Metazoa > Echinodermata > Crinoidea > Comatulida > Antedonidae > Antedon > Antedon bifida. Next base: position 32,990,205 of record NC_136229.1, on the reverse strand, counting down.
TGTTCGTCTCAACCGATTGTGTCAAAATCAAACGTCTATACTTTGACATCCATCTCAATTGAATAATAGTGTCAGTACAAACAACAAAATGATTCATACTTAGTTTCCAAAAGAATGAAACTGACAAACTCCTATTTCCAATGATAATTTATCTTAAACAGAAAGATAATTTGAGATACTATCTTGGTATCCCTACTTCTCAAAACATTGGTTCGTAAACACGGAATTTAAAGATCTTTATCAAATTTAAAGTAGACCTATAGTGTGAATCACAATGTACCACCATCTTAGCTAGAAAATGAGTTCTGTGGCGTGTTAATTTAAAAACAGAAAGAAAATGTTTAATGCGGATAATTAAAAGTGATAAATTATTTTGCAATTTTGTTTGTGTTTAAGCATTCACTGTAAAAAATACAACTGTTCTGTTGGAACTTTTTACCAAACTGTATTTGTTGAGAATGACATAATGAGCTACTTCATGATAATATTACTAAAGAGACGGCAATTAAAATTGTTCGACCAAGGACTCACGCCAAGTAGTATTTATAGAATCTAAATTAGTTCCTGAATACTGTACATCTTCATCCCTTCATTAACGGAGAATGACGTTCTATCAATGAGAGCGGTTTGGAAAGCCTACGTATATGACGTAACAGGTCGTATGTAAATTATCTTATGCGTGGTTTTATGGAGGCGTACAAAGCCCCGATTAAAGTAGAATATTACGACCCCTTGTGCACATAACGTACAACATTCGATATGACGCTTCTATTCAACGTTTCCCCTCGTTGAACAGTAAATCACTTGCGTTAAACAACGTAAAGAAAGTTGTGCATAACGACCCATCAACGTAAGAATGTTGTAAAAATTTATAATTTGTATTTTAAAAACAAGAATGCCATACGCGCGCGTAAGACTTTTGCTATACATCAAGCATTATTTTGTTTGTACGTGACAACGCTTGTTATAGTCTTACTGCATTGTGTACATATTATTATGCTTATTCCTAGAATCCGTTCGATAGTGATTAATATTTCATCATCAACTGAATGATGGGTTTCCGGATACGTTTAATTAAGTTTCCTATTGAAGATGACATGTCGTGCTTTTTGCTAGAAACTTGCCAGTCACTACTAATTCTAAATGAATTCAATCAAGTGAACATTTGATATCCACTGTATAAACACACAATCGGGAGAGCTTAGGGAAAGAAAGGGAATTGTTGAATTTTCACCGATATGGCCTTGTTCAGTAAAAGAGTGCTGTTAAAAAACACTGCCTATATAACATCTGTTCATTCTGGTATCATAGGATGCCTTGTAGTGCTCCTAAATTTTGAAACTCATCTTGGAGTCACTTCTAAATTTTAAAAAGCAATGACCATTTAAAACGCTACCTTAAAAATGTCCCATTATTGATGATAGTTTGGTTCTAAAAGGAAAGAGTGACTTTTTAGTGACAAGTACACAATACAAAACACATCAACATCATATTTACCTGTCTAAGATAAGTTCTTCAAGCTTCGGTAAATCACAAGCTATGTGCTCCAGAGCAGTATCTGTAATCCTGGGACACCAGGAGAGGTCAAGCGATTTTAACATCCCCATGTTCTCAGCAATTAGCCGCACTCCTTCATCTGTAATTTTACTACAACCAGAAAGACTCAACACAGCTAGGCTTGGCAAGCTGCTCACAATATTTACAACAGCATTATTACTAATTTCCCAGCACGATTTTAACCGTAGGACAGACATTGTATCACTTTGTTTCCCGCTAAAATAAGCCAGTACTCCGTCAGTGACGTGATATGCCTGAAGATTCAGTTCCTGGAGAAATGGTAGACGTTGAGCTATGGCGGCGACGCTATCGTCTGCTACGTTAATACAATCACTAATACTAAGAACAGTTATCCTAGGAAGTAAGCTAGACCAGAGACCATTTTCGGTGAAGTCGTTACAGCCACTAAGCTCAAGACTTTCTAGGGCCCCTAGTTGTTCGATCATTACCTCCAGCCCTGCATCACTCACCGTCGAACGTTTCAAACTGACAGCCTTGAGACATTTCTTTGTTTTAGGACAATGATCTATAAATTCACAGATATCTAAATCTCCTACATTCACTAAGCATACTGTATCAAATCCACGTTCTTCAAAACTAACTAAAGAGGTAAATACGCGGGAACCTCCCTCTTTGGTGTCGTAAAGATCACGCCTATGTAAAATTGGTGTCACATCTTTCCAATATTTCGGTTGGTAGAGTATTTTCTTCCATGTTCTACAAACCTGAGCTAGGACACACCTTTCACAAGGACTAAAATAATAAAGAAGCTTTTCCAAATACTGCTGACTTTGAAGCAACTCTGGGAAGTCTTTCGCGCGTAGTAATTCAGACCCGCGTCGTACTGGCGGTGACAGTGCTTTACTTGGGCCTAGAATTCGCTCCTTGAGAGACCGTTTCTCTTTTTGACTTGGTTGTTCTTGCGCTCCCTGGTTATTATTATTAGCAGCGTCTGTTTTTGAGCACAAACTCGAGAAGAATCCACTCGCCTTCATGATTTTACTACTGTCTTTGTCAAAACCTGGTCGCGACTCGCCTAAATGAAGTCCATTAACTATATTCCATGTCTTCTTCACCACTGTTTCCATACCTCTCATCTGTCACCTACGAGTAGACACGGTGCGATGAGGATATTACGTGTTATCGCGATGTCTACAAAAAAACTACGCTTCCATATCTATCTAATCTTAACATCTAGATAATGAGCTGGAGTATCGAAGCCTGCTACACACAACTGCAAAGGAAACGAAACACATTAATATTAAGTTCGATCCCTGACCTGACGATGACTCATATTTAATTTTCTACACATCCTCTGATTAAAGTCTCTAGAGCACGCTTCCACTTGTATCATTTATTTCATCAACAAAATAGTCTGTCGGTTATTGACGTTGTGCGTACACTTTTCGTTTCGTTATGGAAACATACAGCACATTAACGATGCATAACATTTCATGTATTTTACATTTACACCGCGTTCTCATAATTACATTTCTTTGCCATCAACAATATTTGAATAACATTTTGTTTGATTAATAACACGCTGTTTGCTGCGTCGTTTTGTTCAGTCATGCTTACACTTAATGCTGTATGCTGAATGGTTTTAACTTGAACGTATGTGCATTTAGTATCGTATGCTCATTATTTCCCTCATTATGAAGAATCTAATATATTACGTATTCATGACGTCAGTGATGGAACAAACGCTGTAATATCGTGTAGAGAGCATCGGGAAGTATAATTACACGGAATATGATAATTTCAAACCACGTCATGAATTGTTTATAAAGGCCTACTGAAGAATCAATATATTTTTAATTACGCTTTAATGAAATATCAAGATTTTGCTATTACCATTCGTTTATTTTATGTTATTATATTATTATTATTATTATTTATTTACTTTTTTACATTTTATTGAAATAAGATCGAGTTTGTTTGTATTATCAAGTTAAACTCCCTGGTTAATATTTCATTACAATGTGGGTGGTGGAATAAGTCCCCCTAGCCCCAAAACCACTGTATGTGTGTGTATGCCAATATATTAATATTACAGGCCAATGTATTATCCTATTAATAATGAATATATTTTGTTTCTCTTCTCTCTAGATTTTTAAAATTTACAATAGGTATACTTTATTTCCCACTTCTTAAAAAAAAGATAAAATGTTACCGTAGTTCATTACTCCTGTCTACATATAATAATGATAAATTTTCTCTCAATTTTAATCACATCTCAAAAACACATTTCAATATTCTCTTCATATATTCATCGATTCATTCACAAAAGCCTACCACCGGTAATTAGTTTATTTTGCCATCTAAAGGTCATTTTTGTCTGCAAGCCTTTCAAACTATATTTAATTTAACTGCTTCAAACATAATATCAAGCCATGTAATCAATATTATAAATATAATTGATCATTATTTCTACACACGTCGTATAATTCGAGCAACCATTTCGAACAATGATGGACTAGTGTAAGGTGAACGCACTTCTTAGTTTGTTTGTTAGCTTACGTTATATTTATAAGTATGGTCACTGTTTAGCTGATATTACTCTTGGTACAGGATGCGATACTAGAGGCAATAAGTAACAGATGTTATGTGTCAATATTATTGAATTAAATCCGCGCGTTTATAAAACGGGTACAGTAAAGCCGTCTAGAGGGCAGAAAACAACTTCTCTCAATACAATTTTTTTTCGTTGTTGAATTATTAAACTGTTTATGTTTTACTTCAATGTAGCCTACATGTAGACCTATATAATATGTGATCCACTTTTTAAATCAGTATTTTGTAAATATTACCACTGCCTGTTGTCTTCTTTATTCATGTGATCTTTCAATTCAACAATTATCATCATTAAAATCATTATAAAAAATCTTCTGGCTGGGACGTCCCATTGAAAGTGATTAATTTAGCTATTGAAGTCCCTCGGGTCAAGTATGTGTGATAACACTTTTTGTTTTTCTGTTCATCCCGAATAAATTGAATTTAATTATTAAAATTAATATTAAATAAATACCTTCTGAGAAATGTTTTAATTCCTCAACCTCCTCAACAATCTGTACTCCTCTACGTATAATATTGAAATTTAAAAAAAAAGTTTACTTAAATGTAGGACTAAAATTATTTAGTAGGACTTTCGTAATAGTGTCGTATCATACTAAATGTGGTTTATAAAAATTATTATTATATTTATTATAAATATTAACAATTAGTTATTTAGTCCTCTTTCTTTAAGAAGAAGAAATACACTAAAAAACATCATTAACGTCAATTGTCAATTTCGAACGAAATTGTCATTATTCGGCTGACCAATCATACGTCATGACATAACATAATGACTATTGGATTACGTAAACAATTAAAGTTTGAAAATTGTCTGTTTTACGTCACCATACGATTTAATTCGTGGTGGTTGGCAATTATGTGGACATAGTTCCAATTATTTTAATGTATTTTATTTACGGCTAATAAGTCTTCAATACAATGCCATTTTTACAATAGTATAAATGCAAATGTTTGACGACATAGAAAGAGGAATGGAACTGATGATTGCACCACTGTGTTGCGTATACGCACCTCCACCACGCATCTATTGGTCACCATCCCTTGTTAAATTCTTAGAAGCCAATCCGAGGTAGGTCTATAGGCCTATTATCTATAAAACACGAGTGTCGTACCTAAGCTCATGTATTCTAATAAGGAGAAAGCAAACTCGCCCTCTACCGTTAGTCCACTTAGAACGTACTTAAAGGCAGGAAAATCCAAACTTACAGGCAAAGTCTGAGGAACCCCGGACGAATCATGGCAACCTTAGGTCATCAATTACTGCTAGTCTTAGTACTCGTATTCGTTAATAACGCGTGTAGCGGACAAACTGGCGAAGATAAAACTATTTATATAGGTAGTTTTGTTTTGGATCGATCGATAAGTTTTGTAGTTGATGGGATTACATACGGACAAAACAGAGCTCTGGAGTTCATCAATAATTCTACAGATATCTTAGCTGGATACAAACTTGATGTTGTACAAAGGTGGACATCTGTAAGTTTTCGATTTATTTTGCGTTGCAGCACACATCACGACTCGATTTTATATTTTGTTAATACATTGTTTTAATGCGCTGAAACAACTGATACAGTCTACATTATTATTACGATACGACCGACTTCCTAAAAATAGGTATACATAGTTATGTATTAATTGATTGCAAATTAAAAGTATAGGTCTACATATAACACGATAGACAATGGTCGGGTAGAAGCTGAAAACTTTAGGAGAAAGTAAGCACTTACGAACTTTTCAATGTAATGTCATACGCGTTTGTTGCAGGAATTTGGTAATAATAAAATTATATTCTGGTGTAGAGTGTCGCGTGTCGAAAAGTCTCCACCACCTCCTTCAATGCGCATATCTCTGCCACCTAATCATTGTTTCAATGCGCCAACTGCCAACCAGACGTTATCGGACATTAAAACAATGGAAATTTGTAACACGACTTCCTAATCAAGCATTCGAAGTGCTTAAGGTTGATGAAAGTCAAATACTAAAAACAAAAAAATCGAGATTAGCCTAATTAAAAGCCAATGTCATTAGTGCACTCATTGTAATTAATCCGACTGTTTTTGAATTTGTACGTATTAAAAGTGTGGGCGTCAAGAAAATTACATTTTATATATTCATATTGTTTTTTAGGACACAAAGATTAGTAATTATTATTAAATTTCTGTTTGAAGTAATTAATAAATTTTTCTTTGAAGGTTTTGAATACAAGTAATAAACAAATGCTAGGTCTAGCTTACACATACATCTAAATTAATTCTAAAAATCTAGATTATTTCTAACCATAATCATCATTCGGTTTACATTATCCAGATCTCTGCTCAATCATGTGCAAGGAAGCGATGGATCAGTTGATATCAGATTATTAAATAAGAAGGAATAATTGTTTTTTAACATTAAATTAAAATGTAAAAACAAAAATTAATCAAAAAGATAGAACACTAATTGTTAAAAATTACAAAAATACTAAATGAAAAAGGAGTCTTGCAATAGCTTGAGAGCCATGGAAGGATTTTTGTATTTTCTAGTTTTATTAATCTTCTAAATATGAATACTAAGCAAGGACATTGGCTTAAAAATGTAAAAAAAAAAGAAGAAAAGAAAAGCGTCTTATTGTCATTAGTACACATTAATAAAGAAAATTGGCATATATCCTTGAGTAAGATATAACAGGTCTATATTACAAAATTAGTTTACAAATCCGTAAAAGTATTTGATTATTGTAAGAAATGGCAAAAATAACGCAGAAAGAAAAAATTGTAATCTGTTATTTCATTGCATTTTTCTTCTTAAAGATAAATATTAATTAAAAGTAGTAGCATATTAACTTTCAAAACCCGGAATGAAACACAACTTCTTTAATAAAACATTTAACATTTAATTAGTTTTAAAAACTAATTTAAAATAATTACATTTTCCCAAGAACATTTAATAATCTCAATAATGGGAAATAACAATGCATATGATATCATTAAGACATTTCAAGACAATTATTCACTTTTAATTTGTTTTCAATTGGAAGTTTTGGGTTAGTTATAAAATAAAATTAAATTAATGCATGCATGATGATGAAAACGATGGCTAAAAACGTCATCAAAGACAATATTTGAAGCAAAATGGATTGTGAAACAATGCAATGTCAGCAGCCCATTGCCTTATTTCAAATAAGTGTACAATTAGGTTACTTTTGTTTTACTTATTTTAAGACTGAGCCAAGTGATGGCCTATGGCAGCTCCGTGATGCACTATACGGTCCAGATACATTTCTATTCATGACACCAAATACCTACTCTTCCCTGGCTCAACCAATGTGTGAAACCGCTAATTATTACAATTTAGTACAGGTTAGTATTTGTTAACTTATTAGAGATTTATAATGCCGATAATTAACTTACTTTTTTTCTGTTAATATCACTAACAACCTATTACCGGCTTTATGATACGCGCGCGTCTCCTTTTTTTGTTAATGGCACTAACAACCTATTAACGGCTTGTATACGCGCGCGTCTCCTTTTCAGTTAATGCCACTAACAACTATTTAACGTTTACTAGGTTGCCTGTTGCACAGAGTCCCCTGCTTTTCAGAATCGTGAACGATATCCACAGTTTTACCACATCGCTAGTGGAATTGACACCATCAACCCAACGCGTGTCGAGTTGCTCAAGATGTTTAACTGGAAAAGAGTTGCTCTCATCTATGAAAATGAAGAATTCTATGATCTGGTAGGATATTTTCAGTATTGTACAAATTAGGCGACTGGTGTATGTAGGGCTAGTTTCGGAGAATGGCTATTGTAGTACTAAACATATATATAACTATAACAATCATTATTCTGTTATTTTTAACTGTTTTTTTCAACGTAAAATGAATTACCGAGTGGCACAGTATACTTCTTTTAATTTTTGACATATGATTTTATTATTTTGATATGTTTGTTTCCTTAGAATTTCAAGGCTCTTGCCGCTGATCTTGAAATAGAGAACATTGAAGTAGTAACGGTAGAAAACATCGCAGACATCAAATTAGTTAAAACACATATTTCCAATTTAAAGGTATTTAGATTGGTTATATGCCGCAATGCAAATGGCGTACGAGCAACGGAAGTAATTTGACAAATGAAACACGCCCATAATACGTAAACAAAGTACCCATGTACTTAATTGAACTTTAATTTTATTTTTAAAAATGTATATGAATGTAAATGTGGTTTCTTTTTAACATCAAAATAATCTTAGCCTATGTATATACTGTTTAAAAGAGATGTATTTTTTTTTTAGCAATATACCTTATAAATAGAAATATATAAATGTGCATATATATATAATATTATATTTATAACTGTCAGAGAACTATAATAAAAGTGGGACGAACCCACACAAGACAAAAAAAAAGTACCCATGTAGTAGTATGCTCCGTGCACAGCGCTCAAATGCAGTACTGTACCGTACCTCTAAATTTCAAATAAATTATTACATATTTTCATTTTTTCAGATGCATGATGCACGGATCATAATTGGTAACTTTTACGAACATATGAACCGTGTAATATTGTGCGAGGTAAATTACCATTTGTACTTTTATTATCATTGTGTTATTATCTACATTATTATTGTACAAGTTATTTCTACTAAGTTTAACCATGTCATACTATTTATTGCATACCATAAGTCTAAGCTGAAATATTTCAAAAACGGGCAAGTCAAGTGATATATTTTAAAATGCATCATATATTCAAAATAATAGTGTAAAAATTGGTCATTACTTATCTTACTAATTGTAGGCATATCGTCAGGGCCTATATGGTCCTAAATACCAGTGGATGTTTACGGGATGGCTCCAGGGTCAATGGTGGAGGCAACCAGACGTCAATTGCACTGCCGAAGAAATGGACGCAGTCACTGATGGGTACTTTGGCATAAGAGGCCTAGCAATTGCCAATGACTTCAACCTTGTGCACTTTAATGGGGTAGTAAGTAGACCTCCTTAAGTACTTAATAATATTGCTATTAAGACACTTGTTGTACGACTTAAGTACTTAATATTAATATTGCATTTTGTCTTAGAAACCATCCGAAGCGGACATTGCCGATTACAATTGGATGAAAGAAAATCCAGATTTCAACGAATACGTGTTCCAGACGTATGATGCCTTTATGACAATGGCCCTAACTTTAAATGCATCAATTGAAAGGCTTAACAATATGATTCCCTCCAAACGACTGGAAGACTTCACCTACGACTATGGACAGGATATCCTTAACATATTTCAGGAGGAGATTCAACGATTGAGTTTTTACGGTATTACGGTGAGTTTCTATGTTCATCCTAATAACAAGACAATGAATATTGATATGTAGTTCATTGATCGTAAACCAGAAATGTTAACTTAAGTTTCAAGACAGTTTCGTCTATCAATGAACTACAATATACTAATCGAAACAAGAGGAATATTTTTTCACTATTAAGACAATGAATAATTGCATCATTTTCCCAATAAAATTCATAAACTTCTTTCATAAAGAAACCATTCAATAATAATGTATCTCTACTTGAAATAACACATGAACAATATTACAGAAAAAGTTTAAATAACGAATGTGAATGAATTAGGAAATATCGTTTTATTTAAAGGGGCCTGTGACATTCTCTGATGCCGGAGGCAGAGTAGCAGATGTGGTCGTGGAACAAGTGCAAGGTAATATAGACGTCACGTGATAAAGTCAACAATTCAAGGCAAATCTAGAATCTCTAGATTGCCTTTGTTGTTGATCTATATACTTTCATGGAACGGTCCCTTTCCAACGAATGGCTTTAGGTTTGTTTGAAGCAACGCAAGCACATAAACGCAACGCAAGAACGTAAACGCAACGCAAGGACGTAAACGCAACGCAAGTCATTTGACCAATTAAAAAGCGATGGAATATTCGAAATATTCATATGTCAACCAAGCTATGAGAAACCTCAATTCCTGACTTATTGTTTTAGCAAAAATACTAGTATAATAAAAATGTTATTACTTTATTTATAATTCAGATGGTCACCTGAGGCGAGTACTGGTACACAACCCACGAGACAATATCATTATAGAAATGGAAGGAGAGTTTCTTTGGCAAGGTATGGATTATTTGTGTAGTAGATCTAGCCTTCTTTATTTGATTAACACACACATTAAAACAATCTTCAATCAAACAAATGGCAGCTATATTTTGATTAATTAAAACGCACTTACTGATCAAACCAAGACAATCAAAGCCAGCAGCAAGCCTTAATCAAATAAGGTCCCCAATGTAGTCATTAACGCGCTGGATTTTCTTTAAAATTAAAACATCAGTGTGTGGGTTTGGTGAAACCTAAACATAGCACAGGCAAGGTTATCACACTTTAAAAGTGGTAATTAGGTAGAAATGAATAGAAAGTGAATAGCCTAAACAAAGAAAGGTAGTTAACATAGGTTGGAATTAGCTATTATCTTAAGTTGGTAATTAGTCGGTAATTACATATTTTAATATCGGTAATGATCTATTTTAATATCGGTAATGATCTGTTTTAATATCGGTAATGAACTGTTAAATATCGGTAATTTACACTTATCAATAGCAAGAAGATGAACGTGACTAAAGTGATAGATTAATTATGTAACAGAAGGTGACTTGCCAGCGCGCGCAACAAACAATACACGGGTGCCAATCTAAACTTAGAACTATATATTTCAGTAATAGTTTCTTTTTTTAATTCTTCAAATCATTTCATTTAGATCCTAATATTATCAGTAGTGACTTCTGTTAATGAGATAAATCGAAAAGTATGAAATACAAAGTATGGTAGGCCTACTCGATGGCTTATGTTTATTTGCATATTATTACAGGTGATTTGCCACCAGTAGATGGCATCATTACCAAACAGGTTGCCACTGAAGTTTCACCCTGGCTTTTGTACACAGTATTGATTACGTCACCAGTCGGTATAATCCTTGCTATAGTGTTGCTTTGTTTGCACGTGGTCAATAGGAAAAGACGGTAACTTTCAATGTTCTATAATACACAGTCAGGGGGAAAATAGAAAACGGCTTCCTACTTTCTAGAGTTTTATGTTGTTAAGTTATCAGAAGTCTATATTGTTTTGACAACTCTTAACTCACTTTGTAACATGACCACAGCCATATTCCCCTGACTGTAATACAAAAAGTTGGGTATAGCCACAAGATTCAGAGACAAATGTTAGATAAAAGGATTTGCTGTCAATATACAGTTTCTGTCAAAAAGGAAAATATTGTTCCATATGCATATATTTTATTAAGGATCTAGAAATTCAGCCATGTTACGCATAACTCGCATATTCATCATGTTATTTTGCAGGGTCATCAAGATGTCTGTGATCAGTCTAAACAGTTTAGTCGCCATTGGTTGTATAATGGCGTATATATCTGTAATGCTTATGGTAGTAGAAAACAGTCTTGTTGTTGACCAAACCAAACTTGCAATCTGTAAGGTAGCTATCCTTTGAAGAATAACTTAACTTCTTATACTTTATTCTATTTTGTGTTCAAGTTCAATAACCATGTATTTTAAAATGGTCATTTTTTTTTTCATTACAAACAATATAATAACAATAAACAATTTATATAAGACCATTTTAGGGATCAAAATTAGAAGTTAAACTTGTCTCACAATGACCCCCAAGAATAAAAAAGGAGAAAAGTGTTAAGTTAAGTTATATGTTTGATTAAACCAAATTATCTTAAATTATTACAGATACGATCATTAATTCTGCCAGTCAGCATATCATTGGCATTTGGAGGTCTCTTTGTCAAGTCTTACCGAGTATCTGTTATTTTTAATGCTGTTAACAAGCTAAAGAAAGTTGTAAGTGTTTTTATGGTCATGACTACATATATAGTAGATCTACAACAATTATCATATGGTAGGCTTACTTGCATAAAGCTATTAGGTAGGATTACGCAACACAAGGGTATGCATATACAGCAACTCACGTAATTTGACCAATCACAAACGATGGATCATTCGAAATTTCGATTGGTCAAATGTGTGCGTTGCGCATAACAGAACGAATAGGCGTTTTCTGGCATCCAAACTACAGTGTTGTACATACTAGTTGACTATCAGTCCATCTTGCTAGAAAAAATGTTTCCTGATTTCAATTTTTACCAAATAAAATTGAAACGTTATGACATCCATCGCATCATGTTCTTCATACAAATGTATTTTTATGTCCACAGAATCTATCTGACAAACGACTGGTTTCAGTGGTCTTCATATTTATATTGATTGACCTTCTAATCTTCGTTTGTTGGAACATCATTGACCCCATGACTATTCAGAGTACAGTAGTCAACACAGAGGTAAGACCAGCTTTGGTTTGTTGCGTTATCCTGACACTTCTTCCTGCCAATTGTTTTCGCTTATAAAGTTTAGTCTACACTAGCTTAGGCCTACTGGACTTGAGTTTGCCAGTGTTTGTAGAGGTTTTCCCGTCTAGATTAGTTACTGGAGGGTGACATCGTGTTGATCTGAAGGATAACATGACTGTAAAGCACTGTCTTGTGACTAGTTAGGTACACGAATTAATTTAAATATTCTAGGTAAACAGATAGCTTTTGCCGTTTACTGTGTGTCCATCATCGCTATTGTTGCCATCCCTGTCATATTTGTAACTGACCTCACCAGTTTGAGTTTGCCAGTGTTTGTAGAGGTTTTCCCGTCTAGATTAGTTACTGGAGGTTGACATCGTGTTGATCTGAAGGATAACATGACTGTAAAGCACTGTCTTGTGACTAGTTAGGTACACGAATTAACTTGTGCAAACTAGTTTACTGCAGTTTACTGTTCTACAGTAGCAAACCTTGAAAAACTTTCCTCGGAGTTGGGTCGGGTTGAGTAGACTCGTCACGAATATTACACCATATACCACACTGGTTCCTACAGGAATAGAGGTCTTCCATCTTCCTGCATCCAACATTTTATTTTGTTTTATCACAGATGACGCATGATGAGAATAACAACGATGTTCAACTCCAGTACATTTCTGATGAATGCATCTCGGAGCACAATGACATCTGGTTTGGGTTGCTGTTCGTCTTCAAAGGAGCCTTGATGGCATTTGGTGTTTTTATTGCATGGGACACAAGGAACGTTATATCGGCACTAAATGAAAGTAAGTATCAGCAATGTTGGTATTTAGAAATAAGACTTAATAATTCAATTAAATGACCATATTAGGGATCAGGGGTAGGCCTATAATCAAATTCATTTGTCTTTTTGTGTTCATCTGGGCCTCCTCATAAAAGCTGTCTCTCAGTACGAGTGATTAGGGGACTTGGACAATTTTAAATTACCAACTACTACTCACTCTATACAATTAATTCATGTTTAAATATTCTAGGTAAACAGATAGCTTTTGCCGTTTACTGTGTGTCCATCATCGCTATTGTTGCCATCCCTGTCATCTTTGTAACTGACCTCACCACTGACGCTCTCTACGCTACAATTTCGGTATTTCTGATCGTTGGAAGTTCAGTTATCTTAATAGCAGTCTTCGTTCCAAAGGTAATTTTAATTGTCAAAACATATAGTTTGACCTACTGTATTTACTATTACTAGAGGGTTTAAATTAAACGACTTAAGCTTGGTTCCCACTATCGAAGTAACGCAACGTAATTGATTTGACCAATCACAAGCGATGGATTATTCGAACAGTGGCTTATCATTGGTCAACTTGCTTGCGTAGCGCGTGCGTCCTTGTGTTAACCACGCTTTAGGGCAATTGAGTTTATAAGAATGTACATGATAATACATAAACTGATAAATAAAAGTAGATAATTCTCTTCTCTTTTGAAAGATTCTGCTTTTAGGAATACCAGACGAGAACATCAAAGTAAGAATCAGCGAATTAAACGTGTTTGAAGATCGTACAACTAAACAAACAATTGCACTGTATATACAAGAACTACACGAGGTTGGTATTGGTAATTGGTAATCTCAATAAAAAATTCATAACCTCCCAAATTAATTGAGGAACCAAATTGTGCCTGTCATCTTTGTCATATTATTACGTAGACCGTACCCGAAATTGTTGGCTTATGACATTAGTTTGGTGTCAAATTACATAACAACATAGTTTAATGTTTTTGTTTTCAGAAACAAACAGAGCTTGCTCGACTTAAAAAACAGCTTCATCAAAATGGATACTCATGCATTGACGCATAACAACCATGATGGTTGCAACCACGATGGTTTCATCCATAATGGTTGCAACCATGGTGGTTGCAACCATGGTGGTTGTATCCACGATCGTTCTTCAATGACATATTTGTAAGGTTGCATATTGTATTGTAAAAATTTGAAAAAATGTCACTCTGTGTTATCAGATCCTATTCTAAAATAGTTACTAAAATGTCACTCTGTGTTATCAGATCCTATTCTAAAATAGTTACTAAAATGTCACTCTGTGTTATCAGATCCTATTCTAAAATAGTTACTAAAATGTCACTCTGTGTTATCAGATCCTATTCTAAAATAGTTACTAAAATGTCACTCTGTGTTATCAGATCCTATTCTAAAATAGTTACTAAAATGTCACTCTGTGTTATCAGATCCTATTCTAAAATAGTTACTAAAATGTCACTCGGTGTGTTATCAGATCCTATTCTAAAATAGTTACTAAAATGTCACTCTGTGTTATCAGATCCTATTCTAAAATAGTTACTAAAATGTCACTCTGTGTTATCAGATCCTATTCTAAAATAGTTACTAAAATGTCACTCGGTGTGTTATCAGATCCTATTCTAAAATAGTTACTAAAATGTCACTCTGTGTTATCAGATCCTATTCTAAAATAGTTACTAAAATGTCACTCCATGTTCAAATTAGACCCTATTGTAAAATAATTACTACTAAAACATTATTAGATGTTCATATCAAATCCTATTGTAAATTATTAACTAGAAATGTATCAACAAATAAATATTGATAAAAATACATGCAAATCAATCAAGGTTTATAATATAAAGTTTATTTATAAAAGTTTTACTTTTTCTTAATGTTTTCTTTATACGATTTTATATTACTAGTAAAAATAGCACTTATCATGATTATATGTTTATATATATATATTTATATATTAGGTGAAAATGGCAATGTAGATTATTTATATATACTATATATTTGTACATATTGATATACGGTATATTTTTACAGTGGTTTAAGCCATAATGGCTTCTTGGTAATACCATAAAGAACTTTTTAAAACTTAAAACAGATCACTTTTAAAGGAAACCAACCACTTTCAATAAATAGAATATTTTTAATGTGCCTCTGTTTTAGAGTTAAATGTGTTTTCAGAATTAATGTTGTCATACATCTTTCGTTGAAGTCATACTATCCGTCCAGAAAGTTCTAATTAGCATGTTTCCAGGTGGCTTTCATTAGTATGCATTCAGATGTTTTTGTATAATATCCTTAACTCCAGTTATGTGTACTTGTTGCTAAACAAAGTCAATAAACACAAATAATTAAAAACATTTTTACAAGATCAGAAATAATGCCATATGCGAAATACACGAAAAAGGCCAGTACTTGTGGAGTCCTGTATGTGGAACCTGTACGAGGAACAGGCTTGTATTCAGCAAAGGCAAGTAGGTTAAACAGGCCTGTACTTGGGGTTCTGTATGCGGAAGAGGCCAGTACTTGAAATAGGGCCATAGGTAGAACAAGCCTGTATGTGGAACACGTCAGTATGCCTATAGATGCAAAAGGCCAGTACACAGTACTGACATATACATGGAACAGGCCCTTACACGGAACAGGTCTGTAAGAGCAAATGGCCAACACATGGAAAAAACTTCTTAAACATAAAAAGAAAATTGTTTAGTTAAATCTTACCTTCAAAGTTGTATCTCTGTTTCGTATTTCTGTTACGCCTGTTTTTAACGTTTCTTCATCTATTACTACGGTAAATGGTATTCCCATTTCATCAAATCTTGAATAACAACCAAAGAAATTGAGGTCATTGACCTGAACTCACATGCCAATGTCGACTTGCACACAAGACATACGTTAATTTGTAACTTTTTATCTTCTACTCAAGAATATACAGACTAATAATAATAAACTTTCATAATTCTTTTACAAGATTTGATGAGAATAAAAGCGGTTTCTTTGCCTTTACTTTTCTAGTAAGTTATTTAAATTAAAATATTACATTTTTATATTTTAAAAGCAATAATTACCTAAAGAACTCTTTATCAAGAGATATTGGAGTTTCACCAATATGAAACACTTTTATTCCCACCTGACAGAATTCTTTTGATAAATATTCAGCCAACTGCAAAATAAATTATAAATGAATTAGTGTCATGAACATAAAGCACATCATTTACTGTAAAGCTCGGTCTACACTATCAAACTTTTATGTGACAAAAAAATGTGATGTGCTAGATATAGATATGACATATAGACATGATGATGTCATATCACCACCATATTTGGCCACATCACTTTTTTTGTCAAACTAGTTTGATAGTGTAGACAGAGCTTTAGAACAAGGAATGTATTAGGTTAGAATAGTGGCTATCTTCATACCTCTTTAATTTCGCGATCTGGTTTTGAAGGAACAACAGCTACCTTGATTGGCGCCAAGCGACGATGTAATCGCAAAACCTAAAAAAAGAATAAGTATTGTTCATAACTTCCATATAATGGTACAAATAACTCATTTAATACTGTGAATAATGTTCTTGCATTAAGTTTGCATTCCTTCTAATCATTGAGTACCTGTTGTATTAAAATCAGGAAACTGTGAAATATTTGAGTTACACTACGTGCAAACAATAATCTGTGCTTACCTTTCTGGAAATCGTTTTCCCATTTGAATCTTTGATTTGCTTTTGTTGGACGGCTTCTACTAAATACGCAAACAATCCTGCATCTAAACCTGCAACAATCTCAATAATATTGGGCGTAACAAAACGCTTTTTAAATTTACCCTGTTAAAACAGAAAAATAGAATTGGTAATTAACATGACTAAATTAACTAATTAATAAGTAAATAATATGTAAATTACCAACTACACGATAACTGTAAAAATGTGAGCAGGACAGAACAAAGGTGAAGAAAATGTTACCTATAATCTATATAACTGTATGAATTACCCATGGAGTAATTCTTTACTCCATGGAATTACCTGAATATTTTTCTTTGTGTCCTTATAAATATCTTCTAATATTTTACTCCCTCTGTTGGCTATTCTTTCTATTACTTCTACCCCCCATGGAAACTGGAACATTATGTCAGCAGCCTTTGCATCTTCCTGGACTGACACAGAAAACAACGATGGTGTTCCTGAAAACTGAGGGAGGAACGATACTCAATTAATTCACAATTGACTAAAAAGGCGTATTTGCTACTATCGGAAATGTATAGATTTTAAAAAAGAAGGCTTTACTTTTCTCCACCACTGAAGTCTCTCTTTTTGCCATGAATACAGCCACTGACTGGATTCTTTGGGAGGGGTAAAGAAATTAACAGACATTTCGGTGAACTCTGGCATTCTATAAATAAACAAATAATAAAAAAAGGATGTATTTATTCTGTCTTTACTGAATGACACTTTCAGTGCTAAAGCATTGATTTCCAAAGTGGTTCAGTAGAGAAACATTAACAATATAATAAAAATAATTCAAAGACAACTAACAAAGTAATTTACATTAGTACACACACATTTACAATAAGGTAACTACAGTACTGTATCTACAAAACATACAGATACCATTAATGAAATCTTGTACCTGTAAATGATTTTAGAACTTTCTGTTGGATCAACCGTCTGGTAGCATCTTCCAACGTGTGCAATTCCAAAGGGAAGCTTTTTACTAACCAACTGCAATGTCTGTGGATAATGTCTACAAAGACCTACAACACAAATTAAAATAAATAAGTTCAAATTAATACTAGTGTAAATATACTATACCAAAAAAAACGCTAATACTAATGTAAACTTCTTAGGAGCAAACTTCATTGTTGAAGTCTACTGCCCCACTGGCTCTAGCGTTTAATCTTTATATATACGGTAAATATATATATATGTTTTAAAATTGGCTTAAAATAAAAAAGTATTTACTGTTTGAGAATGAAGACAGCACTAACGAGTTCTCATGTGTGTTTGTGTCTGGATCGTCAGATTGCAATGGAGCAACTTTCACTTGGTCTATACTTCCTGGACGGGTGGCATGAAGACTTGAACATTCAACACCAAACATGTACTCCTTTGCTGTCACTACACTTTGCCACCTACCACAGAAATGAATAGTGAATGGCAGTGAGTAAAAATCTTTCACATTTATTATTTAGTGAAATTGTTCCTGAAAAATTATATTGCGTTGTTGAGCCCCTCACAATTTTACATCCAAAAAATGAATTTCCATGATATGAAGGCATAAATTTTTCAAGTATCATAGTAAAGCAGAACAATTGTTGGCCTATACATTGTGTTCAATTTTGTTTATGCTTTATCAAATTAAAAGGGCAAATTTTCCATGACTTTCCATCAAGGCCTGGAAAATATATTTAAAATAAAATGTCTAGGTTTTCAATGAATCTATAATATGAACTCTGATTATGCTCACCACTCATTTTCAATGTTGCGTTTGATATCACTGCCAAGCGGTCCATAATCATAGCAGCCATTGACGATGCTGCTGGTTAGCTGGTTGGCTTGCTGAAAGATGCCGTGATACTTACAGAGAGCAAGAACCTTCCGCAGCTGATCTTTACCACCAGACATTCAGAACCTTGATGCCATCTACTGCTGAAGTGAAGGGTAAAATAGAAAAATGAATTAAAACTTTTCCAATTATTTGTCTTGTCCCTCTACATGCAATGTCTGCAAATTATGAAATATATGGGGAGAGGGGAGGGGAGACCGAATTTGATTTTATCTCGGATATATTGCATTAATATATACACCAGTGAATGTTGGCGCTCCATCTAAAATAGGCTGAACAGTAGAACTGGCCGCCTGCAAGACATTTTCCGTGTAGCCGCAACAACAGGCCTAGCTAGCTAGGCTAGCTTAACTAGTAGACGAGCCTACCTAGGTCCTAGTGATAACTAAGTAGAGGCTAGGCCTAGGCCTAAAAAACTTACAGGGATAAATTAATGGATACCCATTACCTAACACGACATCCGATACTACATAAACGATAAAAACTAGTTTGTATTACTTGGGCCTCTTCGATTTAAATCGAGACATGTGCGTTTGTTGTGTTTTTATAAAAGCGCCCTCGTTGTCGTAAAAGTATGGCGCGCTAAAAGGGTTATTTATTTGGGTATCATACACCAGATAAGGTATAAAAACATTCCAAAGGAAAAACAAAACAATATAGATAAAGAAAACTCTTTTTATTTATTTTTGGTAGTATTTGGAAGATTACAATAAATTAAATTCAATTAAAAAAACATCGATCATATGATATATAATACCATGGTGGTGGTCATGACCATGCATCTTATTTACATAATTAAAAGGATTTGCATAATCAAAATCAATAAAATACAATATTTTAAACATTGTAAAATTACATTCGTAAAAATCATATACTCTGTATGCATTTCATTGCTTAAATAATTATTTTTTATTATCTGAATCGATGAAAAAACATATTTCCAACCTATACATTTATTATTTAAATAATTTAAAAAAGAAAAAATATATATAAAAAAACCACACAAATATTATTAAAAACATAGACGATAATGTTTATAAATGAAACAATTTTAAACCAACTTATTTTGGCTAAAAAAAAAATCAGTTATGCAATTATTACTTGACATTGTTAAATAGCATAAGGTTTGTATGTATTTATTCATGTGTGTATGTAGTATGCATCATCATAATGAGGAGAATTTAGTGTTAATAGTGCAAATAGGAAACAAACAAGTTTGGTGTACACAAAGAACAACACCTGACACCAACAACCTAGCTAGAAAACAAACTACCAAGAAGGAACATCATCATTGGCAGAGTCACCTGATCTAAGTCACCAATTAACCTAGCTAGAAAAAAACAAAGAGTGGCTTGTTGCATATTAGAAAAGAATAGACAAAACAACAAACTAAGTGCATTTGGTGTTTATGAAGTAAGTTATGTTTATCATGCGTAATGGTAAGTAACTTTCTGTTGTTAAAATGTAGTAGTAGTTTTTTTTAATACAGCAACTATTTCAACAATGTATCATTATTTTAGTTCATTGCATAACTCGCGTTCCGTCCGTCCGTCCGCTCTCTCGCGTTGGTCCGTCCGTCCGTCCGCGTTCTTCGTTGTCCGCTCGCGGTCCCGCTTTTCATCGTTCTTGTCATGTTGATATTTTCATTGGTCTTCTGTTCGGCACCGTCTACTTTAGAGTTGTCAGGTGGCATCCACGTCTGTGAACAAATTTATAAAAATAAACAGAATGTATTTAATTAAATAATATATAACAAGCAAATTGCAACATCATTCTTGAAAGGATGAAATTAAAAATCAATAAAGAGTTTTTAAAGAGTTACCATTTGTAGTGTTTGTATCTCACTATAAACCCGAGTTTAAACCATGACCTAATAGTCTTTTATACTCTTTCCAGTTCTGCTACTTACCAAGTATTTCTTTGGTTAGTATTCTTTCTGGATTCTTGGTCATTCGGAACAACCCATATGTCATCTGCTAGCCACCTCCGTTAGGATTATTCTCATGCGGTAGCCGTCCATCTGGCAGGCATAACCGATTGTTTCTTTGCCGTCATCCGGTGGTAGCCATCCGTACGTCCATCTGCTAGTCTTCATCTGATATTGTTTCTTTCCCAATCTTCGTTTCCACTTATTCGAATCTTCTGAATACGATTCTCCAGTTATCTCGTAGCAATTTCATTATCCTAGAATGTTAATATATAAATATATAATTCACGACATCACCTTAAACACTTCGATGTTGAATCAAGGACTTACGAAAGTTGGGAAATCTCTCGAAAAAAATCCGTAAAAGCAGCAAATATTTAAAATATATAATTATATATTCCACGTAATTTTAGGTCAGAAATCGAAGCAAAACTAATAAATAATTGTACTTACAGTACACAATAGCAATCTGAGCTAGTCATTCTATCCAAGTCTTGTGGTGCGTGTTTTCCAGGTCAAATTTATTTTCATTTGCTCATGATGAGTATCCGTTTTCCCAGTCATCTGGTATCCGCCTAATTCTATTATAAAAAAAATGAAAAAAAAAAAATCATGAACAATAATTGCTGGTAAGTATAGATCGGAAGAAACAATGTTAATATGTTTAAACTTTGTATAGAAAAATAACGATTAAATATCTTACGATTATCGTTTCCAGCAGTGTCCACCGACATAATACTGGCTGTAACCAACCATCCACTCAATTGAGAGTCGAATCGTGTAACGTCTGGAACTGTAGCGTCATTATGGTTACCGTCTCCATCGTCATATTGGTAGCCGTGGCCCAATCATGTATTGTCGGTAGTCTTCTGGCATTGCGTAGCGTCATTCTGGTAGCATTCTTCCGGCATCGTGTAGCAGCAGTCTTTCAAGTTATCTAGAAGTGGGATGATCTTATTGAATCCAAGAAATAATCATCCAATCACATCCCGACTAATCACAGATAGGTATTACTTTTATTTTCAGATAAAAAAACATATTGAAACTTACCCAAATGACCAATCTGGAAGACGTCAATAGCATAGCTTTTGCCAGGCTATAAAATAACAATAAATAAATCATAAAAATGTACATATTACAGTCAAATTTCTTTAAAATCTTACCAGCAGTGTCCAATGTTAGCGGTCCTGTAGCCTTCCATCGTGTGGTTATGTCCATTTGTCAGCAGTGTCCAATGTTAGCGGTCCTGTAGCCTTCCATCGTGTGGTTATGTCCATTTGTCAGCAGTGTCCAATGTTAGCGGTCCTGTAGCCTTCCATCGTGTGGTTATGTCCATCGTGTGGTTATGTCCATCGTGTGGTTATGTCCATCGTGTGGTTATGTCCATCGTGTGGCGTCTTTCCCGTCACCTGGTAGTAGCTGTCCGATCCTATTAAAATATTTATTAAATAAGTAACAACTCCTCAAAATAAATTATACAGGTTGATAGTACAGAAAATATGATATTAAAACTTACCAATAAGAAAGCCGGTATGGTAGCCGTTATTCTTGCGTCCAACAGTGTCCGGATCACATATCGGTACCATAGACCTCCTCCATCGTCTTCTTGGTACCAGTTGTCAATTCACGCGGGTATCTTCACCCTCGGTCCTTTGAATAATGAAATAGATAATAATTACAAATGTGAACTAACAGCAAAATAAAATTGAAATATCTTACCACCAGTTAGCTCTGTGTCCACTGATCACGTCGTCTGCATCGCTGGTAGTCTTCCATCTGGTAGTCTGTAGTTTCCAATTTATCTGGTAAGTATCCTATTAGATAGAAGTAACCATTTAGTAAACATCCCTTCCACACAATTGCAGGTAAGTATATAGGATCTCTATAGTACGGAAAGATCTAAAAACTTACCAAAATGATGTGCTAGCCGTCCTCTTTCTGCAGTCATTTGATAGCGGTCCATCTCGTAGGTCCCGGTTTTCTCCAGTCTTCGAATAAGCTGCAGGGCCTGAAATATTTATAGGCGAGCATTTTAAAGGTTATACATACAATATATATTACAGATCAGTATATTAAACTAAATATGCCTACTCACCATAATCAAGCATCATCCATTGGATAACCTTCCATTCAACAATCACTGACAATATCGTCCGATACTTTCTACAGTAAAGTCTGCATGCTCCTGGAATAACAAAGTAGGGTTATGTTCTTAATAACGTGTACTTGCAGGGTAGGACCTGGTTATGAAATATAAGCAATCACCCGTCTAAAAGATGGAATGTCTAAAAGATAAGGGACCACCACACGATGTACCACCACCTTTTAATATAATAATTGGGAGAATATACGGCATTCACAGGATTCATGATAATTATGACTTTAAATTAAAATTTTAAATTACTTGGGTGTTTTTTTAATGACTAAGCTTCTTTTTAAATACTGGTTTTAAAATTCCAAATTAATTTAATTCATGGCTTCAGTTTCATTTTGAGTTTGTCTTTGAAAGAATTAGTAAAATGAACGCTCTTGCAACCTCGGAACCTGTAAATCAACAGTTAATGATGGATGGAAAACCTTCAGCTAGATGAACCCTATTATTAATAATTATAAGTTAATTTAGCTTAGATTTTTTTAATAATTATTTCAACTACGGCTATCTAAAAATCAATCCTATATTATGTTAACCCTATTATTAATTTTTATATTATTTTAGCTTATATTTTTTTCTAATTAACTACATCTACTTAACTACATGGATGATGAATACAAATACGAACTGAAAAAACAAACCGAAGCCAATTATTAATACATTTGATGATACCTGTATATATTTAGAAGCTTAGCCATTATTTGGGGAGGGGAGAGGTTCCACATTATCTAGACCTTAAAACATTAAATCAAAAGCACCATGGTCATTTGTACACCGGCAGCAAATCAGTTATTTATTGTACGGATTCAGTCTATACTTATCTTTTCTTTGCCAAATAACATGAACTTTTTGCGTCAAATTTGTTTTCAACCTACAAAACAAAATCCAACATATTTAGTATATAAACTCAAGTTATGGTAAGAGGTAGGTAAATGTAAAGAGATTAAAAAAAAACAACTTCTTACCATTGATTTGTTTCCGCTTGAGTAGGCCTATAATGCTGAAGTAAGTTCCAGATTCATCATAAAATCAAACAATACTGTGTACTAGTGATGATGCGCTCAACAGAACATCCATTCAAGATCATAGATTGAAGAAGATGAAGAAACTGCAGAGAGGTCCACGTCCACAGACATGACTATCCTTGACGGAATTTGTTAGAAATAGAGTACGACCCCAGCCCATTGGGACATGCTTCGTGCATAGCACCATGGGTAACCGTGTACATCAGGATAGTCAAATTGCACGAAGTTGTTGTATCATGCAGACAGGAGTAATAATTAATAAACTATCATTGATGATTGGTAGCTACTTAGTCAAACTTAACTACAATGTCACGTGGTACAATGATGTTTTTCAAGTAATTTTCTTAAACAAATGTTTAGGGGAAAGAAAATATAATGCTTCTATAACATACATTTAGAATCGCGTAATACAACATTACAACCAATTATGATCTATCTATATAAACATAACATTCCATAAAAGCATTTTGTGCATGATACAACCAATTAATACAAGTAAATCTGTAAAAAAAAATTGAATGCCGAAGTTCCTGTTATTAATTTGTTAGTATTTTTGAACCATAAATAAATACACGATCTATATTTATTGTCTGGTTCTATGTTAGTTCTTACTATGTTTGATGATTTGTTCGAATATAAATCCAAGAGAAAACAAAGATGAAATCCAAAGAAAAACGGATGAAAAATAGTAAATCCAAAGAAAAACGGATGAAAATAATAAATCCAAAGAAAAACGGATGACAAATTAATTCCAAAGAAAACAAATGAGACTGCAGTAGGCAATAATTTTTATTATTTTACTTAAATTTTGTTTTCATTTAAAAAAATATAATATTGCCTGAATTCACCCCCAACCAGACGCCTGAAAAAAAAATTTAATAAATTAGATAATTAAATTGTGTTGTGGAACTCTACCAGACAATTGTGGAACGTGCAAGTAAAGCCTCGGTTTCGGCACAACCTCACACAGGCCGCTATATCAACACTGTAAAAACTGGCGTTGTATTTTAACACGTTGTGATGTTTAATTATCAACGGTGGTGTTAAAATAGCATATTATTAACACTTGGTGTGTTATCAGTGCCGTTAAATTTTAACACCATGGTGTTTATAACGATCATTGTATTTTAAAATAAAGTTTTACATGGGAAATAATATACATAGGCCTATGCTATGATAGGCCTTATCCATTTTAGTGATTTAAAAACATTGGTAAACCTATGAATATGAATTTCAGAGCTACGAATATCTCAGATTTTTTCCTGTTTTGTTATATTTACTCCGTGAAAATATTTTATTAACGCATGACGTTTAAAGTACTCGTTGAAGTTTCTCACTGTTTAACGCATAACGCTTGCAGATAAGTCACATGATCACGCGTCGCGCGCGAGGCGAGAGGCCGGCCGGTTAGAGATTCAGGCGCCATTGTTTTCCATTGGTGAGGAGCGAGAGAATCGGAGATCACAATCACTAATCACATCAATCTTCTTTCATCGTATAGGTAATTGTTATCTGTATTTTGAACTACTGATAGTTTTGTCATGATTTGGTCGTAGTTCGAAGTGAAGGATATTTGTCATTATGGCCTAGCTAGGATCTCCTATTATTTAACTGTAACATAGATTAGGCTAGGCCTGATGGACCCGTGCGTTCGCCATACTACTTTCTTACACACCGCCGCGCGCGCCTTTTGGCGCATGTCTCTCTCCCCGAATTTATGGTCCGGTCGCATTTGAACAGTCAGACATTAGAACTAGGCCTAGGCCGGGTATATAGGCACTAGCTAGGCTATACTAGTGTTCAGAAAATCTAGGCTTGCCACCTATAGAATAGGCACTAGGCTAGGCCTATTAGAGTTATTAGTATTAGTATTATTAATATGCCTGCCTACTCCTTGCCTGCCGGGCTACCTAGCCTATTTAAAAATAAATGGGTCATATGACCAATTCAAATTTGAGCCCCTACTAGCTAGGCCAGTCTATTTCTAAGGTCCATACATTTTTTTATTAGTTTATCAGGCTCCCCGCGAAATTACGATTTTTTAAAATTGTTTTTAAATTGTTTTTAATTTAAATTTTTTTATTAATTTATTTAACTGAAAATGAAATCAATTTACATTTCCTTATATTTCAGGTAGAGGAAATAGACGTATCAGATGACGTTCTGGCTGAAAAGCTTCAAGACAAAAGTCCTCTTGCCCTACGCATTGTGTGTATGGACAGCAGTACAAAGATATTTATTGTTGGTGAAGGGCAGTTTATAAACTTTCAAGGGCACACTGTTCCAAACATTCTCTACCAAAGTAAAAAAACGCAAAGCAATGATCGCATTTACAAGATCTGAAACAGTGACAAAAATGATTGTTTTTTCATTTTTGTGTTTATTACAGATACTATTTAAGAGTACTTTAACACCATTCTGTATATAAACATGTTTTAGCATTAATAAAGTGTTATCCACTCATAAACGTGTATATGTGTTATTTCTTTTAACGCCTGAACGTGTTAATAATTTGGAACTATAACACCTAAACGTGTTAATAATTATGGAAACATTAACACTTAAACGTGTTAATAATTTTGACATTAACACTTAAACGTGTTCATTAAGTGTTATCCGAAACGTGTTAATTTTAGCGTTTAAACATTAACACTACTTTTTACAGTGAACCATTTATCGTCCGTTGGTATCCACCATTTATTTATAGTATAGCAAATGTTAAACCCACTACAGTATTAGATAATCGGTTATATTCTCAACTTACCTACTGCAGAACTCAGTCATATATACCCAGTAGCCTACTTCCATCAGCTAGAACGACAAACACACAACACCGCGAACTTGTTCAAAATGGATTTCACCGGAAATGGTATGTATTTTATTTATACGCGCGCTTGGTATTGAACAATTTGATTGGTTAACAGTTAAAATATGCACATAATTAAGTACACGTGTATGTACTCGCATTCCTTCTCGTTGCTGCTGTTGAACCAAGTATTCTAAACAAAATTGCGAATGTAAAGAAGATAATGTCAAAACAAGATATCCTCTATTAATTCTCTAGAAAAATTGTTGGTCAGATATTTTGTTGAATGTTAAAAACTGATTAAGGTTCTTCGAATGGTATGCTTTAATAATCAGGCCCACATACTGCCTTCAATTGCTGGTTATTTTGTTACTATATAACATGTATTTAAAACAATATTAAAGAACAAGTTGTGAAAACTTTCTGTATTACGTCAAATGAATAATATAAGCATGGAACAAAGTAAAATTAACGGGAAAGAAAAGACGTCCCTCTTCCTCGTCGGCAGCATTTAAATACATAAAAGAAAAGGGCTTTTTTTAAATGACGGCAGCCTTCAGTAGTAATAGGTAGTAGGCCTAATAGGAGTAATAGGCCTACGTTATTTTTTAACAAGGAGACATTCATATTAGCCATCTTGTGGGAATTCAAATTCTCTCATTCTCAAATCATTCACAATTACTGAAAAAATAGATGACTCGGCACAAATATTTATACAAAAACGTTACTTTATTACGAAAGGCTACATTTTACAAAACCATTAAATGTGTAGGTCAAAAAGGACATTTGTATCTAAAGATAAAAAATTGACTGAAACTGTAATGTACATTTTATACCCATAGGAACATAAAAATCTCATTCAGCAGAGAGTTTTCTTCAATACGCGCCACGTGAAAAGTAAAATTGATTCAGCGCATGCTCAGAAACATATAAGCATGTGCACAGACTCAATACTGCGCAGTCACATGGTGTGTCAAGAAAATAAAAGGTTCCTATCTTCTTACATACAAATACGTGAAAAATACTGAAGAAAACGGGAGCCGCGAATTAACAACTACACAGCAATGTATCATTTATAATAGAACTATGCGGTACTTGAACAAGATAAAACAGTTACGATTTGACTTCCTATTTATAAAAATATTTTACCTGAAAAACAATCTATTTATTATCAACCATCAAGAAATATTTCAGTTATCAAAATTAATTAGGCCTAATGTTGTTACTGTGTTTAAGAAAAAGTGTCACAATTGCAGCATGGGCTTGAAAACTAATCAATTTGAGAAAAAACACCATATTTCTTTGTAAACATGTTTAGGCCAAACGGAATTATTCTAATTTGTTTAGACATTGAATTCCGATACCATTACTTTAAAAAGTAATAACTGAATGAAATTCAAGATATGTAGAAAAACCAGACATATGACTTAAGTAAGATATTCAAATGTATGAAAATAAAATTGGGAAACTGGAAGACAATTACATATTTCCAGTTAGGCCTACATAATGTCCTGGGACTTTCCAGATTTTGAAATGAATGAGTTTCAAAAGGAGTTGTTTTACGTGTGTTCAACATCATCTTTGTTCTCATTATATTTAAATACAAACTATTTTAAAAGGCAACTAGGACTGTGAAAATGTTGGATAATTAAATTTCAATTTCAAACGTTATACTGCCACCATTCGGAAAAAGTTGGAATGTCTATCATATAACATTATTTACAATATTCTCGTGTTTTGTGAAAATATAACTTTTATCGAGTATTTTGCAAGGTGATGTAGTTTCATATTTAGTTATCAATGCATAGGCCTATATACAACAACTTGCGCTAATTTGCTCTATTCATAAGCCACAGTTTCCAAACTCTGAATGATGTGATGCTTATCAATATGCACACTTTTAACGAATAACCAGCCTCCCATTTTATATCCATAAAAATACTATTACATGAGTTAAAAATGTAAGATTTATGTCCATAAATGTTTAAAGCATGTCGTTGCCGATTCCGCCACCAAAGCCGCCGCCGCCTCTGTTAGGTAAGTAGTCTTCTTCGTTCGGGTTCCGACCACGATACACGGCGACGCATAAATAGACGGAAAACAGTATCATAAGCAATGCGGAAATCAACATCGTAATGCCAATAGCTCTGTACGCGTCATCTTCAAACTTGCTGTCCAGAACGTCATTTCCGTAGCGGTACTGATCTACGTACGTTCCGCCGCTTTCTTCTTGAACTTTACGCCGCCAGAAACTCTCCGTCGAACCCAGAGCCAACAAGACGATACCGGCGATTATGAAGATGACAGCAATGACGACGAGGACAACGGAGGTAGCCGTCATGGTCTCCTCTGAGCAGCACTCTGTCCGATCCCTGGTTTCACCCTTTTCCATTGGATCGTAGAAATTACCGTAACGGTGTATACCTCCGGGTCCATGCTTCTTTCCTCCCATTTTGAAGATCTAAACAAAACATAACATAACATCGTTAAGCGTGGTTCCCACTAGCGACGCAACGCAAGGACGTAACGCAACGCAAGTGAATTGACCAAGCGAATAAGCCATCGCTTGTGATTGCTAACTGTCTATAACTTCGCTTGTCATTGGTTAAAACGCTTGCGTTGCGTTTACGTCCTTGCGTTACGTTCTAGTGGGAACCAAGCTTTAGTGAAACTATTACCAAAACATTGTGGAATGAAATAAAAATGGTGTTTATACCGCCAGTTCAAAGAAAGAAACAAGAATTTCATTCAAAAGACGGCTGTACACAAGAGAATCGAGTCGCCTGATTTTAATACCATGTTTATAATAACATTTAATCCATAATTTTGTTTACGATAGCCGAGGGAGAGTTGCACTGTTTGATTTCTAAAGAGATCGTGGCGGTCACATGATTCTACTAGTGGCAATGCTTAATTTGAAAGTCATGCGAATAAAAATATTAATGTATGTCGCCTGTTTTAAAAAAGTGGTATATATTTCATTAAATCAAATTATATGAATGTATTTGTACTTTATCGCATTACATTGTGCCGTCCACGAATCAGCTGCTTTGTTTTTACCGATTTCATATAATGACATGCGAATCTTAAATCGATTATTTCAAAATGGTTGCTTGTACAAACAAGATCACCATACCGCCGTACGAATAGAAAAACAAATATTTCATTCAATGGTATGGTGGTTGGCCGGGTTGTAAAATTAATTTAAATGTCTGGAAAATAAAAAAAAAAATTAATGAAAAGAAAATAAAAAATACCAAAGATTCCTCCTTGGTATAGTCATGCAGGGATGATCGGAAGCTCGTATATTATCTACCGTACCTAGATAGCTGTATCTGTACGTAAATATAGCTGTATCTGTACGTATATATACGTATACAATACACGTATTATAGTCAGTTGGGAAGTTGTGGCTTCGTTGATGACGTATTTGGGTTTCCATGGCAAAAAGACACAATTGTATGTTATGCTTTATGTATTGTGATTTTTTAAAACGTTACTTTACGACTTCGTGCTACAAGCGTCTTAATCAGTATAGAGCGATTGAATATTAATTAATGATTTACAATGTCGGGGCATTTGCCTTCATTGCTTGATATCCATCATTTCTTATTGCATCATAGTTTGTATGTTTTCAAACAAATAAAATAACGTTTTAAAAATAACAATAGCGTTCCAGAAATCTATTTGCTGGACTGTGACACGGGCTCTAAAAAACTTTTAATATAACTATAGGCTGGTCTCTATATTTAAAATATGACGGTTGGGTTTTATTGAACAATCACGACATTCCTTAGTGTTTATATTGCACGGTTCAAGATCAAAGAATTGCTTTGTTATACTCTACTTGTATTCTTTAGAATGGCTCATTACACAAAAGATACGAGAGTCATGCTAAAATTTGCTAAGGGTAATGAAAGGACACTAACAATAAAATGCATGATTCTGCGGTTTATACATTGGACGAAAACACGGTTATAGGAAGCCAAAGTCTGTAGATTCACGTAATCTAAATATCTGCTAATTTTCCAGTGACTACCTAGAAGTTGATTTCAGTTAAACTTCTTTATGGTTATGCTTTGGTTCAACTCAGTTAATGTGTGTGTAAATTATTAATACTATGTGCTGCCACTTTGGTATAAACCTTTTGGGCGAGTAGACGTTACTAAGTAAGAGGAGTTTATTTCAGAAATTAGCTCAAAATTGCTGTTTACGATATTTATTATTAATAGTTTATCTATTTTTAGATCTAAAATTGTAAAAGTTATTTTGTTTTATCTCTCAGCCTGTTAGTGGTTACGTAAGCCTATTTCACACCGTATCAATTACATTTTAAACGGACATTTTTCCCCCTTGTTTTTGTATAGGCCTACTGTAGTTTTTAATTATTTTTTTCTAATTTTGTAATTGCATGTACGCACCATCTTCGCAGATATGCCATGATAGGCCTAAATATTATGACTTATTATTATTATAGCTATAGACGAAGAAGACCTTATTGTTGAAATAGAAGACCCACATTAATACGTATACAGATCTACTGTACAAGTCTGGAGTCAAACGTGGCAGCAGTAGTGACGTCTTTCTATACAAACAACATACATTAATTAATAATTCACTCAATAAATATTAATATTGTATATTATTATAATTATTTTTCATCAAATATGTCGACTATGAATTATTGCCCGTGATGCGAATTGTTAACCAGCTATCATAGCAAAATATAAAATACCACATTTCAACAAAAAAAACAGCGCCTTATAAATATAGTGAGTTGTCGAGA
The DNA here is from genome assembly GCF_963402885.1 of Antedon bifida. Classification (NCBI taxonomy): domain Eukaryota; kingdom Metazoa; phylum Echinodermata; class Crinoidea; order Comatulida; family Antedonidae; genus Antedon; species Antedon bifida. Next base: position 32,958,642 of record NC_136229.1, on the reverse strand, counting down.
ATAAATTGAAGATTTTGCCATTACTGTACTTAAATTTTATAACAGAAAAAATGACATTATTAGTGTTTTTACATTTTAACAAAACAGATTAAAGGGATTCATTTACTAATATGTTAAAACCTCATACCAGACTGAACCATATTGATCAACTTATGCCTTAATCGTGAAGGCTATTTTCTCTAGTCAAACATATCATGTATTAATATACTGTACCACTAAACATAGAGGAGAGGAAATATTTCCTTTTTGCACTATAAACATAAGCATATTGTTTGTTCCAATATAACTTTTCGTTTTTTAATTTTGTACTTTTTTCTTTTGACTGCATTTATGATTCCGCAATAAATAAAAGTAAAAATGATTAAAGTATAATTTATACGATTTTGGTAGCACATTTAGTATAAATCTGTAAAAGGGCTATGTTTACCAAAGGCTCCGTTTTCCTATCCCTGACCCGCCAACCTTGGTGACACAGGTAATAAAATATCACACTAAATAAATAGGTGAAAGTTGGCTGTAGAGTAAACGCAACAGCCGAAAACGTTCGTTAATATTCCCAGCAGAGTATTGTGTGAGATACAACAAACACCGATAAACGCGGACTTTTTTAATCCGCATATTGTCTGCTTCTCCTACCTGTATAAATCATCTGTAATAGGCTTACAACGGTTTGTATACCGTCTAACACTATAGCTATTCAGCATCATGTTGTGACCAAACTGACAACAACGGATCTACTGGACTTGCAATTAAACGCCTAATACGGATATGATGGAATGTGTATGCCTTTTGCGTTAAAAATATCAGAAATGTATTTACCTTGAATAATAATATGTCCTCACGATTTTTTAAAAAGAAACTCGCTCGCACGCGCGCGTACTGGTAATATGCCTAAGGTAAAACAAATCTACTATTCGTTTTTCTTTAAATATAATTGCAGCGCCATTTAATTGAAAGGTATAAGTATGTTATTTTTTGGAGTGTCACCCCTGTGAACGGAATTCGGTTTCACACAGTGTGAGCAGCCGATGCTAAGTTTAGTTTCCAGTTAAGCCATCAACAAGAACACGACAAACACTTACCTTCTATCAGATATATTTTACAAAATATAATGATTTCTAAATCAACAAGTCCAGTAGAGTTGTTCTTAAAGGAAACAATATAGATACGAGAATTAATAAATCGAAAGAGATCGCTTCTGTATGATGACTCAGAAATGGTGGAACCGACTCAATTGTTCCAAATCATTAATATTCAAAGCCAGATCGTATAGAATTTCTTTACGATTGAATTGGAATAGTTCATTTTAAAATGGGGTAGTTTTGTGTAGAAAGTATAATCATGGAGGAATATTTACTCTCCATGGTACAGTATAATATGTACAATAAATAACACTTTCAATGTTGAAAAAATATTTAAAAAAAACAAAAACAATAAACAAAACTTAGATATGAAAAAAAAAAAACACGAAATGGTCTAAAACTATACGTGTTACCATGGAGTAAGGTTACACACAACTTATATCGTGTTGCGGTACACCTACTGGAGTATTCATTTTTAATTTCAATTACAGCATTTAATTTGTTTCCATCCTAATTTCTAAAAATCTTGAGTTATCTTGATCAATGGGCCGAACTATTGAATAAATCTTTGCTCTGTTGTTGTTTTCTTTCTGCATTTCGACAAGTTTCAATTTGAGCGCTTTTGATCTTCCCATTTTGATGGTAGGGTTCTCTTTTAATATCAATTATTAGCTACAGTCGTCCTATAGTTTCGGTTTTAGGTTGTTTAAAACAATTTTTTTTAAGTCCTTAATTAAATTAATGTACAATCTTAATATGTCTTCACACATACATAAAGCACGCCATCTATCATTTTTTTTAAAGTGTTGAACTTTGACATTGATCTCGGGATCAACATGGCAGGTTTCACCGAAGACGGGGAAACATTGGAAACATTATTAAGTTAGTACATTATTTAATGATTATTTTTAATATAAGCATAAAGCAATACGTTATTAAAATATTAAATTTAATGAAGGTGTAATTCATATTTCATCATCACTCTTAAATATTAAGTTAGAGGACTTTATTTCATGCTAGGCTAGGCTAGGCCTACGTCGGAATGAAGGACGGCGGTAACGCCCGACGTTGCAGACGAATCGTCTTCTTTGGTTCTCTGTATTTCCACTAGCTAGGCCTAGGCCCTATTCTTGCTCGTAAACATGTTCAAACGTCATCAAAGAACATACTCTGTGAAACTATAATCACATTCAGTGACGTATAGTAATTAAATTTGTATGCATGTTTAGGTATTTATTTTTAATGTTCAAATCATTCATGATTAATGGTAAACTTTACTGACAAAGATTTGAACATTTTTCAGATAAAGCAACGAATCCAACAAATAGAGAAGATGATTGGGAGTACATTATGGCTTTCTGTGATCGAGTTAACAAAGAACTTGAAGGGTAATCATCTTTTACTAAAGTTACTGCAGTATTATGTATATATCAGTATAAACATTTTATAAACAAAAAGTACACTTAAACAATTGCATTTTTCTTCTCTAGGCCTCAAATTGCAGCTCAGCTTCTGAGTCACAAAATTCAATCACCACAGGAGAGAGAATCACTGCAAGCTCTACAAACCACAGAAACTTGCGTAAAGAACTGTGGAGAATACTTTCATCGTGAGATTGGGAAATTCCGATTTCTAAATGAACTTATAAGACTTATATCACCAAAAGTAGGCCATGTTTTCTAAATCATTATTTTATATTGTTATACACATAAAATAAATATATTAAATAAAAGCCACAGTCAAATAAACACTACTTTTATTGAAATTAAATAACATAACATGTTTCTTTGTGGACAGTATCTAGGCAACAAAACCAAGGAATCTGTAAAGAAGAGAATCGTAGAGTTAATATATTCCTGGTCACGTGGAATCCCTGAACAGACAAAGATTAAGGAGGCTTATGATATGTTAAAGAAGCAGGGATTAGTGAAAGAAGATCCAACATACATGGATAATATACCCTTGGAAATAGCGCCACCCAGGGCTAAGCAAGCAGTGTTTGAAGATGAAGATAAATCAAAGGTTAGAAAGGAATTAGGTTGAGATTATCTAATGCAGTTACTGCAGTAATGTTTCTTCTGTTTTACTATATTCATCCAGATTCTACAATATAATGTTTTGACTATTTATTGAACCCCTAAATAAAATGCACATACAGAAAAGACAAAACACATACTAGTGGAGGATGGGACCAACAGGTGGTAAACAAAATGGTCCAGTCCCAATTTCACAATGAAAACGTATATAATATATATAATGACCTATACTACCATGGCATTTTAAAAGAAAAAGTTACATTACATAATTAAAATTTAATATGTTTACTTTCACTGATTTATAGCTGTTAGCACGTCTTTTAAAAAGCAAACATCCCGAGGACTTGCAAGCTGCTAATCGACTGATCAAAAACATGGTAAAAGATCACGAAAAGTCTGTTGAAAAAGTGAGCAATCGCGTCAACGAGATTGAGAAGTCTTCAAACAACGTGAAACTCCTGTCTGAGATGTTGAACCACTACAGCCCAGACATCACTAGTCCACAGGAGAAAGACCTCATGAGGGTATACTTAAAATTATCTCATTTATAGTGAATAAACTTTTTGGATAATACTTAAAACCAAGTTAATGTGTGTATTATGGCTTATGTGCATTTTAGTTAATGTTTGCATTATGGGTAATGTGCATGTAGTGGTACAGCAATGGCAATTTACTTGTTGTTTACCAACTTGATGGATAAGCTCAAAACCAAATTGCTCATATCTTTTGTGTCAGCAGTAAATCTGATAATTCAATGTATGATATATGTTAAATGTTTATGTTTTAGGAATTGTATATAACATGTGAAAAGATGAGACCAAACTTATTTAGACTGGCCAGTGCTATTGAAGATAAAGAGGATGGAATAGGTAAGATCTAGATTGTTGGCATTCATTCATTCATTCACAGGCTAGACTAATATTACAACAGTATACCCAACCTTACAAACTACCAGAAAATCACAATCAAACTACATGCATAACAACAACTGATTTTTAAACTCTGTCTACACTATCAAACTTTATGTGATGAAAAAATGTGATATGCCCAAATATGTATGGACATGATGATGTCATATCACTACCATATTTGGGCATACCACTACCATATTTAGGTACATCACACTTTCTTTGTCAAACTAGTTTAATAGTGTAGATAGAGCTTTAGTGGACAGTTTACTCACTGTGTGTTTCTTTTTACAGGTGAAATTTTGGAAGCAAATGATAAACTAACAAAAGTAATGGAAATATACCGTGAAAAACTGGGGGATGTAAATTTTGATGAGATGTCTTCTGGAGATACACCTTCTGCTGCCCTCTCCAGTCAGTCTGTACAACCTCAACATACACAAGGTAGGCTCCCAGCTGAACATGTATGTATACACAACCATAATACACACAACATCAGCCATTCTTATGCTCTGTCTACACTATGTGATGTGCCCAAATATGGTAGTGATATGACATCATCGTGTCCATATATGGGCATATCACTTTTTTTTTATCACAAAGTTTGATAGTGTAGACAGAGCCTCAGATACTTTGCAAGATTTATCTTTTTTTTAAATGTGAAAATGTTGTTACAGCTTCACACAAAAATGGATAAACTAATAAAAATGATAATATCAGTGTGCCATGAAGCCTGTAAAGTGACCTTTTGTTTTGAAGTAAGTCATAAAATTTAAAACAATTATATTTGTCTTCTTAGCTGGTGACATGTCATCATTAATTGACCTTGCCGGGCTAGACTCTTCTCCAGCTGTTTCTGGGGATCTAACAGGTTTCAATGGTGCACAAATTAGCTCTGGTGGTGCAATGATGTCTGGAGGTAATTCTGTCAGACAACCAACTTCTGATGCTCTACTTGAGCAACAATTATCTTCTTTAGGTAATCAATTTTACAAATTTCAATTTTATGATATAATGAAATGAATGTATAATAATAAATATATATAATGAAAATATAGAATAGATATTCAAAAATATTTAGCATTTTACTAGCATAGTTATAAAAGGTATATGTGTTTGATAATTTAAATTTTTGAAAACATTTTGTAGGTTTTGGAACTAGTTCAGGAGGGGGAGGAGGAACAATTCCTGTAACTACTCAATCAGCAGCAGCCATGCAGCTAGATGCCATTCTGGGAACCAATGGTCCTCCCTCTACTACTAATACAAGTTATCCAATGTTTTCAAATCAGCCTGTAGTAAGTACAATTTATTCAATTTTGAGGTCAAAGGTCAGAAGCCATAGGTTTAATTTTAAGGGAACCTGTATATTAATTTTATTTATAAATTATTTTTCAGCAAACTATGGGTATGTACAATCAAAACACAGTTAACATGGTACATCCATCCAGGATGACAGCGCCCTCTATAGCACAGCCTGTTGCCGCTCCAACACAGATCACTAGCTCACTACTGACCGGACCGACGTCTGTGTTTACAACCACCCCGTCAAAAGATAAAACCAAAGCAGATAAACCCCCACCAGCGTTATCATCCAAGGCGTTTGCCGAGTTGGAAGATCTTGGAAAGACCATGATGATGGGACAGAACTCCTCTACAATTCAGACATCCTCATTACAGTAAGTCTTAAGTTCTTTCTACACTATCAAACTAGTTTGATAAAAAAAATTTGGTATGTCCAAATAATATGGTAGTGATATACCCAAATATGGTAGTGATATGACATCATCATTGTCCATATATGGGCACATCACATTTTTTTGTCACATAAAAGTTGCCATGCCACTATTTGTGAATAAGAGCTGCACATGCTCACAAAGCAATCCGTTTTCTAATAGCTTTCTATTGTTTTAAACTACCCCAATTTCAGTCTATTTCCTCTTCAAATGCTTCTTTTGAGATAATAAATTGGACAAGACCAACACTTTCAAAAGAATGACATGGTTTCTTTGTTTTATAGACGATCCACTTCATCAGATGTTGAATCATTACTTCTGTCAACTGGGGCCAGCCCTCCATCACAAAGTACTCTCTCCCAACCACAGTTACCAGCACAAACTGCATCAGCTGGATCGACCTTCATGCAACCAGCACCGGTCACAAAGACACCCATGATGACGGCCCAGGGACAACCTATGATGGCCAGTAAACCATCGGCTGTAGCTGCCACGGTTCTTTCACTTGCAGATATATTTGTTCCTTTAGAAACAATTCAACCAGGTAAGAAAAGATCATAAAGATCCGAAATGAATCCCAATCCCAACCAGGCATGGCCTACATGTGTACTGTGATTCATGTGTCATATATATATATATTTTTGTTTTCATAGGTGTAACCCCTCCTCTAACTATTTATGAGAAGACTAAAGTGAAAACAGTTTTTCATTTTGCTAAGGACAGTCCAAGACCAGACATCCAAGTGTTAGTTGTTTCAACCATGAGTACAAACACGTCGGCCATCAAAGGCGTGGTCTTTCAGGCTGCAGTTCCAAAGGTGAAAAATATTTTGAAAAATAAAATGCAAAATTATCAAAATTGTTATCAGTACATGTTATTTTAGCTCATGTGGTACCAGAACTAAGATGGTCTTTTTTGTATTGTTTGTTTATTTATTGACCAGCATAATTTAATACAATACATTAACACATACAAATGAAAATTCTGGACAGGGGCAGCTTTAGCAAACACATGGGTGTAACTCATGAGCCAACTATCCCTTGTTTTATTCCTATTATTTATTGCCAAAAACATACAAAAGAACAACAACAAAAAAGTAAGTTGGCAATAAAAACAAAAGGGAACTTGATCCCAAGGAGTAAGAGCCAGTGTCTCTCTACCATTGCCATTTTAATGCAAGTCTCTCGTTTATGTTTGATAAATAACATAACTGGTTTTATTTCAGACAATGCGCATCAAGCTACAACCACCATCTGCAACAGATTTGCCTGTACACAACCCCATCTTACCACCTACTGCAATCACTCAAGTCATGCTAGTAGCTAACCCACAAAAGGTATGCCAGCAAACACAATTTACCATTCACTGTATTATTACAAAGTGGGATATGTTATTTGTTTTTTGGTGATTATGGTATCTCTACTCTACTTCGATTGTGTTTTTTATATTGTATTGCTGAAAACAATTACAGTGGAACCTCTCCTTTGGGACCCCCTATTCAAGATACATCCCTATAAAGGGGACACTTTCCGGTGAAATGAACAAGTGGAAGTATATTTTTTAACACTATGGCCAACCCCTATTCAGGGGACACCCCTATTTAAGGAGACATTGTTTTGAGTCCTCAAAGTGTCCTCACAATATGGGATCTACTGTATTATATTGTTAATGTTCTCTACTGAACCACAGAAATTAATGCTTTAGCACTGAAAGTGTCATTCAGTATAAAAAAAGAATAGATAAATAAATATAAAACTCGACATAATCATTTGATAAATAATTTCTTTTCTTTGCAGGAGAAAATCAGATTAAAGTTTAAGTTACAATATACACTGGATGGCAAATCCATAGTAGACGTAGGAGAAGTTGACAAGTTCCCATCGTAACAACAATCATATTATTATCACTATAATCTATAAATGTTTAGCTCCTAATGATTTTAACAAGTATGGTTGTATAATACACAATTAGTGTAGTTTCTTTTAAATTTGCAAATGCAAATATCAACTAAAGTAGTCAACTGTAAAATCAATTGAGATCAATAAGATATAAAATGTGTTTATCTTTTTATATTTCTGTTTACATTCCAAACGATAAATTTGCTGCCCTCTCATACACACACTTGAAATATTTATAAACACATATAGTATTAATATTCGTTTAATAATTTATTAAGAACTAGGCTTCTGTTCAACATGTGATTGTCATTGAGTTGCTAATATACCATTTCAGTCCCAATGATCTGATCTGCAAATGATAGGGTGATACTTTCTTCACTTCGTAATAATGTCATGTCAAGATAATAAATATATATTGAGCATTTTCTAAATAATATTTCGACTCTCCCAAAACCGGATACTCCCAAAATTGTTCTTGAGATTCAAAATGTCCTAAATTCGTTTTACCATAAAAAACACATTCCAAATACCAGAATATACAGAAAGAAATATTGGGCCAGCCAAGGATGTTTGGTATTGGGAGAGTTAACTGTATAATATTGGTATTTATCACCAGATTTATTTTAAAAGCAAGGATTGAATTTCTGTGGTACTTTTCTTTTATAAATTTATACTTTGGTTTACCTTATATTATATACTCAGAATATCCTTTTATATAATTTACTTCTTTAAATGTCGTACTACCATCTGCTATAGGATACCTCTGTTTGAATCACATATGTTGTAATATTTTACTATATTGTATATATTTTATTTAAATTTACCATTTGCTTGGTGTATAAAGGGTCGTAGAGTAGATAGGATGAAAACTTGTTATTTCCAAAAGTCCAGTTCTTTATCACAAATAATTCCTAATTTTGTTTCCCCACTCAAGCAATTTCTCTTAAATCTGTAGCATAGGAAGTAGAAATTTATTAATAAGTTGTGGCTGAAAATTCTCAATACAAAATGTTTTATTTTTTCCATGATACATTAATGTTGGTAGAAAGTTATTTGAAACATCAGATGTGTACTACAGTATAATTTGGTATGTAGCAACATATAGCTTATTACACAGATACCCTATTGGCTTAGTTAAACAATCCTTTTATAGTAGTACACTATAGTCAAATGCAATATTGTGAAGAGCATGGGTAACTATTATAATAGTATATTACACATTATGAAATTAAATTTCAAATCATTTACTTCAATGAACTTTGCATTTGTCTCACCTGTTATATCTGAAAACTTTGATAGTAGAACAGGATTTGGATGAGATTACGTACTAGGCTTGTGAAACAGTTGGTCATTGAGGTCAGTTGGTCATTGAGGTCAACACATAAGCAGATACAATTACACTTTTACATTTTTAATATCTTCTCCAAAAAAAAGACAGAAACAGATACAAATATGATTGAAAAATTAAAAAGCACATAATATGCCAACCACTCCCATCATGCCACAGTTACCAAACATTAAGGAACAAATTTAGACTTTAATAAACCTCACAAAAATTATCTTTGGCTGTGTTTTATTGCTATTTTATCACATTTTTACAATTTTATTTCAAACAAAACGAATCAACACCAAATATATTTGCAGCATTGTCAAGAACCTTCCCTTCTTTATATCCACCTTTTGGAATTTCCATTTAAAATACAAGTAACATAACAAGGAATGCTAAGGCAACCCCAACAAAAATGTTCATTACAATCCTAAATGTTCTATTTTCTTTATGACGATGTCCTCGTTCCAAGTAGTATTGCACAATGTCTGTGATGTCACGCTTAAGCGGCTCGAAGCCAAGATGGTTGCGTGCCTTGACTATGTTGAAATAGTGTGGAACCGATATCTGGTACAGCTGGAAAAAAGGGCATTATGTTATGTAATTTAAATCAATTGAGTATATGTAATATGGAGCTTTCAAATTTGATAAAGCTCTGTCTACACTAAAAAAAGGTGATTTGCCCATATATGGACATACCACTGATGTCATACCACTACAATATTTGGCCATATCACTACCATATTAAATTATGTCATACAGAGGTACTATTTAGCATACGTCAAGTTTGGCTTAGCAATTTTGTCAAATTGGTTGATTCTTGGTCCATTGATTCTGTTACCTTTTTTTGGGTTAATATTTGTCACAAAAAACCAAAGTTTAAATCAATCAATTCATTCAAAAAATGATTTAAAGTACTGTATTGATGATAACTGATTGTGATGATGAACCAATGATGCAATTAAAGAAATTAGAGACAAAGAGTTTTCACTTACTTCTGTTCTCGTTAGAAAAGGTTGAATATGACACAAAGGTTTGAACAACTGATGGATCCATTCTAAAACAAGTACTTAATAAAGAAAAAATTCCATCTTTGATTACAAAAATCTTCTCCTCTCATTCTCTTGTTATCAATAGACCTATGGTTGATCTTGCAAAAAGCTGTTAAACAAAATATTGATTTTACTTACCTATAACAAACATAAACTTAAATGATAGATTTATCTTGGGAAAGGTACAGCCAAGACCTTCTATGAGTGGGCGGAAAAATTCCCAATTATTGATTGGTGCGTCGTCTGTTACAAAATAAACTTCTCCACCCTGTGAAATTAAAACAAAGTTGGTTGTAAATGAGACCAGCAATTGATGTCAACAAAACTGTGGTATTATGTTTATTTTTATTTAATTTATTTTATAACATAACATATAAAGTACATCATTTTAGGAAAGAATGAAGAAGAGGTTGTTTTACTTTTAGCATGAAGTAAGCTTCTATGTTATACTTACAGATATATGTTTTTTCTTTTGTGTTAGCGCATCTCCCGCTAAAATATGGCTGCTAACAAGATTATCAATATGAATGAAATCAACTAATGCCGTCAGCCCTCCTATTGTACAGCGAACTAGACCAGCTTGCATCATATTCTAAAAATAATTAACAATTGAAGTTGTAACGAAGATCAGTATAAATTCATATCAAATTACCAAAATGCAAGGTGCGTCTTATACGGTATATTATGCATTAATATTTTGTATGCAAATGAAACTTAAATTTTATGACATGCTTCTGGTAGGGTGATTGTTGGACGAGTGATGTCATATACAATATTTGAGCACATCACACTTTTTTTGTCAAACTAGTTTGATAGTGTAGACAGAGCTTTAGGTTGGATCAATTTGGAAGAAAAAAATGCCAAAACTGGATTTGGCTTTGAATGTTGGCATAATAATTCATTGTTTCAATCCATTAGTATCACTGAACATTATTTGAAGTGTACCAACCACAATTCTTGGAAAGTGTCTTCTTTCACCAACCCCATATATTCCAGGTGGCCGCAACGCACATGTATGTAAAACAGTGCCTCCTACAAATACATTTTGTTTTATTAGTTCAAATCATGCATAATCATAATTTTTATTGCAACTTGATTTAACAAATTGAAGTTTAACAGTTATATATAAAAGCTATCATTTTAAAATGGACACAGACAATCAGAACACAAAAAATATACAACATTTAAATAGGCATAAAAAACAGCAAAACACAAGAAACATTTGTAATTTGATTTACCTTTCATTATTGTGCCATTGGCTTTTAGAATTTTGTTTTCTGAAATACATTTTGTTCTTGAATAATCATCTGTAAACTAATAAAGAATGTAATAGTGATTTATTAATATTTATTAAGCTCTGTCTACACTATCAAACTAGTTTGATAAAAAAGTGTGATGTGCCCAAATATGGTAGTGATATCTTTAAATATGGTAGTTATATGACATCATCATGGCCATATATGGGCACATCACATTTTTTTTGGTCACATAACGTTTAATAGTGAAAACAGAGCATGAAGTTGGTGGAGTAAAAATACTATTAAATCATTGCTGGTAGGCCTACAATGAATAATTACAGTACATTGTTAAGACAGAAGGCTCAGATGCTAATTTAATAGGTCGTTAAGTTTTTAAAAAGGGTTCAAACACTCAGATAATAGGTTTTCAGTTTAAATAGAGATAGATGGAACAGTAAAAAGATTGGTGGTAGGCCTAACAGATAAGATAATTATATTGTAGGCTAGATGGCTCAGATGCCAGAGGACTCAAAAGTTTAGTAAAAGAAGATTAATGTAAACAGAAGCTATAGAATATTGGTTTTCAGTATTTTAGATTAACACCTATCCACACCAAGCCTATTTCTACCCTTACCGTTGTTAATGGTAATGTAGGACACGTTTCTTCTGTAGCATTTATTATTTCTTGGCCTCCAAACACAACAGCGGTCGTGCTCGTATACACAAGACGCGGAACATCATGCAAAAAGCAACCTATACATTTTGTAAAAACAAATTTGATGCATTTCCATATGGCTCACATAATTGATTATGTGGTGATGATAAAATTGCATATATAATCCGCACAAATGTATCGCAATACATTGTTTTCATGGAATAAAAGAGAGAATTAACAAAGTTATCTTAAGTTTATAGATTGACCTACAAATGACCTGTGAGCTATGAAAGAGGAACAAAGTTTGCACCTACTTTTCTCCCAACGTTTGCGTTTGCTTAGACTTTGTTGTTACACAATCATTTTTATTTATTTTGTTTTCTTTGGGTGGGTAAGCCTTCTCAGTAAGATGAAACTGTGCTTCTGAGAGGAGCCCTACCCGACCCTTTATTACTCATGATGTGAGCTATTTGGACTACACCCACACAGGAAGGAAAAGCTTTACATGAGTAACACTTATTAATGTAATGCAAAAAATGTAAAGAAAAAACATTTTACCTTCTATAACATTATCTGTTCCGCCAACATTAATACTTTCTATAAATTTGGTTGGCTTTAGCTTAAAAAAACAAACAAGGTTTTGTTAGTAGAAATATAATATGATAGCAATTATAATAATGTCTGAAAAGTAGAAATATAATACATATGATGGTATAATATGTTTCTGCTAAATAGAACCACTGGTACCCTCTCAATACATTCTTAAATCTATATTAATTTTGCATCTAATTTTACTGGGTGTATATATTGTACTGTAATTTGCTTTTTCCCTGTAAAGCTAGTCTGTCTACACTATCAAACTTTATGTGACAAAAAATGTGATATGCCCACATATGGACATGATGATATCATATCACTACAATATTTGGGCACATCACACTTTTTTTTGTCAAAAGTGTTTGATAGGATAGTGCAGACAGAGCTTTAGAATATTTGGAGCAGTTGGTAACTAGCGGCAAAAGAAAAAAAGAAGATACTAAATGCACTGTTAATGTGAGAGATTAGTCACCATTTAATAAAACAAGTATTTACCATTTCATAGCCAGACATTCCGTATGACGCAATGTGGAAAATACAACTTTTACCTTTACACAAATCTTGGACAAATGTCTTATCACATATGTCACCCTGAAAAAAAAAGCAGAACACATTACATTTTTTTTAGAATTTAAAACAATGTAATTAGCTATTATCAGCATTTTATCAGTGACATTTAAGCCATGGAATCAATTCGAAAACAGATTGTTGATTTTATGGTTCATCCTTGCACATTATTCTTGTTTAATGCTTTAATTTTAAAATTTACTTTTTGTGTTCAAATTTATTTATTTTGGATGCTAAACAAATAAATAAAAAAAACTTTACCTGAACAAATTTTATTTCAACAGAATTGTAATCTTCGATTGGTGGTTGAATGTCAGTGAGGGTCACATGGGCTCCTAGCATATTAAGGGCACGGCCTAAATGAATGCCAAAATATCCGGCACCGCCCGTTACAAGAACATCAGCGTCTTTAAATGATGATGCATCAAGATTTCTGTATTTAAGTAAATATTATTGAAAAATTTATAACATTAATCATTATTTTTTCCTAATATTCAATAGGTGCCTAAAAAACATGACACAAATATTAATTATTATACAGTATATTAATCTGTAATAACTAATATACACTCATATGCCTATCAGGCCTAGTTTTTAATCTATTCAATAACAGCTCAATCAATGCATTAATACTGGCCATCTTAGTAATAACTAGGCATTAAAAATACAGTAAACAAAATTATTGATTACAAATACTTGGGTCGAAGTAGATATATACATGACAACAAATCTACCCTAATTAATATAAAAATGTTGGTTTATATTTCATGGCTATAATTTACTCTAGGCGTACCCGTACGGACAGAGGTGAGTGGGGAAAATCCCTTGACTGAAGCCCTCTTGTTGGGTGGGCTGGGCCAAAGTCCAGTTTACAACAAACCACCTACTACATTATAATATTTAGGCCTAGCCTAGCGTAGCGAATCTATCTTTCTGTAGCTTTTAATTAAGATAGACAATTGAGTTAATATACCTGATAGAATTTCCAGCACGTGCACAATGAATTTTCTCCGATACCATTATCTTTTTAGATCTCGACAAAGCCTGGTGTTGACGTGTGTGTAGATGTTCCACGTGTGAACTGTCATTAGCCTAACTTTTTAACAATGGCGATACACTTGACTGAGCAATTATTATATAACTTTAAGCGCGCGCAAACACAATTAGATATGCATGAGTACCTTTCTTTTCTAAACACACGGTCTTCTGTCTTCACACAGTACACAATACAAAAGCAACAATTTGGTGTTATAAAACGTATTAATTAAACCGTAACTACAGTAATTTAAATTTATGTTAAATTACTTTTAATATTAAAAGAAAAGGATCTCAAGAATTTTCAGCTAATCCTGGAAAATCTTTTTAAATGTACTTTTTATTTGTAATGTCAGTAATGTTATCACTTTGTAGGTATTTTTTATACTGATTTTCCAAAAAAAATCACATTTTTAATTAATTCCTCAAATTGTTTTTTTAATGATTTCCACACAAAATTAATAAAGATAATTATATTACAATAAACATATTAAATATCAAATTTAATGATAACCAGAAGACAATTAGACAATCTGAGTCTCTCTATGGTTTTAGTCTGTTATCACCATGGGGTACGTCAGCACAATAAAAATATTCAAATTGTGTTAAAATACTGAAGTAGGCCTTTCAAATTAAGTTCTTCCTGTTATCGCTGCTTTTGTGTGTCTACCATGGCCATAGAGGGCATACTATGTGCCATGAGCATAGTATGGCTGATTTCAAACGCATAATGATAAATATTCGTTGAATTTTCAGTTGATCTCATAAAACTCACTGCTCACTTCATCAAATCCATTTGACAATATAATAATTTTTTTTCCCTGTAATAAAAATAAAAAATAAAAAATTGAAAGATTAATTATGACTAAATATAATCCAGTGTCTATATGGTATAATGTACTGTACAATTTACATAAACGTACCAACTCTTATAAATGTGAGGTTATTTTTGAGTATGTGTTCTCCTTCTAATAACAATTGGTTTGGGTTGGCCACTCTATTGTTGTTGATGTACAGACCACCATCTCGGATAAGTTTTTCACCTTTACCTGCAAGTACAACAAACTTAGTTTATATCAAAGGGTTGAATTTGAAATCATTAAAAATAATCAAAATGTTATCTTGTATACACAGTATTAAATACACATACCAAAATGAAATATATTTATATTACCAAAACTTACCACCAGAGGGAAGGCACTTAACCTTCTCTACCATATCAAATATGGTGATTCCAGGTTCTAGTAGAATCTTTGAAATAAAAGCTCCTTTAAATAGTTCCTCAGCCTCTTTTTCATTGAGCACTTCCAAAGCTCTGATTCCAGAACTTCCATACAAAGCCTCTGTTAACCTTTTGGCCTTTGATAGACCTTCCTCTGGGGAGATATCAACCAAAGACAAAATGACAATAAACATCTATATCATAATTGACATCATAATCAAAAGCAATCATAATCAGTATTGTCATTATCAACCACACCATTACCAACCAGTAGTTTTATCAGTATTAATTATTAGTATTATAGCTAACCCCACCATTATCAATGCATCTATGTCATCATAATGTACATAGTCCCACCACTCACTATAGTAACGTATGTTTACCCAAAAGAGTTTTTCTACAGTATGTCTACCCAAACAAGTTACTGACCTCCATGCACCAAAAGTGAGACCTGCTCAGCAAGCTTCTTCTGTGCTTGCCGTTTTGATGGATGCGACTGGTGTTTCTGCATTATGCTTCCTATCTCATCTAAGCTTAAAAATGTAAATAACTCCAGGTACTTCCTCATAAGTGAATCAGGTAGTTGTACAAAATACTGCAAAAGAAATAAGAATTCTAAAACTCTTAACGATGTTCTGTGCAGTAAAGTATTAAAATATATATGTAAACCAAGGAGTTTCTTATAATTTCAAATCTTTGGTTCTAAAGCTCTGTCTACACTATAAACTAGTTTGACAAAAAAAGTGTGATGTGCCCAAATATGGTAGTGACATACTCAAATATGGTAGTGACATACCCAAATATGGTAGTGATATGACATCATCGTGTCCATATATGGGCACATCACATAAAGTTTGGTAGTGTAGACAGAGCTTTAGATACACTAAAGAATGGTATCAACTTTTTGTAATCCATTGTGAAAAAGAAAGGGATGTAGATTACGGATTTGGGAAATCCCATCTACACAAAATGATTCTTTAGTTTATGAGGAAGGACTAAATATCTAATAAGCTTATGTCACTTACCTGATACAAGTCAAATTCTGATGTGTTCTGAGAATTTAGCCAGACAGCATTGCCTGCTGTTTTACCAAGTTTGTCACCTGAAGAAGTGGTAACTAACGGGAGAGTTATACCATAAACCGAGGGGCCATGCAGCCTGTCAATCAACTCATAACCTGTACAAATATTACCCATTTGGTCCATGCCTCCTAACTGAAAAGGAAAATGTAACTTTATTAAAGATACAGTAACTAATTTCATTCTCTATTTAATTCCTATAAGATACTAGTTATAATACGTGTTAACAAAAAGACATGATTTAAACTCAGAACTCATAACCTACAAGCAGCATCCACTTATTGCATGCTGCTGTGACTTTACCACCTGTTAGTTATTATTACTTTTGGTAAACTGGAAATATAGTTTTGATAAAACTACAAAATACCTGAATTCTGCAACCATACTGGCGATGCAAGTGCAGGAAGTCATACGCTTGGAAAGCTTGGTAAGAGAACTCGCTAAAATTCAAACCTGCTGGGCTTTCCAATCGTGATTTGACACTAAAAAGACAAACACCTTCAATGTCAGCGAGGTTTAACTACATATCGTGCCATGTTCAGCATTCATTTTGAAAACATTTGAGGAACACAAACCTTTTTCTTCCAAGCATTGTACCCATTCGTAGATGGCGTCCTATACTTGATAAAAACTCTACTACATTTTTTCCCTTATACCATGATGAATTATTTAGGATTCTATAATAAATGAATAAAATTAATTGAATGTTAAACAATTAAAAAAAATTTAATTTGTATAGATAATTATAATTAAACCATTAATCCATTGAAATGTTTAAGATTTTATGTTTTATATTTAACAGGTTACATCTCAGCAATACAAACTGAGGGTTAAGTTTGAGGTTAGATTCCCAGATAGCAGTGGCTGTCATTGATTTCTGTTACACTAGTATTGAACTTTAACCTAATTGCTGTATATTGTAAATTAATCATACCTAATTGGTTTAAGAT
This sequence comes from Antedon bifida, assembly GCF_963402885.1. NCBI lineage: Eukaryota > Metazoa > Echinodermata > Crinoidea > Comatulida > Antedonidae > Antedon > Antedon bifida. Next base: position 32,941,260 of record NC_136229.1, on the reverse strand, counting down.
CTTTATTAGATTTCCAAATATACAGCTCATGATTTTCAAATATAGTCTTTAAATTGTTCTCAATAGCTTCAGCGTTTTGTGCAACTTGGTCAACAGACAGTGGTTCTCGTTCTTTGCTCTTTCCGCTTGGGTCACCGATAGATGCTGTTGCTCCTCCAATCTGTAAAATTAAATTATCAGTCAACTTTTTGGAAACCGAATTTTTATAATGATATACCTCAATGATGAGGATATGTCGATGCTAGTTTTGTGGTTATCCCTGTTTCATTTCTTTGTTTTAAAACGTTACAATTTTACTTTATTGTGTCGAGCTTGAAATGAAATAAAATAAATATGATGATGACAATTGTTTTGATATTAAAAATTTATTTTGTGTGTATAACACTCACTAATGCGATACCATTGTGTCCAGCTCGCTGGCAGTGAATCAGGCCAATAATAGCCAGAAGGTTGCCAATATGGAGACTAGAAGCCGTTGGGTCAAATCCGCAATAGATGGTCTGAGGGGAACTTGTCAACACCTTTGCTAATTCATCACTACAAAAATTGTAAAACATTTGTTTCTAAACATTATATTTTCTTTTTGTTTTGCTGATGAAAATTAAAACAAACTTTTAGGCACTAAAATATTCCTTGCCATTCAAGGTACTGTTAATTTACATTGCCATTACTACTTTATTGACATTTGGATTAGTTTATTACTTTAAAGTCTTACGTTGAGTTCGGAAAAATATCTTGAATAAGACCTCTTTTATGGAGTGTTAGTATATTTGATGACGGCTTTGTCTTTGGCAGAGTTTTGCTAAAGTATCTTTTGTGAAACCTAAAACAAAAAAATAACGAAAAAATAAAAACATTTACTTTCAGACCCTTATTACTTTAGACTATGGATTTTATTTTCTAATATTATTGCCATTTCTAATTAAGCAATGTCAATATACTATTTTTGTTTTTGGCAAGATGAGACAATTGCCGAAATTCAATACAATTATGGAGTTTTTTCTAACTTCTTCATCTTCATGTTACTGCTGTAAGAAAGCAGCCTAGATATGCCTAGTACACTGTTGTAAAGTGTATGTAGGACGGTAGAACTGGGCTTATATTATAGGCTAAAATTAGGAAAGGAAAATGAGCGCTCGGAACTTGTATCTTTATCTTTGATATATTGTTTATAACAATACAAACCTCAACCCTAAACTATTTATTTGTCTGTTTCCAATCCTTGGCAACCTCACCAAAATGTATTTATGAACTGTCGCCATGCTTGTTTTGTGTGAACTCAACCGTTACAAATGACATCAAGTTCACTTTATAGACGAAACTATTATATGATAGGTAAATATACCGAAAGAATCACTTTCTGTATTTGAAAGACTAATAATGTTTTGTCATTAATTATTTTAAATAGTTTTTTATTATTATTAATTTAGCTTTTAAAATAATGTATACTATTTGTTAACAGTGTTTTACCCATTTGTATAAACCTAACTATTAAAATTACCCCATAATAAAATGATTGGTTCTTCTACGATGAAATTTATAACAAGGGGAATACCCAGGTGATGTTTTGCATAAAACTGATTGTTGTGGCGCAATAAGCCAATGAACAGTATTGTCCTTGTTTCAACAATTCAAGTTTAAATGGCTAGTATAGACAAGGAAAGTCGTAAGTACGACAGTGTTTTTAAACTGAATTTTGCGTAAGCATTGGGCTACAAGAAGGGGGGAAATGAAACAAAATATGGTAGCCTTGGACTAATAGAGAGAATTTATTTAAGTGTAGAGTACTAGTAGTAGTAGGCCTCTACTGCTACTTTGTAAATTGTAGGAGCCAAAGCGTGTACATAGGTGGCGGGACCTATAGGCCTATAGGAGACGCCCTTGGCCTAGAGTCCGCTTTGTTGGTAATAAAATAAGACCGTGAAGAGAATAGTTTGATTATTCATTTTAATCCTATTTATATTGAAATAATGGCCCCTTTATATACTACTACTGTATAATTATTATTATATTTTCATTTCACATGGTTAACTTTATTCTTGCAGGAGGTGCTACCATGATGGGTGCTGCTTCCGACAGATTGGCTGCCATCAAAATGTCCACAATCAAACAGATTGCGAGATGGATAGAAGTTTTCAAGCTTCGAGAATGGATTGACTGCCTGAAGGTGTGGGCAATGGTGCATCCATTCCTTGCAGTGTTTGCCATTGTCTTTCTCCTTTCAACTTCTGTACCCGTTATGATCTTCCTAAGCTTTGCCGGGTTTGTTCTCCTGTTCGGGATCATCAGTTTTGCCTTCATTGAAGGTATAATGTTCTATTTTATCGGGAAATAACAGGAAATATTTGATCATGTTTGGTTTTAAAAAGCATTTTCCTCATCAGTGTAGTACTGACCATTTCGTTTATGATATTCCTTCCTAGGCCTAATCTTAACAACCAGTACAGCCATACTGCTCACATCTGTAGGCTTTGTGGCCACTGCTGCCCTTGGCTTTACCGGCTTCATCATAAGCTGCTACTTCGTTCTCCAGCTTGGCTATCGCTTCCTTGATGTTGCAACCGAGAAAGTCAGACACGGATACAACGGAGTTGCCACGTGGTACAAACCTGATGTTTCGCATAAGCTAGGAGAATCGCAAAGTAAAGTTGAAGACCTAAAGGTTAAAGATTGACGGTGGTGGCACCCTGTAGATAAAGATCAAGGCTTTCAGAAAGATGTTTACTTCAGTTCCCATCAAGAGATTAGTTGGTTAGAAGACAACATATTGCTTAGAGTTGCTGTTGTCAGTATTTTCATGTTTGTTGTTGTTTCTCCATGCCTTCATTTTCTTACTGTGGTTTATTAATCTATCAAGGTTCAAGTTAAATAGAGAACAAATGTAGGCAACAGTAATTTACTCTCCTACTTCTCCTTGGGCAGTATTATAACATAACAAATACTATATTATAAATATTATAGTATTATAAATCATTTCTCTAATAGGGCCTATTGTATATTTATTTTTTGTAATGCATGTTTTTTTTACAAAAATCATTATTGTAGTATTTAATAAACAATTTCTGAAGCTTGCTACAGGGATGTCATAAGAATTTTGATCCAAAACAAATTTATTTTCTAAAATATAAAGTTAATGTATGGATCATTAAATTCTTTAACAAAATGATAAGCTGTTGTGTGCTTAGTTGAAAAAAAAATTGGGGTGATAAAATCACCAGTAATTGGTAACCGAAGTACTGTAAATAAACACACATTGTGACTAAAACTTGTGAATACTAGTATTTTGTTTTGTAATATCTGAGACAACTTGTCACTGGTATTATTGTAAAGTCAGTATGCCTCCAAAAATAACAAGTTGAACGAATTAATGTAGGCTAATATAATGCTGTTAATGCACGGTGAAATTCCATGACAGAATTGAGTGTGATCATCATAAGTTACAAATAAAAAACGTAACAGTTATTAAATTTAATTAACTTGAAACATAAATCCAGCATTTACACCGTACATCGTTTATTTGTGCGAGCACGTGTTCATCTAGATTTCGCGCGCTTCCATTTCTGACCAATCACAAGTTGGAAGAGTGTTTAGAGATGACACGTGGCTAATTAACCAACCCAAGTCATGGCGGCCCCGACGTACAACAGCAGCAGCACTTCACTTTACGTAGCCTTCTGAACGTGTTTCTGTTTATTAATTTCAGTGAATCATCATCTTGGTAGGTAGAAAGAAAGAAATTAATATTGTTTAGGTGCGAATCGAGGGCAGGCCATCCAGGCCTTCAACTACAAAGCATAGCATAGGCCTTCAACTACAGAGGGGCCTTATCCTATCTGAGGTGGCTAGCTAGCCAACTAGGCAGTACAGTAACAGCTGGGCTAGGCTACCTGGCCATACTTTTAGTATTTTTGGGAACTTTAGTAACTTCCTCTACATTCCTAAATGTGCTAAATTTCCAATGGGTGATACTGCCCTCGGCAGATAATTGAACATAATCTGTTGCTCTGCTCTGGCCTTCAAACAATTGCCAGTCATCAAAAGTATTTGATAACATTATCTTTTATTAACAGCCTAATTGGATCATTATAGGATGTATTTGGCAGAAATTATAAGTGCCCGATTTCCTGATTAGCACTAACAGTTTTTGAATTGTATTATAAATGCATTTTCAATAATAGAAAGAAGCTTTTTATACATATTTAGAAATCTTTCTTCTTTCTATTTTTGAAAAAAAGTATACAATTATCTTCTATATCAATGACCACCAACAATATGGCTATCCCCAACGATATTAGGCCAATCTATAATGTGAGATAGTAATAAGGGCGATCGTAGCCATGAGTATAACTTCGGTTGTGAGGGAGATCAAGTAAACATTCTTCAGATACATTATTGATATACTTTACTTTCTATAGAAATCTAGTAATCATTTAATGGTACGTGTCGTTTCAAAAAGTAGTAAACCTGACCGTTTTTATATAGAAACTCTCATCCATCAAGACCCCAAAAATAAAAAAATCTTTCTTTAGCTCATCCTGTTGGCAAGGCGATTTCATATTCTCATGATTGTTAGCATCCAATTTATTTACGCCTTAAATATAGTAAAATTAAATTCTGAACCCAAAAAGTATTTGATATGCCTACATTGCTAAAAAAAGTAAAAGCTATGGTACGGTATGGTTTATAAATAGAAACGAGAAGTATAGTACTGGAATACAAGATTTTAGATCTGCAATCGTTGAAAGTGCTGAAGATTCCTAATTAAATCATCATGTAGCAATAAGGAACCTGCACACTTGAAACATTGGCTGGCAATGAAAAGCGAGATTTAACAAATTAAAGGCGAATGAGTCATCGTACACTATCACAAAACATGCATCCTGCTCAAAGTTAGCAAACCATCCGGCGGCGGAGAGAAGGCTGCTAGCAAGTGAATTAACAACTTGTTTTCCTTTTTCAATTTGTATCCGCTGCACCAAAACACTGTTTGCACTCCACGTCAGCGATGGCGATGGACAAAGAGAAGCTGTTCGCTTCCTGCAACCCAACCCTTGTAAGTATTCTAGACTGTACAATTCATTTTTACTTAGTGTAGCCTAGTAATGTACAAAGCTAGCTAGGTGTTTTGTTTTTGTTTTAGAGTATTGTATTATTCACCTAAATCTCACAAATAATCTTACTTACTTTTTTGTTAAATCATTTTTGATTTTTTGATAGAAATTTATTTTAGTTTTGTGTTTGTTGGACAGTAGGAACATATGCATACTTGTAATTATCTTATTCTGTCTCCATAATTTAATGGGTAACTTTAATACTGTCTTTATAAAAGTTACATTTAAATTCAAATAACTCCTTGCTCGTAATAATGTATAAGTAAAGGCCAGTAATCGGTATGATGTCAAATTAAAGTTTGTTGAAATTAAATCAATAATTTGTTTATCAACTTATTTACTGTAGTGTAATCAACTAACATAGATTTAAGATTCTCAAAAAGAAGAAAATGTAGAAAATAGACATTTATTCACAATCTTTTTATCAATAAAATGTTAAAATTTCTTTTTATTAGATGAGGGGCCTGACATCTGCCACGTCTGTTGCAGTGGCCCCATTAAAATTCCGAATCCGGATGGATTATCATGGGATTGACACCTCGGTATCTGTGTGGAATAACTTAAAAGCGTGGGTAAAGAATCATCCGGTTTATTCTAGTTGTCTTGCTGTACTCTGTGGAATAAATGTCATCCCGGTTTTATCATTTGCTGCTGCTTATGTGACAATTAAGATTACAATGCGCATTGGAACTTCTCTACTCCAAGGTACAGTACATAAGTAGCCATATTGTCTTATTCACATCGTCTAGTATACACACACTAGGGCATTTTTTCTGGTGTGCATCTCTAGTATATAGGTGATGTGAAAGGAAATTTTATCAAATCAAAACTATAAAGGTATTATACAACTAGGGAGTCAACTCAACAGGTCAAAGTGATCCAACATGGAGACTACTGCATCCTCAATTGGCCAATCAGATACAAACATTTGAAGTAGTCAATTCCCCTTCCTGTTCACATTGCTTGCTTTCATCCCTCAAGTGGTATGTAAATACCTCTGTATGACTCGCACTCTATTCTTTTTTTATTTTGTTCTGGTTGCTTCAGAAAGAAATGTAAATTCTTTAACTTATTTGATATCTATTTTAAGAATAATTATATGGTAATGTGGGCGTTGCCTCACCTCAAAATAATGCACCTGGATGTGCATATATAATTTCGCTTTCTAAGACAGCAAGCTGATTTTTACTTCTGCTGTTTGATTAAAATTAAAGACCATCTTTATTTACAGGTGTGAAACGATTGCTTGGCTTCCAAACTAAAACTACTAAATTTGAGAAGGAATACCATCTTTCACATGTCAACCAACAGATGAGTGAATACTGGGGGCGCTTTCGCATCGTACCAAGCTCACAAAGAGATAAGAAGGTTGTTAGTCTCTACAACGATGTTGCTGATTTCCAAATGTTGGAAGAATGCACGAAAATGCTACAATCGAATGACAACACCGAAGTCTATAGCTATCTTTCCGGTGTAAGTAATACTGGAGATGCAGACTCTGCTATTGCAGATTTGTATACAGAAAAAGAAGGTAGTACGGAACATCCAGATTTAATTTGTGGGTTGGATCCGAAACAAGTAAATCCTAGCGATATTGTCCCGGTGACCGATGGGAATGATGAAACAGAGACAGTAGACAGCGGTGAAGTAACTGCAAGCGAATCAATGTCTTCTATGGTGGAATCGACAACGTCACTCGAGCAAAGATTATCACGAGATGGATTAAATAAAGGAAAAAGCAAGAGAAAAAAGAGGAAAAGAATCTCATGGCCATTTTTGAAGAAAAAACAAGTACCATAGTTCCCATACGTGTGAAAGGTTGAAATGTTACTAAACATTATCTGCACTACAGTATATGGCTCATTTCAGAATCAGACTCGTAAAGCAAAGTACTGTACACATTTGTCAGATTTGATTGTGAATTTTATTGTTGAAATATCCTTAATAAATAATACTGTACTGGCAGTAAAGTACTGTAAACCCAAAATATTTTTCACTTTAGGTTGGTAGCTCTTGGAAAAAAATGCATAGAAAAAATATGAACAATTACACAATTGTACAATAAGAAGATAGCAATAAATGAAATGTTATGAAATAAAATTACTGTAGTGTCTTTCTATGATTAAAGATTCCAAAAAAGATTTCCTTAGTGTCTGGAATCTTTATAGATAACAAAACATATTGCTTAAATAAAAGTAACCTTTTATCTTTTACTTTGAGATAATAATAAAATCAACTCTCCCAATACCGGACACATTTGAGCTGGCCTAATATATCTGGTTTCTGAAAAGTCTATTCAGGACGTGTTTTTAATGAATTTAGGACCTTTGGGAGAGAGTCCTGTATGGGGAAAGTTGACATAGATGTGTTGCAGGTCTGTATACTCAATCTGACTGCAGGATCTGAGCTAAGGACGAGAATCTGAGATGATAAGATTCCATTCCTGACATATGTTGAGGTATCGAGGTAGCATAACAATTTGGAATGCATTGTATTATTAGTACCGTATGTAATGTACTGTAGTTTATTGCGCTTCTTCCATACATTGATATAGCACGTTTTGCAAAATATTATTTTCAAGGATTTAGAAAGTGGCAAATATTGCAATCCATATTGCAAACAATGAAAAAGAAACTGCTTTATTCCTTCACTAGCCAAAATCTTATACCCTTTTGAAATTTCTTATTTTCAATACTAAAAAGCATCAACTTTCAATTTCATCTTTTGAATAAAATAATATTAATAAATTTAATTTCATTGTTCAAACTTTTGTCAAAAAAGGTAATACATTGATGTTGAACCATTTTCTATTATGAAAAATTATGTACCTTAATTAAGTACCGCACTAATAAATGATATTTATAAAAATTACTAAATAATATCATTATTTTAATATAAATTTATGTGAAATGCATTGTATAAAACAATAATATATAAAAATAATTTTAATAAGTATATCAAAATATGTACATTTCTGTATATAAAATAAGCAGTAAAAAAGAAAAAAAATTACATACATTTTTACATTCGTAGATTCTGTATAGGTTTATGGTTTGGACTTAGTGACTCCCGCTTTGGCTCAACATTATGTGTACGGTTTCGCAAATGGTACACACGTTTGTGTACGCTCACAAGTGCTGGTCGACTCCTTCTGAGTCCTAATTTACCCCCACCGCCGATGGTAAAACTATGACCTTTTTGTTTTGTGCCACACGGAGACGAGTAACCGCTATTGGTTTCACATATGCGCATATTTGGATGGACGGTTCGCTCATTGTTGGAATGTACTGAGTTGTAGGACATACCACCGCTATTTTCGGTATCTCTGGATGGTAGTTGTAGATTCCTCAAGTTATTGGTTACATTTATATTTGTATCTATCCTCTCATTACTAATAATGTCTGACCGTGCTTCCTTGTTTTCTTGCACCATTAAAAAATCTGAAAAGAAAAGTTTAAATGGTTAGAAGAAAAAAGAGAGATTGTCTCAAACAAAGCACTGAAAACATTTTAAAAAGGAGAAAGTGAATTGTTATTTATTTATACTATGTAACCTCTTCAGTCACAGACTGGTCTCCCAGAGGGCCTAGTTATGATCAGTGGCTGTGTATGTACTAGTACACCGGGGTAACCCCGCCACCTCCCTACTCGTCTCAAAAGATGTATTAGGTTCTTTAAGAGTGTACCCTGGACCTACAGTTTATAGTCCTTATCCGAGAAGACTCGTTCTACCACCAGAACCATGAAGCGAGTGAGCCTTGAACCCTTGTTGATGGTATGGCTACGCAATTACGGTTCCACTGTATTAACCGCTCGACCACTCACTCACTGACAGTATTAAACAATTGACAAACACTACATATTTAAACCATAATGTATCATGACACCTACCTTCATGAACTAACTCCCCATCACTTTCTTCATCTCCTTCATACCCAGAATTTATCGAACAAAAACTTTGGTTATTTGGATTTTCAGCAATTTTTTCAATCCCGGGGACAGAGGTTGGAGTGACAGCACGTGGATAAAAATCTGTATCTTTGTCGTCGTTGATATCGGCTGGCTTAGCTTTTGATGAGGGAGACATCAGGAATGATTCCATAGCTGGTGACATGAGATGTTCTTTGGTATTGGGCGACGATAGTGATTCAGCACCAAGCATGTCACACAGCACAGCATATGGAATACTCTGTGATAAAAACATAATATGTAAAGAACTGACCAGTCAACTTGCAAATTACAGGATGGGAAATCTATGCTTTCTAAAAAAAGTCATGTATTACAGTAGGATTTGAACCAAAGATTGTCAAACACGTATGATAATATTTTCATGTACTTTAATTATATATTTTTAGATACAGTACTATGGCAAAATAAATTAAATGAAAATAAAAAATTGAAATGACCTTTCATTATTGCTTAGAATCGATGGCAACACCTTGGTGGTAGGTAGAAAATATTATATGAAAAATATGAGTGATGACCCCACCCAACCTCAACTCCATAAAAAATTAAAGGTAAACCAGCTTTTAGAGAATGTTTACCTCAAATTTGCTAACTTCACTTAGTTCTGTGACAGCGTAACGTTCCTTTACAGCTACTAACTTCACTTCACGATGGTCCGTCAGTGGACTACCTGAAAAACTGAGGACATACTAATGTTTTAAAATACACATTTTTAGATAAAAACTAGTTAAATTTGTTTTTTTCACTACGTTGACTTGAGCAAAAAAAACCCCAAACAAATTTCCTCGTCATTGTTAAAGGCAGTACCACAAAATAAGACCCCAAAAAACAAATTGTTCATCACTGTAACTTACCATTTCCTATGTAGATTGAGTGTGGTCTTCTCTAGATCTTTGATATCAAAGCCTGTAGACTGCAGCATTGTCATAGTCCAGGGGGATTCTGTAAATAATTTAAGATACGACTACTTACTGCTACTACACCATTTATGCTAAGCACATTTTCTACATTTGATGTACAAACAATTAAATTATTTATATACCATAATACAGACAATTTTGTCAAAGTACTCTCACTTGTACTGAAGAAGGGCTAGTGTTGCCCAAAAGCTCTGCCAATTTTTCAGGCTGTTTTTCGTTTTGATTTAGCCTTTTTCTTATTTTATTTTGTATTTCCATTGAGATCCAGCCACTGATAACCACAAAATTGTCATTTATTTTTTACTTATATTATATAATACATTAAAAATGTTGAAAACTAGGCAGTTTAAGAGACTTATTTCAGGCAATGTTATTAATTGATGTAAAGTGCTGTTGTTTATTATTTTATGACAGAAATGTGCACTTTTTATAACTAATAACTACTTACCAGCGTTGAAAACCAGTCTTGTGAGGTATATAGCACATGATGCTATCTTAGCTGGCGACACAGATCCAAACACTGAATGTAGTAGAGATGTTTCACATATGTACATTGCCATGTCCTTTGTCTTCTTGTCGGCAGACACCATTTGACAGAGAAGGTTGAGGTAGTCGACTGCAGTTAACACCTGAAGAATGAATTAAATGCTTTTTGAGAATTTTGATACAATTCAGTGTTTATTGCAAAATCAAAATGTTTGTTTTTAACAAAATAAACCAGAAATGAATGAAATCATTTCATAAACCGATTATGAATAGGTAAATTTTATTATTGTATTTAAAAAAGGTTTGATAGTTTAAAAAAAGAATATTTAGCCTGTCTATTTCAGTACTCTACATTCCTGAGCAATATCCACAAACGGATAAAACACAATCAAGATAACAAAAACTAAAAACAAAAATTGGCTGTTCATTTATCCCCTTTTGCATATATCATTTCACAACCTGCATTCAATTATCAGGTCACAAAAGAAACCAAAACATACCCGTAAATTTCCATGCAGCGTAGCGACAATATCTCCAAGCATTCTTACAACATCCTCATATTGATATGTGCCGTCAGTTAGCCAAGCAGCCTCTCGTATTGTAATGATATCCTTCTCTAGTAATCTAATTCATAAATAAACAAGATTCAGTGCAGGGCCATTTGCGGTTTAATTTTATACAAACACATTCAAACTCCTCAAATCCCACCTTTTTAATTTACATTTTTCCAACACTAACTAATTAACTATTGCTTTTACATTTTTTGGTGATTGTTCAGTGCTTTCATTTTGCGCTATATAAATTTAACATTATTATTATTATTATTGAGTTGGATGGTAATAATATTTCGTAAATTGAAAGATTCCATTAGGTAGAACTAATACCGAATGACACGTGATGCAAACTAACCAATCAAATTGCAAGACTACAATCATAATATATAACATAAGAACTAACAACTTAGAAACCATGAAAAGTAGTGTGTACAAAAAAAGATACCTGGCACATACGACCATTCCAGCAATTCCGACCAACTGCAGATCGGCTCGCGTGATTGGACGCATCATGAGGTAGCGGTCAATGGAGCATATTGTAGTATGTAAAGTTAACGATGAGTAGTCTTTCATTCCAGTCACTTCAATTAACCAATCTACAAGAATATGTCTGGAGAAAAAAATAAGAATATGTAGAATAGGATAATGTATTTGGTTCAATGCACAACACATCAGCCAAAGAAACTTATCTAAAAACCACTGGGCTCAAATAGATTAAAGAGAACAAATGACCATAAACGTTTGTCATCAATTTCATGTACATGTTTTGAGTCTGAAACTTTTGGAAAAATAGATCACTTTTTTTAACTGGTATTTTACCCAGAGGTACTTAATCAGCCACTAACCTCATCTCACTGTTAAGACCTTTTTGTAGTTTGTAGATATTGTGATTGTTTGATGGGATGGACGATTGAAAGAATTGTCTTAAAGTTGAAGCTACTTGTTGAGATGGCAGTCCTCCGTAGAAACCTTTGCAATATGTGGAATATAATTCAAGCTGAAAAACACAGGTAAGCAAACAATTAACAGTGCTGTACTGATATTATGTAACAATCAATTTAATTTTCCTTTATGCTAGAGTGTCAGTATATATACTGACAATCCATCATAATTTGTTATATCATTCAAAATAGGGAAAACAACTGGTGCTCAAGAAAGTATACTAATACTTAATAAATGAGTTGGTTTTAATATCCTACCTTTGCGTCAATACTTCTGCCAGATGCTATTTCACGTAGGCTTCTAATTGACTGTAAACTGTAAACAGATTCTAGGCAACCCTGTAAAAATAGGTAATTTAAGAGTTTATCTACATACAGACTCAAGATATAAATTAGTTTTTATTTATTTAACTTTATTTTACAAATGGGTAGCTCTAACAGATTTACTACAGCAGTACAGCTGACTTGAATCCAGCCCTTTAATTTAGTTATTAAAAGAAACTTTTTTTTAAGTTTATAAAAGCCTTCCATCCAATCTTATCTCAAGCCACCACCAACTCCCATTATGTAACCACCATTAATTTGTAAACAGTTTGTTTTTGCTATTACTGAATAACTTGATTATGTTTGAGTAAAGTATTGCTGTTCATACCAAACTAGATTGAGATGTCTTCCACAGAGCATAGGCAGCATCACTAGAACCAGCCTGGCATGCCTTCTCAAGCCAAGGCCTTGTAATTGTCTCTACCTCGTCCTCCTCTGATAAGCTATGTGTCTTGGCAATACACATTAGTACTGATGGATGGTTATTATTCTATAAATATGTATATAACATAAGAGTGTGAGTGTGTGGCGGGAGTGGGTGGGGGTTGGGGGCTGAGGGATGGCGTGTTGGTGATACCTTTTACCAGTGGTGTGTTACAAAGAACATGATATGCAAACTGGTAATATTACAGTTATTAACTCTATATAAAAAAAATGAATTATGTCATCATCTAAATTCAAAGTATAGTCATGTTTCTGGTCCATTAGTCACTACCAGTTATACTTCTTCATCAGTTCTTCTATGAATGAACGCTAGTTGATCAAATCCAATACAGCTTTGATTTTATGATCATTTGGGTAATTATCCGCTGTACAATTGTTAACATACAAACTCATTGATTAGAGTATATTTGATGTCTTCAAGAATGGTTGTATTACCTTATTGTCGTCACACAAGTCTTGCATACTAGTAAGTACGCAGGCCTTGCAACAAGCACCGTTTGTGTTCCACGGCGGACGAATAAACAGCCACATAAACGTTGAAGCTAACTTTGAATACTGCTCAGCTTTACAAAAGTACTTGGCTGCCACTCGGCCGTTGTATTCAGTATCCTTCCTCCCACTGTCTGTTACTGCTGTAGTGAACAAATACAAAAACCAGAACAAATGTTTTGAATTTTGAATGATCTGATTGTTGCATGCATACGGTTCTACGTGAATGAGAATTTCAATCTAAATTGTTGAGTTATTATTATTTAACTTACGTCCTTCATAGTATAAATAAGCAACACCCAACTTGATCAATGCTTCAATATTGCCTTCATCGGCAGCCCTACAAAAATCAAGCAATTTAGCATTAAATTAGAATGAAGAACTAGTTGCAAACACAATATTATCACACAAATACAAACAGATTTCAATAATTTACAATGGCTAATGGGTAAAAAAAATAGGAAATTGTCCTACAGTCCACAACATGTCAGCTTAATATATGCCTATGATTTACTAATTAGTAGCCTATCATCACATATTGTACAAAGGAAGGCAAAACGTTTTTAAATTGTTATATACACTGGTAATAATTGTCATGTTCCGTATTTTAATAAATGAATAGTAATACTGTAATATGCAGTACCTTTCAAAAAGCTTGAAGTTATTGCCAGATGGCCATTCACCAATAAAAGTTGCCATTTTCCATAAAGTAGATGTTGTGTCTACAAGCTCTTTGAAGCGTGGATGCACCTACAAATAAAACATTTAGAATTAATATAGGCCTATAGGCTATAGTTAAAATCACTTGTGTGTCCTCTAAAAATATTATTATTAATAAAAAATAAAATTATAAATGCCAAACAAGCTGCTCATGACCTAAAAGAGGCAACAATACATTTCTTTATTAAATAGTATTCTACCTGTCTCATTTTAATTAAATCCTTGCATGGTAACCCTTTCAAAATAAGTAACAGTAACTCATCAGGTAACGAGAGAAATCCTTCTTGACGACGACACAATCGAAGCTGACGTAACGGTACTCGGTTTGAAATCAAATCTGGAAATACATAAAATAAACATATATAAAGCAATTAAAAATTAATAATTTAATTAAAATTGAATTGTTAAATGTTATTTGATTGGAGAAAGACCTGCTTGTACTTGTATAATATTTATTTCATTAAGCCTAGCTAGGCCTAGCCTTAACTTTGAACAAGTTATTGAAATAATTCTTTTTTTTTTATATCCAAAGAGCTGTTTGTGGTTTCAGTAAACTAATTTTACTGCATAGGCCTAACATAGGCCTAGACCAATTTGAGCCTAGCTAGAGGCTTGTTCTGGAAACGGTTGACTCAACCGTCGTTGCACCCACCACTCTCGCTTGTCTCGACTGCCTAGCCTAATTTAAATACCAACCTAGCTAGGCCTACCTAGAGCGCTAGAGAGGCTAGCTTTTTGAATACATTATTATTAGACCTAAGCATGTTCATGACTTTCTTACCAAACTATATATATCGACCTGAGAAACATACCTTTCATATCGCTCCTTTTTTCTGCTTGATGAGAATAATATACCCAGTTATTCAGGCCCTAACAAACTACGAGTCTTTTGAATTTGTCTAAACTGAAACCCCGGTTAAATTCAATCGGCCGTTGTAATTTATGCACATGTGTTTTTACATCCGCTAAGACATCTGATTGGTCTATTCAAGCTAAGGACCGCCTCTTTTTGCCTAATTTAGTAAATAAGTTCAAAGGTTATATTTAATACGACACGATAGAGCCCTCTATCGTTAACCTTTAATATTTTCACAACATCGCAAAAATCATCAATCTGTTCGCATTGAAAATGGGAGGTACAGATTCAAAGCTAAATTTCCGAAAAGCTGTTGTTCAACTTACAACAAAAACTCAAGTAAGTAATATATCAATCTTTTCTGTCATCTAAACCGAAAATAGTAACAAATTATTTTGATAAATTGACTGTAATGTGGTTGATTAAACATTACCTCTCTAGCCTATACGACGTGGGTTGATGATGTGACGTGTCTGTCCAGTGGTGGTAGAATAGGCCTAGTAGGCTTGAGTAGTTTAGGAGTAGTAGGCTAGAGTAGAGAAGGCCTTTGTAATGTATGTGTAAATTCCAGGACCAGTGTTGTAGAGTTTTATTTATCGTGTCTATTTGTAGGTAGGCAAACTCGTAAACAAATTGATTTGCCTAAACTAGAAACCTAATTCTATAAAAGCCTATTTTAAAATAGTAGTTAAGTTTAAAACTGATACAGGCCTAGGGAGTAGGCCTATTTCTATACTATAATATTTATTATTTATTATACTAAACATTCAGGATTAAAATATTAACTAGCCAAGTACAATTACAATACAGCTTTTTTTAGCTTAATTTAAAAATCAAGAAATTCTTGTTTAAAAATTAACATTCTGTGTTAATGTTCATTTGATCTCTAGCCTGTTGAAGCTGGTGATGATGCATTTTGGGATCAGTTTTGGGTAGATTCCGTAGCAAGTGTAAGTGATGTGTTTGCCTTGATACCAGCCGCCGAGATCAGAGCTCTAAGAGAAGAATCACCTACAAACTTGGCAACATTATGCTATAAAGTAAGCATTCAAGGAATGAAATAAACATTGTGTTTAGTATAAGATAAGATTCTTTAACTCACTTGGAGCAAATATATGAAACATGACACATAGATAGAGTAAATGCATAATTTAAAAAAACCACTAAAAATATCGAGATAAAAACATTTCAAATTTTGAACACTAACCATTTTCCCTATACAAGATACAGTATATTGTCCCCTTAAAAAATAAATCTTAAAACAAGTTTTGTTGAAATATGTCATTTTAATGTCGCATAATGATTATCCACATTGACCAACATTTGGATCAAAACTATTTATTTACCTGAAAAAACTTTAATTTAAAGCAAGAAATAGTGTTTTTGGTTGAATTTATTATTTTTATTTTGTTATTTTATAATTGAAACATTATTTGTTTTCGTTTTTTTTCTATGTATAAGTAATTAACTTTATTAAAACTACAAAATAACTTATTCAAAGTCTGATTTAGTTAATCTTCATTTTTTTTGGGGACATTACATCTTTAAATTGTTTTTATATTAATTGTTGTTATTGTGATCTTTTTCACAGGCTGTGGAGAAGCTTGTAACGGCAGCTGAGTCTGGCTGTTCATCTCCCAATGATCAACACATTGTCCTCAACTGTGTCAGACTGCTCACACGAATTCTGCCATACATCTTTGAAGATCCAGATTGGAGAGGGTTTTTTTGGTCTACTCTGCCTGGACAATCAGTTAGTATATCAGTAATATTACTGCAGTAATTATAAATAAAGTTACTCTGTAAAAATAGTTCCATTACAGAATTCTGAATGCAGTAATTATAATAAACTTACTCCATTAAAAATAGTTCCATTACAGAATCTGATTGCAAGACAAATCAAACCATAGAATTAATATTTTTATGATTTATTTTGTTATTTGTCAATTATAGAGTGATGAAGAAACACAGCCTCTAGCCCAGTCTTTACTCAACTCTGTGTCAGATCTTCTCTTTTGTCCAGATTTCACCGTCTCTTCTCATAAGAAACCTGGACCAGTAAGTAACTATACATCATAATCATCTGTATTCATCATAATCATCTTTATTGCAATCAATATATAAGAAAATATAGGATTGGATATTAACAAATCATTTTACAAACCAAAAAGTATATAAATATAAAAAAGTACCATATAAAAAGTCACAAACAGCCAAAAACAAAGCTGGGTACCCGACCACTCAAAAAAAAGGCAAAAAATATGTTACTTCAGAATACTGCTGCAGTAATTGTTTAATATGTCTTCTATTTACAGGATAATCATGAAGATCTTCAGTCTATTGATAGCTGTGAGTATATTTGGGAAGCTGGCGTCGGATTTGCCAACACACCTCCTCGTTACGCCCAGTACGACTTAATTCGATGTGAACTTCTTAAACTGCTTCTTACGTGCTTTTCAGAAACTATGTATCTACCACCAATCAGTAAGTATATTCTAAATATAAAGTAGTTTGTTCAAAAATCTATATAAATCCTTTGCCGTTATTAAATAGACATGGTACTGTAAAGAGATCTGAACTGCCGCAAATATAGGTTAACATAAACAAGACGTTGAATAAGTCATTTTGCAGTTTTAATAAAGTTAAAGACTTTCATAGAAAAAAAACTATAAAAGTTTGTCACTTATATAAAGACAAAATAAACAGTTAAATTCAACCAAAAACCTGTTCCAGTCAATTTGATTATTTTAAAATTTTTTTCAGCTAAATAATTGTTTCTTTCAATCCAATTTTTGCTCAAAGTGAATAACTATCATGTGACATTAAACTGGCATATTCAACAAAATAAATGTAAAAATAAATTTTTTTCAGGGGGGAAAATATATCTTTAAAAAGCATATTTTTATAATACAATTTTTCATTAATATTCTTTTTTGCAGGTGATGCACACAATCAGCCAAATTTATGGATATCCTATTTCTGCTCAGCTGAAAACAGACATGCTCTACCACTCTTCACATCCCTACTTAATGTTGTGTGTGCTTATGATCCTATTGGTTATGGGGTGCCTTACAACCATCTCATGTTTGCAGATTACCGAGAACCACTGGTGGAGGTGGCATCACAGGTTTTGTGTGTGACATTGGACCATGAAGGTCCACCAGCATCACCGGTGTCAGTTGATGGTACGGGTACTGGTGCTACGTTAGAGGGATCTCATGAGGTGAGTTTAGAGTGGCTAAAATGCAAAGATACTATGAACTACAGCATCATTTAATGATGTACCTTTTTAGTGTATCTCTGTCACACAGCCGCAACTACGGCTCTTTCGGACATGTAATTTCTGTTAACCACCGGTAAACAACGGTAAATAGCCACAACTGTACACATATAAATGGAAAAAGTAAAATTTAATAATCATGTTTGGCAAAACAATTCTTTCCTTTCTAATCCAACCCCCAACAAAAAAAATCCCCACAAAAAAAACCCCAACCAATTCTCAAACAATGATACAGTATCCATATTCCCCACACAATTTATACAATTCCCCTCAAGTATAGAGAATAGAATAATGTCAAAGACCTGTAGCATGATTTATGTTTTCATTGCAGAGTGGTCCAGACAACTTGTTTGTGAATTATTTATCCAGAATCCACAGAGAAGAGGACTTCTATTTTATTTTGCACGGTTTAACAAGACTTTTGAACAATCCTTTAATACAGGTAATTAGTTGATTATTGTATCTATAAAACCCTTTTGGTTACTCACCCAAGCTGTCTTGGATGCTCAGCAATTGGTAGGCTTGATACAATCTTATTATTTATTTATTTTATTACTAATTATAATATTACATAAAAGATTTTCAATGGAAATTTGCAATTTCTTCGTGAGTTAGCTTCGTATACTGATTTAATGTTTGTATTTACCAAATGCCAATAATACTGCAACCTTTTCTTTCAGACGTATTTGCCAGGCTCCACAAAGAAGGTTGCCTTCCACCAAGAGCTACTGGTTCTTTTCTGGAAGATGTGTGACCACAACAAAAAGTTTCTCTTTTATGTGCTCAAAAGCAGTGATGTACTGGATGTTCTGGTGCCAATCCTCTATCATTTGAATGATGCCAGAGCTGATCAATGTAAGCGGTTAAATCTTAACTCCACATATTTGTAAATATCAAATGCTACAGTACTGCTCCCAACCAGTCATCCATTCAGTATATTATTATTGATGTATAAAGTATCTAGTCTATCTGGTGAGGACTACAAGATGGACCCAAAAAAAATGATTAACCTCAACTTGTTACAATAACGATGTTAAATTTAAAATAAAGCGAAAAATGCAGGGCGCCTCTAAGAGCTGAACAATCAACAGAAAAAAAAGCGCCAAAAATTAATGTAAAGTATACGATGTTCAAAAACTCTTTGAGCTAACATGAACATTACATTATGTGGCAGAAAACATAAGCAGATAATTGTCTAATCATTTTCTTTCTTTTTTTTACAGCAAGAGTTGGTCTGATGCACATAGGTGTTTTCATACTACTCTTGCTGAGTGGAGAGCGTAATTTTGGTGTCCGTCTCAACAAACCCTACAGTGTACGGGTTCCGATGGATATCCCTGTATTCACTGGCACGCATGCTGATTTTCTCATTATTGTAAGTATGGAATGATATAATAATTTGTAATACGTCGTGAGGTGTTTTCCCGATTAATCGTACGTTTAAAACGGTACTTGGTATGATCAAGTAGCGTTCATGTTCCCACCTAATCATCCATGTTTGTAGTGGTTTTCATTATTTGTTTGTCATTGTTTCTAGGTATTCCATAAGATCATTACGTCTGGTCATCCAAGACTGCAGCCATTGTTTGACTGTCTCCTTACAATTATTGTCAATGGTAAGTATGTGTACTTAGTTAGTTAATTCTCTTTCATCCCAATTGGGACCACAAATCTTGTTGTTTCAGTAACAAAGGGATTGTACTGGTTAGCCTGGTGCTCTATGAATAATGACAAGGGCCAAAATGCCTGGGTAACCCCTTACTTCTATTTTAAAAGATGCTCTACACTATCAAACTTTTTATGACAAAAAAAATGTGATATGCCCATATATGGACATGATGATGTCATATCACTACCACATTTGGGTATATCACTACAATATTTGGGCACATCAAACTTTTTTTGTCAAACAGACAGAGCTTAAATCATTTAACTAACATTAAGTTGTTTGTGTTCCAGTTTCACCGTATCTAAAAAGTCTGTCAATGGTATCGGCCAATAAGTTGCTTCATCTGCTGGAAGCCTTCTCAACTCCCTGGTTTCTCTTCTCCAACCCAGCAAACCACCATCTTGTTTTCTTTCTCTTGGAGGTGTTCAACAATATTATTCAATACCAGTTTGATGGTAAATATATTTTTTTTTAGTTTTTGTTTTTCCTAATAAATTGTTGTGATATTCTTTTTATGTTTCATTTCATTTCATTTATTTCGTCTCATATACTTATAACAAAAAAATAACAAACAATAGAGAGAGACAGGATTCCCAAAAGCGAACTAAATCAAACTATCAAGTGATATAAAGTTTGCGTTACACCACGTATATTAGTTCAGAACAAACTTTATATCAACATTTGATTTCGCCATGCAAACCTTCAATCAATACATATTCTTTTTACTTATTCAGATGTTACTAACCTTTACTGGATAAGTTTCTATATATTGATGTTTTCAGTTTGCTTATACTTTTTCTTTTTATTCACAGGAAACTCAAATTTAGTTTACACAATCATTAGAAAAAGAAATGTATTTCACCAATTGGCTAACTTGCCTACTGACCAATCATCAATCAATAAAGCACTCGCTAAACGAGGACGTAAAATGACGCATACACCCTCAACGGAGCAGGAACCACAGACAATGGAGGGCGCTATACCTCCTATAGATGCAGAACCAGGGACGTTAAAGGCGTCATTGGCTGCTACTCCAGGTATGCTATATAGGTGTTATTACGAAGGAAAATTTCAAAATATTAAATCTATAAATTAGAAATAAATAGTTACTGTTATTGTGCTGGTAACTGGTTTTGCTTTCTCAATGGTATGGTATGCAAATAACATCAGCACCACCACCTGATTTCTTGACAAATCTCTATTAATAGTTTTAGGCCATGTGCAAGCCATTGTAAGTATGTAAATAGACCATTTTAGCTTGCCGTCTCGTCAGTAGCAGTACAGTAAGCAAATTATATTATTGGATGGCAGATGTCGTCTTGTCAGTAGCAGTATAGAAAATTAAATTATTATATTATTACTGGCAGGTGTTGAGTCAATGACTGAGAAATCCAAGCTAGCAGGCCCAGGGCAAGCCATGGTGGCTGCTGGCAATGCTCAAGGAATCCAACCTACAACATCACAACAAGCATCTTTACCATCTCAGGTACTTGATTTACTTATTTTCTTTTTATCTATATATAAATTAACATAATAGAACGCCATAGAAAGCTTGTCTGTGACCAAATAAAACAAATATAGAACATTATCCAACAATAGCTTTTTTACCCAACTGCAATCCCTAGAATTATTTGTTTTTAAACATTTATTTTAATCCTAAAATATAATCTTTTTTTCAGGCTGCCCCTGTTAGTGACACTGAGAGTTCAGTGGCTGATGATAGCAAGACCTCACCCATTAAACCAGGCTCGGCTCTAGCAGGAAACTTGGCGTCTATGACACTTGACGATGGGCAGTCAAGTCATGTGAGAAGGGCGCCCTCTGTAACAAGTACAACCAGTGGTACTACGATGGGTGACTGGAAGCCTACAACTGAATGGGTAAGTTTTTAATTTACTTACTAATGATGAAATTAATTATAAAAAAGAAAGTTACTTTAGAGTAGTAACTTCTTTTTAAATTGTAGTCATGTCCAGCTGATACACAAAGCAAAATAAACACTGCTCTCTGCTTTGTTTTTAACATAATCATTTCAAACAATCTCAGCTTCTACAAAATCCACTATAAATTGTTCAATTCAATCAGTGATATGTAACATTGGTGATATGATAATACAAAATATGTTTATTTGTTCTTAGGTACAAACATGGAAACAGAAGCTGCCTCTTCAGACCATCATGAGACTGTTGCAAGTGCTTGTACCACAAGTTGAGAAAATCTGCATTGATAAGTAAGTTACTAAATGCAGTATATACCTATGTGTGGTTTGAAGCTCAATCCTGGCCTTCAGGAATTTTCAAATGCAGTAATTTAGCTAAAGATAGATTTAAAGCTTAGTTCCCACTAGAGTCAACACAACGATGTAACGCAAAGTAAGTTATTTGACCAATCACAAGCGGTTGATTATTTTAGCTGTTGCTTATCATTATTGGTCAACCCGCTTGTGTTGCGTCCACGTTCTTGCGTTGCATCTCTAGTGGGAACCAAACTTAAAGGGTGGCTGTCAACATGGTAATAGTGTGTAGCAAGATTGTCAAACTGTGTTGCGTCCACGTTCTTGCGTTGCATCTCTAGTGGGAACCAAACTTAAAGGGTGGCTGTCAACATGGTAATAGTGTGTAGCAAGATTGTCAAACTGTGTTGCGTCCACGTTCTTGCGTTGCATCTCTAGTGGGAACCAAACTTAAAGGGTGGCTGTCAACATGGTAATAGTGTGTAGCAAGATTGTCAAACTGTGTTGCGTCCACGTTCTTGCGTTGTATCTCTAGTGGGAACCACACTTAAAGGGTGGCTGTCAACATGGTAATAGTGTGTAGCAAGATTGTCAAACTGTGTTGCGTCCACATTCTTGCGTTGCATCTCTAGTGGGAACCACACTTAAAGGGTGGCTGTCAACATGGTAATAGTGTGTAGCAAGATTGTCAAACTGTGTTGCGTCCACGTTCTTGCGTTGCATCTCTAGTGGGAACCACACTTCAAGGGTGGCTGTCAACATGGTAATAGTGTGTAGCAAGATTGTCAAACTGTGTTGCGTCCACGTTCTTGCGTTGCATCTCTAGTGGGAACCACACTTAAAGGGTGGCTGTCAACATGGTAATAGTGTGTAGCAAGATTGTCAAATTGTGTTGCGTCCATGTTCTTGCGTTGCATCTCTAGTGGGAACCACACCTAAAGGGTGGCTGTCAACATGGTAATAGTGTGTAGCAAGATTGTCAAATTGTGTTGCGTCCATGTTCTTGCGTTGCATCTCTAGTGGGAACCACACTTAAAGGGTGGCTGTCAACATGGTAATAGTGTGTAGCAAGATTGTCAAATTGTGTTGCGTCCACGTTCTTGCGTTGTATCTCTAGTGGGAACCACACTTAAAGGGTGGCTGTCAACATTGTAATAGTGTGTAGCAAGATTGTCAAATTGTGTTGCGTCCACGTTCTTGCGTTGCATCTCTAGTGGGAACCACACCTAAAGGGTGGCTGTCAACATGGTAATAGTGTGTAGCAAGATTGTCAAATTGTGTTGCGTCCACGTTCTTGCGTTGCATCTCTAGTGGGAACCACACCTAAAGGGTGGCTGTCAACATGGTAATAGTGTGTAGCAAGATTGTCAAATTGTGTTGCGTCCACGTTCTTGCGTTGCATCTCTAGTGGGAACCACACTTCAAGGGTGGCTGTCAACATGGTAATAGTGTGTAGCAAGATTGTCAAACTGTGTTGCGTCCACGTTCTTGCGTTGCATCTCTAGTGGGAACCACACTTCAAGGGTGGCTGTCAACATGGTAATAGTGTGTAGCAAGATTGTCAAACTGTATAATAAACCATAAAGGTTTTTTTTAGGAAGGCTGTGGCGGTTGCTAACTAGTTGAGAGTAGTTGGAAAACTTTAATGACATTTCAAAGAAACTTAATATAGTCATTTTCTCTTCTTTTTTAACAGGGGGTTAACAGATGAAAGTGAAATTTTGAAATTTCTTCAGCATGGTACACTTGTCGGCCTTCTACCGGTTCCTCATCCGATATTGATACGGAAATATCAGGCGAACAGCGGCACACAGATGTGGTTTAGGACCTACATGTGGGGGATCATTTATCTCAGGTTAGTAAAACAATGTATAACATTATTTGTATTGTTTTGTACCAAGTTTGCCAATGATGATGACATTATCCTGTTTTCCATAAGTTAAAAAGGAGTTTTGAACCTGTGGCCGTATCCATCAATCACACTTAGGCTAAGTTAAAGGCACATTCCCTAATTTTTTCGATCTAATTTAAGGTCACAAACTGCATTTTATGTAAATTTAAATAATGTATTGACCTATTGCGATAATTTTTTTGTATTTAAATGGTAAAAATGGGAAATATTAGTTAATTCTAATAATTAATATATTATTTCATTTTGCTTCTGGGATGCACCCACTTCTGGGATGCACCCACTTCTGGGATGCACCCACTTTCGATCGATCGCGAAAGCAAAACAAATGGAAGAACCGTTACTTACTTAAATTCCGGGTCTTCCCCAATTTGTATTATTAACATATTCTGCTAAAAAAGAAAGACAATTAATACAGCAACTAGACAACGCCAGACAATGCCTATAGCTAGCGTATGATATTTGTACATGTCATTATTTACTAGCTAGGTTAGACCTAAAGACTCCATGAGAAGAAATTTGACGCGAGCTACTTGCATTGTTTTTCTCTTTTTATCGTAATTCACCATAAAACAGAAGTTTAATTCTGAGACCTGTAATTTTAAATTGTTCAATTTTTGAGTGTGTAATGTACTTCTTTTTAGGAACGTGGATCCCCCTATTTGGTATGACACAGGCGTCAAGCTGTTTGAAGTACAAAGGGTTAAAGATATTAGTTGAATATAGTTTTTAACAATTCTATTAATATTATACAGATGAATGAATTGATTTTATGTCTATAGTCATACTATGCCTATATATAGGCATAGTCTTGACTATATATAGTCATACTATGCCTATATATAGACATAGTCTTGACTATATATAGTCATACAATGCCTATATATAGGCATAGTCTTGACTGTTGTATCCAATTGTATTCATATAGAATATTAATAAATGTTATTTGATGAATAGCAATAACTTTCATACTAATTTCTTTTTTTTTATCAAACAATTTTAATTATTTTTTTGAAAATCATGTTACATCAATGAATAAAACAGATTTGAAAGCATTCAACAGGTTTATGTGCTAAACAAAACACCTGTGAAATTAAAGTATAAATGTTATAAAATTTATTTATTTAAAAACAGGAAATTAAACATTAAAAATGTATCTATTGGTGCAATTGGTAAAATACATTTAGCTATTAATGTTCTTAAGGCATCGTACAACGATGCCCGACAAAAAGTCTTGACTCATCGGTGCTGTCCGAGTTGAATCCTGACAAGACAAGTCGACTTGAAATAGCGTTGTGCATAGTTTTTAGATCGTCGGGGAAACTTTAAACACGTTTAATTTTCTCCCGACGAGTCGGGCCTCGTTGTGCTGTCTGAGTTGGCCTTAAGTAAATCAGTTGCTAATATACTTCAAGATGACATTTTCACACTGTGTACCAAGCATTGACTATTGGATTAGGAATGGCTGCTGAAACAAATCTGCAATAGTGCTGTTGGGCTTGAGTTTACAAGTCATTTATATTTTGATTTATAATTAATTCATATGGCATCACAGATTGGAATGACTTTAAAAAAAAATTGCAATTTTACTTTATTTATTTAGGTATTCTTTTTATTAACAGTTTTTTTTCAAAATGTTTGATATGAAGAGTATTAAATATTTGTAATATTGTATATAATTTTAATTATTGGTTCAAATGGAATATGTAATATATTAGATCTTTTGTAATATAATAATATGATTTGTTTTTACTGTAATTTTACATTATATAATCCTATTTAAATGTTGCTGGCATTTTATGACAATGTTGGCTGTATTGTATCATTCTAGTTGAAATAATTAAATAAACAAAATAAAACATTTTTTTTTCTGATTGTTTTATTTTCATCAGCCACAATTATATGAAAACAAGCCATGTTTAGATTATGTTTTAATTTCATTAAAATACAACTTGAAATTTAACAAAAAAACTTCACCACCTACTTTAGCCTACATATAACCTTCCTAACTGTTTTATTTTCAGCTATTTATTCAATGATGTCATTATAAATGTATACCTATTAACAAAAAATTCTTTTTTTTCTCATTTTTCTCTATTCCAACATCTAAATTGTTGAGCAGAAACTTGGATCCCCCGATATGGTTTGATACTGACGTGAAACTCTTTGAAATTCAACGCGTGTAATACTTTCATTTTTATTCCTTGTTCATGCATCAATTCTATGTTTATATAGTATCTGCAACAACAAATCTAAATATATTGTGAATTTGTTTTATGTTACTTCTAGTTTTATCTCAAACTTTCTTATTGCATCATGCAGCATCCAAGTCTATAAAGCCATAGCTGTTAGTGAACATCTATTTAAAATGAATTGGTGTTGTGATAGTCAATGGAAGCTATCTCAACACCAATATGTTTGTGAGCATGTGCAGATGTTTTGCTGTATTGCTTTGTGGTCTTTGGATGCTGCATTGTACAACCAAACTATCAATAAGTACTCTAGCTAGTTCATCCTATTTTTGTCTTTACTCAATGAAATATTTATACCCACATTACTATTAGATTACAATCATAAAGAAATTAATATGGTAATAATTGCCAATATTATTCCTTCTTTTTATAAATATCATTCATATAAAGACTGTTTTTGTTTGAACCAATGTTTCTGGTATGAAAAACCAAGCACCCTTTAAAAAATAACTTCACTTCATTAAACAAAAACATTAACAGAAATGTTATCAAAGAATCCTGTTTTATTTATAAAATAATCGTTATTCAAAAGTTCA
This sequence comes from Antedon bifida, assembly GCF_963402885.1. Classification (NCBI taxonomy): domain Eukaryota; kingdom Metazoa; phylum Echinodermata; class Crinoidea; order Comatulida; family Antedonidae; genus Antedon; species Antedon bifida. The sequence goes on along the minus strand of NC_136229.1, from coordinate 32,914,571 downwards.
CAAGTAAAGCTCTGTCTACACTATCGTGGGCCTATAAAAGGTCCATGATCACAAATCACAATAAATATCCCAATAGCTTAACGTAATTATTGTTCATTACATAAACCCAATATGTTATATTATGTTTTTTTTTAAATTCTGCATGTACTGTTACTGTGTTTGTTTGGTTTTGTTGTTTTGTGTACTTGTTACAGACCAATCTATGAAGGTCATCACTTCTTAGCATACTATTACAGTATGGATGTGCTACTATAAACCCCTCAATTTGTAGTAATTTTCATGCTTTATAGGTTTGGCTGTTGTACTATGTTTAGCATCCATTAGGTTAAGCACCATACTTGTTATATATTATAGATAGTATGCCAGAAATGTATCCTTAAAAATTAGCTTTATCCTCTATCCAGCATGCTTTACCAAATATACCTTTGTGTTTAATACATACTATTAGACATTAAGAAATATTATAAGAATATTAAAAGTATGAAGATACTGTCTGATACTATAAAAATAAAATAATTACTTTTCTATATCTAGAAAAGTATTTGTAGTTAAAAAAGTAAACCTTGTCCTAAAAGATAACCCCATATCATTATAGCATTTAGTATTTTCAATTGAGTATTGATTATCATTATCAACTTTTTGTTGTAAATGTCTACATTGGTGTTTTGTTGTTATAGATTTGTCGGATTCAAATATAACTATTTAAATATATTTGCATTATGTATACGATGGTAATCATGTATCAATATTTATAAAGATAATGAGCAAATTCAAAATTTACGCAGACTCATAAAGGTAGACTAATATTTAATAATGTGCCCCATAAACCGGGATTGTATTAGTGACTCGTAGGTATATGTAACTTATCCCTTAGTTTATAATGTAAAACTCCTTTATGCTGATATGTGGCAGTTTATCACTTATTTTGTCAATGATGAGGATGTATAGAAAATAATATAGATTTTGAATGTCTTTTTCAGGACAAATCAAAAGAACATCAATTCTAACCTTACATACAATAGGCTAGAACACTACCAGCTGTGTCAATAACTTTTATCATAATAACTTTTAAAAAGTGTTGAAATTACTACAGTTTGTTTTTAAAGTGATTTTACTCTATTTAATAGTATTCATTACAATGTAAGCCCATAGAAAGGCCTAAAAAAAGGTGGAACATGATACAAACATAATACTATTTATCAGATGTTCTTTTGGGATCAATATCTATGTCTCTCAATACTTTATTTTTGATAATTTGTAAATACATTTAAGTTATTGTTTGGCTAAAACTCTAATATTCAATGGCAAAGCTTAGAGAAAGAACTTGGTGCTATTGTTCTACTGGCAGTGTATATGGTTTAATCATTAATCATTTGCTACAATCACAAATTTGAAAGTTGGTTACTGTGATGGGGATGTTTTTGTCTGTTTATCTTCTATTATTATTTGCTTATTTATTAAATTACTTTAAATGTATAAATAATAAACCTGATTAGTATTATTTATTGCTGAATAAATGTTAATTTAATGAATTTGTATTTCCAAAATCCATTTATTAAATGCCATTATGTGTAGGTAGGCCTGTTGACCTGAATTAAACAACTCAACTCATCTGAAAGCAACTACTTACAATAGTTGTGCAAGAGTGCAAGCCGACTTTCAAACAACTGAACTGAAACGAAGCAGTGTGTTGCCTATGCTACATTTCCTTTCAGTTCTGGAAAATCATCAATTTTTTTAACATACTTTCTTTGAGTTATGGTAAATTGAGGTCACTTGCTTGGAGTGCTTATGGCAACACAACTGAGATTAATGCTCACATAACTCCCATTTTTAGTTACCTACCAAAGAACATTAGATTAATTAACATGATGACCAGGATTCCACAGTGCGGGCACCTACAGACATCTGGCAGTGAGAGCCATCATAACATTCACGTGTCCATAGTGGCTCGAGGAAGACCAGTGTTACGTGTCCATAGTGGCTCGAGGAAGGCCAGTGTTACTCACTGTTTGTATAGTTTTGTAAAGATTTGTTTGTAAATATGGGATCCATTCACACTAAGGGAAAAAATATTTATTGAGTTATTATTAGTACAATACTTAATATTTAATAATATTTAAGGGAAATATCTTGCATAAGTGTGATTGGTCAATATGGCCACTGGTCCAGAGTGCCTCCGAAATGTAATGGAGTCTATGTGGTCAATATCCGCCTTTAAGTGCTAACAAAAACAACACACACAAAGCAATAAATATTACAAACAATAATACAAAATCCTGTCCAATGGACTTTTATTGAATTACAACAAAACAAAGTTCCACAAACCCACCACTTGTTAAAAAAAACTACAATGGCAAGCTAACTATGAAGCTTGTTGCCTTATGTACAAATTAACATTTAGGCACTTTAAGCAAAAACAGTAAATTACAATTACTTTTAAATGTACTAAATACATTGGACATTATTACATTGATAATTCTTTATTTTAAATGGAAAATTAACTCTAACTTTTGTCTATGAAGTTTAGAAATGAATAAAAAGTGTGTAACTACAAACAATACAAAAACAATGTAGCCTACAATAAGAAATTTACATTTCTTTGGACAATAAATTGAGGTTGAACATCGGCTGATGTTAAAGGAAAATGAGAAAAAAAAGACAAATCGTGAATGAAAAATAACAGATAATCTTACTTATACAAATTGTTGAAATATAATTAAAACAAAACATTATATTAGGCTCTATAGACCAGGCAATGTATACTTTAAATACAGTATATATATTTAGGACCATAATTGAATACAACACAAATCAGTACACACACTTTCATCTGAATTTTTTTTAATAGAAAAAATTTAGTTTTTTACATTTTTACTGGCAGTGATTACACTGGAACTTCCCATACAGATTGTCCTAATAATGACGGTTGTGATTTTGATTGAATTTTTCCTGGGCTTTATAAAAAATTCCTTCTTGGTTTATCTACAGAGTATACTACATGGTTTAGGTCATGTTTTAAGATTTAATATTAGCATGTCCTTTTCATAGTTTGAGTTATACCCTGTCGTACCCCATATGAATGACATCCCCCGACCTGACCTTTCAAGCCAATGCTAATAGTATTTATTTCAATACCTTTGATATATTTATTCTATTTATTTATTCAACTTTATTTGACTAGGTTAGCTTTAAAAGCTGTACTACTTGAAGTAATCATTTTTTTTATGAATGTTGTATTTTGAGTTGTGCAACATTGTCTGATACAAGTCTTTTTGTTTGTTTGCTGATTTAAATGTTTATTTGCTGTTAATGGTATCATCATTTTTCATGAATGATTTATTGTTTGTACACCATCAAATAACTCTTCTATCATAGAAGAACGATCAGTATTTGCTTGCCATTAGTCTTCATAGAAAATATTGTCAAATAGTACTGTAGTTCCTCTATCTGTACATTCTCTAGTCATCTGATTCATTACATCATCTGTTAGGTTACAATTATTCATTTCCAGCTTCATCAGTTTTGGAGACATAATCAGAGACCATAATAAAGTATCATCAATGTTGCTCAAATCATTATCACTTAAATAGAGAATTTGTAATTGAACTTCTCCATTTGAACACTCTCTGGCCATGTCATTCATTACATCACCTGATAAATTGCAGTTACGCATTTCAAGCTTCCAGAGCTCGGAAAATAAATTTAACAAAGAACCCAGCAAAGTACCATCTATGTTGCTAAGATTATTACCACTAATATTGAGCCACTAAGGCTAATCCACAATATGAACAATTGATTACATCACTTGGTAGAATGCAATTATTATGCATTACAATTTTCTCATTTAGCTTAAAGGACAAAATCATTAAGGAGCCCATGTTTATCATGTGATTGATTACATCACCTGATAGATTGCAATTTTGCATTACCAACTTCTTTAGCTTAGGAGACATATTTAGTAAAGAACCCAGTAAAGTACCATCAATGTTGCTGAGATTATTACCACTGATATTGAGGCCCAATAATGGTAATTGAACTCTTCTATTTGAACACTCTTTAATCATGTAGTTCACTGCATCATCTGATAGATTGCAATTACACATTTCAAGCATACTTAGCTCAGAAAACAAAATGAATAAAGAACTCAGTAGAGAACCATCAATGGTGCTGAGATTATTATCACTGATAAACAGGTCAGCTATTGGTAATTGAACTCCTCTATTCAAACACTCTCTGATCATATCATTCATTACATCACCTGATAGCTTGCAGTTATTCATTTTAAGTACGCTTAGCCCAGAAAAGAAAATGAACAAAGAACTTAGTAAAGAACCATCAATGGTGCTGAAATTATTATCACTGATAAACAGGTCAGCTAATGGTAATTGAACTCCTCTATACAAACACTCTCTGATCATATCATTCATTACATCACCTGATAGCTTGCAGTTATTCATTTTAAGTACTCTTAGCTCAGAAAATAAAATGAATAAAGAACTTAGTAAAGAACCATCAATGGTACTGAGATTATTATCACTGATTAACAGGTTAGCTAATGGTAATTGAACTCCTCTATTTAAGCACTCTCTGATCATATCATTCATTACATCACCTGATAGCTTGCAATTATTCATTTTAAACTTCCTTAGCTCAGGTGACAAAATGAACAAAGAACCCAGTAAAGAACCATCAACATTGCTGAGGTTATTATCATGGATTCTTAGATTTTCTAATGCTAATTGAACTCCTCTATTTGAACACTCTCTGATCATGTCATTGAATACATCACCTGATAAATTGCAATTACTCATTTTAAGCCAACACATCATAGGAGACATAATCATAAAAGAACCCAGTAAAGAACCATCAACATTGCTGAGGTTATTATCATTGATTCTTAGCTGTTTTAATACTAATTGAACTCCTCTATTTGAACACTCTCTGATCATGTCATTGAATACATCACCTGATAAATTGCAATTACTCATTTTAAGCCACCACATCATAGGAGACATAATCATAAAAGAACCCAGTAAAGTACCATCAATGTTATCAAAATTATTGTTGGAGATATTGAGCACGTTTAATACTAATTGACCACCTCTAATTAAACACTCTTTAATCATATCATTCATTAGGTGGCCTGATTGATTTTTAATCATAACATTGTCACAACTTGAATCAATGCTCAAAAGGTGCGCAATTACCCTTCCTTTGCCATCTAATGCCATATTACTACAAAATGTAGATAACGTATCATCAATATATTCCATAGAATGAAGTTTCCTAATTATATGTATGAAATGGACATCACAATGTGTACCTGGACTAATATGATGAATAAACATTCGTATGGAGGCAGATATATTGTCAATGTGTTGATTTAGTTCAGTACATTTCATTTTAGCAATTAGTGTTTTGAGTACAGCATCCTCATGCTGTTTTTTAACCAACTGCAAATTTTTTGGTAGAGAGCGATATTTTGATAAATTATTTGTAATCCAATGATTTAAAAATATACCAGCTTTATCACCAAGAAAACCAACTGCAAACTCTCTTGCAATTGCTAAGTGCTCACTTTCCATTATTTCGTCCCATTCATTATCATTCAATGGTGTAAGTAATTGTGTTACACCTTCAATACATTCATTTTCCATACCTTCATTTTCACATAATTTGGACAAGTAAAATCCTACCAATGACTCTACTATCAATTTGTGCGGAGGCATGTAAATGCTTTCAAAGTTAGATTTTGAAATTGGTGCATCTTCATAAACAAATCCAAGTTTTAAGGCTAGGTCAACTATATCTTTGTTATCTTTCAAATCACGTTTGTCTATTGAAAGTTGATTTACTTTTAAGCTCTTATACATGTATTTTCCTAACAAAATCATAGCCTTTACATACTCCTCTGGAGCATCTTCAAGTTTAGAAATCTTTCTGTATTTTTCTTGTTGTTTGTTAAACTGATTTAAAATACAGCGAAATATTTCTTTGAAAAGGTCGGCTTTATTATGAGGAAGACATTGATTTTCTTCCCATAGAAGGCAGATTAAGAGGAGCAACATTGGACTTCTGCACATTGAGTATACTGTATCTGTATTTGGCAAAGTATACCTATCAATCCCCAATTCATCTACAAGAGATGTTCCCAATTCCGGTTTTCTAAAATAACTGAAGTGTTTGACAATATACTCTTTTATGCTCTGGCTATTAAACCCTTTAACTTTTACATGTACATTACACTTGTTAATGAATTCATCTATGTTCTCTGATCTTGATGTAAGTATCACTGTACTCCTCTCCATTATTTCCTTTGTAAACAGACGAATTAAGCTCTTGTTACTAAATCTTAATTCATCTAACCCATCTAATAACAACACAATTTTATCATCATGCATCAGTAGAAAATCTACTAAAGAATCTTTTGAAAGTTTTGTATGTCTACTAAAATCTTTCATATCCGTTTGTTTTTCGATGAGATCTAAAATGTCATCATCTTTTTCTAAATCTCTTATATTTAAAAGAAATACTATTTTACCTTCAAAAAGTATTTTGCCAGTAGCCCAGTTGGATGCTAACCGTCTTAAAATAGTAGTTTTCCCAATACCACCCTGGCCCTCTATAAGTGTTTTACAATTTGGTGTTGATTTGATAATATCTGCAACATCTTCTAATGTTGTTGGTTTTGCTTCTTTTTTATCATTTTCTTTGAGTAGTTCCAAATCGGTAAACATCTGTGAAATGTCAACTTTGTATCTTGCTCTCATTATAGCTGGTGTAAATTGACTGGCCACTTTGCACAATACGTTCTGTCTTTTAAGCAAATATTCTTCTATCTTTTCTAAATACAAAGACATATATTTAATTGTAAATATCTATAAAAAATATACCATATATAAAACTGTGATTAATAACTTTTGATCAAATTTATGTATATCTATGTATAAGTGTTTTTATTTTGACTCAGAATGAATATGCAGTATTTCATTAAGTAGTAGGCTACATTGTAATATCATCATTTAAATTGAAAATGATATTAAATTTAAGTTTTACATTTTCAACAATTTTTTTAATGTTACTTTATAGAGAGTCACAATATAAAAATGTTCAAACTAGTCACTAGGACAGATTAGATACATGCAGACATACAAGATAAAAACAAATACAAATTTTAAAGACTTCACAGAGAACCTTAATTTACAGTAAACTGTAGAGTAAAGTATGTACACTAGATTTTTACTGATAGAAGGAGAGGCCATCCTGCATACTTTTTTACCACAGCTCTCCAAAACTGTCAACTTTATACAATATATAGCTCACTACACTCATTCATCATCCTAATGAAATGTTTTGACTGTAAGTTCTAATAATCATTCTATTGATTTGGACACCAAAAGGTTAAGATTTAAATCTATTTTAAAATGTTTTATTTCTTTTTTAAAAAACATTCTTGAATTTAATTGAAATTGAATTGTAAAATTGGTAAATGTATATATGCAAACGTATTACTCACCTGTGTCTGAATTAAGGTCTTTTTGAAATCTTTGTTCTTCTTTACTCTTAGTCAGGACATTCTTTTTAGACACACAGATAGTTTCCAATTCAACTGTGTAATAAATAAAGAAAACTGATTTTGTGTTTCATTATCATTCATCATAATGTTCTTCACATTAATCTGTCTAGTTTATAAAGAAGAATAATTAGAAGTTTATTTACTATCAATCTGTGAAACAAAATTTTTTATGCAGCCAATTTTGTTTGAACAATTATGGTGTGGAAAGCGAAAAAAGCAAAAAAAACAACAAAAAAACAGAAAAACAATAGGGCATAGATGTACAAATTGTTATTTCAAACATACGTTGATTTATCAGCTTTTGACTTAAATCTTCTTCCCAAACATTGATCTCTTGAAATGCTTCCAAACAGGGTGGTATTACAGCATCTCTGGTTATTTTCACTGGAATCACCTTTGCCTGATCTAATGTGTTGTTGTCTAACATTTTCTGAATAGCTGTTGCCACAACATACTTGACCTGGTTATTCATGGATTCTGCTCCAAATCCCACTACAACTTTCCTGCATTGGTGCATAAGTTTGATCATACTTTCGATTTTAAGTTGTCCAGGTTTTCCATCTTTTCTTGTGACACATGTAACGTTTGGTTTTATCCTTTGTAGATCTTGTAAAACTTTATTTTCCCACTCTTTATTTTCGCTTATTATATAAAAATCATAGTTATTCACTGAAATTAAAAAATTCGCTTGGATCAGTATCTATGCCAATTCATTTCAAGATGAAAACGTTGGATTAATAGAATAAAAAATAATGAATAATTTGAATTTGTTGATTTGGCTGACCATTTACTTCAATTCGATTGCCTCATTTTTATCAATCTTTTACCTCATGAAAATATTCTTCCCATCCAACTTGTAAACATTCGTTATTTGTAATTATTATGCCACAAATTAGCAACTATAAATGTTGATGTACAGCATTATCAATTCAATTATATTATTTATTACAAATATTATCAACACAGAAACTGAAAGTGTCTATTTTATAACATGCATAGATAGTAGGCCTACATTTGCAAATAACTTGCCTGCTTTTGTTTTAACACATTTTTGAATTCTCTGTTCAAAAGATTAATAACCAAAAAAAAATTGTCTATCGCATGACCTGGTCAATCTAAAGTAGTCTATAAATGTTTGTTTTAATTCAATTTAAACTAATATTTTCTATAAATATCAAAATGATTTCTGAATTTAGCTCACCTGTTTCAACACATTTTTGCAATCCTTCTTCTGAGGATGAACAACAGTCCTTTGATTTCTCTGTTAATAATAACCATTATTACTATTATGTTTACTATACCTTAATCTATTGTCACACGTCCTGTTTTTAATTATTTATGTACAGGTGGTATTTCTTCTTAATACCGGGTAAACTCTTCTATACAAAAACTGATCATTACAGTGAAAAATAAACATTAGAACTAAATCTAGTAGTAGAGGTCCCAAAAACGGTTACACTCCCCTGATACTGATACTATTTTTGCAGCTGGCAAATAAGAAAAACTTTTAAGATACAAGAAAAAATTGAACGAAGGAACATTTACAGAAGATTTCCACTGTATTTTTACTTTACCATAGATTTTGATAATCTGTTGGCATATATCTCCTTCCCAACCATTTAACACTTGTAATGTTTCCAGTGCTTGTGGTACCACGGCATCATTGGTTATTTTTACAGCAAGTAACCTTTCTTGTTTAAGGGTCTTGTTATCCAACAGTTTCTCAATAGCTCCTACTGCACTAAACTTGTCCTCTGATAAATGCGATGTAAACCCAACTAAAATCTTCTTGCATCTACTCATCGGTTCTATCAGATATTTGATTTTAAATTTTTCATTTTTTCTCTTTCTGCTTAGACATTTCACTTCTGGATTTTCATTTTGAAGGTCTTGTAAAGTTTTCTTTTCCCACTCTCTATCGTTACTTATGATGTAAAAATCATAGTCATGTTCTGAAAGAATTCATTTAAGATACATTGTCCCCCAAAAACATGAAAAATGAAGATTAATACAATCAGACTTTAAATAGACCATTTTGCAGTTTAATAAAGTTATTATTACTGTAAAAAACCAAAACAATTATGAAACGGTGAATTTTAACCATAACCCTTCTTTTTTTGCTTTAAATTACAATTTTTTTTTTCGATCCAGTTTTTGGTCAAAGTGAATAAATATTACATGACATTAAAATGGCATATTCAACAAAAAATTTGAAAATCTATTTTTTTAGGGGGACAATGTAATATATATTGTCCTTAAATGTTTTTGTTGAATATGCCATTTTAATGTCACATAATAGTTATTCACTTTTTTTTTCCAAAAATTGGATTGAAAAAAAACCAATTTACCTAAATAAAATAATCAAATTTAACCGTTTATTTTGTCTTTTTATAAGTGAAAACATGGTTTTTATTTATTTTTTAAAAAAACTTTATTAAAAAGCTGCAAAATGGCCTATTCAATGTCTTTTTTTATCAATATTCATCATTAATGTTTTTGGGGGACAACATCTTTAACATACATATTTGAGAAAATGATAATAATAATAATAATAATAATAATAATAATATTCGTTTCGTATTCGTAAAGAACTGATAACCTTTTTTAAATACTATACCTGATTTTGCCATGTTGTCACTACAATTTCTGGTTTATTTTCTGAAAGCAAAAATGACTAACGCTTCAAAAGACATATTAAATATTAGCTAAATATTTGCAATTATATCAATGAATTTATTTAATATCCTAAAGCTCTGTCTACTCTATCAAACTAGTTTGACAAAAAAGGTATGATGTGCCCAAATATAGTAGTGATATACCCAAATATGGTAGTGATATGACATCATCATGTCCATATATGGGCACATCACATTTTTTTTTGTCAAGTGTAGAAAAAAACAAAAACTTAGTTTCATTTTTAAAGATCAATTTCACAATATATACCTATATTGCATCAAAACTAAAATGTCATTATGATTTATAGATACCTTGATTTATATATAAATACAAAGGCAAATTACTTATAAAATGACAATGCCAGGGCCGTAGCCAGGATCTGTCAAGGGGGGGTTCGGACAATAAGTATTTGGGTCACTGCGCCGCGGGTGGGGTCTGAGGCGAATTTAGTGACACCCCTTGATGGCCGGAAATGGTACTCTCGTACATAAAATTCATGATAAATGGCACCTCTAATTGGCCGGAAAAACACTCTCATGCAGCATGCTACGATTGAACAAAACGATCGTACTTTTTTCCTCCTCCTCACGATAACATTTGTTGCCGCTGTATGTTAGATGCGCATGCTCTGTGTGCGGAACCACCGCCGATTGTTTGATCATTCACTCGGTATTTTGTTTTGCGTTCAAGTTACAAGCCCCCCAAAAAAAGCACAATTTGGGTGAGAAGGCAAATTCAATGCTTATTATAGCCAGGGGCGGACCCAGGGGTGTTTCCCTTGTGGCCCGGGCAACAGCCTTAATTTCATACTAAATGTTGTTTCTGCCACTAAATTAAAATTGAGTTCCATTTCATCGTATTTTACAATATCCATCCGGACCCGGAACTTGATAGGCTTAGTCATAAAGTAGTTACAAAGTTGCAGGGCATTTTATTATTGTTGAATGTTTTGATATTAGCCTAATTGTTAAAACGACCTTCACAACCAAAATATTTCTTTTCATTTTAAATGGAACGCTGCAAAAATAATCCTCTGCTTCATCGGAGCATGAATACCTAATAACCAGACAAGAACGTATCTTTGTTACGTTTTACTATCAATCCATTTTCATGTCACGCAATCCATTTTTCAACAATATAGTAGTATAATAATAACATTTTGATTGAATAGTGAGGGATTAGTTACAGTTTGACTTTGAATAAACCATTGGTAATTTACTGAAAATCCAAAATTATTCAATTAAAGAAACGCTCAACACATGAGAAATAGATGTCGGTCGATAAACTTCTGACGACGACTAAAACAACGACAATCAGCTAAATGCTAGTGATTTTATTTCATCTCTGGCTTGTTACATTTTTCATGACACATTACCGGACTCCCCCTCCTCTCGCAATGAACGACAGTACAGATCTTCCCTATCTAGGCTCGTGTATGTAGCATACTACGTTATTCACAAATTACCCACGCATAGCAGTGTTACTAGAGCCATCACAGATTACCTCTAATGGATCAATCATTCATACATGAATTCAAAAATTCATCGACAAACGAAATATAGCCTATATTCATTCCTTTTAAATATTAGGCATATTGCCAAGGCTAATAATCGATTTGTCCATAATTATTGCGTTTTGCCGAGGGTTTTCCATAATCTAAGGCCAATTTTTAGGCCAAATCATAATTGTGCGTATTCTGTATTTCCGATGCGTGTAGTACCCTATTTATCTTCATTTCCGTACGTTCGTAAATATTAGGCCGAATTTCCGTAGTAATTTATAGACGTTCCGAAATTTTAACCGTGTTATACCGGTAGCAGAACAAAGTTTGCTTCTTTCTGCAAATGTCCTATCATTCTTTTCAATATTTTATTTGGAGTGTGGTTTAAAACAACACTTTTGTAAAGTTTATAGTGGATAAATAAAAATGAATTTTTGGAAATGGTGGTTTTAACATCTGACTTTATTTAGCATTTTTAATTTAGCCTTTTGCTCAATATATTTATAGCAACAGCTTCATATTTTTTGTATAACTTTTTAAAATTATTAATTGATAATTAATTTACAATAATTGAGTACAGTTATTAGAATGTATTACCGTACCAAAAGTACCTTCATCGGGGACCTCCCTGTGACGTTCGCATTGAACGAAAAAAAAATTATCATGAATTTTACGTGCGAGAGTACCATTTGCGGCCATCTAGGGGTGTCATTTAACAATTTTCTTGCTCAAATACTCAGTGTCTACAGCCCTGGAGTCTTTGGGCAACCCTCTTAAAATAGTCCTGCGACCGCCCCTGATAGCTCTATCTATATTTATTTACAGCAATTTGTTGAGGAAACTAAATATATCAATGTAAATAGGTGGTATTGATACAGTTGAGTAGGCCTACGTATCGGCTGGTGGTCTAGAAAAAAATAATCGAATGCTATAGGTGTAAACTACAGTACATGATACCATAGATATTATAGTTAATATATTAAATTCACTATAATCCACTATACTTCATAGCCACACATACATATTGTAGGTAACCGCAGCGTTCCATTTTTTGATGTACGTCGGAAGGCTATATATGCATGCTGACTGCCAGTGATCGAAACAATAGGTACGCGGTTGTCTAGCGGTGTCCTTTGTACGATTCGTTCGTGCCCAAGCTCACGTCAATATCATGTTACATCCTGGGACCAAAAATTTGTATTATTTTTCGGCAACCAATTCATTTGTTTAACAATAAGGTATGAGTTATTCACGAACGAGTTAACAAATTTTTCAATTTACAAATAACCTTTTGTATTGTGGGGCACGTATTTGGAGGATTTTCAGAGATGAGGGTGGTGAGGTATTGGGGATGTCGGGGATGGGGGTTCGCAGTCGGTTAAGGGGGATTCGCTGTAAAGGGGGGGGGGGGGGGGGGTTCGCCCGAACCATAAACCCCCCCCCCCCCCCCCCCCCCCTGACTACGGGCCTGAATGCTGTGGGTATCAGTGGCTGGATATCAATGAAGATACAAAATAAAATAAGCAAAAAGCTAAATCAAAACAATAAAGTAAAACAGCTATAAAAATTAGCAGAGCTTTCGGGCAACACTAGCCCTTATCAGTGCAAGTGAGAGTACTTAGAAACAGTAGATGATTTTAATATAATGTATACAACAAAGTGGAAACTGCCTGAACATTACTTAAACATTAAACATTATTTAAAAAAACTTACATCATCAAAACAAAATAATCTTTAGCTTTACTAACCTCAGTTCTTGGCTGTTGAAGACTATAACATTTTAGGAGCTTGAGTTTACTGTTTGGTAGTGAAACACAGCTTTCTTCTTAATTTGATACTGTATCATTTACCACACTGCTGTTCCCTTGTAAGCCTTGCTTAAAATGGCTTCTTCACTGTAGATTGATATCGTATGACTATTATACTTGTGACGTATTCCATTAGACAATCCAAATATTTTCAGGAAACGATGCATAAACAGAATTTAAAAGGACCTTTCAATATCAACAAAGAACAACATCGTACAACAATACAGAATAGTTTTGAACCTGGGAGCTGTTGTAGTTTTGTAGACTGTTCATGTTGTGGTGTTTAGATCCGAGTATTCCATACACTAAATTTGATTTAAAATGACATCACAAATGTGATCTTTAAAAAGTACATCTTTATAGCAACAATTCATTTTCATTTATTGCTAGGATATACAGTATAATATATTTGTAAGATGATTAAAATTAATAAAAAGAGATCATAACTGAAAATCAATGTGATTGTTTGCAAGCCTCGTTTAAGGCTGATGCATTCTCACATCCTAACAGTTACTTGTTTTGTTTATTATTATCTTTGTAATGTTGTTATTATTTTTTTTAATTCAAATAGCTTTTAATTTGCTATAATGTATATTTTCTGAAGAAGACTTTAAATAAAATTAACACAATATTGTTCTTTCCTCCTTACTATTATTATTATTTCACTTGAATATTCTACAACATTTGATAATATTAAAATATTTTTGAACTTAATTTCTAGACATACTATTCGTTAAAAAGTTTAATTGTCCAAGTCAATGAACATCCGGCAATGCACCCCACCTAATTTGAAAATATATTAGTAAACTCTCTAAACTAAATTTTACATATTATACAATAACACACAATTGATTTTTGGTTGTTAAATATTACACTGACATATTTGCCTACATTTAAAAAAAGAATTTATCTTTATTTATTAAAAAAATATATCTAGATATAAAAGTGTACTGTTGGATTATCCTTATTAGTATTAAACATTTTTACATAGAATAATTATCCGTGGTCAGTGGTAAATATGTATCACTTTTCATTCACTAATCTATTCTATACAACCAAATCCAGGGAGAAATCCATAAATTAGGATACAGCAGGTACATCCTTAAAGATGTAGTGTCCCCCAAAATGAAGATTAATAAATCAGACTTTAAATAGGCCATTTTCCAGTTTTGATTGGAAGTTATTCACTTCTGTAAACAAAATTTAAAAAAATAAGTATTTCACTTATAAAAATAAAAAAGAAACGATTAATTTTAACCAAAAACCATTGTCTGACAGACAATTTAAGCATTTTTTGGCTTTAAATTACATTTTTTCAGGTAAATCATTTTTTTTTCTCGATTCGATCCAGTGTTTGGTCAAGGTGAATAACTATTACGTGACATTAAAATGGCATATTCAATAAAACATTTTTGTTTAGGGGGACCTTTAATATAATTACTATCTTACTTGTACTACTCTCAAATGCGAGAATCTAAAGCCGTTTTAACATTTCAAACAAGCTTGGACTAACATTCCTTTCAACTCCATTAGAAATTCTCTTAAAAGCCTGCATAGGGCCAAAAGTATTTGGTAAACGCTGTGTAGTTGACTATAGTCTGAAACCAATTCAATATGTGTAATTGCTGGCTCTTGGCTCAACATATAATAGGCAACACATTGCTGTGTACATCACAATTACTGTCTAAAAAGGTAATTCCTGAAGTTCTCATGCTGCCCTAGGCTCACTTTGTATGCATCACTAACATTGTAATTGTAGTTCTTGTCTTAGGCTCAAGCAATCAGTGATACGTTGAGCTGTATCACTAGCTGTCCTTCGTAGTTCTTGTGTCTAGACTCAAGCTGTTGGTGACACGTTGCTGTATTCGTCACGAATACTGTCTAAAAAGCTCATTCCTGAAGTGCTCATGGTTGTCTGCTGCTGTTTGAAAGACTGCTGTCGTTTCTAATATACAAATTAAATAAAAAAAAAAATTAAAATGTAAAAAAACAATTTAGCAAAATTTGTTGTCTGTCTATGTTACACTGTTGTCACATAGTAATAATATTGAACTGTTAGATTCTCAAAATGTACAGGACATTAAATCTCAAACCTTGTGGGAAAATAAACGTATACTGTCAGACGGAAAGTATTTATACTTCAAAGATTGGTTAGAGTCGGGCTATAAAACAATTGGGGACATTTTGGTCAATAACAGAATTGTAAGTCTAGAGATTTGGGTTGGTATTTATCAATATTTGCTTATATTTTTGCTTAAGCTGAAATATTTAAGAAGTGCTTAAGCAAATAACTTAATCTTATTTATCAAACCGTCTCAGCATAAAAATTGTCTTAGATAAATTTTACTTTGCACATGCCCAAATTAAACTCTAGAGTTTATTATGTCTTAAGAAGAAAAATCCTTGCTTACGCGTGCGCATTAGCTTTTTTCTTTTAGCGATGGCGGCGCTGTAACATTTTATCTCCGTATTTTTACTCCCAACAAAAGAGGGCGCATTCTGGCTACTATTGTATTTATTACTGTACTTGAAATAGAGAAAGAGCACAACAATGCTCAATGTTCCGGCCTAGCACGCTCGTGTTGTCAAAAAAGAATGTTTGAGATAAGACGAAATTTTTCATCTTAAGGCAGGGTGTTGTTCGTCTTAGATTTAAGACAAAATTAAGCAAATATTTTTGCTTAGATATATTAATAAATCTGTCTTAGGCAAAATCAAGGATTTAAGGCAAAGTTAAGACGATTTTTTTGCTAAGCAATTAGTTTAATAAATCTGGCCGCTGATTCCCACATTAATAATAAAGCATAATGGGATAATAGAATACTTTAAGCTCATGAATGCTATTCCTATTGAAGGAAGGAAGTATTGGCACAACCTAGAATAGAGAAAGAACAAGTTAATGTTGAAATTAAAAATGAATTATTCTAATCAAATGTTAAAATGTTTTTATGATAAGTTTATAATTGAATTAACGACAGTGCCAATCTCCCAAGTAAAATGGGAAACAGATTTTTTAAATAAAGACTATGGTAGGGAACAAAATATGGAATAATAAAGTCAAAGATATGAAACATATGGTATAAGTTGCGCAATTCAATTTTAAACTTTTACATCGCATACATGTAATAAAAGATTACATATATGGAAATTGTCTAAAACTAATATTTGCGATAGAAGTAAGAATATGCATGTTACAAAATGGAATAATGTTAAAATTAAATTATTAGAATTCATAGAATACTGTAAGAAAATATAAAACTAGTACAGGCTGTAGTATATATTATATAAACATTCAAGACTAAAGGTATAATGGAAATAATAACTGTACTAGTAGTTACTATAAAGTTCTGTAAAAATGTAATCAAGCAATTGAATTAAGTTTAGGCATAACGCATAATTGTAACACAGCTGCTATGATAGTATGCTATATATGAAATAATGCTAAACATAAAATCATACCTATAAGACCATACATCATAAAACTAGACAACAAACACTATGCCTATACTAAAACCAAAATATGATAGAAATAAATGTATTAGGGTAAAACATAGACTGAAACACACGGTCAAACATATAAGTAAACAAACAAATGTAAATGGCCAACATAGTAAGAACAGAATTTTCAGGTTTAGCAATAGTGGAATAAAACAAATGTAATACAAGGCCAAAACATAAAATGTAGCATACAATATAGAAACTGTGTTAAACTGATTGGTGAAGGTAAATAGGTTTAATGTGTATGGGTGTATATACTTGTTATGGATGTAATATAAGGTCAAAACAAAAAAGAACACATACAAATTGTGTGTACTGAATTAAAATTTAATAAAAGGTACGATTTGCTCTAAATGTAAAATGAATGAAACCACGAAAGAGAGAAAAAAAAAATGTTGTCACATGGTAGAGCTGTGTTCTGATCCTTTTGTGCAGAGGCAAAATGCAGAGACCTTAACGGCTTTTTTGACATATTTTAATGCTTTTCTTTTCTTCCAGGCCCTGCTCAAGGGTCCACATAAGCCTCAGGGCCCCTGGCTTTAGCCAGTGAGAGCTCATAGTTGTTACATTACTGCTTTTGTGACAACTTTAACGTTTTTGCTTACCAAATTATGGTGTTGGTTACCTAATTCAAGCAATTAAAACAAATAGCTAACTTACAAGCAAAGCTTCTCTATCTTCTCGTTCTTTCTTTTCACTTGAAGATGTTGATTTCTAAAATCACAAATAGACATTATTAGCAAGTACAGTATGTTACACACATGAATGAGGGCACTGTTGGATTTGTGTAACCTGTAGTGTAATATGACATTTGTTTTGTAGAAGATCAGAGTGTTTATGTTTATTTCCAAATTTGAGAATGCTAATGACTAAACTCTCTTATCCTTGGCAATATACCTAAATTGAGAATATACTGGATATATTTATGATGGTTCCCTTAAAACTATTTAATTAGTTAAGAAACAATTGACCACTGTGACTGACCACTGTGACTTACCACTGGACTAACTGACCATGGTGCATTATCCTGATCTGAAAGAGCATCAGAGTCTGTTTTTGATCTGAGCATGCTCAATGAACTGTCTTCTTTCTTTAATTCACGATTACAAGATTTGAGAAAGGTAACTACATCTTCATGATCATATTCCTCAGCGATGGTTAAAGGAGTTCTGTCGTTAGTGTCGCGGACATCAATCATTGCACGGTTTGCTACTAGCCACTTGCATGATTCTAGTTGACCACTGCAAATACAAAGTATAACAACATCAAATTAACACTGCAAAAATATTGATATTACTTTCAAGATTGCAAATGTATGCAGTATTTAAAATTTAAAAAGCTATCTTTAAAAACTAAAATAATTTTGCAGAAAATTAAGATCTTTATGTTTCCTGGTTGTTTTCTCACACAGTACATAAAAAGAAAGTAATGACTAGAATAATTCATTTACCTCATTGCTGACAGATGCAGAGGTGTCTGGCGGTCCACAGTGCGGGATCCCACAGACATGCCCATGGCAGTCAAGACCATCATAACATTCACATGTCCATTTATAGCAGCCAGATGAAGACCAGTGTAACCTGTAGGAGTTTCTGCATTGATGTCTGCATCAGAAATTGTCAAAAACTTGACCACATCTAGCTGACCGTTTGCAGAGGAGGTTAATAGAGGTGTAAAGCCTTGTTCATCTTTGAGTCTAACAGGAAGAGATATAATCAACAGTGGAGGTGACAAAATAGTGCTATTCAAATATTGCATAAAAGTTCAGTGGGGTAAAGTTTGATTCTAAATTGGAAGCACTGAAACAACGTAAGCGCAACACAGCCAATATTAAGCTTATCATTTGCTAATTATTATTTCTTTTTTTAAAGTTTTTATTTTAGTTTCCAAACTCTTTAGAATTTGAGATAAAAGAAAAACACAATTTTCCAATCATAAATAAAGTTTTGTTTTATATACAATGAAATTGAAGATTTTAAACAGTATATTGAAGACCTCATTTATTCTTTAAAATCCTTTTCTTAGGTACTAACAAAAAGTTTTAGATTTCTCAAAAAACTTACTCTTTCAACTCTGGTTTAAGATTTAGCAATTGTTTAACTCTATTCAGATTTCCTTTCCTACAACACACATGGATACTGTCACCAGCAAGCAATGCTTCCTCTTTTTGCCTTTCTTCCTCTTTTTTCAGTTCTTCTTCTTCCCTTTTTATTCGTTCTCTTTCCTCACGTGCATGAATACCAGCCTTGAATTAAAGACATTGGAAATATTAATTAAAATTTATTTTTAAAAAAGAAATTCATTCTTCTTCTTTAAATTAAAGAGTTTTTAGTAATTTTAACTATTAGTAAATTTTAAAAAAGGATAAAAACAAGAAGACAATCAATCAGTTATACCTCAAATCCTGCCATGTAATCCCTTCTTTGACGTTCTCGTTCACTGTCACTAGACGGCGGTCGAGGTGTAAAATGATCATCTTCTGAAACTTCTTCAATTTTTCTTAATGTTCTTGGTTGTTGAGGTAAAGACTCTGTTTGATACTGCACGCTGTCAACTGGTTGATGTTCAGAAGATCCACCAGTATCGCGATACCGACCATGACCACCACTCGAGCCAGTTTCTCTGCTGTGACCTCTTTGATCTTTGTTATTTCTAGAATTCTCTCCCTTCTCATCTTCACTATCACTGCCACTGGATGAACTATCACTACTTTCTCCAGAACTATCCGTGTCATCAGACTCGCTTCTTTCGTCTTGTTTTCCATCCACTTCATCTTCACTCTCGCTCTCACTGGATGATGTACTCTCATTGCTCTGTTTTGTGCGACTATCACGACTTGTTTGGCTTCCTCTACTACCTTCACTATCATAACCAGTGCTAGTGTTTTCAACGATTATCATTCTCTGCAGTCGTGGTTCTTCCTCAGCGTAAGCGTCACTATCAGCACTTCTCTCTACATAACTTGTTTGTGAGTCGGTTTCAGAATCTGAATCTGATGCATCTAAATATAGAAATATTTATCCTTATTAAACCTTAGATATAATAATAATAATCATTTGTGAAAAGAGTAGAGAATGTTTTTGCGATATCTTGATATTTTATAAAAACATTATTATTGGAAACTACTCACAAATTAGTTTATTATGAACCACAATTTTGAATTTAAAATCGTCTTTTCTCATCTTTTATAAGTGCGTTTCTTTTGTACTCAACTATCTTTGCTTTTACCTATATTACTACATGTCCAAATACTGTAGCACTGATGAAGGAACACATTGACACAGCAGGATAGGTTTTTAGAAGTTACATTATTTATTATAATTATCTAAATCATGTTTTTTTGTATAGGTTTCCAATGGCAAATCTTGGGGAAATTTGGTAACATTATGGCCAATTTTATTATTAGGATCTAAAAATGAACTAAATCTTCTTACCCATAGTGATGTTACCAACAGGTAAAGTTCTAGTTGTCTTGCCATCCTCATCCTGACCAGATAACCATTTATCACAGAGGAATTCGTAAACCACATCATCTTGGAACTCTTTCACTTGCACCTTCTCTAAAAACCATCCACAACCTAAATAAATAAACCAGTTTATAGTTTGATATAAAAAATAAAACTCACACACAGTATAAAACAGACAAGACTTGTCACCAAGCCTCCACTCTCCACGCAATTTCAACACATTGGATTTTTCATAAATTTTACTCAGCTTCTTTGATGCTCAATTCCTAAACATAAATGTGTAAAACTTACCCAGCTCTTTCCTGTCATGACCAATTTCAACACATTGCAATTTCCCCACAAAAAATGATTCCACTTTAAAAACATCAACCTATACAAAAAGGAAAAGAATAGTTTCTGTTACAGTCTGTTGAGACCAAAAAGTGGGTTCAAGTCTTGTCATATGTCAGGATTTTTTCTTATGACAAATTACAACTCCACTCCCAAAGACTTGTACAGTAATTGGACTTTGTTTATGTAGAGCATCTTGTGTATATTTTTGTCTTGTGAACAGGATTGCCACCTTTAAGGATAGTGAATGAATTCGCTTATGGTTATCTTTGGCAATTTGCCTAAATATATAATTTTAAAAAAAATATTTAAATGAAAAAAACACAAACCTGGCCTCTTTGAAACTTTGCTTTCTTGTTCTGACTTGTATCTCTTGGTTGTTTCAGCTTTATTTTCCCTGTATTGCCATTTTCACCAAATAATGTAATAAAAATATCTGCATGTGTACTTGCACCAAGCCTAACACCCGTGTGAATTAGCAACTCGTAAATTGACCTACGGCCAGACTTGATCCTTGGCCCGTGTTTTAAGTGTTCGTAATCTTCATTTGCAGGAGGAGAATCTACTTGTACCCCTATTTCTGGAGAAGGAGAATCGGTCTGTGTCTCCTGATCAGGTGGTGTCTGCGCCTCTGTAGAAATCATTGTCTGCGTTGATATCTCAAGCTGCGTTTGTGTTGCCATTTCAGGCATAGTTTGTGTGGAAATGGTCGGTGGAATGGGCACAGTCTGGGTGGATATTGTCGGTGGAGGAGGTACAGTCTGGGTGGATATTGTTGGGGGTGGGGGCTTAGTTTGAGTAGATGATGTAACTGGTTGAGGTTTTGTTTGAATTGCCATATCTGCTTGGTAAGGGTCTGTCATGCTTTCTTCATTGTTGGATCTGCGTGTTTGGGTGTCTTTAGAATTTTCTTTCTCTACAGTTTGTGTACTAATTTCACGACCTGTCTGTGTTGTGTTGTCGATGCTGTAAAGATCTGGATTGTCTGGCTTTGCCGTTGACTCCGTTTCCTCTTCTTCTTCCTCTTCATCATTGACATCAACTTGTGCCATCTGAATACTAATAAAAAATAATACTACTAGTAAACTTTCTGAACCAAAAAAGTGTCCTTTTAATAGTTTTAATATATTTGTTTGGATTATTAAGTTAACTTCTTGAAGTTTATCCTAATTGAAAGCTGTGCTGTTAAAGTTTGATCTAAAAACCTTGTAGGTAATATGAACAATCGCTGCCTACCTCAACCATTCTGGAACCTGATTGGATGAATTAGCTTGATTCACTGCAGCCTGATTTATTGGTACAAGGATATTCATTGGTTCATCTTCAGAAACTTCAGATTCTGATTCTGATGTATCATCATAATTCTGCGGAGTCTGAATATACAAGATTTAAATTACTGTACAGTATTGTCGCAAATATAAAACTTTAAACTGTTTACTATTAATTATTGTAATAAAATTCATGATTTTCAAATGTCATATCATCATCATCATTTCAAGTATAAGTATATTCTAATCATAATATTCATTCTATAATCATCAAAGTATAATAATGTATTTGCGTGAGATTGCCAGCAACAGAAATAAGTGGCTTTTGTTATTTTGAATCTTTATTTTTACGTTATTTTATATTTTTGTTGTTGTAAGATGCATGCATGTAAGAACTTATCAGTTTTTGTAAATCCACAGTGCGTGGTTTTGTTACATTTTTTGGAATGAAGTTACCTATATATATAATGTACACAGTACCAACCTTCTTAGAAATTCTGATTTTTCTTCCTGAGATATCATAACCAAACCTAGCCGAGCTTGGTTGTGATTGGTCTGTTAGACCAACAGCTGACTTGGGGCGACTGTTCTTATGGTTGCCATTAACTTCCTGTCGCCGCATTCCATACGAGGATTTAGGTCGCGTTGGTGATCTCCTTTTTGATTCCTCATTGCCATTTATACTTGGTAGACTGCTCCTGTTTCGACTATTATTCACTCTGTAAGCCTGATAAACAGAAATAATGGTTAATGTTCTTGCTTTCAATCCTATGGCTCTGGGTTCAAATCCTGGTTGAATACAAGAATTTGTACGTAATAGTTGACTTTATAGTTACACAAATGCAAGTTTAGTCTAATTGATCAGACTCAATTTAATTTTGTGGATTTTCTTTAATATATCAACATATAATTATGTTACACACCCCTAAAAATCTGTGTTTGTCATGTCATCATAAAACAAAGCATAAACATAATTTGAGTGTATGTCATATATTCCAAAAACTCAATCAAAATACGCACCTTCGCTGAATATTTAGGGTTGTTCAGGTTATCTAATGGAACCGTTTCCTAAAAAAAAACATTAACATTTATTAATCATTATAAAAAATCATCACATTCATTATAAAAAATACATTGAGTATATGTTTTTTCTTTTCACATTTAAGGTTTATGTGAAAAGTTTAATATAGAATAACTAGGTAGTGCACTTAGTATGTTGTATGTGCAAATGTTTTGACAGGAATTCTTACTGTTGCCACTAGCAATCTTGTTGCATTGTTCACCAATCTGGCAGCCTCGCCCTTTGACAGCATTGGACCGTGTCGTGACCGTATTAACACTGGGCCACCTTTAAAGTTACCACGTCTTATAAATGAAAAAAAAATGTTTCTCTAGTTAGTTAATTAAATAAACTAGTATGTTTATTTTAGCCTTTCTTGCTATGAAACGTCCAATTGTTAAGAGTTGCTAAACAATGTGAACATTTTGATCGACATTATTGAAGTTATAATATACAATGATTTCTAATTCTCAGTTATTCAATTTTTTTTTAGTAGACTTACCGTTTTTTTGGTGATGATTTTGGTTTAGCAACGTTTGTGTAAGGACTCTGAAAGGATAAAATTCAATCAATTTAAACAAACCAAATTTACTGAGCCCATTATATTGTTATGGAGCAAAATGCATACTCTTTCTAATCTACTTAAGCACCTAACCCTGGTAATAAGCAAAGAGCAAAAACCACCTCTCAGAATTAAGTTAAGTAGTATTAAAGTTAGCTGAATTGGATACAATCGGATATGACACTACATATCAGGGCCGTAGCCACCAGTAATGGTAGGTAAGTGACCACCTGACCACTTTTTCCGAGAGGCCTTTGACCACCTAGTGGCTTGAACAGAGATTGTTTCCTTTCCTTGTGAATACCGGACCCCTTTATTTCTTGTGGCATATCATATTAATGCAGGTGAGTAGTGCAGCTGTTTGTGCTCTATTGCATTTTACTGTAGTTAGTACTATTCTTGCAGTTGTTACAATGTTAATGTAGTATGAGACCTTCCTCATCAGTAATGTATTGCAATGTTTAACTGAATAAAAAAATAACACTTACAATAGGATATGTATTTATCATATATTGATCAACGTCTTTCCTAAAAGATAATAAAAATGTATTGAATATATGCATTAAATACATAACACACATACATAACATAAATGTATTATTATACATTGCATTGAGAGTGACTATGGTAATAGAGGTTGCAATCTGAATTGAGAGACTTGCACAGGAAACTCAACAAGTAGAAAAGTACAAACTAATGTATCTCTTTTTAAAATACCATATATCCTTGGGTATAATCCCACTTCAGGTCTAATCCCACCTCCTGCTTTATTTCTGATTTCACAAACAGGCATATACCCCAGTATTGACTTACGATTTGGATGTTAGCCTCATCTATAACCAGTTCTGATGAGTTTTTACAAGAAATGCTTACTAATATCTTGTTTTCCTGAAGCAGGCTTTCTCTGTCCCACCCACCAAAGTCGGCCCAATTTTGTGTTCTAGTGGGGTGGGATATATCAGAGGATATACGGTACCTTAATAACCATGTGTATTCCAATCTTATTGTTTTTGTATGCAGCAATATTATCATTTTATAAAGATGTACTGTATGTTATCTCAACTACAGTACTGTAGTGCTTTGAATGCTTCCCAAGCCTTTTTAATGGGAATTAGTTTAAACATAAGCCTGGGGAGTCAAAATACCAGAAAATAAAATGATTATTTCACCTGATATCAGACTCCCTCTTTGTATTGGGTCTGCACGTCATGCTATTCAGTTGACGACGAACACGAGTTTCTCTGAAGTAATGTTTCAAGGCTCTATCGTGCAAACCATCATACATTAATGTAGGTCTCTGAAAAAAAATATAATTGCATTTTATACCAAGTGTTTGAATGGTTAACCTTGTGCCTTGAGACAGTACATGGGTGAAAAGAGGAAGGCAAAGGAAAGAAAGGTTACAGTGGATGAAGAGTAAAGAAGAAAAAATATCTAATTATATGTACAATTTTAACATATTTTATTTAAGTTTGCTTCATACAGGTATAGTATTTATTGTATCTGTTTTCTGTTTCATACTTTCGTTGCTGTTGGTTTTGATGAAATAAAATAAAATTGTTTTCAGCATTACTGCTGTGCAGTCTTTGAGTTTCTCTCAGCTTTGTCTTCAAATTGAAATAAGAGTGTTGTACAATGCCAAAAAAGTAACACATAATAAATAATTTAATTTAAATACATTTTAATAAAGGTAAAGTTAATTACAATACAAGCGTTCGTTTCCATTTATGTTTTACTGTAAATAAAGAATGGTGGCAAAGCAGGTGGCAACCCCTTTGGCCAACCGCATTATCAATAATTTGCTTTGTAATTTTTTACGATGGTGATTTAGTTGGTAAGTATAGAGTTAGTATATTCATTTCCTCAATGGATTTACAGAAATTACAAAAGTTAGCGATACAAATCATAACCAGTGGATGTAAAAGAGAAGAAAAAACACCAACAATAAGAAGATACCATTCATATAAAAGGTAGGTTTGGTGATATTTATTAAAAGGCATTTATTTTTTTCAGACTTGTATCTGTTAAGATACATGTTATAATTGATTAGGTTTTGGGTATCAACTGAAGTCTTTTGACATTAGCATTTTCATTGAAGTCTGAATTGTATGAGACTTTACATAAACACAATTAATTTCCTTCTCTACAAAATTCCTTTTCTTTAATTCTCGTATTGAGTAACACATAAATAAACAACCCATGATCTTAGAATAATTCTTATAAATAGTAACCATGGTAACAATAATATCGCCAGAAGCAGTAATAATATAATGGGTTTATGGTTTCATAATAACATCCAAATTAACAATACCGCAACAATAGTATCAAATAATGAATAAATTAAAGATTTGTTATGACTATAGATTCTATTACAATAACATTGGGAATCATGATTGCAATAGGCATACGGTATTATACTGTACAAACAACATTTTGTTCTGAAAACCTGACTGTAGCTTCAAATACTGTGCTGTACCAAATTATTAAATTACTGTAGAGTATTAAATTGGTACTTATACTTACCATACTTACCGACCGACTTATTGTTATTAGTGATGTATAAGCCTACACAGTGCATGTTTACATTCATTCATGACATGTACTTTAATAAGTACATACTTAATCATTCATATACTGTAGTTTACAGTTATTTAATGAGTTTATCTTATGCACAGACCATTCATAGTACTATTTACAGTACAGCAGTACTAGTGAATGTGACGCAGCTTAAAAAGTGCATACACACAGTGATCACCACAAATTTATTCTAAGTACACAAAGTTACTGTATTTTATAGTAGCCTACGTATTTTATAGTGTATTTTAATTTTATTGTGTATTTTATTAACATACTTACAGGTTTCTTTTGGGGATAATGTCGCTGAGGTTGATTTGGACCAGAAAGATCAAATGCATCCTCCAGCCTTTTAACTTCCATATAATATTTTCTATAATAAGACAAAAATATGTTTAGTTCCTTTCTGTTAAATCGAACAAAACATTAATGTACTTTGTAGGCCATACCAGACGATTGGTTAAAACAATTAATATTACACGGTATTGCAGCAAATTTAATATGAACATTTATTAAACATGGATGTTGCTAGAGAAATATAGAAAAAGGGATGCTTAGAAAAAAGTACTATTAGGTGGGCGTGGTATCTCTTGGATGGCCTAACTCCGTACAATGTGTATACTCCTGTGCTTAAGTGACGTGCTTAATGAATTATCAATTAATTGAATAAATGTGAATGAAAAATGTTTGATTTCTGCTTTGTAATTCAATTTTTCTACATGACAAACTCTAATTAACTGTCAATAATAAAGATTTTTGTAATGAAATCAACAAATTGTATTTCACTTCAATAAACAATAAAACAAATTTATAAGAATTAATATTAAATGATCCATGCTTCAGGCATTGCTTTAAAATTTGTTTCAATTGAAATAAAAATGAGATATTATATAATAATTAAGAAAAAATGCTATTCCTGTTCAATTGCAATGTAAATATCTTTTATAATCAAAAAGAGCTGAAGTTATTTGAACAGAGCATTATTTATACTATATTGTAACATCAAACAGCCGTCCGACAGCCATACTCTCACATAAATACTATGCTATTACCAGGCATGTTACTTGGTACGCTACTCTAACGCCAAACGAAAGTGTTAAGTTAACTACAAAAAGAAGAAGCAGCAGCTTGTTCTTACAATTTTTTAGCCGTTGATTTAATAACGTCTTGAGAAGACATCTTCACTCGCAATTCGCGTTAACAATAGATGTATATCACACAATAATCAGAAAAACAGAGAAACTAATATCAATCCATAACACATGACAAATGGCCTTTACTCTCAGTGTGCGAAAAACAATCAAAACACGACAATAAGTCGCTACCCGTAACTAAGGCCATATAACTCCTTTCAATTATACACTGTAACAACATAGTTCTTTATTTAATAAGAAATATTTAAAGTTTGATTTCAATTAGATCATAAAGACTTTTAAAATATGATTTTACAGTATAGTTTGTGTATTCTAATTTTAAATTATAATGAAAAAAACAATTAATTTATCCTATTATAAGCAAGTAGACTACAGACTTAGATTTACTACGCCTTGGTAACTAAGTAAAACATGGGGGCGGTAGTCACTTAAGCATTCCACAAGTAAAATAAGCTTTCAATTTGTGGTGGTTTAAAGGTGGCCTCCGGCGGGAAGCGGTAATTTGTTCATACATAATATGATATAAAATAAAATATTGTTTTACAAAATATAATTTATTGCATTGTAAATTTAATGATTATAAAGTATGTGCTTTCAATAATGCATTTACGTTCCTAAAGTTAATTCTAGTCAAAATGCCCGTTTGGTACATAGGCCTACTAAAAACTATTGTTTAATAAGCTGGCGATTTTAAATAAGGCCATAGTAATATATAATAATTATTTCTTTTGCTCAGAGAGATTTAGATTACAGCATACAATACTTTAATATAATTAATTTCTAATAATACGTAGAAGTAATGTCGTTTTCTTATTTTATTCGATTCGACATTCATCAGTATTATTGCTAACACCGAAACAAAATTGTTTTTTTTCTCAAACCCCTCGAATTTATTTTAATTTTATTATGCTGTCGTTCACTGTTGAAGATCGGTAAGAATACTTATAGACTATTTGTCATAATAATAAGTGTCATCTGATTCGTCGTTTAGGCCTACTTTGTGGCGTAACGAGTAAATGCTCTGCTTTGAAAACTCGCATCTACCTGGGGGTTTAATATATCTAACGGATTTTTGTTTGTGTCAAAATGGAAAATAAATATCAACATCGTTTATATATATATCTCTTTTATTTTTTTGAAAGAGCAATATTTATCCTCGCGACTCGGGATTCCTGCCGCATAAATGCATAGTCAACTGTCATGCTATAGGCTGTTTTTACTTGTTTTTGTGTAAAAATGGAAAATAAATATCAATATCGTTTATATATATGTCTTTTATTTTGTCGAAAGAGCAATATATAAAGGGTTAGAAATATCCTCGCGACTCAGGACCCTGACGTATAAATGCATAGTCAATTGTCATGCTATAGGTTGTTTTTACTTGTTTTTGTGTAAAAATGGAAAATAAATATCAATATCGTTTATATATATGTCTTTTATTTTGTTGAAAGAGCAATATATAAAGGGTTAGAAATATCCTCGCGACTCAGGACCCTGACGTATAAATGCATAGTCAACTGTCATGATGCATTCATGTACCCCCTTCTTGCAGCTATATGCCCTAATCACTAGCTATTTACAATAATCGCTATAGGAGATATGCCATCATCTTGCCTCAAGGCCTGTTGCCATCCTGCCTTCTGTCTCGGATCCAAAATGCACAAATTTGCCTCAAAACGGGGTTGGGTTCGTTTTAGTTCATTGAGCATTTTGACAAATTTTGACTTTTTAACACATTTCATGTGAACGAAGTTCGTAATCGTCGGGATTAATAATAATAATGATTTACTACAGCGCTTTTTAGCTTAAGTGCCAAGCGACTTAATTATTACATTATAGTAAATTGTTTATGAATTGTACAAAGTAGTAAGTAGGCTTTTGTGTGTGGCTCCACCGCTGTTGTAGTTTACAATTTTGTTCTGTTCGTATTGTAAAGTTTTTTTACCCACCCACCCTCAGTATGAGTCTTAGGACTGCAAAAAAATATGGACACTTTGGTGTCACATCATCAAGATATAAAAATAGCCTTACTGGTCTGCTAAATTCTTAATCGTCTCCCACCGTCACCTCCGACGCTCGTTGCGAACGTTTTCAATTTAGGCTGCGTAATTTTTAATTTTTTGTATGAATTTGTTTGATTAGATGTTTTTAATTAAAGGCCTTTTGTAAAAAAAATCCTCAATTCAGCTTTTTGGCTGCTACGGATTTTTATTTGCCTTAGTGAATTGTTTTTGATGTTTTTTGAAATAAAGATACCGAGATATAGGCCTATATTATTAAATTACCGTCATGACCGTTACACGTTACATTACATTGCATGCCTCGCTGGCTCGCACTTTGGCAACGCTCACAGTTTGTTTGATGACGTTTTTCGTCTCTAGTTGACGGTTATTCGCGCGACAACTATTTCAGAGCTTTCGCGAACGGACTTCGCGAGGTATATTCAGAGCGTCATTCTGACGATGGAGCATTCTCTACTTTTCTACGGAGCGCCATTTATGCCTTTATTTACTCAGAAATAGAAATAGGACTACGGTAACTGGTTCAGTCACGGAATTTTAATATATTTTGTATGTTCATACACTGTGCTCAATTAAACCCAATTTGCCACCAGGGAGCACAGTGGTATAAAATAGAAATAAGGTCACTACATTTTAATAAATTTAAGAAAAAAAAATCCTTTGTTGATATAAAGTTTGCGGTACACCATGTATATTAGTTCTGAAAAGCCAAAAACCAAAATGATCAGTTAGCTCAGTCGCCTGAGCGTCGTGTTGACAACACGTATGTCGTGGGTTCGATTCCCACGCTGGTCGGTGGAATAGAGTTAAAGGTATGCGACCACTGTGTTTGGGGTTCACAGATTATACGTTCCCCTTTCCACCACACATCATGAGGCGACAACATCAATGCATCTGGTGATGTGCTGGGAACGACCCCAAAAGGCTGTGGCAGGGCCTTAGTGCTGAGGCAGGGAGAGCACATTTAACATCTTTTTTTTTATTTAATTTTTTTTTTCAACCTGTATTCGATCTCGTAAATTTTATGTTTGCCGCCCTCAATTTAAAAAGAAATTGAATTTATTATTTTCATCGCAGGTGTACGAAACGGTTTGGTATGCCGTGCTATGTTATGCAATGGTTGTGCAGGTGCAGTGGGAAAGATGCTATTGTTAGTCATTCGCGGTCAACACGCCACACTGTTAAATTTTGATTTTGTTATTCAATGTTGCTACGTTGGTAGCGAAAACGTCCGATTCATGCAAGATATTCTATTGTAAAATGTTATGAATAAACTTTGATGGTAGTTGCTATGTATGGCCGCACCGTCCCCAGAATAAACATGTTTTAAACAGATAGTTTGTCTTCGATGGTTCTTGTATGGAGATAATGGAGAGTAAAATAAGATGAAATATAGAACATTGGCAAAGATGCCGATTTTTAGACCAATTTCGAAGCTTAGACTAATTCCGCCGCCGGGTAGGCCTTATACGAAGTCGAGTTTTAAAGTAGAAAACCCCACCTAAAATTTTAAAGTCGCATCTGGATAGTTGAAATTTTAACATTATCATAATTATCATATGTGATTATGTATAGTTATAAGTATAAGTGCAATTCTTGGCTCTATTTTCATTATTAGCTCTGCCCCAACCATGGTGGGCTAGTACTGGAGACTTAATATTTAATTTCATATGTTAATGAATTATAGGAGCACTTTCCGATGACAAGCTCTATTGTCCCTGGTGAATCTTATTAATAGTTTGTTTCATATAATTTAAAATCATGTAAAGTGCCATTTTTTTTGGGGCGGGAACCTATGCAGCTCTATTTTTCAAAATTATCTTTGCTCAGCCCCAAGCATGGTGGGGTACTGAAGAGTCTTATACCATGTTTAAAAAAATAATAGATGTCATTTCCGGAGACCTTGCAGCTCTATTTTAACCAGTTTGGTATGCCGTGCGTTGTTATGCAAATGAGTTTGTGCAGGTGTATTATGGGCAAGATGGTATGTTAGTCATTCGCGGTCAACACGCCACACTGTTAAATTTTGATGTTGTTAATCTTTACATTAGAAGATTGTTCAAATCATGTAAATAAAACATTTTCCGGCCGGGAACCTATCAGCTCCCCTCTTTTAGTTTGCAAAAGTAATCTCGAAAAGAATGGATGGAAAATAATGCCATGCAACTTTGTTTCTGATTTTAAAAAAGGTCCACTTGTTTAGGCCTGACATTTACAACCCTCAAAATATCTCTCTTTCAAAATAAAAGAAAAAACAATATTAATTATTTTCAAAAAAAAAATCAAAAAAAAAAAATCCGTAGAGGTTCGAACCCAATCTACTAGAACTGAGAGCACCCAAACCTGAGCATTACCCGTTAAGCCACAAAGTAGTACATGCCTGAACAGCTGATAATAGTCTATTTATACGTATATTACGTAATTCAACACTACGTCATAAATATCCTATTAATCTTGTTAAAACCAAAATGATCAGTTAGCTCAGTCGCCTGAGCGTCGTGTTGACAACACGTATGTCGTGGGTTCGATTCCCACGCTGGTCGGTGGAATAGAGTTAAAGGTATGCGACCACTGTGTTTGGGGTTCACAGATTATACGTCCCCCTTTCCACCACACATCATGAGGCGACAACATCAATGCATCTGGTGATGTGCTGGGAACGACCCCAAAAGGCTGTGGCAGGGCCTTAGTGCTGAGGCAGGGAGAGCACATTTAACATCTTTTTTTTTATTTAATTTTTTTTTTCAACCTGTATTCGATCTCGTAAATTTTATGTTTGCCGCCCTCAATTTAAAAAGAAATTGAATTTATTATTTTCATCGCAGGTGTACGAAACGGTTTGGTATGCCGTGCTATGTTATGCAATGGTTGTGCAGGTGCAGTGGGAAAGATGCTATTGTTAGTCATTCGCGGTCAACACGCCACACTGTTAAATTTTGATTTTGTTAATCAATGTTGCTACGTTGGTAGCGAAAACGTCCGATTCATGCAAGATATTCTATTGTAAAATGTTATGAATAAACTTTGATGGTAGTTGCTATGTATGGCCGCACCGTCCCCAGAATAAACATGTTTTAAACAGATAGTTTGTCTTCGATGGTTCTTGTATGGAGATAATGGAGAGTAAAATAAGATCAAATATAGAACATTGGCAAAGATGCCGATTTTTAGACAAATTTCGAAGCTTAGACTAATTCCGCCGCCGGGTAGGCCTTATACGAAGTCGAGTTTTAAAGTAGAAAACCCCACCTAAAATTTTAAAGTCGCATCTGGATAGTTGAAATTTTAACATTATCATAATTATCATATGTGATTATGTATAGTTATAAGTATAAGTGCAATTCTTGGCTCTATTTTCATTATTAGCTCTGCCCCAACCATGGTGGGCTAGTACTGGAGACTTAATATTTAATTTCATATGTTAATGAATTATAGGAGCACTTTCCGATGACAAGCTCTATTGTCCCTGGTGAATCTTATTAATAGTTTGTTTCATATAATTTAAAATCATGTAAAGTGCCATTTTTTTTGGGGCGGGAACCTATGCAGCTCTATTTTTCAAAATTATCTTTGCTCAGCCCCAAGCATGGTGGGGTACTGAAGAGTCTTATACCATGTTAAAAAAAATAATAGATGTCATTTCCGGAGACCTTGCAGCTCTATTTTAACCAGTTTGGTATGCCGTGCGTTGTTATGCAAATGAGTTTGTGCAGGTGTATTATGGGCAAGATGGTATGTTAGTCATTCGCGGTCAACACGCCACACTGTTACATTTTGATGTTGTTAATCTTTACATTAGAAGATTGTTCAAATCATGTAAATAAAACATTTTCCGGCCGGGAACCTATCAGCTCCCCTCTTTTAGTTTGCAAAAGTAATCTCGAAAAGAATGGATGGAAAATAATGCCATGCAACTTTGTTTCTGATTTTAAAAAAGGTCCACTTGTTTAGGCCTGACATTTACAACCCTCAAAATATCTCTCTTTCAAAATAAAAGAAAAAACAATATTAATTATTTTCAAAAAAAAAATCAAAAAAAAAAATCCGTAGAGGTTCGAACCCAATCTACTAGAACTGAGAGCACCCAAACCTGAGCATTACCCGTTAAGCCACAAAGTAGTACATGCCTGAACAGCTGATAATAGTCTATTTATACGTATATTACGTAATTCAACACTACGTCATAAATATCCTATTAATCTTGTTAAAACCAAAATGATCAGTTAGCTCAGTCGCCTGAGCGTCGTGTTGACAACACGTATGTCGTGGGTTCGATTCCCACGCTGGTCGGTGGAATAGAGTTAAAGGTATGCGACCACTGTGTTTGGGGTTCACAGATTATACGTCCCCCTTTCCACCACACATCATGAGGCGACAACATCAATGCATCTGGTGATGTGCTGGGAACGACCCCAAAAGGCTGTGGCAGGGCCTTAGTGCTGAGGCAGGGAGAGCACATTTAACATCTTTTTTTTTATTTAATTTTTTTTTTCAACCTGTATTCGATCTCGTAAATTTTATGTTTGCCGCCCTCAATTTAAAAAGAAATTGAATTTATTATTTTCATCGCAGGTGTACGAAACGGTTTGGTATGCCGTGCTATGTTATGCAATGGTTGTGCAGGTGCAGTGGGAAAGATGCTATTGTTAGTCATTCGCGGTCAACACGCCACACTGTTAAATTTTGATTTTGTTAATCAATGTTGCTACGTTGGTAGCGAAAACGTCCGATTCATGCAAGATATTCTATTGTAAAATGTTATGAATAAACTTTGATGGTAGTTGCTATGTATGGCCGCACCGTCCCCAGAATAAACATGTTTTAAACAGATAGTTTGTCTTCGATGGTTCTTGTATGGAGATAATGGAGAGTAAAATAAGATCAAATATAGAACATTGGCAAAGATGCCGATTTTTAGACCAATTTCGAAGCTTAGACTAATTCCGCCGCCGGGTAGGCCTTATACGAAGTCGAGTTTTAAAGTAGAAAACCCCACCTAAAATTTTAAAGTCGCATCTGGATAGTTGAAATTTTAACATTATCATAATTATCATATGTGATTATGTATAGTTATAAGTATAAGTGCAATTCTTGGCTCTATTTTCATTATTAGCTCTGCCCCAACCATGGTGGGCTAGTACTGGAGACTTAATATTTAATTTCATATGTTAATGAATTATAGGAGCACTTTCCGATGACAAGCTCTATTGTCCCTGGTGAATCTTATTAATAGTTTGTTTCATATAATTTAAAATCATGTAAAGTGCCATTTTTTTTGGGGCGGGAACCTATGCAGCTCTATTTTTCAAAATTATCTTTGCTCAGCCCCAAGCATGGTGGGGTACTGAAGAGTCTTATACCATGTTAAAAAAAATAATAGATGTCATTTCCGGAGACCTTGCAGCTCTATTTTAACCAGTTTGGTATGCCGTGCGTTGTTATGCAAATGAGTTTGTGCAGGTGTATTATGGGCAAGATGGTATGTTAGTCATTCGCGGTCAACACGCCACACTGTTACATTTTGATGTTGTTAATCTTTACATTAGAAGATTGTTCAAATCATGTAAATAAAACATTTTCCGGCCGGGAACCTATCAGCTCCCCTCTTTTAGTTTGCAAAAGTAATCTCGAAAAGAATGGATGGAAAATAATGCCATGCAACTTTGTTTCTGATTTTAAAAAAGGTCCACTTGTTTAGGCCTGACATTTACAACCCTCAAAATATCTCTCTTTCAAAATAAAAGAAAAAACAATATTAATTATTTTCAAAAAAAAAATCAAAAAAAAAAAATCCGTAGAGGTTCGAACCCAATCTACTAGAACTGAGAGCACCCAAACCTGAGCATTACCCGTTAAGCCACAAAGTAGTACATGCCTGAACAGCTGATAATAGTCTATTTATACGTATATTACGTAATTCAACACTACGTCATAAATATCCTATTAATCTTGTTAAAACCAAAATGATCAGTTAGCTCAGTCGCCTGAGCGTCGTGTTGACAACACGTATGTCGTGGGTTCGATTCCCACGCTGGTCGGTGGAATAGAGTTAAAGGTATGCGACCACTGTGTTTGGGGTTCACAGATTATACGTCCCCCTTTCCACCACACATCATGAGGCGACAACATCAATGCATCTGGTGATGTGCTGGGAACGACCCCAAAAGGCTGTGGCAGGGCCTTAGTGCTGAGGCAGGGAGAGCACATTTAACATCTTTTTTTTTATTTAATTTTTTTTTTCAACCTGTATTCGATCTCGTAAATTTTATGTTTGCCGCCCTCAATTTAAAAAGAAATTGCATTTATTATTTTCATCGCAGGTGTACGAAACGGTTTGGTATGCCGTGCTATGTTATGCAATGGTTGTGCAGGTGCAGTGGGAAAGATGCTATTGTTAGTCATTCGCGGTCAACACGCCACACTGTTAAATTTTGATTTTGTTAATCAATGTTGCTACATTGGTAGCGAAAACGTCCGATTCATGCAAGATATTCTATTGTAAAATGTTATGAATAAACTTTGATGGTAGTTGATGTGTATGGCCGCACCGTCCCCAGAATAAACATGTTTTAAACAGATAGTTTGTCTTCGATGGTTCTTGTATGGAGATAATGGAGAGTAAAATAAGATCGAATATAGAACATTTTGAAAGATGTCGATTTTTAGACCAATTTCGAAGCTTAGACTAATTCCGCCGCCGGGCTAGGCCTTAGGTATATACGAGGTCAAGTTTTAAAGTAGAAAACCCCACCTAAAATGTTGAAGTCGCATCTGGATAGTTGAAATGTTAACATTATCATAATTATCATAGGTGATTATTTATAGTAATAAGTATAAGTGCAATTCTGGGCTCTATTTTCATTATTATTAGCTTTGCCACAACCATGGTGGGCTAGTACTGGAGACTTAATATTTAATTTCATATTTCCATGAATAGGTGCACTCTCCGGGGACACTAAATAAGTATTTATCTTAGACAAACGCAAGTTATTAAAATAACTGATATGGCTTGAAACTAATTTTTATAGAGTACCGATATTTAACATATATACCTGGAAGTTTGAAATATTTTTGAAGTATTTTCAGATGTATTTTTCAACATTCAAACATGATGTGGTTCCCGTAATTTCACCTATGTTACACTGTATATAGATATACAGTACACTGTAGAGTATGGGGCATATATATGACACATAATAGGCACCAATCAGCACCATAAGCATCATATCAGGTCACAGGATTGCACAAATCAATATTTTGCAGTAATATTTAACATACGTGCAAAAATTAAATATCAGTAAAATTATAAAAATGATCACCTAAAATTCGTCAAAGTGACGAATTAAATTCTAGTTCTCGATGTTTTTGTATGTGACTATTTCGCTGTGCTCCACCACTGGCGCCAAATTGGATCCACTGGAGCACAGTGTATTAGCATACGAAAATATATTGAAACTTAATTGGGTCCACTGGAGCACAGTTTAACATACGAAAAGGTATTAACATTCAGTAACTTATTTCTAGTTTACATCACTGTGCTCCACTGGTACCAAATTGTGTCCACTTGAGCACAGTGTATTAACATACGAAAAGATATTCAAACTTAAGTGACTTCAAATTAGGTCCACTTGAGCACAGTGTATTAACATACGAAAAGATATTGAAACTTAAATGACTTTATTTCTATTTTATATCAGTTTCACTGTGCTCCACTGGCGCCAAATTGTGTCCACTTGAACACAGTGTATTAACATACGAAAAGATATTACAATTTAGTGACTTTATTTCTATTTTATATCACTGTGCTACCCTGGTGCTAAATTGGGTCCACTTGAGCAGTTACCGTAGTACTATTTCTATTATTGAGGTTAATAAAGGCATAAATGGCGCTCCGTAGAGAAGTAGAGGATGCTCCAGTCGCCAGAATGACGCTCTGAATATACCTCGATATTAGATATTAGGCCTAGGAGCCTAGATTTAGCAAAATGAAGTTACCAATTGATAGTTTTAGGAAAGAATTAATTCACTGTGTTAAAGATAATTGTGCGAGTGTAGTAGTAGGGCAGACGGGAAGTGGTAAAACTACTAAGTTGCCTCAATTTCTGCACGATTATGGTAAAAAAAAAACCCTACTCTTGGCCTAGGAGGCATGCCGCACAGCCTGCTAGTTAGTAATACAGTAGTAGGCTTTTTAAGGCTTTTTAGGCCCTCTGCTGGTTACGGGCGGGATGAGTCCGGTAATACAGGCTATGTTGTATTAAATACTGTACATGCTAGGCCTAGCATAATGTTTAGAATCATTTGGATATTGATTGTTTTATGCAATCATTTAAAAATTAAAAAATTAATGCCATGATTTTACATTTTTTATTTAAAATTGAAAAATAAGACTGCTCGCTGATTATCTGAATGGTAGTTGATACTCCAGCCAGGTGCCATACGACGAAAGAAGCAAAGCAACGCGTTAACTATGATGGGTGTAACGCGTTGATTGGCATTGTTAATGGTGTAATGCATTTATCATTATTTATTAAAACTCTGTCTAAACCATCAAACTTTATGAGACAAACAATGTGATGTGCCCATATATGGATATAATGATGTCTTATGACTATCATATTTGGGCATATCACTACTATATTTGGGCACATCATTATTACACTCATACTGTTCTTTAATTTGTATAGGTTTTACTGATCATGGAATGATTGGTGTAACTCAACCAAGACGTGTGGCTGCCATATCAGTTGCAACAAGAGTTGCTGAAGAGATGAAGTGTGCAGTTGGTGACAAAGTTGGTTACCAAGTACGATTTGATGACAGTACATCTGATGGTAAGCAAAATAAAAAACAAACAAAAACGCATTTGATTTCTGTCAATGTTTTCTGTTGTTAGTTTCTGTCATAGTTTTCTGTTGTTAGTTTCTGTCATTGTTTTCTATTGTTATTTTCTGTCATTGTTTTCTGTTGTTAGTTTCTGTCATGTTTTCTGTTGTTAGTTTCTGTCATTGTTTTCTGTTGTTTTTCTGTCATTGTTTTCTGTTGTTATTTTCTGTCATTGTTTTCTGTCATGTTTTCTGTTGTTTTTCTGTCATTGTTTTCTGTTTTTAGTTTCTGTCATGTTTTCTGTTGTTAGTTTCTGTCATTGTTTTCTGTTGTTAGTTTCTGTCATTGTTTTCTGTCATGTTTTCTGTTGTTAGTTTCTGTCATTGTTTTCTGTTGTTAGTTTCTGTCATTGTTTTCTGTTGTTAGTTTCTGTCATTGTTTTCTGTTGTTAGTTTCTGTCATTGTTTTCTGTCATGTTTTCTGTTGTTAGTTTCTGTCATTGTTTTCTGTTGTTAGTTTCTGTCATTGTTTTCTGTTGTTAGTTTCTGTCATGGTTTTCTGTTGTTAGTTTCTGTCATTGTTTACTGTTGTTAGTTTCTGTCATTGTTTTCTGTTGTTTTTCTGTCATTGTTTTCTGTTGTTATTTTCTGTCATTGTTTTCTGTCATGTTTTCTGTTGTTTTTCTGTCATTGTTTTCTGTTGTTATTTTCTGTCATTGTTATCTGTCATGTCTCTCTGCCAGGATGAGCCTACTATAATAGGCCTACTCTCTTTGTCTTTTGTTTAACTGTTCATACAAAAATATATTCTGCAAATTTATTGTTTTTTTTTAGCTACAAAAATCAAGTACATGACAGATGGCTGTCTATTGAGGGAATTCCTAGAAGACAGAGAGCTTAGAAGATACAGTGTGATTGTCCTGGACGAAGCCCACGAACGAAGCTTAAGCACGGTAGGTGATTAAGCAGAACTTGTAAACATAGTACCCTGAATTTGGATTTGTACTCTGAATTTAGATGGCTACCCCGAATTTGGATGGCTACCCCCGATTTGGATGGGAACCTCGGATTTGGATGGCTACCCTGGATTTTGATGGGTAACCTGGATTTGGATAGCTACCCTGGATTTGGATGGCTACTCCCGATTTGGATGGGAACCTCGGATTTGGATGGCTACTCTGGATTTTGATGGGTAACCTGGATTTGGATAGCTACCCTGGATTTGGATGGCTACTCCCTATTTGGATGGGTACCCCGGAGGGATTTGGATGGGTACCCTGGAGGGATTTGGATGGCTACCCCGGATTTGGACGGGTACCCTAGATTTGGATGGCTACCCCGGATTTGGATGGGTACCCCGGATTTGGATGGCTACCCTGGATTTGGATGGGTACCCTGGATTTGGATGGCTACCCCGGATTTGGATGGTTACCCCGGATTTGGATGGGTACCCTGGATTTAGATGGGTACCCTGGATTTGGATGGGTACCCTGGACTTGGATGGGTACCCTGGATTTGGATGGGTACCCTGGATTTCGATGAGTACCCTGGATTTCGATGGCTACCCCGGATTTGGATGGGTACCCTGGATTTGAATGGGTACCCCAGATTTGGATGGGTACACTGGATTTGGATGGGTACACTGGATTTGGATGGGTACACTGGATTTGGATGGGTACACTGGATTTGGATGGGTACCCTAGATTTGGATGGGTACCCTGAATTTGGATGGGTACTCTGAATTTGGATGGGTACCCTGGATCTCGATGGCTACCCCGGATTTGGATGGGTACCCTGGATTTGAATGGGTACCCCAGATTTGGATGGGTACACTGGATTTGGATGGCTACCCCGGATTTGGAAGGGTAGCCCAGATTTGGATTGGGTACCCCGGATTTTGATGTATAAATGGTTTTTATTTAAAGTGTATATCTTGTGATTCTTAACATAATGTTATAATATTCTTATTTAGGATATCCTATTTGGTTTGGTGAAACAAGTTTTTATTAA
The DNA here is from genome assembly GCF_963402885.1 of Antedon bifida. Taxonomy (NCBI): domain Eukaryota; kingdom Metazoa; phylum Echinodermata; class Crinoidea; order Comatulida; family Antedonidae; genus Antedon; species Antedon bifida. Next base: position 32,874,238 of record NC_136229.1, on the reverse strand, counting down.
TAGAAAACAGAAGCCGTCAACATCCAAGCGAGAGCGCCCTCTCAAGATTGTTGTGATGTCTGCGACCTTAGATGAAGGAAAATTTTCAAATTTTCTGAATGACTGTCCAGTTGTTGAGATTCCTGGACGTGTTTTTCCAGTGAAAAATATTTACTGTGATTTAATCAAAGAAATTGATCTGAAAAATGACACTACAATCAATTATGTGAAAAAGGTACAAATGAATCTGTCTCACTAAATTAATTATATAATTTGTTGTTTCAATATTTGTCACAGGTCTAGGCACACCTAACAAAGCACAGCTTTAGACATGAGATGCTTCTGGTATTTTTGAATGAAATAAGTATGAACTTAAATAAAATATTATTAGAAGACAAAGACACTGGCATCCAAAATACCAAGATTCTAAAAAGTAATGTATTGTTGCAATGAACGGTGTTTTTATAATATGTAGGTCTCCATATTTAGTATTACTTGCTTGATACTTGCTGGATTATTGGGTCGGTTGACAAGCTAAATATAGCTTATATGACCCTTCCTGTCTTCTTGTAACCAAGACTATCATAATATAGATGCTTAGGGCTCCGGGTGTACGCACAATGTTCTGAAGTGTTTATAAGTGTGAAAAAGTAAACTTGCAGTCAAGAGACTTCCAATGATCATTGAGGAGTGACTTGAATTGATTTTTGATTTCTCTGAAAGCATTGTTCTTAAACACTTTGTACACAATTTTATTTTTGACACAATCCCCATGATATGAATTTCCCTTTTTTCATCTGTTGTTTTTTTCTATTTGTATGCAGGTTGTTGATGTTGTCATGGAGATTCATATGGAACAGCCATCTGGGGATATCCTTGTCTTCTTAACTGGTCAGTCTGAAATTGAAAATGCATGTGACCAGTTATTCCAAATGTCCGAGAAGATAGACTATCGATACGATGTAAAAGATACAGAAGTTGAAGCCCTGCTAGTTCTTCCGGTCTATGGTTCAATGCCTACAGGTAAGTCATGGTCCATTGCACACCACTAGTCATGGTTCATTGCACACCACTAGTCATGGTTCATTGCACACTACTAGTCATGGTTCATTGCACACCACTAGTCATGGTTCATTGCACACCACTAGTCATGGTTCATTGCACACCACTAGTCATGGTCCATTGCATACCACTAGTCATGGTTCATTGCATACCACTAGTCATGGTTCATTGCACACCACTAGTCGTGGGGCGGATTGCAATATAAAAACTTTGTCTTAGGCTTAGATCTAATAAGCCCCTCATTAAGCCTCTCAGCAAAGTCGATTGCAATATAGCGTTCTTAACTGAGACTTTATTAGGAAGGAATCAAACCAGCCTATAGTTACCGACAAATGAGGGCGCTATACCAACAACTGCAAATAGAGTAATTTAACAATAAGGAGTAGCGACAAGCTCCTCAGTAGGACATATTGAGGCCATTTTAATGCATGAATGGACACACTGCCTATTCAATAGTGTTAAGATTACGTAAATACTAGGAGATTTTAGCAAATAATTAAAAATATTGGCAACAAAATTGTGTGTAATTTGATAGTAAATATTGGTTAATTAATACATGCTTAAAGTTTACAAACAAATATTTCAAAAAAATAAATTTTAAATATGCTACTATATGCAGTCTTTTCTTGGTCAAAATAGTGTAGCGCTAGGCCGCGTATGGAGAATATGCGTACAGCTTGTTGGTGCGGTTGTGGACCGCTAATAGTAATTGATCGTCAGGTAGGTGTGGGCCTATATAGATTTTATCTATTGAAACAATTGGTAGATAAAAATAATAATACACATGTCTTATAGTTCAATACCAGTTTTCTACACTAGTATCATAAAATCAATTCACAGCAGTATTTAAAGAAGTTAATTTCGCCATGATATTACTAGCTAGCCTAGGAGTGCTCGTGTCGCGCGGTTAGCGTAAGCCTGCCTGGAGGCTTAGAATCTAAGACCACGGCGCTGAAATTTTAAGGCTAAGACTTCTTATTGCAATGGGCTTAAATCTAAGACCATCGTTGCTAATGGTTTCATATTGGGCTTAAGTCTAAGACCGCGGTTAAGACCTTTATTGCAATCGGCCCATGGTCCATTGTACACTGGCATCGTAGTCATGGTCCATTGCACACCCACTAGTCATGGTTCATTGCACACCACTAGTCATGGTCCATTGCACTCTGGCATCCTAGTCATGGTCCATTGCACACCCACTAGTCATGGTTCATTGCACACCACTAGTCATGGTTCATTGCACACCACTAGTCATGGTTCATTGCACACCACTAGTCATGGTCCATTGCATACCACTAGTCATGGTCCATTGCACACCCACTAGTCATGGTTCATTGCACACCACTAGTCATGGTCCATTGCACACTGGCATCCTAGTCATGGTCCAATGGACACAAACTTGGTTTTGTGCACACTTCTTAACCATGGTCAATTTCTTTAAATAACTTGTTAGTTTAGTCATGTTGTACTATATGTCCAGTCCACTCCGGACAGTCGTTGCTTTTGTTTTAGTATCATCCATTATGTAGGCCTACAGTTCAATTATTTCTCTACTCACAACCAATACATTTCTTAATATAGAATCCATCATAACAATTAACATTTCATAAAACAATTTCAGAACTTCAACGTAGAATATTCTCTCCAGCTGATCATGGTGTACGGAAGGTTGTTGTAGCAACAAATATAGCAGGCACATCATTAACAATTGATGGCATTCGGTAAGTAACCAGTTAACAATTGATGGTATTCGGTAAGTAACCAGTTAACAATTGATGGCATTCGGTAAGTAACCAGTTAACAATTGATGGTATTCGGTAAGTAACCAGTTAACAATTGATGGTATTCGGTAAGTAACCAGTTAACAATTGATGGTATTCGGTAAGTAACCAGTTCATAGAAAACCACTTTGCACAGTTCTTTTACTTTCTAGAGTCTTGAAACCTTCTCTTTCAATAAGTCTGATTTGACTCATTTCTTTAATTTATCATCAGATACTTCAGCAGGTTCTATTTTGTTAATGAGGTCTTTTTTGTTGTTAGATATGTTGTTGACAGTGGCTTTGTGAAACAGTTAACATACAACCCACGAACTGGTCTTGATGCTCTACAGATTGTACCCATTTCAAGGTAAAGGCTGAAACTACTGTAATCAAGCCAATTTGTGTAACACCATTTTCACATCTGCAAAACATAACAACTTGTAACAAGTTATAACCAGGTTTACATAGTTTGAATACAATTTCTGAGAAAATTACACCAACGAGAGGCCTGTTTTTGTTCCAAGTTCTAACTGCGCACACTTGTATTGCCCCAGTATTAATCTGATCAATTATAGTAATCAAATATGCACGCAACTAGACCTTCTCTCAAGATTTCTCACGGCTTGTGTATGCATGTGTGAAAACATGTAATATATCTGGAGTTCAAACCGTGTTACAACTTGTTTGTTACAACTTGTTTAAAAGGAAAAATAAAAAAAAAAAGAATTGTAAACTTCTTTATGCAGGATCCTTGCCGTCAATTATATACTGTAATTGAAAAGTTATAAATGATGACTAAATAAATGTGAATGAATGAATGAATGAATAATTTTATGACGTAAGAAATGCTTGTCTTACAATAACATAACAATAATACATGTTTGTGTAGATCAGAAGCCATTCAGAGAACCGGTAGAGCAGGTCGAACAGCTCCTGGAAAATCTTATAGAATTTATTCAAAGTAAGTTTATATTTTAATTCAATAAATATGATTTCTGTGTCTTGAATTTTTTTAAAATATAAAACCGCATAAATAATGTAAATGTAATAAATGTAAGTATTTTATGAGAAATGCACATACATGATATCTATATAACTAACTTTCTTTTTTAAACATGTTACTACTGTACAATAATTACCAATTATATTATATTACAAAATTTAAACTTGAATTCTTTATATTTGTGCTTACTTAACTTGCAGCATAGGATATTCAATGTCAATCTTGGAGGCATACTTCATTGTTGATACACTTTTCTCCATATTTTTAAGTTGAAATCAGCAAAATCACACCATGTATTTTAATTCAATTTTTTTTTTAAGAGGATTTTATGAAAACTGTATGAAGGAGGATACTATTCCTGAAATCCAGCGTTCTAGTTTGACTAGTGTTGTGCTGAATTTAAAGTGTATGGCTGTTCATGACATTATTAAGTAAGTTAAAAAAGTAAAGTAAGTTTAAAAAATAAAAAAAAAAATGTAAAAAAAATGTAAAAAAAATTTTAAAAAATAAATAAATAAATAAATAAATAATATTAATAAAAAAAAAATTAAATAAAAGCATGTTATAAATGTATATTTCAAGTAAACATCAACTGAAACTAATTATCTGTCAATGCCAGCTACGTGTCGTTAGAAGAAGACAGCTACAAAAAACAGTAACATTAAAAATATTTCTTCTAAAATGCATACCAGAATAGTTGACCATGTTAACTATTTCAATATTTCATTTAAGTTTTCCGTATTTGGATGCTCCGGAAGAAAGAATGCTATTAGAAGCCTTGAGAGAACTTTACTACTTTGGTGCTATAGATAGGTAAGAGTACAACATCTAGATTTTTACAAAATCCATTCACATTTTATTAACATCTTAGTTTGTTGTTTTTTTAACAATGTTTTGTTATATTTACAGGAAAGGTCATATAACTGATCTTGGCTACTTAATGGTTGATTACCCATTACCTCCAAGCCTAGCGAGGGCGGTAATCTACTCCGGTGCAATGGGTTGCCAGGATCTTTTTCTTCCAATTGCAGCCATGTTGTCAGTAGAAAATGTTTTTATTAGACCTGGTAAGTTGCAAACCAAACATTTGAGTGCCTATTTAATAATAACAATAATAACTGGTACTTGATATAGCGCATTATGCTGAAAGCCTCAATGCGCTTTACATAGACAAAAAAAACATTTAGAAAATTAAAAATTCTAAAGTTGGGTTTTGAGGAGAGATTTGAAGGCACTGGTGTAAGTTGCCTGACAGATGTCAAAAGGCAACGCATTCCAAAGAGAAACATTTTGTTTTTAAATTCCTTTATCCGGTTATTAATTTCTTTTGCAGGAGATAAAAAGCAACAAAAAGAAGCAAGTGAGGCCCACAATGAGTTGGCACAGATTACTGGAAGTAACAGTGATTTTGCAAGTTTGCTTGCAATTTTCCATCAATATTCTGAAAGGTGAAAATTCACAATTTGAGTAATATTATCTAATACTGTATTTCTTAAGTACACACACATATTTTGTAAGTTATGTTACTTTGATACTCACATGAAATGATGTTGTACTCATGTTCCATGATGCTAAACCCAACTAAATCTTTTAGCTTTAATTGGAGAATTTGTAGTATTTGTAAGTATTTCGAAAGTATGCATTTTTCATTGTTGGGGATGGTAATTAATTCAAATTGTGTTTTCTTGTTTTTATTTTCATTGTATTGTTTGTTTTATTGTTTATGCGGATATTTGCCCATGATGGCATCGGCAGCCACTTGAATTGAATTATGCACAGGTGGCACTGTTAATACAGTTTACTTGCTAAATGAACACTGTTTTAAAAGCATTTTTTTCTCATTTTCAGCAATTCCCGAAGTAGATGGTGCAGGAAAAATTACATCCATCAACGAGCCCTTAAAACGGCTCTTAGCGTACACAAACAGCTGAAAACAATTGTTGAAAAACAGAAAAAGGTCAGATTCATTTGAAATTAAACAATTGCTTACTGGTTCTGTGCAACTTTTTCCAATCTTGATAATATTCTCATTTTTACCATTATTTATCTTTAAATATCTGGCCGCAGATTCAAGCTTTTTGCTTTCAACGATAGATATCAATAATAGTTTAATTAATTACCATAATCTAAATTACAGGACAAAAGATTTCCTAAAGTCAATGAATTTAAAGGATCAAGCAGTGAGCTACTACGAAGAATACTATGCACAGGTTACTTTGGAAAAGTTGCAAGGAAAGCGCCTACTGGGAAAGGATTCCGTACGATGGAAGGTCACGGTACAATAGTACATATACATCCTTCATCAACAGTAAGCACCTTGTTTATTTGATCATTCAATGCGATACCCTAATACACACATCAATCTTGCTTGTATTTTGTATTTTATACGATGTATTTTATCTGTATTTTACCAAATTTTAAACTTTTAACCTCATTTTTGTATTTTTAAGTGAGTTTTTAGAAAAAAAAATGTTTAAAGCATGTACTATTTTTTACTGTGTTCGACCATGAATAAACGATATGAAATAAAATTCACACAGTCTCTATGCTAAACATGTACATAATGTAGGTTAATACAGGTGATACTTAAATCCCATTTTGTTTTTTTAGAAACCCTAATACACACATCAATCTTGCTTGTATTTTGTATTTTATACGATGTATTTTATCTGTATTTTACCAAATTTTAAACTTTTAACCTCATTTTTGTATTTTTAAGTGAGTTTTTAGAAAAAAAAATTTTAAAGCATGTACTATTTTTTACTGTGTTCGACCATGAATAAACGATATGAAATAAAATTCACACAGTCTCTATGCTAAACATGTACATAATGTAGGTTAATACAGGTGATACTTAAATCCCAAACTACTATACCTTTTTTCAGCTTACAGGAAAAGAAGACATTTTGGATTGGGTGATATACCATGAGATTGTGTGGACTTCAAAGGTTTATATGAGAACCGTATGCCCGGTAAGTACCACGCTAATTCTACCATTGTTATATAATTGGCGCCAATAGTGATAAGATAAATCATACTTTTATAAGGAAGACTACTATCATTTTGTGTACATATCTGAAAATACTTGTGACCATGAAGCAAGTGTTAGACTGCTACAATTTTTTTGACAAAACTCATTTTATTAATATTTTCCTTTTAGATTCAGTATGATTGGGTACGTGAACTTCTTCCAAGGCTTCATGAGTTAGATGCATATTCATTGAGTGGATGTCTGGCACCACAACCTGATCTTAACAAAGTACAAGACTTGAATAAACCAGAATTAAAAACATCAAGTCCAGTACAAAGTAAGAGAATGTTTGATAGTAAGCATCAATTGCACTTTTCAGCACTACAATAAACATGGGAGACAGTGACATGGGTTAAGCTCTGTCTACACTATCAACTTTATGTGACAAAAAATGTGATGTGCCCATATATGGAAATGTCATACCACTACCATATTTGGGTGTTTCACTACCATATTTGGGTACTTTTTTTATCAAAACAGTTTGATAGTGTAGACAGAGCTTGTATCTGTAGACTGATTCCTCCGATTACCTCGTCTTTTTGGATAGGACATACACCTGTGTATATAAGGCACATGATTCACTATATGGGAAGATTAGTGTATTGTCCTTTGGTGTGTAGATCATGGGGTGGCTACTGTGGTTTTGTAGAGTGCTTAATCCGAAAGTTAAACGGACGATAAACCAATATTCTAAAACATGCAGTAGATTAAACACACACACACATTCTTCTGCTTCCCCATTGGTTTTTACTCTGTTAATGTTACTCCCATTTGTTTGTACAGTAAAGCAAAACTCAGAATAGTAATACAAGTTACACACAACTTTCTAAAGGATTTACTAATAATACTATGGACATAATCCGACAGGTTAATGAGTAGTAAGTGAGGGTATATATCTATATCCCAATTAGCAATAGATATTGCTAATTGGGATAATTGACGGTAATTAAGCTGTACATCCATGTGTGTTCCAGTATGCTTACCCGTTTCAATACGATTGGATTTGAACCTAAAAAAAAAACAGTTGATTTATATCAAGGCGCTTTCAACTTAAAATAGACTTAAATGCTTTATTACAATAAATTCCTTTTCATTGCCATTCACATAGTCGATTCATTAGTTGTATACAGTAATCCCACGAGTGTTAATTGTACACCCTGGTAATAATACAGTAAAACGGGTGTATATAGATATTGCTAATTGGGATATTTGTAATTAGACTGTACTGTATAACAAATGTTGTCATTATTGTAGGTGTAGTTCCAAAGATAACAAAACGCAACAATGAAGACTCTGTGTCAGAAGCCAGACAACGTTACCTAGAGAGAAAGAAGGCACGCCAAGAACACAAATGAAAGTAAGTCTTCTCATTTCAATATGTGGACAATATAATTGCAATATTAACACATTAATACATTGTTATGTTTGTTTAATATCCTATCCATGTCTAGATTATATATTAATATTTAAAATCAGTATTTTAGTATACAGTATTCCGCAAGTGTAATGAAATTGTTGCAAAATGTTTATTCTCTTTTTGGTGGATTGGGTGATTGAAAAAAGCTGATTTCGACACAAATAAAAATCTCACCACTGGGTTAGCTTCGGTTGCACATTGTAGTAGTAAAAGGTCAATTTCTAGGTCAACAGGAAGTTGTAATACAGTACTGGCAGGAAACAACCCATAACACATTCGCATTTAAACCTACATAAGGCTGACCCGTGCAATCTACTTAATATTTATAATATATATATATATAATATAATATTTTCTGTGTAAGTAGAACTATCAATATTAGTATATTTAATCTTATTTTCCAGTTAGGAAATCCCAAAATGTCTTAATTTCACATTAATTCTCACATTAATGTAAGTTGAATGACTTAAACACCAAAGTGGATGCTTGTCTGTGTATGTGCCAAGAAACATCATATCTACTTCCGAACACATTAAAAACAGGAAATACAACAGTTATGTATGATCTATCTTTCTTAGTTAATGCTAGCTCTATCAGTACACCAGAAAATAAAAAATGAAAGATTGAAAGAAAGAGATATTTTGTATAGAAAAAGAAGGCGAGAAGAAACTAGAAAGTGGTTAGAATAAAAATATGCAAAAATAATAAAGATAAAAGAAGGAAAAAATTGGTAAAGAAGCAAAAAGATCGAAATCTGTGAAGAAACATTGAAAAAAAAACAATTAAGAAGAAAAAAAAATGAACTTGGATAAGCGCGAAAAGACAGAAACACTTCCAAGCATTCGGTTATCCATCACACACTGACTATTTTTTCTAGTTATTAATATCTAGATCTAGAAAAGCATTTTGTAAAGAAAAACAATGAAGAAAGCAAAGCATGTCAGAAAGTAGTTGCATGCAGTAGCGCTCACTCCATTTATGACGTCATCGTCAACGATAGCAATAATTCTAACAGGCGCGCCACTTCCGTCTTTAATCTTCATCGGTAGCGCGTATATTGTGCTCCCGGTCGTCGGCATCTTGTCCAAATTCGCCACGTTTTCAAGACCAAAGATGTTTTGTTCAAAAAATACTACATGCGAACTGAAATTAGTAGACTGTCCAAAATCCAGAGATGCTGTGTCTACGCCTACGCCTACAATGTTACGATTTTCAACGAGCCATTCTGCGGCGGGTGTACTGAATCCGGGGAAATGCACAATCGAAACATTGTTTTCATCTGTGTACGAGTCGTTACGATCCGAACCAAAGTACGCAGTACGGTTAGGGTAGAATTTACCCCAACCTGAGAACATCATTACAATGGCGCCGTCGGGTATACGACCATTTTCTTCTTCCCAAGCCATTAAATCATTGATTTCAACTTGCGCATCGGGGTCTATGGTGGCTTTAGATGAGATGTCAACTTTCACACCTGGTCCTACTAGATGACTTACAGGTAGTACTTCGATTCTCAACTGTCCCTTCCGTAACTCTCCCTCCCGTAAGTGTGCCGGTGCGTCCATGTGTGTTCCAGTATGCTCACCCGTTTCAATGTGATTGGATTCCAACCTTTAAAAAACAGTTGCTTTGTATCAAGGAGCTTTCAACAGACTTAAATGCTTTCTTACAATAAAAATCAATTCCTTTTCATTCACATAGTTGATTCATTAATTGTATACAGTGATCCCACGAGTGTTAATTGTACACCCTGGTAATAATACAGTACTACGGGGTCGATAAATCTCAAAATCAGATCTTGAGTCTCGGGTTACCGATAATAATACTTACCATAAAGGTCCGTATGGTCCACGTTGAAGAATTTCTTGTACAAACCCCTCATGGCCCGGAAAAAACAACGTATTTTCGTCAAACGTATACGTCAGGTCAATAATGTCACCGTTGCCATGCACGCACACGTACAACGCTTGTAAAGCCAGGCAAACAATCACGGAGCGTATGTAGTACATTCTGAAATCAAGTTGCCTGCTGAACAGGTCGATGAAATTTTGTAGTTGCGTCTATCCTGAGTTGGAGTGATCAATTAAATCAACATTCACATAACTCCCACTCATGAACTCATGAAACATTACGAAGGATTAACCAATCAAGCGTTTGCTTGGCGTTATGTTTAATGATTGTGTATTGTTGGGAAGTAAAGAATAAAGATACAAAATAGCAATGGTTTTGCTTCAGTTTAAATCAAATGTCTTTGTCATTTCAACATTGTTGTTGAGGTTTAGTATCGACGTACGTGTCTATGCCTTGATCTTAAGGCATAGGTACGTACTGATATGATGCGCAACCTTTCTACCAAACGACAAATTACATATTTACTTGCGTTGGAAATCCATCAACTTCATCTTTGGATTTCGTTATATTATAGAGTATTGATAATATCAGTAGATATTAAAGCTCAGGTACAGGCATGAATTTTAAATATAATATCTGGTTAATTGTACATAAATTAACAGAACTCAAGACGAGAAAACATGAATTTCCCTTAATATGGTCAAATACAAAATTTGGCAAAATTCTGCCATAAAAACCAGGAAGACTTTTTTTCAGTAGTTAGGTAGTTTAACCTAATGTAATAACATTTCTGGTGACTCCCTAGAAGGTGAAAAAAGATGGTGGATATACGGTGGATAATTTTTGCTATAGTATGAAAATAAAAATCTGAAGTTGAATAAAAATACCAGAAATGTAAAATTCAAGTTATATTACCTATATTTAGTCATCTGATAACATTTTTTACCACACCGTTTATTTTTCATAGCTTTTTAAAATGCCTCTCTATTTACAAAATTTGTGTACAAAAGAATAGAGATTTCAATTCAATTTCAATTTCAATTCAATTTCAATTTCAATTTTACTGTGTAATTTGAACTATCCCCCCACTGATAAGAAAGTGCTTATTTTCAACAAGCTTGTGTAACACAAATAAAATCCCGAAAATTATGAAACATAGGGGAAACTATAGATCGATAATTATTGGAATGTATGATCAATAGAAATTTTTTGCCCGCACCTGGCCTTTAAGTGTTGGATTTTGAAATCTTCCGCTGTTTCTTATTATGATATGTATTATATCAAATAACCTTGAATACAAGCTTTATTAATTGGTCAATACTTCAGGATTAATTATGATTGGTCAATACATCAGGATTAATTATGAATGGTCAATAGTTCAGGATTAATTATGATTGGTCAATACTTCAGGATTAAATATGATTGGTCAATACTTCAGGATTAATTGTGATTGGTCAATATTTCAGGATTATTTTTGATTAGTCAATACCGAATTGATTGATTGATTAGTCAATTCCTGGAGATGACCTTTTTGTCGAAATATTGTATCGTAACACAATGGCGTGTATTTGATGGCTTTTCGGTATATTTATACGTTAGGTCTGATAATGTAACTAATATGTGGACGTTGTTCCAATTACTCAATAATGCGACACGAATACAATGTTTTTTCGCTACAAAAAGAAACGTTTTTATTTAAATCAATTATAATTTCACAATGCGCTTCTAGTTGACATTTAAGACATCCAACATGTATATGAACTCAGTAGTGTGAATATTTAGGCCTATATGAGAGGAGCTATTAATGCTAGCTTTACAGTACACCAGAAAATAAAAAATGAAAGATTGAGAGAAAGAGATAGTTCGTATAGAAAAAGAAACTAGACATTGGTTAGAAGACAAAATACGAACAAATAAGAAAAAAGATAAAAGAAGGAAAAAATTGTTAAAGAAGCGAAAAGATTTTCTGGTTATTATTATCTAGATCATTCTAGTTTCCATGGTATCTAGAAAATCATTTTGTGAACAAAACCAATGAAGAAAGCAATGAATGTCAGAAAGTAGTTGCATGCGGTAGCGCTCACTCCATTTATGACGTCATCATTAACTATAGCAATAATTCTAACAGGCGCGCCACTTCCGTCTTTAATCTTCATCGGTAGCGCGTATATTGTGCTCCCGCTCGTCGGCATCTTGTCCAAATTCGCCACGTTTTCAAGACCGAAGATGTTTTGTCCGAAAAATACGACATGTGAACTGAAATTAGTAGACAGTCCAAAATCCAGAGATGCTGTGTCTACTCCTACGCCTACAATTTTACGATTTTCAACGAGCCATTCTGCGGCGGGTGTACTGAATCCGGGGAAATTCAGAAGAGAGACACCGTTTTCATCTGTGAACGAGTCGTTACGATCCGTACCAAAGTACGCAGTACGGTTAGGGTAGAATTTACCCCAACCTGAGAACATCATTACAATGGCGCCATCGGGTATACGACCATTTTCTTCTTCCCAAGCCATTAAATCATTGATTTCAACTTGTGCATCGGGGTCTATGGCGGCTTTAGATGAGATGTCAACTTTTACTCCGGGTCCTACTAGATGACTTGCAGGTACTACTTCAATTCTCAACTGTCCCTCCCGTAAGTGTGCCGGTGCGTCCATGTGTGTTCCAGTATGCTCACCCGTTTCAATACGATTGGATTCAAACCTTTAAAAAAATACCAGTTGATTTATATCAAGGCACTTTCAACTTAAATGAGACTGCTTTATTACAATAAAAATCAATTCCTTTTCATGGACATTCACATAGTTAATTCATTAATTGTTTACAGTAATCCTACGAGTGTTAATTGTATACCCTGGTAATAATACAATACTACGAAAACAGAGACCCGAGAACCAGGGTCGAGAAATCCTGAAACATAGATTCTGGCGGTTCGCCATATTTCTTTTCGTACATAAGTTGGGGACCCCTCATAAAAAGAAATATGAATATCTTTACTGTAGTCATAGCCATAAGGTGTGACATAAGAATTGATCTATCGAGCCGTCTGTGTAGTCGGGTGGATTAGACTATGGACTTTACATGTCGGTGTATGGGGTTCGAATCCCATGAGCAACTTCATTTTACGTTTACTAGAGAGATTATTTTGAAGTTAGGTTTAGTTATATTCATTTCTATCTTTCACAAGGGGTCCCCGACTTATGTACGAAAAAAAAAATCGCTGGCGGGTCTCTGTTTTCAAAACACCCATAACAATACTTACCATAAAGGTCCAAATGGTCCACGGTGAAGAATTTCTTGTACAAACCCCTCATGGCCCGGAAAATACAACGTATTTTCGTCAAACGTATACGTCAGGTCAATAATGTCACCGTTATCATGTTCGGACACTGCGTGTAACGCATGCAAAGCCAGGCAAACTATCATGCAGCGTGTATAGTACATTCTGAAATCAAATCACCTGCTGGAAAACTCGGGGAACTTGTGAAGTTATACGTCTGTCCTGTGTTGGGGTGATATACGATAGTAGACTCAATTAAATTAACCTTCACATATGCCTAATTCTTGGACTCAGGAATCGTTCATCCCTGACCAATCATTGTATTTCCACTAAAGCATTTGCTTGGTGTTTTGTTTACTGTTGAAGACAGAAGTGACAGTATTGTTGGGAAGAATAAAGACACAAAATAGCAATGGTTTTGCTTCAGTCTAAATCAAATCAAACGTTCTTTCTTTGTCATGTCAACATTGTTGTTGAGGTATAGTGTCGCGTACCTACCTAGATCTACGAAATGACAAATTACATTTTCTTGAATTTGTGCTGGAAATCCATCAACTTCCTATACAGCTTACCTTTGGATCTCGTTATAGTGTTTTAATATATTAGGTCAGTAGAAATTAAGCGTTGTGACATCTTCAGCTGTTTCTTATTATGATATGTATTATGATATTATTATATGTGTATCAAATAACCTTTAATGCAAGTTTTTTTATTTGTCACTACTTCACGATTAATTATGATTAGTCAATACTTCAGGATTAAATATGATTGGTCAATACTTCAGGATTAATTATGATTGCTTAATGCTTCAGGATTAATTATGATTGGTCAATACTTTAGGATTAATTATGATTGGTCAATACTTCAGGATTAATAATGATTTGGTCAATACTTCAGATTAATAATGATTTGGTCAATACTTCAGGATTAATTATGATTGCTTAATGCTTCAGGATTAATTATGATTGGTCAATACTTCAGGATTAAATATGATTGGTCAATACTTCAGGATTAATTATGATTGCTTAATGCTTCAGGATTAATTATGATTGGTCAATACTTTAGGATTAATTATGATTGGTCAATACTTCAGGATTAATAATGATTTGGTCAATACTTCAGATTAATTATGATTTGTCAATAGTTCAGGATTAATTATGATTGGTAAATAGTTCAGGATTAATTATGATTTGTCAATACTTTAGGATTAATTATGATTGGTCAATACTTCAGGATTAATTATTATTGGTCAATACTTCAGGATTAATTATGATTGGTCAATACCTCAGGATTAATTATGATTGGTCAATACCTCAGGATTAACTAGGATTGGTCAATACTTTATAATGATTAGTTAACAGTTTGGATAACACGTTTGATATTGTATTTTATGGGCTATTTATTCCTGGAGATGACCTTTTTGTCGAAATATTGTATCGTAACACAATGGCGTGTATTTTATGGCTTTTCGGTATATTTATACGTTAGGTCTGATAATTTAACTAATATGTGGGCGATTCTCTTCTAATTACTCAATAATGCGAGAGAGATTTGGACGAAAACAATGTTTTTTCGCTACAAAAAAAAACGTTTTTATTTAAATCAATAGATTTACAACAATCATAATTTCGCAATGCGCTTGACATTTAAGACATCCATCATGTACATGAACTCAGTAATGTGAATATTTAGGCCTACACGTTTCACAAGAGGAGCGTTGTTGGAGTTTCATCAATCACCTCTTTATTGACTTCCATTTGCATTTGATTTGAATACTCTATTTCATTAGTGGGCTTGTGGTTTCTTCTAAAAGAAAAATAGTTATAATATTGAGTTACGTAGTTTCAACAATTTTTAACGTACAGCCGTAACAATTAAAGGTCATTGAACTTAATTCGCCGTAATTGCGCGTAATGCTTATTCTTATTAATTCTTTAATGACGTTTACATAATTACCTTGCAAGTTTAATAATTAGACCTATCAGGATTAGAACTGTAATTACTAGGCATACCACTATCACTGTCAAGTAAACTTGGCCATTTGAATTTTCAATCGTACCTTTAAAATAGAATAAGTGATAAAATCAATGGTTTTATATAAAAATCAATATGTGTACCAAACTAGAAATAAAACAAGGAATAAAACAATTAGGTATTGTCTCTTTGTTCACATCAGAACTTACACAACCTCTGGATGTATCTACACTTTAATCACAAAATTCTTTTTTTTTTGTGGTCCAAATTCGCAATCATGTCGTTACCTTTGTTGCTTGATTGTGCTTTTGCTTCTCTGAGGTTATTACATGTGATGTTGTTGACACCTAATGTTAAAATAAATTTTAAACAATTTTAGCAACTTGCGAATTATTTATTAAAAATATAGCCTAAGACAGCTCTGCAAATTGACTTAAAACAAACAAACAGAAAAAAATATCGTATTCAAAAATGGTGATAGACGAGGCAATAATTATTGTGGCTGGGACTGGTATTCAGGTTTTATTATTTGTCAATCAATGGTGATTTATGAAAACAAATTCTATAGCATACTTGTATTATTTTTTGTTTCACATGTGAATCCACTAAATCCATCAGTACAAATGCAAGAAAACAACCCATCGTCTGATGTTTTCATTTTCCCGCCATTTTGGCACTGGTTGTATGATTTTACGCCTGTAAACAATGAATTCAAGAAGATTAGTAGACATATTTACCTTTTGGTAAAAGGACGTCCTACCCGTGCCGAATTCAGTCTTAGTAGCAGAAAGCCAAGTTACATTCCCCAGATGGTTTGTGCATGCGCACTAGTAGGCAGTGGTGAATAACGTTACTGCTATTACTTCTACGCATGTGCAATCAGAAATTAGCTACGAGAAAACTTCTCACATTGTACATTGAAACTACTATACTAACTTGACACTGTTATTTTGAACGAGCATGTGTTCGAACGTCCAACCATATCCGTAGCCGTGTACTCCACATTGATTGTTTTCCCTAAAACTCCAATTGGTATGTCAATTACTTCACCAGGAGAATGAGAGTTAGTGGTACTGGAGAAACAAGAGGAATCGTCTGTCCACACTGGAGGTTGCCAAAACACATTTTCTCTTCTTTCATTTGGTTTGGTGAGAAGATGTATATCTTGTGGACAAGATGACCCGTATGAAGGTGGTTCTTGGTCTTCAAAATTACCTAAAATCGACAAAAAGGTTAAATTTAAAATGAAAATACCGTAAGATACGAAGCATGTTAATCGTTTGAAGGTAGTTTCTAGTTAACTTATGTTTGAAAGAATGGTTTAAAAATGATTTTCCATACGAATAGGCCTAAAGAAACTTCCATAAGGCAGGATTCTATAGTAGTAGTATATATCCGCTTACTTATTTCACACACGTATGCGAAATTCATGCTACAAGGAACATCATTCCATTTGTCTGAATGTGTATAATCAAGCTCTACACAGTCTTCACCGTGTCCATAATTATTTGGTTCACCGGCTCCAAAATCTGTAAAAACACAAGATCATCAAAGTATACTATACTATAGTTTTATAATTAAAAAGCGATGTAGAGTATTTCAGAAAGATAAGATAAGATAACTTGGTTGACATTTGCTTTTAACGTCACCAAATAATGTGTCTGTCAATTGTGTTTTTATTTGAAGTAGTGTTTAAATTTAAAACCCTTAATTGCTCATCTATAAATTTCCTTGTTTCTTTTACTTATCGACATTTAGTCATAAACAGTCAGTGGCCAAGCGGTTAAGACAGTGGAACCATAATACCTCGCCATATTAACATCGGTACTTTAAAAGAACCTAGTACATCTTTCGAGACGAGTAGGGGGTTACCCCGGTGTACTAGTATACACGCAGCCACTGTCACTCATCAAGAGGGCCCCTTGATTGTCAGTATACGCTGTTTAGGGTCACCCTCTATAAATAAGGTGAAATAAAAAATAAATAAATAAAATAAAACAGTATATAATCTTGACGATTAGGCTACAACCTGATACAACGCAACACACTTCCTGAAATCTCTAAAACACAGTAATACTGCTGAAGCTGTTATGATGTAAAAATGTGTTGCCAAAGACGACGCCAAATACGTACTTTTATATTGACTGCATTCTTTCGAGACCCATTTAAAGTTCGTCTCATTCTGTACATCCGATATACCTAGCCATAGATCGCTTCGAGTAGGATTGTTAGTGTATAGAAAGTCATTTTCTTTTTGGTTCCTGACTACCACCAAGTCTGCGCCTAGGTCCAAACAGTTTGACCTAGCGTCTGACCAAGACATTCTTGTTGCTTCAAATTTGTAACAGCTATCTTGAAACGACACCCAGCCCTCTTGGCAGGAAGATACTGTAACGAATAAAAAATGTATTAAAAAATTACAATAACAGGATTTTAATATTGTTTATTGTATTGTGTGTGTGTTTTTCTACACCCAAACATGCGTAGACATTTTTAGAGAGAGAAACGTCGAATGTCCTCCCAATATTGGTTACATGCATTCGCCATAGTCGATGATCCATAGCTGATATTTATTTACATAGATTACTATCCTTGCATGCTGTACACCAATCTACACACTCATGGTGTATTGAATCAGAAATATGATCGTCATGGGATGTAAGTAAAGAATATAGAACCTAATAATAATGATACCTGTAGTAATTGCAGTACATATTAAAGAAAACACCAGATTTGTAGATGTAGCCATGGTGCAGCGATATCCAAAAGTGTGCATACCCGGTTGTTCTTCCCGATGTACATTTCAGTATTAGGCCTATCTGTGATAGGTACTAAGTAGCCTTATTGTCTTTTTCCTTCCGATTAGAAACTGACTGACGTCAGCTTATTAGAAATAGTAAAATCCTCATATTTCATAGCATTGTACATGTCCTCGACATTTCTGCGATTTTGCACAATTTTGAAATTAAGTAACCCCCCTCCCCCCTCCCCGCAAATCCTGTATTATTATATAATACATTTTCTATGTAGAGAATGTAAGCAACATCTTTAGTCAGTCAAATACCTAATAAGGAGTTGACCCACCACTATTGCAAAAGAATGTATTTCACTGCATTTCAGTATGATCTCCTAATCGCCATACTTAAAGTCCTTAAAATATCCCAGCAAAGGAAATTGGTCTAATAATATAAATGACTAAGAACTATGATTATTGATTATTTAAATATTTTTTTTGCTGCGATCTTTAACGATACAATTATATTATTTGTGCGTTGTGTGTGGATATCTGTTATTTGTGTTCATCTTTTATAAAAAAAATGTATTCTGTATCGTGTATTTCTAAGTGTGAATAACAAACAGTATACTATTTGCTAGCACACATACTGTGTATCATTCATAGAAATATATCTGTGGTTAGTGTTAAACTGTAATAATAATAATGTCTAATTTACTATAATCTTTAGTTTACACTGCGCATGTTCGTCGTGAATATTATTGTGAGTAAAACAGGATTTATTTGTCAGTTAAATTGATTTACCCATACGAACATATTTCTATTTAACCTACCGGTGCTATTTGTTGTTGCGCATGTCCGTCCACTAAATCCATCAGGACAAGTGCAAGAAACCAATCCATCGTCTGATGTAATTATCCCGCCATTTTGGCACTGGTTATACGATTCTAAATCTGTAACAACTATGTTTAAAAAAAAGAAAGATTAGTACATTGCTATGGTAAACCAAGGTAGTGTAGACCAATATGCCTATACAGAGATCAATAAAAAACAAACCCTTGTTCTAGAAAAACACCTGCTCGTACCGATGGAAATGGGTTTGATTAGATTTAGTTTAAAACCTTGCCATGACAATTCCAGTCATTTTGATGCCCCATAGATGATTTGTATAACGGAAAACGTAGGCCTACAAACTTTCTTTCTTACAGTATAATACTGTAAAACTACTAACTTGACACTGTTACTTTGAATGAGCATTTGCTTGAACGTCCAACCATATCCGTAGCCGTGTACTCGACAGTGATTGTTTTTCCAAAAACTCCAATTGGTATGTCAATTACTTCACCAGGAGAATGTGAGTTAGTCGTACTGGAGAAACAAGATGAATCGTCTGTCCACACCGGAGGTTGCCAAAACACATTTACTCTTCTTTCATTTGGTTTAGTGAGAAGATGGATATCGTCTGGACAGGATGACCCGTATGAAGGTGGTTCCCGATCTTTAAAATGACCTAAAATTTATTATAGATAGACATAGAGTTTTAGAATATATATTAGTCCCCAAAACATACCAAATAAGGATGAATAAATAAAGTGTTAATAGGCCATTTTGTAGTTTAATAAAGTTATTCACTTTCAAATTATAATTTGTAGTTCCAACTATGTGACATTTAAATGTTAAAATCAGCAGAAACAGTTTTACAAAATATTTCTTCAAGAGAAAATATTTTTTAGAATGATAAAACATTTTACATGCAGTCGAAAACAAAAAATATGCAAGTGTATTCCCTATTAGTAGTTAATAATTGGTATCTCATTATTTTATATATATATTACCGGGCGGTTTAGAATTAATGTTCTTTGCTTGATATGTATATATATATATATCTATTATATATCTATTAGTTTTAATTTTAGGCAAGTTCGCTTTTTTTGGTTTCGCCGCTCTTTTCTATAATTAATTTATCACAAACTTTGTACATAGAAAAGAAAAGAGAAATAAAAATGTTATAATAATAAAATCTCCGCTTACTTGATTCACACACATATGCGTATATCCTGTTGCACGGGAAATCATTCCATTTGTCTGATTTCGTATAATCAAGCTCTACACAGTCTTCTTCACCTTTTCCATAATTATTTGGTTCCCCTTTACCAAAATCTGCATAAACATCAAAAGAAATGATTAGCTAATATTCTATAATACACACACCCCTCTTTACTTACTGCAGGACTTTTACTGATAGGCATATGACAAGTATATTACAACAAAAAAACACTTAAAGATGTATTGTCCCCCAAAAACATGAAAAATGAAGATTAATTAAATCAGACTTTGAATAGGTTATTTTGTAGTTTTAATAAAGTGAATCACTTCCGTAAAAAAAAAACGGGGAAAAATAATGTTTAAATGATAAATGGTTAAATTCAACCAAAAATTCATTGGCTGGCAGCCAATTTGACCATTTTTGCTTTAAATTCCAGTTTTTTCAGGTAAATACATTTTTTTTCGATCTAATTTTTGGTCGAGGTCAATAACTATTATGTGACATTAAAATGGCATATTCAACAACAAAAATTGTAAAAAATTATTTTTCAGGGGGACAATACATCTTTAACATAAAAGAAAATTATAATTTATTTTAAAACAAAGACACAAAACACTACTTATAAATTCGTTCACAAAACGTAATATACTTGCGCTGCTAGTTTAAACAACTTGAAAAATAAAATATAGGGTCTAAACATATAAAAAAAAAATATATTTTATTAGATATTATCAGGTCGATACGCACTTTTATATTGACTGCATTCTGTCGAGACCCATGTAAATTCATTTTCTTTCTCAATATCTGATAAGCCTATCCATAGATCGCCAGTTGTAGGATTGTTAGCGTAAAGAAAGTCATTTTCTGCTTTATTTCTGACCACGACTAAGTCTGCACCTAGCGCTGTACAGTTTGATCTAGCGTCTGACCAGGACCGTTTTGTTGACTCAAATTTGTAGCAACTTTCTTGAAAAAATAACCAGCCTTGTTGACAGGAAATGTCTGTAAGGATTAAACAAAAAAGAAAGAAAATTACGCTTTTAATGTTTATATAAGGCACTGTACTTATAATATATGTAGAACATTATTATGGTTTATTTAACATATTTGGCTCTCCTAGCCGAGTATAAAAGTCAAGACAAAATGTATCTACTACTTATTTCAGCTTTATACGCTATTTTTTTTTTCATTTGTACTTTTAAATGTTATTTTGTTATATTTAACTCCTTTTTTCCATATCTTGTATGTTTAAGTGTGAAGAACCTTAAATAACAGCATAGTTTAGGGGGATTCTTAACACTTTCTAATGTATAATCTTCCATTTTTTTTATAACGTTTCCCAAACATTCATGCATTTATTTTTCAGTTTTATAATTGAACCTTAATCCTGAAAACGATTTGTCTTCAACCTACCGGAACTTGTTTTTGTTTCACATGTCAATCCTGTAAATCCATCAGTACAAATGCAAGAAAGAAGTCCATCTTCTAAAGTTTCAATCATCCCGCCATTTTGGCACTGATTATACAATTCTACCTCTGTAACAACTATATTAAAATAATTGAAAAAGATTAGTACGTTTCTGCAGGGTAGAGTTAAATTGTAATTTAACTCTTCCCTGGTTTCTGGGATTTGTTAAACAATGTTATTTAGTCCAATATGCGTACATGTATGCAGTGGAGGCAATTTTGTTAAATATGTGTAGTGCCAACAATTCCTGCTCGTGCCAAAATTATATAGATCATTATGGATATACATTCTATTATGTATTGTTTTTAAAATGTGTTTAACTGCTATACTAACTTGTTACTGTTATTTCGAATGAGCATTTGCTTGAACGTCCAGCCATATCCGTAGCCGTGTACTCCACATTGATTGTTTTTCCTAAAACTCCAATTGGTATTTCAATTTCTTTACCAGGAGAATGAGAGTTAGTGGTACTGGAGAAACAAGAGGAATCGTCTGTCCACACTGGAGGTTGCCAAAACACAGTTACTTTTCTTTCATTTGGTTTTGTGAGAAGATGAATATCTTGTGGACAAGTTGACCCGTATGAAGGTGGTTCTTGGTCTTCAAAATGACCTGAAATTAATTAAAGGTAGATTTTTTGAAATAATACCGTACCGCACTGTTTTACACACTTAGATGCATAATATATATGTAAAATTCCCAACTGTTGTAATGAATGAAATAATAATGAAATATTTATGGAAGTTTGCGTGTGCTGATGAAAATGACATTTTACATGCAGAGGAACCCACAAAATATACTAGTAAAAACAAACAACAGCAAAGGGAAGAATTCTATATTAGTGTTTGTCCTCAAAGTAGTAGTGATATTAGAGAGGGTTCGATTTGCGACGACTCACGACCAACCTACGTCACATGCACATATGGCGATATTGACACAGATTTGATGGTCTTTTGGTCCAAGGTAGGTCGTCGGTCACAAATCGAAAGCGTCCTATAATACAGTATATGCTCTTACTTATTTCACACATATATGCGAATTTCCTGTAACAAGGGTAATCATTCCATGTGTCGGAATTTCCGTATGCAAGTACCACACAGTCTTCATGGTTGTTATAATCATTTGGTTCACCGGGATAAAAATCTGTAAAAACACCAAAGAAATGATTATTAGATAGATAGGCCTAATATATAAATTTACAGGGTGATATATTACACATAAACTTAAATAGCCAATTTTGAAACGTAAAAAATCTGCGGAAATATGTGAGAATGAGAAATGTCGATCCAACCAAGATTCGAATCTGAAACTATGGCCTACGCATGTGTAAAAACGTTATTAAATGTTACCAGGTTCATATACGTACTGTTATATTTACTGCATTCTGTCGAAACCCATGTGAAGTTAGCCTCACTATCCATATCTGATAAGCCTATCCACATAGCATTTCCCATGCGATTGTTAGCATGAAGAAAGTCATTTTCTGCTTGGTTTCTGACCACAACCAGGTCTGCACCTAGTTCTGTACAGTTTGATCTAGCGTCTGACCAAGACCTTCTTGTCGAATCAAATTTGTAACAGCTATCTTGGAACGACAACCAGCCTTGCTGACAGGAAAATACTGTAATGATTAAAGTATTTAGAAAGAAAACACGTTATTAGACTTATATGAGGCACTTTAGTTTGAATAAGTTCTTCAGAAAACCAATAGTATTGTATAACCCAACAATCTTCGGCACGAAAAAGTGCGTTCATCGAATATAATTAGAAACTCAATGTCCAGTAGCAGAATGTTGTGATAATTGTGCCAACACTCAAATTACGTTCACGTGCATTAGCTATACGATTAAATGCTAAAATTTAATATTTGTCGATGTTTTGTCATTGTAAAGCTGACCTTGATGAACTATTTATTTTGTAGCTGAAAAAATATCTGTTAACTGTTTCAGTGAATGGCTCGAATCTAACCACTAGCCATCAGCGCAAGCTCGGTGGTCTAGAGGTATGAACGCCAGGCTAGTGATCTGGAGGTCGTGGGTTCAAGTCCCACCCTAGAATTACCTGCGAATTTTTTCGCTGGTATTCTCAAATGTACTTAGTATAAAGTACAAATTACGTCAGAGTAGGGCAAAACATCTGACCAATTACTAAACTCCCTTACGCAAAGCTACTCCATAGTAGTAGTAGTAGTAGTAGTAGTTTAATACAATTACAACCAATATTCGTCTTCTCTTGATGTGATAACAGACAAAATAAGTAAGAATATGCATAAGATAGTTTCCCTACCTACCTTTAGCAATTGCTGTACTTATAAATAAGAACACCAGGGTTGTGGATGTGGTCATGGTGCTGCGGTACCCAGCAATGTGAATAGTCCCTGGTGTGTCTAATATATGTAATATTTAAGACCTTGTTATGTTCCAAGTAGCATATTATTATCTTTTTCCTTCCGGTTAAGATTGAAATCGGCGGACGTCGGCTTATTTTCATAGCATCTGTTGTCGAAATTTCTGGGAATTGTGTTTTTGGCCTAACATAACCCTAATCAGAAGAATATTCATTGTTAATGCGGAGCCTACGTCTTGTATATACAATGTGAGCTATCTCCAATAATGTTGTATGTACAGTTAGAATTACAATATTACTAGAAATACGATCCGCTTAGAATGTGCACCCACTCACTTAATAGATAAACATTTTGTAAGTATTCTCAAACTGATAAGTTTCAAACTGTAAAGTTCGGTTTTAATCTAAACTCGTTGCATGTCACCTCCTCTCATATGATACAGTATACACCCTAATTGTTGAAAAATAAAATTGATGAAAAGTACGGTACACTATTAGGAAAGATTTATTTTAATATAAAACTTGTTGATATATAATATAAAACTTAATATATACAATGTGATGCATATACAATAACACAAGAAGTATATAAATTGGATATAGTAAAAATATTAGTAAATTGAATTAATATGTACAATTCGCTTTACTCATATTTGAACGGGTTTGAACGAGTACCATGTGTGTTTTACTAACAAACTGTTTATATTGACCTTTTATATTTTCAACAAAGACAGATTTGCAAAAACCATAATTTCACAACAAATATAATTCATCTTTTATGTCTAACTTGTTGCTATCGTTTTATCTATTTATGTTTTTTATATAGCCAATGTTTCACAAAAGAAGCGTTGTTGGATTTTCATCAACCGCCTCTCTATTGACTTCCATTTGCATTTGATTTGAAGACTCTATTTCATTTGTAGGCTTGTGATCTCGTCTAAAAGAAAAATAATTAAAATATGGAGTAACGTAATTTCAACAATTTTCCACGTATAACCGTAAAGCCTAAGTGTAATTGAACGTAACTCGCCGTAATTGCGAGCAATGCTTGCGTGTCTCACGAGTTTATGAGAATGGAAATATGTTTTGAAATTTTAAAAATAACGAATGAATAGTTTAGTGACGTTTATATAGTAACTATAATGAGATATTAAATAATATACTAATTTATATTTACCTTGCAAGTTTAATGCTTAGACCTATCAGGATTATAACTGCAATTACTAGGCATACCACTGTCACTGTCAGGTAAACTTGGCCATTTGAATTCTTAATTTTACCTTAAAAAAAATAATGTGTGATACAATGTCTTGATATAAAATGTTTTGTTAACTAGGAATGAAAAGAGGTTTACTCAATTCTAAGAAAAATCTGTTAAAGATGTATTGTCCCCCAAAAACATGAAAAATGAAGATTAATTAAATCAGACTTTGAATATGTTATTTTGTAGTTTTAATCAAGTTAATTACTTCCATAGAAAAAAAAAAAAAATAATGTTTTCACTTGTAAAATGACAAAATAAATGGTTAAATTCAACCAAAAATCCAATGGCTGGCAGCCAATTTGACAATTTTTTGTTTTAAATTACATTTTTTCAGGTAAATACATTTTTTTTCGATCCAATTTTTGGTCAAAGTGTTATGTTACATTAAAATGGAATATTCAACAAAATATGTTTTAAGAATTATTTTTTCATGGGGACAATACATCTTTAAAGCACATTGATGATGGATTTGATGACACATTCATTTTATCATGTTACCTTTGTTGCTTAAGTGTGCTTCGGCTTCTCTGTCTGTGATGTTAACACCTAATATCAAAATGTTAAAATAAGTTTTAAAAATATAAAATACATATTGACAATTCAAATTGTGGTAGCTCTGCAAATTTACCCAAAAACCATTTTAGCAGAGAGATTAATATTTTGTTGTCGAAATTAGTACTTGTATTTGTTCGGTAATTTGTAAAATAAATACATTGACTTGATGTAAAAATCAATATTACCAAAAAATTAGAAATGAAACGAGCATTTTGTCTCAGAAACAATACTGTACCTTTGTTGTTTGAATATGCTTCGGCTTTCCTATCACAATTGCATGTATTATTGACGCCTACTGTTAGGTAACAAAAATATAGTTGTTTACTAGTCACAATAAAAAAAAAGAATATGCATATAAAATTTCTGCAAAGTGGTTGAAAATTTCATGTTAGAAGTCGTGGGTTCTGAGGCGATATTGTGA
Source organism: Antedon bifida (assembly GCF_963402885.1). Lineage (NCBI taxonomy): Eukaryota > Metazoa > Echinodermata > Crinoidea > Comatulida > Antedonidae > Antedon > Antedon bifida. The sequence continues at coordinate 32,848,038 of NC_136229.1, read as the reverse complement.
CTGACTTTTTTTATTTTGGTAACTGGACATAAATAGTTTTCTTAGCTTTATAGCCTACCGGTGCTATTTTTTGTTTCACAGGTCAATCCGCTAAATCCTTCTGTACACATGCAAGACAAAAATCCATCTTCTGATGTTTCAATTTTCCCGCCATTTTGGCACTGGTTGGCTGTAACAAAGTCAAAAGATTTTTAAACGATTAGCACGTCTAATGTTTGTAGAAAAAAGGACAATTGTGTTGTTCAGAAAATAAACTCCCTATGCTAGAAGAATCTTACCCATGTTATACTTGACTGATCAATATGAACCTATTTTTACATGCAAATGTCTTACTGGTCTTTACTGCTTGTTACCGTTTATTTCAATGGTTGAGAGACATAGGAAGCCCTCTATTTAACTTGATATAGTTTTAAACATGCTCAATTCTACATTATATCCATTTTAATAGATTTAAAACTGCTATACTAACTTGTTACTGTTATGTTGAATGAGCACGCATTAGAACGTCCAACCATATCCGTAGCCGTGTACTCGACAGTGAATGTTTTTCCTAAAACTCCATTTGGTATTTCAAATACTTCCCCAGGAGAATGAGAGTTAGTAATACTAGAGAAACAATAGGAATCGTCTGTCCACATTATAGGTTGCCAAAACACATTTACTCTTCTTTCATTTGGTTTGGTGAGAAGATGGATATCATGTTGACAGGATGACCCGTATGAAGGTGGTTCCCGGTCTTCGAAGTTATCTAAAATTTATAAAAGGTAGATTGTATGTTTTACGCGCTTCGGTGTGGATCGGTGCATTTATGTTAATCGTCTGATGAAAGGACATTTGGGTTATGTTTTTTCTCATAAACATTTTGTAGAAGTATAGATAAATGTATGCCATTTGAATTAGTATTGGTAATTGGTAATAATTATATAGTAATAATAGTTGATATCGTCCCTTACTTATTTCACACACATAAGCGCATTTTGTGCTACAAGGAAAATCATTCCATTTGTCAGAATGTGTACAATCAAGCACACCACAATCTTCACCGTGTCCATAATTATTTGGTTCACCGGCTCCAAAATCTGCAAAAACAACATATATATTATAGCCAAATACAATATACATACACCCGCTGAATGTTTTTACTACAGAACTATACCGTACTAAATACGCCCTGTAGATATTAAAAATGAAGTATTCATATAAATCTTAGAACCTGTATAATATAAGATAGATAGTACCGGTTTTTTAAAATAGAAAATAGAGATTAATAACTTGGTATTGTAAAGTTTTTTTACCCATAGAAGTGATAGAGCATTACATTTAGATACCCAGGTTTTTCCCTCAAAATGCTTTCCGACACGCAAACATCGAGGCTGATATTCTTTCTACGTATGTCCACGTCATTAGATGTTACTATTGGTTCACAGCACGCCATAGGCCTACTTACTTGTATATTGAGTGCATTCTTTCGAGCTGACCCATGTGAAGTCAGCCTCACTCTCCACATCCGATATACCTAACCATAGATCGCCACCACCAGGATTACTATTAGCGTAAAGAAAGTCATTTTCTTCTTTGCTCCTCACCACAACCAAGTCTGCATCTTGTTGCAAACAGCTTATTCTAGCTTCTGTCCAAGACTTTTTTGTTGCTTCAAATTTATAACAGCTATCTTGGAAATATAGCCAGCCATTTTGACATGGGGATCCTGTAATATAATGATTACAAAAATTTAGAAATAAAAATGTGTTACAGGAAGGCATCATTCCGTTATTGATGGTAAACTAATAATTCATTCATAGGCATGATTTCATTTTAGCCTATATCCACCTTTCTCTTACCGGCACTAGTTTTTGTTTGACATGTCACTCCACTGAATCCATATGTACAGATGCAAGAAGACGATCCATCGTCTGATATTTGTATGATCCCACCATTTTGGCACTGATGCGATTCTATGATTCAACAATGTTGATAAGGAATTCAAGAAGGTTAGTACGTTTCTACAATTTGGTCATGGCGTAGTGAACTCCGTTATTTGATTAACTCCGTTATTCTAATAAGGAATTCAAGAAGGTTAGTACGTTTCTACAATTTGGTCATGGCGTAGTGAATTCCGTTATTTGATTAACTCCGTTATTCTAATAAGGAATTCAAGAAGGTTAGTACGTTTCTACAATTTGGTCATGGCGTAGTGAATTCCGTTATTTTATTAACTCCGTTATTTTAATAAGGAATTCAAGAAGGTTAGTACGTTTCTACAATTTGGTCATGGCGTAGTGAACTCCGTTATTTGATTAACTCCGTTATTCTAATAAGGAATTCAAGAAGGTTAGTACGTTTCTACAATTTGGTCATGGCGTAGTGAATTCCGTTATTTTATTAACTCCGTTATTTTAATAAGGAATTCAAGAAGGTTAGTACGTTTCTACAATTTGGTCATGGCGTAGTGAACTCCGTTATTTGATTAACTCCGTTATTCTAATAAGGAATTCAAGAAGGTTAGTACGTTTCTACAATTTGGTCATGGCGTAGTGCATTCCGTTATTTTATTAACTCCGTTATTTTATTAATTTCAGCTAAAAGAAGCCAAACACTTCTAAAACATATCTCTAAAGATTTCTAAAAATAATTGTACTTTAATAACTTAACGTCTGAATGTATGTAAGAACGTTCAATGTGGGTTATATTTGTGATAGAGTTTGGATTCGCGTATGTATTGTTAATGTTTAAAAAGGGAATTTATATTGTATGCAGAGGAGTCCACATAAGATAGAAAAGAGCACGTGTACTGTAGTAATTATACCTCAACTTACGTAATTCACACACGTATGCAAATTTCATGCTACAAGGAACATCATTCCATTTGTCTGAATGTGTATAATCAAGCTCTACACAATCTTCACGATTTCCAGAATTATTTGGTTCACCTTTTCCAAAATCTGTACAAACACCATACCATTATATTAAATATACAAAATAAAACATAATAATTATTAATATTATTTTTATTTTGTTTAAAATTTAATTGGATACCCAGGTATAACATTTCCGTTATTTGTTCTCTAAAACTTCTGTTTATGAAGAACACCAATGAACACTATGGCATACAGCATTAAAAACATTGCTAAACACTTTAACAGGTTGGCAAAGTATGGTATATTTCGTCATGTTCAAAAATAAAAGTCATTAGGTATTACCAGGTATATATACATACTTTTATATTGCGTGTGTTCATTCCTGACCCATATAAAGTCAGTCTCATTCTCCATATCTGATAAGCCTAGCCATAGATCGTTCCCCGTAGGATTATTAGCGTAAAGAAAGTCATTTTCTTCTTCGTTCCTCACCACCACCAAGTCTGCATCTTGTTGCAAACAGCTTATTCTAGCTTCTTTCCAAGACTTTTTTGTTGCTTCAAATTTATAACAACTATCTTGGAAATATAACCAGCCATTTTGACATTGAGATCCTGTAATATAATGATTACAAGAATTTAGAAATAAAAATGTGTTATCAGGAAGGCATCATTCCGTTATTGATGGTAAACTAATAATTATTCGTAGGCATGATTTCATTTTAGCCTATATCCACCTTTCTCTTACCGGCACTAGTTTTTGTTTGACATGTCACTCCACTGAATCCATCAGTACAGATGCAAGAAGACGATCCATCGTCTGATATTTTAATGATGCCACCATTTTGGCACTGATGAGATTCTATGATTCAACAATGTTGATAAGGAATTCAAGAAGGTTAGTACGTTTCTACAATTTGGTCATGGCGTAGTGAATTCCGTTATTTTATTAACTCCGTTATTTTAATAAGGAATTCAAGAAGGTTAGTACGTTTCTACAATTTGGTCATGGCGTAGTGAACTCCGTTAGGCCTATTTTAATAATTTCAGCTAAAAGAAGCCAAAACACTTTTAAAATATATCTCTAAAAATAATTGTACTTTAATAACTTAACGTCTGAATGTATGTAAGAACGTTCAATGTGGTTTATATTTGTGATAGAGTTTGGATTCGCGTATGTATTGTTAATGTTTAAAAAGGGAATTTATATTGTGTGCAGAGGAGTCCACATAAGATAGAAAAGAGCACGTGTACTGTAGTAATTATACCTCAACTTACGTAATTCACACACGTATGCAAATTTCATGCTACAAGGAACATCATTCCATTTGTCTGAATGTGTATAATCAAGCTCTACACAATCTTCACGATTTCCAGAATTATTTGGTTCACCTTTTCCAAAATCTGTACAAACACCATACCATTATATTAAATATACAAAATAAAACATAATAATTATTAATATTATTTTTATTTTGTTTAAAATTTAATTGGATACCCAGGTATAACATTTCCGTTATTTGTTCTCTAAAACTTCTGTTTATGAAGAACACCAATGAACACTATGGCATACAGCATTAAAAACATTGCTAAACACTTTAACAGGTTGGCAAAGTATGGTATATTTCGTCATGTTCAAAAATAAAAGTCATTAGGTATTACCAGGTATATATACATACTTTTATATTGCGTGTATTCATTCCTGACCCATATAAAGTCAGTCTCATTCTCCATATCTGATAAGCCTAGCCATAGATCGTTCCCCGTAGGATTATTAGCGTAAAGAAAGTCATTTTCTGCTTCGTTCCTCACCACAACCAAGTCTGCATCTTGTTGCAAACAGCTTATTCTAGCTTCTGTCCAAGACTTTTTTGTTGCTTCAAATTTATAACAACTATCTTGGAAATATAACCAGCCATTTTGACATGGAGATCCTGTAATATAATGATTACAAGAATTTAGAAATAAAAATGTGTTACAGGAAGGCATCATTCCGTTATTGATGGTAAACTAATAATTCATTCGTAGGCATGATTTCATTTTAGCCTATATCCACCTTTCTCTTACCGGCACTAGTTTTTGTTTGACATGTCACTCCACTGAATCCATCAGTACAGATGCAAGAAAACGATCCATCGTCTGATATTTGTATGATCCCACCATTTTGGCACTGATGCGATTCTATGATTCAACAATGTTGATAAGGAATTCAAGAAGGTTAGTACGTTTCTACAATTTGGTCATGGCGTAGTGAACTCCGTTATTTTATTAACTCCGTTATTTTAATAAGGAATTCAAGAAGGTTAGTACGTTTCTACAATTTGGTCATGGCGTAGTGAATTCCGTTATTTTATTAACTCCGTTATTCTAATAAGGAATTCAAGAAGGTTAGTACGTTTCTACAATTTGGTCATGGCGTAGTGAACTCCGTTATTTTATTAACTCCGTTATTCTAATAAGGAATTCAAGAAGGTTAGTACGTTTCTACAATTTGGTCATGGCGTAGTGAATTCCGTTATTTGATTAACTCCGTTATTCTAATAAGAAATTCAAGAAGGTTAGTACGTTTCTATAATTTGGTCATGGCGTAGTGCATTCCGTTATTTTATTAACTCCGTTATTTTATTAATTTCAGCTAAAAGAAGCCAAACACTTCTAAAACATATCTCTAAAGATTTCTAAAAATAATTGTACTTTAATAACTTAACGTCTGAATGTATGTAAGAACGTTCAATGTGGGTTATATTTGTGATAGAGTTTGGATTCGCGTATGTATTGTTAATGTTTAAAAAGGGAATTTATATTGTATGCAGAGGAGTCCACATAAGATAGAAAAGAGCACGTATACTGTAGTAATTATACCTCAACTTACGTAATTCACACACGTATGCAAATTTCATGCTACAAGGAACATCATTCCATTTGTCTGAATGTGTATAATCAAGCTCTACACAATCTTCACGATTTCCAGAATTATTTGGTTCACCTTTTCCAAAATCTGTACAAACACCATACCATTTAGCAAACATTTCAAATCCGCTTTTAATTGAGACTACAGAAGTATACTAAATTTTCATTTTAGAAAAAATTGATCAATCTATAAATTATTTAAGAAAGTATTATATAGAGGAAATATTTAAATAGGCCTATACAAAATAAAACATAATAATTATTAATATTATTTTTATTTTGTTTAAAATTTAATTGGACACCTAGGTATAAAATTGCCGTTATTTGTTCTCTAACCGTCTGTTTATGAAGAACACCAATTAACACTATGGCATACAGCATTAAAAACATTGCTAAACACTTTAACAGGTTGGCAAAGTATGGTACATTTCGTCATGTTCAAAAATAAAAGTCATTAGGTATTACCAGGTATATATACATACTTTTATATTGCGTGTATTCATTCCTGACCCATATAAAGTCAGTCTCATTTTCCATATCTGATAAGCCTAGCCATAGATCGTTCCCCGTAGGATTATTAACGTAAAGAAAGTCATTTTCTGCTTCGTTCCTCACCACAACCAAGTCTGCATCTTGTTGCAAACAGCTTATTCTAGCTTCTGTCCAAGACTTTTTTGTTGCTTCAAATTTATAACAACTATCTTGGAAATATAACCAGCCATTTTGACATTGAGATCCTGTAATATAATGATTACAAGAATTTAGAAATAAAAATGTGTTACAGGAAGGCATCATTCCGTTATTGATGGTAAACTAATAATTCATTCGTAGGCATGATTTCATTTTAGCCTATATCCACCTTTCTCTTACCGGCACTAGTTTTTGTTTGACATGTCACTCCACTGAATCCATCAGTACAGATGCAAGAAGACGATCCATCGTCTGATATTTTAATGATGCCACCATTTTGGCACTGATGAGATTCTATGATTCAACAATGTTGATAAGGAATTCAAGAAGGTTAGTACGTTTCTACAATTTGGTCATGGCGTAGTGAAATCCGTTAGGCCTATTTTAATAATTTCAGCTAAAAGAAGCCAAAACACTTTAAAAATATATCTCTAAAAATAATTGTACTTTGATAACTTAACGTCTGAATGTATGTAAGAACGTTCAATGTGGTTTATATTTGTGATAGAGTTTGGATTCGCGTATGTATTGTTAATGTTTAAAAAGGGAATTTATATTGTGTGCAGAGGAGTCCACATAAGATAGAAAAGAGCACGTGTACTGTAGTAATTATACCTCAACTTACGTAATTCACACACGTATGCAAATTTCATGCTACAAGGAACATCATTCCATTTGTCTGAATTTGTATAATCAAGCTCTACACAATCTTCACGATTTCCAGAATTATTTGGTTCACCTTTTCCAAAATCTGTACAAACACCATACCATTTAGCAAACATTTCAAATCCGCTTTTAATTGAGACTACAGAAGTATACTAAATTTTCATTTTAGAAAAAATTGATCAATCTATAAATTATTTAAGAAAGTATTATATAGAGGAAATATTTAAATAGGCCTATACAAAATAAAACATAATAATTATTAATATTATTTTTATTTTGTTTAAAATTTAATTGGACACCTAGGTATAAAATTGCCGTTATTTGTTCTCTAACCGTCTGTTTATGAAGAACACCAATTAACACTATGGCATACAGCATTAAAAACATTGCTAAACACTTTAACAGGTTGGCAAAGTATGGTATATTTCGTCATGTTCAAAAATAAAAGTCATTAGGTATTACCAGGTATATATACATACTTTTATATTGCGTGTATTCATTCCTGACCCATATAAAGTCAGTCTCATTTTCCATATCTGATAAGCCTAGCCATAGATCGTTCCCCGTAGGATTATTAACGTAAAGAAAGTCATTTTCTGCTTCGTTCCTCACCACAACCAAGTCTGCATCTTGTTGCAAACAGCTTATTCTAGCTTCTTTCCAAGACTTTTTTGTTGCCTCAAATTTATAACAGTTTTCTTGAAACGATAACCAACCTTCTTGGCAGGAAAATACTGTATAATTACAAGAATTTAGAAAGAAAAACACGATTACAATTTTTTTAAAATAAGTTTGGTTCCCACTGGCCACAACGCAAGGGCGCATTGCAAGTTTGTTGTGACGATCATGCCAACACGGACAGTTCATGGCTTGCAAGTTCATTCATTCATTCATTCGAGCATAAATACCTATATATCATCCATAGTCCAATCAAGTTCTTATGGTATATTGAATCGTGTCATGAGATACTAGACAAAGTAAATAAGTATGGACTTAATAGTAATTAGACCTACCTGTAGTGCTGGTGCATATCAAAAACACAACCATATTTGTAGATGTGGCCATGGTGTAGCGATAGCTAACAATGTGAATACTTGTTTTCTAATGTTTAGCAATATGCCTTTCCCTGATAGATATCAACTATCCGTATTGTCCTTTTCCTTCCGGTATATATTTAACAGACTGACGTCAACTTATTTGAAACAGTAAGCCTACAATCCTTATATTTTTTTCGTAGAATTGTATTCCATGCCATCGTCAATTCTGGGAACTGTGCACCATGTTAAAGACCTGATACCTGATGATGTACTCAGAATTTGCACACTTCGTTTCATCAGTTAATCAGATCTAATGTGAATATGTTCAAACTGGAAAACTGCGGTTTCAATGTAATCGTGTCACCTCCTCTCATTGTAATACTACACTCTGAATTGTGGCAAAATAAAATTGATGAAAAGTACACTATTAAGAAAGAATTATTTTAATATATAAAACTTTATTTGTAAATTTAATGCATATACAATAACACAAGACGTATAACATTTGATATAGTAAAACAAACTATTAGTAGATTTAATTATTATTGAACAATTTATAAGCACAGTATTATTTTATTATTTTTTCTTTGAATAGGCTAATCAGTTATACATTTATTACAATGCAGTGTGCTGCATAGCAAGCAGAAGGTTCCGTGTTCGAATCTCGGTTGGTGTGACTTTTTCTCATTCTCACAGATTTCCTCATCTTTATCGTTTCAAAAGAAGTGGCATACCATACGTACTTTTATATTGACTACATTCTGTCGAAACCCATGTGAAGTCAGCCTCGCTCCCCATATCTGATAAGCCTATCCATAGATCGCCAGTTGTAGGATTGTTAGTGTAAAGAAAGTCATTTTCTGCTTTGTTTCTGATCACCACTAAGTCTGCGCCTAGTTCCAAGCAGTTTGATCTAGCTTCTGCCCAAGACCGTTTTGTTGCCTCAAATGTGTAGCAGCTATCTTGAAAAGACAACCATCCTTCTGGACAGGAAAATACTGTAACGGTTAAAACATTTAGAAAATTAAAAACCTGTTATTATGCTATTGTTTAAATACGTTCTTGACAGAAAATTCATTGTTTCATTTGTACAGCCTAAAGATTCCAGAACAAATATCCTTACTGTTCTTCCGATAAAGGCCGAGATAGAAACCAACTTCAGTCAGCTTATTTGAAAAAGTACTATCATTATTCTGTCAAAGTATACCATGTCGTACATGTTTCTTGAAAATCCCACCTTATACTACCATTTTTCTTTCGCAAGTATTCTAATTTAGACCTGATAAAGGATAGACGTGTCTCTAACAGCTTTTCTTCATCGTCTTGATTTAGCTTTTTGCTGCATTTTTGCTTATTATTACTTAATTATTTCTATATTATGTGTGTTTTTATGACAGTTAAACTGTGTTTCTTCTGAACTTTGTAGTTTTATTTACAGTAGCCTAAATTGGTTATTAGAGTTGTTCATGCAATAGTATTGTATATTGCCACCTTTGTGAATATTTCTATGATATTTGTTTATTATTATTATTGTTATTGTTATTATTATTATTATTATTATTATTATTATTATTATTATTATTATTATTTTCCACACATTCAACAAAGTACAGCAGATATTTATATATATATAATAAATGAAATGAGATCAAAATAAGTAAATCCTGCTTTAAGCATTGAACACCTGACAAGTAAACTAAAAGCTATTGATACTATGGTTTTTTTTAGTTTGAAAATTGGAGCCATGCACCTACAGACAGATTTGACGCCACCTTGTGTTCCATGTGTAGATCCGCTAAATCCATCAGGACAAGTGCAAGAGATCAATCCATCGTCTGATAATTCAATTATCCCACCATTTTGGCACGATTCTTTTCCTGTAACAATGCATATATTAAGGTTAGTACGTAATTGCTACAATTTGGTCACGGAATAGTTTGTGATATGAAATGGACAATTCCTACACATTGATTACCAAACCACCCCCTCTCCCTTCGTAAATCCCCATCCCCTGCTTGTGCCCGAGTCAATGTAAATTATGGTACCACAGTATGATGTATACGAGTGTCGTATCTTGTATCCGGAGTCATAGCTTCGTTCCAAAAGCTTTTCCTAATTAGGAACACGATGATCTTACAGTTTTTGCGCAGAAATTCCTTTTAGTATTTAATTAGATTAGGGAAAATAAACAAAACAGTTTGCCAAAGGGAAGCAATATATAAAAAAAAACACTTTGTATTTTGTTAGATGTACTAAGAAAAGTATACTGACTTTGTACTGGTATATTCATTGAACACGCATTAGAACGTCCAACCATATCCGTAGCCGTGTACTCGACATTGAATGTCTTTTCAAAAACTCCATTTGGTATTTCAATTACTTCACTAGAAACACGAGAGGTACTACTAGTTATACTGGAGATACAATATGAATCGTCTGTCCATACCGGTGGGGTCCAATACACTTTTCTTTCATTTGATGTAGTGAAAATAACAATTTCGTGTTGACAGGTTGACCCGTAAGACAATGATACCCATTGTTAAACTGTTAATAAAAAAAAAAATTATTTGTATTGTATGGTTAACAACTTCACAATTAAGCAATTATTAAATTGTCAACTATTTAGGACGTAATAATTGAAAAACTCAAATTAGTATGGAACTGCGCTTACTTATTTCACACACATAAGCGATGCTTTTGTTGCAGGAGACATCATTCCATTTACTGGATTGTCTAAAACCAAGTTCTACACAGTCTTCACCAATTCCAGTATTATTTGGTTCACCAAAACCGAAATCTGTAAAAATATCATGTAACCGAATATTGAAAAAGGTACGCCGGCTTCCAAAAATAAAGACAATGTACAATTGATTTGAAAATTTGATTACACATTTTTTCAAGTATACGTCTTTGCGTGGCGCAGTGGTTAGAGCATTGGTTGCCGGTTCAAGCCACTGCAGTGTTGAGCAAGATTCTTTATACACATTGTTCCTCCCCACCCAGGTGATAGAAATGGGTACCGGTATGTAAAAAGTACTGGGAAGGTAAATCAGACTCCTTTGTGCAGGAGGAGTGGCGTACCACCACAAACTTACACACTTAGTGGAGTCTGGCCCAAACGCTAAGGAAATGGAGATGGGCACCACGGCCGTTAGCATTAGCTTAGGTTTCGACCATTTTATACGTCTTTCTCAGAATATTGATAGAACAGGATTACATTGCATTATTACAAATGACTAAACGATAAACATTGACAAAATACGAGGTACTGGTATAAACAAAAAGCACTGTGAAACAATACAACAGGATGTAGTAAAAGACGTTTAACTGGTATTTAGGAACTATTAGAATGTCCTTAACTGGATGTCCAGTGCATCTCTTATTTAAAAATAGGACATGACGTCAAAGACATTTAGTTATATTTTAGTTGTTAAGCTATATAGGCCTAATACCAATGGAATCTCTAGAAAAACTTTTCACCATGGCTCCCTCTATTAATTTTTTTCGATTGTGTAATTCATTTCGTACGTACTTTTATATTGACTGCATTCTGTCGATACCCATGTAAAGTTTGTCTCACTCTCCACATTCAATATGCCTATCCATAGATTGGCACCCACAGCACTGTTAGTGTAAAGAAAGTCATTTTCTTCTTGGTTCCTGACTACCACCAAGTCTGCGCCTAGTTCCAAACAGTTTGACCTAGCGTCTGACCAAGACGTTTGTGTTGCCTCAAATTTGTAACAGCTATCTTGAAACGACACCCAGCCTTCTTGGCAGGAAGATACTGTAACGAATAAAGAATCTAGCCTCATATAAGGTACTTCAATTCTCCAAAACACAAGTTGATTGAACTACATCCATTCCTACGAAAAAACGCATGCGTATGAGAAAAAAACAATGACACTATTTAATTAATTATAGCGCACGACCAGTACCAGCGTTTTTCGCTCCTAGTAAATTTAAACCAGAATACGATGGTCATGCATAATACATGATAACATTTTCCGTACCTACCTGTAGCAATTGTGTATGTAAATAAGAACACCATAAGATTGGATAATGTGGCCTCCATGGTGCACAAATGTGAATACTCGATGGCATTTCCTGATATATATTTAATTAGTAGCCTCTTTAAAAAAAGTGCCTCGTTTTCTCTTTCATTCCGGTATAGATTGAAACCAACTGGCGTCAGCTTATTTGAAGCAGTCTGTCGGTTTGATTGGTTAGCACTTGCTTTTTTTTTGCAATTTGATGTGTTTAATTTATTCCAAATATAGATATTTTGATAATTTGATGTTTTGATCTATTTATTTTCAAGAATCTGATGAGCATAACTTACCATGTTCATTATATACAAAGTAGTGTTACCCAACGCATGAACATAGTTGCATTAATCAATGACTCACTTCAAACCCGGCTGCCGATTTCCAAAATGTTTTTGTCTTTAAAAAAAAAGAAATAGACGGACGGTTTCTTTTTCAATTGCTTTTATTTACAATATATATTCAGTATTTTTGACAAAATTCTTAAAAAAGTTTTCATAGCATTGTATCCCATTTCAGAGAATAATTTTGTACCATTGTAAATGTCTGCCTAACATAACCCCAATCAGAACAACATTCATTGTTAATATACAATGTGAGCTATCTTCAATAAAAATGTTGCACGTACAGTTACAATATTAGAAAGACACGACGCACCAAGAGTTTACATACACTTACTTAATAAATAGACATTGTGAATATATTCAATCTTTTAATCTTTCATTAACGTTTTTCTTTACATCAATACATTTTTAATAATCACAATTTCATTTTATTATTTTCTTCAAATATCCTAAACATTATTACAATTCCTATAAATCATTTATTAAATTTACTGTTTATTGCTTTATTTTATTGAGACGTACATTTGCACGACGAGTAATGCGAATAAGCCTATGTTTCACAAGAGGAGCGTTGTTGGAGTTTCATCAATCACCTCTTTATTTGGTTCCATTTGCATTTGATTTGAAGACTTTATTTCATTCGTAGGCTTATGATTTCGTCTAAAAGAAATTATTACGGAGTTAAATGGATACAATAAATTGTGAATGACCGAAAATAAGGGTCACTGTTCTTTTTTGTCATGTTTACCACAATATCACATGATACTCGCGTGTTTCCAAACAAGTTTAAGAATATTACATTTTAGTAACAGTTAGGACTTTTGAACTAATAATAAATATAATAGCATGGCGCTGTGACTACTGATCATTAGAAGTTGGCACACAAAAAAGACCAAATTAAATGCTACATAGTTACTGTTTACTAACTATATACTTATAGTTACCTTACAAGTTTGACGATTATACATATCAGGATTAGAACTGTAATTGCTAAGCCTACCACTACCACTTTCAAATAAACTTGGTCATTTGAATTCTCAATTGTACCTGTAAGAAAAATAATGTAGATACAATGTCTGGATATAAAAAATCAATGTTTTATAAGATAGCAATGAAATGAGGTGTACTCCTTTCTAAGAAAACCACGTCACGTTAAAAGACGGTCTTCGGGCTGATGTTCATTTTTTTTCATTTTGGTAACTAAACATAAAGAGTTGTCTTTAGCCTACCAGTAATATTTTGTGTTTCACATTTCAATCCACTAAATTCTTCTGTACAAATGCAAGACAAAAATCCATCGTCTGATGTTTCCATTTTCCCGCCATTTCGGCACTGGTTGTCTGTAACAACAAAGTCGAATGAATTTTAAAAGATTAGTACGTTTCTATAAGTAGTGACTTCTTTAAACAGTATTTTCAGACATAACAATAAAAATGTCTTGAAGCTAGAATAAACTGTTAAACTGAACGAGTAGTGATAAATATAGGCTTATGCGATATTTAGAATGAGACTTTACATCCCGAAAACATACTGTGAGTGTCTTACAGTCTCCTCAGAGTGACCTTGACAGTCTCCTCAGAGTGACCTTTCACTGTAGTTAATTTTTTTAAATTTTTTATTTTCATTTCCATCGTTGAGAGCAATAGAAAGCCATACAATTATATGGATTAGTTTTTAACCGTTATATTTGCATTGTTTTACGTATGACTAAATTCTATTATATATTGTTTTTAAAATGTGTTAAACTACTATACTAACTTGACACTGTCATTTTGAATGAGCATTTGCTTGAACGTCCAACCATATCCGTAGCCGTGTACTCCACATTTATTGTTTTTCCTAAAACTCCATTTGGTATTTCAATTACTTCACCAGGAGAATGAGAGTTAGTGGTACTGAATAAACAAAATGAATCGTCTGTCCACACTGGAGGTTGCCAAAACACATTTACTCTTCCTTCATTTGGTTTGGTGAGAAGGTGGATATCTTGTGGACAGGATGACCCGTATGAAGGTGGCTCTCGGTCTTCAAAATGACCTGAAATTATTAAGATGTATGTTAATGGTGATTTGGGAAATATTTAGTATTAATTTGCGGATATGTTGATGTTGATGCATTTTTGTTTAGATATTAGCTAACAAAAAATAAAATAGCAATGCATAGATGAGCTCTCACTGTAAGATAAAGACCAGGTCAGCAGGAGTATATAGTGTATTCCTCGAAGTAGACCTAAGTACTAGTAGTGGTAATAGTGTCAGTAGCAGTAGTAGTAATAGTTGATAACTTACTTATTTCACACACATAAGCTCTTTCTAAGTTGCAAGGGCTATCGTTCCATTTGTCTGAATTCGTAGAATCAAGTTCTACACAGTCTTCACCGTTTGCATTATTATTTGGTTCGCCAAAACCAAAATCTGTAAAAACAGTAATGATTGAGCCAAAAAAAAAAATGATTTAGCCAAATAGGTTATAGTGTATATAGTACACCCGCCCTAATAACTTACTACTAAACCATACCAATTTATAAATAATGATAATAATACAATCATCATTGAGGAGGAATACAAAGCTTAGTTACAACGGATTACAACAAAATATAAAATAAGTTTGTTGATATTTTGCTCGTCAATAATTCTTGTTTTGTTTTAATGAATCACTGAGTAACCTGGGCGATGATGTCAAATATTTGACGTCAGATGTGTTGACTTGTGATTAAAAACTAACGGTAATAGTTGAGTAGCAAGTGAACATTTTGGATGGTCTGAATTTGTAAAGAACATTAACATCAGCTCTTTGTTATAGATAACTAAAGAGTAAATAGATAATTTCGATGTAGTATTATTCATTGTGAATCTTTTCCATCAAATTTTGAACATAACACACACAGAGAATGCACAATACGGTATTCTATTATTATTATAATCTAATAGGCCTATATACTACGTTCACGTACGTAAACGTAATTGAAAATCATACAGGATAGGGATTGACATTTCTTCTACGTATATTAGAAGGTGTTGTCACGTTCGTAGAAGCGGCATGCCATACGTACTTTCATATTGACTGCATTCTGTCGAAACCCATGTGAAGTCAGTCTCACTCTCCACATCTGATAAGCCTATCCATAGATCGCTATTATTTAAAGGATTGCTAGCGTAAAGAAAATCATTTTCTGCTTTGTTCCTGACCACCACTAAATCTGCACCTAGGTCCAAACAGTTTGCTCTAGCGGCTGACCAGGACGTTTTTGTTGTCTGAAATGTGTAACAGCTATCTTGAAACGACATCCAGCCTTCTTGGCAGGAAGACACTGTAACGAATAAAGAATTTAAGTATATTCAGTTCTCAAAAACCCAAGTTTATTGATATAGTGTGCCCCATAACGATTCCGGAACTGTATCTGAAACGATAACCTGGCAACTTGACAATAAAACACTATAAAAGAAAAACAAGCGTTATAAGGCTTATATAAGGTATTTTAGTTCTGTACGTGACAAAAACTCAAATAATTCATTTATATAGTTTACACCCAAATATTTCAGATAAAATTCAGATAATATTTGTTAATACACTGCAGTTTAAAATACATCAACAATGTTTAAAACAAAAAAAAAGTACAGACAATATTTAAAAGTTATTAATTTGTATATACAATAAAACAATGTATACAAATTATATTTCAAATTGTGATCCAGGTGTTCTCTCAATCAGAGGCAAATTATCTTGAGACATGTTTATTATAAGTAGCAATCGATTGAGGAACGAAATTCGATCTTGTATTGATGACAAACAGTCGTGACCAGCCAACCGTAAATATACAAAAATAACATAACGTTTTCAGGGGATTTCCGGACACCATGTTAATTTCAAAATCTGCCTTTTCTTTTTCGATGGATTTTAGGCGATCACAAAAATGTTTCTAATTTTTTTCAGTCAAACAGTGATGAGGCCAATCTTTTAAGGAAATTGTACAGTAAACTATTTTCTCATACGACCCCCGTTTAGGAGTTTTTAATTAACATGATGTCCTGAATCCCCGGAAAACGCTATGTTTTTTTTTAGCGCTTGGCTTATCACAATTGCAAGATACAATGGCTTCCATAGCACAAAATTCGTGTATAACCCTATTAGTTAAAAACCCAATCTAGGGCCTGAAGGCCTAGGCGTAGCATTTTTTTTCCACTAAAAAAATATTGCCCCCCTCCTCCTCCTCCTCCTCCTAGTGCCCCTCCCCCTATTGGATCCGCGCCTGAGGTACATACTCAATATGTCTAATAATATTTTTCCTACCTGTAACGATTGTGTATGTAAACAAGAACATCAGATTTGTAGATGTGGCCATTGTGCTAGATATCCAAAATGTGAATACTCGCTGATGTTTCCTGATGTACATTTCATTATTAGGCATATAGATAGGTACCAAGTAGCCTTATTATCTTTTTCCTTCCTACATATATTGACAAACTGACGTCAGTCTGTTTGAAACAGTAAATTTCTTATGGTTTCATAGCATTGTGTACAATGTAGTCGATATTTCTGGGAGTTTGCACCATTCTAAATTTCGGCCTAATAATATTTATTATTTATAAATAAATTCATTGTTGATGCAGACTTAATATAAGTGTATGCAAAGTAAGCTAATCCCCAATAGTACTGTACGTATCAGTTGCAATATTAGAAAGACATAACAAATTCTTTTTCAATTATATATTAAAAAAAATATTATCATCATCACCATCACCATCATCATTATTATCACAATCATCACCATCACTATCATCATCATCATCATCACCATCACCATTTTTTTGACAAAATGTAAATGTCTTATGTTTTCATAGCACTGTATCCCATTTTAGAGAATAATTGTGTATCATTGTAAATGTCTGCCTAACATAACCCCAATCAGAACAACATTCATTGTTAATATACAATGTGAGCTATCTTCAATAAAAATGTTGCACGTACAGTTACAATATTAGAAAGACACGACGCACCAAGAGTTTACATACACTTACTTAATAAATAGACATTGTGAATATATTCAATCTTTTAATCTTTCATTAACGTTTTTCTTTACATCAATACATTTTTATTAATCATAATTTCATTTTTATTATTTTCTTCAAATATCCAAAACATTAATACAATTCCTATAAATCATTTATTAAATTTACTGTTTATTGCTTTATTTTATTGAGACGTACATTTGCACGAGTAATGCGAATAAGCCTATTTAGATGTTTCACAAGAGGAGCGTTGATGGAGTTTCATCAAACACCTTATTGACTTCCATTTCCATATGAATCGATGACTCCTTTTCATTCGTATGCCTGTGATTTTGTCTAAAAGAGAAAAAAAAAACATGGATACAACAAAATTACCGAAAATAATGTTTACCGTTCATTTTTGTTTACCACAATATCACGTGATACTCGCGTGTTTCAAAACGAGTGTAAGAAAATTAAACTTTTTAGTAACAGTTTAGAACTTTTGAACTAATAATACATACTGTGACTACTGATCATTAGAAGTTGGCACACAAAAAAAAGACGAAATGAAGTTTACATAGTTAATGTTTACTAGCTATTATACTTATAGTTACCTTACAAGTTTGATGATTACACCTATCAGGATTAGAACTGTAATTGCTAGGCCTACCACTACCAGTGTCAAATAAACTTGGTCATTTGAATTATCAATTGTACCTGTAAGAAAAATAATGTAGATACAATGTGTTGATGTAAAAATCAATGTTTTGTAAGAAATGTGTAAGAAAACAAGATCTTGTCTCCTCATAACTTAACAAGGTTCTCTAATACGCTAATCACATTTTTATACCACACAATCATTTTGTTACCTTTGTTACTTGCGTGTGCTTCGGCTTCTCTGTCGTTGTTTTCTGTAATGTTAACATCTAATATCAAAATGAACAAATATAAGTTTGGTAATATAAATAGTACAATATGCCAATTCAAATTATGGCAGCGCTGCAAATTTACCCAAAATTATTTTAGCAGAGAGATTGATATAATTGTTGATATAACTGGTACTAAGGCTTTTGTTTGTTCGGTAATTGGCAAAGTAAATGCATTCACGTGATTTTACTCTTTCCTGGTTAAAATCATCATTTCCAACACACTATAAATAAACGAATTGTACTCTGCATTGTGTCTCAGAAACAATACTGTACCTTTGTTGTTTGGATATGCTTCGGCTTTTCTGTCACAATTGCACGTATTATTGACGCCTACTGTTAAGTAACAAAAATAGTTGTTGATTAAGTTCACAATAGAAAAAGAACATACACATTTCACGTTAAAAGGCGATATTGCGTCTGATGTTTTTCATTTTGGTAACTGGACATAAAGAGTTGTCTTTAGCCTACCGGTGTTATTTTTTATTTCACATTTCAATCCACTAAATCCTTCTGTACAAATGCAAGACAAAAATCCATCGTCTCGTGTTTCAATTTTCCCGCCATTTCGGCACTGGTTGTCTGTAACAACAAAATTAAATATTTTCCTATCAAGAAGGCTGGTTATCGTCTCAAGAAAATAATTCAGACAATAAAAATGTCTTGACGCACTACTACTGTCAAATAAACTTAGTCATTTGAATTTTCAATTGGAACATGTAAGAAAAATAATGTAGACACAATGTCTTGATGTAAAAATCAATGTTTATAAGATAGCAATGAAATGAGGTTTACTCCCTTCTAAGAAAACCACGTAACGTTAAATGGCGATATAGGGCCTGATGTTCATTTTGTTTTTTCATTTTGGTAACTGAACATAAATAGTTTTATTAGCTTCATAGCCTACCAGTGTTATTTCTTATTTCACATGTCAAGCCACTAAATCCTTCTGTACAAATGCAAGACAACAATCCATCTTCTGATGTTTCAATTTTCCCGCCATTTCGGCACTGGTTGTCTGTAACAACAAAGTCGAATGAATTTTATAAGATTAGTAAGTTTCTATAAGTAATGGATTTCTTTCTATTTGTCAGACAATAAAAATGTCTTGAAGCTAGATTAAACTAGAGTGATGATAAATATCTTATGCGATATTTAGAATGCGATGACTTTACATCCCGAAAACATGCTGTGAGTGTCTTACAGTCTCCTCAGAGTGACCTTAACAGTCTCCTTAGAGTGACCTTAACAGGCTCCTCTGAGTGACCTTAACAGTCTCCCCAGAGTGACCTTTCACTGTAGTTGATAAAATATTTGTATTTCTATCGTTGAGAGCAATAGAAAGCCATACAAAAGTATGGATTAGTTTCTAACCGTCAAAATTCTTCATTGCATCGTTTTACGTATGACTAAACTTGATAATACTTACTTGTACTTGACACTGTTATTTTGAATAAACACGCATTAGAACGTCCAACCATATCCGTAGCCGTGTACTCGACATTTATTGTTTTTCCTAAAACTCCATTTGGTATTTCAATTAATTCACCGGGAGAAAAAGAGCTACTAGTGGTACTGGAGAAACAAGAGGAATCGTCTGTCCACACGGGTGGTTGCCAAAACACTTTTACTCTTCTTTCATTTGGTTTTGTGAGAAGATGAATATCTTGTGGACAAGATGACCCGTATGAAGGTGGTTCCCGGTCGTCAAAATTACCTAAATAAAACGGATCAGAGAATGTACGTTACGGGTTATTTAGGAAATATTTTGTTGTTGAATGTTGATGAATTTTGAATGTAGAGATTAGCCAACCAAAAGACAAAGATAATTGTCAGGGAAACAGTGTGTTGAAGTAGACTAGCTAGTGCTAGTAGTGACAATGGCAGTACAGGTAGTAGTAACAGTTAATATCTTACTTATTTCACACACATAAGATCTTCGTATGTTGCAAGGGCTATCATTCCAATTGTCTGAATTCGTAGAATCAAGTTCTACACAGTCTTCACCGTTTCCATAATTATTTGGTTCACCGTAACCAAAATCTGTAAAAACAGAAATGATAACGCTAAAAAAATAAATTATTTAGCCAAATAGGATATAATGTACACCCACCCTATTACTTACTATTGGAGCATATCAAATGTTCCCTGTAGGCCTATATCTTAAAGATGAATATTGAATATACCACATTTATATAGCGCCCTCTTTATGACTAAACTAGTTAAAGGCGCTTTAAATAATTTTGTTGATAATTTGATCTGAACTTTTTTTTCTTTAATTGATGTTTCCACCAATAGTATGTGAACCTTATACCAAATATAAATGCTTGTATTTTTCTCTCGAATTTAAGCCATGGAATAATACGTAATATTTCTTTCTAACCATCTCGAAAATCATATAGGATAGCGGCTGATATTTCTTATGTATATGTGACTTCTTCGTATGTTAGAAGTTATTACGTTAATAGAAACGTCATATACGTACTTTTATATTGACTGCATTCTGTCGAAACCCATGTAAAGTCAGCTTCGCTCCCCATATCTGATAAGCCTATCCATACATCGCCAGTTGCAGGACTGTTAGCGTAAAGAAAGTCATTTTCTGCTTTGTTTCTGACCACCACCAAGTCTGCATCTAGTGCTTTACAGTCTGCTCTAGCGTCTGACCAGGTCCTTTTTGTTGTTTGAAATTTGTAACAGCTTTCTTGAAATGGTAACCACCCTTCTTGACAGGAAAGAACTGCAATGATTGAAGAAAAAACTGTTATTAGATTCCAGTTCGTATTTTCTCCTACGCAAATTAAATAGCCACCGTAAAGAACATTATCTCACTCAGCCATTTTTTAGTAATCGGAACTGAAATTATATATAATCGGTTCAGTAATTTTAAGACAAATCAATATTTTAATATATTAAAATCAACAGATAATGGTTGATGGTTAGTGATGGATAGTAAGAGCTTTGCCGTAGTACATCTCAGTTTATTATTTTAGTTTAGCGCCTCTATAAAATTAAAATGTACCACCTAACCTTTGATCCTAAATCCATAAACACAATGAAGACCTTGTATAACAAAAATACAATGTGAAAGACAAAGGTGTAGTGTTTTATAAATGTTTACCCTACTGACCCAATGTGACCTTTTACCCCAAGTTGCAAAGAGCACATTAGTGGGAGGTAGTACCAGTCATAGCCTACTGACCGGAGTTGTCGTTTGGAACTAGTATCATATTAAAATGTTGCCAGAAAGAAAATAAGAAAACAGAACCTAGCTCTGAGTAAAGAACTGTAAAGAAAAACCTAAAGATAAACTGTAGGAAAACAATTTTTAGACCATTCTCACTAAAAGTCAAATATATGCTTGTTATATTCTACGATTGTCCGATGTGAATATTTATATTCCGGTACCGGTGTTTACATCTAATATACCGGCATTTTGCCAGAACTAAGTACGAAACGGGTTAATAGGTATCAACAAGCATGTTTTGTGTTTTTCCTTCCGTCTTTCTGTAGGCCGCGATTGAAAACTACTGACGTCAGCTTATCAGTACAATCTTATTTTTCATTGTATTGTAACCCATGTTTTCTACCTTATAACTAGTTTCTGTAAATAGACCTACTCCACTTTAGCTCTTTCTGAAAGCTTTTCCTCTATCGTTTTATCTTTCCCTTTTTGCTTATTAGTGCTTATCATTTTCTATATTTATCTTATTCTGAGGTTTTTTTTTTTATTTTCTTTTTCTGTACATTCTATTATTTTAATAAACCAATAAAGTACTGTAGCAAATTCCTTGTTGACGACGATAACTGTATTTGTTTAAAAAAAAGTCTTCTAAACTTCGTTAAATTAAAAAATATTGCAGTAGCCTAAATTTAATAAAGTTACTGCAACACCTTTATGAATATAACTAATATGCATTAATTTCTTAGTTTAGTAAATAGAGCCCATACATCTACGGACAGATTTGTATTTTCTTACCGACGCCATTTTGTGTTCCACATGTAAAGCCGCTAAATCCATCAGCACAGATGCAAGAAAACGATCCATCGTCTGATATTTCAATGATCCCACCATTTTGGCACTGATACGATTCTTTTCCTGTAACAATGAATAGAATATTAAAGTTAGTACGTAATTGCTAACATTTGGTCACGCGGTAGATATGAAGAGAAGGCCAAGAACAATTCATACAAATTGATAACTCTCTTATAAATCCTCATCTCCTGATTGTGCCAAAGTCAACATAAATACCTCAATAATAATGTATACGAATGCCTTGTATCCTGATGAGTGACGTCTTAGCTCTTTTCACCACAAATGCCATCTTGTAATCTGAGTAACGTGTCTATAGTAAAGTTTCTATAGCTTCGTTTCAATGGCTTTCCAGAATTACTCCAAATGTATGCGCAAATGAGCGTTACTGCTCTTGCAAAAATTTAATTTTTATTTATTAGTTTCTGAACCCTTTGGTGATTGTTTATTTTAAGATGTGTAAAACTAGGATACTAACTGTGTACTGTTATATTCATTGAACACGTGTTCGAACGTCCAACCATATCCGTAGCCGTGTACTCAACATTGAATGTTTTTTCTAAAACTCCAATTGGTATTTCAATTACATCACCAGGAGAATGAGAGTTAGTGGTACTGGAGAAACAAGAGGAATCATCTGTCCACACTGGAGGTTGCCAAAACACAGTTACTCTTCTTTCATTTGATGTAGTGGAAATATGGATTTCGTGTGGACAGGTTGACCCGTAAGACGGTGGTTCACGGTCTTCAAAATGACCTAAAATTAGTAAAAAGTAAGGTAAGGATCTTGTTGTTTAACTGTTATTAAAAATAGTAATCAGCTATATTATTTATATTGTATTGATAACTTTAAAATGAAGTAATTATTTTGTCAAATATAGTTATTACAGTTAAAAATATAAGGTTGATGTTGGGAATAATATAATTCTGATAATTCTATACTCAGTAGTAAGTTAGTTAAGAACTGCGCTTACTTATTTCACACACATACGCGACGCTTTGATTGCAAGATATATCATTCCATTTACTGGATCCTTTAAAACCAAGTTCTACACAGTCTTCATCATATCCAGCATTATTTGGTTCACCAAAACCGAAATCTGTAAAAAAATATTATGAATCATTTTAAATCATGGCTCCATGATTTAACAAAATATTATATCAAATTAAAAGTACAAACAAGGTAAAATGTTTTGACCATAGGTCTTTCTCAAGTGATAAAAAATAGGGCATACAAACAAGTGTATTTACCTATGGAGACAAAACATAAACGTAGTTACGTAACAAATGTTAGCATAAACACACTTAAGAAAATACGCATGCGCATACATTATATATATATATTCTGATGCTTTTGTAAGAATTTCTTAGTGGACCAAAACTATTGACACTTCATTAGGAAGAATGACTAAATAAATAAAATCTTAAAAAACGACGTACTTTTATATTGACTGCATTCTGTAGTGGGGACCCATTTAAAGTCAGTCTCACTCTTCACATCCGATATGCCTAGCCATAGCTTGCCACCCGTAGGAATGTTAGCGTAAAGAAAGTCATTTTCTTCTTGGTTCCTGACCACCACCAAGTCTGCACCTAGGGCCAAACAGTTTGACCTAGCGTCTGACCAAGACATGTTTGATGTCTGAAATTTATAACAACTTTCTTGAAACAATAACCAGCCAACTTGACAGGAATGTACTATAATAATTAAACAGTTTTAGAAAGAAAAAAAACACGCATTATAAGGCTTTATATTATTATAATGTATTTCAGTTCTGATACGTCCGTACGCCTACGTGATAAAAAACACAAATACAGTAGTTTATTGATATAGTGTACAACTGGCACTGTATTTGATTGTATCCGGAGCTTTTTTCCCACAATGTGAAAGACAAAGCTGTAGTGTTTTATAAATGTTTACCCTACTGACCCAATGTGACATTTTACCCCAAATTTCGAAGAGCACATTAGTGGGAGGTAGTACCAGTCATAGGCTACTGACCGGAGTTGTCGTTTGGAACTAGTATCATATTAAAATGTTGGCAGAAAGAAAGTAAGAAAACAGAACCAAGCTCTGGGTAAAGAAGAACTGTAAAGAAAAACCTAAAGATGAACTATA